>NC_084489.1:45045897-46316897 GCF_030035675.1 Rhineura floridana
TTGTTTATATAATTGGTAACAGAAGATGGAGAAGTTCCATACTTTCTGCAAAAACAAGACCAGGAGCAGACTGGCTTCAGGCCAGGACATGGGACTGAAACGGCCTTGATCACCTTGGTAGATGATATGAGGATGGCGTTGGATAGGGGCGAATGCACCTTCCTTGTCCTCCTGGATCTCTCAGCAGCTTTTGATACTGTTGACCATGGTATCCTCCTGGACCGCCTGGAGAGGTTAGGCATAGGGGGAACTGTATTACAGTGGTTCCGCTCCTTCTTCTCTGGGAGATACCAGAGAGTGGCACTGGGGGATGAGGTTTTGGATCCTTGGCCTCTCGCTTGTGGGATGCCACAGGGCTCCATCCTCTCCCCGATGCTGTTTAACATCTATATAAAGCTGCTGGGGGCTATCATTAGAAGATTTGGGCTGCAATGTCACCAGTATGCGGATGACACGTGGCTCTATCTCTCATTTAAATCTTCACCGAGGTTGGCTGTAGAAACCTTGTCCAAGTGCCTGGAGTCGGTGAGTGGCTGGATGGGAAGAAATAAGCTGAAACTGAACCCTGACAAAACCGAGGTACTGCTCGTGGGAGACAAGAGAAGGCTGGGGGATGTTGACCTGGTACTCAATGGGGTACAATTGCCCCTGAAAGACCAGGTCCATAGCCTGGGGGTCATTCTTGACTCCCAGCTGTCCATGGAGGCTCAGGTTTCAGCTGTGAGCCGGGCAGCGCTGTATCAACTCCATCTGATACGGAGGCGCACCCCTACCTTCCCAACCATCTGCTCCCATCGGTGGTACATGCCCTGGTCTCCTCTCGCCTAAACTACTGTAATGCACTCTATGTGGGGTTACCCTTGAAAACGGTCTGGAAACTGCAACTGGTACAGAATGCAACGGCTCGCCTGATTAAAGGCATCTGCTGCCGAGATCACATCACTCCATGCTGAAGGAGTTGCACTGGTTACCAGTTGTTTTTCGAGCCCAATTCAAGGTGTTGGTTTTGACCTTTAAAACCCTGCATGGTTTCAGCCCAGTCTATCTGAAGGAGCGCCTCCAGCATCATCAGTGATGCTGCTCAACTAGATCAGCCTCGAAAGACCTCTCCATCCCACCAGTTAAAACAGCTAGACTGGTGAGGACTAGGGAGAGGGCTTTTTCAATTGTGGCCCCCACTCTGTGGAATTCCCTCCCAGATGATCTCCGTCATGCCCCCTCTATGATGAGCTTTTGCCAGGCCTTGAAGACCTGGCTCTTCAAACAGGCTTTTGGGGTGGGTTAGGTTTTATTATTATTGGTTGAGATTTTAATATTTTAATGTAACTCTATGTTTTAATTTTTTACGTCGCCCAGACTGGCTGGATTGCCAGCCAGATGGGTGACTAATAAATTTAATAAATAAATACATAAATACATAAATACAGATCATGAACTGGTCATATCCAAAATCAGAGTAAAGCTAAAGAAGAAGAACAAAGCAATCATAATGCAAAAATACAATTTCAATAACATCCCAGAAGAATATAAAGATCAAATAAGGAACAGGTTTGAGGCTTTCAACTTAGCTGACAGAGAACCAGAAGAACTATGGATTGAAGTCAGAGACATGATCAGGGAAGAATGCAAAAAGACAATACCTCTAGTTAAAGAGAGAGAAAGATCTCAATGGATGACTGAAGAAACTCTTAAAGTGGTTAAAGAGAGAAGGAAAGCAAAAGCAAAAGGAGCAGAAACACTGTTAGAACCCTAAATGCAACAATACAGTGGCTAGTATATAGGGACAAAGAGAACTATTACAATAGTTATTGTATAGAAATAGAAGAGGACAACAAAAAAGGGTAGAACAAGAGCCCTATTCCAAAAGATTAGAGAAATTAAAGGGAAATTTAAACCAAGAGTAGGGATGTTGAATAATCAACAGGGGAACACACTGACTGATGGAGATGAAATAAAAGGAAGATGGAAGCAATACACTGAAGAACTCTAGAAAAGAGATACCAGGATAACAGATTCATTCATGGAGGAACCGTATGATGAAGAAACAGAAATTTTAGAATGTGTGGTGAAAGCTGCTCTTAAAATACTTGGAAGAAACAAATCACCAGAAATAGATGGCATACCAATAGAGCTGCTACAAGCTACTGAGACTGAATCTGTCCAAATTTTGACAAAAATCTGTCAAGAAATATGGAAAACTAAACAATGGTCCACAGACTGGAAGCGTTCCACATACATCCCAATTCCAAAGAAACAGGATCCCAGGGAATGCAGTAATTATCAAACTATTGCCTTAATATCCCATGCAAGTAAAGTAATGCTCAAGATTCTACATCAAAGGCTCTTACCATATATGGAGCGAGAAATGCCAGATGTCCAACCTGGATTTAGAAAGGGAAGAGGCACCAGAGATCATATTGCAAACATACATTGGATAATGGAACGGAGCAAGGAATTTCAGAAGAAAATCACCCTGTGCTTTATAGATTAAAGCAAAGCCTTTGATTGTGTAGATCATGAAAAACGATGGAATGCTTTAAAAGAAATGGGGGTGCCACACCATCTGATTGCCCTGATGCACAACCTATACTCTGGGCAAGAGTCTACTGTAAGGACAGAATATGGAGAAACCGATTGGTTCCCAATTGGAAAGGGAGTGAGACAGGGGTGTATTTTATCACTCTGTTTAATCTATACGCAGAACATATCATATGGAAAGCAGGATTGGACCAAGATGAAGGAGTGTGAAAATTGGAGGGAGAAATATCAATAATTTAAGATATGCAGACAATACCATACCACTAGCAGAAATCAATAATGATTTGAAACGAATGCTGATGAAAGTTAAAGAGGAAAGCACAAAAGCAGGACTACAGCTGAACATCAAAAAGACTAAAGTAATGACAACAGAAGATTTATGTAACTTTAAAGCTGACAATGAGGACATTGAACTTGTCAAGGATTATCAATACAATACAGTCAATAACCAAAATGGAGACAATAGTCAAGAAATCAGGAGAAGGCTAGGACTGGGGAGGGCAGGTATGAGAGAACTAGAAAAGTTCCTCAAATGCAAAGATGTATCACTGAACACTAAAGTCAGGATCATTCAGACCATGGCATTCCCGATCTCTATGTATGGATGTGAAAGTTGGACAGTGAAAAAAGCAGATAAGAGCAAAATCAACTCATTTGAAATGTGGTGTTGGAGGAGAGCTTTGCACATACCATGGACTGCAAAAAAGACAAATAATTGGGTGTTAGAACAAATTAAACCAGAACTGTCACTAGAAGCCAAAATGATGAAACAGAGGTTATCATACTTTGGACACATCATGAGAAGACATGATTCACTAGAAAAGACAATAATGCTGGGCAAAACAGAAGGGAGTAGAAAAAGAGGAAGGTCAAACGCGAGATGGATTGATTCCATAAAGGAAGCCACAGACTTGACCTTACAAGATCTGAACAGGGTGGTTCATGACGGATGCTCTTGGAGGTCACCGATTCATAGGGTCGCCATAAGTCGTAATCGATTTGAAGGCACCTAACAACAACAACATGTGCTCTAAAGATCTGTACTCATATCCAAGTTCACAAAGATCTCCAGATCAGAGCAATTGCTTAAAATATGCTTGCAGGTAGCTTGCAGACGTTAGCTGTTGATATAGCTATAAAATAATAAACTAATGTATGTCTAAGATTTTAGATGGAATTAGATTTCTGGAGATACTCCTACCACACACAAAGAATATCTGCTTGGA
The DNA here is from genome assembly GCF_030035675.1 of Rhineura floridana. NCBI lineage: Eukaryota > Metazoa > Chordata > Lepidosauria > Squamata > Rhineuridae > Rhineura > Rhineura floridana. Next base: position 45,049,662 of record NC_084489.1, read on the forward strand.
GGAAACACACAAAAAGAACAGCAGAAAATCATCCTCATTATAGAATATTTCAACAGTGTTGATAAGAGAGCCCTTTTAAAAAAAACAACTTAATGTGTCTGACTATTTCTAATGCATCATCTTGATGCCAGTAATAGTAATTGAAAAGTTAATGAAACCTCATTGCAAATACATTCACATCAACAGTGAATGTCATCCTTCTTGCCGTAACTGGCAAGAATAGTTTATTTTCTTAATGGTTAAAAGCCACTCCTTCACTTATGTTTTTAATCTTTTTCATCTTACATCCTACCCTCCAGATTTCTTCTATCTCCTATCCCAATTCATATTGTAACATGCATGCTGAGAAGGAAGGAAGCAAGAATGTTTCCACCTGGGGCACACTCTACTATAATTTTTTTTAAAAAAAAAATCTTTACAGAAAAAATGTTCGGATCCAAGACCCTTGAAGTCAATGGAAATACTCCATTGACGTCAGTGGGCTTCAGTTCAGACCCTCAGGTACCAAAGCAATAGGTGCCTTAATGAAATCAGAGACAACCCTTGTATATTTTCCATTATGAAACCAATTGTCTGCTGTAAATGTTTCAACACCAAATTGTTAAAAAATGTTCACAACAATTTTACTATGAGGATTTGCTGACATGTAGAAAGAAAAATGTGTTCTTGTCTATGTACACACCTTCTCTTCCGGATTTGGCATCTTAGTGGCATGTTCATGCCCTGTTGTTTCTATCTTTGATACTTGCCCAATAGTGAAAATTACTGCCATTATCTTTCCTTTTTTAAAAAAAGAAATTACTTCACATGGGAGCAAAAGTATTTCAGAGATCCTGATGTACGTACAGTGCATGGAGTGGGTGACTTGTTGCAACTGTGAGATAGTTGAATAGCCAGTATTTAACTGTTACAGTACAGTTTCCTTCCCATGTGGTTAAGGACTGGCATATCTGTCAAGTTCAGGTTCCCTCTGTTTCTTGTTTTTCCAATCTTAAGTTCAATCCTCCACATTTCCACATCACCTTGCATTAAAAAAAAAGTCTTTGTGAAAATTCATCACCATTTGAGTGCCATTTTTATCCTAATATATACATTTTATATGCAATTTTGCCTAATATAATGCTCTTTTATATGTCATTTTCACGAATATATACCTTTTTATGCACACTTTACTCCAATTTGTGTATTTTTGTGCACATTATGTGAGTACTAGAGAGCTGCATTACAAAATTTGTAGAACTTTGAATTTCAAAGGATGGCAATGTTTTGGTTCTCATATTGTTTCAGAAAGTGTTGATTAGGTAGGTTTACCTTTAAAAGTGAACGGAATTCAAATTCTCGCCCATCCCAGCTGGATCCAGGAAAATGCCCACAGAAGGGATGGGTGGAAGGTGACTTTCCTGCCCCCTTCTCTCTCCAGTTAGCTCCCAAGCCCTCCAAAAGCTTTTCTTGAGGGTCAGAGGGCCCTCCTGAGCTGGATGGGCTGCGGCATAATGGAAGCTGAGGAAGAAGGAGGGATTGCCAAAAATTGTGTGGAGGCACCTTCCATGAGCAGGTATTTCTCTGGCTCCAACCCCATGCCTTGGAATTTACCATGGAGGAATTGTCTGGCAATTTCTGGCATCTTACCCCCTTCACCACCAGCACTCGGATGCCTCAGAAAGCTAGGGAGAGTAGACTTTATGACACAAGGGCTGCAGTTCCAGCCTGAAAAACATCAGCTTTCCTTCTCCATCTTTCATGCTGTTAGCTCACTCCGTAAGCCACACCAGCCCTGTTAAACCCTCAAGGTGCAGTCGGTTCATTAGTTGGAGCAACTCGTTGCTAAGAGTGGCCATGCAGACTGCCTTGCCTTGCTAATGTTAGTCTCATTTTGACCTAGAGATGTGAAGGCTGGGGGAGGGGTTTAGGAAAAAATGTTTCCCCCATTTTCCCAGTTTTTTCTTCCTCACTTTTTTCTGGAAAATAACTGGAAAAATTCAAAACACCCTGTGATGCCTCTGTAAATGTTGTACAGTAATTATGGTAAGTGTTGGTTTTGTAGGGTAAATGTGGTAAGTAGAGTGAGTGAGAGTGGAGAGTACATGTGTTGGAATGTTGAGGAACGCTGAGTTGTGATTGGCTGAGCGTCTGGGTGATTGAAGGTATAAATGAGAGAATGACAGTTGGAGGTTGGTTGGTGGGTTGTTGTTGGTTCTGGGCTTTAGAGGGGTGGATTTGTGTTTAGGCAGGTAGTGAGGCACGTTTTAGAACTAAGATATATAAAGAGAAAGCTATTATATGTAACATGTTGACTGAATTTAAAGTAATCTTGTTTATTCCTTGTGTTATTAAATAAATAGTTTTGGTTTAACAACACGCTTGATCCTTGGCTGTGATATTACAGACCAGAAGGGTCTGGGCTCCTGCTGAGAGGAAGGGCGGGATATAAATCAAATAATAAATAATAAATAAATAAATAAAGTGTGGGCAGAGCAAATACCAAAGCTGGGAACAGTATCAATGGTGGCAGTGGTGAAAGAGTAGTTTAACAGCAGCAGGTAACCAAAAGCAACCCAGGGCTGTTATCTTTTAAGGCAGAAAGATACAGGGAGGTTGTGGCCTATAAGTGCATCCAGACACTACATAGCAATATGCGGAGGAGACTAAGGCACAGTCTCAGGTCAGTATTATGTTACAGAGTGTCAGGTGGTGGTGCCTAGTAGTGGGTTCGTGAGAGACCTGTGCTGGGGCCAGTGTGAGAGATCCATTACGAGACCAGACCCTGAGTAGGGGTCTGACACACACATCCTGAAAAAATAGTCCCCTCCCTCCCATTTTCCCAGTTTTTCTTCTGGGCCTCCACATCTCTACTTTGACCACACCTTCTGCCTCTGGTCCATTGGTCGTGACAGAACCAGGCTTTTCTCTAGCTGTAGCCTGTTTCATTGCAGATCCAGACCTAATGAACCATTTTAGAGGGAAGGACCATAGACCAGTGGCAGCTGCCTTACAGACCTAGTGCTAGAGGGTGGCCAGGTTGGGCCCTGACCAAGGGCCCCTGCAGCCCAGAGAGGCCCATCCTTAGGATGGGAAGATGGATCTCCTGCTCTGCAATCGTTGGCAGAGTTGGGTCACTTGACGCTGCCATGGATCGCAGACCAGGAGCTCCCAGGCACCCCCCAATAAGGCTTAAATACAGGCTCTACCTACCTGTTACATTAGTGCATGTGTGCACACCCCATGAGCTCCATGTACATGCCTACTATCAGCCAAGATGGCAGCAGGGGCATCCCTAAGGAGTTGATGCCCCTGCTGCCATCTTGGGTGATGACAGGTGTGCGCATTGACGTGGGAGGTAGGTGGGGTGGGCAGGCCTATTTAAGTCCCACACCGCCTGCATTGGGAGGAGGTGTTGGGGTGTATGGCTGTGCAGCCCAGGGCAGGCTGATGCCCAAGAGCCCAGTCATGCCTGGTGCCAGCCCTGCTGCCTTACAGAAAGTCAGACCAATGACCCATCTAACTCAGTACTGTCTACACTGACTGGAAGCAGCTCTCCAAGGTTTCAGACCAGAATCTTTCCTTTCCCTATCCAGAGACGCCGTAGACTTCTACATGGAAAGGATGTATTTTGTTACTGAGCTACAGCTCTTTCCCTTAATGAACTGCATTAACTTGATGAGTTGGGCATTAACTGCAAATAGCAGGCACTCTTGGTTTCTTAAATTAAAAGCACATAAGTGGAACAAAGGGATTTTGCTTCTGACCTTGCTGCCTTCTCTACCACTTAAAGTGAAGGCAACTACATGAATGGCTTTAAAAAAATAAATAGCAGGCAGGGGTGGGATAGGGGATCAGGACCGTGAGGAAAGGAGGCTTTAATCTTTTGCCCCCAATGGAGTCACAATTCATATCTCCCCCCTTCCTGTGTCTATTTGCCTTGGAAGAAACTCTTCCATAGGTGAAGATGAGAAGTTTTCCTCCAATGTCAACAGCAGAGATGGGGTCCAATCCACATTGGAACTACAGTAGAGATAAAATATTAAAGCCCCCTAACCCACCCTGCTGCCAGGGTCTCGCTCCAAATCTTTCTCATGCCTGCTATTCACTTTTTAAAGCAATTCAAGCAACTGCTAGTTGTGTGAATGGCGTCTTGACTAGCTGTATAGTCCAGAGAACATAGCCCACCATTGCTCTATTTCAATAGACTCTATGTACTTTCACAAGATGGGGTTTGGAGCCGGAACAAATCATAAGCAGAAATCACTGACTCTAGCTCAAAACAAAACCCATTTGACTTTCTTATCCATCACCAATAGTTATCTTCTCTAGAACTTGACTGGAAAGTTCTTTCTTTCTGCTGAGAGGAAACAATTTATGTTTAGTATGATAAGGTCACTCTGATAAGCCCTCATAAGCTTCTAAGGAACCCAAACTTTCTCTAAAACACAAATTGAAAACCACTGTTGCAATGCAATTTTTCTGATTTTTGCACAATCTTGATACATAGTATGGAAACATTTGGGGCTGAAAATACTTCCATCCTATATCCTCATCTCATGTAAACATCTGGTGTAAGTAGGTCCATTATATGAAAGAAGAGTTCTGATGAAAGCTATCTGTTTTATATTTATGTAAGGATAATATAATCTCCTTAGCACCTAGACTGAGAAAATTGGAATAAATTATCATGGCACCCTTTGTTGATGGGAATGTTATAGTCACAAAGCTTCTTAAGTGGAAACATGTTGGATCCACACTCTTCAATGTCCAAAAGCTTTTAATCTATGGTTGGCTGATGGCTGAAATCCATTACAGATGCAGAGCTTACTCATGCAACTGAATAATAGTCCACCTGCTGTGGCAGAGGAACAAGCCTGGCTGAAGACATTTTGGTGCCTGGAATGAAGGAAAAGATGCCTCTCCCAATTCCATGTATAGAAGCTGACTGCAGTTGAAGCTTATTTCAGTACTGGCAATTTTTCAGGACATTTGAGGGAAGCAGGCTAATTTAGGGGGTGCAGGACAGGCTGCTTTACCCTTCCACAGAGGAGAATGGCCAGAGACTCAGGAGAAAGAGCAAGAGGACTGCTCTCACTGCTCCCCACTGTCTATCACTTGAGGCAGTTGCCTCACTTTGCCTAATGGTAGGGCTTATTTACTTATTTATGTATTTATTTATTTATTAAATTTATATACCGCCCCATAGCCGAAGCTCTCTGGGCAGTTTACAACAAACAAACCAATAACATACAATTAAAAACCACATATCATCAATTAAAATAAGTTAATTATACAAAAGTTAAGATATAATTAAACAGATACTAAGTGCATATTAAATACTAAAATGCAAAAATGCTAGGATACTAAAATGCTAAAATACTAAAATGCCTGGGAGAAGAGGAAGGTTTTTACCTGGCGCCGGAAAGATAATAATGTTGGTGCCAGGCGTATCTCATCAGGAAGAGTATTCCATAATTCGGGGGCCACCACTGAGAAGGCCCTTTTTCTTGTTTTCACCATCCGGGCTTCTCTCTGAGTAGGCACCCGGAGGAGGCTTCTCTGGTCCATTGAGGTAGCATCCACAACATATGTTTAAAGTACTCTTATACTATTTCAACAGTCATGGCATTCCCCAAAGAATCCTGGGAACTGTACTTTTTAAGGGTGCTGAGAGGTGTTAGGACACCCTCAGAGTCCCCTGGGGAAAAGGAATTGATTGTTAAACCACTCTTGAAATTGTAGCTATGGATCTCTTAACAACTCTCAACACGCTTAAGAGACTGCAGTTCCTATGACTGTAACAGTGGTATTATAGGGGTTTAAGTATATAATGCAGATATAGCCTGAATGTGTGAGGTGGACACTCTACATATTAGAAATCCATAGAATCAGGCCCTTGCATGTATATATGGGCCTGTCTGTGGAGTGCCTAACCCGTACTTTACATTATTTGTGATGAGGAAGGACTTGCTTCCTCACATACACCACGCAAATAGGATAACTGCCCAGTAAATATCTGAATTGGGCCATTGTCTTATCAATTCTAAGTTAAATATACTATACATTGAACTAATGCACAGACCTTGTTTAGAAAATTCAGGGTATTGGGATTTCATACTGAGAAGTTGTACATTCTTTTGTGGTCTCTGCCACTTGATTTTCAGATGAAGATTAAGTGTTAGGATTTCATTTGATCTCTTATTTACAGATATTGCAGCTTTTAAGGCAAGTGTGCTGTTGGGTCTTCCAAAATAGCCTAACTTGTGATTTGAAGAACTGGGAACTATATAGTTCATCAAGAGTTGAAAAATGCCCTCATGCTTCAAGGTAATTTGCTTCTTCAAACTTTTCTGGAACAAAGAGATGTATAGATAAGATGTAATATGTTGATTGGATGACTTCTAGTGAACTATACATTTATGGCCAGTAACACACCCTCATTTATTGAACTGCTCTGTGGAACATCAGACACTTTGGGGATTGTTAGATGCTTACCAAAAAGGGAGCATTATCAGCATGGGTTATCTTGATATGGAGTTACACAGAAAACACAAATGAATTTGGATCACCAAAAAGAGAAAGTCAATATTTAGATATTAATAGTAGATGCTATACTGTAATGAAATAAAATGGTTTCTAGAATGTGCAACATCAGCAAGATTTGTGATTGCCAAAATATGATTACTGATGATGATGTTCCGCTTTATATATGAGCCAGGAAAAACATAGCAACATTCAAATCCATAATTGAGTTGTTGACCTTGCTGTTAAAATAAAAACAAACAAGTATATGCAAAAATTAACATAAAAAATTGGATGTGTACTTGAAAGTAACTCCCACTGGTTTCAGTGAGAGTTACTTCCAAGGAGGTATGCAAAATTATGTACTTAAAACTCGGTTGATGTTAATCACAGAGGTATCATGATCATCTCCAGAGAAATCTTCAGATAGCTTGTACTATATCTGAAGTAGTCATCTGTACTAACTGTGATCACAAAGTCCTTTTAGTCTTGATCTATGTGCTCCCTGCATTTCTGAATTTCTAATTCAAAAATAAAGGTTGCATTTCAGCTGGTTGAAGATCTTTTGTTCAAGTGCATTGTGTTTCAGAAGTTGAGCCTATTCAGTCAGAAGTAAGCAAGACTGAGTTTAATGAACCTTACTCCTAGCAAACTATGCACAGGATTGCAGTTATGCTGATTTTACCAATCTAGATATTATGGTATGTACCACTTCTCTTTGGGGTGTGTGTATGTATTTATATAAAAATGGATGAGCAACAGTTGTCTGAATTATAGCCGTTTCTTGGTGTGTGGCTATGCAGGCTGTTATGGTGAGCTCTTGCACTTCAGAATTTACCACTACCGTATGCCACTGATTGAGGCTGTAAACACACTAGTCACTAGTGTTTTCATTAGCCACACCCAGATGAGATATGGGTTGATCTACCGATCAGTTGCAAAATCTCTTTGAAGATTATTTTTTTTAGAAAGCACTCAAGCTGCTCCTACCAGGTTCACAGTAAAAAGGCGTGGAGTTTGACTGGTGTCGTGTCCCTCCATTTTCAGAGAGAGGTGGATATGCACTAGAACCAGCAGAACAGTGAGTGTGTTTCTACCAAGTCTTGAGTGAGGGCCAGATCACACAACTCATTCTGTTCATAATTAGCTACCTCTCTCTCCCCCCCCATTCCCCCCCCCATTCCTTTGAATTGAGTACAAGCATTGTGGCAGATACATTAGGGTGGAAAATGCTCCCTGAAGGTAGAAAGTTTGATAAAATTATCACATTTTGATAATTATAAGCAGAGGCTATTTTCTCTGGTTACTTTTGTTTTAAAAAGCAATGTTTGATTTTTAACTGTTCTACAACAATTTAAATTAAAGGTAGTCATCTCATCGTACTTTGAACTCTATGGCACAAGCTGAAAATAGGCATCTGGTTAAAGAATGCTGTTCCTAAGAAGGTGTTCCATTCCACACAAAACACAGTGATTTTCCCCCCAAGAGACCCCCTGACAGCTTGTGTGGGAGCTGCACTTTGTAGATTACAACTTGTGCAAGGTGAAGTGGTCCCCTTGGGGAAAAGAGGAAGGAGAAAGGAATGAATAGTCCTGATTCCTTGAAGGCCTGTAGGCCTTGTTTGAAATTATGGCTGTTTGCTGGATCAAAGAACAGGTTAGGCCAGCACTTATTTAGAAAACCATGCAACTGTGCCAGATTTTCTGGATGGATTTGCTGTCGAGTACATATTTTTCTAAGGCACTCTTGCAGTCATTTCAAAACACTTAAATAATTAGGAACAAAGTAGTAAATTTAAACACAATTAGCGCAATATTATATTAAAAGTTTAATCCATGATTTAGAAGGATATACTCTTCAATCATCTTATTCCAGCTTTAATTAACTCTTATTTAAGATGCACCCTTTGGACTTGATGTTCCAGGCCTTTAATGAATGAATGGCACTTTAAAAGAGTCTCATGCTGCAGTCAGTGGTGCCATTGGTAAGCATGGAAGGCAGGAAGGCAGTGGAGGCTAGTCCATTAGGGCAAGTGGGGCACCATGTGCTCAGTTTGCCCTCAGCTAGCCTCTACCTGCCTATTTCCTTTCTTACAAGTCTAGCAGGTGGCCCTAGCTGTCAGCTCCCTCCTCCTTAGCCTCAGTTTTGTCCTTTGTAGAAGTCAGGAGGAAGGAGGATGGGGACAAAACTAGAATGTCTTGGCTGTGCCTGTCATTGACTCTGGCTTCACCTACTGTTGGGCTCCCTGACTTCCGCCCCACCAGTCCCAATGGGCACCAGCAGACAAGCCAATAGTGGGTGGAGGCAGAGCCAATGATAGGCAGAGCCAGCTAATTCTAGTTTTGTCCCCATTTTCCCTGCTGAGTTCTACAAGGGCAACACTGAGGCTAAAGAGGAGGAAGCTGACAGGCAGTGTCACAAAGCTGGACTAAGATCTCCAGATTTTCCCCATGGTTCTCTTCTGTGAAAACTGAACATTTTAGAGCCAGTTATTTGACCAAATTAATGCCAGTTTCTCTAAGAAATGCTTTTATAGAACTACTTTTCCAAGTCATGCCAACTGCAGAACTAGATGGACGCTACAAAAAGGTGCCATTTGAAAATAGATTGTGTATTTGCAACTAATGTCAGGTGGAGGACATTGTTCATTATATGTTAATTTGTCCTTTGTATGGGCACCCAAGAGAGAGATTCTTGAGACCTCTGTTGTCTCAGGGAAGTGGGAATGCCCTTGTAGAATCAGTACAATTCCTCCTGAGCGATACTAATGGTTACGCGACATACAAAGCGGCTCTTTTCGCGCTTGCTGCGAAAAAGATTAGAAAGAAAGAACTAGATAAAATTGATACAAATTGTTTGGAAGATTCAGAGTCTTAAACTGAGCTCGCTGATGGTAACTCTGAAATTCTTTTATATTATTGGTTGCAACAGCAATTTGTTCTCTGTATACTTCTACATACCTCTGTATGTTTTTACATTTTTAATGTAGTTGTCATGGCCTTTCGCTTGTGCAATAAGTTGAATTGACTTGACAAAGCTGGACTCTTTGTAAGAAAGAACACAGGCAGGTGGGGGCTGGCTGAGGCTAAACTGAGGTTGTGGGGCAGGTCTCCATTCTTCCTAATGGGCCAGCCTCCACCGGCTAGAGCTGGGAAACCTTTTGCCCTTTGGGTGCTGTAGGACTGCAACTCACATCAGCCCCAGCCGGCATAGGCAATAGTAAAGAATGATAGGAGATGCAGCCCAACAACTTATGGAGAGGCACATCTCTGCTGTACCCAATTATCTGGGAGCAAACCCAGCTGAAAACCATCTATAGGATTGGGCTGTAAAGCTTCAACGTCTCTTAAGTGGCTACAAATCAGACTGGACTGCAATCCTATGCACACTTCGTACGGAGTAAGTCCTATTGACTTCAGTGGGGCTTATTTCTGAAGAAACATGGGCTGAATGTGTTTTTAAGAATGGTGCAGAATTTTACTTGTTTACAGTATTTATATCCTACCTTTTCTTCCAAAGTGCTCAAGGTGGCAAACACAATCACCAAGGCTGAGGGCAGATTTTAAACCCTGGTCTCCCTAGCCCATACCTGACACTGTAACAACTTCTGTCCTTGTTACCAGGGACATTGCTAGGTACTTTAAAAGAACTAGGGCCCAGGCCAATTAATTAATTAATGTGCTGCCTTTCTTCCAAAGAAGCCCAGAACATGTTTATACTCAAACAACACCATTAAAATTTCTAAAAAAGAGTTAGAAACAACCTTCTAAAAACAGTTAAACACTTGTAAAATCAATCAACTACTCTCAAAACTAATGATTTCATGGTGGCCAGGGACAGGTCTTTCAGCCATCAAAACTCTGGGTAAACAGGAATGTTTTTAAATTTCTCCTAAAAGGGGACTGACACAACTGACTAGGGAGGGCATTTCAGAAATGGGGAATCACCACTGAGATGGCCCTGTCATGAGTCATTGCAAACCAGGCAAATAAACAAATATTTACACAATATCAGCATATGCTAATATATATGCATAAATGCACATTTAGAAATATTAGAAATAGAAAACTGATTTGTTTTCCAAATAAATCATCCTAATTTTTTTTCCAAATAATTTGCAACCCACCCTTGATCACCAAAATCACTTCAGTTAATTAATTAATTAGTCCCAATTAATTTCCAGCTGAGGTGATCCAGATCCTGCTCCAAAGTCAGTTTCTCCAATTACTCCATCTATTCTTCATCATTAAATTAAATTAAATATGAAATAAATATTTATTATTTTTATTTTATTTATATCATAATCTATAAACCACTCTAAATTCAAAGAACGTCTGATAATATAAAGCATGATACATATAGAGTGCATATTGCAATTCTCTTCAGGTGGGGATGGGGGAGATTCTTACTAGGGGTGTGCAGTAACCACAAGATTCATCTTGTAACTCTACCATTTGGAAGCAGCCCAAACTATTTTGTATTCGCTGTCTGTCATTCCGATTCATTATTCAAGTCCAAATCTAATCTGTAAATGGAAAGTTCTGCTTCATCTCCATTAACAATTATGCAGAATCTAAAAACAGCTACAACTTTTTTTTCTTTTCATATAAGCAGATGGAATTTGCAGGCATAGAAAAAGAGGTACAATGGTTCTCCCACATGGACAGACTTTACCATTTTGGGGTGGGAAAACAGAACTCACGTTCCCTCCCTTGGTTTCAAAACTGGAGATGCAAGGGAGCTGCTGATGAAAACCCAGCCAAAGACCTTCTTATGCTCCCAGGCATTTTAATCATTTTAATCTTTTTATCTTTTTAATCTTGTAATACTAATCCTTTTATCATCTTATATTTTGTTTAATTGTATTTTGTTTTCATTGTGTCTTATATGTTTTGTGATTTTATTATTATTATTATCATGTATGTATTTTATCCTATTCTGTTTACCGCCCTGAGAGCTACTTGCTATGGGCGGTATATAAATGCAACAAAATAAATAAATAAATTAATTAAATAGCTCCAGCACCATTGTATTATGTGATTTTTACTTTCATTATAGAAAAACCTGGAAAAGTCTATTTTTTCTCAGTGACTCCCCCCACTTCCTGGAAGTACCCTCATGAAAAAAGAGAGAGCTAATAATTTTAATTGTTTAGTAAATAAAAGGTGATTGAGAAGGAAGTGGGCCACCCTGATAGTTTAACTCCTCTGCTTATGCCCTGCTCTTACAGCCAAATCTCAAAGAAGAATGATGAACCATGTGAGAAAATGGAAATGGACTGCCTTCAAGTCGATTCTGACTCATGGTGACCCTATGAATAGAGTTTGCATTGTAAGCAGTATTCAGAGGTGGTATATCATTGCCTTCCTCTGAGGCTGAGAGGCAGTGACTGGCCCAAGGTCACCCAATGAGCTTCATCGCTGTGTGGGGATTCGAACCCTGGTCTCCCAGGTCATAGTCCAACACCTTAACCACTACACAACTGTTTATTTACTTCAGCATCCCTCCCCCGAAATTCTGTGATGGAAGTGGCCTCAGAAAGTAATTCACTGTGATTAAAAGCCAGACCTGTCCTTCAAAGCAAGGATGCCCTTCCCTTTTGAGCTCTGGATGTTGCCCATCAGCTTAAATTTGTTTTCCAGGAAAAGAAGGGGGGAAGGTTATGCATTTAACTTTTTAGAAGAACCAAAGCCACAGAGTGACTTGGTAGCTTAGGGGGTCCCTGATCCACTTCAAGACACCTTGTTAATAGCACAATCTAACTCAGGAATCACCTTGATTCACCTTGTTATTTGGCATGCTTACAGAGCTAATGCCCACCCCTAATTCTTATTATGAGATGATGTGTTCAGTGTGCAGCTTCCTTTTTTAGCAACTTCACCCAAAAGGAAAGCTGGTGACTGAGCTGCCACTGCTGCCAACTCTGCACTGCACTCTTAACACAGTGTACCAAATCCACAGGTGCTCCTGGGAAAAATGGAATCCACGTTGCTTCCATTTCTTTTCCAGGGGCATTGTATGGAGCCATTACTTTATCTGTACAATGTCACCTGGAAAAGAAATGGGAAGATGGGAACACCATCATTTCCTGTCTTCCCTGGGACATTTGTGATTTGCAGCATGCAGTGCATGGCCGTAGCAGTGCTAGTAGCAGCTCAGATGCCTTTGCTTGGTTTAAAGGAGAAGAACGAGTGACTCCTTCACTACAATGTGATGAGTGGTACTAGCACTTGCTTTCCCCCCTCTCCCATTTGTAGCAGCCCCTGGCAGACCAAAGGCTGAGCCCCAGAGACCTGGGGCTGCCCCCACCCCATCCCCGCCAGTCTATAATAATGCCCATGGCTATCATAACACCATGTCATGGCTTTGAGGTGAGAGCATGGTAAGTTCATTAACTTCAATGGGTCTACTCTTAGTATTGTTTTATATATGTTTTTATTATGAAATTGCTTCAAGATTATTCATGGAAAGCAATTCATAAATGAAAATAATAATAATAGTTGGATAATATCCATAAACTAGAATAGCCGAGATGCAGCCTTTCCTAACATTTGGGTACCCAGATTTTCCTGGACTACGGTTCCCATCAGTCCTGGCCATTGCCCATGCTGGCTGGGGCTGATGGGAGTTGCAGTCCAACAACATCTGGGGACCCAAAGGTTGGGAAAGGTTGGCTTAGAGAGATACTAATACATTAGTAATAGGTTTCAAAATGAGATTGCAGCTAATACGCAGCATAGCAGAGTAGACCTGCCCCTTTTTAGCTCATGCAGAATGTTGTACAGGATACAGCTATAGCTATGCTAGATTCCATCACCTATCACTGCTGTGTATACAATTTAGAAACCAAAGCCACATCCGCACCAGACATTTATTCCACTTCAAACCATCATCGCTTTCCCCAAAGAATCCTGGGAAGTGTTGTTTGTGAAGGGTGCTGAGTGTTGTTATTAGGAGACTTCTATTCCTCTGACAGAGCTCCAGTGGCCAAAGCAGTTTAACAGTCAACCCCTCTCCCCAGAGAATTCTGATGAATGTAGCTCTGTGAGGGGAATGACCATCTCCTCTCAGACCCCCTCACAATCTACACTTCCCAGAATTATTTGGGGGAAGCCATGACTGTTTAAAGAGGAATAAATTTCTGGTGTGGATGTAGCCCAAGATGTCAAGGGCACTGAGAGTCAAATGGCACATGATGGTGACAGATCCTTGTCTTAACCAGTCATCACCAACCTGGTGCCCTCCAGTTGTTTTGGACTACAACTCCCATCAGCTCTAGAGAGTACAGCCATGTCGGGTGCGGCTGATGGGAATTGTAGTTCAAAACTTCTGGAGGGCACCAGGTTGGTGAAGACTGGTCTTAACAACTGGGTCAGCCAATTCCCTGAGGATCAGTCAGTGATATGATTTGTTGATCAGACTGCTTCAGCTTCAAAGTTCTGCTGAGATTTTTTGGGCACATTCAATAATAAAAAAAAGCTTACTGTGATATATTGTATTTTCCCCCAGTAGTTTGGTATGTTATTTTGGGGGATGATAATACGTTCAAAATAAAGGGGCGTTAACAGAAAAGAACATTTAAATTGTAGTTCTTGGTGGGACCATGCACTGTATTCTGAATAGGTTCAGGAGTAAAACGTGAAAGTTATCACAATCAGGCTGCAATCCTACACAACAGGGATAGGGAACCTGTGACCCTCAAGATGTTTTTGGACTGCAGCTCGCATTATCTTGGACCATTGACCATGCTGGCTGGAGCTGATATGAGTTCAATTTTAACAACATCTGGAGGGCCACATGTTCCCCATCTTTGTCATGGACATTTACATGGGAATAAATCCCATTGAACTCAAAGGGGTTAACTTCTGACTAGATATGTATAGGATTGCAGTGTCAATTACCTACCAATAAAGAAACTGTGGCAAACATAAAAACGTTCAGACTTGCATATTTATCATTTGCAGATTGCAACATCAAGGGTTTATATATGTGAAATAGATGTAGATGAGCCATCACAGATATAACTTTTGTATAATCCCACCCACATGCTTTTCAGTCAATTCATGCAGGCATCTACCAGTCATCTAGTAAAGAATAATAATCCAGTGTAGTGAAATTAAGTGATGCCCAATGCACATGAATGTGGGAAGCAGTCCTGCAACAAAAAAACAAAAAAAGTGTTATTGCTTATAATATGTTGCATTGTGTGTTTTCCTTCCTTGACCGAGAAGATTAAATATTATTTTTCATTATAATAGAGAAACACATCTGTTAGGAAGAACAAATCTAGCCTGCCAAGGGTAAGGTATGAAAGAAAGTAAATGAAACCCAAACCTGTATGCAAATATGTTAAGAGATAGAGAGATTGAGAGACAGAAGAAGAGATTATGTATCTGTGGCCATTAAAATTTATGTTCCTATTACATCCCTGAAATGTTTGGAACAGATTAACCATGCACAGGAAAATGGGAGTGCCATTTTCTACAAAGTGTCCATTTTTCTGTTTTGCAGCTCTGATGTATTCTTTATGAGGCCTTCAAGCTATGCAAGCCTATTGTTCAACAACACTCTTTTAAATCCTAAAGATTTTTATGTGGATTACAATTTTATATTCATTTTTGGACCTGTTCTTTTATCATGCTCCAGACTGCATTTTATTCTGCTTTGAAGTTCCTTGCTAGGCTTATTACTTGGGGGGGGGAGCCCAAATTCCATTGCTACCACACTGTGTAAAGCAATTAACATCAGTGTCCTTTTTGCAGTTGCTTGTCTCACTTTTTATTTAACATGTCTTTGTTTTGAAACCTGACTAGAGGTGAAATGTTTGAGTTTCTCTCAGAATTGTTCCTCTATTTCTGAAGTTTGGTGGTGAGTATGGATCCTTATGTAACCAAAATGGCACCATCCACACATAAGAGGGTCTTGGAGGATACTGATTATTTAGTGCAATTCCAGTCTGATTTCCAGCCTTGATTTGGGACAGAAACCATCTTGGCTACTTTGGTGGATGATTTGTATGGGGAAATGGACAAGGGGAGTGTGACCCTGTTGGTTCTCCTCAACTTCTCAGTGGCTCTCAATACCACTGACCATGTAATAAATAATAATAATAATAATAATAAATTTAATTTCTTCGTCGCCTATCTGGCCGATGGCCACTCTAGGCGACTTACAAAATTGTTAAAATACAATTGATAAAATACAATAATACAATATAAAAATACAATATAAAAACAATACATCTGCAGCAACAATATTAAAACTGGGCAGGAGGCATTACAATTATAACAATTAACCCTCCCCGGATACCCCAAAGGCCTGCTGAAAGAGCCAGGTCTTTAAGGCTTTCCGAAACACATTTAGGGAAGAGGCGTGCCGGAGATCTTGTGGGAGGGAGTTCCAAAGAGTGGGGGCCGCCACTGAGAATGCCCTCTCTCTAGTACCCGCCAATCTGGCTGTTTTTGTTGGCAGGATTGAGAGAAGGCCCTGTGTGGCCAATCTTGTCGGGCGGCATAATTGGTGGCGTTGAAGGCGCTCCGTGAGATAAACTGGGCCAAAACCGTGTAGGGATTTAAAGGTCAATACCAACACCTTGAATTGGGCTCGGAAAACAACTGGTAGCTAGTGTAGGTCGAACAACACTGGTGTGATGTGATCTCGGCGGCGACTATTCGTAAGTAGTCGAGCCGCCGCATTTTGTATCAGTTGTAATTTCCGGACCGTTTTCAAGGGTAACCCCACGTAGAGCGCATTACAGTAGTCCAAACGAGAGGTGACCAGGGCGTGTACCACTAGTGGGAGCTGGTGAACAGGAAGGTAGGGTTGCAGCCTTCGTATGAGGTGTAGTTGGTACCAGGCTGCCCGGCTCACTGCTGAAATCTGAGCCTCCATGGACAGCCTGGAATCAAGCACAACCCCAAGGCTGCGGACCTGGTCGTTTAGGGGTAGACTCACCCCGTTGAACTTCAGGTCAATGTTGCCCAACCTTCTCTTGTCCCCCACAAGTAGTACCTCGGTCTTATCAGGGTTCAACTTCAGCTTGTTCCTTCCCATCCATCCACTCACGGATTCCAGGCACTTGGACAAGGTCTCCACAGCCAACTCTGGTGAAGATTTAAACGAGAGATAGAGCTGCGTGTCATCTGCATATTGATGACACTGCAGCCCAAATCTCCTGATGATTGCTCCCAGCGGCTTCATATAGATGTTAAATAGCATGGGAGAGAGGATAGAGCCCTGTGGCGCACCACAATTGAGAGGCCAAGGGTCTGATACCTCCTCCCCCAACGCTACCTGTTGGTACCTGTCGGAGAGAAAGGAATGGAACCACTGTAATACAGTGCCTCCAATTCCCAATCCCTCCAGGCGAAGCAGAAGGATACTGTGGTCGACAGTATCAAAAGCCGCTGAGAGATCGAGGAGGACAAGAAAGGTGGATTCTCCCCTATCTAATGCCCTCCTCAAATCATCTACCAGAGCGACCAAGGCTGTTTCAGTTCCGTGACCAGTCCTGAAACCCGATTGGTATGGATCCAAATAATCCGTTTCATCCAAGTGTGCTGACAACTGGTTGGCCACCACTCGCTCAATGACCTTGCCCAGAAATGGTAGATTCGAAATTGGGCGGAAGTTATCGAATACTTGGGGATCCAAGGAGGGCTTCTTTAAGATGGGCTTTACAATTGCCTCCTTGAAGGCTGATGGCATCACACCCTCTTTCAAGGATGCGTTTACCACCACTTTGATCCCCTCGCCCAATTTCTCTCTGCAGCTCACGGAGCCACGAAGGGCAAGGATCAGTAAGACAAGTGGTTGGCTTCACAAATGAAAGCACCTTGTCCACTTCCTCAGAAGGGAGAAGCCAAAACCGATCCCAATTTACCGGCATGCAACTGGCCAACTCTGGTTCATCCACTGTGTCCACGGCGCATGGGATCGAGCTCCGTAAGTGTTCGATTTTATCGGCGAAGTGTTTTGCTAATAAGTCACAGGAGGCCTTTGACTGTTCCAAGGGTTCCCGAGCAACTGGACCGACCAGGCTTCAGACCACCTGGAACAGCCTCCTGGGACAACACTCCGCAGATGCAATAGAGGCAGCAAAGAAAGCCTTCTTTCCTACCTTTATTGCCACTTGGTAGGCAGCTACTGCTGCTCTAACCTGTGTCCGGACATCTTCGGAGCGGGATTTCCGCCACCGGCGCTCTAGTCGTCTCACCTCCTGTCTCAGACTACGCAATCGCGGTGTATACCATGGTGCTAGCTGAGTTCTATTCAGGGGGAGAGGACGTTTCGGAGCCACCCGGTCTAATGCCCTGGTGATCCCCACGTTCCACTCCTTCACCAGGGTTTCGACCGGGCAACCTTCCGCAGGTTCCAATTCCCCAAGCGCAGTCAGGAATCCATCCGGATCCATCAGGCGTCTGGGGCGGACCATTTTAATAGGTCCTTCACCCCTGCGGAGGGGGCATGGCAACGAGAAGTCCATATTTACCAGGTAGTGGTCTGACCATGACACAGGAGTGGCAAGAATCACTCCCAACTTCAGACCACTTCTCTCCTCTCCCAGGACAAATACTAGGTCGAGAGCATGACCGGCTACATGGGTGGGCCCAGTATTACTTAGGTACAGTTCCCAGGAAGCCATGGTTTCCAGGAAATCCCGAGGGGCTCCTGTGAGAGCGGCCTCGGCATGCACGTTAAAGTCACCCAGAACTAACAGCTCTGGGGACAATGCCCGTACAGCCGAGACCACCTCCAGCACCTCGGCCAGGGAATCTGCCGTGCAGCGGGGTGGGCGGTACACCAGCAAGATCCCTAAACTGCCCTTCGGGCCCAACCTCCAGTACATACAATCAACAAATCGAGTCCTGTGGAGGGGAGGTCTGGCAAAAACCAAGGACTCTCGATAGATGACTGCCACACCCCCTCCCCGCCTTCCCACCCTCGGCTGCTGTGCATAACGAAAACCTGGCGGACACATGGCCTCAAGAATTGGAGCAGAGGCTTCGTCCAGCCAAGTTTCCGTAATACATGCCAGGTCTGCGCGCCCATCCAAGATCATATCATGGATGAGCGAGGTTTTCTGAGCCACAGACCTGGCATTACATAACAGCAGTCGAAGGTCGGTAGGAACCTTGCGTCCCCCAGTTTTCATCTGGTTCTGAGCAGACCCGGAACATGGGATGGATATAATGCATCTGTCCCGTGTTCCCCTATTCCGGCATGGTCTGCTAGCAGCACCCTTCCAGCACCTGTCGCCCAAACTTCCTATAACTTGGCCCCCCACCTCCCTCTCCGGCTTGCACATGCCTCAATCCCTATCTGCTTATCAGCAGGCCACCCACCCTAATAAAATTAGTCCGGAGACCTGCCTCCGTACCCTATAGCAGCAGTATTTACTAATTTAAATTAAAGTAATTAAACCAATTCAATTAATTAATTAAACTAAATTAAATTACATCAAATTAATTAACTAAAACAATACAATTCAGTCCAATTCACATTCATACACATTCACACACTCGTACAACTATACATCCATACATACACCAATTTAAAACAGGAACCGGGTTGTGATAGCCATTCATCTCAACCAGATCAACCCACCAACGCAGTCCCGCACTCTGTGCGCGTAGGAGCAGGCTCCAAGATCTCTCCTAAACAGTCAGATGGCAATGGTGACAAAAGACATAGGCCACCAACAGGAAGCAGCAACCGCAGCAGCGATGATGGAAAAACATAAACACAGCCGCAAAAACGCCAGGAGCAGCAAGGAAACAAAGCCGCCACCGCCATGGGGCACAGGCTGCAATGCAGGGTAAAGCTCCTAGCAGGGGTAGCAACAAGGGCCTGATCTGCCCTTTTTCCTTCTGGACTGCCTTTTCCTTCTGGACTGCCTTTCTGGGATGGGACTTGGGGGCACAGTGTTGCAGTGGCTCCAGTCCTACCTGGAAGCTAGCATTCCAAAAGTGGGGCTGGGGAATGTCTGTTCCACTTCTTGGTATTAGGATGCCTTGAGGTTCCCCCATCCTTCTTAACATCTACATTAAACCACTGGGTGAAGTCCACTGTAGATTTGGCCTAATAGTGATATGACAATGACATGTAGCTGTAAGTCTCTTTTCCATCCCAAGAAGGTGAAGGAAACCCCAAAGAGGTGTCTCGGGGCAGTATTTGGGTGGATGAGTACAATAAGCTGAAACCTAATCCAGAGAAGATAGAAGTTATGTGGGTCAGTTTTGGATGGGGTTGCATTTCCCTCTAAAGAGCCACGCCCATAGTTTGAAAATGCTCTTAGACACAGCATTTTCCTTGGAGGCACAAGTATCATCAGTGGCCAGGAATGTTTATTACCAGTTTGGCTACTTCACCAACTGCAGCCTTATCTGTAGAAGGCAAACCTTTAAAGTTTTTGATGTACACTGGAAGTGA
Organism: Rhineura floridana; assembly: GCF_030035675.1. Taxonomy (NCBI): domain Eukaryota; kingdom Metazoa; phylum Chordata; class Lepidosauria; order Squamata; family Rhineuridae; genus Rhineura; species Rhineura floridana. The sequence goes on from NC_084489.1 coordinate 45,069,597, forward strand.
GTATTGCACGGGCAAGCCTCTGATCTAGTAATTTATACTTGTCTATGCATATATTCCATTTCCCTCTAGATCCTTTGTGCTGGTTGACAGGTGTTTATTCTGAAAAATACCTTGCCCTTTAGATACCATCTTGATGCCTAGGGCACAAACAGGGACAGCATCTTGACAGACTTATAAATTGCCATAATGTTATATGGGATGGGAATTCTTTTGTATGACCTTTAGAAGACTTGTGCAGTGCATTATTATATATTCACTGAGATGAAGGGGTACATGTTCTTTCCATACCTAGAGGTTATAAAAAGCAACATTTAGTGGCTAGAGAAGTACAGCTGACCAACTCCGCGGAAAGAAGGATGAACTATTCTGACAAACTGTAAAATAATTTAGATGTATTACAATCATATGCTGACAATTTTCCTGTAGATCCCTCAGTCAATGAGGGAAAGTACCCCTGCAATCCAGCACTGCTAAAATGTGCATTACATCTATAGGATGCATTTTTATGGGTGTAATTATGCACAAGGGTGTCGAGGTGTGTGTGTGCTTGCCTCCCTTGGAATTCTAAATGTAATGGTGGGTGAAGTGGTTTCATCCCCTAGAAATATTTCTGCGGACCCTCTTAACTCTACAGCTATGTACTGAACTTATAGAGATATTATAGTAGGTTCCTTGTCTTCATGACACGAGAAAGGGTTGGACTAAATTGGAATAATTTAATGTCTTCCAGTGGTGGCTGGTAGCTCCATGGCAGTTGGGCAGGAGAATCCACTCCGGGTTTTAGTCCAAAATTTCAAGCAGCTGTCCAAGGTGCTGAAGCCCCCACTGATGTCTTCTAGCCCAGAATCCTTTTTCTGCAGTTGGTTAGATCCAGTTGCATGGGGAAGTTTTAATTAACACAGGCCATTACTAGAGTGCTATGTTCTCTGCTGTCCCTTATGTATGTATGTACTGCCTTCAAGTCGATTCCGAATTATGGCGACCCTATGAATAGGGTTTTCATAAGGCTGAGAGGCAGTGACTGGCCCAAGGTCACCCAGTGAGCTTCATGGCATGTGGGGATTCAAACCCTGGTCTCCCATGTCATAGTCCAACACCTTAACCACTACACCACACTACACCAACTCCCTTACCCACTCCCAAACTCCTTGGATACTTAAGATACTGGAGACTCCGGTAAATCTCTAGGAACTCTGGAAGCTAAGATTAGGGTAGAAACACACTCACCGTTGTGCTGGTTCTAGCATGTCTCCACCTCTCTCTTTTGAAAACATGGGCACACAACACTAGTCAACCCCACCCCTTTTTTACTGTAAAACCTGGTAGGACCAGCTTGAGTGTGTTTTTAAAAAAAATTAGCTTCAAAGAGATTTTGCAACTGATTGGCAGATCAACCCATTCCCCCTCCAGGTGTGGCTAATGGAAATGCTTTGATCTGGTGATTGGTGTGTTCACAGCCTCTGGAGAGATGTCAAATACTGGGATAGATCCGCTGATACCTCTTCTTAACCTAGCTCATACACATGCATAGGAGCAAGAGTATGCCCTCCATACCCACCAGATGCATGTGGTTCACCTCCAACATATTAAGACTCCAATGTCCCCAGACTCCCATGCAGGGCTGTAATATTTAAATATGGCCCGTGCATGTAAAATCCAATGTGTGATATGTGTAGGCCTAAATTGCACAGATAATTACAGGATTTTTGCCAGGATATTGACAGTGTAGAATTAGCCTACACATGTTGGTTTTTATGTATGTATGTCATATTCAGACATCTACTTTGGTGGTGGGGAGCTTCCAGTCCTCTGGCCTAATCAGCCCCATGCACAGCGATTTGCAAGCCCCAATGATCAGCTGATTGCAGTGCTTGCAAAAGCCCAGCTTTGTGCCTTGAAATCAAGCCATGCGGGCAAAACTGGGCCATCTGATGTCCCTGTGATGTCAGGTGATGAACAGGTGGGCAGCCCCACCCATCTGCCATTTTTGGCCCATGTGTTGCGGGGGAAATAAGGATTTAGTTCCCTACTGGATGCAATTCCCCACCTCTAATCTACATAAAAGTCTTGGGACATACAAAGTGAGGTAGGCATACCAGGTGAATAGGGAAAGCAGGTGTGTTTGCACTGCCCACCCTTTTTATGGGCCAGATGAAGAAAAGGTATCATCCAGTTTGGCCTACTCTTGATATTTTGTCTCGTCCTTTGAGTTCAGGTGTATTTTTAAGCTGTTTCCAGTGACAGAGTTTTCTAATAGATCAGTTAAGTATTTATTTAGCATTTTCCCAAAGTGCTCAAACTGTTTCACATAAATTAGCCCAGAAACCCTTAGGGCATTGTGATCATCCACATATTATAGATTGGACTAAAGGTATGAGACAGTGGCTTGTGTAAGGCCACCCAGTGAGTTGATATATGAGCTAGGGACTTTTAGGTCATAATTACTCTTAACTGCTCTTAAGGTGAACCTCAATTGCTCTTAACTGCTCCACTTTGCCAGCTTGTGCAGTTTTTCTACTACCCAGTCACCAAATATTAAATTCAATATACAAACACAAAAGAGATTCAGTTTACCTGGAGATAAAAGTTGATTACCTTCCTCACAATCTGACAAGAAAGTGATGAATCTCCTCCTGTTTGCCGCTCTTCCAACTCTTGACAGACCAATAGGACTCTGAGGGAAAGAATGCACCTCCAGATCCCAAAGTAAGCAAATCTTTGAGGAAATAGACAATGTCAGCTGTTGCCATGATACCACTGGGATAGAAGATCTGTCAGGCAGGGTTCCAAGAGGACAGGGTCTTTATAGATCAATATCAATATTTTTACCTGGGGGCAAATATGAAGGCAATATAGAATTCAAAGGCCTTATGCTTCCCATGGCCAATACTAATTAATCAAGGAGCCCTATTTTATAGGAAGAGTAGCTGTAGACTGGGACAGAAACAACCAATTGACAAAATGTCGCAGTAACTCCATCAGGAAATCATAAAGGAACCTGAGCAGTTTGGCAAAGCCTTCATTAAAGAGATGCTGACAGTCTTCTGATCAAAGACAGAGAGCAAAGAAATGTAATTTAGAATCCAGGAGCCAGATGATCACTCAGAAATACTTCCAGATTGCAGTGTTTTAACAAAAGGTGAGCCAATCTACCAAGATCATTTTATGCTTGTCTAGACTACCTAACACATCCTAACACAAAACAAACCATTTTAAAATCTCCTGAAGAACCTCAGAGAAAATTCTAGGAGCAAATATCCATAAAATATACTGAGCAGATGAAAAACATTAAACCAAGAGTAATCTTTATGGAAGGGGATCATTGTAAAAATAAGCTTGGCTTGGACAATTTCATAAATTTGCAAGATGCAGATTGAAATTACAGATTTTCACCACAGAGGAATTGATTTTATTTGGTTGGTTGGTTGGTTGGTTGGTTGGTTGGTTGGTTGGTTGGTTGGTTGGTTGGTTTTAGTTTAGCATTCAACAATCCCAAACTGAATAGTCTCCTACATTCACAATTTATAATATACAGGAATTTTTTTGTCAAGAATAATGTCTTACTTGTAAATAAATACAGGTTACATTCTGCAAGCATATATACATTTATTGCTGCAACTGAAAATCCCACTTCCCCAGTCCAAGAATTAAAAAAGAATCCCAATCCAGGAATTAAGTCTCCTCATTCTCTTGCATGTCCTGTTCCTAGACTTATGTTCCTGGCTGCCGCTGAAAATCTTTCCTCCCTGCAATATGAGGCTCTTTCTTCTGGAGTGTAAATGGGGACTCTTGCATTCCCCCATTCCACCACTCATGTGGCTTGCCTTGCCTTTTGCAGGAGTGCTGGATATTATTATGGAGTAGAGCCAGTGTGGTGTAGTGGTTAAGGTGCTGGACTACCCACACAACCATGAAGCTCACTGGGTGACCTTGGACGAGTCACTGCCTCAGCCTCAGAGGAAGGCAATGGTAAACCACCTCTGAATACCACTTACCATGAAAACCCTATTTGTAGGGTTGCCATAAGTCGGGATTGACTTGACGGCAGTCCCAGAATTGCAGCTGCAATATTGAGAGTAGAGACACACTTACTGTTCTGCTGGTTCTTTTTTCTGAAAATGGGGGCACACGATGCTAGTCAAATGCCTTTTTACTGTAAGACTTGGTGGGATCAGCCTGAGTGCTTTTTAAAAAAAAATTGCTTTAAAGAGATTTCGCAATTGATCGGCAGATCAACCCGTTCCCCCTCCAGGTGTGACCAATGGAAACACTTTGCTGTTGGCAACTTGTGTGTGCACAGCCTTAATTTGTTTGATTAATCAGTTTTCAAAAATTGTTATCAACTACAAAGGTGTCCTGATTAATTGGGCAGCAGATTTTAAAAATACAAGTATTTATATAAAAAAACTGCCCACCATTTTAAAAGAGGCAGTCCCTATTCTAAAATGACACATGCTACAATAATCCAAACAATTATTTTTTACTCATGTGCAATCATAGGTTAATTGAATCAATCAGTCAACCAAAATTCATTCAATTAATTCACTAACCATTTTGAAACAGTTCTGAGTCAATGAGGCTTTGTAAACATGATGTAATATTTGATGTGCTAAGTTGTATATACATGTTAGCCTAACAGCACAATCCTATATATATTTACTTGAAAGCAAGTCCCATTGTGACCATGAAGCTTATTCTGTAGAACACATTTAACTGGGAGAATACCCATTGAAAACAATGGATAATTTCTAAGTAGACATATATAGGATTGCACTGTAAGCACATTTATGGTTGTTAATTATTAGAAAAGTGATTCCAATTGTAGGTCTCAAATATCCTTCAATCAGAATAAAAATTCTGATGGAAGTCGTGTATTTGAAAAGTCTAACTTTAGTTTTATTTTACAGAGAAACATCTCACTGAAGTATTACAAAAGGAAAATTTATATATAAAGTTCTGGGTTTAAATGGATCCTGAAGAATCAGTCTCTGAATTGGTAGTCTTTAAGCTCAAAAATGATTCTAGCTTCTCTTAGACAGAAATCCAACATAGCCCTTTTTTATTTCATCCCTATGGAGAGCAGCAGCATTTCATTTGTTTGATAGACATAAGAAGATGGGAAGCTGTCTTATATGGAGTCAGACCATTGGCTCATCTAGTTCAGTATTGTCTACATTGACTGCTGTTGGCTTCAGACTGGGTTCTCTCTGAGTCCTGCCTGGAGATGCCAGGCTCAATACAGAGCTTAATGGATCAATGGTGGACAGATTGAAATGGTCCACCCCTGGAGACTAATGGAATCCACTGGATTCCTGAATGCTGTGGGGGAGTTTCCAGTAGATAGAGCAGGTAACCCTGTTAAAGCCCTTGTCAAGCTGTGGAACGACGAGACGCATTGGGCTCTTGACATGATTGCCCCCGATTGCCTCTCTAGCATTGTGGAGCCCGGTTTGCACCTTTGTACACCAGTGAACAAAGGGCAATGAAACAGGCTGGATGACAGCTAGAACACAAGTGGTGAATGACATGCTGTGAGGCTGATTGGGCACGAGTAAAACATCATAACCATGTCTACTGTGTGGCGGTGAGGGCGGTGAAGAAGGCCCACTTCTTTGCCTCTATCACACCCTCAAGCAGCCGTCTAGTGCAGCTTTTTTGTATTGTCTGTTGACATGAACTCCAGGAAATGGAGTTTTAGACCCTTTGGAGGCCCACTGTGAATTGTTTGCAAGGCACTTTGCGGGTAAAGTTGCTCACCTACGTAGCAGTCTTGATGCCCCATCCACATCAACTGTAGTTCCCAGTGAGGTGTCCAGTGTGATGTCTGCTGCAACTTCTTGGGAATGGTTTCAGTTGATGCTGCCTGATGACACGGACAAGCTATTTGAAACAATGCAGCCAGCAACATATACTCTCAACCCTTGCCTTTCTTGGCTTATTAAAGCTTGCTGAGGGGGTATGACCAAGTGTATCCAGGGTGTGGTTAATGGGTCTTTGTGGGAGGCAGTGGTCCCAGCCACCCTGAAAGAGGCAGTGATCTGACTGCTCCTGAAAAAGCCCACCCTGGACTAATTGGTCTGTGACAACTACCACCGGTCAGAAATACTCCCTTTTTAGGGAAGGTGATTGAGAGAATTGTGACACAGCAATTGTTAAGTACTCTTGGATGAAACAGATTATATTGACCCATTCCAATCTGGGTTCAAGTCTGGTTATGGGACTAAATCAGCCTTGGTCATCCTAATGGATGACCTTTCTCAGGAGAACAGATGGAGTGTGACCCTGTTATTCTTACTTGATCTCTCAATGGCTTTTGATACCATTGACCATGGTATCCTTCTGAGCCAACTTGGTGAGATGGGTATCAGAAGCACTGTTTTACTATGGTTCTAATCCTATCTCCAGGATCGTTTTCAGATAGCATTGGGTAATTGTCTTTCTGTCTCCTGGCAGTTGTGCTGTGAAGTGCCGCAGGATACCACCTTGTCCCCAGTACTGTTCAACATATATATGAACCCCTTGGGAGTGGTCATCAAGAGATTTGGGGTGAGGTGTCAGCAGTATGCTGATGATACTCAGCTCTATTTCTCTGTAACATCTAAATTGGGAGGGGCAATGCAAGCCCTGGATCAGTGCCTGGATTCGGTGGTGGGCTGTATGAAGGCCATTAAACTGAGTCTGAATCCTAATAAGATGGAGGTGTTGTGGGTTGGTGGTTCCCAATTTCAGATAATTGGCCAATTGCGTGCTTTGGATGGAGTCATATTGCCTCTGAATATGTAGTCTGGGGTGCTCCTGGATCCAGGTGACCTCAGTGGCCTTTTACAGCTTCAGCTGGTAAAATACCTGTGGCCGTTTCTGGACTGGGATAGCCTGACCACTGTTTGCCCATGCATTGGTAACTTCCAGGCTGGATTACTATAATGCACTCTATGTGGAGCTGCCCTTGATGTTGGTCCAGCGGCATGACTGCTCACTGGGGCAGGGTATTGGCAACATGTTACCCTGCTGCTGAAAGAATTGCACTGGCTGCCCATTTGCTACCAGGCCAAGTTCAAAGTTCTGGTTTTGATGTACAAAGCTCTATGCAGCTTGGGACCAGGATACCTGAAAGACCGTCTTACCCTTTATATACCCAGTTGATCACTGTGCTCTCCAAGTGAAGGCCTCCTGCAGATACCATCTTATCAGGAGGTCTGTTCCACACAACACAGGAAGCAGACCTTTAGAGTTTTGGCAGCTACCCTTTGGAATTCCCTGCCCTTCAGTATTAGACAGGCACCATCTCTGTTATCTTTTCTGCGCCTACTGAAGACCTTCCTCTTTCAACAAGCCTATTAATTAGAGATGCTATCCTAGGCTGCATCAGTGTTGGAATAGCTTTTTAAGATGTTTTTAAAGCTAGTTAGATGTTATAATATGTTTTAAAGATGTTTTGTTTTAACATGTTTTTAAAATGTTTTAGAGTGTTTTTAGTGTTTTTGTTTGCTGCCTTGGGCTCCTTCTGGGAGGAAGGGCGGGATATAAATTAAATAATAAATAAATAAATGGTCTGAATCAGTATAAAGCAGCTTCCTATCTTCCTATCACTCAGGGGCATTGCTCTGGATAAATCTGCCAACTTGTGACCCAGACTGGGCTCCTGTGCCTTTAACTGCTCTGTTGAAGGGAGTAGTTTGGCAGGTTTGACTATTCTAGTTGCATTGATACAGAGATAAGAGCAGCTGCACTTGTTGATATTGGAATTGAAGGAGCGCTGTTCAAAGCGGGGCACTGGCAACCCTTCCCTGGAGTCAAGTATGTTGTGGGATGGGAGAATTTCCAGTATTCATAGAGTCATGGAATTGAATTGAATCATGGAAGGAATTGAAAGGTGCAGAAAACTACCTATGCACAGTTCTCCATTTTAAAAAAATCAGAAATGTAGTAGGGTAGCAGAGCAGGAACAGGCAGGGACAAAGCACCACAGTTGGGACAATGATGTAATATTTGGGGGTCTACATGCCAGACAACTAAGTGCACCAGAGAGAAACCCACCAAATACTCTAAGGAGAGGAAGAGGTAGGTTATATCAATATGCATGGCTAAGGGCAGTAGCAAACCAGTGGTGCTTCCCTGTCCTCCCATCATCAGCATTGCTGCAGCTTACAGGGACGGGGAGGGTGGTGGTGGTGGTGAGGCTGTCACAGTAAGAAACACAGTGGTTGGAGCACCAGATTTGCTCTGCTGGTGCATTTGCACCACGTCAACCTGACCACCACCTTGCCTCTCACCCTCCTGGTAAACTTCAGTGATGCTGGTGATAGGAGGTCAGAAGCACCTGCTGCCGCACCCCACTGACCACTGCTGGCCAAGGGTCAAGCTGCCACTTTTGTTCTGAAAACTCCAAAGTCCTTTTATTATGAGTCCAACCAAAATGTCACACAAGAGCAAGCTTTTGAGGCCACCAGAATAATTCTTCAGGCTGGATTAAAGCAAAGCAGGGCTGGAAAATGAAAAGTTGTCTTTGCGCTGAAGCCATAATGTCTGCATTTGTCAAAGATTTGGTTTTTTGTGTGGTATTGGTATAGCACAGTGGGGAGGAGAGTCTGGCTGGGAGTCCAGAGTCTGTGAGTTCAAATCCCCGCTCATGTCTCCTGGGTGTCAAGGGCCAGCTAAAGATCACCCCCACAGTGAGTGGCTCAGGGGTTACGTGCCCTGCCACCTGTGCAGCCGTGGGCAAGCTGCATAGTCCCAAGCAGCCCAGTTGCCCCCAGCTGGCAGTTGCGGACAAGGAAGGGGCTGGCTTGTGCAGCTGTGGCAAGCTGAGCAGGCCCTAGTCAGCTGGGGAGGACTGGCCTCAGAGGGAGGCAATGGTAAACCCCCTCTGAATACCGCTTACCATGAAAACCCTATTCATTGACTTGAAGGCAGTCCATTTCCATTTCCATAGTCTTAGAAGGGGGCATGGGTGGCAAAGAGGGTTGTCATGAACAGCATCTGCACTTCAGAGTTTACTGCTACACAGAATGCATTCATGGTCACACCATACATTTAAAGCACATTTAAAACACATGAATTCCCCCAAAGAATCATGCTGGGAATTGTAGCACCTGGAAGGGTAAACTACAGTTCCCAAGATTCTTTGGGGAAAGTCATATGTTTGAAATGTGCTTTTAAAGTATGCCATGCACGCAGCCACCATTGTGGAAATGTAAAGCAGAATAAAAAGAGAATACACAATTCATCAATTCCACTTCAGAAACGAGACTGGAAGCATCCCCAGCGTGTTGCCATTGCCATTTATTGGACAAAACACATTCACTTCAATGAGGCTTTTATGTTCTCCATTACATACTGCAGAGAAAAAGGGAACACATACAGACACAAAGGAAGTGCATTTGGGGTGAGTTTTATACAATATTTCTGCTACAGCAGCTTCCTCACTGAACATGCCTTGATTAATAGTTTAATACCAAGCAGCTTTACTTTATAATTGCTTTTTAAAAGCAAAATAGATTTCATCATGTCTGTAATATTTTTTTTTGCGGGTGAAATTGGATGTGTATAAAAGCGGAGAACTGATCACCTAGCTGTGGCTAGACACAAGACTGCCAAAGACTGATCAAGCTTTTCCGCACAGAAGCACTGCTAATACACCTCAGTTCCACCCTGCCACATTCTTGCTATTCCAGAAAAGGGTGTGGCCAGTTATCATGCAGGCAGGTTCTGATCAAGCGCTCCCCATGTATACCTGCCAAGACTCCTGGGTTCTGTTTTTCAACACCTCATGCTATTTCTCTGCCTCTCCTAAAGAATCTGCCACCTGGGTTGTGCTTGAGCTTCCACAGCTGATGTGAAGGGCATCATTCTCATTAACTGAAATGACAGAGGTGAAAACCTTGGGGAAGCCACATCCAGTCAAATCTATTGACATGATTGGACAGAATTGGATTAAACTCTACATCAGACAACCAAGGCTACACAAACATGTATGTTAGTAAACTACGGTTGGGTGTAGACACTGTTTTTCTTCTTAACTCGTTTGTGTATGTGTGTGTGGTCTAGTTAAGCTTTTAATGCAAGAAGCCTGTGCTATAATTTTGCTCTCATAGCAGAGGGTAAATCGGAACTCATGAAGTGCCTTATGCTGAGTCAGACCAGTGGTTCATCTGATTCAAGGATGGGGAACTTGTGGTCCTTCAGATACTTGTTGGACTACAGCTCCCATCATCCTTGACCATTAATCATGCTGACTGGGACTGGTGAGAGTTGTAGTCCAGCAGTACCTGAAGGGTCACATGTTCCTCATCCCTAATCTAGCTCAGTCTACACTGGCTGGCAGTGGCTCTCCAGGATTTCAGATAGGAGTCTTTCCCAGCTCTATCCTGGATCTTCTGCATGTAAAGCAGGTGCTCTACCTCTGTTAGCAGTGACTCCACTCCGCTATGCCATTCATTCCATTTAGTGCTTCCTTTGGAGAGCCATCCACCTGTTGAGTTAGTTCAACCCATAAATTTAAGGTGCTTGCATTCAAGCAGGCTTTAAAACAGGACACATAACCTTGATGGAAACAGGTAGTCAAGCCACAAGGCAGAGGCAAGAACTTCAAGCAGGGTTGGGCAGTCAGACAGTAGCTGAGTCAGCACTTTAATAACAAGTTGATCAAATTAGGGAGCCAGGAAAGAGCGAAGAGCAAGTGGTACCTTATTGACCCTTGAGTTTATGAGCGAGCTAGCCACCATGCCGCCTTCTGACGATTCACAGTGCTACAGAAGACAGTGGCTCCCTCTACTGGCCATTTACCACAACACCACAGATTATGTTTATGAGAAACAATGCAGAACGTCTATTTGCCATGTGGATGCTGAAAGCTCTGCAGAGATATATGTATATTTGCTTCCATCATGTGTTCTTATGCTGCTGTTTGCAAACTTAAAAGTATGTGTGTGCAAAATATTTACAACTTCAACTGGCAAGTTGGTTCACCTATGTGCAAATAAGATATACTTACAGGTAGATGGCGCAGCCTGCAGCTTGAGACAACAGGCTAGGGTACCTGCATATGAGTAGAGTTACTGACAGGGAGATGTGTCATTTTGCCCCTTGAAAGAGGATTTGTGTGAAGACTATTGTGGGAAAGTTACTAACACATGAATCAGGAATTCTACCTTGGATGAAGCACAGGCTACAAATGCCATTATAGTTCATGGCTTGGGGAGTGAAGAATTGTGCCAACATACATTAGTATTGTGCCAACTGCAGATCAGGGCTGTCCCTAGGAGAACAGTGACCTGTGTTTTGTGGGTCCCTGTGCCTGGCACCAGTGGCTACAGCCTGCAGCCCTGCTGCCTGGCTCTGCTGCCTCCTGTCCACCCACAAAGCTCTCTGTCTTCTCCATTCATAGAGCAAGGCAGGAGATGGAAGACCTGGCTGGTCCTACTGCTGCCACTAAAGGAGTGGCAAAAGAGAAATGTAAACTGTGGGTGGGGTGGGTGGGGGGAGAGATGCCGCTGCTGCTAATGTAGTAACAAAACAATATCAAGAAAAAGGAAGCTGGGGAAAGTCAGAGGAGAGGCCACCACCATCGCCATGTAGATCAGGAAGGGTGGGTGAAGAGATGAAAGCAATGTGGGTACCATACAATGTGATTTGTCACAGGCCTTATACCCTTCTATGGAGGGTCTTGCTGCCAATACAGAAATGTTTGGGATAGGATGTACCAGCAGCTACTCAAGTGGAATAGCACCAAGTCTGAAATTACATTGATATTGGCTGTACTCAGAAGCAATACTAAGCTGCAAACCATGGCTAAGCCAAATGGTTAGTGCCTGCAGCTCAAGCACTCCTCATTTGCTCCTCCCTGCAGTGGGGAAAACAAACCACAGAGTAGGTGGCTTAGCATAATGCCCCCACCCCAGTCTCATGGTTTTGTTTGTTTTTTACAGATGTCTTCTGCAACATGTCATCGACTCAATAAAAGTGTATTCATGGTAGATTTATACTGGACCTTCCATGCATCATTCTGCTTTATTAGTTTTTCTGCAATGCTTCCCCAATGTTACCACATTACTGCCATCTAGACTGGGCACTCTTGCGCTACAGTGCAACAAAAACCAGACAAAACAAAACACTTGGAACAATTGTGGCATGCAAAGTTACAGGATTTCAAACAGGAAGCTACAGGACATGCACTGATTGGACAAAGCAGTGTGTTTGCCCTGAAACTTTTGCAGGCACCAACAGCAGGATTGTGTATAATTGCCCCAATACCATCATGATCCCAAATAACCATGAACGCAAGCAAAAAGACTATCTGGAGGGGCTCTCAATCTGAACCAGCACCCATGGTATGTTTCTCCCGACAAACCACAATCGGGAAGTCACAAACTTCTGAGCAAGCAAACTATGGTTCAGACAAAACACTAAGCCAGCCACTGCATGCTTGGTCTCCCCAGTGGAGGGAGGAGTAAAGTGGGAGCTTCATTCACAAATTAATTTGCTTAACCATGGTTACCAGACTAGTATGGCATTCAAACATGGCCTTTGCACCAGTATCACAGGAAGATGAATCTGGGGTGAATGCTCAATATCCAGAAGTAAGATATCAACAAAACACTACAGGCCAAAATAATATTTCCCTCCCTGCTTTGCAAAAACAGCTTATTGTTACTCAACACGTAAAATATACTTTAACATTCTTCAAAGAAGCATAGATGACTCATGAAGTTAAAGCTTCAAGTTATGCGCCACTTATGCTAGAGCATTCCCATTGGGTTTCATGAGGCTAACTTGGGCCATGTGAGCTGCAGAATGCTGTCTGAAGAAACTTTTTTGGTGCAAAGAATGCCCATATATTTGGGGACCCCAGAGAAATGACTTCTCCTCAGTAGTGTCAGAGAAGTACAGCAGAGCATTTTTAACACGCTGCATATCAAGGAGAGAGGAGTCCCTCTAACACAAACGTTGCTTTAAGAAAGCTTTGTGCTGATCAAAGCCACATTATTAAAATCTTTCTCCAGGCAATCCTTAAATAATTCCTGGTACATATATAGCTGGCTGTAGGCTTCTCCCCTTCCAAACACGCTCTTGCCCTTAACAGGATTGTTTTGTTTTGTTTCTCTTCTCCCTAGTGTTGAGGAAAATGTTGCATCCTCCAGGTCAATGACAAATTCCATTTCTCCTTGTCTCTCTTCTCTCTCTCTCTCTCTCCCCACACACACATTAGTAGAAGAGGGGCCAACAACTTTGCTTGCATGAAAAGACTATGCAGAAAGATCTCTACCGACAGCAAGGACTCACCCCGGAGGGAGGGAGGAAGGGGAACCAAAGACGCAGAGGACAGGAAATGGCAAGCCAACTTGCGCACTCTGCAGTCTCTCGACTGCTACTGAACAGTTCATAGATTCTCTTTCTCCCCCCCCCCCCTCAAAAGCCTCAGCTAGGAATCTTGCCGTTAGTGATGTTTAGCCCCTCCTTTGCTGCAGCCTTCTATTGGTAACAGACTCCTGGCTGTTTGCAGGGGATCCCACCCTCTTCTCGCCTGTGTTGCCATCCCGAAGCTCTCCCCAAGTTTACACCTGAAGGAGTGCCAAGCCTCAGGGACTATATAAAGCAAGACTTTGGGAGGATTTGCACAGTTGCAGAAAAGGCAGCCAGAGCAGCAGCCAGAAGAAGAGCGAGGATTCACCAGGCGCACAGCTTGAGCTAGCCATGATCCTCCCTGCTCTCCAGGTCTCCGGCTTCCTGCTCGCCTGCTTGCTCCTGAAGAGCTGCTGGGCTTTCAAGAACGATGCTACCGAGATCCTGTATTCGCACGTTGTCAAACCCATCCCAGCCAGCTCCGGCCACAACAGTACCTTGAATCAAGCCAGAAACGGAGGCAGGCACCCTGAATTCGACCGCAGCAGTAAGTCTTTCGAGCTGTAGCCTTTCCCGCTGTTGACTACAGATGCGCTTCATTAGTTGTCCCCATCAAGTACGGTTTTAGTCCCCTCCTTTTTTTAAAACACACACCATAGGATGTTTCAGAAGTTGAATTCTGATCGTCATTAAAGAGGTGCCCCTTTTATTCTTGAGAACTCCGTCTCAAGGGGGTGGGGGCTCCCCGAATGTTCTAATCTTTCTCTAAAAAATATGAATGGCTTCCCTTAGCCAAAAATGTGGCAGGCTTTTCATTAGCTTAGAATTAGATTCAGGCGTTTGCGTTTGGGAGTTCTCTCGTTCTCCTCGGTCTTGCGCTGACGAGATCCGAACATGGAGCAAAAGGCGGATTATGAAATCGAGAAAAAGCGAAGTGCCTGCTTTCCCCCTCCCTCGCCCCCTGTGTAGTTCTGCTTTTTCCAAATGCCAACTCTCAGGGGCAACTGGAGATGACCTGTGCATTTCTCATAAAGCTTCTTCGTTGGGAACAAAGTCTTCCAGCGGAGACAATGCTTTCTCAGCTCCCTTTCTGCAAGAGCATGCTTTTCAAGCCAGCTCATTTGTCTGTACTGCCTCACAAAGCTAACATTTACCTTCAGCGACCAGGCTTTGATTTTGTTCCAGCACTTCGTTTTTACTTCCTGATTTAGCACTTACCTGCTTAACTCCTCTAGTCAGTGTAAACAAACAGGTTCACAACCTACCTGGAATGTCTGCTCCAACTTGCCTTTTAAAATGTGACATTCCCCCCCTCCCCCGATTGGATTTTGGCTTGGAAAATGAGATGCAGAGGAAAAGCTCTTCGCTGTGTTGAGCCATGAGCCTGCTCTGAAAGATACGAAAAACACGGTGGTTCAATATGAACACCTTTGTCTCCAAAGGGGGGGGAAGGGTTGATGACCGCATCTTTTTAAACAACAAAAAGGCTTGCCCGCATTTCTGCTAAGTATGGTTTAAACACACAGGAAATATCTTGTCACTGCAAGATTACAGAGCCAGCCTGGTGGGCATTCGTTGTCAGCGAACTGTCACCATGGGGGGGGAGAATAAATAAAAGCTAAAGAAGTGTGCATGCAGACATGAAAAAAAGACAGACAATACCAAGTAGTAACCACTTCCTTCCAGGTACATTCCTGAGCCAGGTGCAGGATGCAAACCTGTATAAGAATGATTCAGGCAAGCAACAATCTGCAGGAATCTATTATTCTGTAAATAGTCTAAGGGGAATAGTCTTTGAAGCTGTAAGCACTTCAGGCAACAAATGTCAACCCCCCCACTGGTGTAACTGAAAGCCAACTGCACAGCAGAGATGGAACTGGTTGATGGACTGAACCAAGACTGGTTGGCACCGTGTGCAAACTCAAGCTTTACAGTGCTTGAATTCAGAGTTTGAACACAATCCACAGAGAAAATCTCTTGTGCAAACCCCACTGGTGCATCATGCACAAAAGAACTTCCTTGTGGAGTGTGCCATAATGGACACTTGCTGGTTCTTGAGGAATGGAGTTGGCTGGAAAATCCAAGGTACATGGAGTGCACAAGCCAACAAGATTTCACCTAACACTCCCCTCAAAAAAAAAAAAAAGTTTGGCAAAACTGAGTTGGCCTGTGGTTCCTATATATGACAAACTTCTCCCATCAGCAATTCCATATAGATCTCTCTGCATCAGGAGGTGACTGTAAAAAAGTCTCTCTCTCAGGGTATATGCATTTTAAAAAGGTCTTTTAAATGTTTCTTCTTGAAATCAAAGAAACAACCATAAATCAAGATAACATGAGCATGGAGACTTTTCTCATTAGCTTTAATTCTGTTCTTTGCATTGCTCCTGAATAACATAACACGGTTTCCATGATAACATTTACTTTAAAAGGAGAAAGCTTAAGAGTGAAAGGTGTGTGTTGAAATTCATGGTGTGTGTTCATTTCAAAGGGTAATTATTAAAATAAGGAATTGTACTTACTTCACTGAGGGTATATCTACAGATTTAAGCAGGCACAAACTTGCCTGTATTTGCGGCTAGTTCAGCACCTTGGTACAATGTCAGTTGCCTTAAAAAAATATCGCCTCAGGTTTTGCAGTATTACCTGTTTTAGGAAAGGGTACCTACAGTGTTGCAATGCTGTAATACTATTGCTTGAAGAAAACTGTGTCCTCCCCCCCCCATACAGAATACAGTTTTCTAAGAATCTTCCTCAGAGCTAGGATGGGGTTTTATGCATACATTAAGGGTTTTTATTGGTATTATTTAAATCCAGCATATTAATTTCCTAAACTGCTCAAGCAACACACATAAATGTTCATACTAAACTAATACGTAACATCTTGGAGCATATCCATCTTGGATCAAGATCCGTGACGATGTTTTCTTGAAAGTCAGGCAGATGAAAGGGAGCCTTTCACACAAAATTACTTTTGATAGCATCAGCAGCTGAGGCAGCTAATATACAGATCAGCTGCAATTAACAACCTACCTGCTCTGGTGCAGTCCCATTCACTTTTAGACCTGCATTAGTACAAGGCCACATTCACACCATACATTTATTCCACTTTAAAAAGCCACGGCTTCCCCCAAAGACTCCTCGGAATTGTAGTTTGTGAAGAGTGCTGGGAGTTGTTAGGAGACTCCTGTTCTCCTCACAGAGCTACAATTGTCAGAGTGGTTTAACAGTCAATCCCTCTTCCTAGAGAACTCCAAAAACTGTAGCTCTTTGTGGGGAATAGGTGTCTCCCGACAACACTCAACACCCGTCACAAACTATACTTCCTTGGATTCTTTGGGAGAAGCCATTAATGTTTAAAGTGGAATAGATGTATGGTGCAGAAATGGTCCATGACAGCTTCAGTCTGTCTCATTTGGACCAGAGCAGGGATGGGGAGCTTACAGCCCTCCAGGCATTGCTGGACTAGAACTCCTGTCAACCTTGACTATTGGCCAGGCTAGCTGGGGCTGATGGGAGCTGAAGTCCAACAACATCTGAAGGGCCGAAGGTTCCCCATTCTTGGACCAGAGTGACAAGTAGAAGCCAGTTATCAGTACCTGACCTCCACTGAGTTACAGAAGTAGATTATAGTGGGAAAATATTATTCCAAACCACCCAGGGCATCCAGAAAATGTCCATTAACTGCAAACGAACCAATAATTTACCTTATCTCTGCCCCGGTTCATACATTCATCCAGTCTCTATATGGTAGAGAAGCATGCCCCACCTTCCCTTCACCATTCCACGGCTGGAGACAGGATGCTTCTGAATATCAGTTGCTGGAAACTGCACAATGGGAGAGTGCTCTTGTGCTCAGGTCCTGCTTGCGGGCTTCCCATAGGCATCTACTTGGCCACTGTGAAAACAGGATGCTGGACTAGATGGGCCACCAGCCTGATCCAGCAGGCTCTTCTTTGGTTCTTAAGCAAGTTGAATGCACTACGCTGGCTTGAAAGGAAGCCCTGCTTATATTATTTCTCTTCCTCAAAAAAGATTTGGTGCCAGCTACTGTGGTCACTGTAGGTGTACGCAAAAAATGGCAGTGTAATGTGTAATGTGTGGAAATCAAGGAAAGTTATAGTGGCTATTTTGGAGATTGGAAATATCTTGTTATCACAGAAGTAGCCAAGACAATCTTCTGTGAATCCTTGCACAAGTAAGCCTCGCATGAGCTGTTATTCATATGGATAAGCTGACTGCAGCTTCTCCTTGCAGGAACAAGGGGAATGTAAAGTGTGGAAGTGGATGATGTATATTACATCATCTACATAGTGTAGCGCACGAAGGACAGGTAAACATGGGTACCATGGCCTTGTAATCTATTATGATGCAAGAAATAAATGTGATTGGAATTTGAGCATTGATCTCAATGTTCTGTGCCTTTGACAGGTCATGTTCAAGTTGGTTGCCGTGAACTGAGATCCACCAAATACATTTCTGATGGCCAATGTACCAGTATAAACCCTCTGAAAGAGCTGGTATGTGCTGGGGAGTGCCTACCTCTGCCAGTGCTGCCTAACTGGATTGGAGGAGGTTATGGATCCAAGTACTGGAGCAGAAGGAGCTCACAGGAGTGGCGATGTGTCAACGATAAAACTCGCACCCAAAGGATTCAGCTGCAGTGTCAAGATGGAAGTACAAGAACCTACAAAGTAACTGTTGTTACAGCTTGTAAGTGCAAGAGATACACTCGGCAACACAATGAATCCAGCCATAACATTGAAGGAGCATCTCAAACAAAGCCAGTCCAACATCATAAAGAGAGGAAACGGAACAGCAAATCCATAAAGCATCCCACAAGTTAGAACTCAGCCATACATCTTTAAAATTGAACTTATCAATAATTGCCTGCTTTACAGATATCACTGCCTAACAAAAACCCTAATGTCATTGTTGCTTCTCAGCTGGGTGTACATATACTTGTGGCTTTGACCAAACTCAAAAGGGCATTCTGTGCATAAGGACTTTGTGTGTGTTGGCATCCATGTTTTCAAGATGGGCTCCAAGCCTGCAGCTTCATGAACTTTGCTTTCTTCTTTTTACTGGAAACAAAGAGTTGTGGACATGGACATTCAATGAATTTTATATTGCAGAGAGCTGCTGTGGTGTGTTTTTATGGGCACAAGTTCTAGATCAAGTATTTAATCCATCTCATTAAAAAGGAAATAAATGATTTGAATTTCACTCCAGCGAGACATTGTGCATGCTGATCATTTTCTTCAACACAAATACCTGTATCGACAAATTTGTAAACAAAAACAAAATGCACATGACAGCAGCTTGAAAAGTAAATTTGAACAAAAGCTATTTATTTGTCAATGTAACTATTTAATGATCTTGAATATGTTTTCTGCTTTTTAAGATGCACGCTTTATGTCTCACCTTGTTTCCCATGCATCAAAGTATTTTCCTACAATTCTTGGTCAGACTAGAATATACATTTTGTAGATAATGTAAAATAGATATTTTAACCTTTGTAGTTTGTTTTAATTTTCAACTCACGTTAAGTTGAAACATTGAAAATGTTTTGTAAATACATTGTAAAAGACATTTGTATTTTTTTATATGTGCAGTCAAAAAGGTAGAACTTACTTCATAGCAGTTTCATCCATTTTTAATAAAAAAAATCAACAACAGTGTTATGTCGTTGGTTTTATATGGTATGATAGAATAACGCACCAATGGCAGAAGAAGCAGAAAAGGACTACAGCTGTGTGGCAGAGCACATTAGGGTTCTCTGGGTTGGCATGTTGATCTAATCACTTTTCTCACACCCAGTCGTAGCTTGTGTGGTGGGGCAGAGTTGTGGACCCATCTTCTTGCATTACTGCAGCTTACCTAGATGGGGCTTGAGCGGGGCACAGTGGCTGGGAGGTTGTGGCTGTGTGGATGCCCGTGGGAGCACCAGATTGATTTTACTGGTGCATCTGTTCAGCCTCAGTCTTGCCACTGCCTTGTCCTGCCCTGATCCCATTCAGGTAAGCCGCAGTAAGCCCAGTGTGGAAAGGGCAGCCTCATCACACCTAGTGGTACTGCTCAAAGTACCACCAGATGTTTGTGGAGGAGACATACAGTAGGGCCCCCCTTTTCGGCGGCCCGCTTTTTGATGTTTTGCTAATATGGCGGCTTTCAGTTAGAGTAGTTAGAGTAAGGCCCCACTCATACAGCGCTTGTTCCACTTTTACTTTGTTTATTGACAGAGTTCCGCTTTTCAGTGGGTTTCGCTTTTAGGTGGGGGTATGGAATGTAACCCATCGTATGAGTGGGGCCCTACTGTATTGGCATGCAGAATACTGCCTGACATGTAGCAAGCCACAGTACATAAATATATCATAGCCCAATTCATGCATATCCGCCTCCACACACACTTCCTGCATAATAAGCATTGCTTCAAGGAGCAGGGTGTGCTTCCTGGCCCTACTCCCTTTATCTTGTCACCATCGTTGCTTCCACAGCCATCCACTGTTGGAGACTGAATGTCTACAGCAGGGACCTTGCTCTACTCATGAAGGCTCTCTGTGTGATTGAGAAGCCCAGAAGTACAGGCTTTTGCATTGTGAGGGAAACTTGCACAAGTACAAATGGTGAGCCCCCTACATATGGAAGGCTGCAGGAGCGGAAATAGAGGAAGCAGATCCTGAGAGCTTTCCCCCATCATGCAAAGGTGTGAGGTGGAATGCCTCTGAAGAGGGTTCATGGGGTGATACCAGTGCAAAGTGCAATGAGTGGCTGGAGGCAAACTGTTTTTAAGAGGTTGAAGATGGCACTATAAAATAGGCATCATTTGCCATGGTGTACAGCAGGGATCTATTGGTTGATCTCTGGATGGGTGGTAGTAGATCACCAAGAGTTTCTAACTCACTTGTTCAAAAATAGCAACAACTAAAAGGCTCCCTAACCTCCATGTTAGGGTTCTGAAATGAAGAAAAGCTTGGGAGAAAAGCCAGGAGTGGATTTTTGAGTAGAAGGACTGTGAGTTCAGTTGTATGATGGGGGGTAGAGTGGGGAATCCTAGGGTAAGCATATTCCTTCATTCTATGAGCTAAGGCATATGTTCAAAGAGTAAATAATATGCTTAGAAATGGCCACATCTTTCTTTAGAAAAGCATCCCTGGTGGGCAGCCATATGTATCAGGAGTTATACCATGGCACAGGGAGAAAGGAGTCTAACACTTCCTCCTATGCCACTCTCCCACCAATATTATCTCCCAGGCTGCCATTGTCCTCCAACTACCAGCTGTGAGAGGTATTTTTTTGATGGGAAAATGACACCAGGGGTAATTGTTAAACCTCCCTCCCCTCTGCAGTCTCAATCTAGATTGGACCCCCTTCGAGCTGCTTTTTCTGGAGCAAGAGTGGGGACCTGTGCCTTTCCAGATGTTGGACTCCAACACCCATCAGACCCAGCCAATGATAGGGATTACCGGAGTTGCAGTCCAACAACATCTAGAGGGCCAGTTTCCCCTCCCTTGTTCTCTAGACATACTCAGTTCTAAACAAGTTAGAAATGCTTTAAAATGCTTTTAATGTAATGTAGTTTAGGCCTACATATATACCCACCTTTCAAGCCACTATTTTGCACATGGCAGCAGTCTATAGAACTCAGGATTTTTGCAAAAATAAATAAATGAAGTGATCCTGCAAATCTGAGGTACGACCAGCCCTGATGTACATTCTACTGACCATTGTCCCTATGAAGTTTCTGCTGATTTTTTAAGGTCTAACAGATTACCTAATCTTAAACTACAGCAGCCTCTTCAGAGCCTCCTCGCCATCAGTGTATTGCTCCAGACAGCACAAACATTTGTTAGGGGCCTTTTGTCAGAGTGAAGCATTGTCAAGGGAGAAGCTCTGGAGAGCCTCAACACACTGAGGCTGCTGGCCACCACAGCTGGGGAAAAACAAAAGGAGGAGGCCTGTAGTGGCCCAGCCTCATGTGGGCAGAATGTCTTGTGCCAGTTCATGCTGAATGAAAGAACATGATTCATTTTGCATCCAAGCAGTCCATCCAATTATGTCTCAAGTCACATTCATTGCAAACACAAGAGGGGGGGGACGGAAAAACATCCTGCAAAAGCAGTTAACACCCCCACTCCAGCACTGTTGCAATGAACCAGGGAAAATATTCTTTATCGACATAGGCAAATCAAGCAACTAAACAATGCTTGAATACTAGATTGCTTTATGGTTAGGTTCTAGAGATGCTCAAGACCAGTTATCTGTAAAATCATCTGTACACAAATACTTGGGCAAAGGCTTAGGCATAGCTGGGAACTGCCCAAGTTATTATGATAGAGCTGCCAACCAACCAATAAACAGTCACCCTACTCAGTTTGGGGCATCTGCACTTCCCTGTCTCCAGTCATTTACTTGTTTTTATTTTTGCACTTGCCTAAGTACTGGGGAAGGAAAGCTCAAGTGGAAGAGGCAGTGTTTTCATGAGTACCCAGCACCTGCTCATGAAGTTGTACTGATGGCTGTTGGCCAAGAAGGCACCCGCCTTCTGGCTGAGTGCTATATTTGACATGCAATCTGTGGCTGCTTATCTGTTATATTGTGTTGCATATGTAACACCTTTTTTCTGGATTGTGTTAGGTTTGATCTGTGTGGACTTGCTTTTAAGTGTAGACGGTATTTCTTGATGGCAAGGGTCCTGTAAACACGTGGAATAGCCTTGCAGCTTAGACGGACAGCATGATTGGTAGGCTCCACCCTTTACCACTTGGTTCTGCCCCTTGATTATTCATTAGCCTTTGCCCAGCTACTAGAACATTGTCTTTCAAGAGTTAGCATCACTAGCTCTAAGTCTTCTGGCTCTCAGCCAACATTTGTATGCTCTCTAAAGCACAGTATAATGAGCAGTTAAAAAAAAATACCTATGACATGTCAACTTCACCCTCTTCTGTAAAAACATACTTTTCATTTGATGATTTCATGAGGGATAAGACTATCAGTGTATACTATTTCATGATGGCTATATTATTTCCAGTACCAGAAGTAGCATGCCTCTGAATACTAGTTGCTGGGAATCACAAGCAAAGAGAGTGTGCTCATGTCCTGCTGCAGGCTTCCTGTAGCATCTGGCTGGTCACCGTGATAACAGAATGCTGGACTAGATGGGTCTTTTTTCTGATCCAGCAGGGTCCTTCTTGTGCTTGTATGATTCTTTTTTAGTGGCTAAATACGTCTATTTTACAGAACATTTTTTAATATTTAAATATTTTGAGGAACCTTTTAGACTGAGCAAAGCTTTCCAAAAATATAAGAATACAATGAGTTGGATGGGGGCTAAATTAGTTATAGTTTAGTCCCATTTAAAATCAATGGGCTGTATTTAACCAAGTCCTACTCAGAGTAGACCCACTGAAATCAATGAACATAAGATAGTTATGCCCATTAACTTCAATGGATTTATTCTGAATAGAACTAGCATTGAATGCCACCAAATGAAACAAATTAATCAATGGGACTAAAGTGTGACTAAACCAGTCTAGATCCAACCAATATATACATACAATGCAAAATCACAATTCATAAAAAAGGAAAGGTCCCACCATTTAAATAATAGCATAATTCAATAACAATCTACTGCAATAGATGAGAAAAGAGTCTTACATGAACATGATTCTTCTGTCATTTGATTTCTATAATATAGAGAGTGTCAATTATGTTTCAGAACAAGGACATACATTTTTTCTTAATTGATTAATCCCAGTACTGGCATGAGTCAGGAAGTAAAGCTGAAAAAGCAATATCATCCTCATTATCTGTTGATGAAAAAATGCCCAGAGCCAAGGAGTAATCAGAGTTATATTTAATGAAAGGAAATACATTCTTCTCTGGCATGTTTGCTGTTTTGATAGCACTATGGAAATACAAAGGAACAACATATGATGGTTGGAAGGAGTGAGCCTGAATGACTTTAAAATATTCTCAGTTTGGCAGACAAAGTTCATGGCATGTTTCTACCAAAGATTAGAAGTTAAGTTTTTCTTGTTTTTGTTTTGTTTCCTTTTTAAGTAGCAGCCACACACACAACCTGCTAGGCATTCCTCAAGAGTCTATGAAACCCAGAAATGTCAAATCCAAGTTCAGCCATAGAATAATGCTGACTTTTGAATAACACCCTTGGAAATACCTAAAAGATTTCTGCCTCATAAATAACCAGAGCCCTCCTAAACCTGACCTTTACATCCTTCCTGAAGAATTGCCACATTAATCATGTGTGTCTTCAACACATTCCACTCTGGGATTCTTGTTGCTACAGTGCTAACTTGGAGGTTTTAAGAAACTTAGAGGGATCCGTGAGTGCTGGAAAGCATTCTGTTCTGATGATGCATTTCCTTTCCCGCAGGCCAGGCAAGGGGGCTTTGATTTTAATTACATTGACATACTTGTAAATGTAGCTCCAGGTTAAAACTTAAAATTTGTCTGCAGATTTATGAGCCAGGCAGACAGTCTGTCACTAGACTTGTTCCTTTTGCTTGAACATCATCCCCACAACAAAACTTGTCTGAGCATCTTTTTGAAAGGCATCCAGCTTTTCAAATCATTTCACATTTTGCCCATGTCAGTTTCTTGCTAGGGATGCTGGAGGATCTTCTTTGGCCTGTACTTTTAAAGTGAAGTGACCTCATTCACACTTCCTGGACTAATACGCAGACTGGAACAATTATCCTTTGATTTTCGTACTTCTCAAAATTTCGCAATACAGAACCATGAACTCATATATAAATAATATGCATATAAAATGAATATTTTTGGTTAAATGCAGAGAAAATATATTTTAGGGTAGAATGCATACAAATGCACATTTTGTGGAGAAAATGTTAAAAACAGTGTGTGTGTGTGTGTGTGTGTGTGTGTGTGTGTGTGTGTGTGTGTGTGTGTGTGTGTGTGTAAAAATACAGACTGGTGTGGAAACAGGATGAACTAGACTAAGGCTCTAAATACACCATACATTTAAAGCACATGGCTTCCCCCAAAGAATCCTGTGAACTGTAGTTTGTTAAAGATGCTGATGCTGAGAATTGTAGTTCTGTGAATTGTTTATCCTGTGAAGGATAAATGACAGTTCCTAGGATTCTTTGGGGGAAGCATACACAGCCTAACATAAAACAGCAATAGACACATTTATCCATCCATATTCCTGCTTTATGTTTTATGAGTCCCCTACTACGTCATTACTCTGCAATCACATGCACGCTTACCTGGAAGTAAACTCCATTGAGCATAGTGGGACTTCTAAGTAAACATGTGATAGGATTGCACTCTACATCTTCCTTTTCCTTAGGTATGGAAATATATTCTACATTCCATTCTCTAATAACTGGAGAATATATAATGGTCATAATACTGAATACATAATATTTGAATGGTCAAATAGCTTCTTGCAGTACTCAAACTTGTTCTTAACACATTGTGGAAATGGCAACATCTTTGCCACATGATGGAAAAGCCTATTCTGTTATAAAATATCCACTATGCTTCTCATCTTCCAGTTCCTGAAATGAGAAGCAGGGATGCCTGGAATTTGGAATGCAATGGCTTGAACTGTAGAATGCAACCAGGGGCACCAATGTGCATCAAATAAATAGACATTTTATACTGAAACTAATCCAGCGATAGGATGAGGATATAGGTTCACCGCAGCTACCAGATAAGATAGTCAGTAATTTTCTTCACAAATTAACTGGATATCTGCTGGTGCCTGTGTAACTGACAATTAGCAGAGTAGCTGAATCAAGAAGTGATGGGTATTACAGAGCAGAAGATCCTGAAATTCTCCAGATACCTGCCCCACTCAAATTGCAGTTCTATGTCCATAAAATAGCATACAGACATTCATATAAACAAAATTGCCTGGTGAGAAGGATTCTATGAGGCAGTGACTTAATATTTATTATTTTATCATTTATTATATTATTTATTAAATTTATAACCTGACCTTCCTCCCAGAAGGTGCCCAGGGAGGCAAACAAAATGGCGAAAACACTCTAAAACATCTTAAAAACAGACTTTAAACCATATTAAAACAAAACATCTTTAAAAATTTTTTTGAAAAAGCTTTAAAAACATCTTAAAGAGCAATAATAGAATAAAGCACCTACACAATAAAATGGCGTTTAAGAATTCCTTGAGGAATGTATGAGATGGTGACTGGGGATGTGTGCATTGTATTTGTATGACTGGCTGCATTGTGATGCCACATCAATTGTCAATAATTCATTGAATGAATGAGAAGCTGAGGGTTTCAAAGTTGGTATGATACAACTCTTTGGGTTCAAATAGACATGACATTATTCACTCAATTAGTCATTGGATAAATGTTTTTAAAAGGTAAGTAGTAGCTATGGGGCTCGGATCCAAATTGGGACCATGGTGCTACAGAGGGATCTTTAGCCTTTTGCTTCCAAATCCCCCCTCCCAGCTTGTTCCACAGCAGGACTGGGCCCCTTTAACCTGTGGCTGTTGCTTCTCCAGATCTGTGGGAGTTTGAGGCTCACAGGCGAAGCATGTAGTATCTTGTGAAAGATCAAAGCAGAGGGCAGACAAGAACAGCACCGTGGACAGCTCCAAGTGGCCCTACTGGCTGAAGTGTTCTCCTAAAGCAGCTCAGGAAGATTATTAAGATTATATATATAATAATTATTTGATTCATTTATATCCTGCCTTTTCCCCAGAACTGGGACTCAAGATGACTTACAAAAATTAAATTAAGATGTCATTGGGTTGTATCCAACAATAGTCTTACTCAGAGTAGACCCATTAAAATTAATGGACATAGTTAGCTTAGGTCCACTGATGTCAATGGGTCTACTCTGACTAAAACTTAGTTGGATATGATCTGTGGAAGCCTTATGTGGAGAAGATATGGAGTAAAGTGTGCTCTACCCCCCTGGAGATGTCTGGCTGGTTAAAGGGTCCTCATCTTATTTTGCAGTCTATGACTTCTGCAAGGCTGGGGAAACAAAGATACTGCAGGGTACTCATTCCTTGTATCAGAGGATGGTGACAGGGCTGTGTCCTCTGACCAGGAGGTGATTCTTCCCCTGAAGAAACAGCCTGGACCTTTCCTCACTATAGTCCTCCGCTATGCACTTCAAAGTCCTCAGCACTTGGATACTGTTTATTTTCATTGCATAAATATAATAATGTCTGTTTTGGCCCTTAGTTCTAGTCTCTACTGATTACAATTTTTTGCCACCCAATCTGTCCCGAGTATGATGCAAAAGAGTATATGGGAAAACACACTGTGTAAACCAACAGCACATGATTACATTTTGCAATAAGGCAATTATTAGTTTCAGAAGCCAATGCTGTCTTGACTTTTGAAGAAAGGGAAACCACAGTATACAAACAATATCTTCATCAAACAATTACTAATCAGTAGTTTAATATTTGTGCTACTATTAAGTACTAATGATTGTGGTCATTTATCTCTTCTTTCTTTTTATGGTGCAAGGTCTTCTGGCAAGGTGGGAAGGCACAAATAACTTTTTAGATTTTCCATTTGCTAGAATGAATAATTCTCAACCCACCTTTGGGACATTCAGGCAGAATTTAGAATTTAGCTTTTGTTACGCATTCATATTTGACCATTTTCAAAATGTCTCAAAACAACGGTTTGTTGTTGCTGTTTCTTTTGTTCTTCCTTCCAAAAATACAACATTGTCAACTTTTTGGTGAACTTTTTATTAGCTTTTTGTTATTGTTGTTGCTGCAATAATTGGATTTACCCGGGGATAACTCTAAAGGGTAGTGAGGGGCTGCAGTGCTCTCCCTTCCAATATTTTCTTCTGTCCCATTTGCTCCATCAACTTTCATTCAGTGTATCAAGGTCCAGATTGCATGGATTAAAACAGAGGTAGATGACCTCTGGTCCTCTAGATGTTGTTGGACCCCAGCTTCCACCAGCCCCAGACAGCATGGACAACGATCTGGGAATATGGGAGTTGGAGAGTATCTGGACTGCCACTGGCTCCTTGGATTAAAACATCAGCTCACTTGTAATAGCCTATATCATCCCTTTGTTCCCTCAAATTATTTTTTCTGGAGTCACCTCTGCGGTCACCTCTGCGGTCACCACCATTTTAAATTAATGTGGCTACTTGTTGGTTTTCTGGTTCACTTGATAAAGAACTTCTGCATAGCTTTCTAAGCTCATTGGAATTTTGATCTTCTTTATTAAGAGCAGCAGCAATAAACCTGAGTCATTTGCACGCCCCCCCCCCATTTCTTTGCACTGATTTGTGAAGCCCTTTTTGCTTTTGGAGATACAGCATACTTGACAATGTCATTGTTAATGTATATATCTCTTAATGCCAAAATAAGCTTTTAAGCAGCTTATAAGTACAGAAATCAATTACACAAAAGGTAAGTCCACACCTCCTAAAGAAAGTAGGAGCAAAAAGTCTGCAGAAGCAGCAGGATGCACAAGAGATTACAATGCATAGAAGAGGGGGAAGGGTAGGATGGCTGCTTATCACAAAAAAGAACTGCATCATCAAAAAAAGACAAAAGAGGACAAAAATGTCTCATTTATTAATTTATTTCAAACAAAAATTTTGTTGGTTGCTAACTTTCTATACCAAGGGATCTCTTTAGTGATTTTTTTTTAACTTTTGCAGATCAAGCAGCACATTTCTTTCCTCTTTCTCTTTTTTAAAGAAGATGAGAAGCATGGTGGTCATATGAATACTTTTGAAAGTATTAAGGATGTTCTAAGGGTGAGTAAGAGTTGCTGTGAAAGAAAAATATATAAATAAATATCATTGCTCATAATGGGAATATTACAACTTTAGCCAAGGGCTGTTTTTTGTGAAAGGATACACGTTATTACACATATTCCTTAAATCAGAAATAGTTGCTGAAACTGGGCCAGCCAGAGCTTTGAAAAGTTACTTTTTTGAACTACAACTCCCATCAGCCCAATCCAGTGGCCAATCCAAGTAACTTTTCAAAGCTCTAGCCAG
Organism: Rhineura floridana; assembly: GCF_030035675.1. Lineage (NCBI taxonomy): Eukaryota > Metazoa > Chordata > Lepidosauria > Squamata > Rhineuridae > Rhineura > Rhineura floridana. The sequence continues at coordinate 45,097,955 of NC_084489.1, forward strand.
CACTTGCACTGTTAGCATATGTGCCACTTGCCTGTTCCTGTGAAAAGATGTCTCACAGTGCAATCCTATTCCTAAATTGCCACTGTGCAGGGATAGGAACAGTAAACTAGAATCTATGTGAGCACAGTGACATCTTTATGCCAGCAAAGTCTACCACTAAAACAGCCCTTTTTCTGGCAGGATACTTCCAGCATAAGGAGGAGCAATGGCTGGAAGGGGAGCACGGAAGGGAAGGGAGGAATCCCATACTCCCCATGGCTTTAAGAAGTCATAACATTATATCAGCAGAAGAGGTGAAATAAATTACACACTCCCACTGAAGTCAATGGAGAAAAGCAGATTACTATCCTCTTTCCCTCTCTGCCTCATAGGAAGCTGCCTTATATACTGAAATCACCTTGTCTAACATGTCTTTAGAATAATAAGCACACATGTGGCCATTTTACACAAACCCCAAAGCCAAGGACAACAAGAAGTTGAGGCAGATGAATGAGACCTGTCTTTTCAAATTCTCCCAGGTACCATGCCTCAGGACTTCAGAAACTAATACTGGTCAGGTATCTCAGTTCCATCAGTGAACCTGAGGCTACAAGGAAGAGGGAATTCCTAGCAGGTAACTCAGCTTTTTTTGGGGGGGGGCAATCAGGGAAAAAAGGGGACATAATTCAAAGATGTATCCCTGCATATCTTCCATCCTTCCTCCCAAACCTCCAAGGAATTGGTGTGCAGACCATGCTAAATATCCATAGGTACAGAATGTATCCTCTCTCACCTTGAATGTGTGTGTATGGGATGTATAGGATGGTTTATAACTCAACGCGTTGTAGCAATGTCTGCTACTCAGGGAACACCGAGCAAGACAGCACTGTGTAGAAACGGGGGAACTATTGCCAACCAATCCTCAAATCCTACCACACACCCCAATGATAGAAAAAGGAAAGATAGACACCTTCGTTCCTGAATACCAACCATTCCACTTCATTTGGGAGGAAAGGCTACATATTTAACAACAACAACAATAGTCACTGCTGACCAAACACACATCTTTTTTCCTTTGCAGGATAAGAGGGATGGCTTAACAAACAGAACCCAAAAACAAGGGTTCCACTGGAACTTTCTATAACAGGTAGGTGAACCATTATCATTGACAATATGATCTTCCCAAATGGGTAAATATCCACAAAGGGGCAAATATCCACTTGAAAGGGGACTATCAAGTGAAGAGTGGAGATGGAGCATGTGGAATGGAAAAGGACCCTAGGCAAGAACACCCTTATTAAATCACTCCCTAATAACATCTAATGAACAACACCTAACAACATCTAATGTCAAGGGGTTCCCAAAGAGGGTCCACAGACTACTAATGGTCTGGGAGCTTCATTCAGGTAGCCCACAAAAGTGACAATGGGGGAAGCTCTGCCTTCCTTAAAGCCATGGCTGGCAGTAAGATGGGGGACGGTCCTAAGCAGAGAAAAGACACTGACAAGGCACTTGAAAGGAGTGGAGGAAGCAGCAAGAAAGAGGGGACGAAGTAGAGAGTGCATGCACAGTGTATTATAATTCCTAATTATATTACAACAGGCAGGAAAATCAGTAAGTAGTCCACCATGACCCTCAGCAATTTTCAAGTGGTCTGGGGTGGGGGGAGTTTGGGAACCACTGCCCTGGTCCAAGGAATGCTCTGTTACAGCTAGTACATTCTTGCAAGCAGAACTGAGCAGGCTGCATGTATCTCAGTTCTGCTCAGCCCCACCCCTACTCCCTGCCACGCCATCTCTATCCCTCTTGGGTTAAAGAACTCAGGGTTGAAGTAGAAGATGATGGAGGTCTCCCTCTAAGCACCTTAACTTTACAAGTAGCCCAGGGAAGGAGGAGAGGCCAGGTGGGCCTCTCCTGTCTTCAAGGGAGTGCTTCCACTACCTATTACTGGGTCCTAACCCCCTAGGTGGTTTTCTCTCCTCTCTGCAAGGAGTTAGCGGGCCAAGGAAGGAATCGGGCCCTTCAAGGTTTGTTTGAAATAGTCAGCCTCTAGCTGAAGAATTTTGACCAGCTGAATGAAATGCTCAATGTCAAATTAATGTTGGGGTTGAGCAGACTCCAGTTGTGGCAGGGATGGAAGACCATTCTTTTTTCTTTTAAATATTTTTGCTAGGGCAGAGCCCAGAGGCATTCTGATCAAAGGTAGATAGCTTCAGCTAACACTTTGCTTCACTACACCCTGCTGACTGTTACCAATGCATCACCCTGGTTTTAAAAATAAAATTTAAAAAGGAACAGGAAGAAGGCATGTAGGCAACAAGCATCAGTTCAGTTCAAGAAGGCCCTCTGGAGCACTTGGGGGCCAGCTTTTGCCACACTCAGCCTGCCTAAATTCCTTTTTCATTTGAAATACCAAGGGTTGGACCCAGAGCCTTCTGCATGCAAAACCTGAGCTATGCCATGGAGCTATGGCCCCTCCCCAAAATAATAATGTAAAGATAACAGAAGCAAGATTTTATCAAGGTGGTTAACATAGAGTACATTAAACAAGGATGATAAATCTTTTTGTGAACTACGAACACTGACGTTACTTGAAAGTAATCTTAAATTGTGCCAATGACACATCATTTTAGCAGGAAAAAAACCTCTGCAAACATTCCCTATGATTCCAACTGGGAACAGAGTAGAGCATTTGCATCTATAGATGAACTTTTCAGTTGTATTTGTTGTTGTTGTTATGTGTTTTCAAGCCAATTATGACTTATGGCGACCCTATGAATCAGTGACCTCCAATAGCATCTGTAATAAACCACCCTGTTCAGATGTTGTAAGTACAGGTCTGTAGCTTCCTTTATGGAATCAATCCATCTATTGTTTGGTCTTCCTCTTTTTCTACTCCTGTTTTCGCCAGCATTATTGTCTTTTCTAGTGAATCATGTCTTCTCATTATGTGTCCAAAGTATGATAACCTCAGTTTCATCATCTTAACCTCTAATGATAGTTCTGGTTTAATTTGTTCTAACACCCAATTATTTGTCTTTCTCGCAGTCCATAGTATGTGCAAAGCTCTCCTCCAATATCACATTTTCTCTTATCCGCTTTTTTCACTGTCCAGCTTTCACATCCATACATAGAGATCAGGAATACTATGATCTGAATGATCCTGACTTTAGTGTTCAGTGATACATCTTTGCATTTGAGGACCTTTTCTAGTTCTCTCATACCTGCCCTCCCCAGTTCTAGCCTTCTTCTGATTTCTTGACTATTGTCTCCATTTTGGTTAATGACTGTTGCCAAGGTATTGAGAATCTTTGACAAGTTCAATATCCTCATTGTCAACTTTAAAGTTACATAAATCTTCTGTTGTCATTACTTTAGTCTTCTTGATGGTCAGCTGTAGTCCTGCTTTTGTGCTTTCCTCTTTAGCTTTCAACAGCATTTGTTTCAAATCATTACTGGTTTCTGCTAAGAGTATGGCATCATCTGCATATCTTAAATTATTGATATTTCTCCCTCCAATTTTCACGCCTCCTTCATCTTGATCCAATCCTGCTTTCCGTATGATATGTTGTGCATATAGATTAAACAAATAGAGTGATAAAAAAACACCCCTGTCCCATACGTTTTCCAATTGGGAACCAGTTGGTTTCTCCATATTCTGTCCTTACGGTAGCCTCTTGTGCAGAGTATAGGTTACACATCAGAACAATCAGATGCTGTGGCACCCCCATTTCTTTTAAAGCATTCTATAGTTTTTCATGATCTACACAATTAAAGGTTTTGCTGTAATCTATAAAGCATATGGCGATTTTCTTTTGAAAGTCCTTAATCTGTTCCATTATATATGTATGTTCCATATATGTTTGCGATATGATCTCTGGTACTTCTTCCTTTTCTAAATCCAGCTTGGACATCTGGCATTTCTTGCTCCATATATGGTAAGAGTCATTGTTGTAGAATCTTGAATATTACTTTACTTGTATGAGATATTAAGGCAATAGTTCAATAATTACTGCATTCTCTGGGATCCCCTTTCTTTGGAATTGGGATATATATTGAACGCTTCCAGTCTGTGGGCCATTGTTTAGAGCTTGGAAAAGTTACTTTTTTGAACTACAACTCCCATCAGCCCAATTCAGTGGCCATGCTGGCTGGGGCTGATGGAAGTTGTAGTTCAAAAAAGTAACTTTTCCAAGCTCTGAGTTTTCCATATTTGTTGACAATTGTTTTTGTCAAAATTTGGATAGATTCAGTCTCAGTAGCTTGTAGCAACTCTATTTGTATGCCATCTTTTCCTGGTGATTTGTTTCTTTTATGTGCAGCTTTCACCTCATATTCTAAAATTTCTGGTTCTTCATCATACGGTTCCTCCGTGAATGAATCTGTCACCCTTTTATCTCTTTTATATAATTCTTCAGTGTATTGCTTCCATCTTCCTTTTATTTCATCTCGGTCAGTCAGTGTGTTCCCCTGTTGATTACTCAACATCCCTACTCTTGGTTCAAATTTCGCTCTAATCTTTTGCAACAGGGCTCTTGTTCTTCCCTTTTTGTTGTCCTCTTCTATTTCTGTACAGTAACTATTGTAATAGTTCTCTTTGTCCCTATGTACTAGTCACTGTATTGTTGCATTTAGGGTTCTAACTGTGTATGTATCTCCTCTTGCTTTTGCTTTCCTTCTCTCTTTTTAACTAGAGGTATTGTCTTTTTGCATTCTTCTCTGATAACATCTCTGACTTCAATCCATAGTTCTGGTTTCCTATCAACTAAATTTAAAGCCTCAAATCTGTTCCTTATTTGATCTTTATATTCTTCTGGGATGTTATTTAAATTGTATTTTGGCATGATGATTGCTTTGTTCTTCTTCTTTAGCTTTACTCTGATTTTCAATACAACCAATTCATGATCTGTACTGCAGTCTGCTCCTGGTCTTGTTTTCGCAGAAAGTATGGAGCTTCTCCATTTTCTGCTGCCAAGTATATAATCAATTTGATTCCTATAAAGACCATTTGGTGATGTCCATGTGTACAGTCATGTTTTCGGTTGCTCAAAAAAAAATGTGTTTGCAAGAAACAAATTATTGGCTTCACAGTTCAATTAAGTCTTTGTCCTGCTTCATTTCTATCTCCTAAGCCCCACTTTCCCACAATTTCTAATTCTTCTCTGTTCCCTACTTTTGCATTCCAGTCCCCCATTATTATCAGAAAGTATTGTTGTGGTATGTGATCAATTTCTTCCTGTACTTCTGTGTAAAATCTCTCCAATTCCTCTTCTTTTGTGTTTGCCGTTGGAGCATAGACTTGGATGATGGTTATGTTAATAGGTTTCCTGTTAAGTCTCATTGATATCACTTGCTCAGACCTTGTGTTATAGCTCTTAATTGCTTTTGCTACATCACTTCTCATTATTAAAGTAACACTGTTTCTTTATTTTATTTATTTATTTATTTATTAAATTTATATCCCGCCCCATAGCCAAAGCTCTCTGGGCAGTTCACAACAGATAAACATCCAATATACAATTAAAACATATATTAAACAAATTGAAAACTAAACCTAATCAAACACATAAGCAACTACAAAACTCAATTCTAAATATTAAATGTTAAAAAGGTATTAAATTGATTGAAATATTAAGATGTTAAGAAGTTAAGATATCAAATATCAAAATGTTAAAATATTAAATATAAAATGTTAAAATGCCTGAGAAAAGAGGAAGGTTTTTACCTGGCGCCGAAAAGATAACAATGTTGGCGCCAGGCGTACCTCATCAGGGAGAGAATTCCATAATTCGGGGGCCACCACTGAGAAAGCCCGTTTTCTCGTTGTCACCTTCCGGGCTTCTCTCTGAGTAGGACCCCGTCGGAGGGCCTTTGATCACAGCGTACGGGTAGGTTCATATCGGGAGAGGCGTTCCATCAGGTATTGTGGTCCCAGGCTGTGTAAGGCTTTATAAGTTAAAACCAGCACCTTGAATCGAGCCCGGAAGCATATAGGCAGCCAGTGCAAGCGGGCCAGAATCGGTGTTATATGTTCGGACCTCCGAGTCCCTGTTAACAGTCTGGCCACTGCATTTTGCACGAGCTGTAGCTTCCGAACCGTCTTCAAAGGCAGCCCCACATAGAGTGCATTGCAGTAGTCCAATTTAGAGGTTACCAGTGCATGGACAACTGAAGCAAGGTTTTCCCTGTCCAGATAGGGGCGTAGTTGGGCCACCAACCGAAGTTGATAGAAAGCACTCCGTGCCACCGAGGCTACTTGTGCCTCTAGTGACAGGGATGGTTCTAAAAGAACTCCCAAACTACGGATCTGCTCCTTCAGGGGGAGTGCAACCCCATCCAGGACAGGTCGAACATCCACCATCTGGTCAAGGGAACCACCTACTAACAGCATCTCAGTCTTGTCTGGATTGAGCCTCAATTTATTCGCTCTCATCCAGTCCATTACCGCAGCCAGGCATCGGTTCAGCACCTTGACAGCCTCACCTGAAAAAGATGAACAGGAGAAGTAGAGCTGCGTGTCATCAGCATACTGGTGGCAGCGCACTCCAAAACTCCTGATGACGGCACTCAGCGGCTTCATGTAGATGTTAAAAAGCATGGGGGATAGTACTGACCCCCGTGGGACTCCATATTGGAGGGCCCAGGGTGCCGAGCAAAACTCCCCAAGCACTACCTTATGGAGGCAATGTCTTTCCACAAGAACAGTAGAACAGGCAATTATGTGGTTAAGCCAGCAATGTGTTCGTGCCAAGGCCAAACTGCAGATGTTGCTGAGCAAGGGCACGGAATGAGATAAAAGCGCTCGGCAAACCGAAAGAGAGTGTGGGGGTTGTAGTGGAGCTAGTAATTCTTGTAACTTAATGTCTGTTGGAATAAAGACTCTTAAACCTTTTAACGCGTCTGAATCTCTACCAGACCTGACAATCCTTTAACCGGGATTCTCTCAGCAATGTATTGTGCACGCTGGGATCGCTGCATCACACAGAACAACAGCGCACTCCAAAACTCCTGATGACGGCACCCAGCGGCTTCATGTAGATGTTAAAAAGCATGGGGGATAGTACTGACCCCTGTGGGACTCCATATTGGAGGGCCCAGGGTGCCGAGCAAAACTCCCCAAGCACTACCTTCTGGAGATGACCCGCCAAGTAGGAGCAGAACCACTGCCAAGCAGTACCTCCAACTCCCAGATCAGCGAGTCTCCCCAGAAGGATACCATGGTCGATGGTATCAAAAGCCGCTGAGAGATCAAGGAGAATCAACAGAGTTACACTCCCCCTGTCTTTCTCCCGACAAAGGTCATCATACAGGGTGACCAAGGCCGTCTCCGTGCCAAAACCGGGCCTGAAACCCGATTGAAATGGATCTAGATAATCGGTCTCATCCAAGAGTGTCTGGAGCTGGTCGGCAACCACTCTTTCTAGGACCTTGCCCAAGAATGGAACATTCGCTACTGGCCTGTAATTGTTAAGATTTTCTGGGTCCAGGGAAGATTTCTTCAAAAGTGGTCTCACCACCGCCGCCTTCAGGCAGCCAGGGACCACTCCCTCTTGCAATGAGGCATTAATCACTTCCCTGGCCCAGCCGGCAGTTCCAACCCTGCTAGCTTTTATCAGCCAAGAGGGGCAAGGGTCCAATGTAGAAGTGGTTGCGCGCACCTGTCCAAGCACCTTGTCGACGTCCTCAAGCTGTACCAATTGAAACTCATCCAACAAATCATGACCAGACTGTGCCCCGGATACCTCATTTAATTCCACTGCTATAACATTGGAGTCCAAGTCCTGACGGATGCAAGAGATTTTATCCTGGAAGTGCCTAGCAAATTCATTACAACGGGCTTCAGATGAATCAATCATGTCCTTAGGGCCAGAATGTAACAGCCCTCGGACCATTTTAAAAAGCTCCGCCGGCTGGCAGATAGAAGATTGTATGGTGGCAACAAAGTATTGTTTTTTTGCTGCGCGCACAGCTCCTAAATACAGCTTGGTATAGGCACTTACCAGTGCGAAATTGCATCCATCAGGAGTTCGTCTCCATCTGCACTCAAGCCGTCTCCTGTACTGTTTCATCGCTCTCAGCTCTGGGGTGTACCATGCAGCTGTATGAGCTCTACTCAGGAGAGGGTGCTCAGGAGCGATCATGTCAGCTGCCCGGGTCATTTCAGTATTCCACAATTCGACCAGGGTTTCGACAGGAGCGCCAGCCTTATCAGCTGGAAAACTCCCCAGAGCCTTTTGAAAACCATCTGGATTCATTAGTCTCCGGGGGCGGACCATCTTAACAGGTCCTCCACCCCTGCAGAGGGGAGAAGCCGCTGTAAGTCTAAACTTCAACAAGCGGTGATCTGTCCATGACAAAGGGGCTGATGTAAGACTCCCTACCTTCAGATCACCTTCGCCCTGTCCAGTTGCAAAAATCAGGTCTAGAGTATGCTCTGCCACATGCGTTGGGCCGATAGCATATTGGGACAGCCCCATGGTTGTCATGGAGACCATGAAGTCCTGAGCTGCCCCAGATAAGGCGGCCTCGGCATGGATGTTGACATCCCCCAGCACTAAAAGTCTAGGGGATCTCAACAATACATCCAAGACCACCTCCGTCAGCTCAGTTAGGGAGTCTGTTGGGCAGTGGGGTGGGCGGTACACCAACAGAATCCCCAATCTGTCCCCCTGACCCAATTTCCTGAATTTCTCGTTTCCTGCATAAAATATTTTGTAGTTGCCTGATTGAAAATGTCCCATTCCCATCCATTTTAATTCACTTACACCAAGTATTCTAATGTTGATGTGTTCCATTTCTTGCTTGACAATTTCTAACTTTCCCTGGTTCATGCTTTGCATATTCTATGTTCCTATTGTGTATGTTATACAACTCTGGACTCTCCTTTCGCATCTGTGTGCATCAACCTCTGGGCTTCCATTCGGCTTTGACCCAGTGGCATCGTTAGGCACAGCGGTACTCATACTTGTCTGTTGTTCTTCCTCAGTAGTTCAGTGAGTGCCATCTGACCTGGGGGTCTCATCTTCCAGCACTATCTTGTGTTGCATTTTGGATAGGGTTCGTGGAGTTTTCATGGTAAGAGGTATTCAGAGGTGGTTTACCATTGTCTTTCTCTGTCTGGATGCATCTTAGTCTGGTGTCTCAGCTTTGACCATTCCGCCTTGAGTGACCCTGCTAGGACTCTAGCTTCTTCATCTAGACTCCTGATGGCATCATTCTCAGCTTCTTTGATACTCTCAACCCCCTCACCAACTTAAGGTGTGCATCCTAGAAGAGGTTCAATTGTATACCGAAGCATATGTATTTCCCTTATGATCACTCTGTTATTCAAGTTTTAAATCCACTATTTTTTTATATGTAGATGTATAGCAAGACAAATAGCCACCTCAGATTACTAGACAAGGTAGAAGCCTCTCTTGTCATCCCCTATCTTTCCATTTTCAGATTAATAAAAAAGTGAGATAAGCAATAGGATTCAATTAAAAACCCCTATTAGGATAGAATTTAATAATACATCTAATTGATGATACCAGCAACTGTTGAATAGTTAAGGTGTTGGACTACGACCTGGGAGACCAGGGTTCGAATTCCCACACAGCCATGAAGCTCACTGGGTGACCTTGGGCCAGTCACTGCCTCTCAGCCTCAGAGGAAAGCAATGGTAAACCCCCTCTGAATACCGCTTACCATGAAAACCCTATTCATTGGGTCGCCATTAGTCGGAATTGACTTGAAGGCAGTCTATTTCATTTCACTGAAGACCCCACAGAGTATTTGTCTAGAATCCAGCATTTCTAGAATCTAAAGTGCTTTCACCTGGCTGGGATGTATTCCTGTGACAATGTTTCTTGCTTGCCTGGATGGAGAGAAGTGTGTGCAATATGCTGCCCATAGTTTGCCCCTATAAACAACCTAGCCACTGTGTTGTGCACCAGCTGCAGCCTCTGGACCAACCTCAAGGGTAGCTCTGTTTGGAGAACATTAAAGTAATCCAACTTTGAAGTTACAAATGGATGGCTGTGCAGAGTTCCTCTAGAAGCTTTGTAATCATTTTCATCTATTTGGCATTGGTTAGGCTTCATCTTGAGTACTGCGTCCACTTCTGGACATCACACTTTAAGAATTGGAACAGGTTCAGAAGGGGGCAATAAGGATGATCAGGTGACTGGAAACAAAGCCCTATGAGGAGAGACTGAAAGAACTGGGCATGTTTAACCTTGAGAAGATTGAGGGGAGATATGATAGCACTCTCCAAGTACTTGGAGCACACAGAGGAGGGCCAGAATCTCTTCTTGATCATCCTAGAGCGCAGGACATAGAATAATGGGCTCAGGTTATAGGAAGAAGGATTTCAACTGAACATCAGGAAAAAACTTACTGTTAGAGCTGTATGACTCTAGAGCGATTCCCAGGTAAGGGAACCAATTACCTAGGGAGGTGGAGAGCTCTCCAACACAGGAGGCATTCAAGAGGCAGCTGGACAGCCACCTGTTGGGTATGTTTTAAGTTGGATTCCTGCACTGAGCAGGGGGTTGGACTCGATGGCCTTATAGAACCCTTCCAACTCTACTATTCTATGATCACTTTCTTGACATACAAGCTAATATCAGAGGGAGAGGTGTGAAGCGAAATCCCCCTTTATCAGGTTCAGTTTGAGTGGGACAAATGGCCAATTGGCTCTTTTCCTACCAGACACACATCATCAGGTTTGGCTGCATGTGAGAAAATAAGACCCACTCTATCAGCTTAGAGGGGACCAATTATTGCCATGCAGTTCCTTTCCCTCTGCTTCAATAGCAAGCAAGCAAATCTTTATTGCAGGCCTTAGGCCATCGCAACGTACATGCAAAATTAAAACACAAATACAACAATAACAACAAGATTAAAATTTACAGTATGGAATAAGACCCATTTAAGACTCTAAAACCAATAAGCTTTAGATAATCTATAGTCCCAGATTAGTTAAGTGTTTAACCCTCAGATTTTGAGCAGCGAAGGCAAATCGGGCCACATAATAAGAAATCCAGTAATCCTTATCTCCTAAAAGAAATGAAATAAAATGATCATCAGAACCAGGACCTTGACGATTTATAAAAGTATTAAGAAACACAGCTCTAGGATATGAGTCGATCGGGCATTCAAATAAGTAATGGGGTAGGTCTTCCACGTTCCCAGTTTGGCATATACATAGACGTTGTTCATATGGGATTTGTTGATAGCGCCCTGTTAACAGTGCAGTTGTCATAGTTTGAAATCTCAAAGCTGTAAATGAGTATCTTAATTGTACCGGAAATTGATATGTTAAATATTTTGCCAGTTTATGGTCAGGCTTAAGTATGCTGTACCATCTAGAAAATTTAGAGTTTGAGATTGACAAGCCATCAAGCCAGGCACAATGGCTCACTATATGATCATGTATGTTATACCTATAAAGCTCGGAAACTGAGTGTATGGGAATATGATAGTGTGAAAGGACCAACCGAAATTTAGAGGACCAATAGTTACTCACTACTGCCACATCAAAGCAAATCGTCACCAATATCCTTGAAGACGAGTTTGCTAAGATAGCCCAGTATCGTAGTAGAGATTTGTGTATATAAGCACTAACTGAAAGTGAACCGGTTTCGGCTCTCAAAAACGCAGCCGGGGTACCCGGCGGAAGGTATAAAAGGCATCTAATAAAATTATTTTGGATAGCATCTAACGAAGAAAAAGAAGGTACTGACCATCCCCAGATTGCCGCCCCGTATGTAATCTGTGGCAAAATCTTATTTTGAAATTTTTTTAAAGCTGGGGCCACCATGTGCCCCCCCCTCCGTCCTATAAATTTTTAATAAAGATCCTATCGCTTTAACAGCAGACAATTTGGTGGCAGACAAATGAGTTTTCCAGGCTAGGGTATCTTGAAAGTAAATTCTGAGGTACTTAAATGAACGGCATTGTTCTATTGGATAATTCCCAATAGACCATTTATGCTTTTGATATCTCTTGCTGAAAACCATTATTTTTGTTTTCCTATAATTAATTTGGAGGCCTTCGTTGTTACAGTAAGAATCTAACTTCAACAATAGCCTTCTCAATCCTATGGGAGTAAGAGAGAGGAGGATCATATCATCTGCATATAAAAGGGTGGAGATCTTTCTATTACCTGCAGAAGGTAGAAAAAATTTTAATCCCTCCATTTCAGATACTATATCATTCAGATATAGGTTAAATAGGATAGGCGCCAACAGGCAACCTTGTCTAACACCTTTCCCTACTACTATTGGGTCAGTCAGGTTATTACCCACTCTAATTTTAAGGGTACTATTGGAATACAATTCTTTAATTAAGTATAGGAGGCGTTTATTGATATTAGTACCCATCAACTTGGCCCATAAGCGATCTCTGTCAACTGAGTTGAACGCCGCAGCTAGATCGGCAAAAGCGGCGTATAGGTGTTTTGTGGGGCCAGCCACCGACTGTTGTGCGAGAAAATAAAGGGTGGCACAGTGATCTATTGTGCTCTGTCCTTTACGGAACCCCACCTGTTCCGGAGCAATAATCAAGTTTTCAGCTTCCCATTCCTCCAGTTTTTGTAGAAGGAACTTACTATATAACTTTGCCCCTATATCTAATAAGCTAATAGGCCGAAAGTTATTTGGATCATCTTTCTTTCCCTTTTTATAAATAGGTATAACTATGCTCTGTTTCCATCCATCTGGCATTATTCCTGTATTGTTAATCTTTGTGAAAAGTTTAGCCAGGATAGGTACCCACCAATCTGGAAATTCTATAAAGAGTTCAGGGGGGATCATATCTTCCCCCGGAGCCTTACCCTTTTTTAGTGATGAAATGAGTGTTCTTACATGGGCTGGGGTAACCAGGGGCCAATTAGTGGAAGTGGGCTCATAAAGAACTGGACAGGCGATATTAAGTTTAACCGGAGCAGCATATAGCTGGCCAAAATGTTCCTTCCACTTTGAGGGGGAAATATGACTAGATGCAAATTGTCTATAGACACCAGATCCAACAGCAACCAGTTCCCAAAAAAGGCGCTCGTTGCCCTCCAACCAAGCTTGATTAAGACGGTGCCACTGTAATCTTGCATACATCTCTTTTTTATGTCTAATTAAAGATTTATATAAGGAGTGCAGATTAATGAGTTGGTTATGTTTAAAGGTGGTAGGATCCCATATTAAATTACGTGTGAGTTTAATTAAGTGGTGCTTAGCTGTTTTACAATCTTTATCAAACCAGCTCTTACCCCTAAACTGTGTTATAGTGGGGCAGTTTTTTTTAATTAGCAATGGTTTAAGCAAAGATACAATTTGCTCATAAACTATAACAACATCTATTTTCGACTCCAGAACTGCCTGCCTGACTTCAAAAATGGTGGATATCTCAAAAAATTGAAGAGTAAGGGAATGCAAATTTGGGGACCAGCGTACTCTACAGTCTGCGAGCTGAAGATCATCCAAATTTGGGAGTATCGGCAGGATCAGCGGGTGACAGAGATTTAAAATCGTTAGTAAAGGGAAATGGTCGCTTTCAATTCTATCCAATACAAAAAAACCATCCACCCTCGAAAGAAGTGTATCAGACACCAGCATATAATCTACTACGCTGGCTCCCTGGCGAGAAAAATAAGTAAAAGCACCGTTAGATTTATCTAATTGGGAGTCATGTAAACATGTGAGCTGATGGGCAGAGATTAATTCCATTAGCCTCGATCCTTGCTTGTTTGACGTTCTATCTCGGGAGGTCCTGGCTTCTAAAGGATATGAGATGATTGGACCGTGATTTAATAAAAATTCATCCATGCTACCAGAGCCCATCCGAGCATTAAAATCCCCACAGAGAATCATTCCATGATCAGGATATTGGCATTCCACATGAGCAAGAAATTCAGATAATTGGTCCCAAATATTATTTGAGGTTAAAAACCTAGCCTTATGAGGTGGAAAGTAAACATTTATGATAATAAGTGGACCCGTCAATTTGCTAGAAATCCTCAAACCTTGGACAAAGTATTCACATGGTGGAAGTAAAATTTGGATCTCTGCCGGCAGGTCATCAGAAATGAACGTGCAGAGACCACCACTACCTCTGCCGTTAGTATTTTGTTTAATCGCTGGTAGTGGATAAGCCTGGAAGCCGGATAAAGCTATTGATGAGTCAGTTGTTAGCCAGGTTTCTTGAAGACATACGATCATGAACTGTTGTAAAAAAGGAAATAAATTGTCCTTACTGTCTTTATTAGCCCAACCCCTGATGTTCCATGAAAGAAGCTTAAATTGTCAATCTGACCCATATAATTCCTTTGGTTCAGCCGATGGACTACAGCTGATTTTACTCTGTCTAAGTTTTGGCACAGATGGAAGGCTCAAACAGGGAGAAACAGGAAACCTGGGAGGAAGATTTTGCCTTTGAATTATCTTGACTCCTGTTGCAAGATGTGACTTAGGCTCATCATTTCCTTCCTTTATCTCTTCTAAGTTAGAGGGCAGAGACGTCTTTGATTGTTCATGAATTACTGAGAGGTGTAATGAGAGCTGAACTAATCTATTTAAGATTTTGTCCCGTTCGAACTCAGGTAATAAACCAAATGACTGCAACAAAGATTGTTCTTCCTCCTCCAGAGGATCGACAAACTGGTCCTCCTGTCGGGGAAGCTTGACTGACGATAGGTGGTTGGCTGACGATGTAGATGCATTACTAATGTCGATATCTAAATCTTCAAACTCCCTTTGCGAGGCATTCTGATCCAAATTAATCCTTGGGTTAAACAATCCTTCAGGTAACAGAGGGGTTTTTAGTCGATCGCTTTGTTTGTGTGGCCTGAGTAAGGCCCTTTGATGGTTTATCAATGTGTGGGAATCTAAAAGATTACATGAAGATTCTCCCCCATCACGGTTAACTTGGTCATCTAGAACAATCAACGGACCCAAGTCAAGTTGAACTTGTGAGACTGGGTGAATTTGAATTGTGTCTAAATGAATTCTTAGGTCCAAAGGAGGGGCTACATTTTCAAAAAAGCGAGAAGTTGTTATGCCCAGCTTTGTCAACGAGTCTTTATTAAGCCATATTTGGTTAGTTAGTTCATAAGAGGAAAAAGTAACCACTGCTAGGGCTCTAATGTTAGAATAGTAGAGATATTCAACTTGTCTGATGTCATTGATACATATTTTCCTATTTACAGGTAATATCAGCGTCTTATTTAGGATATCAATCAGATGACGTTTCCTAACTGTAGGGCTTATGAGGCCCCACGGTTTAGGGTAATTTCCTAAAACCAGTTTATTTCTTATAAGTATAAGTTTCCATCGAGGGTATAAAGTTGGGGACGCTGTTTGTTGTTTTATACGCGCAACCCTTAATACATCTTGCCAAGGATCCTGCTGGGGGATGTCAAGCGAAGGAGTTGGAATAGGAATTTCAGCCGAGGACTCCCTCTCCGGTTGTATTAAATCAGCAGTCCGTCCTTCCTCTATAGGCATCTCCAAGCTCTTTTTGTCAAGATGTTTTATTTGGGGTGAACTTAGTTTGGGGATTCACAACAACGATGTGTTTTCTAGCAGATTAAAAAGTCTCTTATAATTCATCCTGCTTTTCCGCGTTGTTTTTTGAGACTTCACATTTTTGCTCTTTTTTAGATGAAATGCCGGTCGTTTCTTTTTAACACAGACGGGTTTCTGCTGAGTAGAGTTCATAGGGGCTACAGAACTTGCCAAGTGCCCCTGAGAGGTAAAAGGAGCACTGTTCTGTGCAGTACATCTCGCAGTGGCTAACGTTGTTAACAAAGAGTTACATTCCTTCATATAAGCCTTAAGGCATTCCAAATCCGAGGTCAACATAAATAGCCACCCTTTTAAGGGTAGGTCAAATGAAACGTCTTTGGCCGATATGTGTTTAGTAGTCAGCTCCAGGTCATGAGACAATTGTTCCACAGATTTATCATGGGGCGTATCTACCTCCATGATCTGAGGGGAGTTAACGATCTGATGTAAATGGGATAAATTTGGGATGTCAGTGCCCTCTTGTTGTGAGTAAGCAACGGCATCCTGTTGTGCGATTGTGTCTAACTTGTCCATAATATCAATAGCTCCATTGGTTAGTACTGGTCCCTTAGTTAAAATTTGTCTTTCCACCATCGCTAGTTCGTCAGCCAAATTCATTGCTGGAAAGTCACATTTGTGGTTGTAAGAGAAGCCTTTAAGCGGCACAGACCATTCTGTAGGGATAAGTGACACAGACCCTTTGTCCTTTTCAAGGTGGTTGCGGGGGACAGATGAAAATTTTTTTGTAATTTTTTGCTGTCCCTTTAACGTAGGGTAGAGAAGTTCAGGCTGGTATAATGGGGGGGGAGTAGTCTTGGTTCCCTTCATGCCTCTTCTTCTTTAGTGTATCATTTTTCTTCTTACTCTTATTTTTTCTTGTTAAACTCTGGGAGGGAAGGGGGAGGCCTAAAGCTCTTCTCTCCTTCCTAGTAAGCACCATTCTTATCAGTAGAGATTAGCCTCAAGAAAACAAATGAACGCATTGCTGTTGAGCTTCAAATATGTTTAGGCGTTTAGGGAGTTAAACGAAGATAATTAATCATCGCCAACAACCTCAAAGGAACTAAATAGTTGTGGAGCAAAAACTAAAACTGGAACATTTAAGATAAAAAGTTAAAATTAAAACAAAGCTAGAGACTGGAAAGAATCTCACCTGATGTCTGAAACCAGAACCCTGCTTCAATAGCCATTTCACCTGGCTGGCTCTGAGGGAGAGATGACACAGCAAGGTCCCCTCCAATTGACCCAGCTGCAATGTTTAATTTACTAAGTATTATTTTTGGCTCCTGCTCTTCCAGAACAGTCTCCTGCAGTGACCACCTTATCTGGTCATTTATGTAGCTTAATTAGGTAACATTATGAAAGCATTGATGCCAGAGTTTGCTTATTTTCTCCTTCCCTCCCTTGTCTCATGATTTTTAGATCACAAGGTGTTATTATAAAATAAATTATCTCAAGTGGCTTGGCATAAAGGCAATATATAAATGCAGTAAAAGTAAGTAACAGTTGTAATTGTATCAGCTGCATGTTATGCAAGGATTGCTGAAGTATAAGCATCCTGGCCAATTGCCCCTGACAACATGTGCTTACGTTCCACAACCAAAAAAGCCCCTGAGGAATTATTTTCTACATGAGTCTTCAGTCGTTTGTAATGAAACCCACATGGGTGAAAATGCCTGTTGCTGCTGTTTAGAGGGCATCATTTTCTATGAGAGTCCTATGTCATGGATTATCTTTTCTCTTTGTTTTCTCCTGGGTAGGTGCTTGTTGATGTCTTTTGTGAGCCTCTCCCACGCAAATGGAAAAGTAACTTGCCTTACTGTAGACAACTGCAGAAAATCAGAGGGTGTTCCCCCCTCCTTTGAAGCTTCATTTTGCCCTTTACCCTTTTCTTTTCAGTGTTAATAGGGCTAATATATACTTTAAAAAAATTAATTGCACATTGTACCGTCACTCAAGGCTGGCTCTGTCATGTAGGAGGTGAAGTGCTTCAGGTGGCACTTTCATAGAATCATAGAATAGTAGAGTTGGAAGCAGGGCTGTGGAGTCGGAGTCGTGGAGTCGGAAGCAATTTTGGGTGGAGTCGGAGTCGGTAGAAATGTACCGACTCTGGCTTCAAAATAAAAACTTTCATAGGAATTTAGGAAAGTTTTCTTGTTCAGAAATTTTAATCAAATAAATATATTTTATGTTCTGTCAATCTAGCCTGATGATTCACGTGGTGGTGATGAAATGCCTTGTTCTACCATTTTACTACAGTAAATTTGTTATTACTAGTTAATATACATTTGCCATTTATGAAGGAGTCGGAGTCGGACAGTAGAAAAATAGAGGAGTCAGAGTCGAAGGTTTGGCATACCGACTCCACAGCCCTGGTTGGAAGGGGCCTATAAGGCCATCAAGTCCAACCCCCTGCTCAATGCAGGAATCCAAATCAAAGCATTCCCAACAGATGGCTATCCAGCTGCCTTTAGAATGCCTCCAGTGTTGGAGAGCCCACTACCTCTCTCGGTAATTGGTTCCATTGTCATATGGCTCTAACAGCTGGGAAGTTTTTCCTGATGTTCTGTTGAAATCTGGCTTCCTGCAACTTGAGCCCCTTATTCCATGTCCTGCACTCTGGGACAATCGAGAAGAGATCCAGGAGTCCTGTGTGTGATAACCTTTCATGTACTTGAAGAGTGCTATCATATCTTCCCTCAGTCTTCTCTTCTCCAGGCTAAACATGCCCAGTTCTTTCAGTCTCTCCTCATAGGGCTTTGTTTCCAGTCTCCTGATCATCCTTGTTGCCCTCCTCTGAACCTGTTCCAGTTTGTCTGCATTCTTCTTGAAGTGCAGAGACCAGAACTGGACACAGTACTCAAGATGAGGCCTAACCAGTGCTGAATAGAGGAGAACTAATACTTCACGTGATTTGGAAACTATACTTCTGTTAATGCAGCCTAATATAGCTTTTGCCTTTTTTGCAGCTACATCGTTGGCTCATATTCAGGTTGTCATCAATGACAATTCCAAGATCCTCCTCACATGTTGTATGGCTAAGCCAAGTATTCCCCATCTTATAACTGTGCATTGGTTTCTTTTTCCTAAGTGCATTTATCCCTGTTGAATTTCATTGTGTTGTTTTCAGCCCAATGCTCCAGCCTATCAAGGTCCCTTTGAATTTTGTTTGTCTTCCATGGTATTGATCCTCCATGGCGCAGAGTGGTAAGCGGCGGTAACGCAGCCGAAGCTCTGCTCATGGCCGAAGTTTGATTCCAACGACAGGAGGAAGTCGAATCTCCGGTAAAAGGGGTCAAGGTCCACTCAGCCTTCCATCCATCCGTGGTCGGTAAAATGAGTACCCAGCATATGCTGGGGGGTAAAGAAAGGCTGGGGACAGAACTGGCGATCCCACCCCATATATATGGTCTGCCTAGTAAACGTCGCAAGACGTTACTCTAACAGTTGGAAACGACTCACACTACAAGTGGGGGGACACCTTTACCTTTCCATGCTATTAGCTATGCCCCCCAATTTTGTATCATTATTTATTTATTTATTTATTTATTTGACTTATTAGTCGCTTATCTGGCTGAATTGTCATCCACTCTAAGCGACGTACAAAGCAGAACATTCAAACATCAAAACATTAAGAGACTAACAATAAAAACTAACAATAACGGAAAAGCTAAAAAAAAACAGGAACAGCAAACCAAAAACATTCATCTTCCTGGTAAAGGACAGTCCCCAAACAAATGTCACTAAGAGCAGGGGTGGGGGGCAAGGCAGGTGGAAATGCTTGCCCCTTGAAGGTCCCAGCACAGTCTCATCCCTGCAGCAGCACGACTCAGCCTGCAGCTCCTCCTGATAAGGCCCAGGCAGAGGGGTGGGGCAAGGCAGGTGGAAATGCTTGCTCCTTGATGGTCCCAGCACAGTCTCATCCCTGCAAATTTGATAAGCATGCACTGTACCTCCTCATCCAAGTCGTTAATAAAAATGTTGAAGAGCACTGGGCCCAGGACCGAGCCCTGTGGTACCCCACTTGTTACTTCCACCCAGTTTGAGAAGGAACCATTGATGAGCACTCTTTGAGTCCAATTCTGGAGCCAACTGTGGATCCACCTGCTGGTTGTTCCATCCAGCCCACATTTAGCTAGCTTGCTAATCAGAGTATCATGGGGCACTTTGTCGAAAGCTTTGCTGAAGTTGAAGTATATTATGTCCACAACATTCCCACAATGTACAAGGGAGGTTACCCGGTCAAAAAATGAGATTAGTTTGGCAGGATTTGTTCTTCATAAATCCATGTTGGCTCCTAGTCATCCCTGCATTGTTTTCAAGGTGCTTACAGACTGATAGCTTTATAATCTGCTCCAGAGTTTTCCAGGGGTTGATAGGCTGACTGGTCTGTAGTTCCCCGGTTCCTCCTTCTTGCCTTTTTGAAGATAGGGACAACATTAGCTCTCCTCCAGTCATTCGGCACTTCACCAGTCCTCCATAATTTCACAAATAGACAGCGGTTCTGAGAGTTCTTCAGCCAGTTCCTTCAATACTCTAGGATGCAGTTTATCGGGCCCTGCTGATTTGAACTCGTTCAAAATGATTAGGTATTCCTTGACCGTTTGACTATCAATCTCAAGCTTCAATCCTGCCCCTTCTACTTCATGTTTCCTGGCAGGGACATAGACCCTTTTTTTGGGGAGAAGACTGAGCCAAAGTAGGAATTGAGCACTTCTGCCTTTTCTTTGTCATCTGCTATCATTTTGCCATCCTCATTGAGTAGCTGTACCACCATTTCCTTTCTCTGTCTTTTACTATGGATGTACCTGAAGAAAGCTTTTTAGTTGCTTTTAGCATCTCTCGCTAACCTCAGCTCATTCTCAGGTTTAGCCTTCCTGACACCATCCCTGCAATTCCGTGACACCTGCCTGTACTCTTCCTTTGTGGCCTGGCCTTCTTTCCACTTCCTGTATGTGCCCTTTTTGTTTTCAGGTCATCCCTAAGCTTTTTTTGAAGCCACATTGGCTTCTTCTGCTGTTTTCCTCCTTTGAGAGTGGATAGATCAGGGGTAAGGAAAATGTTATTGGATTAAAACTCCCATCAGCCTCAGCCAGCATAGCCAATGGTCAGGGACTTATTCATGTATTTAAATATTTATAGACTGCACTTTCATAAAAATAGAGCAAGGTGGTATTCAACATACAAAATTACAATAAGATCAATAAAAACATCAGTACGATGGGTGTTGAAGTCCAGTAACATTTGGAGGGCACTAGGTTCTCCATCTCTTAGATCAGCCTTTCCCAACCAGTGTGCCTCCAGATGTTGTTGGACCACAATTCCCATATTTTGTGACCAGTGGCAATGCTGGCTGCGGCTGATGGGAGTTGTGGTCCAACAACATCTGGAGGCACACTGGTTGGGAAAGGCTGTCTTAGATAGATGAAGGTGGGAATTGGTGCCTGAATGGTGTAGCAAGATATTTTAAATTCTTAGGTCTTAGCAGGAGAGGGGCACATGGGACCCTTTTCAGGCACCAAAATGTATTGGGCTGAGACTGCTTTGACAGTGTGCTGGTCTTTGATGACTGTGTGTTGCCTTAGGTCAGCCTTTCCCAACTAGTGGGCCACCAGGTGTTGCTGGACCACAACTCCCATCAGCCTCAGCCAGCATTGCCAATGGTCAGGAAAGATGGGAATTGTGGTCCAACAACATCTGGTGGCCCGCTAGTTGGGACAGGTTGTCTTAGGTTAACCTTCCCCAAACTGGTGCCCTTCAGATGTTTTGGACTGCAACTCCCATCAGCTCCAGCCAGCATGATTGTCTTGGCTGACAACCTAACAATGACATCACTGGTTGGGAAAGGCTGTCTTAGATAGATGAAGGTGGGAATTGGTCCCTGAATGGTGTAGCAAGATATTTTAAATTCTTAGGTCTTAGCAGGAGAGAGGCACATGGAACTTGCCTGGAAGGCGCAGCCCCTTGCTGAGATTAAAAGCAGCCAAAAGCTTAAACAGCCCCGCCCCTCACTCAGGAAGGAAGCCTGAGAGAATACTAAAGAGTTAAGCCCCAGCTGATAGCCATCAGCCTCAAGTAACACATCATTGGCTGACAGCAGTAGCTGGGAGGAACCAGCCACACATATAAAGTCAGAGCACCCTAGCGAGGGAGCCTGCTCCACGAGCTAGAGGGAGCCCCAGCTGACAAAGCGTCAAGGCCCCAGCTGACAAAGCGTCAAGGCCCCAGCTGACAAAGCGTCAAGGCGAGTTAAGCAGCAGAGCGAAAAGAGGGTAAGTAGCTCCCATTTATTCCATTATTTAATTGAAGTAAAACAGCTCAGAGCAATAACTAATAAGGGCAGCCCAAGGTCACCCTGAGCTAGGAGCCAAATCCTGAAAGAACCTATATCTTAGGAGACAGATCCGAGGAGAAGGAAGCGTATAGAAAGCTAGTTTTCAACACCACCCTAGCAGGAAAGCTTCAGGGGACACTGTAAACAAGGCTAAATTCCAGTCGGAGAGAAGGGGGAAAAGGAAACTCCACCGATACATACAGGGACAGAGTCAGCTCAGTCCTTGCTAAAAAGGGCAGCTTCAGCCTTCCTGAAACACAACCACAAGCTCTGTTTCCCTAGGTTAAAGAAAGGTCAGGCTGTTCTAGGTGGGAAAACAACAAACACAAAAGACTTGCCTGGAAGGCGCAGCCCCTTGCTGAGATTAAAAGCAGCCAAAAGCTTAAACAGCCCCGCCCCTCGCTCAGGAAGGAAGCCTGCCTTCCTGCCTTCAAAGGAAGGAAGCCTGAGAGAATACTAAAGAGTTAAGCCCCAGCTGATAGTTGAGCCATCAGCCTCAAGTAACACATCATTGGCTGGCAGCAGTAGCTGGGAGGAACCAGCCACACATATAAAGTCAGAGCACCTAGCGAGGGAGCCCGCTCCACGAGCTAGAGGGAGCCCTAGCTGACAAAGCGTCAAGGCGAGTTAAGCAGCAGAGCGAGTTCGGCAGCAGGGCGAGGAGGCCAGGGCCCCCCACTCTGCCCATCTGTTCCCTGACCTCAACTAAACCACAGTCTCCAACCCATTGACGTAATAAACCTTAAACAAAACTATGCAGGTAAGAAGCCAGCAGGGGTGTGGGGGCTTTCCAACGTTTTGCACAGCCTGCAGCATGTACAACTATCTGCCTGTTGGACAGAAGTCGTGGGTATGCTCTCGGTGCAATGAGCTCCTGGCTCTCCGGGAACGACTTCATTTCCTTGAGGCCAAGGTGGCAGACCTGGAAAAGCTGAGAGAGGCAGAGAGGTGTGTGGAGAAGGCCTTCAGGGACGTTATAGCTGTGTCCCACTCCAACGATGATAGCTCTCCTGCTATCATGGACAACGATGGTCTCAGGGAAGGAGAGCATCCAGCTGAGGAAGAGGGAAACGATCCCTTAGAAGGGACCCATTCCTTGGGGGATGAGCAGCTATCCTCTCGTGCCGAGGATATATCTCCAGGGGCTGGAGGGATCCTTGTAGTGGGTGATTCGATCATTAGGAACATAGACAGTGGGGTGTGTGATGGGCGTGTAGACCGCAAGGTGTTTTGCCTGCCTGGTGCGAAGGTTGCGGATATCGCCCGTCGTTTAGATAGTTTGGTAGACAGTGCTGGGAAGGAGTCAGTGGTCGTGGTGCACATTGGCACCAACGACATGGGGAAATGCAGCCGTGAGGTTCTGGAAGCAAAATTTAGGTTGCTAGGTAGGATGCTGAAAGCCAGGACCTCCAAGGTGGCTTTCTCTGAAATGCTACCGGTTCCACACGCAGGACCAGCCAGACAGGCCCAGCTTCACAGTCTCAATGCGTGGATGAGACGATGGTGTCGGGTGGAAGGGTTTGGATTTGTTAGGCACTGGGGAACATTTTGGGACAAGCCGGGCCTGTACAAAAGGGACGGGCTCCACTTGAACCAGAATGGAACCAGACTGCTGGCACTTAAAATTAAAAAGGTGGCAGAGCAGCTTTTAAACTGACTGAGGGGGGAAACCCGACAGGAGCTGAGAAAGGTCCGGTTCGGAATAAACCTCCCCCCTGGGATAAAAACCAAAGAAATGATGAAATTTTAAAAGGGGTAGGCCTAGAAGTAGGCATTGTGAGAACAGGGGCACAGGATATAACTTCAGAAGAGCAAAATTACCACAGGCCTAACCACAAGTGCCAAAGACACTTGAAGAGAGACACTGCTTACAAGTGCCTGTACGCTAATGCTAGGAGCCTGCGAACCAAGATGGGAGAACTGGAGTGCTTGGTCTTAGAGGAGAGCATTGATATAGTGAGCATAACGGAGACCTGGTGGAATGGAGAAAACCAGTGGGATACGGTTATCCCTGGATATAAACTATATCGGAAGGACAGGGAAGGACGTATTGGTGGCGGAGTCGCTCTATACGTGAAAGAAGGCATTGAATCCAGCAAGCTCGAAACCCCAAAAGAGGCAGAGTCCTCCACAGAATCGTTGTGGGTGGTGATACCATGCCCCAGGAGGGACTTAATACTGGGAACGATCTATCGTCCCCCTGATCAAAATGCTCAGGGAGACCTTGAGATGAGATATGAAATTGAGGAAGCATCCAAACTAGGAAATGTGGTAGTAATGGGTGACTTCAACTACCCGGACATAGACTGGCTGCATATGTGTTCCAGTCATGACAAAGAAGCAAAGTTTCTAGATATTCTAAATGACTATTCCCTAGACCAGTTGGTCATGGAACCGACCAGAGGGACGGCAACCCTGGACTTAATCCTCAGTGGGGACCGGGACCTGGTGCAAGATGTAAGTGTTGTTGAACCGATTGGGAGCAGTGACCACAGTGCTATTAAATTAAACATACATGTAACTGGCCAATTGCCAAGAAAATCCAACACGGTCACATTTGACTTCAAAACTTCACAAAAATGAGGGGATTGGTAAAAAGAAAGCTGAAAAACAAAGTCCAGAGGGTCACATCACTTGAAAATGCTTGGAACTTGTTTAAAAACACTATATTAGAAGCTCAACTGGAGTGCATACCACAGATCAGAAAAGGTACCGCCAGGGCCAAGAAGATGCCAGCATGGTTAACGAGCAAAGTCAAGGAAGCTCTTAGAGGCAAAAAGTCTTCCTTCAAAAAATGGAAGTCTTGTCCAAATGAAGAAAATAAAAAAGAACACAAACTCTGGCAAAAGAAATGCAAGAAGACAATAAGGGATGCTAAAAAAGAATTTGAGGAGCACATTGCTAAGAACATAAAAACCAACAACAAAAAATTCTATAAATACATTCAAAGCAGGAGACCATCTAGGGAGACAATTGGACCCTTGGATGATAAGGGAGTCAAAGGTGTACTAAAGAACGATAAGGAGATTGCAGAGAAGCTAAATGAATTCTTTGCATCTGTCTTCACAGTGGAAGATATAGGGCAGATCCCTGAACCTGAACAAACATTTGCAGGAAGTGATTCTGAGGAACTGAGACAAATAGTGGTAATGAGAGAGGAAGTTCTAAGCTTAATGGACAATATAAAAACTGACAAATCACCGGGCCCGGATGGCATCCACCCGAGAGTTCTCAAAGAACAAATGTGAAATTGCTGATCTGCTAACTAAAATATGTAACTTGTCCCTTGGGTCCTCCTCCGTGCCTGAGGACTGGAAAGTGGCAAATGTAACGCCAATCTTCAAAAAGGGATCCAGAGGGGATCCCGGAAATTACAGGCCAGTTAGCTTAACTTCTGTCCCTGGAAAACTGGTAGAAAGTATTATTAAAGCTAGATTAACTAAGCACATAGAAGAACAAGCCTTGCTGAAGCAGAGCCAGCATGGCTTCTGCAAGGGAAAGTCCTGTCTCAGTAACCTATCAGAATTCTTTGAGAGTGTCAACAAGCATATAGATAGAGGTGATCCAGTGGACATAGTGTACTTAGACTTTCAAAAAGCGTTTGACAAGGTACCTTACCAAAGGCTTCTGAGGAAGCTTAGCAGTCATGGAATAAGAGGAGAGGTCCTCTTGTGGATAAGAAATTGGTTAAGAAGCAGAAAGCAGAGAGTAGGAATAAACGGACAGTTCTCCCAATGGAGGGCTGTAGAAAGTGGAGTCCCTCAAGGATCGGTATTGGGACCTGTACTTTTCAACTTGTTCATTAATGACCTAGAATTAGGAGTGAGCAGTGAAGTGGCCAAGTTTGCTGATGACACTAAATTGTTCAGGGTTGTTAAAACAAAAAGGGATTGCGAAGAGCTCCAAAAAGACCTCTCCAAACTGAGTGAATGGGCAGAAAAATGGCAAATGCAATTCAATATAAACAAGTGTAAAATTATGCATATTGGAGTAAAAAATCTGAATTTCACATATACGCTCATGGGGTCTGAACTGGCGGTGACCGACCAGGAGAGAGACCTCGGGGTTGTAGTGGACAGCACAATGAAAATGTCGACCCAGTGTGCGGCAGCTGTGAAAAAGGCAAATTCCATGCTAGCGATAATTAGGAAAGGTATTGAAAATAAAACAGCTGATATCATAATGCCATTGTATAAATCTATGGTGCGGCCGCATTTGGAATACTGTGTACAGTTCTGGTCGCCTCATCTCAAAAAGGATATTATAGAGTTGGAAAAGGTTCAGAAGAGGGCAACCAGAATGATCAAGGGGATGGAGCGACTCCCTTATGAGGAAAGGTTGCAGCATTTGGGGCTTTTTAGTTTAGAGAAAAGGCGGGTCAGAGGAGACATGATAGAAGTGTATAAAATTATGCATGGCATTGAGAAAGTGGATAGAGAAAAGTTCTTCTCCCTCTCTCATAATACTAGAACTCGTGGACATTCAAAGAAGCTGAATGTTGGAAGATTCAGGACAGACAAAAGGAAGTACTTCTTTACTCAGCGCATAGTTAAACTATGGAATTTGCTCCCACAAGATGCAGTAATGGCCACCAGCTTGGACGGCTTTAAAAGAAGATTAGACAAATTCATGGAGGACAGGGCTATCAATGGCTACTAGCTGTGATGGCTGTGCTCTGCCACCCTAGTCAGAGGCAGCATGCTTCTGAAAACCAGTTGCCGGAAGCCTCAGGAGGGGAGAGTGTTCTTGCACTCGGGTCCTGCTTGCGGGCTTCCCCCAGGCACCTGGTTGGCCACTGTGAGAACAGGATGCTGGACTAGATGGGCCACTGGCCTGATCCAGCAGGCTCTTCTTATGTTCTTATGTTCTTATCATTATGATACCTAGTAATCATAAAGTTGTGCTGTTGCCTTCATGTTGTTATGTGAGGTTTATGTCTCTCCATCGCTCCTGACTATGAATGCTATCCTATGTAATGTGGGGCTTTGAGAGGAAAAAGAAAAACCAACCAAAAACCAAACAAACCTCCCACACACATGTTCCCACTTTGGAAAACAGAACCACAGATGTCTACTCTCAAACCCAGCTAACTAACAACAGATCACCACACACATTGATGGTACAAACCCAGCACACCCAACATGTGACAAACTAGCCATGTACTCTGTGACCTAATAGGAACTTGACAACACCCTTGGTTTTGCAGTCCCATGCTGTATTCTAGATAAACATTCGCCCTTCATGTCTCCCTTTTGCCTTGCCAGTTTAGCATGCTTGGTGTTTTAAACAGAATGTGCAAGCTCAGGTTGATCAGTATTATTTTTCAAAATAATTTCAAACACTAGTCTGCACCATATCAGAATTTAGATTTTCTCTTGTTGCTGTTTTAACATTTTTGGGCACATCAACCCAGACTCACTCTTGTGCATAGGACCACTGGTGCAGGTAGTTACTGTTAGACCCTGAACTTAAGGGTCTTACAGGGAGCCCTCCTCTATATCACCATCTGTGTTCCTTCAGTTGTGAAGCACATAATTAACATTGTTCTTCTCTCACTCCTCCCCACTCCCAATTCCATGCTTTACAATAGAGGTGGGGAACTTCAAGGACCAGTTTCTTATCAGGATCAGCCTTGCAGGCCAAATTTGACAGCTGTGTGGGGCTGCCCACCCAGGTAATCCTGGCATGCCCAGTCTGGTCTAAGTGCTGCTGCTGGACCTGTTTTCTGCTGCCGTATGGATAACTGCTCCCCCTGGCTGTGGGGCCTGGAATTTCAGCCTTGAGGCCAGCCCTAGTTGCACCACTGCAGTGAACACTATTTAATATTCTGAATCAAATCATATCTATCTCGTGTTTCATGCTTGTGTGCCTTCTTATCCACTTCATGAACCATTTCACTGGCTTTGGAAAAAGCAACACTATGTGGACATTTGGAGGGGGAGAATTAATAAAGTGGCTTGGTCTTTTTGTGACATTCCTTACTTTATTAAGAATTGCAGGGCCATAGGCCAACACAAGTGCATAAAACAGGTACAGTAAAATTTATATAGATTTAAAACAAAATGTTAAAACAGACAACAACGAATCCCTAACTATTACATGAATACAACCCATCTATTTCATAAGACGGATTATAATTAGCTCGAAGTTTTCGTGCAGCAATTGCGAACAAGGATACATTGTAGGTCACCTCCAAATTGGAGTCAGACAATAGGAAGGTTATTTTGTCCTCTACTGAATTAAGCAAGTAGGTATCTGTCCATTTCCAAAGGAATCTGGATCTGGGATTTTTATAGATTGGACAGTAAAACATTACGTGAGGAAGGTCCTCCGCCATATTAGAGCCACAAATACAGAACCTTTGATCCTTGGGGATTCCAGAGATCCGGCCCTCTCTATCGGCGTTAGGGAGAGAGAAAAAACGTAGAGCAGTAAAAGCCTGTCTAAGTGCGAGAGGGAGGGGATGTATCAGGTATAAGGAACATTGGCAGTCAAACTTAAACCTCCAAAACCAAGGGGCAACCTTACAGTTGATTAAAGCTAGTCTGTCTAAATTCATAGAGTGGAGAAAGACAACCTCACGGAGCCAGTTGTTATTTGGAATTGAGGTAAATTCCTGTAGAGAGATATGATATCTATGTATCAGATCATCTAATTTACAACCCCATAAATTGAAGGAAAAGGGGTGATCGAGACAGAGTTTTAGGATTTCCCTGCCTTGTGACATTCCATCAAATACGCTGGGTTTCTAAACAGAGCCTACAAAAGAAGGCTACATCATTAGTGTCTATGATTGCAGGCAGCAGTGGCTTTGTGACCAGCGCTGGGTCCAGATTCTGGGGGATCCCCAGGCCACATATTCCAAATGGACCCATCTTTTCTTCCTCCTTGTTGCTGTTGCCACTGGCATTGCCCATGTGCTTGCTTTTCTTTCTGGGTTCAGTGTGCACCAGAGGCAGAAAATAAGGCATGCAGATGTTACCAGTCCCCCCCCCCTTGCTTCTCTCATTTGCTCAGAGATTCAGTAACATCAAGGAAGAGGACCAGCATGGCCAGAAGTTTCTTGCCAGGGAGTGGGCCTCAGACAGTTGCATGACCTATTAGTGATGTTGCTATTATACCAACCCCCACACCTGTTTGCATAATTACAACCCTCAGCATTAATTGACAACAGCTGTTGTACATTCCATGTGGCTAACTCAAAGGACTGTGCAGTAACAGCTGACCTTGATCTCAGAAGAAGCTGTTGGCAAGTACAGTGGCCTTTGGTCAGTTCAGCAGCCCTTAGGCCTTACACTGTAATCATTCAGGGGAGAGAACAGCAGCAGCATTAAAAATTAAATAGTAAGAGAAAAATTACTGCCAACCTATATGCTGTGGGATCACTGAGAAAAAAACATGGAAAGAAACATTTGTGCTATGACGGGCCCTGCATAAGAGGCAATGCACAAGCATAAAATTGAATTAACAGAGATATATAGAGAACAGCAAGCTGTATTTCTACTGTATAGAGACGTGACAGTGAAAGATTTAAGAGAGCAGGGACAAATTCTCCAAAGTTCTAAACTCAGTAAATTATGCAAGGAATAAACTATCCCAATGTTAACATTTTCATCATCTGATTGGCCTGTTTGCTAATATATGTACAAGACAGTCCCCAATATTTTATACTACTCTCCCAATATTCCATCACATTTCACCATAACAACAGCAACAACAAGAATCCCAGAATCCCAAACAGAGCGATGCAGATGAGGGCTATCTTAGTTCTTACTAGCTCCCACGGGATTTTATGCAACAAAATAAAAAGTCAGCAATTTGGGCCACAGTTAAGGGACAATACCTGCATCCCACTCCAGACACTAACCTTATCCCTCTACATGAGCCATTGGCTGGAAAACAGGCCAGTGAACAAGCTTCAGGGTGTATTCTCTCCTCACTCCACATTTTTCTCATGCTTTGTACACATGTGCAACAGTAAGGAAAACCTCAGATATTTATTGCTCAGAAACATAAGATAGATATTTAGCAAACACAATAACCATACAATTAAGATGTTAACTTTTTAATTCATGTATTGTTACTTTTTATTCCTTTTTTAAAAATGACGTTATTAAAAACATACATGCACACACAGCAAAAGCTACATGACAGGGACCTAGGTGGCTCATCTGCGGTCCTCCAGATGAGGTTCGGCTTAATTCCCATCAGCCCCAGCCACTATGGGCAATAGTCAGCGATTGTGAAAGGTGTATTATTAATATTGTCACTACTACTACTAATAGAGTATTTGCACCTCGCTCTTCAGCCAAAAAGGCTCCCAGAGTGGCTTTGTTGTTGTTGTTATGTACCTTCAAGTTGATTACGACTGATGGTGACCCTATGAATCAGTGACCTCCAAGAGCATCTGTCATGAGTGATCCAGTTTAGATCTTGTAAGTTCAGGTGTGTGGCTTCCTTTATGGAATCAATCCATCTCTTGTTTGCCTTCCTCTTTTTCTACTCCCTTCCATTTTTCCAAGCATTATTGTCTTTTCTAGTGAATCATGTCTTATGTGCATCAATTAAAATAAGACAGTCCCTGCCCATAGGCTTACAATCTAAAAACAACAACACCACATAAAGGAAAAGGGACAGGGGAGGAAGAGGGGGGAAAGCAAGCTCAGGCACTAATTCTTAAACAAAAGTTCTTATAATGACCAGCAGTCACAAAAACAGTTCAGGGGTAGCAAGCAGGTGCCTGATGAAGCTGGTATTTTGGAAAAGTTATGGAATGAACCCTGCTTCTCATCTCTTCCATTGAGGCAGCCTGATAGAATGGTTTAGTCCATCAAAGCTGGACTAAACTGTAGTCCATCAATATCTGGACAGCCACAAGCGTCCTTTCCCTGTTCAGGGCTTGGGGAGGGGGGAGAAACCAGAACAGTTTGAAACATGGAGCGTCATTTGAAAACAATCAAACAAATAAATGGAAAATGAAGGGCAGAGAAAGAGAAGGAATCAATTTCATGCTCCTGGTACCTTATAGTACTTACCTGAAAAGGAGAAATTAGGTTTGTGGATGTCTCTTTCATCTGCAGAACTGCATGTCCCCACCCCTATATAACTATAAAATGCTCGGGTTTGGCTGTCAGCTGGTAGCCCTTTGGCACTATATAGCATTTCAGTGTCTGAATGCTGTAGTGGACTGGATGAGGGCCAATAAACTGTGCTTGAATCCTGGGAAGACAGAGGGTGTTTGGGTAGGTGCTTCACATGTCCAGGAGATAGGCAGGTTACCTGTTCTGGATGGGGTTGCGCTCCCTCTGAAGGACGAGATCCATAGCCTAGGGGTACTCCTGGATTCATCTTTGTCACTAGAGGCCAGGTATCCTCTGTGGCTAGGAGTGTTTTTTACCAGCTTTGTCTGGTTCATCAGCTACGGCTGGTCCTGGACAGGGATAGCCTGACCTCTGTAGTCCATGTGTTGGTAACCATGAGGCTGGATTACTGCAATGTGCTCTATGTGGGGCTACCCTTTGCCCTGATTTGGAAGCTCCAGCTGGTACAAAATGTGGCAGCCAGATGGCTGATGGGAGCACATGGCCAACAACATGTGACACCACTTTTAAAATATCTGCACTGGCTGCTCATCTGCTACTGAGCCAGGTTCAGGGTCCTTGTATTAGTGTACAAAGCCCTGAACAACTTAGGTCCAGGATATCTTAGGGATCACCTGAACCCTTATATCACAGCTTGATCACTGAGATCATCTGCAGGAGCGGCTTTGATTGTCCCCCGAGTTGGCAAGACTCAATACCAACACAAAATTGAGCCTTCAGTGTCATCGGCCCAGTTCTCTGTAATGCTCTGCCAACAGAGATTCAGCAGGCACCTTCTGTTTTAACTTTTAAGCACCTGCTGAAAACCTTTCTGTTTCGCCAAGCTTATGCAGGCAACTAAGCTGCTTTTTTCCCACAACAGTTGACTTTTGTTTTTATTTTATTTTTAATGGGTTTTTTTTATTTTATGGTTGTTGTTTTTGGTTGTTGTTTTTCATGTGTTGTAAACAGCTTTGATGTTTTTAACAAAGTAGTGGTATACAAATATTTTTATAAATAATTGAATAAACAAACAGGAAAAGGACTCAGAGTGGGAAGGGGTACAGTGGCATTTTGTTTCTAGTCCCACTTGTTATAAACACCACAGGCAGAACCCAGCAAAATTAGCCATGCCTAAGTCCTATTACATTGATTTCAATGGGATTTAGGGAGTAATCCAAACCAAAGATCTACCAGGATGAGTGAATAAGAATCTGGCAGATCTTCAGGTCAGCTAGGACTATGCCAGAGTAAGTCCCTCATCCTGGCTCAGAGCTCAGCCAAGGCTGGCATAAGGCCCCCCAAAAGGGGTGTTCTGGGGGTGTAACTGGGCAGGGCGAGGGGCTTACTTTGGATCCCAACTCTATTCACCTCAGTCATGTGATCTGACAACCTAATGAAACTTACATCAGCAAGAAAAGGTGATGGAAGTCAAACACTATTTTAAAGGCTTGTTTTTCCTCTGCCAGGCTTGGGGCAGCTCAGCTGGCAGCAGCCTGGCTCCTGAACAGGGTTTGGATCTGGTGCACTTTACACCATCTTCCCATAGTTAGGATTGCTCCTTTAGTCATGACTAATTTTTGCTAGATTCTGTCCTGGTCTTTAAGTCTTTCAAGTTGCAATCCCAAAAACACTTATCTGGGATGAAGTCTCACTGAACTCAGTGTTCTGAGTAGACATGTACTTGTGTTGTCAAATAAATAAATTCATGTCCAGCAGGCCACTTCTTAAGGAAGGGATCCTAATCTCCACAATGTGTCCCAGTATGAAGAAGCTGGTCAACAATCAACCACCTGTTATTTGTTGCATCATATTGCCTCCAAAACATTTGGGATAATGCCTGTAAATCTCATGTCACAATAAACTAAGTGGCTTTGGAATGTCACTGTCTTTATCCAGCCCAATCTAGTCCAGTTTACATCAATTTAAATCCCTCTTGAACTCCCATTAACGTAAATTGGATTTACTTCTGAGTAAATGTGTAAGGTTGCACTTTGTGTATACTTAAGAGTAAGTCCCAATGAACTCTTTGAATTTACTACCAGGTAAAAATGAGCTGTTACTAGTGGCAACAATACAATCCTGAGTGCAGTGGTCTTACTAAATGTGAATGAAACCTTTGACAATTATTGGTGTGGAATTAAGAATTATTTTCATTAGCAGTTTTTAAAATCAATCAATAAATAAAGTCCACCCAGCAAATACAAATGCTTGCAGTCACCAGCTAGGCAAGCAACTTGGGAAAAGGAACTGTTAAGCAACTTTTAGCAGACAACCAGGAACTCCTTCAAAACTGTAATTTTGCCTTGGCCTTTTAAATATCAACAATAGATTACATCGTTGGGCATACAATGAATAGGCAATTGTATAATTTAAAAATATCCCAATGAAATATTTAAAGATAGCTGCCATTCATTCTACGGTACAAAGGCTATTTACATGTCAGGAGCATTATAACAGGAAACAAAGATGTATAGTCAGGTCTGTCTCACATCCCGGAATATCAATCTGGAAGCGTGATGCAGATGAATAATTTCATGTTATCAGAAATAGTTTACACCAAGGATAGGGAATCTGCAGCCCACCCAGCTCCTATCACCCCCAAACAGTCAGCGATGACTCAGTGGTGTCTGGAGTGCCACTGGCTCCCCATCCCTGGTTTACATTGACATCTCCATGCCTGGATCTGTTGGCAGAATTAATGGTAACCCGAGCTTCGCCCAAAGATCTTATTTTTAAAAAAGTGATGAAGCGGACATGACAACCACGATTTTGTAGGCGTTGAGCATAAGAGGGCAGGAGATGAAACCTGAGTGCAGCGCTTGAAGCTTCTTCACACTGACTGCGGGCACGAGGTATTCACTTCAATCCCCAGCAACTTTTTTCCTGCAAAGGCTCATAACGCACGCGCAGCAACGAAGTATCGTTCTTTCCGCTTCACGCACCCCTCACCCCACTTCCGGGAGGGGATATTTAAAGGGCCAGCCAAACACACTTAAAAAAAAAAGTCGACGCGTGCGTGTGTATGTATGTGTAGATTAACACGTACTAGGATGGTAGCTTGTTGCAAGTGCGTCTCTTTGAGACAAGATAACAATACAGTGAGGACGAGCTATTTGGGCAGACAGAACAGCGAGCGAGCGCGTGCGTTATGGTTCTTGAGACTCGCAGCTAGATTTGAGGGTCAGAAGTGAGTCAAGCCCCTCTGTACGTCGCGCACGCAGAGCAAGCCTTTCTTCCGGTGGCAGGGGAGATGATAAAAGCCGCCGTTCGGAGTCCCACAATGGAGCTCCCGGCGACTGACTTCACGATGGGCAGCTGTGGCGGCGGCGATGATGACGATAGCAACTCGGAGGCAGTGTCGGCGGGGTCGAGTGAGCCCCGGGAGCGACCCCCACTGGTGTCTGTGGCAGCGGTACTGCCCGCCGGAGGAAGCGGGGAGCGCATGGGCGGCTGCACTCCGAAGCAGTTCTGCGTTCTGCTGGGGAGGCCGCTCATTAGCTACACGGTCTGGGCCATAGAAAGGTAAAGACCAGCCTTCCCCTCACACGGGAAAGAATGTCTGTGTGAGCGGCGGCGCCCACCTGCCTCAGCAAGGCCAACGGCTTTTCATTAGCCCACGCATGCGCATACGCGCTTCTGGGCTACGGGAGTTCCGCACCTCCTCCCTCACCTCAACATATGAAAGAATGAATACTGTACCGTCATTGTCTTCCTTGAGGAATGTAAAGGAAACAGCGTTGGTACATCAGGGAGAAAAATTTCAAAAGTTACAGCTGGGCAACTTTTGTTTGGTCCTAATAAAGGAATTGCCAAACTGTGGATAATAATAGCAGCAGCGTGTCATTCAGCTAGGTGCTGTCCTGAAATTTTCTAGAGGACACAGTTCTGCTTCAATGCTTACATGTTTGTTTGTTTTTTAAAAAGGAGAGGAGTACAGAAATGGAATTCACGCATGTTGCTCAGTTCTGTGCACACTTGAAAGTAAGGTTGCGGACATACTAGCTTCAAAAACAGCCGGAACATTTTCTGTAGCTTTGGTTTAAAACACATTTAAAACGTGGTTGCCCGTGGCTGGACACTCTCCCTTCCCTACTTATGATTAGGACTGCCCACAGCAAAGCATTTTCATTGCATACACCTGGAGTAGCAACAGGGTTTTGAAGTCTGTGTGAAGCTGACTTCAATGTAAAACACTGAACTTCCAAGGTTTTGGAAGAAAAGGGATGGAGTTTTACTAGTGTCCTGTGTCCCAGCATTCAGAAATTGTAGATGCACTGAAGCCAGCAAAACACAACTATGTCTCTACCCTAAAACATGCTGATTTCACTAGGATTTACTTACTCTTAAACAGGGCTTTTATGTGATGGTATTCCTCATTATGGAGTACCTGCACCTCTTTTTGGCCTGCCCATGGCACCCATTTTATCAAGTTAGGAGTACTAGCACCTCATATTTTTTTACCAAAAAAGCGCACTGCTCTCAAGTACATGCACACGCACAGTAAGACCTACATTAATATTTACTACATTAATATTTACTGCTCAAAAGCATTAAAGAATTGCAGTCTTAATCCCATACTTCCAGTGTTTTGTTGCTAGAATGAATGAGATGTTTAAGGCCTAAAGTGTGCTTACAAACTTCACCTACTGGAACTCCTGTCCATGGAGCTAGTTAAGGGTATTTGGAGAAGATTCAGAAAAACTACACCACCCATTCTTTGCTCATGATCACTAATGTATGCTTTAGCATGTTTATTATTATTTTTATTATTATTACAGTTATAGCCCATCTTTTTTCTTAGAAGTTCAAGGTAGTATATGTGGTACATGTTAACTTGGAGGTCCCACTGAGTTCAAGGAGGCTCATGGAGCAATCCTAAATATGGGAAGCCAGCATACTTTATAGTGGCTGAAGTAAAATCGGTGTAAAGGATGCCAGATCCAAATCCCATTTACTAGCGAGACTACTGCCAGATGAGCCGGTTTAAGCCTTTAAAACGGAGTTTGACTTATACTACCCTTTTTGCCAGTGTAAGTTCTGTTGGGTTGCCAGGTCACATGACTGAACTGATCAAAATTGGGATCCAGCATAAGTTCCTCTGCCCGGTCCCGCTCCTGCCATGCCCCTGGGAACTTATGAGGACTTTTTGGGGACTTATGCTGGCCTTGGCTGAGCCCCAGCTGAACCAGGATGAGGAATTTATGTTGGCATACCTCTGGCTGAGCCAGGGTTGGGGCCTTACACTGGTATAGCCCCAGGTGAGTCAGAGATCTGTCAAATCCTAACTCCGCTCATCCTGGCGGATCTAGGGTTAGGATTGCACCCCTAAACTACTTCAGTGGACATTTCCTTAGTCTTCACAGGATTGGTCTGTAATTGGTTTTGAGTATGTAGCTATATATATTCCAAGTAATTTCATATTCTAGGTAATTCCAAATCTTAAAATTGTAGGTTTGTTGGAGAAGATGCAAAGAAAAAGAATTGTAAGCAGTGATGTGGGTTTTGTGGAAAATATTGAATTGGAACATTGGAACATTTTCTAATGCCCTAGAGCGGCCTTTCCCAACTAGTGGGCCACCAGATGTTGTTGGACCACAACTCCCATCAGCCTCAGCCAGCATTGCCAATGGTCAGGAAAGATGGGAATTGTGGTCCAACAACATCTGGTGGCCCACTAGTTGGGAAATGCTGCCCTAGAGAGTGATCTAATTTAGCATGTTTATTTTACTTATGTTTTGTAAACGAGCTAGAAACATTGCCTAATATTTATTTGTAATTGGCATCCATTTAATGTTACTAATGAAGTTATGAAACAGGAAAAATGCCATGGAAAAATAAAGCACTGATCACTCCCCATCATTAACTGTAAGGTTATAAATAATATAATGAACAATATAATAATAATAATAATAAATTTTATTTGTTAGTCGCCTATCTGTCCGAATTAACGGACACTCTAGGCGACTTACAGCAAACATAATAAAATACAATATACAATCAAAAAAGGCACAGGTAGTCTAAAACATCAATTAATACATTACAAAAACTCATCCACCCCGAGGATTCTGTAGGCCTGCCTGAATAGCCAGGTCTTTAAGGCTCGGCGAAAACCCAACAGGGAGGAGGCATGTCGAAGATCCAAAGGGAGAGAATTCCAGAGAGTGGGGGCCACAACCGAAAATGCCCTCTCTCTGGTCCGCACCAGCTTAGCTGTTTTTACTGGTGGGAGCGAGAGAAGGTCCTGCGTGGCTGATCTTGTTAGGTGATCTAATTGGTGATGCTGGAGGCGTTCCTTCAGATAAACTGGGCCGAAACCGTATAGGGTTTTAAAGGTCAAGACCAACACCTTGAATTGGGCCCGGTAAGCAACTGGTAACCAGTGCAGATCTCTTAATACTGGGGTAATATGATCCCGGTGGCGACACTGTGTGATCAAAGGTGCCGCCGCATTCTGTACCAGTTGCAATTTCCGGACAGTTTTCATGGGTAACCCCACATAGAGCGCATTACAGTAGTCTAAGCGAGAGGAAACCAGGGCATGTATCACTCGTGGTAGCAGATGCACAGGAAGGTAGGGTCGCAGCCTCCGTATCAGGTGTAACTGATACCAAGTTGCCCGGCTCACTGCCAAAACCTGAGCCTCCATGGACAGCTGGGAGTCAAGAATGACCCCTAGGCTGCGGACCTGGTCCTTCAGGGGTAATCTCACCCATTCAGCACCAAGTCGATATCTCCCAACCTTCTTTTGTCACCCACGAGCAACACCTCGGTCTTGTCAGGGTTCAGCTTCAGTCTGTTCTCGCCCATCCATCCACTTACGGTCTCCAGGCACTTGGACATGGTGTTCACAGCCAACTCTGGTGAGGACTTAAATGAGAGATAGAGCTGAGTGTCATCCGCATATTGGTGACACTGCAGCCCAAAACTCCTGATGATGGCACCCAGCGGCCATAGTTCTTTGGAAGAGCACATGTTTTATATGCAAGGGGTCCCAGGTTCTGTCCCTGTCATTTTCAGGTATGACTTGGGAAAAAAACCCTTGCTGAAACCTTGGAAAGCCACTGCAAGTCAGTGTGAAGACAGTACTGAGCTAGACAGGCAAATGTTCTGATTTAAGAACATAGAAAGCTGCTTTTTACTGTGTTACTTGGTCATTGTTTTTCAAGTTCATCAGTATGTACCCTTGTGAGCTATGTACATAATTCTTCACGACAGACATTCTGATAAGTTCAAAATAATTCAAAATATTGCACATAATAAAAAAGTTAAAGGGAAAAGATTCCTATGTCATTCATAAATCAAGTGCACAGAAGAAAATATACACAAACAAATCTCATTGTTTGTAGCCCAATGCAGAGCCAGACATGCCTAAGTTTACTGATTTCAGTGGACTATAGACATGCTGAACTCTGCATAGGATTGGGGTGTTAAATGTTCAAAGCTATTAGTAAAGTAATAGTTACCAAAAGTGGAGACAATTGGTGAGATAGAAACACAGTCAGAACCTTAAATGCAACAATACAGCGACTAGTAAGTAGGGACAAAGAGAACTATTACAATAGTTAATGTATAGAAATAGAAGGGGACAACAAAAAGGGAAGAACAAGAGCTCTATTCCAAAAGATTAGAGAAATTAAAGGGAAACTTGAACCAAGAGTAGGCATGTTGAATAATCAACGGGAACACACTGACTGACCAAGATGAAATAAAAGGAAGATGGAAGCAATACACTGAAGAACTCTATAAAAGAGATGCAAGGATGACAGATTCATTCACGGAGGAACCGTATGATGAAGAACCAGAAATTTTAGAATGTGAGGTGAAAGCTGCTCTTAAAATCCTTGGAAAATACAAATCACCAGGAACAGATAGCATACCAATAGAGTTGCTACAAGCTATTGAGACTGAATGTGTCCTAATTTTGACAAAAATTTGTCAAGAAATATGGAAAACTAAACAATGGCCCACAGACTGGAAGCGTTCAATATACTTCCCAATTCCAAAGAAAGGGGATCCCAGGGAATGCAGTAATTATCTAACTATTGCCTTAATATCCCATGCAAGTAAAGTAATGCTCAAGATTCTACAACAAAGGCGCTTACAATATATGAAGCGAGAAATGCCAGATGTCCAAGCTGAATTTAGAAAGGGAAGAGGCACCAGAGATCATATCACAAATAGACTTTGGATAATGGAACAGACCAAGGAATTTCAGAAGAAAATCACCCTGTGCTTTTTCGATTACAGCGAAGCCTTTGACTATGTAGATCATGAAAAGCTATGGAATGCTTTAAAAGAAATGGGAGTGCCACAGTATCCTATTGTCCTGGTGCACAACCTATACTCTGGACTACTGAAAGGACAGAATATGGAGAA
The DNA here is from genome assembly GCF_030035675.1 of Rhineura floridana. Taxonomy (NCBI): domain Eukaryota; kingdom Metazoa; phylum Chordata; class Lepidosauria; order Squamata; family Rhineuridae; genus Rhineura; species Rhineura floridana. The sequence goes on from NC_084489.1 coordinate 45,137,266, forward strand.
ACCGATTGGTTCCTGATCGGAAATGGTGTGATATAGGGGTGTATTTTATCACCCTATTTGTTTAATCTATATACAGAACATATACGGAAGGCAGGATTGGACCAAGATGAAGGAGGTATGAAAACTGGAGGGAGAAATATAGATATGCAGGTGATACCATACTACTAGCAGAAACCGGTAATGATATGAAACGAATGCTGATGAAAGTTAGAGGAAAGCACAAAAGCAAGACTACAGCTGAACGTCAAAAAGACCAAAGTAATGACAACAGAAGATTTATGTAACATTGACAATGAGGACATTGAACTTGTCAAGGATGATCAGTACCTTGGCACAGTCATTAACCAAAATGGAGACAAACGTCAAAAAATCAGGAGAATGCTAGGACTGGGGAGGGCAGCTATGAGAGGACTAGGAAAGGTCCTCAAATGCAAAGATGTATCACTGAACACTAAAGTCAGGATCATTCAGACCATGGTATTCCCGATCTCAATGTATGGATGTGTAAGTTGGACGGTGAAAAAAGCGGATAAGAGAAAAATCCACTCATTTGAAATGTGGTGTTGGAGGAGAGATTTGCACATACCATGGACTGCGAAAAAGACAAATAATTGGGTGTTCGAACAAATTAAACCAGAACCAGAACAGAAGCTAAAATGATGAAACTGAGTTTATCATACTTTGGACACATAATGAGAAGACATGATTCACTAGAAAAGACAATAATGCTGGGGAAAACGGAAGGGAGTAGAAAAAGAGGAAGGCCAAATGAGAGATGGATTGATTCCATAAAGGAAGCCACAGATCTGAGTTTACAAGATCTGAACAGGGTGGTTCATGACAGATGCTCTTGGAGGTCACTGATTCATAGGGTCACCCTAAGTCGTAATCAACTTGAAGGTACATAACAACAACCAATACTCCTTAATAATATTTAGAATTGACTCATTTTGGAATCGCTTTCCCAATCTTTACAGAATCTCCAGGGAATGGACCTCACCAATACACATAATCACACTTTTTAACTTTGCAGTTATTTGGCGTAACTACCATCCCCCTTCTGTATTTCCCTGCTATGTGTGGCATACCTTTCTTGTTCCAGCTGCTCCTGTTGTCAGTTTTGCTAGATGGTCTCTAACACTGGCAGATGGAAGAGCACCCAGACATGGCTGATGAGTTTGATCAAATTAGGTGAGCACTTGCCCGACCTCACTTTATATAGCATGTGGTAATGGGAAAAAAAGTATTGCCAAAAAGATGCCAAAAACAGGAGCAGGAGGCTCATTTGTGTTACTACTCTATATGACTAGCTGTTCTTATTGTTTTTTTCTTTCGTAGTTAAGTGAATGGGCTCTCTGAATAGTCTGGCAGGTGGATAAATTGTAATTTTGCACACCACCACCCAATTCACCTTAGGAGAGTTTGTGGTGACTTACAAAACCTTTAGTTTTTTGCTTGTGAGGAACAATTCAGTCAGCGGCCTGTTTACCATGTACGAATGTACAGAAAGGAAAAGGACCTGGATATTTGATGAAGGGTTGTACTTGTTAGCTTTCAGAACAGTGTGTTGAGGTGGGCAGTGGGAACACAGTTAGGGATTACTAGGGGTTTGCCCTGGAACTTGTGTGTAATACTGGGGCTGTTTATGAGTGCATCTATACTGTGAGTGCAGAAGTGGAGTACTATTCTGTCCTAGAAAGCCTTCACCCTCAGGCAGAAGGGAGCACTTTATGTGAATTTGGCTGAAGATGCAAAATAAACAGCACATAAGCTGGGTTAAAAATACTGTATTTAGAAGGGAAAGAATCAAGGCTGTCACTCAAAATCAACAGATTGGTTTAAACTGATTGCGTGGAATCCTTTCAAGCATTCCCTATTACCTCCAAATGATGCCAGAGGAGATTTATCACCATTCTGTCCCACAAAGCCCAGTGCTGGTGGTGGGACCGCTGGCATGGATAGCTGCAGCTAATATTCTGTTATCACTAACTTCTCTATACCACATTTATATAGGTGTCGATAAACCTATGTTCATTCTTTCTCTGACCTCTAAATCCTCTGCTTGTGCCACCCTAAATCTCTTTTCCTTGTTTGCACCCATATTTTCTTCCAAGAAGCCTTCTCTGACCCCATCCTGGGTGGGGTTGCCTTCATTCTTTACAGATGCCGGAGTATTATTGTGTCTTGCTTTGAGCTTTGGCAGCACTTTATACTGTGTCATGCTACTGCCTCAATCTCTGGGTCTCATCAGCAGCTAGTACCCTTGTCAGAACACACATCAAAAGACACCCTCCTAATCTGTGTCCTCCTTCCAGTATCTTCTAACTGTAGACCTTCTTTTCCTTTCAATAAGTGTTTGATGGCATCTTGCCCTGAACAGGACCACCTCATCCTTGGCCATATATAAAAGGCTGTCTTTAGTTGGGCTGAACAAGTATCTCCCCTACCCCTGAAGGGTACCATGTGATGTACCTTTTCTGAGAGCTGGGGTCTTCTAACACGGACGTCTGGAAAACATTTTAGCACAAAGTTAAAAGCTCCATAATGTTCCAGAATCCTTTTGTTTGTTTGTTTGTTTGTTTGAGAGGACGTATGACCCATGATTAGCTTTGTGATATATTTTGGTCTAGTTCTTGCTGAAGTCTACTTAGCAAAAGGCAGAAATTGATTCCATCTACAACTTTTCACTAGTTTGAATGAAGTTATCTGTTTCATTATCGTGATGAAACTAATTCATGAATTCCTTCTTGAGTACCTCTGCATTATATTCTTTTCATGATGCTATAGGGTAAAAAGGAACTTACAGAATATTGTTGATAAGAATGTGGGATGTTCTGCCTCTTGACCTCCTTTCCCAAGCTTAATTATCACCCCTTAATATAAAACATGAACTTTCCATTTGGCTTCAGTTACAAAATAGACATGAATGCATGCATTGTTGTGTAGTAGCTTTTTAAGCAAAACTAAATAGATTTTTTTAAAAAAAATATTCTTCTTTACTGGAGTTTTTGTGTTTGCATTAACTTCTACATTAGAGGTTTAGATATAGGGTTATATCCAATGGTGGCTTTGCCTCAGTGAAAAGCACTTCAACTCATGTAGGACATGATCTGTCCAATTTCCACCAATCTCTTCTATCTTAAGGCCCCTTGAAAAGCTGCTTCTGAGGGTTGGGTGCCCTGTGGAACAGTAGGGATATGGCATGAGTAGGAAGGATCTACAAAAGGAGGAGTCTGGGTTGCGCAAATGGAAGCGCCTTCACTAAGGCAAAGCAAGATTGGATTCATAATATGCAACCCTGATCTTGTATTGGCATAAGGAATTAAACAGATACCTTGGTAGAGGCATAACAGGAAACAAAGATTGAAAAAATGTTTTTAGGACTTGGTATAGTCTTGAGAAATTAGTGATAGGGTTGCCAATTCCACAGGAGAGGTTCTTGTGTCTAGAACTACTGAAGGACAGGGTGAAATTAAACAAGTGCAGCTTTCCTCTTGGAGATGCAGGACAGGGAAGTACTACTGATGAAAATTATTCCTGTTTGCAGCTGTTATAGACCCAAAAGCCTGTTCCTCTCCCAGAACACAGTTGCCAACTCCACTGCAAATTTCCCTAAGGCTGTACTCCATTATAGGAAAAATATTTTCTTATATCTCTAATAAGCAACATATGTCTAAGAATATTTTGTATCTTAACAAATAGTTGTGAATAAAGTCTGGTCACAGGATTGGTTATTTTGTTGAATAAATGATATGTTTTATGATTTGAGTAATTAATGCAGATATTTCTGTTGTGTAAAACAGCCTTTGCCAAGTATGTTACTTATTTCACCATGGTCCTGTATATGTGGACCATCTCTCCCTGTTTTTTGTTGTTGTTCTGGTTCCTAAATGGCAAACAAGTAAAATTATACAAACTCTGAAATATATTTTACCAATAAACTTTTTTTCCCAATTAGAAGAATCTTTACTAGAAGAATACCCAGAATGATTAGGAATATGCATAAAATTATTTTCTTCAATGCCTTATAGAATCAACTGGATATCTGACATTGTTGTGGTGGTATCTTCGGAGAATGTTGAAAGAATGAAGTCTATCATAAAAAAATATGGCCACAAACGAACAATAGTAGTCGAAGGTGGAATGACTCGTCATAGATCAATCTTCAATGGATTGAAAATATTTGTGAATAGCCACCTTCTCAGTTCACCGCTCCAGAAACCAGAAGTAGTAATAATCCATGATGCCGTGAGACCATTTGTTGAGGAGGACATACTTTTTAAAGTAGTTATGGCTGCCAAAGATCATGGGGTAAGTACTGTAAAATCATGGAACTCTTTAATGCTGAGGTAATAAGTGGTGTGACAAAAGGCTTATGTTATAAGAACAAGTGTTACAAGTATTACACTGGTTTGTTTTAATGTGTTGTAAACCCCTTTGGTGTTTTTAATGAAATAGTGATGTGTGTGTGTGTGTGTGTGTGTGTGTGTGTATACGTATATATATATATGTATATGTATATGTATATATACGTATATGTATATATACGTATGTATATGTATATATGTATATATATATATATATGTATATGTATATATGTATATATATATGTATATGTATATATGTATATATATGTATATGTATATATGTATATATATGTATATATATATATGTATATATATGTATATATATATATGTATATATATATGTGTATGTATATATATATATATATGTGTGTGTGTGTATATATGTGTATATATATATGTGTGTATATATGTGTATATATATATATGTGTGTGTGTGTGTATATATATATATGTGTGTGTGTGTGTGTATATATATATGTGTGTGTGTATGTATATAAGAACAAACTGCAGTGATCACTCGACTTTTGATTCCATTTTAGATTAACTGTAGCTTGCCATGATGTCCAAACCCAGACACACTGTAGTTAATGTTAACTATGGTTTGTTGAAACATACTACCTTCAAACCATAGTTTGTAAATATGGGGACAATAGTCAAGAAATCAGAAGAAGGCTAGGACTGGGGACGGCACCTATGAGAGAACTAGAAAAGGTCTTCAAATGCAACGATGTATCATTGAACACTAAAGTCAGGATCATTCAGACCATGGTATTCCTGATCCCTATGTATGGATGTGAAAGTTGGATAGTGAAAAAAGAGGATAAGAGAAAAATCAACTCATGATTCACTAGAAAAGACAATAATGCTGGGAAAAACAGAAGGGAGTAGAGAAAGAGGAAGGCCAAACAAGAGATGGATTGATTCCATAAAGGACACCACAGACCTGAACTTACAAGATCTGAACAGGGTGGTTCACAACAGATGGTACTGGAGGCCACTGATTCATAGGGTCGCCATGAGTCGTGATTGACTTGAAGGCACATAACAATAACAACAACAAAAAGCAGTAGCATGAACTCAACAAAGAACGATCCAGAATCAGTGCTGCCTGTTAGGTCTTCAGAATGCTTTTGAAGCAGCACGAGCCAACAGATCCCATACCTACGTCAAACCAAAATCCAAGAACATTTTTGGAAGCATTTTAACTGGCCTTTGTGGTTCAGGGTTAAATTTGGTGGTGGTGGGGAAGTGACAGTTATTTAATTAGACTAAATTTTGCCCTGTTTTGATGAGTATTGTTCCTTACTTATGGCCCACTGGGATGGGGCAGGGTGTAAAAGTTTGTTTCTAGTTGTGGCCCACCGCTGAGAGAAGGATCTTTGATCCAGCTGAAGCTTCCATGAGCGGTAAGAGTGGGAAGGTGGTTTTAGCTAATTCTCCCTTCATCCTTCACCAATTCCTATGTTGTTCCAAAGGATTCCCCAACGGGGCTACAGAAGCACAGGGGGATAAGGAAAAATACTCTCCCTCTTTCTACTCACAGAAACATCTGCTGGTCAGTAGACACAATTGAATATAACCCAATAGCTTTAGGTATAGTCTTAAACATACTTGCCAAGATACAAATAACCACACAACTAATCCCATATGCCACAAAGGGGCTTTAAACTTGCGGGTCTTGAATGGGAGTCCCCTGTCCTAGATGGTAAACTATTTCTGAAACTGAATGGAGTTTCAAATGCAGTTTGTGGTAAAGCATAAATAATCTGCTGTTAAAGAAAAAAAATCCCACTGGGCACACACAAGCTCCGTGCTTGCCTGAGTTGCTCTTGGATACTGGCCGTTATTAGAAAGTCCAGTTAATCTTTGTAAAATGTATTTACCAACAGAGTGAGTTTAGAATTGCAGCCGAAGTAGACTGTATAATTTAACTGTTTAAAAACAGTATATTATAATCAAATTGGATATATTCATTTTATGGAAAGGTCTAAGAGAATTTAATATATAGGTATATATGTATGTGTGTGTGCACACACAGATAGATATATTGTATTTCTTAAATAGCAAAATGTGTATCATTTTATTAGACTTTATTTAAATACTGTAATAAGTAATTGAATATGCAGAATTAAATAATTTGATCATTTATACCAATTAAGTGCAGCAAATACAGAATTTTGAACTTGAATGAAGTGACAGAACAATCCAAATGCCAGGAAGCTGGCGGAGGGGGGGGCAGTGGAGAAGAAGCCAGTGGAAAGCTCAGTGGAATCCTTCTCCTGCTCAGGAGCCACTGGCCTAGTTGAATGCCGGCTCCATTGGGAGCCATGCTCACTAGCTGGCCGGGAATTGCTGGCTCTGACAAATAGGCCTCCCAGGGAGTAAACGCTTTTCATAGGCCATAATGGGAATTAAATAAAATTGTTTTACTGCGCCGGCCTTTTGGCCAGCAGAATTTGCAGGGGGATTGGGACCTAGGGGAGGGCTCTGAACACTAGGAGGATCTTGTGTAAGTCCGCTCCATGGCTCCTCCCCCGCCATGTCTGTGGAATGTCCTGTTTTCAGGGTTTCCACCAGCTTCTGTCAGCCCTCCATCTATTGGGCTGGCTGTCCCTGGTGGATCCCCAGCAGTGCCGGTAGGCTTCTGGTGCCATCATGGATCAGCTGCAGTGGAGGACTGCTGCTGGGAGCCTACTGGCACAGCCCGGGCTCCGCAGCATCCAGCTGAACCCAGCCTGGCAGAAAGGTGGGTGGATTGCACCCTAAGAAATAACAGATTTGTTTGCTTCTTTAATGTTAATTATCAACCACAGGCTCTAAGGCTGCAGTCCATTACACATTTAACTGGAAATAAGTCCCATTGAAACCAACAGAGCTTCCTTCTGAGTAGACATGTATTGGATTGTACTGTTAATCCTCTTATCTGTTCTGCAGTATCCAGAAATGCTTGATACATTGTAACTTTTGTTACAATTCATTGATCTGCTGCGCTTTGTGTTCCCATCAGCAGTATTTTTTAAACAATTATCTTTGGTATGGTGTATTAAAATATTTCTAATTGCTCATTTATATACTTTCTGCCTATAAAACCATGGGTTCTCTAGACCATAGAGATGTCTTCTTCCTTGTAAGGCTTTGCAGTTATTCTTGGCCATAAGAATTGTACCCAGAGTGAGATTGTGACTGGTCCTTGGGCTTGCATGCTCTTTCCTCCCCTCTTCCCCAGATTGCATCTTCCTTTCTGTTCCCCTCTGTCATTGTACCCAGAGAAGTAAACAATTGAATAGGGTAGATACCCATGCCCAAATAAATGGAGCATCACATTGTTTGGAAAGTTGATTAAAATGTGTTTTCCTGCTTTGCATCTTACCTTTTTGTGGTGAGAAGCACTGTTTAGAGAAAGATACTTGAAGATAACATGCAAATCTACCCTAAGAGGTAGGATGAGTTAGAAATCTAAATACATGTTAAATCTTCTCTATGAAAAGCAATGATTTCCTTTTCCTCTCTCTTTCTCTGTATATGTGTGTGTGTGTGTGTCTGTGTGTGCGGGCACGTTCTAGTTGTTTATTAAAAGAACAAAACTGGTTGAAGCATCACATTAAATCATTCATGCAATGAAGATGATGCTAATTTAGAGTTCAGGTTCTGCATGCCATATAGATAGCATAATTGTATGAAGTTTTAATGTTCTTAAAATGGCAATTGATCAAGTAGGATATTGCACTCCTTAATTCTACTTGTCAGTAGAATAAATTACTTTATTACACTTACTAATCAGTTTGTTATTTGCCTGCAGGATTCAAAATGTGCAACTTTCCAAAACTACTAAATTAGGCCTTAATAAATTAATTCTATGAAACAATCTCCTGATAATGTTAGAATATAATTTTGTAACCAATTAAATTCCATTTATGTTTTGAAGCAATTTATAATTAAAATCATACATTTCTAAAAACCATTTTTTTTTTGTTACCAATACAAGTTGTGGAAAGTAATGAAAACAGAAGAAGGCAGCATTCCAAAGCCCCTAGCAGTTTTTTTTATTGCCATCAATTTAAACAGCACCACAAAGAGAAATGCTTGCAGCATGCTTTTTAAAAAATTGGACTTGTCAGTCCCACTTGAAAGATAGAATTAAGAGACAGAGTCTCTATTATTACAACAAACATTGAATTAAGTCTGCTTATTTCCCTGAAACTATTACTGATGTAAATAAAAAGGAACAACTCAAAACCTTTCACATTTTCAAAAATTAGCTTTATATTCCATACACTAGGCAGCAAATTGACAGATGAGAAGAATGCTTCTTCATGCTTTCAGATAAACATTTAGTTAAATATGAAATTGTACATATTGAAAATACATAAATATTGATTATGGTTATAACATTGTGAAAGTTCTGAAAGCGCTTACTGTCCAAGTGTAGAATCTACTTTCTGTTGAATGAGTGTTCAAAATGTTGTTGTGTTTGTGTTCAGTGGGCACTTTACTTAGACCAGTTACACACAGATGTGTTCTAGGGCCAAAAACAAAACCTTTTGGTGTTGCCCGTCTGTAGAGAAAGAGGACTGGGACTGAAAGACCACAGGAGAATACAGATGCATGGAGACTCAGTTGTAGATGAGCACAGTATATAGAAATATACTTGCACAGTATGGAATTTCCATGCTTATGATTTCCACATTTTTGTTGAACAAATTTGAAAGCATCTTAATTCTTTTAAAGCCATGTTTTCTTGAATTTAGAATTCCTTTGTATTTGTTGAAGGAAGTTCACTAAATGACACCTTGAAAGGAGCTGTGCATCAAAATATAACTTTATTGTGGCTCTGTTTTCATTAATGTTTACACCATGATTTAATGTGCTGAAAATACTTTTTATTTAATGTCACAGTTATCTTTACATCAGTCCTGTAAGTTTGTTTCTCCTGTCTTTTATTGACTTCATATATATCTAGTACTGTAGTTCAAGAAATGTACTAGGCATACAGTGTAATCTATTCTTACCTCCATGTTGTGGGGTGGAAAGTAAACCTGAGACAAAATGTCTTATCATAGCCCTAAATTGTAGTCTGTGGCTACTAGATTGCAAATCTCAAAAGAGGAACAAAACAAATCACTCAAGGAAACTGAGCTGAACCAGAGACTGCAAATGAAGTAAAATCTAGCAACACTCTAAGGTGGTCGCACATGCGCAATGGTATTTCACACACAAATACAGAAGAACACAGCACACTTTCCCCTACCTACTGCCTTCTGTTTTTTCAGTCTGCTTAGCCTAGTGATGACCTTTGGTGGGGGTGGGGTGGAGAGAACCAACTCTACACAGAAAGCATCAATTTGGCCATGAGCATGTGCTGAATTAACTTGCCCTTAGTTGAATTATTGATTAAAATGGGAACTTGGATACCTCATAAGTTTAGGAACACACAGTGGATTTTTTTCCAAATTATAGAAAGAGAGGCCCCTGAAATATCTTATTTGTTTTACATGATTTTAACTGCCAAAAGGAGCAACTGAAGGTATATTTTGATTGGGCAGAAAAAATGTCAAAAACATGGGATCCCTCTTGCACTTCAGTGACAAATATTTAAACTGTTTTAATTCAGCCATTCTTCTATTTTTTAAAAAATGTGGCTAGCTCCAACCTCTTGCCAAGTAGATTCTCCAAGCCAAATTGCATACTGATAGGATGAATCATCTTGATTTTATTATGAATGGAATTCTGAAGTGTCATACTGAATACTGAAAAAGACAACCGTTTTAACTATACAGCTGCTCCTAGAGCAGTATAATAAGGAGATTTATGCGTATAGATTTTGTTATATTTAAGGAAGAAATTTTATTGTCCGATATCTGATTTTGTGGCTGTATAGGTGAATGAGGTGTAAAAGGAGACACAGATTGGAAACACTGAGTTTAATCTTCAAGTCTGTTCCCAAGACCAGCTGTACTTGTATCTATCTTTCTGTTTATTTACTATTACATTTATATCCCACATTTCCTCAAGGAGATCAATGTGGTGTACAAACATGGTTCTCCTCTGCCCGATGTTATCCTCACAACAACCCTATGAGGTTACGTTAGGCTGAGAGACAGTGACAGTGACAGTGACAGTTACTTTCAGAAAGTTAGTACTCTTAGGCCTGCACTGTTACTCTGTTTGCTCCTTTGTTGACCTCTAGAACACCACTGAATAAACTAGGAAAAGGGTTCTTAAAGCTTCTGGGTAGATTTCATTGTCCTTTTAGATACAATTTGTATGGCTGAAGGTCCTTAAAAGCAAGGTCTGCTGTACTGTGCCTTTTTTGAAAAGCTGCTTCATGGTTCCCCCCCCCCGAGCCATATGTTGTGGCTCCAGGGACCAGTCAAAAACATTCCTAATGAAATTGGCGCATGCCATTTAATTCAGAAGTGCAACTCTAACTTAAATGATCAACAGCCTTAAGGCATGTGCGTTTCTTCTGATTTCCCATTTGCCTCACTGTTATCGTGAAATGAGCCATAGTGCTTGCACATACATGCAGCAGCTTGTTATCTAATAGTAAACCTTGCAAATTTTCTTGTGCAGCATTTGAAATTTAGGAAAAGATCTCCATCATGGCAAGAGAAACAGCAGAACTGCTCTGCTTTGGTTTTATTTAACTTTGCAGAGTTGGCCTCTATAAAATCCTTGAGTACTCTGTTGCTCCCCAAAGCTTACTGGTCTCATGCAATCCTTCTCTTGCAGTATGTGATATTCAGGGTTTAAATTTTGAGGTATGCTTTGAGCCTTCTAGTAATGTTTTGATTCCCTTGACTTCCTTTGCTGTTTGACAGGGAGCCAACAAGCTGTGGGTAAAGACAGAGGAGGTCTGGTACAGCCTCTGGATCCTATTCCTGGCTTCCTTCAAATTTTAGATATTTCATTATAGTGCTCATTAATGAAATATTATTTTCCCCAAGGCAGTCTAAAAGACTTTCCCAACGATTCATAACTTGTGGGACACTATACACCATTCAAATAGAAAATTATGACTATCCCAAATTGGGCTGCAGAAAAACAGCTTTAAGTGGTACTGTTTTTAAATTATTAGAAGTCCAATGTTATGAGAAATATTTCTGGTGTTTGGACTCCCCCCCATAACATTGTACACACTGAAAACACTAATGATATTCATTATAGAGTTCTCAGCCTTTACATCATAGACATTCCTATATGTTTCTTTTAAAAAGATAATGAAACCCTTCCTAATAGAGTTTATGAATGGAAACTGATTTTTATTTCACACTTTCACCTTTTTAACAGGTCTATGAATCATTGGTAGCAGGTAGTATTTAAGGAGACATGTCTTTCCGAAACTTGTTACTGTAGAAAAAGTTTCAACAAAGCTGCTTTGTGTATGAGAGGATTTTGTTGGGTAAAACTAAGCTGTAAAAACCAAAAGAAAAGAATAGTTAACCTAGACTGAATACAGTAGAAAATTGGGAATCTTGTTGAATCGTTAAGTCAAGTAAAGTTAAATCCTCAGGAAATTGCAGCTACTGATTGGAATCCAGTTTGCTTGTGTGTCTGCTCATGGTGTGAAGAATAGGACTCCTTGTCTGTTATGAACTGTCTTTAAAAATACAGTTCTATACCTCTGAAGAAAACCACTATTTAAAAAAAAAGAATATACAGTTTATCAGTTGGAATAATTACTATGCCTTAAATGGAATGTTTTTTTGTTCAGGACATGATGGTAATTTTTCTAGAGTATCTTGACAGAATCGCGGTATTTGGTAGTTCAACAAATTAGAAGTCTCCTTGTTAGAAATTGTAAGTGAATAGCCTTTTTTAATTAAAAAGACTATCTGACTTATAATATTTAACATTTTAAAACAACAATTTAACGATTTTTTTAAAAGGGACAAATTCTTATTTGCATCCTGCACTGCACTTGAATCCATATTTGGAATGAATTTTAATCATCTCAGGATCTCTAAAGTTAATTACTGGAGCCAGAGATAGGGCTTGAGGTAAAGCCAGAACTGGACCAGGCATAACACAATGCTCTGTTGACCACACAGTGGCAGAAGGTCAGGTTTCTAATATTTGTAACTGGCCATGCTAATTCAGAGGTGGTTCTGGAATTACTACTACTACTACTACTACTATTATTATTATTATTATTGTTATTATTATTATTTCTTTCCTGCTCTTCACCATGAGGTCCCAGGGTGGGTTACAAGAATTTAAAAGTACAATATTACTCTTAACAAACTTAAACTACAGTCAAGAGAATAGGCTGGGTCTTCAAAATATAGGTGTTAATGGCCAGGGTCAGGGTAAAGAGGTGCATCTTGAGCATACAATAGAAACTACATAATGAAGGTGCCAGATACACCTCTGTGGGAAGGGTCCTCCTGGGTTGCCACCTCTTGAACTTCTGAAGATGGCATAATTAACAAGGGGGCCCCCTCTGCTGATCTTAGCACCTGGGGGTGTCTGTCAGGAAAGAGGCAATCTTTCAGATATTTGGGGACTGAAGTTGTTGAGGACTTTAAACACTAATGTAAGCATCTTGAATTGGGCACTGAAATAAACTGGCAATTGCTGCAGCTGTTTTAAAATGGACTAGGTGAACCCCAGCCAATAATCTAGCTGCTGCATTTTTGAACAATTGAAGTTTCCAAGTTGTCTTCAGGGACAGTCCCAGGTCAGAATGTGTTGCAATAATCCAGTTTGGAAGTTACTAGAGCATGTATTATAATGGCCAAGAAATCTTCCCCAAAGGGGCCATAGCTGAAAACAGGCATTCCTAGCCACCAAGGCAATCTTATCTTCCAGTGACAATGTTGGAGTCAGGAGTACCCCCAAGCTACGGACCTGTTCGTTCCTGAGAAGTACCACCCCGTGCAAAATAGGCCATCTGCCCACATCTCAGAAAATGTGAAATTCATAACATCTCTGTTTTACTAGGATTCAGTTTATTGGTTTACATTCAGGCCATCACTGCTTCCAAGCATCACTCTAGCTCCTCTTGATTCAGGAATAAAGAGGCAGAGTGGGTGTCATCTGCATACTAATGGCATGCCACTCCAAATTTCATGATGACAGCTCCCAGTAGTTTCAGATAAATGTTAAATAGCATGGGGCAAGACAGAACATTGTAAAAGGTAAAGGTGTCCCCGCACTTATAGTGTGAGTCGTTTCCGACTCTTAGGGTGACGTCTTGCGACGTTTACTAGGCAGACCGTATATATGGGGTGGGATTGCCAGTTCCTTCCCTGGCCTTTCTTTTCCCCCCAGCATATGCCGGGTACTCGTTTTACCAACCATGGATGGATGGAAGGCTGAGTGGACCTTGACCCCTTTTACCGGAGATTCGACTTCCTCCTTCCGTTGGAATCGAACTCTGGCCGTGAGCAGAGGTTCGGCTGCATTACCGCTGCTTACCACTCTGCACCATGGAGGGTCTTGCGCCGAGCAATAGCTCCCCTCCCCCATAATTACTTTCTGGGAGCAGCCTTGAAAGTCGCAGTGGAACCACTATAATACAGTGCTCCCAACTCACACCACCCAGAGCTGCCCCAGAAAGATACTGTGGTCAGCGATATCAAAAGCTACAGTGAAAGCAAGAAGAACAAGGATAGTTGCATTCCTGCCATCACTCTCCTGACAAATGTAATCAGCTGCAGTCACCAAGGCAGTTTCAGTACCATGACCAGGTCTGAAACCAGACTAAACTGGGTCCAGATAATCCGTTTCCTCCAAACATGCCTGAAGTTGGGCCACCAATACCCTGCCATGCACCGTGCCTCAAAATGGGGATATTTGTCACTGGACAATATTTGTTAAATACTTATGGGTCCAGGAGTTCCTCTTAAGAAAGGGATGTACCAATACCTCCTTAAAGGCAGATGGTATTCCCCCTTCTCCAATGAAATGTCAATCACTCCCTGGACCCACCCAGTCAATCTCCTTTAGCTGGTTCTAAGAAATCAAAATAAGCAATGGTCAAGGTGGCAGGTGGACATCCACATTTTCCCAAGTTCTCGTCAGCATCAGGCTGCAGTAAGATCAGTGCAGATGTAATAGGCAGTGCTCTGGACACTTCCAATGAGCATGCTCTAACTGTGGCATCCAGTTCTGTCCGAATCTGGGTGACTTTTTCCCTAGAGTACCTAGCAAATTTGTTACACCAGGCTGTCGAGGGTGACAGAGCAATGCTGTTTTGGTCATATGACAGGCGCCCATTCACCACTTGGAAAACCTCTGGCAGACAGCCACTTGCTGATGCAAAGGTGGCAGAGAAGTAAGCTTTCTTCATCACCATCACCACCATGTGGTAGGTGCAGTAATGTGCTCTTACCTGTCCTCGGTCAGATTCAGACTGAGATTTGTGCGACCTGTGCTCCAGCTGCCACCGTCCCATTTTATCACCAGTAGAGGTTAGACCAATGTGCAAGCAACATGCATTTTAGTTGAAGCAGTGCAGGCACATGTATGGTACCTTTTAATGTATGAAAGTATCTTTACAGTTAAGAGACAGAAGCTCATTTAACTGGAAATTATGATGATTCTCATTTTCAGAAACATGATAGCTGAAATTGTGAAAAGGAAGGAAGCTTGAAACTAAGACTGCAATCCTAACCCCACTTAGGAGGGGGAGAACTATGTACGCCACCTTGAGCTTGTTGGAGAAAAAGGTGGGATATAAATGCAATGAATAAGTAATAAAATACATGGGAGTGAGCCCCACTGAATTCAGTAGGACTTAGTTCTGAGGTATAGTTAGGATTACACTGTTAGCCCTGGTAAAATAATTCCTTTAGATTATAATTTTTTCTTTTGAATCTAAAAGATTCTAAAAGATTCATAATATATGCTAAATGTAAACTGATTTCCTCCCTTTTTGTAATGCATCGTAAATATACATTGTGTGCATTAAACCTTTGTTTTTGAAGTTGGCTTAATATGCACTATAGCGTCAGGTTATTAATACTAATTCAAAGTTTGCATTAAGTTTCTGATTATCTTATCTAGCCATTTTGCATTTCGGAATAAACAGGTTTAAACTTCCTTCCTGCTGACCTTATTCTAGCAAGTTCTAAAACTGGCCCCTTCCAGCTGGGTAAACAGCCATAAGGATCTAATTTGCCCTCCTCTCTTTGTCTAATTCAAAATTATGTTAAATGTTCTCTTCAGTCACTCATGATAACATTTTCCATTTTCACAGAGTAGTTTGGATAGGTTCAACAGTTCATTCTCAGCATTACAGATTAAGGAATTTAAGACTCTGGATTGTACTGTCTTTTTTAAACATTCCAAAACCACTGTAGTGTAACCATTCTGTCTAGGCCTGCTTATACTCTTAATCAGATAGAATGAACTATTTATTAACTGTCCACCAGTTTACCTTTTTGCTAAAGAAGAAATATAGGCAAACCCTGCCAGTCTTGATGGCATCCACAGAGGAACCAACAAAACAAGCACAAGGTATTGTTGCTAGAGAGCCAGCTCACTTCCATTTTTGTCACCATACTGTCATTTTGTTTTCAGACTTCCATCTGGAACGTTAGTTAGTAAAGACCAGTAAGGAACAACAGAGGTCATTTGCAGAGCCTGTGAACATCCTTATTAACATGGGAAAAGGGAGATTCCCAGTTCTTTCTAAACTGGCCTGGAAACACTTGGATGCACTAAAGCCTTATCTCCATTTCTTTTCAGTCAACTACCAATTGACTGTTGAGAGCCCTGGGTTCTTTTGTGACTTTCCAGTTACAACCAAAATGCACTTGCGTAGAGTCAAGCATCAAACTGGAAATCTGCTAAACTGGAAATTTTGCAGTCACCTCCCTAGTTCTCATAAAAGTTTGGGTTTGTTTTTTTGAAAGACTGATTGGTTAGACCGCTGAAGTTAGTGTGATTTCAGGAGAGCAGTTTTACTATGCTCAGCCAGGCTCATTCTTGGAACTCCCAGTTTTGGGTGCCTGTCTCTGCACTTTGTATTCTAGACAACCTTGCCTGACAAAGCCTTGTCAAAGAACACCTACTCTTCCTGCCTTCTTTTCAATTAATTCTGACAGAGGATCCTTGGCACCCCTCCCTCTCCTGTATTTTCAGACAGATCATCAGGAAGGAGGATAAGCAAGAACTGCAATATCTACTCATCCTTTGTTCCCCCAATTTCTGTTCTCTCTGTTTCCATTTTATTATTTATTTATTTATTATTTAATTTGTATCCCGCCCTTCCTCCCAGCAGGAGCCCACGGTGGCAAACAAAGCGCTAAATACACTTTAAAACATCATAAAAACAGATCTTAAAATACATTAAAACAAAACAGCTTTAAAAACATTTTAAAAAAACAACTTTAAAAAAGGATTAAAAACATTATTAAAAAACATATTAAGCAATTCTAACACAGACGCAGACTGGGATAGGTCTCAACCCAAAAGGCTTGTTGAAAGAGGAAAGCTTCCATCACTTCAACCCGCCTCTTTTCCACCTGAACACTGAAGCATACCCCACAACTGGGCTTGGACAGTGCTGCCTCTTCTCCTTCTCTCCATTTTGCTTGCCTTCCTTGTCCCTTCTGGAACAAGTCTTGAGTAAAATTTACACTTCAATTTGCCTTTTGTTTTAATTTTTCAATAAAACCTTTTTCAGGAAAAGCTCTGGTCTCATCTCTGTTGCTGCATCCTGAGTACTTTCTGAAGGCACTCCAGTGCTTAAACTCAAGTTATTTACTCTGTGCTCCTGTGCATTTTTGGTAAACATACTAGTTTCTGGACCATCTCCATTTTTATTTTATTTTATTTTATTATGCGATTTGTTAGTCGCCCATCTGGCTGGTAGACCAGCCACTCTGGGCGACGTACACGTTAAAACAGTATATAAAACAGTTAAAAATTTAAAACACAGTAAAACTAGCCCGTTCCAAAAGCCTGCCTAAAAAACCAGGTCTTCAGGGTCTGGCGGAAGCTCATTATAGATGGGGCATGGCGTAGATCATTTGGGAGAGAATTCCACAGGGTGGGGGCCACAATTGAGAAGGCCCTCTCTCGAGTCCTCACCAGTCTAGCTGTTTTGACCGGTGGGATCCAGAGAAGGTCTTCTGAGGCTGATCTTGTTGAGCGGCATCCCTGTCGATGCTGGAGGAGCTCCTTCAGATAAGCTGGGCCACAACCGTATAGGGTTTTAAAGGTTAAAACCAACACCTTGAATTGGGCTCGGTACACAACCGGTAACCAGTGCAACCCCTTCAACACAGGAGTGATGTGATCTCTACGGCGGCCGCCTGTAATCAGACGCGCTGCTGCATTTTGTACCAGCTGTAACTTCCAAACCGTTTTCAAGGGTAACCCCACATAGAGCGCATTACAGTAGTCTAGGCGAGTGGTGATCAGGGCATGTACCACCGGTGGGAGTAGATGATTGGGAAGGTAGGGGTGTAGCCTCCGTATCAGATGGAGTTGATACAGAGCTGCCCGGCTCACAGCCGAAACTTGAGCCTCCATGGACAGCTGGGAGTCAAGAACGACCCCCAGGCTACGAACCTGGTCTTTCAGGGGCAGTCGTACCCCGTTGAGCACCAGGTCTATATCTCCCAGCCTTCCCTTGTCTCCCACAAACAGCACCTCGGTTTTGTCAGGATTCAGCTTCAGCTTATTCCTTCCCATCCAGCCACTCACCGACTCCAGACATCTGGACAGGGTTTCCACAGCCAACCTTGGTGAAGATTTAAATGTGAGATAGAGCTGCGTGTCATCTGCATACTGATGACACTGCAGCCCAAATCTCCTGATGATTGCTCCCAGCGGCTTTATATAGATGTTAAAAAGCATTGGAGAAAGGATAGATCCCTGTGGTACCCCACAAATGAGGGGCCAGGGATCTGAAACCTCCTCCTCCAGTGCTACTCTTTGGTACCTCCCAGAGAGGAAGGAATGGAACCACTGCAATACAGTGCCCCCAATACCTAACCTCTGCAGGCGGTCCAAGAGGATACCGTGGTCAACGGTATCAAAAGCCGCTGAGAGATCGAGAAGGACAAGGAAGGTGCATTTGCCTCTATCCCACGCCCTTCTCATATCATCTACCAAGGTGACCAAGGCTGTTTCTGTCCCATGTCCCGGTCTGAAGCCCGACTGAAATGGATCTAGATAATCCGTTTCTTCCAAGTGTGCCTGCAACTGTTTAGCCACCACCCGTTCAACTGCCTTGCCTAAGAATGGCACATTTGAGACTGGGCGGAAGTTGTTCAGATCTTGGGGGTTCAAGGAGGGCTTTTTTAAGATTGGTTTTATTATCGCCTCCTTGAGCACTGATGGCATTACTCCCTCTTGAATGATGCATTTACCATCAGCTTGATTCTTTCTCCCAGTCTATCTTTGAAGCTCATGATGAGCCACGAAGGGCAAGGATCAAGTAGGCAGGTGGTCGGCTTTAAAGTTGAAAGCACCTTGTCCACTTCCTCAGAGGGAAGAAGCTGAAACCGATCCCACGCCATCGAAGCAACACTGGTCACCTCTGGCTCACTACCTGTATCCGCAGTGTACGGAATATCGCTTTTAATACGATCGATTTTATCCGCAAAGTGTTTAGCAAACTCATCACAGGAGACCTTATCATGTTCCCGCAGTACCGGAGCAACTGGACCGACCAGGCTCTGGACCACTTGGAACAGTCTCCTGGGACAGCACTCTGCAGATGCAATAGAGGTAGCATAAAAATCCTTCTTTGCTACCCTTATTGCCACATGATAGGCTGCTGCAGAGGCTCTAACCAGTGTTCGATCGTCCTCAGAGCGAGATTTTCGCCACCGGCGCTCTAGCCGTCTCACCTCCCGCCTCAGAGTTCGCAACCATGGGGTAAACCACGGTGCCGTCTGAGTTCTGTTCAGGGGGAGAGGGCGTTTTGGAGCCACTCAGTTCAGCGCCCCGGTGATCGCGGTATTCCAGCCCTCCAGCAGGGCCTCAGCTGAGTGGCTGTTTGCTTGCTCCAGAGTATCCCCAAGCGCATTCAAGAAACCATCTGGCTCCATCAGACGCCTGGGGCGGACCATCTTAATGGCCCCTTCAACCAATAATAGCCAATTCTTCAGCAGAATGGAGCCAAGGCTGCAGAAGGAAAATGCTCCCCTAGCACTAATCTCTCCTTAGTAATTTTTGTTCTGGAAGGGCTTATTCCCTGAACATGGAAAAATAGTGACAAAGAGATGTGTGTATAGAGACATACATCCTGAGCAAACGTCATAACAGAAGGGGAGGATCCTTTTAAAAGCCTAATATGTCTTTATGTACCTGTCTGAATTCTTGGCTTTTTTTTTTTACTTAATGGAGTAGAAAGGCTTTTGACAAAAATGTAAGAAGGTAATTTAGGCAGTGACATGAATCACATTAATCCGTTTTAACAAAATACTAGAAGCTACTTCTGAAAATTAAACACTTTCCATGCCCACTACCCTTGGAAAGACTCCTAGGTATCAAGGACCACCACTTTTTCAGTCCTGATGTGCTATAGAATGTGTCAGAATAATCACAAGGAAGGGGAAGGGAAGGACACAAAGGTTTTTTGCTCTTCATTGTTGATCTCTCCGCTGTTTGCTTGCTGGAACATAAAGGGGAGAATGATTTGGGGAGGGATGCAGAGAGGAAAGCCAGGAACCCTCCTCCACCCGTGCTCCTGACTATTAATCTGAGAAGGACTGGGGAGAGGGCTTAAGAGTTTGCCTTTGTTTTATGGTGGCTTTTTAAGAACCTTGCTCAAAAGGTAGGCTTGGGTAAACTTTGTTGGCATCCCTAACTTTTATTTCAGTTATAACTTTGGGGACAGCAATTTGTCTTTTAATGTAAAATAGTTGTAGTTGCTCTGAAACATAGGGGTAGGATAGGTTGTAAATTGTAAACAAATAGCAGTATATTGGACAGCATTTGAATTTTGCATTTTTTTTGTCTACTATCATAGCATTTCATTTAGCCCTTGATAGTCACATTTACGCAAATGTTGATCTCTTGACTGTGCTTCAAGAGTATGCTCCTTTTGTCACCACAATAAGGGGATGGTCATCTGTCGGGGCTTGCATGAGGGCATTTGTCTTGTAAGCCTTTTAAAGTAAGTAACAATCTTGAATGACCTTCTTTAGAGCCAAAGTATGCATTACATTAAAAGTGTCTGCATATTTGCATGTGTTTTTTAAAATAACAGCTGCATATTGGCTGATCTCAATAGGACCCTCTGGAGTTTCTATTTTAAGGGATATATACACACACACACACGCAAGTGGAAATAGATGTAAGGTGTAGGTGGGCAGTTTCATGGGACATGAAGTGAATCTTTCCACCTTCTACTGTAATGAATCTTCAGTTTGCATTACTTTTGCCCCACTTTAATGTTTCAGTTTTTATGATGCTAAATCAAAGTTGAAAGCAAGCTGAACTTACAACTTTCAGTCCACTCGTTACATATGTAGCCCTAACTTATAAATAGCCGCACAGGATACTGTGCAGGACAACTTTATAGAAGTATTCTATTTTGGAATAGAATTGCAGCAGCATCAATGGCAAGAATAGAGAGAACTGGCTCTTTGCAGTTCTAACTTCCTTCATTTCACTTTTTGTGAGTAACATGGAATAGCTGTGAAGATATTTCTGTTCTTCTGGTGGGGATCCCAGTTGTCTCTCTTTTCTGGGCACACGGAATTGCTCAGGTTACTCCAGTGCACAGTGTGATGCTCACATGGTAGTCCACACAAGATGCTGTTCCCTTCAGTTTTGGGGAGTGCCTTCTGTGCACAATAGGCATATGTACACTGAGCCATTTTGGGAGGTGAAACAAACCAGGCAGTCCTTGCTTACATGTTCCATGTACATATTGGAACCCCGTGGAGCTTTGAATACTGTGCCAATATGTACCATGTCTTATGAAGAGGGAACGTGAAATGAAAACATCAGTTATGGGCTCAATAACAGAAGCAAGAATGTTGTCATAAGCTTTGGTGATCAAATTGCTGTGAACTAATCTTTGGTTTTATTGGCCACTAAGTTAGAAGAATTCTTCTAAAATCAGCTTAATGCCTAAAGAGTAGGTTAATACAGTTTCAGTTTAATGTTCAAATATATAACAAAATATTTTTTAGAAATAGTTGAAATATTTTAATCTCATAATTGCCAATGGTTATTTTATCTTTGAAGGTGATATTCTGTAAATTTAGAGTAAGTATTCTTTTAAGACAGTTCTGCTAACAGAAGTGGTAATTACAGTATGTGGCTGAAGCATGATGATTACTACAGATATAATTGGCAGGAGTGCAGATGTCTGAATAGAACTACATGTTTCTACCTGTTGCAAACATAAATACACAGGTAATTCTTTTACTTTAGTTTAGAAAGTAGATGTGGTTATGAATGCCCACTAATGGAAGTTGTTGCAATGGTGTAAAATAATATTTTCTGTGCAGTAACATGTGGAAAGAGTTTGATTAATTAAGATGAGAAGATATTAATCATATTGATTTACAGAGCAATACTATTCCTGAGTTCAGCTATGCCTCCTGGGCAGGGAGAGGATCTTTTCTAAGTCCCTCTGCATTTTCTGAACCTGAAGAAACACAAGTAGATCTCAGCCTCAATATGTAGCACTATCTCTGCCCTTTCCACTGGCACCAGTGCAAGGGGCTAAAACTGGGTGGAAAAAGGAATGACAAGAGAAGTGCTGAGCTTAATCATAATTGTGCACTCTCTCAGGACATGCTCCTGTCTCCTTCAGTGGTGTAATGTTATGCCTGCAAATGAGAAAGTATATTAAAATGCTTTCATTGAAGTCAATGATCAGCTATAGATTACTGCCCTCTCTCTGTTTTTTCTCTGCTGCAACAGAGGACCGGATTGCAACTAAGGTTGCATCCTATTCATACTTTCCTGGAAGTAAGTTCTGACTGTCTCCATGATTACTGCTGATGTTCAAAGCCAATCTATATGAAATTGTCTATATGAAATTGAGAATTGATAACAAGACCAGTTAGGTGAATAACCAGCAGGCTCTGACAGTTCACCAAATGTGTATGTGTGTGTAGTCCCTGCCTGCTTCATTACTTAATAAATATTCCACTGCTGTCTAAATTTTCTCTATCATGTCATACCTCTTGCATGAGGCAAAGGCAACACAGCAGAACTTAAGTAGCTACATGGAGCTATACACAGAAGGCTGCTTCACCCATTTTAAATTAA
This sequence comes from Rhineura floridana, assembly GCF_030035675.1. NCBI lineage: Eukaryota > Metazoa > Chordata > Lepidosauria > Squamata > Rhineuridae > Rhineura > Rhineura floridana. Next base: position 45,159,828 of record NC_084489.1, read on the forward strand.
TTTAAATGAATTAGTGTTAAAGGGAAACCAAAACATAGAACTATGTCCATTAAAATTCATTTGATCAAATTGAAAGCAAATATTTTATGTTGTCTGCAAACTCTCAAGAAAAGAGATATGAAAAATGCAATCTTTAGGCTTTTTAGATACATCATTATTGATGATGGCCCTTGGCTAAACAATAAAAATTGATATTTGAGGTAAATGAATATTTGATATGGGTCATCCACTCCTGTTTCATTCTTGACAGTTCTTGGTGTAATTCCCACGACATTATTACCGTTTATTTCTATGCCGTCTTTTGGCCAAAAAGTATTATCCTTATTAAAAAGCAGCAGTAACAACTTTCAATGACAATACAATAACAGGCAACACTTTCCTAATACTTCCCTAATAAATTCCTAATAATTAGATGATGTCTACTAGTTCTTACATCAATATGTTGATGTCAAAGCATAGTACCACTAGGGTGTCCTGCTGGTACTCCACCTGCCAGTTCTGATACAGGAAAGGGAGCAGGAGCAGTCCAGTTTTTTGCCAACATAGACGGTGTCCATGGTAAGCACTACTTCAACTTGATCATGGGAATAAAGTGATCAATGTACCAGCCTGCAATCTCCCTGCCCTGGCTGGACAGGCTGCTCTCATAGGTCTTCACAACGATGGAAACGAGGGGCTCGAAGGGAAAGGAGAAGAAAGAGGTGGAAGCCTGCTCGGCATGGGTGGGTCTGTCCACGGGAGAGATGGAAACAATGGGCTCAGAGAGGAAAGGAGAGGAAAGAGGTGGAGGCCAGCTCAGCGTAGGTGGATCTGACCACGGGGGGAGGCCCCAGTGCCAGAGCTCGTGTCATCAAAGAGTTGGTGCGGGTCCACCATCAGGACCAGGCTAGATGATGAGAGGCCCAGCAGGAAGGGTGGTGACAAAGAAGACACAGTGGCGGAGATGGGAGGGCGGCACTTGGTGGCTCTGGGGCTTTCAAAAGTAAAGGTGGCACAGCTGCCCCTCCACCAGGCTATGAACTGCTTCATTGTAGGCCTCGTTGGCCTCCCCCAGGGCAGGGCGGCGTTGGCAGCGGCTTCAGGAGCAGCAGCAGCAGCTGTAGTTGTAGTTCATAAGCTGGTGCTTGACTCTGATTCACGTTAACTTGATGACCTGTCATCTGTTTTTTTCTCCACATGCCTGTGGGTTTAAAGACAGATCTGGGTTTGGTGAATTAGTCGGATTAATACTGTGCTGTATATCCACCACATTGTGGTTACACTCAATCCATATTTCAGAACAAACAAAATAATGTGTCAGTTTGCTCTTAGTCTCGCTTATGAAGTATACTTTTGCCTCTTGTGTATAGAAAATTCTGAAAATATAGTATGTATGTGTGGCTTAAGCAGTTGTTCACAAATATGAAAGGTTTGTACTAATATTTCTGTGTGCACTTCTTGGTACAACATGTTCATAGTGAGAAGGACTATAGACCTCCCCACGCACAGTAAAAATGATGCATAGAGCTGGCTGTTCACATAGTACAAGGCTCAACTTTCACAGAAAAATGTGCAGGATGTGCAGTGTATCCCAGGAGGAGTTCAGTGTCTGGATCAAGCCAACAATATATGTGGAAGTCAAAATCTTTAATTTGTTTGGACTTGTTCTTTGAGCAGAGATTAAGTAAGGTAAACGTGTAAATCTGTTTCAAAACTTCTTTTCTTTTTCTTTTTCTTTTTTTGGTTCTCAAGGCAGCAGGAGCAATCTGTCCTCTTGTCTCCACTGTTATTGCTTCCTCTGCAGATGGGTGTTTAGACCATTCGCTAGATCGTGCCAAATACAGAGCAAGTGAAATGCCTCAGGCTTTCTTATTTGATATAATCTATCAAGCATATCATCAGGTAAGAATTTTGGCAATTAAAAAGGAAATTCACTTCCCCCTCCTCAGTGTGCTGTAAGAGGCAACTGATTTGCACATATTTTTTTGGAAGAGAAAACTGTATATGACCATTTTAATCAATTAATTTTTGTTTTATTGTCACGAAATGGTAGCATTTTGTATAATTTATGTTACGCACACAACTACAATATCAAACATTCACATGAATAAAGTAAATTAAGGATGGAAAAATTTACATGTTAAGTGTGTACATCCTACACCTGCAGTTCATATGGCAATTGTGCTGGTCCTTGTGCTGACCCTGCTAGTTGAAATGGACAAATTCTTGTCCTACTAAGTGTTCCTTTTCTTTACCTTCATTGGGGAAGGTCAAACCTGAAAGTATCCTATGGTAATAGCTGTTTGCTTTGTTGCTGTTTGTTTTTTAAAACATTTTCGTGTTTCCCTTTCTGTGCACATGGCAGCTTACCACAGTTGAAAACATAAAATTACAAACTTGTAGAAAACCAGAATCCTTAACGTACAAAATAATTCTCCCAAACAGGAGTACCCAGCTTTGCATCTTCTTTACCCTTGCATCTTTCACAAACATGGCTTCCTTCTTTTTCCTCTGAAGGGCAGGAGAGATGTTGATTGCCTTATCACATCTTGATGTTAATATTCCAAGGTTATGGCTATAAAGATCCTCATAGCTGTAAGGAGGTATGAAACAAGGCCCTGCTAGGTTGGGTGAAATAAATAGTGATCCTTCATATTTTGTGGTCCTGTTCCTGATTACTTAATAATGACTTGTATGTGTACTTTTTTTGAGGGAGGGATAATAAATCGTCCTAAAATTGCATGTTCCCTTTTTCCTTCTGGAACAAAAAATCTTCCTCCTCTTTCCCAGCTGGTAATGTTAAATGTTGCAGAAACGCCAAGTATGGAAAGACTAACATTTGAAACCAACTTATTTAGCATTTAGGTTTGTTCAAACATTAGTCTGTATAAATAAGATCTTCACAGCAAAGATAGGTATAATATGATCATGGTTAACAGTTAAGGTAAGAAGGAATTTAAAAATTGGATCTTAATGGGCATAGGCGTGGCAGTGTCACAGTATGGGGGGAAAAACTGGGTATAGCTTGTGCCAGTTCTGTTTTCCAATGATGAAATTCAGTAGGACAGCAAAATAACACAAAAGATCTTTGTGTGGCAATAATTGCTTTTAATTATTTCTTAATTTATTTAGTATTCTTTTATCCATTCCTTCAATTTATGACCTCATGGTGGGCTGTAAAACAATTAAAATATAGACAACCTGAAAACAGGCAGAGCAGATGAAAAATACTTAAATTCAACTGAAGATCAGTCATAAAAACGTGAGGATTTAGGTTCACTCCATCACAACAATAAAAAAAACTTCCTTTATCAATTCTGACAAAAACCAGACAAACAAGTGGATTTTAACCTGGCACTGATATGTGAATGCCAAGTACTCCACAACTGGAGCATCACTGTGGGGAAGGCCCTCTTGTGTCATCACCCAATGTATCTTCCCCAGTGGTAGGACCTTGTGAAGAGCCTCTGCCTCAGAAAGAAGAGACTAGGCAGGCTGATAGAGAGTTACTCCTTAAGATATTTTTTAGGAGACACAAAGGACTCACAATTAGAAAGCAGCCTGCATTCATCCCTTTTTGGAAAGGGGAAATTCTTCAGTTATGTTTTAGTTAAGGAGAAGAGGAGAATTCCTGAGTACTGATTGTGAATATTATATATTTTATTATGCAAAGGTATCTCCATTTTATGTTCATTTTTAATTTGTGCATTTATTTATGCAAAGGCCAGAAACCCTTTTGAAGGTAAGCTTTAATTATGAATATTTTTGTTAATAAATGGTTTGGACTTCTATAACTAAGGATATCTCATCTGCTTCCAATTTCCATTTATTTATGACAATTCCCATCCACACTAATTTTCCACAAAGCATATGCGGGAAGCATGAACACTATCTGCCCACCTCATTGTGTTGCGGGAAGGCAGAGTCTGAATAAGTCCTATACATTTTTGATTCATCATTTTCATGAGAGTTTAATACAGTAATGTTTTAATTTATTCAAAAATCTGAAACAAGATTGGTGGTCTGAGTGAATTACTTGACTACGTTAGATAGCTTTGCACTTGATTATCTCTTTGGTATAGTAGTGGATTCAGTATATAATATGAACCTTGTTATATGCAGTATCTAGGTTATGGTGTGGAAAGTGTTAATGAAATTGTATAACAACTGGGAAGGAGAAAAGTGGTCATTTTTCTAATGGGATAATCACTTATTTATAGGTTGTTTCTATTCTCACAGGAAGCTCCCCACTCCCAAAATTCTGAGATACATAAGCTTTCAGCAAGGATTGGTTTTAACAAACCTTGAAGTTCTATGTTTTTATATCTCTAATACCTTGCAAAACCATTTGGTCATGTGAGGGATTGTTAACTATTCAGCCATTTAAAGTCCTCTACTACTTAAACCAGGAATGTGGAACCTCAGGCCTAGGGGCCAAATGTGGCCTCTCTGTCTGGTTCATGGGATTCTCCCCAAGCCTCACCCCTTTCCCTAGGTGACACCCCTCACCAGCCCTCTTTGACCTCCTTGGGTGCTTTTACCTGGCTGGAATGTGTCCTTGAAATGTGATAATGTGACACCTGTTGCTTGCCTGGATGTGTGCGGTGTGGCTGCTACAGCTTGTTTCACATCTAGGTTACTAAATCTTCCCCCCCACACACACATACGCACACATACAGAAGCATGCTATATCAGTAACCAAACACGAAGGCTAACAGGGGCCTTGCACTTGGAGGAGGAGGCAAGCTGCCTGTTTCTATTTCCTCCTATTGCAGGATCCCCTACAGCTACAACTGTAAGAGAGCTTGACTTGATAAGTGACAGTTTCAGATGAGGAATCCACTTTGCAGCCATTCATGCTTTAGCTTGTTTCTCTCTGTGCTCTTGGGAAATGACCCCTACTGCTAACACTGAAACAGACTTCTGTACTGCGACTCGTGAATTTGCTTCAGGTAAACTCCTTCACCTCTGTTCAATAGCCCAAACTGCTTTACCATACTGATTGGTATTTTGCTAGTTATTTTGAGCCTGACAAACATTGTGAGGAATGATGGATGGCTCATGTCCCTATATATTTTCTATGCTTCTTAGGCTTTTAATTTTTCTCCTATGGTTAGGAGTGCATAGAAGGAAGATTTCTTCTTCTTGAGAGTGGTTAATTTCCATTACTTTGAAGTATTCCAGAAATGTCACAAATGCATTAGAGGACGGATTCTAGCATGCTAGAAGCTATGCTGTGCTTACAGAATGTAGTGGGAATTGAAAGGGCTTTAACACCAATCCTCCACTGGCACACTTAACATACGACAGAAATACAGAAGATCTTGGCTCAGGAAATAATCTAGCTCTTTCCTGACACGACACTTTCAGTTTATTGTGGGTAAACTGGCGATAGCTACATAATGTTAGGTTAGGTTAGTGTCCTGATGCTATGACGCATTATGATGATACATGTTTAGTAGTACATTTACAACTGTGCTATCTCAGCACTGTAGCATGTGCTTGCATTGTAGGCTGAATCAGAAATGGATATGATGAGCTCAGTATTGATACTGTTAACGCAGCAGCTGCTATCATAATCCATTATGGCACAGAATAGTGTAAAGCTGTTCTATGACAGATAAGTATATAGATAGTTTGTAATATTTGATTTTTTTGTGTGGAATTTAAAGACATTTGGATCCTTGCAGAGATAACCAAGGTGGTACAACCATGTGTGCCTGATGTTGGCAGTAACCTTTTTATCATGAGAATGTGATTGATTTGGCTCTATTAGCCAAGCATAGATTGCAGCTGAACTACATTCAAATTGTATGCAGTTTGTATATCTAAATCATGAGAACCAGTGATTTAAAAAGTTGTATTTTATATAAATTCTCTAGACTACAATGTTGTTGTTGTTTTAAACATTGTCTACAGTGCAGCGACTATGACCTGGATTATGGAACAGAATGCTTGCATCTGGCACTAAAATACAGCAAAACAAATGCTAAACTCATTGAAGGGCCCCCTGACTTATGGAAGGTAGGAACAAATTTACTTTAGTAAAAGGGAAGCTTTAGCAAGTTGATGATGGTTACATGATTACACTGCTGAAAGTTGTTGTTCAAATGTTACAAACCACGAGTGACATGAAATTATAACAAGCTCCTTGGAATCTTTAAGGTGCCCAACTTTCTTTTTGGTGTTGCAGACAAATGTAATGAATCTTCTGCAATTTAGAACTGAGAAGCAGGTTATTCTTTAAGATGTCTGTGTCATCAGCCTGATTCAGTTTTTCTCAGGAAAACTCATTCTTTCCTGGCTTTAAGTGTCTAGGCAGGATTCAAGAAAGGGACTAAGAAGTAGTAGTGATGGGGGACTTCAACTACTCGGATATCTGCTGGGAGACAAACTCCGCAAAGCACAAAGCCTCCAACAAATTCCTGATGGGCCTTGCTGATAATTTCCTCTTTCAAAAAGTAGAAGAAGGAACAAGGGGATCGGCAATCTTGGACCTGATCTTAACTAACACGGACGAATTGGTCACGGGAATTAAAGCGGTCGGTACCTTGGGGGAAAGTGACCACGTAATGCTGGAATTCGTGATTCTGGGGAAAGCCAAAGAAGAATATAGTCAAACATGGACCTTGGATTTCAGGAAAGCCGATTTTAGCAAGCTCAGGGAAATGATGGGTAGGATCTTGTGGCTAGATAGACTAAAGAAAAAAGGAGCCCAAGAAGCGTGGGAGTTCATGAAGAACGTATTACAAAAAGCGCAATCGCAAACAATTCCAAAGAGAAAGAAAAACGGAAGACATCGGAAAAAGCCAATGTGGCTACACGGAAGACTGGTGGAGGAGGTAAAAGTAAAAAAGAGCATGTATAAAGAATGGAAGGAAGGACGCATCACCAAGAAAGAGTACTGACGAGCGGCTCGGGCTTGCAGGAATAGCGTAAGGAAAGCTAAAACCCAGAATGAGCTGAGGCTGGCGAGGGAAGCAAGGAACAACAAAAAGGGGTTTTTCAGATATGTTCGAAGCAAGAGAAAGACCAAGGAAACGGTGGGACTGCTGCTCAGTGAGGATGGCAAATAACAAGGAAAAGGCAGAACTGCTCAATGCCTATTTTGCCTCCATTTTCTCCCCAAAAGGGAACAGTGCATCGGTAGCAATCTCAGTAAGGGGTCGGGATTGCAGTTCAAGATTGATAAGGAGATAGTCAGGAAATACCTAGTTAACCTAAATGAGTTCAAATCTCCAGGGCCTGATGAACTGCATCCCAGAGTATTGAAGGAACTTGCGGATGTACTCTCGGAACCTCTTGTCGTCATCTTTGAGAAATCCTGGAGAACAGGAGAGGTGCCGGAGGATTGGAGACAGGCAAACGTCGTCCCGCTCTTTAAAAAGGGTAAAAAAGAAGATCCGGGGAATTACAGGCCGGTCAGTCTGACTTCAATACCGGGAAAGTTATTAGAATGGATAATAAAAGTCCATTGGCAACTATCTAGATGACAATGCTGTGATTAGTAGGAGCCAGCATGGGTTTGTCAAGAAAAAATCCTGTCAAACTAATCTCATCTCTTTTTTTGATCGGGTCACTAGCCTAGTAGATGGTGGAAATGCTGTAGATGTCATCTATCTAGATTTCAGCAAAGCGTTTGACAAAGTCCCCCACGACCTTTTGATTAGCAAACTGGTCAAATGCAGACTACATGGAAATACTGTCAGGTGGATTCACAACTGGTTGGAAAACCGTACTCAAAGAGTGGTTGTCGGTGGCTCTGCTTCGGACTGGAAGGAGGTTTTGAGTGGAGTGCCACAGGGTTCTGTCCTGGGGCCAATACTCTTCAACATTTTTATCAATGACTTAGATGATGGGGTGGAGGGAAGCCTTATGAAGTTTGCGGATGATACGAAACTGGGAGGGATAGCTAACACAATGGAAGACAGGAATAAAATCCAAAGGGACCTGGATAGACTAGAAAATTGGGCTGAAATTAATAAAATGACATTCAATAAAGACAAATGCAGGATTCTGCATTTAGGCCACAAAAACAAAATGCACAGGTACAGGATGGGAAATACCCGGCTTAGCAGTAGTGCGTGTGAGAAGGACCTTGGAATTGTAGTGGATCACAAGTTGAACATGACCCAGCAGTGTGATGCTGCGGCAAAAAAGGCAAACACGGTTTTGGGATGCATAAACAGAGCTATAGTTTCCAGGTCGAGGGAAGTAATAGTCCCACTATATTCTCATTAGTTAGGCCTCATCTGGAATACTGCGTTCAGTTCTGGGCGCCTCATTTTAAGAAAGATATAGACAAGTTAGAGCAGGTTCAGAAGAGGGCGACGAGGATGATAGCTGGTATGGAGAACAAGTCTTATGAGGAAAGGTTGAAGGAACTTGGCATGTTCAGTCTGGTGAAGAGAAGGCTGAGGGGTGACATGATTGCACTCTTTAAGTACCTGAAGGGCTGTCACATAGAGGAGGGTACAGATTTGTTCTCTGGTGCCCCAGAGGGTAGGACTAGGTCTAATGGTTTTAAGTTGCAGGAGCGTAGATTCAGATTGGACATTAGAAGGAACTTCTTGACAGTAAGGGCAGTTTGGCAATGGAACCGACTGCCTAGGGAGGTGGTGGGATCCCCTTCGCTGGATGTCTTCAAGCAGAGGCTGGACAGCTATCTGCGGGAGATGCTCTAGCTGTGGATTTCCTGCTGTGAGCAGGGGGTTGGACTCGATGGCCTACAAGGCCCCTTCCAACTCTATGATTCTATGATTCTATGAATCTTAGAGCAATGACACAACTTTTGTAGACTTCTCTTGTAGCTGGCATCATAAAACATGTGTCAAAACATTTTTGTTATACTTTTGAGATTTCAAAATTATCATTTTTCCTTCTTTTTGGCAGAAACTGTACTTAAAAGGCAGATCTTTACGCGACTTCCTTACATTCCCTAAAGAAAATCAATTGAAGAAGTGGAAATGGATGCAAATAAATAATTAAAAATCCCCATTTATCCACATACTGATAATTTCACCAAGCAGAGAAAACAATATATACAGATGTAATATATACACAACACATTTTGTCAGAGGTATATATCTTTTAATATGTTGAATGGTGGTACAAGATAGTATTTTAAAAAATATGAGTTGCAGGGCAATCCAAACCCTCTTTGTGCTGAGCTGAGGGCAGAAATTGGATTCAGCAGAGGTGTCCCTTTCCCTAGCTTTTCCAGCAAAGCTGGCTTCCTGCTGGCTGCCAATTTTATTCTGAAAATGTAGCACTCCCCTTGCCACCTGCTGAATATGTGGGCAGGCAGGAGTGCCACCAGCAGCCTGAAACTGAGCATTCTGGAGGTGGGAGGGGATGGAGCTGAGCCAGCCTTTGATCATTTGATCCTGAGCCATTCTCACTGCATCACGCGACCTCATTGGTCTCAATCCAAGCCCAGTCGCTGTTCCAGCTCCAGGTTGGCACAATAATATTATTGTCCCCGCTCCCCTACCTTCTGCCCCAACTGCTGTTAAGTTGGGGGATGGAAGAGAGAAAGGTTTGGATTGTGCCCTTAATCTCTAAAAACAAGAGTTACTACAATATCATTAAAGCATGTGACAGAATTATAAATATATGGAAAGATTCTTTCATAAAAATTCATCTACACATCTTGTGTTCTTTTCCGGGATCATCTTGGGGAAGGGCCATGGCTCAGTGGTATCGCATAAGCCTTGCATGCAGGTCCCTGGTTCAGTCCCTGGCATATCCAGGTACGGCTGGGAGAGATTCTTTGTCTGAAACCCTGGAAAGCCCCTGCTAGTCAGTGTAAACAATACTGAGCTAGATGGACCAATGGTCTGACTCGGTATAAGGCACTTCCTATGTTCCTATGCGTTAGAATAATTTCTGGGACCTTATCCTTCTGTGTGTTTGTTGTCAAAAAACCATACTGTAACAACAGTTTTGTATATCATTCTGTATCACCATGCAATATATGTTGTGTATATAAGAGATCTGTTACATTATGATTATTTATTTTTCTGTTTTGATAATCTTCCATATCAGGGCTTCTATATTTTCAAGCATCAGTATTGGGCATGTGGGTGTTGGAGCCCCATTGTTTCTAATTGTTTCTGACATAAGAGCTCTGTTCTGTAAGTTGTCTTGTTCAATAAACACTCCTGTACAGTAGGGCCCCAATCATACGGCAGGTTCCATTCTAGGCCCCCGCTGAAAAGCGAAAACTGCTGGAAAGTGGGGCCCTGCTCAGCTGTAGTGGCGGGGAGCTCCAGCTGCTACGCTCCAGCTGACAGGGATCAGCTGGAGCACGCAAGCTCCCTGCGCTCCAGCTGGACCGTGGGGGAGCTTGCACGCTTCAGCTGATCACTGTCAGCTGGAGCATGGTGGCTGGAGCTTCCCGCACTGCAGCTGATCATCCCGCTGGTGCTGCCAGCAAGCGGGGCCCTACTGTACTCAAAAAAGAGCCCTGCCAACAAGAGTAAGGGTTCTACAAGATTCCAGATCATGAACCATTTTGGAGGACCACAAGAGCAGCATGTTTCCCTGAGTGCTCTGATAAAAGGACTGTTATCATTCCTTACTTTCATAAACTTTTTATCCTTTCATTTTTTCCTTTTCCTGCTGACCTAAGTTTTTGAGCTTTTAATATTTCTTTTTTGCAGTTGCCCTCAAGGCAATACCATGTTTGAAAAAAGAAAGTGCACCAGATGCTAACCACTCCTAAATTACTTGTCCAGATATTTGCATTTAATTTAGGTTGGACATGCTTTCCTTGCCAAATATTATCAGTGGAGACAGATTTCAGCTGAAATTCTAATTCAGAGCATTACAGTTTCTAAATATATGCTTGGTATTAAAATAAAAGATGTTGACTCTAGATTGTGGAAAATGATATAATTGTAGGAAGTTAAACGAATTCTTCAATATAAAAGTACTGTTTCACTAAAACAGAATAATGGCAAACACTTTTAGAAAGAATGGGATAGAGATTCATAGGTAAACCAAATGTGGCACTGTGCAGTTTTTCAAAAGAGGCATACAATTGATACTGAACATATTTTAAAAGTTTAATGCAAATACAGTTTTGTAAGATCTTATGATATTCTTACATTTTTTTCTCATGACTTCTAGTCATAATGTAATTAAGAAAATGACAATATCATCTGTTGATTGTATCTGAGTGTGAAGAATTGCCTTTGGGCACTGTTTTATTGTGTGTGTGTGTTGAAAAAAGCATTTCTTGTTCTGGAAAATCTAATTAGGTTTATCTGCCTTTTAGGTGACCTACAAGCGGGATCTATATGCAGCTGATTCTTTAATTAAGGGTACGTGTTTGTCCTTGAGTCTGCTAGTTCATATAGTCACAAAGCTGTAAATTTTATGTGAAAACTTCTTAAATACTAGTAATTAAGTTGACTGGCTGAGGAAGGAACTGGCAATCCCACCCCATATATACGGTCTGCCTAGTAAACATCGCAAGACGTCACCCTAAGAGTTGGAAACGACTCGCACTGTAAGTGCAGGGACACCTTTACCTTTAAGTTGACTGGTAAAATTGTAAAACCACACAAATAGCTTTGGCTTATTCCTTTAAAGTGTACAATTGAATAAAGGAAGAGGGTGAATGAAAAGATGTTGAATGTAAACTCATACACCTAGGGCACTGTCTCAGATTCAGGTTAGCCAGTGCTGACTTTCCAACCAAAATGAAGGTCTGTCTAAGGGGGAAACAGAAGTACATAATCAAGACAGTAGTGAGGACTTTATTGTTCTTCTCTGGATGAACATAATACTGACAGGGATATGCAGTGTGAAAAATCCATATGGTTAGTGACCCTATACATAACGGTTGCTGCTAAGTTGCTGCACATGTGGTATTTGCAGTGGCTTCTATTTCATGGCTGTAATGCATACATGTGCCTCTATAGATTCTTTCTTAGTGATATATGTGAACATTTCCCTTGTCATCAATTCACTCTTTCTCACTTCACCATGACTGATTCTCTCATCTCAGTAAGTGTTACACTCCAAAGATTTTTGAGGCAAATCTGTAACATTAGTGTCTTAATTCAGACTGCTTTGTTGGGAAGTCTCAAATCAATAAACCCTGTCTAGCATTGTAATATCAGCTCCATCTCTTGGAGAGATGTGTCTTTGGGATGTTAGGACTACATACAACATACAGGAATTGTACTGGTAAAAAAATCAAGGTGGGAAGTTAGTCCATGTGGAGATTCAGGGCAACTAAAGTAGGAGAATCCAGGTTCAAAGTTCGGTAACTTTCCAGAGGGCAATGTTGTGGAGCTGGTCTGAGTCAGATCTGAAGCAAGAGAAATGCAAGGATAACAGGAGATGACAGATCATGTGATAACTAAATGTTGAGCATTGAGATAGTCTGGAAAATGGGTAAAGAACTGTTAGTCAAATGAGCTGGTAGATAATGTGCAAGTATTTCTAATCACTGTGTGGTCAGACGAGAACAATGAGAAGTGTCTGGAGCAGAGCCCCAGTGAGGTGAAGAGAGCTTCACTGCTGGACTCTAGATGTCTGTACAAGTGATCTGGCAAGGAAAAGGCTAGAGAGCCAATGGCTAGTTATTTCATTGAGTTGGTAGTCTGCCATGGGATAAATAGCTATCTTCCTTTTCTGTGAACTAAAATTATGTTAAGAAACTAAGATCATTGCAAATTTCTTATGTATACAACACACATATATATTAGGCCAGGCATGGGGAATGTCTGGCTTGTGGGTCAGTCTTGTCCTGCTAGGGGTTCCAGTGTAGCCCATGAGGCCGTTTTTCCTAAACCATGTCCACGATCAATCAGGTGACATTACCTGTTGGTTGGTGGGAGGTGTTCAATCTTGCTTAGTTCAGCTGTGCATGCTAGATCCCTGCAGAAAGCAGGATTGAACCCCCCTGCCCATCAGCTGATGGGTGTGGGGTTCAATCCTGCTTGGTTCGGGTGCAGGATTGAGCCAACTTTGACAACAAGTGGTAGGAACCACTCACATGACCTAGTAAGTGGTCCTCCCACTTGTCAAATTTAGCCTGCGGGGTAGGGTGGGGAGATAAAAATCTGGCCTACAAAGCCAGAAAGTTTCCTCACCCATTTTCATGGATTACTGATTTTTTTCTTGTAGGATTCTCCTTGTGTCTGAGTTGCTATTTATTTTTGCTTACATAGATCTCCATTTTCCTGAAAAATATATGAAAGCAAAGGTCATCTTATCAAAGGTTAGCAGATGGCTTGTCCCCATTGGTAGACAGCATCATTAAAGCCAGCCTCCTAAACGGAGAGGACTTAGAACACTGTCATTAAATGATCCCATATTCTTCTTTAAGTGAACTGAATCCAGTTTTATATTGTGTTAGTCTTGTGGTGGTGAAGCCTTGCCAGAACAGCACATGCATTAGGGAGGATTGAAAGAATCTCCCCATGTTCCTCAGCAAGGTGGGGAAGAATTGTGTTGTGTATTTGAATGCCATTTTAAATCTCCCTTTTATTGATGCTTTCACACTAGCCTCCCCATCTTAGCAGAGGTGCTGCTGTCTGGCATCTAACCTGAATACTCTCAATTCTTCATGGTATATTTCCTTTAGTCCTTTTTTTTCTAATGCAGGGATTGACAGAGGAAGTCCTAGCTGGCTTGGTTTGCTGCAGCTCCAGTGGGTGCCTTTCTGTTCCTTGTAGAATGTAGTGGTAGCAACTCAGTGTAGGGGAGAGCCAGAGTGAAAAAGAACCAAAGTCAGGCTGACTGAGCTGCCTTCTCATCTGCAGTGCCTGTAGGGACTTCCTCCGTTCAGTTTCCTCTCCCTACAAAGGGAAGCCAACCCTAGGAGCTATTATTGGGTACAGTATGGTTCTCAGTCCTAGTCACATTAAAATATTCTATTTTTTATAAGTACAGTATCTTCTAAGTACATTTAGAATTCTTCAAATAGTTTACATTTTAAGACTACTACTCTGGTTTTCAGAGGAATTTCTGACATTAAAAGTTAAGTATCTGTGTGTAGGAGGCCCCAAATTGTATTTATTCTCCACTTACAAATTAGAAACAAAATTGGGTTGTGACTTCTGCATTAGTATACATTTTTTTCACTTAGAAACTTCATTGTATAGAGTGATTTCTGGTGCACTTAAAACTCTATCTGAAACAATTATAGCCCCTTAAATATGGAGAATTCCTGTGTGAAAGACTGGTTTACAAATAACAAATACAGAACTGGATGCAATAAGCTAAAACCACACTTCATGTTGTATGTTTACCTAGGTATATGGGCACATTCTCGCAACAAAGCAACATTGTATTTGTTGTGTAGACTTGTTGCGCCCACCCACAGTTGCTGTACAAGCTCAGTCTAACAAGCTATTAAATCAGCTGAAAATGCCAAGACTAAACAAGCTGAATTTAATTTATATAAACAAACCAGTACAATACAGATTTTTTTCTTCTTCTCTGCAATGAGTGTTTCTTGGCACAAGTTCTACCAGTCACCTTAGCAGAAACTGAAAATATCCAGATGCATCTTATGGTTTCCATTTTCCTCTTCGCTTTTTCTTTTGGTACAGTTAGGTAGCACATTGTGTTCAGTTAATGAATCTCACAATAAAAATTCTGATTTCTGCCTCTGTAGTATAAAAGTTATAATTAGTTATCTCTAATGCCGTGTGTGGAAAAGTACTTGCTTATTAAGACTATTCCTTGTGAATATGTTCCACTTCCACTGTTGGATGGCATAACATTTACAGGGTAGTCATGATGAAGGTTTTCCTATAATTGTATTTTCATACTAGAAAATGCTTGACCTGTTGAATTTCTACCTGCAATATAGCTGTTAAAAGCAAAAGAACCCTGTTTTTCCCTTATGCCAACTCTGAACCAAAGCATAGAATTAAACACAAAGACATGTATAACATTGTACAGTATGTTAACTGTACAGTGAATTCTTAATGAGTTCCTGCCAAGCCTCTTTGCAAAGTTTTCACATTTGCCTTTTGGGTGGAGGGGGATTCTTTAACATTCACCCACACTTATTATGTAGTAGTATTTGCAGAAAGTAATTTCTAGGCACTACCTGATATTAGGAGAACTCTGCACAGGAAAGATGTATTCTGGTTGCTAGGGGGAAAGGAAGGACAAACTATGGTGATTCCAGGGCTAGAGACTTAGGTTCTGGGCTGCCTGCTGTGGGCACCACTGAAGGCCTTTGCAGTTGCCATGGCACCTGCAGGTAATGTGTTGGCAACCCCTTCTGTAGACCCCTTAATGCAAATTTGTTCCACTCTTTTAATTATTAAATCAGTGTCTTTAAGCTTCTCCAATAAAGACGTGTAGTTTTAGTTTGTCTGGCAATGCACAATCATATCCTAAGGATGTGTAGGATGGGATTAGGCTCTATGTAGATTGGTCAGTATCTGGATAAAAGATTACCAGGAGAATGCCATATATGTCATACTTAGGGCCATGCTAAATGTAACAGCAATAAATTCATGTGCTTAAATCTGGCCTGCTCCAATCATGTAGAAAGTGGGGATATGGGGGATTGGGGGGGCTTAACCATTTCCTCTGCATGTCTTAATTCCCCACTGTCTGTCCTCTAAAGGGAATGGAAGAAATCCATGAGAGTGCAACTACAGCCAATTTGTAAATGGTAGTACCGACAGACATCTTTACAGCCATATGCTCATATTAACTTTGTGATTTAATGGCGTTATATTTTACATAATATAGTAGTTGAATTAGTTTTGTAATCATAAACTTATTTTAGTTTTATAATCATAAACTATTTTGTATAGAGGTAGAATAAATCGAACATTAATCTGGCTTAAGCATGTCCATGATTAGAATCTAGAGTGGAAGTGTTGGAGTTCCATTTGGGAAGGTAAGCAAGTTAACAGCTGGGCTAATTTCTGGGCTGATAATGACATGGAAAATGTTGACATGGTGTTCTTACTTATGTGTAAAAACTGCCATAACTAAAATATTTAATATGAATATATTTTGTTTCTGGATATTGCCTTGGATTTTACCACATGGATACATACTTTGCCTATCAAATATCTCATGAATTAATTATTCACTTTCTTCCCATCTCTGATATGCTGCAGCACTATTTAATATGAAACTCTCTCATGAAGCCATATGCACACTACAGAAGTCAGGATGAGGCTTGGGCTGGTTCAGACCTAACAATTTTATTAAGCCAAGGATGAATGTTTTGCCTGCCCACCCACTCCTTCCCTCTCCTTTCCTTTCATGCTTATAATGTAGTTTAACCCACAATTTTCCATTAACATACAAACTGAGAAATTGTTTTAATCTTGACTAAAGAGGGTATGAAAACAGGATATCCTAAGAAGCACAACTAAATAGTTTCAGTGGATACAGTGTCATTTGTTTATACTGTGTCATTGATGTTTATGTAGTATAATTGCAGTAGCATTAATTATGGTACAGAATATTATAACATTAGGTCCCTGCTCTCAGTCTAGAGTTTTACTGTTAGGGAGACCACAAAGGCAGAGTAGAGGCAAATCCATATGTTTAAACCCGGAATGAATGTAAACAAATAAGCTTTATTTCAATTGGGGATACATACTTTATTGGTAAGCATAAGGGGAGTACTAGAGTTGCATTGCTTTCATTTTAAATAACAAATTCTGGTAAATCCACCACATTCACATTAAATTAATGAATAGGATATATACATTTCTAAATTTTATTTCGTCTACTATAATCTTATTCTGATTTTTAAAATAAGTACAGTATCGAACTTTTCCTATTCACACAAATAGCATCAGTATAAAATAACATCTTGATTGGTGAGCCAATATTATGGACAGTTATTATAAAGGAGATGTGGTACCTGTTACCCTACAGATGTTGCTAGACTAAATGTAAATGTACTGCCTTCAAGTCGATTCCGACTTATGGTGACCCTATGAATAGGGTTTTCATGAGGCTGAGAGGCAGTGACTGTCCCAAGGTCACCCAGTGAGTTTCATGGCTGTGAACCCTACAGCCCCTATTATCCTTGATCATTGGCCATGTTGGTGGGGACTAGTGGGAGTTGGAGTCCATCAGCAGTGGGAGGGCTACATGTTCTACATCTCTGTGCTATATAACATAGTGGCTAAGAAACTGAGATATGACCCAGAAAATCGCTGGATTGAATCTTTTCTCTATCATAGACTATGTATGTCAGTGTTACCCAACCTTTTTCAACCCAATGCCCCTTTGTAAAATCTTTTTGTGCCCAACACCCCCCTCAGATTAAGTATATGCCAATGCTTCCTATTCTTCCCTTAAAATATGAGTAATGCATAAAAGGTATTTTCAATGATTATTACTGATAGTTTTTATCATGCTTTTTTATTGCACTTAGATTACACATTGAATTCTTAGTATGATTTATTAATATACATACATAGTTATAGAAAAGTAAACATCACAGAAACAACGGGTAGCGAGTGTGTCCCATTCCTGAAGAAAACCAGCGAATAACTGACTGTCTGCATCACCCGTTTGCACTCATCCGTTGGAAGAATGCGCCCTCCACCAATACACCCAGCTTATCAAACACTCTCTTGTGATTGGTTGCAATATCCTCAAGACAGCATCGGAACATTACCTAGTGCCGGGGCGTGGCTAATATCCCCATTCCTTGATATGACACTGGACACTATTCAGAATTCCTTTACTAATATTTATAGTGTTATTTCTGTGAATTGAGACTATTAAATACATTCTAACAGAGCTTGGAAAAGTTACTTTTTTTGAACTACAGCTCCCATCAGCCCAATCCAGTGGCCATGCTGGCTGGGGCTGATGGGAGTTGTAGTTCAAAAAAGTAACTTTTCCAAGCTCTGCATTCTAACTGGGGACAAAACAGTTTAAAAATTAATGATTTGTGTATTAAATAAAATTAAACTTAAATGCTTCAACTGTCGCATCAGACCGCCAAATGTCAATGCCCCCCTAATGAACCCAAACGCCCCCTAAAGTTTGTAGTCATGCCAACGCCCCCCTGAAAGGCTGTAATGCCCCCCAGGGGGGTGCTACCGCCCACGTTGGGAATCGCTGCAGTAGTTGATCTTAGGGAAGAAATTTTCTTTCAGCTCTCTCCTGTTGCAATATAGGGATAAAAATACTGACCTACTTTACATGGTGTTTGTTGTAAGGATTACAATGAGATATTGTACTTGAAGTACTATTATTACCACACAAAAGTTCTATTACAAATGTTAAGTTTTAATTACACAGTAATATTCAGTCTTTCCCAGCCTTTGGGTCCCCAGATGTTGCTAGACTACAGACCTCATCACCCTTGATCATTGGCCATGTTGGCTTTGGCTGATGGGAGTTGTAGTCCAGCAATATCTGGGGACCCAAGGTTGGAAAAGGCTGGTTTACATACTATTTGAGCAGCAGTTTAAAATAAAGAAATGCAAATACTACCTGATAAATGTACTTTGTTGTTTCTCACTGTGATTGATCAAATCACAATTAAAATATGATTAAATTATTTAAAGAAATTAGTATATCATCTGATTTTAATTATGTGAACAGTTTTTGGTGATCTGTATTACAGATGTAATCCTACCTATGCAAATAAAGTTAACAAGTTCCAAATGCTTTGGGAAAGCTCAAGTAAGTTTTCTGCTGTAGGCAAAATAAGCTGTTGATAAAGGACACATTCCATTCTCTTAAACTGAGCACTGATGTAGGTAAGAAAAACATAATGATCATTCAAATGCTAAGCAATGTGGTGTTAATATGTTAAACATTTGAGTCACTATCTTCATAAAATGATTTTTTAAATATAATGATACTTTCTTTTAGCTATTGTGAGTCTCTTTTACAATAAATGTTGGAAAAATAATAGAACACATTTAATAAAATGCAGTCTTAATGCTCTTTAAGTAAAACAGGTAAGAACTTGCTGGATGTGCAGACAATGTGGCGCATGTCTGTCTCCCCCCTCTTTTCCCCCCTTCTCATATTATTAGTCTGCAAATAGGGAAACCTCATCCTGCAGTTAGGGTGACTCATTTAGAAAAGTAGATGGAACCTGGATAGTATAAAAACATCCTGAAAAAATCTCTTTAAGGACTTCTCCCTGCAGGGCAACTATATCTTTGAACCTCTAGTTGAAACATGTAAAGTTTCAGCCTGCCTTTCAGGTATACCTTGAAATGTGCGTTCAAAAGTGGTGAAGAATGAACCTATAATTTTTAGAACTGTAACTCTGATTTGCACACTTGCTTGACTGCTGAAATTCTTATGATTATGTGATCCTTAATTCTAGTGTTGAGGAGCAACAAATGTTTAGCCCACTTTTTAAAAACTGAGTGCTAATTAATGTGTTCACAGTGAAACTATCATTCAGCAATAAATCAATTGACCTGCCTGGACTTACCACTAATTCAGCAATTAACTCCTTAATGTGCAGCCACATTCTCCTCTGTTTAAATGAACATACCCGTTCTATTTCAGTAGCATCTGACTCTTACTCCTAGTTGCACTGCATTGACAATAGAGCCCCACAACCATCTTGCACGTGTGCAGATAACCACTGCCATGTCTCCTTATCTGTGATCTCAGAGAACAAGGAACAGGTGTTCAAATATCACTTGAATAAAGTGAGTTGTATAGCAAAGGATAATATACCTCATTTTTACTGTGCTAAAGACACTGAGTAATATTAAGGCTCTGTCATTACTATTTGTTCACATAGATCACAATCCTAGGTTGCTATAGAGCGGGTGGAAAAGAAACATCTGTTCAATGAAGTTTTATGTTGTAGCCAGGCATGTAGTGGAACAGATCAGTTAACTGACCTGCCTGTTCAACTGCGCGATGGGCTTAAAATGTCCAAAACGTCTTTAATTGTGGGAATGCTTCTCCCCTACATGCACTATTAGTTGCTTAAGATTGCAGCCAAAAAGTCAGTTCACGCATGTAATGGTAAATCATGGTTTGGCACTATTTATTTTATTTTATTGTATTTAAAATATTTCTATACCTCCCTTCTACCCTATAATAGGGCACTCAGGGCGGCTTACAAAAATAATATCAAACACGTACATAATAAAATTGTAAACAATAAAATCACAAAAACATTAAAATAAAATACATAAAGTACAATTAAAATACATAAAATACAATACACACAAACACATATACATATATATAGGGAGTGGTACTATAAGGGTAAAATTTAACATAGAAGGCATAAAACCATAAAATCAGTGTCAGGCTGTACCTTCAGTTGCTCCCAAAGGCTCTCCGGAACAAGATCATTTTCAGAAGTCTCCGGAAAGCCATCAGGGAGAGAGCAGAGTGGACTTCTTGGGGTAGGGTGTTCCAAAGCTTGGTGGCCACAGCTGAAAAAGCTCTCGTGCGTGCCTGTCAGTCTAACATCTTTCACTCCAGGCACGCCGAGGAGACCAGGGGCAGCTGATCTTAGATCCTGGGCAGGTACATATGGGCGTACGTGGTCCCTCAGGTACATTAGTCCAAGGCCATTTAGGGCTTTAAAGGTCAGAACCAGCACTTTGAATTGGGCCCGGAAGCAAATTGGGAGCCAGTGGAGTCAGCACATGAGTGATATGCTCCCTGCGCCATGCTCCAGTTAACATTCTGGCTGCTGCATTTTGAACCAACTGTAATTTCCGAACCGTTTTCAAAGGCAGCCCCACATAGAATGTGTTACAGTAATCAAGCCTCGATGTCACCCATGCAAGTCAACTGCCTCCAGGAACGGACGCAGCTGGTAGACCAGTTTGAGTTGGCCACTCCTGGCTACCGCAGCCACCTGATATTCAAGCAGCAGGGCAGGATCCAGAAGGACCTGCTCCTTCAAGGGGAGTGCAACCCCATCCAGAACAGGTTGCAACCCCGTCCCTGGTGCAGTTTTTCCCTTGACTAGCAGTACTTCTGTCTTGACTGGATTAAGTTTCAGTTTGTTAGCCCACATCCAGCCCTTCACAGCCTCCAGGCACCAGTTTAGGATGAGCACTCCCTCCCTGCAATCAGGTGGTAGGGAGAGATAGGGCTGACCTCTCCTAGAGGTTTCATATAAATGTTAAAGAGCATGGGAGACAAAATGGAACCTTGTGGTACCCCACAGGCCAACAGCCAGTGGGTCGAGCAGTAGTCTCGCAGCACCACTTTCTGGGTCCTGTCTGTCAGGTAGGACCGGAGCCACCGTAAAACAGTGCCTCCCACTATGAGCATATTCCCCCTTCCTCCTCTTGCACATGCCGCCTAATTTACTACTTTGCTGTTCAAGGCAAACCATAGTATTCTGTTTATATCCCAACTGGTTTGCACTTACCTGCCAAACCAAAATCACAAGCGTGGTTTGAAACTTGTTTTCAATCCTAATTAGGACTGCAAATGCAAACTATTGTTTGCTGCAATACAATCTAGGAAGCAATTAAGTGGAGAAGGAAGGTATATGTGAACACAAGGCTCTATCATGTAACGTGTAAATTAGAATTGGAGATGGAGTGAGAGAAATGGGTATATAACTACATGAATAAAATTAGAACAGAGCAAGCTTATTATATTATTATATTCATTTTTATTCCATAGTTACACTTTTTTTACATATTCAGAGATTTGCCAAACAAAGCAAAAGGGAAAAGGTAGGGAATACTGGATGATTGCAGGCTCTAGCAACCGGACTTTCTTCAGCCTGCATGTGTTGTCCTTATGTGTCTTGACACCATGTAAAAGCTGATGTCAAAGCTCTTATCTGGAGGCACATAGGTAGAAGAGTTCATTCATTTTGCCTTTTAACCCCTCTGAAAGGTCTGGAGTGTTATCAAGGGTGGTGAATGTTCAGAATATTATTTCCACAGCAATTTCATTTTCTTCTGGATGATGATCCAGATGTTTTTGTCTTTGGCTATTTGTTCTTGATATTCTAACACGTCTATTGTCATTTGCATGTGAATGTAGAAATCTTGATTTCTATACTCTTGACTACTGGCAGCTGAAAGTACGAACTGACTCAGTTGAAAAGCACTGTATTTGAGGTGATATGCAAGTTGCATGTTCAGCACTCTGTAATTAGAACATCATGTGTGAACTAACTCTGAAAATATCTGCTCTTTTTGTATGGAATAACAAGGCGCTCTGAGGATGAGAGTCACTCATAATAGAAACTGGCAGCTCTTCCAGATAAAGCATTTTATGTTAAATGACCATGCCTCATTCATTACATTTTACCAGCGATCCAGATGATGTCACCCTCCTTCTGTAATCAGCCTGGGTTTTCCCAGCAATTGTTGCTTGGTTTCCCCTGCCACAGAAAATCAAACTTTTCTTTAAAAAAAAAACAATAGTGGGAGCTCCAAAGGTATAGATATTCCTTAGCTCTGCTTTCGCTTTCAAAAGGATCCTCCAGCTGGTTTCCACCTGATTAATTACTTCCTCTTTCTATCTCTGCTAATGTGATTGGACCCCTAATTAAGGAGTTCCTGTTGCCTCGTGTGTTTATGTGTATGTGTTTAATTATTTTGGCTGCAAAGAGGAAGGAAACGAACTGCAATTTCTTAGGATGGGCAGGAATTGATCCTTTTTTTTTTTTTTAAATACAAAGAATGCACAGCCAGACAGAAAGTCACTCTCTATAAACTCCTTTACTGTTTCAAGATGAGAGATGGGAATAACTTCCAGAAATGATTAAGCAATCGGGGGGGGGGGAGAGACTCATGTTTGCTATGTGGACAGAACGTACTGTGCTAGTGTAGATGTTCTGTTGCAATATCAGATGCAACAGAAAATAGAAAAGTAACAGAAAGTGCTAAGTGGCTTCTATTGGGAAGCCCCCTACTTTTTTGCATCCTCCTTCTTACAAGATGATCGGTAATCTAACTATCGACCAATAAGCCAAGCTCTACGCGTCATATCTGAAAGAAAAGCTCCAGCAATGGATGAACGAACAAAATATACTTGGCAAGGAACAAGTAGGATTCAGAAAAGGCTCTTCAAGCCTGGACCACTGCTTGATTCTACAACACCTAGCTGAAAAATATAGTAAACAAAAGGGAAATGGACTATTTGTTGCCTTTATAGACTTAAAGGCGGCATTTGATTCAATCCCCCGCGATATTCTTTGGGCAAAATTATCCAACTCTTCAATTGACAAAAGACTTTTGTTTCTGATTTTCCAGCTTCACCAACAAACTTTCTTGCGTATCCGTTGTGGAAAAGAGGGAGGGCTATCAAATTCTATTCCCACTGAAAAAGGGGTCAGACAAGGTTGCATACTCGCGCCGTTCCTTTTTAACCTGTTCCTAAATGATCTGAACAAAAGCTGCCTTTCCCACGATTTTCATTCCCCTAAGCTAGCAGATGTGCGATGTCCCCTCTTACTTTATGCTGACGACGCCGTGCTCCTTTCATTGTCAAAAGTAGGTTTAAAACGCACTTTAAAGGCTTTTATGTAGTACTGTGCAGTGAATCATCTAAAAATCAACTTTGACAAAACAAAAATTATGGTTTTCTCCAAGCGAATAAGTACTCCACTTTGGATTGTAAATAATCATTCTATAGAACAAGTCTCACATTACAAATATCTTGGAATAAATTTCCATTCCTCAAAGAATTGGGCTTTCCATATAAAAACAACCTTAAGCCAAATAAAGTATTCCCTAAATAGTTTGATTCGATTTTTCTATTATAAAGGAGGGCAATTTATCCCTGCGATTTTGCAAATATTTAAAAGTAAAATTATCCCACAAATTCTATACGGAGCCCCAATTTGGATTCACTCCTGGGACCCCTCAATTGAAGTAATTCTATCTTCCTTCTTAAGACATTTATTAGGAGTTCCCAGATGCGTGCCCTCGGCGGCTCTCAGATTGGAATGCGGTTTTCTATCAATGGAATGTCAGGCTTGGCTGACAACCGTTAACTACTGGGTTAGAATTTCATCCGAATCCACGCCCAATCTAATAACTTTACTCTGGAATGACAATTGCCATTCCAAATGGAATTCCAAACTGGAATCGAAATTACGCCATATAGGCCTCTCAAAAGAGTATTTAAGATCTCAACCTCCTAAAGATGCATTAACAATAATCCGCTCAAGAATCAAGGACATTGATTATCAGATAACATTTACCCAAGCGTCTAAAAGATGTTCTCCACTATATCTGAATTTGAATCTCCCCCCTGAAAAATTAAGTATATACTTAGATCACCTCACAATCCCCAAATTTCGACAAGCGTTTTCAAAAGCAAGATTCAATGTTCTATACTCAGCGATTCTCAAAGGGAGGTTCAAGGGGATCTCATATGAACAACGCATATGCCCTTGTGGTATAGATATAGAAACTCTCTCCCATAGTCTTTTTGCTTGCCCCCTGTATTCACAACTTCGATCCAAATATCTCAAAGATCTGCTGCTAAAAATTTCCCATAAGTCTCCAGAAGCATCAGTTGCATACCTACTATCTGGTACTGATAAACAGAACACCATGCAAGTTGCTAAATATATTTATGCAATCCAACAGAAACGTAAGGGCCTCTCCCAGCACTAATCTTCAAATTCTGTTAACAACAGCCTTCCTAAAGTTATATTATATGCTCATCATTATGTACTATCTTTCTTTTGTATCACCCTCTCCTATGGGTCTATCGACTGTAAATAAAGATTTGATTTGATCACAGCCAGGAAGATGATTGGTACACAATAAGACCACACTCATCCATGATTTGACCATGAATGAAGGTGCCGATTTGGTGTGCATTACTGAGACCTGGGTGGGTGAGCCAGGAGGAGTAGATCTGACCCAGCTTTGCCCACCTGGATACTCGGCGCAACACCAGCACATGCTGCAGGGACGGGGGGGGGAGGAGTTGCTGTGGACTACACAACTTCCATCTCTGTCACCAGGAAACCACTCTGTCTTGGAGCTGGCTGTGAGGGCCTGCACCTGGTGTCAAGCCAAGGAGACAGTAAACTAGGGTAGACAGTAAACCATCCACCTGCTGCCTGGCAGCTTCTCCGACTAAGCTGGCGAAGGTCATCTCAGCTGTGGTATTGGAGGAGCCCAGAACGATAGTGCTGGGTGATTTCAATGTCCATGCTGAGGCTGCCTCTAGTGTTCCGGCTTGGGTCTTCATGGCCTCCATGACGACCATGAGGCTGTCTCAAGTTGTCACCGGCCCGAAGCATTGGGTAGGGCACACGCTCGACTTGGTTTTTGCTCCAGATGGAGGAAGGGGTGCTCTGGAGATAGGGAGGATGGATGTCACCCCATTGTCATGGTCAGACCACTTCCTAGTGAAGTTTAGACTTATGGCTCCGATCCTTCCCTGCAGGGGTGGTGGACAGATTAAGATGGTCCGTGTGATGTTCCTGCTTGTAGGGTAAATATGGTAAGTGCTGTTTATATAGAAGACATATGGTAAGTGGAGTGAAAGAGGAGGGGGGAGTACATGAGCAGTAGAATGTTGGATGATTGGCTGAGCGTTTGAGTGGCTGGGAGTATAAATGGAAGAATGACAGTTGAATCGGGGTGGATGTTAGTAGGGTGGAGAAGAAGGTGTTTGGTGGATGGATGTTAGTAGGGTGGAGAAGAAGGTGTTTGGTGGTGGATGTTGGGAGTGTGGAGAAAGAGGTGTTTGAGGGTGGAGGTCAGGAGTGTGGAGAAAGAGGGAGTTGGAGTTCTGATTAATAATAAGTCAAGTACAAAACAGGAATAGATGAAACCATACGCTTGTGAAACATTCTAAAACTAATCTTGTTATTTCTGATATTTAATAAATACTTATTTGGTTTACCAAAGGCCTGATCCTTGGCTGGGGGATATACATACCAGAAGAGAGGGCAAGGTAATTACCAAGGCTGAACAGAAACAGTATCTAATGGTGGCAGCGGTGAAGGGAGGAATAATAACAATTCAAGTATCCAGAGCAACCCAGAGTTGTATGCGTTATCTATAAAGATACAAGGGGGTTGGGAACAGCATAAGCACGCAGTCACAAAAGTAACCAGCTAGAGAGAGACTCAGGCAAAGTCTCTGGGAGTATTGGTTATAGGACGTGACTGGTGGTGCTGCCTAGCAAGGGGATCTAGTGAGATCTGTGCTAGAGCGGAGTGAGAAACCATATAAAGGACGGTCCGGACTGGTGGTATCCCTGGTGGTGCCTAGTGAAAGGCAGTAGCCACAAGCAGGTGGGAACCTGACAGGAAGAACCAGGGAATCACTGGATTCCTGAATGCCCTGGGGGAGTTCCCAGTAGATAGAGCAGGTTACCCTGTTGAAGCCCTCGGGCTCTTGACACGATCACCCCCAAGCGCCCTCTCTGGCATTGTGGAGCCCAGTTTGTACCTTGGTACACTAGTGAGTTAAGGGGAATGGAAGAAGCTGGATGACAGCTAGAGCGCAAGTGGTGAAAGACATGCTGTGTGGCTGATCAGGCATGAGTAAAACATCATAACCGTGCCTACTGTGTGGTGGTGAGGGCAGTGACGAAGGTCTAGTTCACTGCCTCCATCAAGTAGCCGTCCAGTGGAGCTTTTCCATATTGTCAGGGGTCTGTTGACATGAACTCTAGGAAATGGAGTTTTAGACCCTTCGGAGGCCCACTGTGAATTGTTTGCAAGGCACTTTGAGGGTAAAGTTGCTCACCTCCATAGCAGTCTTGATGCCCCATCCACATCTACTGTAGTCCCCAATGAGGTGTCCAGTGGAACATATGCTGCAACTTCTTGGGAATGGTTTCAGTTGATGCGGCCTGATGATGTAGACAAGGTGCTTGCGATGATGCGGCCAGCAACGTGTCCTATCGACCCTTGTCCTCTTGGCTTATTAAAGCTGGCCGAAGGGGTTTGATCGCATGTATCCAGGGTGTGGTCAACGCATCATTGCGGGAGGGAGTGATTCTAGCCGCCTTGAAAGAGGCAGTGATCCAACCGTTCCTGAAAAAGCCCACCCTGGACCCATTGGTCTGCAACAATTACGAATGATCGCAAATGCCCCCTTCTTAGGGAAGTTGATTGAGAGGGTTGTGGCGCAGCAATTGCAAGTACTCTTGGATGAAACAGATTATCTTGACCCATTCCAGTCTGGGTTCAGGCCTGGTTATGGGACTGAATCAGCGTTGGTCACCCTGATGGATAACCTTTATTGGGAGAAGGACAGGGGGAGTGCGACTCTGTTACTCTTACTTGATCTCTCAGCGGCTTTTGATACCATTGACCACGGCATCCTTCTGTGCTGACAGTGAGATGGGTATCGAAGGCACTGTTTTACAGTGGTTCTGATCCTATCTCCAAGGTCTTTTTCAGAGAACTGCATTGGGTGGTTGTCTTTTAGCCCCCTGGCAGCACGTTGTGCTATGGGATGCTGCAGGGTACCATCTTGTCTCCCATGCTGTTTAACATCTATATGACGCCCTTGGGAGCAGTCATCAGGAGATTTGGGGTGAGGTGTCAGTAGTACGCTGATGATACCCAGCTCTATTTCTCCATAACATTTGAATCGGGAGAGGCCATGCAAGCCCTGGACCGCTGTCTGGACTTGGTGGTGGGCTGGATGAGGGCCAGAAAACTGATTCTGAATCCTAGCAAGATGGAGGCACTGTGGGTTGGTGGTTCCCGAGTTCAGATAATTGGTCAGTTGCCTGCTTTGGATGGGGTTGAAAGAACAGGTCCATAGTCTGTGGGTGCTCCTGGATCCACCTGTTGCTAGAGGCCCAGGTGACCTCAGTGGCTAGGAGTACCTTTTACAAGCTTCAGCTGGTAAGACAGCTGCGGCCATTTCTGGACTGGGATAGGCTGACCACTGTTGTTCATGCACTGGTAATCTCTAGGGTTGATTACTGTAATGTGCTCCATGTGTGGCTACCCTTGAGGATGGGCCGAAAGCTGCAGGTGGTACAAAATGCAGCAGCGGGACTGCTCACAGGGGCAGGGTATCGCTAACATGTCTCCCTACTGCTCAAAGAATTGCACTGGCTGCCCATTTGCTACCAGGCCAAGTTCAGGGTTCTAGTCTTGGTATACAAAGCTGTACACAGCTTGGGACCAGGATACCTGAAAGACCGTCTTATCCCTTATATACCCTGTCAATCACTGTGCTCTGTAGGTGAGGGCCTCCTGCAAATATCATCTTATCAGGAGGTCCATCCCGCACAACATAGAAAATGGACCTTTAGTGTGGCGGCACCTATCCGGTGGAATTCCCTCCTCTTAAATATTAGACAGGTGCCATCTCTGTTATCTTTTTGGCACCTATTGAAGACCTTCCTCTTTCAACAAGCCTTTTAAGTTGAGACCTTATCCCAGTCTGCGTCTGTGTTGGAATTGATTTTTAATATGTTTTTAAACTTTTTTTTTTAAACAATATGTTTTTAACTTTGTTTAAGATGTCTTGAAAGCTTTTAAAAATGTTTTTAAATATGTTTTGTTTTAATATATTTTAAAGTCTGTTTTTATGATGTTTTAAAGTGTTTTTAGTGCTTTTGTTTGCCACCCTGGGCTCCTGCTGGGAGGAAGGGCAGGATATCAATCAATCAATCAATCAATCAATCAATAATGGAAATGAGAACTAGTTTTTCAAGTATGTATGTATCTCATGCTGTGTGTGAGATGGGCACACCAACCAACAAAAATCAGTGACAGATCCCATTTAGAATTGGTACATTTTAACATGTGATTATTATAATTTATTGTTAGATGACCCATAGTACTGAGTAAATCATGGATAAAAATCTATACATAAAAGACTTTGAACCTCATTCACTGATGGGAACATCATAATTGTCATTGCCAAAACAAAGCTAAAATTTGGTATATAAAGGCTTGTTTCAGATGTCACATTAAGCCATAGTTTAGAATTAAATAAATTATGATTTTATGTGAACAAACAGGGTCCTGGGTATTCACTCCTCCCCCACTCCTGCTGTTGATGTGTCAGGAAGGAAGCAAACCATATGGCATGTTACATGCAATCCAGTGCTCATAATTTGTTTCTCCCAAATAAACCATGAGCAGTGAGCCAAGAACAAATCTTGTCTTCTTGTGATTAGTTTGGAGAGAAATAAACCATGAGCACTGTTTCATCCTTATTACAAAGCCAGCCCTTGGTTTGTTTCCTTCTCAGCCTGGCAACAAGAGAAGCAGGGAAGGAGTGAAATAGGGACTTCTGAACATCCTGGACACTGGTGATTGTTCACATTAAACCATAGTGCCATAAAACCTTATTTCCATGTATGGAAAGTATTTCTTTCTATTTATAAATTAACACTGTCTAAAGTAATTATACTAAAAGGTATGAGAGATGTGATGATGATGATAATATGAATAACTTTTTTCCTCTGTTGGTTTTGAATGTTCTTTATTAGACACTATATCGCAACAAGTTTGTGTTATCACTGATATGAAGGAGGATATTGTGCAAGCAGAATTTCTTCTTCATGAAACATTGAAGAGTCATGTGAAAGTAAGTGCTAGATTTTGATTCTCAACAACATATCAAAGTAAGGGAAATTCCAATGTGAAAAGTATTTAAAAGTATTTTTAGTATGCTGCTAAATGCAGTGGCCTCTGTCAAATTTTTTTGAAGAGGAGCTTGGATTGAATTGGTATCCTAAGTTGGTTTTCCTTTTAGATTGCGCAGAACATGTGCAGCTGATTAATACCTACTTGTACCCAGGATATTTAATTGGACTACTTCCTTCCTTGGGTCTTATTACAGTCAGTCATATCAGACCAGAACTTTGTAAAACCTTTCTTATTGAGCCAGTTTTGGAGCCCTATGGCTGGGTATGAAAAGAGTTTATGGCCTGGTTCCCGTGTCACATTAAATCATTGTTTGAAAAGTTTCCACAGCACTGCTCCCCTATTCCTGCTGCGCTGCCCTAGACAAAACAAGTCAGAGTCATGTCTTCTGAACTGAGGCTCATGGTTTGTTTCCTCTAAAGAAACCATATGTGGTAACCAGCATTTGTTCTTGGCTTACAGCTCCTGGATTTTTTCTTCCAAACTAACCATAAGCCTGAGTTTGGATGACATGACAAGCCACACCCTGACTTATTTTGTCCACTGTGCAACAGTAGTAGGGTAGGAGCACTGCTCGTTCACATTAAACCATAGTGCGAACTGGGCCTGAATGTGCTTGTTCTGTTTTGCAGTATGATGATATATTTTTTCACAACGTCCACTTTGGAACAGTGTAAATGGCATACAGTTTCTTCAGTGTCAAGTGCTTTTAAGATGTGCAGCATAACATTGTTTAGGAGTGGATTCATTAATGCAATCTCAATTTCCTTACTTTTTCAGCTGGTTAAAGCTATATCAACATCCCTTTGTAAAAAAGAAAATCATCTACAAAATATCTTATTAGGACAATGTTACAACTTTATTTGCATAAACGTAAGTATTATGGACTTTTACTTCCCAGCACCACTTAGATGCATTGTCCTTGTGAAAATTTGCTTCCTTTACAAGTTTCATGGTAAGACATTTTCCCCTAATCAGCAACCCTGATTGTTTTATTTTTGTTTGTAATAAATTGTAGCATGCAGCTTGGCTTGCTTATGTGAAATTATTTATTATCAATATTTATATGACTGATATTTTAGACAGATTAAAGTTTAAAATACAATGTATATTATTCTATTTGCTCTGCAGACACAGTTCTTTGATACACCTGCTGAGTCACCATGACAGAATTCGTCTCTTCTATAATGAATTTACATTTGTTTGTGACTCCATAGAAACGCTCCTCTTTCCTTCTAGAAGATTTCACTTTTATTTATTTATAAAAGGGCAGGAAGGTGAGGGAGATGAGGCCAAAGCCTTCATGGAAAACAGAGGATGATAGTGTAATTAAAAGAAGGGCAGAGCAATCCAACTCGGGAAGCAGGCATAAGTTGTGCTGGAGCAAGAGAAGCCAGTGTAAAGTTCTGCCACATCCAATTGCCATTCAGGAGCTTCTGGGTTTGGCTGAATGCTGGCTCAGTCAGGAACTGTGTGCAGGGACCAGAAAGCAAAAGCCTGCTCTCCCAAATACTTCTATGGGGGAGTGAGCCTTACCCATTGACTTTTGCCTGCATTGGGACCTGCAGGAGTGCTCCAAACATGAGTTGGATGGGGCCAAAGTTCTCTGACCTTGACCCTTCCCCTGACACACACCCAACCCTTTTACGGGCCTTACACCGGTTTACATTGACTCCACTTGCGCTGGTCTAGGCTGAGCCAGCTGCATCCTGGCTGAGCCAAGCTGAGGGACTTACGCTGGCATAGCTCAGCTGAGCCACGACCCAACCAACTCAGATGAAATCGGCCACATCCAACTTCCCTCAGCCAGGCATAAATTCTAGTTGAATTGCGCCTTAAATCTACTATGCATCTTGAAAGAACTTTTATTAACTTGAAATTTGCTTTTCTTTAGGATAAACTTCCTGACTTTCAAGAAACCCATCAGCTAGTGAAAATACTTGAAAACACAAATGCTTCTGTTTTATACTCTGTTGTTATCATCTTGGTAGGTTAATTTATCACACGATTCTCCTTATAAAGTTTTGTTATACATTGTACTGCATGTGAAATTTTGTTTTTAAATATCACTGTGATGGACCTCTGTGACATGTAGGAGACATCAAGCAGAGGCAAGCCTAAACTGTAATATTTATTAAATACTTACTGTAAAATTCCATGATTTTCCAGAATAGGATTCTCTAATTATGTTGCTGGTACATATCTTGTCACCTCTTTCTCCAGCTGCAGTTTTGAAAGGATATTTCTGAATCCCAACAGCTTTTAAAGAAATGTATTAAAACAATAAGCAGGGTTGATAGTATTTTTCTTTGCTAGTATTGGAGAATTACTGGATTTGCAGTGCCATGGTTAGACAGCAGTAAGTTCCACTGTGTCCAGTTGCTCCGTTTACAGCCTAAGATATTGGGCAGAGTAAACATACTGGTAGTGATGATGGCAAGAACTTTAGGAGAGCTACCACAATTTCCTAAGCCCAGGTGGTTAGAACCAGCCTGTGGAAGCCGGGGTGTATACTGTATATGTCTTTTTTTGCTCCCTTCCATTGTCTCCAGTAGGTGGGAATTAACTACACTGCCCCTTGGGCTGATGTTGATTCTGGCTGTGTTAGGGAACATGTCAGGAGAACAAGAAAGCTTGGGATTCTGTGGATCTTTGGTTTGATGTACCTCTAAACCGCACATTTTCAATCTCACCACCAGTGGAACACCACCAGCAGGGCAACTGCAGTGGCAGAAAAAACTACCATCCAGGAAGGACCTCTCTTTTTGCTAGCAGATCTCTCTTTCTACACATAGAGACTATTGGGACCATTGGACTGCACTCTAAAGTATGCAAAGGATTTTAGGGAAGGTTTTCTGCAGTGCAGTTTTACATAGCTATCAATTGCCTTTTTTCTTTTTTTCTTTTTTGGGAAGTTAAGCATTTCTGAAAATTATTTTTCTCTTATCCCACTTTATAGGTACACTTGGATATTTTAGAAAATATGTCTTTTATCAGGGAAATGCAAAGATTTGCCAAGGAAATGGAAAAGAAAAATATTTTGCTTTATGGTCTCATTATGCATTACGAAAAGGTATGTAGCTGGACGAATGTGAATTATCTGTGACTTATCTATTTCTGTGACCAAGGTGATTTGATTATCTTTTCTCTTTTTTTAGTTTTAAAAGATATCAAAGGTGACAACACTTTTTTTTTAATTTGAAAGATTCCTGTCTGTTTCTGTTTGATGTTCAGCTGGATCCTTAATGCAAGTTTTCCCATGAGAAGAAATGGTTATTAGAAGAACTTTGTATTTTCAGCTTCTTTTCTTGGCAAATTTCACATATCCAGTAAAGATGATTTATGTACAGTTCTTGTTCTATTTGAAACTTAGGTTTAAAGATCATAATTATAGGTGACAGAAACAGTGTTAGAAAAATCTGTAAATTGTCTGCAATTTAATGAATGTGGTATTTTTTTTAAGAAAAGCTATTAAATTAACTAATATTAAAAATGTGTTTTAACTTCAAAACATTTTCTCATGCAGTGATATATTTATGACTGAGAATCAATGCAAGTTGGGTGGTTCCATTGGTCTGGGAGAGTCTCTTTATTTCACACTGGTTTAGTCATGAGATAAATCTCTTGAGTGTCTTAAAGTATAACTAAGCAGAAGAAACGTTAGCAAGGGAATTTTCTAATACAGTCATGGAATTAGGAGGAACAAATAGGAGGGAAGACGATCATATAAGGCCATGCTAGGTTTTAAAAATGGAGGCTTACTACATTGTTAGTTCAATCAAGGAGGGAGACTGCTTGCATTGCACTGGTGCAGGGGATTGGAAAATGCATGTAAAATATACACAGGATTGATCTAAAGTGTGCTGAAAACAGGAATGCTAAGAGCAACAAAAAGGCTTTTTCAGCTATGTTCAAAATAAGAAGAAAGAAATGGTAAGCCCATTGCCCAGTAAGGATCATGAAATGCTAACAGGTCACAAAGAGGAGGGTGCTGCTTCCCTCAAAAGGTTAACTATGCACAACCTTACAAAAACAGCATGAATGGTGAGAAGTCAAGATTGCAGTTCAAGACTGACACGGAATTGGTCAAGAAATATCTACCTTAAATGAGTACATGTCATCAGGGCCAGATGAATTGCATTATAGGGTACTAAAGGAACTTGCTTATATACTCTCAAAATCTCTATCCTTCATATTTGAAAAATCTTGGAGAAGAGTCGAAGTGACACAAGACTGGAGACAGGCAAATTTTGCACCATTCTTCACTAAGGGATGAAAGGATGATCAATGAAACTACAGGCTTTTTATCAGAGCTTGCTAAATTATTTTTAAACAGGAATAAATTATAATTACTGCTACATGGCCCCCAAAAGGAATAAATTACCATTACAATTGTTCTGAAAGGAATTGATTACCGTTACTCAAAAGTCATCATTCCAATAGAGTTAAGTTACTTAAAAAAAAAAATACTAGAGTGCCTATGAGGTGCTGGCCTTGGCTGCTGCACAAGTAAGTAGTCTAAAACACCATTAAAAATAAATGTACCCACAGAGAGAGGGTAGTAGAATTTTTTTTTTATCCATAAGATAGCGTAGTGGTCTCACTGGTAAGGGAGGCGGGGGGGGGATGCAGAGGCCACTGCTTAGAGCTTCATGAGTCAAACCAAGCGCAACCCCCCCACACACACACACTCAGCCAGCAAGCATAATCTCTCTCACTCAACCACCTCCCAGACCCTGCCCTGCCACCAACTAAGGCACACCCACCCAAGCAAAAATTTTCACCTGGGGTGCAAAAAAGTAAAAATACTGCAAAAGCAGCAAAGTAGCCAGGGTGGGCAGCAGAGGTTGCTTCACGCACCAAGTGAAAACACAGTATTAACATACATGCACACTCATCATCATCTCTGATCTCCACAATTCTTCATCTCCATTCCACTGCTGCCTCCTCTTTCATCCACATCCTTGCCATCCGGCTTCTTTCTCCCTCCACTTCATTCTTCTCCACCACTGTCCATTGTGAAACAATTTTTTCTCTCCACTGCACCCCATTTCACCTTTTCCCTTGTCACCCACCTTTTCCCTAAACACCCACAGAGCACAAGGAAAGAGCAATGTTGTGCAAAGCCCAGTTTGAGGCACATGATTTTCATCCACAAATCAGAGGAGAAGACTTCCCCTGCTCCGCCCCTCCAGTAGTGCCCAAAAGTAATGCTGGAAACACTACAATTAAACCTCAAAAGTAATAAAATTACTCCTGTTACAATCAAAATATAAAGAAATTACAGACTTGTTCCTCAAAAAAGTAATACATTGCAAGTAATTCGTTTTTCCTATCTAATTGCTTCCAAGCTCTGCTTTTGATATCAGAGAAGATGCTACATACTAGAACAAATGATAAAGCAGTCATTCTGTAAGGAACTTGATATCAATGCAGTGATTAGTAGGAGCCGGTGTGGATTTGTCAAAAATAAATCCTGTAAGACTAACTTTGAGCACAATCCAACTTGCATTTATGCTGGGCTGAGGAGAGTTGGATGTGGCCAGTTTCCAGCTGAGCCATCTGAGTCCCTCATCCTGGCTCAGCCGGGATTCAGCGAGGTCAGCCCGGCTGAGCTGGGACCAGCACAAGTGGAGCTGGTGCCCGAAAAGGGGGCATGTCAAAGGAAGGGCTGAGGTGAGGGGGCTTAGGCCACATCCAACTTGTGTTCAGAGCACACCTGCAGGTCCGAATCCAAGCAAACATTACGCCAGGAAAAAAGTTGGTCTAAGGAAATAATTGCAAAAGAAGTCAATGGAGAGGGCTTAGTCCCTAGCAGGGGTATTTGCGAGAGCAGGCATTTACTTTCTGGTTCCTGCACGCAGCCAGTCCACAGGTTCCTGAATGGCAATTGAATGTGGCAGGCCTTTACAGCGGCTTCTCTTGCTCCAGCTCAATTTATGTTTTCTTCCCCTGAGTTGGGTTGCTCTGCTTATCTCTCATTTGATTGGGCTACTAGGTTAGTGGTTTGTGGGGATACTGTAGAAATAATTTAAGTTAATTTGATTTCCTCAAAGCATTTGAAAGAGTTCCCCATGATATTTTGATTAGCAAACTGGTTAAATGTGGGCTTGATTATAATACCCATCAGATGGATTCATGGCTGGTTGAAAAATCATACTCAAAAGTATGTTCCTCAATAGCTCTTTGTCAGACTGAGAGGAGATTTTGTCTGGGATCTTCAGTGCTTTTATCAGGGACCTACCTGAAGGGGTGGAGGAAATCTTTATCAAATTTGCAGATGACAGAACTGGGAGGGATAGCTCATGCCTCAGAAGACCAGAATATAATTAATGTATAGTTTGGGCAAGGTGCTTGAAAGGGTGATGGAGGCCCAATTTTAGGTGCTGTTGGAGGAAACTGAGTATTTAGACCCATTTCAGTCCAGATGGAGGCTGGGATTTGGCACTGAAACAGCTGTGGGAACCTTGATGGATGGCTTCTGTGGAGGGGGGGTTGTCCCTATCAGTTCCCATTTATTTCTCAGTTGCTTTTGATATAATTAATCATAGTATCTTGTCTGGATTGGCTCTGTGAGTTTGGAAACATGGTGGTATGGTGCTTTCTCTCTTATCTGCAGTTTGTTTCAGAAAATAGCAGTGGGGAATTTCTCTCAACCCCATGGCGTTTGAGCAAAGTTTCATCTTATCCCCATGCTTTTTAACACCTATATGACATCACTAGCTGATATTCAGGGATTGGGTGTGAGCTGACTTCAGTATGCAGATTATATCCAGGTCTTATTTCTCCTTGTCGTCGGAATCAGCAGAGGCTGCATACATGCTGAACTATTATCTGGATTCAGAATGGGATGAATGAGAACCTATAAACTGAAGATTAATCTTGACAAGATGAAAGGGCTGTGGTTGGTGATTTCCAGGTCCAGAAAATTGGTGTATTACCTGTTCTGCATAGGATTCTGCTTCCCATGAAGGAGCTGGTGCGCAGTGGGAGTGCTCCTTAGTCCAGTGTTAGCACTTGAGGTCCAAGTGGTTCTTGACAACTTCACTTGGTTCACCAGCTGCAGCTCCTCCTGAATTGAGGTAGCATGGCCACAGAGATCCTTGATCTGGTAACTTTAAGAATGGATTACATGGGGCTGCTATTAAAAATGGTGGTTACCATCTGTTATGCTCTGGTCCTGTTTTAGGGCTTCCCATAGGCATCTGGTTGGCCACTATGAGTACAGGATGCTGAACTAGATGGGCCACTGGCCTGATCCAGTAGGCTCTTCTTATACATTGTTGCAGGAGGCTCTTCTCTGTGTTTTATCTGTAGAGAAAGTATATTATGTATGTACAGAAGAGAGGACCTTCTCTGAACACATCTAATAGATTAATTTTCATTTTAATAGATTACTGTTGTGTATTTTTATGTTTTTGTCCCTGTAATTCATTTCAGGACTCCATCTGTGCTTAGCAATACTTACAATGAATATATTAAGTTGAATTGGTAGGACCCTGATTGGGATGCCCTTCCAGCAGAAGTATGCCTGGTACCATTGGTAATATTTTCGGCACCATGTTAAAATCTTTTTATTTGCCTGGGCATTTTAGATAATGAGATTTTGTCTGGTTGAATAGGCTTATTTCTCTTTATTTTGTTTTGTTGCTGGTTGGTGTTCCAATGTTTTTGTGGGTTTATTTTTATTTTTTTGTATACTATGAAAACCATTTGGTTGAAGTGTGGTTTATACATTTTCAAATGAATTGGAAACTGAGCAGAAACTTAACAAAATGATATTCAGCAGATATAAGTGCTAAGGAAAAAGAAAAAATTGTGCACAGGTATAAGGTAGAGGATATATGGCTTGTCAGTAGAATATATGAAATGGATCATACGATTTCAGTCAATCAGAAGCTGAATATGAATCAACGGTGTGATTTATCTGCAAAAAAAGCTAACGTGATTATAGACACATTAATGGAGTCATAGTTTCCAAGTTTGAAGTAATAGTTCTACTATATTCTGCACTAGACAGACCCCATCTGGAACACTGTGTCTAGTTCTGCCTCTGCACTTTAAAAAAGTTGTAGATAATTTGGAGCGGATTTAGGGGAAGGCAATGAAGATGGTCAACAGTATGGAAAACATTTTCTGTGAGAAAAGGTTGAAGGAAATGTGTATTTCGCTTGGAAAAAGAAGACTGAGAGGGGACAGGATAGCAATCTTCACATACCTGAAGGGCTATTGACTAGAACAGGTGTGGGGAACCCTTGGCCCTCCAGATGTTGCTGAACTACAACTCCCATCATCCCCAGCCATTGGCCATGCTTTCTGGGATTGATGGGAGTTGTAGCACAACAGCATCTGGAGAGCCAAAGATTCCCTATCCTTGACCTAGAAGAATGCAGAGACATGTTTTCTGCTGCCCCAGAGGCCAGGATTATATTTCATTATATATATTTAAAATACTTTAACCCTCTCTTCGGCTGAAAAAGGCTTCAAGTGTGGTTTACAGATACTAGTAATAAGGAAGTCCCTGTCCTGAAGCTTATCATCTGCGAGACATAACCATAAAAGCAAAAAAAGAGGTTAGGAGGATTGAGGAAGAAAGCAAACTTGCATGTTAGGAGGACTTCTTAACAGCAAAAGCAGTTCAACCAGTTACATGGGATGATGTGGGTGACCTTTCCTCACTGGAAGTCTTTAAGCAGAGAATGGACAGCCAACTGTTGAGGATTCTCTAATTCTGGATTCCCTGGTTTGAGCTGGGAGTTTGGAGTAGATGGTCTACAAACACTCTTCCAACTACATGATTGTGTAAGGAGTCTGTGGTTAAAATCCTAAGAAAGCCATGTTCTTTTATTATAATGAGGGCTGCAGAAGTACAGTCCCTTCTAGCTGTGTTTATATTTCATCTCTGCCTTTGGGAACTGTAATTTTTAATGTCATTCTTTGAATAATTCCCTAGAGCTATTCCTGATGTCAAGTAAATATAATTCAAAGGATACTATGATTCATGGTAGCACTTTCTACTCTTAAGAAACCCAGAAATGCAGATCTTCACTGAAATCTATGTATTGAAATAACATCAGTTATGTTACCGTTGTTGACAATTGCTGCGTATTCTTATTTATTTATTATTTTATTTATATCCCGCCGTCCCTCCCAGCAGGAGCCCAGGGTGACAAACAAACACTAAAAACACTTTAAAACATCATAAAAACAGACCTTAAAATACATTAAAACAAAACAACGTTAAAAACATTTTTTAAAAAAAGCTTTAAAACATAAAATAAAAAGGGTTAAAAACATATTAAAAACACATATTAACAAGCAATTCTAACACAGATGTAGAATGGGATACTTGTTGAATGAGGAACGTTTTCAAAAGGCACCAAAAAGATAGCAGAGATGGTGCCTGCCTCATATTCAAGGGGAGGGAATTCCACAGGGTAGGTGCCACCACACAAAAGGTACGTTTCCTATATTGTCCAGAATGAACTTCCTGATATGATGGTATTTGCAGGAGGCCCTCACCTGCAAAGCACAGTGATCGACTGGGTATATAAGGAGTAAGACGGTCTTTCAGGTATCCTGGTCCCGAGCTGTATAGGGCTTTGTATACCAAAACTAGAACCTTGAACTTGGCCCAGTAGCAAATGGGCAGCCAATGCAATTCTTTCAGCAGTGGGGTGACATGTTGGTGACACCCTGCCCCAGTGAGCACCGCAATTTGCCACCGCATTTTGCACCAGCTGCAGCTTCCAGACCAACCTCAAGGGCAGCCCCACATAGAGTGCATTACAGCAATCCAGCCTGGAGGTTACCAGTGTGTGGACAACAATGATCAGCCTATCCCGGTCCAAAAATGGCCGCAGCTGTCTTACCAGCTGAAGCTGGTAAAAGGCACCTAGCCCGGAGGTCACCTGGGCCTCTTAACGACAAAGATGGATTCAGGAGCACCCCCAGACTACAGACCTGTTCTTTCAGATGGAGTAAGACCCCATCCAAAGTAGGCAACCGACCAATTATCCAACTCGGGAACCACCAACCCACAGCACCTCTGTCTTGCTAGGATTCAGACTCAGTTTATTGGCCCTCATCCAGCCCACCACCGAGTCCAGGCAGCAGTCCAGGGCTTGCACGGCCTCTCCTGATTCAGATGTTACAGAGAAATAGAGCTGGGTATCATCAGAATACTGCTGACACCTCACCCCAAATCTCCGGATGACTGCTCCCAAGTGCTTCATATAGATGTTAAACAGCATGGGGGACAAGATGGTACCCTGCGGCACCCCACAGCACAACTGCCAGGGGACTGAAAGACAACCACCCAATGCTATTCTCTGAGAGCGACCCTGGAGATAGGAAAAGAACCACTGTACAACAGTGCCTCCGATACCCATCCCACCAGGTTGGCCCAGAAGGACACCATGGTCAATGGTATCAAAAGCCACTGAGAGATCAAGTAAGAATAACAGGGTCGCACTCCCCCTGTCCTTCTCCCGATAAAGGTCATCCATCAGGGTGACAAAAGACGATTCAGTCCCATAACCAGGCCTGAACCCAGACTGGAATGGGTAAAGATAATTTATTTATATTTGTTATTTTATTTGTTAAATTTTTATACCGCCCCACTAGCATAGCTCTCTGGGCGGTGTACAACAAGAATACAAATACATAACAATAAAATTCCATAATATAATACAACAAAAACGAATTTGCGGAGCACTTCCAGGACAAGATTGCATGCATCCGTCGGGACTTAGACTCTGATGTTATGACAGATGATTCTATTGAAGTGTCCAGAACACGGTCTTGTCCTTCATTGTTGGATGAATTTCAGTTGGTGCAGCTCGAGGAAGTGGACAAGGTGCTTGGAATGGTGCGGGCGACCACGTCTGCTCTGGACCCTTGCCCATCTTGGCTGGTGAAGGCCGGCAGGGCTGTGACCACTGGCTGGGCCAAAGAGGTGATAAACGCCTCCTTGAGAGAGGGAGTAGTCCCTGGTAGTCTCAAGGAGGCAGTAGTGAGACCTCTTTTAAAGAAACCCTCTTTGGACCCAGATGTTTTGAACAACTATAGACCGGTGGCTAATGTCCCTTTTTTGGGCAAGGTCTTGGAGCGGGTGGTCGCCGGCCAGCTCCAGGCGCTTTTGGATGAAACCGATTATCTGGATCCATTTCAATCCGGTTTTAGGTCCGGTTTTGGCACTGAAACAGCCTTGGTCGCCCTGTATGATGATCTTTGTCGGGAGAGGGACAGGGGGAGTGTGACCCTGTTGATTCTCCTTGATCTCTCAGCAGCGTTTGATACCATCAACCATGGTATCCTTCTGGGGAGGCTCGCGGAGCTGGGAGTTGGGGGCACTGCTTGGCAGTGGCTCTGCTCCTACTTGGCGGATCGTCGCCAGAAGGTAGTGCTTGGGGAACACTGCTCGACACCCTGGACTCTCCATTGTGGAGTCCCTCAGGGGTCGGTTCTGTCCCCCATGCTTTTTAACATCTACATGCAGCCTCTGGGTGCGGTCATCAGGAGTTTTGGAGTGCGTTGTCATCAGTACGCTGATGACACGCAGCTCTACTTCTCCTTTTCACCTTCTTCAGGTGAGGCTGTTGATGTGCTGAACCGTTGCTTGACCGCGATAATGGACTGGATGAGAGCTAATAAACTGAAACTCAATCCAGACAAGACCGAGGCACTGTTGGTGAGCCCTTTACCTGCCCAGATGGTGGATGTTCATCCTGTTCTAGATGGGGTTACACTCCCCTTGAAGGAACAGGTTTGTAGTTTGGGTGTCCTTTTTGACCCTTCCTTGTCGCTTAAGGCACAGGTGGCCTCGGTGGCACGGAATGCGTTTTACCATCTTCGTCTAGTAGCCCAACTACGCCCTTATCTGGACAGTGACGATCTCGCCTCAGTTGTTCACGCTCTGGTAACTTCTAGATTGGACTACTGTAATGCGCTCTACGTAGGGCTGCCCTTGAAGACTGTTCGGAAACTCCAGCTAGTGCAAAATGCGGCAGCCAGGC
This sequence comes from Rhineura floridana, assembly GCF_030035675.1. NCBI lineage: Eukaryota > Metazoa > Chordata > Lepidosauria > Squamata > Rhineuridae > Rhineura > Rhineura floridana. Next base: position 45,201,354 of record NC_084489.1, read on the forward strand.
TGTTGACGAGGACCCATCGGTCTGCGCATATAACACCTGTCCTGGCCCGCCTGCACTGGCTACCCATCTGTTTCCGAGCTAGATTCAAGGTGTTGGTTTTGACCTATAAAGCCTTACACGGTGTGGGACCGCAATACCTTGTGGAACGCCTCTCCCGCTATGAACCTACCCGTCCACTTCGTTCAGTATCTAAGGCCCTCCTCTGGGTACCAACTCATCAGGAAGCCCGGAGGATTGTTGTTAGATCTAGGGCCTTTTCTGTGGTGGCCCCCGAATTCTGGAACAGCTTACCTGAGGAGATACGCCTGGCGCCTACGGTACTTTCTTTTAGGCGCCAGGTTAAGACCTGGCTATACTCCCAGGCATTTTAATGTTTAATGTATAATGTTTTCATGTTTAACGTTGTTAATTAACTTGCTGTTATGTGTATTGATTTTATTATACTATTGTATTTTAATCCTGTTTGTACACCGCCCAGAGAGCTATTAGCTATGGGCGGTCTAAAAATGAAACGAAATAAATAAATAAAAATAAATAAATAAAAACATAAATAAAAATAATAAATCAAAATCAATTACAACAAACTTAAGAACTAAATTAAAATTAGATTAAAATGCCTTAGAAAAGAGGAAGGTTTTAACTTGGCGCCGAAAAGATAGCAATGTCGGCGCCAAGCGCACCTCATCGGGAAGACTATTCCACAGTTCGGGGGCCACTACCGAGAAGGCCCTAGTTTTTGTTGACACCCTCCAAGCTTCTCTATGAGTCGGAACTCGGAGGAGGGCCTTCGATGTAGAACGCAGTGTATGGGCAGGTTCATATCGGGAGAGGCGTTCCAACAGGTATTGTGGTCCCGCGCCGTATAAGGCTTTATAGGTTAAAACCAACACTTTGAATCTGGCCCGGAAGCGTATTGGTAGCCAGTGCAAGCGAGCCAGGACAGATGTTATGTGTTCAGACCGCTTGGTCCTCGTTATTAATCTGGCCGCCGCGTTTTGCACGAGCTGTAGCTTCTGAACTGTCTTCAAAGGCAGCCCTACGTAGAGCGCATTGCAGTAATCCAATCTGTTTCATCCAAGAGTATTTGCAATTGCTGCACCACAACCTTCTCAATCACCTTCCCTAAGAAGGGGGTATTTGCAACCGGTCGGTAGGTGTCACAAACCAATGGGTCCAGGGTGGGCTTTTTTGGGAGTGGTCGGATCACTGTTTCTTTCAAGGCGGTTGGAACCACTCCCTCTTGCAATGATGCTTTGACCACACCCTGGATCCACTCGGTCAGACCCCCTCGGCAAGCTTTAATAAGCCAAGAAGGGCAAGGGTCGAGAGGACATGTTGCTGGCCGCATCATCGCAAGCACCTTGTCTACGTCATCAGACCTCATCAACTGAAACCATTCCCAAGAAGTTGCAGCAGATGTTGTACTGGGCACCTCATTGGGGACTACAGTAGATGTGGATGGGGCATCAAGACTGCTATGGAGGCGAGCAACTTTACCCTCAAAGTGCCTTGCAAACAATTCACAGTGGGCCTCCGAAGGGTCTAAAACTCCATTTCCTGGGGTTCATGTCAACAGACTCCTGACAATATGGAAAAGCTCCACTGGACGGCTACTTGAGGATGCGATGGAGGCAGAGAAGTGGACCTTCTTTGCCGCCCTCACCGCCACACAGTAGGCATGGTTATGATGTTTTACTCATGCCCGATCAGCCTCACAGCACATCTTTTGCCACTTGTGCTCTAGCTGTTGTCCAGCCTGTTTCGTTGCCCTTAACTCACTGGTGTACCAAGGTGCAAGCCGGGCTCCACAATGCCAGAGAGGGCGCTCAGGGGCAACTGTATCAAGAGCTCAACACGCCTCGCTGTTCCACAGCGTGACAAGGGCTTTAACAGGGTCTCCTGCTCTATCTACTGGAAACTGCCTCAGGGCATTCAGGAATCCTGTGGATTCCATTAGGCTCTAGGGGCAGACCATCTTAATCTGTCCACCACCCCTGCAGGGAAGGATCGGAGCCATAAGTCTAAACTTCACCATGAAGTGCTCTGACCATGACAGTGGGGTGACATCCACCACCACCTATCTCCAGAGCACCCCTTGCTCCATCTGGAGCAAAAACCAAGTCGAGGGTGTACCATGCCCTATGTGTTGGGCCAGTAATAATTTGAGACAGCCCTATGGTTGTCATGGAGGCCATGAAGTCCCAAGCTGTAACATTAGAGGCAGCCTCAGCATGGACATTGAAATCACCCAGCACTATCGTTCTGGGCTCCTCCAACACCACAGCTGAGACAGCCTCCGCCAGCTTGGTCAGGGAAGCTGCCGGGCAGCAGGGTGGACGATACACCAGCAGCAACCCTAGTTTACTGTCTCCTCGGCCCGACACCAGGTGCAGACCCTCACAGCCAGCTCCAAGACAGAGTGGTTTCCTGGTGACAGAGATGGAAGTTCTGTAGACCACAGCAACTCCTTCCCACCCCCCACCCCTGCAGCCTGTGCTGGTGTTGCACCGAGTATCCAGGTGGGCAAAGTTGGGCCAGATCAACTCCTCCCTGCTCACCCACCCAGGTCTCAGTAATGCACACCAAATCGACACCTTCATCCACAATCAAATCATGGATGAGAGTGGTCTTATTGTGTACCGATCTGGCGTTAAAGAACAACACACACAGGCCAGTGGGCACAGCAGATGGGCAATGAGGAACCTATCCATGAGATGAGTGTTATGGAATACATGAGGGAATTGAGTGATGAAATAATAGTGCATGAGCAGAGAATAAAACCTAAAAGGATCCAAGCTCAGTCTGATTTAATCACATAGCAATATTGTCATTGTCATGGAGCACTGTGGGGCTGGTTTACACATGAGGCAGGGCTTATATGATTATGCTGGAAATGAGCAGAGTGTGGGGCTCTAAGCGGGGACATACTCATGATAATGTTTATGTTGTTTGTGTGAATTGGCATCTTCACATGGATGACATATTGTCAACTCACTAATGTAAGAAATTATAGTCACATCTCACAGAAATCAGCCATGCACACACCATATATGTGACAAGCACCAGTTCACAGAAATGATGCTTCCATACAAGTCCAGCTGTGATGTTGGCAGCAGCTCTGCCCTTCCTTTCATAGTGGATGCATGAAGTCCAACTCATATGTGAATCAACTAAATCATTAAGTATTCATTCCACAGGGCCTGATTAGCTATGGGTTTCTCTATACAACTCCATTGCTTGTTTAAGCACATGTTCCTACTGTCCATACTTCACATTTGCTGCAGGAATTGCCATTTTCACCATGATATCAGGGCTTACACTGTAGCTAAACCTGATTAAGAATGCTGACAGCAAAGGTATAACAGCTTTTAAAGAACTTTCATGTGGTTAATTTTGAAAATTAAATGTGTGACTTCTTGAATCATTTAAATACAGGATGATTCTACTCTGATATAATCTGAGTTTGTATGCATTTAAGAAGATATTGAGGATTTTCTTTGTTCCAGAAAGACAAATGAATTAACTGTGAGAAATGTTTTGCAAAGAATCATCCTCTAAGGAACTCAGGGTGGTGTATATGGGTCCCATTTTATCTTCACAACAATCCTGTGAGCTGGAATAATTTGAGAAATAGTAGTAGCCCTAATCCCATATCCAATGGCTTGCATATTTTTGAAAGTGTACAATAATATTTACCCTTTTCCAACTGAATTGTTACAGTGTGAATGAGGTCCACTTTCAGGACATTTTTGACTCAGTGGCCATGTTAGCAAGTAATGATAAAGAATGTTTTATCATTATGAGAACAACCCTAGCTTCCCAACCAGCTTGAGTCCTGTCCCGTCCCCTCTCCTCCTCTGGTGCGGCCAGGCGTTAGGAAGCTTTTGCTTCTGATTTAGGCTAACCACAGTGTTAGTATTGTATCTGAAGCTGGATAAACTATGGTTAACCATAAGTTATGAAGCTGCCTTGTATTCAACTAATTACTGTTTAGAATTTAAACGCTGAACTGTGGTTAATTGAAATTGGAAGTGGAAGCTTCCAATCTCTGCATGACCATGCTGGACTAGAGGAAGGGGGCATGCACAAGCCCAAAACCATGAAGTGCCAGCCCATTGTTTATCATTACATGCAGACCTGGCCCGATGAGTCACAGAATAACGCTGACTGTGGTTCAGGCAATTACATGGGCCACGATGTGAATAGGGTCAAGTTGGTACATTAGTATGAGGGGAAAAAACCTTCTCTGCTAAAGTGGTATACACCAAATATAGTCAAGGGACCCAGTCTACATCTGGTATGGACTCAAAGGTCCATTTTAGATGTTGCTGAATCCTCTAGGTTGGAAATAGTTTGGAAATAGTGTTCTGCAAAAGAAGGCAAATGCTATTTTAGGCTGCACTAACAAAAATATAGTTTCCAAGTAAAGTACTAGTTCCCCTTTATCCAGCACTGGTTAGGCTTCATCTTGAGTACTGCATCCAGTTCTGGACAGTGCACTTTAAGAAGGATGCAGACAAACTGGAACAGATGGAGAGGAGAGAAGCAAGGATGACCAGGGGACTGAAAACTAAGCCCTATGAGGAGAAACTGAAAGAACTAGGCATGTTTAGCCTTGAGAAGACTGAGAAGCACTGCTCAAGTTCTTTAAAGGTTGTTGCACAAAGGAGGGCCAGGATCTCCTCTCAATTGTTCCAGAGTGCAGGACACAGAATAATGGGCTCAAGTTACAGGAAGCCAGTTTTTGGCTGAACATCTGGAAAAACTTACTGTTAGAGCGGTACGACAATGGAACCAGTTATCTAGGGTGAGCTCTCAAACATTGGAGGCATTCAAGAGGCAGATGGACAGCCACCTGTTGGGTATGCTTTAATTTGGACACCTGCACTGAGCAGGAGGTGGACTCGATGACCTTATATACCCCTTCCAACTCTACTGTTCTGTTATTCTATTCTGTTCTTTTCTTTTTTCTTTTTAAGTACCTTAATCTTTGTAGTCATTCAATTAATGTTCATGAAGTCAGAACTTATCAGCTGATGTGAGTTTTAGATTTTTTTTCTGACTGTCGATTCACATATGCATGTACTTGATTTCTCATGACTAAGTGACTGGGAACTCAGTATGTGAACTCCTTTCTTTGACAAATAGAGTGATGATATAAAAGCTCTGTCTCTGAGTTTTATCTTTGAGGACTTTTTACAAATGCAAGCCACTGCAGTTGTTGAGTGATGAATATCCATGTGTAATCAAGCAATTTCACAAAAGTGGATGAAGTTATTCTTCAGAACAGTATCCAAAGTCAGTTATTGAAAACATTTTCAGAAGATTGAAATTGTTTCACACCTGAAAATCTACACAAGCAGTCTCTTTCCTACAATAAGGAACACCTGGCCTCTGCAGAGTAATTACAGAATCTTGCACAAAACCCTAAAAATCCACAAAATGGCAAGGGCATAGGTAAGGTTGGGTTCCATCCCTTCTTACTTGTGATGTCACAGGTGCAGTCCACACCACTTGCACTAAAAGCACTCAATGAGGAAAGATTAAATTTTTCCAGCAGCAAGATAGTCGCATTTTGATTATCCACCTGTATGCAGGACTAATGCCTTACAGAAACAAAGTGATATTTCAAAAAGAAATGGAAGTTGTTAATTTCCTGTGTTTGCACTACCACAATACTCACATTATTGTGGATTATTTTATTGATATGAGAGGCTAATAAAGGTTCTTTTCTCCGAACATAAAAGGCCAACCACAAACCTCTATGTTGCTTTACAGACCAGGAATCATATAACCAGCTCTTGAAATGAAACGAAACAATAACCTCACCACAAATACATCAGGCCTCTTTGAAAGCCATTAAGGACTTGGTGTTTTAAACATAACAGCATGTAAAGAAAACACTATATGAGTATGCTGCTAGTAGAAACCAGCATGTTTGCCAAAACAAGTGAAAAGTTCACACTGTTTGTCAGCTGATTTGGAGCACAACATTTGTGCTCAGAGACAAGTTGTTACTAAAAGATGGGCATCTGATTTACTTAAAAGTTGACTAATGCTTTATGTGCTGCTTGCGCTATTTTACAATTCATTAGATTGTAAAGTAAAATTGTACTTGCATAGTATAATTCAGTAGATTGTACTGAATGTTTTCATCTTTGAAAGTTATGATTCATACTTAAGAAATGGATTGCCAATGGAGGGAATAGCTTCCATGTTCAGAGACAACTCCAGCTTCTGAACTGGTTTGCAATAGGGAGGACTCCTGGATGTACACTGGGCCAGTTCAAATGTAACTAAACCATGGTTAAAGGCATGAGCCATGGTGAGCACTGACATCTTCTCTGCCACATCTCAGAGGGGGAAGATTAGAAGCACCTGCTACTGGTTTTCAACTAATCAGAATTCCCTGCTATGTCCAAACTCAGGCACTCTAGTTAGTGAACAAGCCAGGATAATAAATTATAGTTTCCCGTGTTTGAAGTGCTGTGACATAGATGATGGACTAAATTTATTTTCTGTTGGTAAGGACCCAAGTTAATGGAATTAAATTATAAGAAAAAGAATTTAGATTAAAGTTTAGGATGAACTTCTTGATGGTGCGAACAGTTGAACAGTGGAAGAGCTCGCCTTGGAACGTGGTGAATCTCCTTTTAGAGGCTGGATGCCCCCCTATCTAAGATGCAATGGGTTTCCTGGATTGGCAGAGCATTGCACTAGATGATCTTTGAGATCCCTTCCAGCTCTGTGATTCTATGTATTCAGACATAATGGGGAACTCTAGTTAGCTTAAAATGAAACGTGGAAGCATTCAAGCACCAAAGCCTGAGGCTCATAGTAGTTCCTACACACAATGCTACAAATATGGTGTAACGTTATGTCTGAACTGACTCACTAGCTGTATTTCAATTCTTTTCCATATCAGATAAGAAAGAAGGATGGGGGATGGATTGCTCCAACTGTTCCAAATGTAAAACAATTTAATAGCAATATAGTGTGGTGGCAAAAAGTACCTCTTAATGAAAAAATTCCAAGGGTGTTTTTTGAAAAACAAATCCCATATTTCTATCTCTGTGGCCTTTATAATAGGTTTAAAATCACTCCTGCTGCCATTTATATTTCTTTACCTTCTTCTTTGCTTAATTTCCATGCATGCCATGATTCCCTTTAGTAATCTGTCATTAACATGCTTTGATGTAATAAAGCTTCAAGCAAGCATATTTTGTAGTCTAAGTCAAAATGCTATTCTAAACCTACACCTTTAGTATAATCACCTAAGGTGAAATGCATTTTATAACCAAAAGTGAAAAGCTGCACAATGCATTGCTCTTTTTTTTAAGAGCAGTATATGTTTGCTATGTAAATATTATCACTAATTATAAAAGTGCCAAAACACTTTTTTAAAAAATGTATTCAGTCGCTGTGTGAACAAATAATTATAATGTAATTGGTTTCTCAAATACGACTCAGAATGTAATAGTTGAGTCAGTGGTAACTTACATTAGTACATCAAGGAAAAAGGAGCCAAATGCTTTAATTATTTCCTTCTGCAATAGATCGGCAATAATATAATGGCTGTGGGTGTTTTATGGTGAATGTACATGTAGATTTAGTGAAAAAGATGGTGCATATTAATCAGAAGTGACCAGTAGTCCTCGTGGCCACATCAGCAGCTGTTTACCCAAATTTTGGTTGTATGCAGTTAATTCCAATTGTGTAAATTATATTTATTTAATTTACATATCATTTTCATTAAGATATGCTGAATGTAAGTGGGCAGATTTCATTTGCCTTCATATATAAAAAACATGAATCAGCCGTTGAAATAGCAATATAGGTCTGGTTCACTTTTGAGGCTGCTCCCATTTTCTCAGGCTTTATCTGATTCCTTCCTCCCCCATAGACTCTTAACTCTTATCTCAGGCCTTTTCTGAGGGTCCCATGATACTCAAGGGAGACCTTGGGGTTAAAAGGGGCTGCAGCAAGGAGGAGAGATGGGGAATTCACTTGAATTCATATTACATTGACTAAAACCTGGTATCTTTAATTAGTGATGACTAGATGTATTTCAAGTAAAACTTTTGAAGGGGAAATACCTTTATAAACCTGAAATTGACAATAAAATGGAAATAGCCTCACTAATATAATTGTATATGTATACATAACTATATCAGTATCTGAACAAGAATCCAGAAGCTGAATTGTAGTGCTTTGCCTTTTTTAAAATGATTTTGTGAAAAATATTATGTGTACTTACTGAGAAGCAAGTCCCACGTAGTTCAATGTCAATTACTTCCAGACAAGTGTTTATAGGCTTGCAGCCTAACAATTATTAGAAAAAGTATAAAATTATTTCTATGCCATCTCATATTTTGAGGGTCTTAGATGTCAGTAAATACAGAGATGTATATAATCTTCTTTAGATTGTTTTAGCAGATTAAGTTAATAGTTAAGTTAGTTTTGTTTAGAGGGATTTATAAACTGCTTAATCAAAGAGCTATCTACATGCTATACATAATAATATTGTAAATAAAACATAGCTAAAATTCACAAAACTATTTTGAAATGAATATACCATAGATAATAATAATCAAAACACAGATAATTATTTAGACAGTTTATCGGGAACAGCCCATGCAGCTGTCTCTCCAGCATTTTCAAGACTCTGCAATCCATCCAGAAGGCAAGCTGGGGTGGGGAGGAGTGATGCTGTGACAAAAAAAAGGGACTTCCTACCAGCCAAAGAACATAAGAAGAACCTGCTGGATGAGGCCAGTGGCCCATCTAGTCTAGCATCCTGTTCTCACAGTGGCCAACCAGATACCCATGGGAAGCCTGCAAGCAGGACCTGAGCACAAGAGTGTGCCACACACCCCAGTGGTTTCTAGCAACTGGTATTCAGACACATACTGCCTCCAACTATGGAAGCAGACCCTAGTAGCTAGTGGCTAGTAGCCTTTGATACAGTTATCCTCCATGAATTGTCTAACCCTCTGTTAAAGCTGACCGAGTTGGTGTCCATCACTGCCTCCTCTGGGAGCAAGCTTAACTTAAAGGAAAAAAAACGTGGCAGGTGGCATGTCTGCGGCAGGTCCCAAGGAGGGAAGGTGCAGAGATAAAGCAGGAGGTAGTGAGAGCCAGCAACAGAGAAGAAATGAAGAAGCTCAGAGTAAAAAGGAAATAGGAGATGTGAAGGTGATGGACAACAGAGGCAGAGGACAAAACACAGGCAGCCACAGAAGGAAAAGATAGAAAGGAAGAGAAGAGATGGCAAGTGTTGCCCCAAAGGAACAGAAGGCAGAAAGGCAATAGTGGGTATTCTGGTGTGTGTGTGTGCAGAAACCACTGTAGTGGTGAATCAAGTAGGAGTAGGAAGGATTGTGGGGGTGAGGAGGGTCCACATCCTACACAACCCAAAAACAGTGCTGGCCAGTTAAATTAACATAATAGACATTAAATCTCTTGATGTAAAGAGCCCCAAAATCAGCCTGAGCTCACCAGGGGTTTCTGATACTAAGAGATGTTCTGGCCCTCTGAGGATCCATGGTACATATGGGAAGTGGTAGGAGAGTTCACACAGCTTTACACACTTACTGATATATTGATTTTATTTGTAAATTTGTTTGTAAAGGCATTTTTTCTTGAAAAAGGGATTTCTTCTCTTTTTATGCTGACAACTCCTTAAGGCACCGCAATTTGGTTTATTGGACCATATGTAGGCATCTAATACTCATATCTAGGCTGTTTGTGTGCGTTTGCAGGTAGGCAATAATAGAATTATTACTAGCAAAAGAAAGGGTTTGATATTATTTAAACTTTAGATCAGGAATAGCTAACTTGTGGCTACAGATGTCAATAGATTCCAACTCCTATCAGCCCCAGCCAGTATGACTAGCGATGATGGGAGTTGTATTCCAACATCTTGAGGGGCAAAGGTTAGCCACTCTACTTTAGACTTATTATATGAGATAGCCACTGGAAAATATTAACAGATTAATAAAGCTGCTAATGCAGTGCCCTTCCGTGTATTCTGGTGTTCATTTATGCTGAAATCCAGCATATAGTATTGGTGTTTCTTTGAGCAGTATGGGATCATCCCTAAAGTATGCCACACAAAGGGAAGGGAAGGGGCTAGAAAAATCACAAAAGAGAGATGTGGTATTGGTTAATATGGAATAAAGTGATGGGGGAGGAGATGAGTGTTTTAAAAAGGTCTTTAAATATGTGACCTATTTTGTGGACTGCCCCCACATTTCTCTGTATTTTTTGTAAATTCTTTTTAGCAGGGTATGGTTTATTTTATTTATTTATTTATTTTATTATACTTGTAAACCGCCCCATAGCCGAAGCTCTCTGGGCGGTTTACAGTAACTAAAAACATTAAAACAAATACAATTTAAAACAGATCTTATAAAAACAATTTAAAACACAATTAAAAAATTTAAGCAGTATAAAACACATGCTAAAATGCCTGGGAGAAGAGGAAAGTCTTGACCTGTTACCAAAAAGATAACAGTGTTGGCGCCAGGTGCACCTTGTCAGGGGGATCATTCCATAATTTGGGGGCCACCACTGAGAAGGCCCTCTCCCTCCATTTTAGCACCAAATAATATGCAAACTACAAAATGAACACATGCATTTTATACATACCAATGTGCATATATTTTCCAAAAATAGGAAAATCTCCATGTAGGAAAAAATGACTTGTGGGATTAGCTCAGTGCCCCTTGACAAGTCAGTAAATTGAAAAAACAGTCACACAAACTAGTACCTGTTTGGAGAAACATTTTTATGTTATTTTATTGCATTTCTATCCTGTCTTTCTTCCATAATGGAACCCAATGCGGCATACACGTGGTTCCTTCTGAGAATATCTAGTTTGATTTCCTTTACTCCGTGGAATTTTTTAAAGCAACAACTAGCTCATGACTACAAATATCATTTTGTTCCTCAGTGTCTATATCGTAATATGCCATTTGGGGGAGAGAGTAGAGGAAGCATAAGGGCAATTGGCTTTTTAAAAATTCATTTGGGAAGTAATCCATGTTACTTTTTAGAAATTTAGTGGGTAAAATAGGAACATAGGAAGCTGACTAGTATTGAGTTAGGCCTTTGGTCCACGTCACTCAGTACTGCCTCCAGTGATTGGCAGGGGCTCTCAGGGCTCCTAGCCCTGTCTGGAGATTCTGGGGACCTCCTTCATCCAAGGCAAACATTCTACCACTCAGCTGCAGCCCTTCCTCTAAATTATGTTTTTAATATGTTTCTATGGAGTGACCTTTAAAATGTTGCTGATAGCATATTCTTCTTACATAAGCTACTTTAGGTATACTTGTACAGAAAAATTGGGTATAAAAATAATCATCTGCATAGCAGTATTTAGACACTGGATTTCATTTACAATTTAAACACTTGTATGATGCTATATACAGGATGGTTAAACCTCAGTGAGGCCACAGGTTTTAGCACCCAACTGTACTTGGGCTTACAACCATTTTGTATTGTTCATCTAATATTTTTTGTGTGTGATGCAGTTGTTACACTTTAGAATCATCATTGTTATAATATGTTATAATTGTAAGCAAGTAAATCAGTAATATAGTTGCCTTTGAAATGAGGCAGTCTAAAATGATGAGAAGATCAGAAGGGTTAACCATTTGGAGTTCAGGAAAGGTTTATGTTATCTTTCTGGTAAAATACCTCACCAGAAACTAGATTGCACAACTATTTTGACCGTCAATGAGTTCTCATTTTTAATCCCTGGAGCATGAATATCATGTTTCTTCATCAGTCAGCAGTGACTTTATTAATATAATTACTGTAAAAGGTAATAGATCTTCATTTTATCCTGATTATAATTATAAATATTGCCAAAGTTAGTACATTTTATATTGACACAAGACATTCATCTTCTTGCTAGTGCATGCATTCTGACAATGCAGTTGTTCAAAAGCATATTTCTGTGGACATGAATATGTTCAAGTTTAAGTGGTGGCCACCCTTGCTTTTCAGGTAGGATCATAAAATACATATTCGTAACAGGAGCTGAAGTTTCAGTGATTAGTCAAATGGCTTCCCTCAGAATGTGCCTTGACTTCCTTGTTTGAGTCAGTTTGAGCCATTTGTCCTGCAGACACCTTTCTGTGTTGCAACCTGTCACTGTGCAGTTGTTGATGTATTACAAGTCCCATCATCCCTGACCATTAGACATGCAGGCTAAGGTTGATGAAAGTTGGAGTCCAACAACACCTGGAGGTTTTGCATCCTTGGTTTATAGAAAATTTTGGTCTGGATTGTGTAGTGTTCTATCTGGATCCCGTGGGTTCAAGGTTCTGTCTTGTAGAACTGGACAGCCTTTTCATCCCCAGCTACTCTGATTCTGTAACAGAAACATAATCTTCTCTTTTATGTTTAAAATGTTTTAAACATATAACAGTTTAAACATTTGCCTGTTTTAAAAATATTTTCTGCTATGTGTAGGAGAATCTTTTCAGTCATTGTGGGTACAACTACAGATGGTTGCTGTGATATCAAAAAATCATTAATTTCGCCATTCTAAGCTGCAATCCTATACTTGGGTTACTTAGGACACAATAATCGCTCTCTTCAATGTCTGGAATGCTCTGCCAACAGAGAGTCATCAGGAACCTTCTGTTTTAACTTTTAAACACCTGCTGAAAACCCTTCTGTTCTGCCAGGCTTATGCAAGCAATTAAGATGTCTTTTTGCAATAGTTGACCTCTATTTTATTGTATTTTAATGGTTTTTACTATACAGTAGGGCCCCGCTTATATGGCGGGTTCTGTTCCAGACCCCCGCCGTAAAGCGGAAAACACCTTAAAGCGGAACCCCATTGACTTTAATGGGCTGCGTTGCACCAAAACGACGCAAAACGACGCAAAAGAGAAAAAAATAGCTTTTAAATTAAAAATGAAAGCCGCCGCATCAGCGGAATGCCTTAAAGCGGAACGCCGTAAAGCGGGGCCGTACTGTACAGGGTTTTTTTTCCCTTGTAAACCGCTTTGATGTTTTTAAATGAAATAGTGGTATACAAATATATGTATAAATAAAACAAATAAACAAGGGCATGTTCGACAGGGAGACCTGATTAGCTGTAGCTGCTTGCCGAGTGTGCACTCAGTGGCAAACTCAGGTTTACATGTGAATAATCCATGAAATGGTTTACATGCTGAAATACTTAAGAAATAGGTCAATTTGCCAAGCATGATGTCAGAAGTTTTTGTTAAAAACATGAACAGGTTATCAGGTTAACAGAAACACTCTTCAGATTTCAGTTTGTTATGTTTTAACTTGTTCATGTTTTTAACAAAACCTTTTTGCAAACTTTGCATTCACATAATATTTATATTGAGTGTAACCATCTTGTACTGATGTAACAAGTATAATTTATTAGGTTTTATTTTCACCTCTCTGGAGCTATGAAAATATTTTTATGTCAGGCCATTAGACTCATCATGATAATACATGACAGGCTATTCATAGTCATGTTTTGTTCAGCTTTTATGTACCATGTTTTAGATAACACAACTGCTCTTTTTATGCATGTATCATAACAGCGTGAAAGAACAAGAACAGTCCTTATCCATTTGAATCAAAACTGGGGGTGCAATTCAGTGATGTAAATTTAAACCAGTGGAACCATGTATTATGCCAGGGGTCACCAACCTTTTTGGACCAAGGGGCACATTTCAAATTTGGAGAGAGTGCTGTGTATGTCGGTCACAAAAGTGCTGCCATGGGGGCATGGCATAACAGAAAATTAGGAAGATTAACATCATTGCTGCGTTTTTCCCAACCTCATGCTTACCATGGGAAGTCAGTTATGTCCTGCTGAACCTGATTGTGGGGACATGGCTGTTAGAGGAACAAGAGTCCTGTTTTCCCCATTGCCAATCCTAAATCAAAGCTGCCATCCTGTATCCACTTACCTGGAACTAACCCCCATTAAGCACAAAGAGACTTGTATCTGAAGTATTATGTTTTTATTAGTCACTTTCCTTAGACGTCTACCATTGTACTTTATGTTAACTATCCAGTGAAAATAAGTGCTTGGACATCAGTTCCTGCATAGCAGGAGACATGCATAAGCTGTTTTGCAAAGTTTTTATATTATGCATATTATTATTATTAATTATTATTATTATCATCATCATCATGTATTTACCCACCCTTCAGAGAGAGAGAGTGGGATGTCATCTGCATATTGATGACACCTCAATCCAAATCGCCTGATGACAGCTCCCAGTAGCTTCATATAGATGTTAAACAGTATGGGGGACAAGATGGAACCCTGCAGCACACTACAGGATAGCTCCCATGGTGCCAAACAGTAGTCTCCCATAACTAATTTTTGAAAGCAGCCTTGGAGGTATGAGTTGAACCACTGAAGCATAGTGCCCCCAACCCCCATCTCCCTGAGACACTCTAGAAGGATACCGTGGTCAATAGTATCGAAAGCCACCAAGAGATCAAGGAAAACAAGCAGAGTTACACTCCCCCATCTTTCTACAGACATGTCATTAACCAGAGCAACCAAGGCAGCTTCAGTGCCATGGCCAGGCTTGAAGCCAGACTGGATGGATCCAGTAATCAGTTTCTCTAAGCATGCTTGAAGCCAAACCACCACCATCTTCTTGAACATCTTGCCCCAAAAGGGGATATTTGCCACTGGGCAATAGGTGTTTCTTTGCCATTTGGAGGCATTCTTTAACATCCACATACATGTATTGTGTAGTAATATTTGCCGAAAATAACTTCTAGGGAGTACCTGATCTCAGATGAATCTACCACTGGAAAGAAGTGTCCTGGTTGCTGGGTTAAAAAAAGAAGGGCAAACTAGAGAGTTCCAAGGAATACTAAAAATTAAAACAGAAGCAGTGCACTAAAGGGAAGGGGGAAACAGCAGCTCTTTAGGATCCCGGGGATTCCTATTGCCTGGTGTCAAGTCACCTCACTTCTCACAGTTCTGAGTTCACTTGTTAGTAAAAACACTGACAAGTGGAAGCAGTCAGGCTGGCTTATTTTACAGAAATTGCTTACAAGGGTACCTGCACATTTTCTTTCATAACTTTCTGAGAGCACTAGAGACTTACTTTTTTTTTTTAAAGAAATGAAACCTTGGAGTCTAGGGTTCCTAACTGAGCATACTGCCGAAGGCCTTTGGTACTTGTGAACACTGGTTGGTGACCCCCATACTATGCAAATAAGTCTATCCAGTGTATTCTGTTAATGATCTTAAACCTTTTTGAAAGCAAGTTCTGCTGTCTAACTTTTTAAGGGAAAAGAATTGTGCATGGGAATTGCCATGTCAATTGTCTGTTTTAATCCACAACACTTTAGAGTGTGCCACTCTTTTTAGATTTCACTGAAGCCTAGCTAATTTTGAGGGTGAAATTTTAACACAAATGTACATTCTTTCACAGAGCAATTAAAAATCTTTGATTGTTTAACTTTTCACCACAATTAAAACCACTAATCAGAATGAAAAGAGACAAAACAAATTTATAGGAACAATAGATTCGCTCAGACTTTGGTTGCTAGTCAGTTTCCCGTGTTCTTCTGCTCTTTTCCTACACTCCAGCTGTATATACTGCAATGAACATCAACAAGAAAAATCCTAGAGAGTCCTATGCATGTCTACTCAGATGTCAGTCCCATTGAGCTCACTCCCAAGAAATTGGGTACAGAATTACAGCCTTAAATATTTAAGGGCAATACTTCTATGCCCTGTATTTCTTCCTTTTTTTCTTTCCCTTTTCTATAAATCATTTTGCACTTAACTCTGGCATATTCCTGTTATCCAATCTAACAGAGAGATTAGCATGTGTTCTGTTGTACACAGTGTGTGTACTTGTGCTGTATTTCCTGATGCTGTGGTTTTATTGTGAGTGGTAAGCTGCCTTAAGTGTTGTGTAGACATCACAATCCCAGGGAATGCAGTAATTATCAAACTATTGCCTTAATATCCCATGCAAGTAAACTTAATGCTCAAGATTCTACAACAAAGGCTCTTACCATATATGGAGCGAGAAATGCCGATGTCCAAGCTGGATTTAGAAAAGGAAGAAGTACCAGAGATCATATTGCAAACATATATTGGGTAATGGAACAGATTAAGGACTTTCAGAAGAAAATCGCCATATGCTTTATAGATTACAGCAAAACCTTTAATTGTGTAGATCATGAAAAACTATAGAATGCTTTAAAAGAAATGGGGGTGCCACAGCATCTGATTGTTCTGATGCGTAACCTATACGCTGGACAAGAGGCTACCGTAAGGACAGAATATGGAGAAACCAACTGGTTCTCAATTGGAAAAGGTATGAGACAGTGGTGTTTTTTATCTATTTGTTTAATCTATATGCAGAACATATCATATGGAAGGCAGGATTGGACCAAGATGATGGAGGTGTGAAAATTGGAGGGAGAAACATCAATAATTTAGGATATGCAGATGCTACCATACTACTAGCGGAAACCAGTAATGATTTGAAATGAATGCTAATGAAAGTTAAAGAGGAAAGCACAAAAGCAGGACTACAACTGAACATCAAGAAGACTAAAGTAATGACAACAGAAGATTTATGTAACTTTAAAGTTGACATTGAGGACATTGAACTTGTCAAGGATTATCAATACCTCGGCACAGTTATTAACCAAAATGGAGACAAACGTCAAGAAATCAGGAGAAGGCTAGGACTGGGGAGGGTAGCTATGAGAGAACTAGAAAAGGTCCTCAAATGCAAAGATGTATCACAACACCAAAGTCAGGATAATTCAGACCGTGGTATTGCCGATCTCTATGTATGGATGTGAAAGTTGGACAGTGAAAAAAGTGGATAAGAGAAAAATCAACTCATTTGAAATGTGGTGTTGCAGGAGAGCTTTGCACATACCATGGACTGCTTAATAGACAAATATTTGGGTGTTAGAACAAATTAAATTAGAACTATCAGTAGAAGCTAAAATGATGAAACTGAGGTTATCATACTTTGGACATATAATGAGCAGACATGATTCACTAAAAAAGACAATAATGCTGGGAAAAATAGGAGTAGAAAAAGAGGAAGACCAAACAAGAGATAGTTTGATTTTGTAAAGGAAGCCATAGACCTGAACTTACAAGATCTGAACAGGGTGGTCCATGACAGATGCTATGAGGTCGCTGATTCATAGGGTCGCCATAAGTCATAGTCAAGTTGAAGGCACATAATAAACTCTGAGCAATCGACTTGAAGGCATCTAACAACAACAAACTCTGAGCAGAACTCAGCTAGACATAACCTCTAGTGGTTTACTCATTTCAAGACTCATTTCCAAAATACATCAAGGAAATTGATAAAACAAATAGCATACCAATAAACTGGAAATTAATAAACTAGCATTCTATTAGTTAGGCTCTGGTTTGTTAAGATACATCACTGGCCACTAGTGAGTCAAGAACATTAATTTTCAATTTTGCATAAACCTCATCTGAAACAAGTTCCAACTTTATGCTTTTTTAGAAATTTTGCTTCTTAAGCTATCTACATGATTACACTATTGTTTCACTGAAATGTAAGTCATGCAATTTATTTCCAAAACAGGCAGCAATTATTGTGAGCTGACTACTTTCCACCTCAACCCTATTCTCTTGGTTTTGGAGATTTAAGAAAATCAAGAACTTGATGTTTTTCTGGTTTTTGCACTGCCCCCTAAGCACCAGCTTCCCAAATGTCTGGAATATCCTAGTTGAACATGCTTTCAATTCCCATTTTACTTCATGAAAGTTGTACTACAGGGCATTAATTTGGATTTTAGAAACAAATAATAATTCTAAGTAAAATTCCGTGCTGCTAACTATGTTTTTCTTAGTGACAGTGACAGACTCTATACATCACTGCCAGTCAGCATGACTGCAGATTTCCCTACTATTCTTTGCTTCAAATCAAATTAGAAGGAGGCCACAATAGTGTTTTGTCAATTTACTAAATAATGAAAATTAAACTTCAAGTTTTCACTCTGTTGATCAAATTCTCTATTTTGAGTTCTTTTAAAATGAAAGCTCAAAGAAATATGAATTAAACACACAACTTGGAACAACAGTGCGGTCTGAGGTTTACATTAACACATTTGTACATTCTGTTGGGAATACATGTCAATTTTTGCTGAATATTTGGATAAAGATGAATTATGTACTTAAAGCTAGCAGTGAAAATATATAACTTACTTAAAAGGCTGCAATCCTATGCACACTTAACTAGAAGTAGGAATGGAAGAATCTGTCAATTTCAGTTCTCTCAGTTTCTCATTTTTCCAATCTTAAATTCAATTCTCCGGATTTTTTAAAGCAAAAAATTCTCACAAAAAGTCATCAGCATTATAGTGTGCCAAATTCTTCCAAGCTACACAGGAAGTGAATTGGACTGTGAAAGACCAACCCAAATTGTGTTTGCATTTTGACAAATTTGTAGGGCAGTACAATCTCAGAGATGAGGTCAGGTCTCCTGCTTCCCTGGTACATTCACTATAGCTGCCCAATTTCCCTGCTTTTTAAAGTTTGATAGAAATATCTGTGGGCTATAGGTACATTCTTAAACTGCAAGTTTTTTGCCTATTAATGAATTAATTAAAAATCAGCCAGGCATTTTTTTTACTTTTAAACTGCAGAAAATGAAGGTCAGAGTAGGGGCAAGGTCAGTAATAGAATTGCAGGTACTCTGTGAACATGGTTGATTTTTAATTAACTTCAGCAGATTATGAGAACTCTTGACAAAAAAAAAGGTGAAAAGGACTCTGAGGTTTTTTTCTCTTTTTAGACTTTGAACTCTCTATTCTCTCTGCGTTTTTTGTGTATCGCCATGAAAATTTAGAGGGTTGTTAAACAAGCATTTCTGAGTTCAGGACTATAAGTTTTGTAAGGTTTTGTTTTGAAGTGAGCTTATGGGAAGCATCAGAATGGCATAGGGGGTATTTTCAATTTAACATTGCAGAATGTGAAAAATCCACACTGGCTATTGTATACAGCCACTCTCATGGCTGTATAATATGTTACTGTAATTCAAGAACAATTTACTGATAGTCTTTAACACTCTGATCTATTATGCTGGTTACAGACATATATTCTTGTTTCCAGAGAGCTGGAAACTGTTTGAAGGTAGGTTGTTTGTAGTGTGTATACACCAGGAATAGTAAACCTGAGGATTTCCAGATGTTGTTGAATTCCAGGCCCAGCCAACATGACCAGTGGTTAGGGATGATGGGAACTGTAGTCCAATATCATCAGTGGTGTTTGTGTCACAGGTTCCCTAACACATCCAGTTGGCACGTCTGACAAACTCTTACTTAGTTTTTAACCTGTTTTCCCAAGTAGCAAAAACAAAGATATACTAAAGTACCTCTGGGTGCAGTAGCTTGCTGTAGGCTTTATTTGTAACTATTGTTCAGTAAGGCAGTTATACTTTAAAATTTAATTAAAAACTACAGTTTAATGTAAATTTTATATAATGCAGTTATGTACTTTGGAAAAAATCCCAACGTGCTAAGCATCCTTTCCAGAAAAGCATGTTGATTCATGGCCCTTCTTTCTCTCAGACAGTGTCTGATATGCACAATCTGGAGAGCAGTGTTTTTAAAATTGGGGTGTATGATGCAACTGTGAGAAGTACCATAAACTCCTCCTCCTAAAGCCTAAGCAACAGCAACCACTAAAATGTTAAAACAGTTTTGGTCTTTTAAAATATAGGATGAATTAATGTAGGATATGGGGAGATGGGATTATGATTATGAAAACAGTGGCATCTTTCACCACAACCTCACCCATATATCTAACTTAACAGAAATGAGAGAAGCAACTTGTTGGTCCACATGAAATGCAACAGGGAGAAGGAATTAGCACAGAAGATATTTCATAGATGCTTTCCATCATTATGACCTTCTATCATGTATTTTCCTTACAGTCATACTTTCTTTTCCTCAGTGTGAGACATTCAGCACTGTCAGTACCTTGCTTGTGTTCAGAGTTTTGAGTAAGCTAAACAAAAGCCCATGGATGTGTACAAGAACCTGTAAAAACAACAAATGCCCCCATGCCAATGAGGCATAGCTGGGATTCAATTTAGAGTGCAGCAATGCTTCTGTCAAGTCATCCAGTGCTCCTTCAGAATACTCCAGGAAAACTATATACTGTAAAGGCTACTGGGGTAGAGGTAGGTTAGACATGAAGAATTAATCATGAATCCTTTCTTTCTTTCTTTCTTTCTTTCTTTCTTTCTTTCTTTCTTTCTCTTTCTTTCTTTCTTTCTTTCTTTCTTTCTTTCTTTCTTTCTTTCTTTCTTTCTTTCATCTATCTATCTATCTATCTATCTATCTATCTATCTATCTATCTATCTATCTATCTATCTATCTATCTATCTATCTATCTATCTATCTATCTATCTATCTATTTATTTATTTACCGCCCCATAGCCAAAGCTCTCTGGGCGGTTTACAGTAAAAATGTACGTTTGCAAAACAGAAGTATGACCATATCCAACATATTTATGTATTTATCAGGAAAACAATCACACACCCCTTTGTGATTATTTATTTTTATTTATTTAGTTGCATTTCTAAACCGCCCTATAGCTAGCAGCTCCCAGGGCGGTGTACAACATGATAAAACCACAATATTTAAAATACAGCAAGTGTGTATTGTGCAGACAATATAAACATTATATAAACAAAGTGAAAGAAAACTAAAAAAAAAAAAAGATTAAAAGCTTAAATACTTTAAAATGCCTGGGTGAAGAGGTGGGTTTTTACCTGGCGCCGGAAAGATGGCAGAGAAGGCGCCAGGCGTATCTCATCTGGGAGGGCATTCCATAATTCGGGGGCCACCACCGAAAAGGCCCTAGATCTTGTTACTGTTCTCCGGGCCTCTGTATGGGTTGGGACCCGGAGAAGGGCCTTAGACGTCGAGCGGAGTGAACGGGTAGGAACATAGCGGGAGAGGCGTTCCATCAGATATTGCGGTCCAGTGCCGTTAAGGGCTTTATAGGTAAGGACCAACACTTTGAATCTGGCCCGGAAACATATTGGAAGCCAGTGCAGTTGGGCCAGAATAGTTGTTATGTGGTCGAATTTCTTCGTCCCAGTAAGAACTCTGGCCGCAGCATTCTGCACTAGCTGAAGTTTCCGAATCGTTTTCAAAGGTAACCCTACGTAGAGAGCATTACAGTAATCCAATCTAGATGTTACCAGAGCGTGAATAACTGAGGTTAGGTTCTCCCTGTCCAGATAGGGTCGTAGTTGGGCTACCAGCCGAAGCTGGTAGAACGCATTTCGTGCCACCGAGGCTACCTGGGCCTCAAGTGACAGAAGCGGATCTAATAAGATCCCCAAACTACAGACGTGTTCCTTTAGGGGGAGTGTAACCCCATCTAGGACAGGTCTGACATCAACCATCTGAGCAGAGGGCCCCCCAACTAGCAGCATCTCAGTCTTGTCAGGATTGAGTTTCAGTTTGTTTGCTCTCATCCAGTCCATTATCGCGGCCAGGCAGCGGTTCAGTACAGCAACAGCCTCAACTGAAGAAGATGAAAAGGAGAAATAGAGCTACGTTGCTGGAAACGCACTCCATAACTCCTGATGACCTCACCCAGCGGCTTCATATAGATATTAAAAAGCATGGGGGACAGAACTGAGCCCTGCGGGACCCCATACTGGAGCACCCAGGGACTCGAGTAGTGTTCCCCAAGCATCACCTTCTGGAGACGATTCTCAAGATAGGAGCACAGCCACCGCCAAGCAGTGCCTCCAACTCCTAAATCCGCGAGTCGACCCAGAAGGATACCATGGTCGATGGTATCAAAAGCCGCCGAGAGATCAAGGAGAACCAACAGAGTTATACTCCCTCTGTCTTTCTCCCGACAGAGGTCATCATACAGGGCGACCAAGGCTGTTTCTATACCAAACCCCGGCCAAAAGCCGGATTGAAATGAAATGTGATGTCTTACTCAGCCACGAGTGATTGCCCGTGAGTGAGTGTGTTGTGTGCTTTCAAGTCAATTACGATCCTATGAATCAGCGACCTCCAATAGCATTTGTTATAAACCACCCTGTTCAGATCTTGTAAGTTCAGGTCTATGGCTTCCTTTACAGAATCAATCTATCTCTTGTTTGGTCTTCCTCTCTGTCCTCATTGTCCTTTGTCCTCATTGTCAACTTTAAAGTTACATAAATCTTCTGTTATTACTTTAGGCTTTTTGATGTTCAGCTGTAGTCCTGCTTTTGTGCTTTCCTCTTTAACTTTCATCAGCATTTGTTTCAAATCATTACCGGTTTCTGCTAGTAGTATGATTTTGTCTGCATATCTTAAACTATTGATATTTCTCCCTCCAGTTTTCACACCTCCTTCATCTTGGTCCAATCCCACTTTCTGTATGATATGTTCTGCGTATAGATTAAATAAAAAAGGTGATAAAATACACCCGTCTCATACCCTTTCCGATTGGGAACCAATCCTTTCTCACTATTAAAGCAACCCCATTTCTTCTTAATTTCTCATTTCCTACATAAAATATTTTGTAGTTGCTTGATTGAAAATGCCCTATTCCCGACCATTTTAATTTACTCATGCCAAGTATTGTAATATTGATACGTTCCATTTCTTGCTTGACAATTTCTAACTTTCCCTGGTTCATGCTTCTCACATTCCATGTTCCTATTGTGTGCGTCATACAACTCCAGACTCTCCTTTCGCATCTGTGCGCATCGGCCTCTGGGCTTCCTTTCAGCTTTGACCCAGCTGCGTCATTAGTCACAGTGCTACTCATACTTGTCCTTTATTCTTCCCCAGTAGCTCAGCGAGTGCCTTCCGACCTGGGGGTCTCATCTTGCAGCACTATCTCATGTTGCATTTTGGACAATCTGTTCATAAGGTTTTTGTGGTAAGAGATATTCAGAGGTGGTTTGCATTGCCTTCCTCCGAGTTTGGATGCATCTTAGTCTGGTGTCTCAACTTTGTCCATTCCGCTTTGGGTGACGCTGCTAAGAGTCTAGCCTCTTGGTCTAGACTCCTGATGGCATTGCTCTCAGCTTCTTCAACACTCTCAAACCCCTTCACCACGTTAAGGTGTGCATCCTAGAGGGGGTTGCTCAGAGTAGACCCATGGAAATTAATGGGTGTAAGTTAGTAATTCCCTTTAATTTAAATGATTTTGCTCTGTGTTTGACTAGCATTGGATGCAACCCTAGATTTTTAAGTCTGAAAAATGAATGCAAAGGTGAGATCTTGGAGAAGATGTATGCAATCTCAGTTTGAAAGAAATGGTGACATGTTTTATTATTTATTTATTTTAAATATTTCTATCCCGCCTTTCTACCCTATAATAGGGCACTCAGAGCGGCTTACTCCATTGTTCTCTTGAATGGTTCTGTGGTAGCTGATCAATTTATTTATTTTATTTATTTATTTAATTAAATTTTTATACTGCCCATAGCCAGGGCTCTCAGGGCGGTGTACAACAGAGAAAGCATTTCATATACAATTTAAAATCTAGTCATCATAATCAACAATATAGATATACATCAGTAAAAAAAAAGTTAAAAACGTAATTAAACCCATAAAGAAATGCAAGTTAATAGATAAGTACAAAAAGTGTGGCATACAAACTGAGTTTTATTTTTTTTAAAATACCAATACTAAAAATACTAAAAAATACTAAAATGCCTGGGAAAAGAGGAAGGTTTTCACCTGGCGCCGAAAAGATAGTAATGTGGGCGACAGGCATACCTCGTCAGGAAGGGTGTTCCATCGTTCGGGGGCCACTACCGAGAAGGCCCTCTTTCTTGTAGTCGCCTTCCGGGCGTCTCTCTGAGTAGGCACCCAGAGGAGGGCCTTCGTTGTTGAGCGCAGTGTACTGGTAGGTTCATATCGGGAGAGACGTTTCATCAGGTATTGCGGGCCCGTGCTGTGTAAGGCTTTATAGGTTAAAACCAACACCTTGAATCGGGCCTGGAAACATATAGGCAGCCAGTGCAGGCGGGCCAGAATCGGTGTTACATGTTCTGACCGCTTGGTCCCAGTTATCAATCTGGCTGCTGCATTCTGCACGAGCTGCAGTTTCCGAACCATCTTCAAGGGCAGCCCCATGTAGAGTGCATTGCAGTAGTCCAATTTTGAGGTTACCAGAGCATGAACGACTGAAGTAAGATGTTCCCTGTCCAGATATGGGCGTAGCTGGGCCACCAGTCTAAGTTGGTAAAAAGCACTCTGTGCCACCGAGGCCACCTGCGCCTCAAGTGACAAGGACGGGTCCAAAAGGACTCCCAAGCTGCGCACTTGCTCCTTCAGGGGGAGTGTAACCCCATCCAGAGCAGGTCGAACATCCATCATCTGGTCAGGGGATCCATTTACTAACAGCATCTCAGTCTTGTCTGGATTGAGCTTCAATTTGTTCGCTCTCATCCAGTCCATTATCGCGGCCAGGCATCGGTTTAGCACCTTGACGGCCTCACCTGAAGAAGCTAACACTTCCTCCCAATACTTAACACCACTCCTGCATTGTCAACTATTCAATAGATAAAATGAAGTCATTGCCACTTCCCCCCCCCCGAGATTCTTCAAAATATTCAAATACTGTTCCTCCTCTCCTTTGATTTGGGTTAAAATGTAATCTTCCCCCATTCTCTTACTCTTGTTGGATCAGTCTTCTAAACCCTTCAACAGCATTATTGTTCTCAGCTGTATGCTGTCTAACAATTTGTAGACCTGAGAATTAAACACAGTATTGAAATTAGTAATTTTTAAAAATATGCTTGGTGATACTATGCTCATGCTCCTTGCATGTATTGGTCTGAAAGAGAGAAGTAGCGTGTGATTCTGGAAAGCAGCTTTTACTGTGGGTTTACCTATGTCAAGGATAGGGAGCCTGACCTCCAGATGTTCTTGGATCCCACCTTACCCTAGCCAGCATGACCACTGGTCAGGAATAATGGGAGTTATAGCCCAACAAATCTGAAGGGTCACAGGTTCCCTAACCCTGAACTACATCTTTAATGTAATTCTGCATATTTTCTTACATTTTCTTTTACCTTTTCTACTAAAACATTCTGTGAAAGATTTGAATGGGTGGGTGTTTTCCAAGAGTATGAAAATCTCTACCTTGTTTTTCTTAATGTAGGAGTGTGGTGGTCTTCTAAGCCATAATTCTTAACAATTATCAAAATAATTTATCCTTGACAACCTCATGTTTATACTGATACAGATGTACTGAAAGACAGATGTTCAAATACAATATATGTTTTAGAACACCATCCAGATTTCAAGGGCATTTGAAGCAACACCATTGTGATGATGCCACACCTCACTAGTAAAAAAAAAAGTGAGGTTCATGTATCTAAATAATGCTTTCTCCCTCCTAAAGTTGATACAGTGAAAACCTGTATTGATACAGTATCTCTCCCCTGGGTTGGAAGTGGTTGTGTTGTTCACTATTACACAGAGCTTATGTGATATTATTCAGAATTCTTTACTGAGATCACCTGAAAAAAATGGCTATGTGCTGCACAGAATCCTACCTCACTTTTTGTTAACATACCACCTCTTTGAAGCAACTAACATTTTCACATATTTTGCTATAGTTGCACACAGCTTGACAAAATAGTTGCTAATACAAATATAAGCTTGTAAGAGTTTTATAGGTGAAGAATATTCACAATTTCATTTGGCATGGAACTTCAACATAGTTAGCTGAATGCAGGGTAATAAGACAGAATGGGTAATTATTCCTTGGCCTTCTGTCTCCAAGCGATTATGGTTTGACTGAGCAGCATCTAATATTTAAAATGTGCTTTAACGTATTGTCAGTTGCAGTCAGAACTCAATGTTTCTGCCAAGGATGTCAACATTCATGCCAAGGCTGCCTTAACAGGGCCAGCACAGGACTTTGTAGCTACATGGTAACTGTGGGGCAGTCTCAGCACATCATTGGCCCTATACATTCTTCAGGGCACATTCTGAACCTAGTATTTTTAATTGATCAGGAGCTTGGTGGTTTGGAGGTATTTGGTGGTTTATGTCATAATCCCCTCTGAGTTCTCTGATTCAGGCCAGGAGTGGAAGGCACTGGAGGAAGAAAACTCTGAAGGGGAGGGAGGGGAGATTAGACAATGGAACAGAGCCCTTTCAACGAAAAAACAAACACACACTCTCTGTCTCTGGACAATAGACCAGATCTGTTGATGAGGCAGGAGTCCCAGAGGCTGCTTTCCCCATGCCCATGGAGAAGGGGAGGCATTAGTGACTGTGAAGGCTGTTTCCTCACTAGAGACCAAGGAGGGCTCAAGGGTGCAGACTGCCATGACAGAGTGGGAGAATTCAGAGAGGAGGCAGTTCTGACAGAGTCTCTCTAGGAGAGGCAGCACATCAAGGGAAAAAAGGTGGCACATCCAACTTCCACCAGGAATTCCTGTAAGGATGGGGATTCTTTCAAGTAGCACCATTTGGAAAGATTCCAAACATACATCCATGAAGTTTCTTTTCTACTGGTGCCTGTTTCCTATACTTTAGAAGCTTTTTACAACTCAGTGCCCCACTCAAATATGTAGTAAAAATGTAAACATTTATTTCTCATCACTGAGAATGAATGTGAACATGCATTTGCCATGTCTAAGCCATGGTTTCTTTGTGTGGCATGTCTGGAGCTGTTTCATATGTTGACATATCTAGATGTATGAAATACGAGTGATTAGAAAACAAATATGAGACTGCTTTCTGTCATTGTATTGCCAGAATCCAACTAGTATTGAAACAAGAGTGTACATCAGTGTATGGTATGGGCGCCCACACATAGTGAGAAATCACCCACATCAGACGTAGTATGTGTGCATCTGAATCCATCTGGAGTTACATTTCTTATTTAAAAGCAGAGGGTAGATATCTTCTTGTGGAATCAAATTGTTGTAATATGAATTCATAGACTGTATGATTGGTGAGATTCCAGAATGCTTTCTTTTCCAAATTACATCCACATGGTGTGGTAAACATTTTGTTCTTTGGTTGGTATGTAAATGCAGTAAATCACACATTTAAATAAGAATAAAATTATTACATGCCAGGATAAACTAGATTCATTGAATCAGAAGTTCAACAACAATAAGGTCTACTTTTTGGAGATGGTGGAATAGATTTCCACAGAATGATGAACAGGAAAGAGCAATTACCAGGACTGCTGTTACAGGTTTAACCGATGAATAAAACAATTTGCTTTACATGTTCCATAAGCATCACACAACTAGGATGCCAGAACCATAGAAGCAGCAGTGGGTGGTCGATAATGTGAGTTAATTGGTGTGGGACAAGAACAAAATCTCTGCTGCTCATTTTGTTTTTTCCTATCCTGCTGTGTTTGATGGTTTACAATATGTCTAAACTTTTCAAGTACCTAAGTCTGTGATGTTCCCTGTTGTTAAATATTTGGCTTTCCTAAGTGAGAATATTGAGAAGTAGGATTGTAGCACTGTATACAAAGAAAGCTGGGGACAGGAATGGTGTGGTAAATATGATTGCCCATGACATCTTGTATTGAGTCAGTTTGCACTGCCAGTTTAATTCTGTAGAAGCTCCACGAAAAAATTATTTCCTATCAAAATATCACTTGGATGAAATATTCACTCACAGGTTCAGCTGTAAATTAGAAAGACAGCCCAATTCTTGTTTCTACTTTTATTTTGGTTTCATGAATCCAAAATATAAAGCAGCCACTCAGAAAAAAAGCTTTGCTTTTATACATGTGGGGAACTCAGCAAAAAAGTTTGCCAGTGACTTGATCCTGCAAAGAAGGCAAGGGATCTATCAATATCCCCAGGATGTCCTTTTGCATTGACTGTTGTCATTCAAAAATGTGCACGGCAATCTGCGAATGAGGATAAGAGAAAATATTCAGCTAAGTTCCAAATTCCTATAGAAGTGGAAGTTGAGGCAAAAACCATTTCCCCAACCATAGTAGGATCATCTATTCTGTTCTATGCAACCCAAATCCACTGGTAACATTCTGCTCACTGTTAAATCCAGCCCTATAATGTAATTCACATCATAAGGCAAGAATTCAAGCTTCCTTCAAGCTTAATATTGCAGTGTATTAGACATGAGTGGTATGCTTTCAACTTGTGTAGTATGCTTAGGTACAGATACTGAAGGGGAAATCAATAATAGGATATTCATAATATGTAGGAAATGAAGAAAATCATGCAGGAGAGAAGTTTGGTTATGTTGATGGTACTAATGTTCATCTTCGTGTCATTCACTTAATGTATTTCTATACCAGTAACAACAGACTGTTCTGTCATTCAGTTTATCAAAATTGTTGATGACATCCGAGAATCATATTGAAGTCTATCAAAAAGATAGTTCCAAAATTTAAAATATGAACTTAACGGAATTCATCTGTCTTTCATTTTTGAAATTAAAAAATACTGTAAAGAAATGTGGGAGTAATTATGTGTAATGGATTGTATTCCGGCTTCTGTTGCTCTTTTAAAAAAACAATGCCATTTCAGTCAAATGCGTGTGTTGTACTGCACACAATAACCAGCAGGATTACTCAGGACAGGGAGCATGGCCAGCTGACAGTTTCCCAATATCTTTAAATATGTACATTTGTTTCTTTCTGTCATTACAGTTTTGGAGTGTTCAGTGCCTATAAAAAAAATACTTTGTGCACTCCCTTTTTTAAATACCAGGATGATATCTGTAACAAGGATGATCAGGGGACTGGAAACAAAGCCCTATGAGGAGAGACTGATAGAACTGGGCATGTTTAACCAGGAGAAGAGAAGACTGAGGGGAGATATGATAGCACTATAGTACATGAAAGGGTGTCACACAGAGGAGGGCTAGGATCTCTTCTTGATCGTCTCAGAGTGCAGGACACAGAATAATGGGCTCAAGTTGCAGGAAGCAAGATTTTAACTGGACATCAGGAAAAACTTCCTAACTGTTAGAGCCATATGACAATAGAATCAATTACCTAGAGAGGTAGTGGGCTCTCCGACACTGGAGGCATTCAAGAGGCAGCAGGACAGCCATCTGTCAGGAATGCTTTGATTTGGATTCCTGCATTGCGCAGGGGGTTGGACTTGATGGCCTTATAGGCCACTTCCAACTCTACTATTCTATTATTCTAACTGTAAAACATTCCTTGACACAGGATGAGATGTTTCTGCTGATAATCAGAGCCAGTCTTACTATTAGGCATGTTGAGCCACTGAGCTCAGACGGTGGACTGGAAACTGCAGCAGAATGCCCGCAGCCCATCCATCCTGCTCATCCCTACCATTCTGCTTCTGAAACTAAGCTGTCGCTTTACTCCAAATAGTCAACATCGGTGTTGAGCCTCAGCTAACCCAGAATGGACAGGGAAGGGGGAGGCATGAGTTTCAGGCGCCTCCGCTGCCAGAGGAAGCAGAATTGGGAATTGTTGAGTCTGAGTAGGACCTTGCGGGAGGGGGTCAGCCTGCTCACCAGCCAATTCCCACGGGTCCCGCACTCTCCGAGGAACAGAGAGCGCCGCCCCCAGCTGCTGCAGAAGACTTGTTCTGGGAGGCTCCAGAGACAGTGCCAGCGCCTCCCTTGCCAAGCAGTTCCCAGGAGGATACCAGTGTGGCACAGCCCCCTGATCTTGAGCCTGTTGCTCAGGAACAGGTGTCTTCCGATGAGCCGTTGGAAACACGCCCTCTGTCCCCGCGCTCCCGCTGCCGCGAGAAACGGACAGGGCAAAGACAGGAATTACGCAGGAGTCAGAGATTATGTTTGAAAATGTTCCCTTCTTAAGCTTGCCGCTTACAGTGGGGAGTCATTGAGTTAACTTCCTTCACACGCTGCAGAGCATGTCTAGAGTGTAGTTAGGAATTCTAGTGAGTTAGCGCAGGGTTTTCTATGAAGCGCAATGCCTTTGATGTATCCATTACTCTAATAAAACGAGATTTACTTGCACCTACGCTTCAGCCTCATCCTTCCGGCTCTGAACAGGACAATCGGGCAGCACCATCTTCAATCCCTCAAAATGCAATGCACCGCATTATGACGTTACGTTGGGCATTGCATTTTGAAGATTGAATATGGCAGCTTCTTGTCACACATAATCCAGACCCAAGAAGGGTCCTGGCTCCTATTTTCAAGTGGAGTCCTTTAAGCTGCTGGTTGAGTAAAGGGATGGTTCATGTAACTGGGCGTGACATTGGCAGCCCTGGACAGGGATCCATACTCAGACATTTGCATAATCCCCCCCACCTGACCAGCGGTTTACCTGGTTCCAGAGGCAGGGTGACACTTTAAAATAAGAGTTGAGTTCCCGCTTAGCTCAGTTGGCAGTAGGTGACAGCCATCTTAAATCCTTAAACATGCAGTGTGTGATGTTGACATCACATCAAGCATTGCACCTTGAGTTTCTAGGATGGTGGTCATTTTTCCATGGCCTGGAGCTGAGCAAGAGCTTGTCTCCTATTTTAAAGTGCCATCCTGCCACCACCAGAATGATGTCCATCTAAAGTGGCGTATGTTGAGACAGCCCTCCTGCTGATTTTCAAGAAGATGTGTGTGTGTTATGTGCCTTCAAATCGATTATGACTTATGGCGACCCAATGAATTGGCAACCTCCGATAGCATCAGTCATGAACCATTCTGTTCAGATCTTGTAAGTTCAGGTCTGTGGCTTCCTTTATGGAATTGATCCAACTCTTGTTTGGTCTTCCTCTTTTTCTACTCCCTTCTGTTTTTCCCAACATTATTGTCTATTCTAGTGAATCATGTCTTCTCATGATGTATCCAAAGTACGATAGCCTCAGTTTCATCATTTTAGCTTCTAGTGATAGTTCTGGTTATCTCACATTCCATGTTCCTATTATGTACATCATACAACTCTCCTTTCACATCTGTGCACATCAGCCTCTGGGCTTCCTTTCGGCTTTGACCCAGTTGCGTCATTAGTCACAGCACTACTCATACTTGTCCATTGTTATTCCTCAGTAGCTCAGTGCCATCTGACCTGGGGGTCTCATCTTCCAGCACTATCTCATGTTGTATATTGTATAGTCTATTCATAAGGTTTTCATGGTAAGAGAGATTCAGAGGTGGTTTACCATTGCCTTCCTCTGAGTCTGGATGCATCTTAGTCTGGTGTCTCAGCTTTGACCATTCCACCTTGGGTGACCCTGCTAGGAGTCTAGCCTCTTGGTCTAGAGACTCATGACGGCATTGCTCTCAGTTTCTTTGACACTTTCAAACCCCCTCACCACGTTAAGGTGTGCATCCTAGAGGGGGTTCAAGAAGATAACTCTTGATAAATATTAGTTTCGTTTCCAAATTAAGTATGCTAAACTGATTTTGTCATTGTCTTACACTATATACAGCCAGAGTTGTGCTCAGTTCAATATTTGAAAATCTAGCCTAAAGGAAGGAAAATAATCTGGTGTTATGTGAACTTAAGAAGCTGTATAGGGAGTTGGACCATTTAATCTTATATTGTGTGCACCAACAGGCAGCGGCTCTCAATGATTTCATGCAAAGATATTTATCTGTCCTGTTACCTGAGCAATTTTTTAAGTAGTAGATCCCCAAAATGGAACCTATGGCCTTCTGCAGGCAAAGCATGTGCTGCGTCACTGAGCTGTGGGCCCTCTCTGCTTCTCATTTCTCTTCCCCAGAAATGTTTTGAATTCATGTATTGAATTTACCTTTTTAGATATAAAAGAAACTGATAATGGATGTATTTTTTTCTCTTTCAGGACAGTCTTAAGCTTCAAGAGACTATGGATTCAGCTGCTGCACTTATCATGGCATTAATAAGAGACAGAAATCCTGCCTTTGTAGGCCAGCTTCTAGTAGCATGAAAAGGAAATATACATATATCAAGCAGGCTTCATTGCAGGCTTTTTAACAGTTATAATTGAAATCTACTAACAGTGTATTTAGGGTGGCATTTAAATATTTAAGGAGGTTTTATATGAAATATAGGTACTATAAGATACAGAAGGGTATGTTGCCTTGAGTGTCTTTGGGCAGAGAAAACTGCTAAGAAATAAGATTATGCTGTTATATCCTTTTAGAACACAAATTGTTTCAAAGCCATGTGGATGCGATCTAGCCAAAGTGAAGTACTTTATGTACAATTATTCCATGAGAGCATACTATACTAAGCATGTGTTTAACTATCCCATCTCCTTTTCAAAACTCTGAGGGCGATTTATTTCACTATATTATTCCACTTTAAACAGTCACAGCTGCCCTCAAAGAATCCTGGGAAGTGTAGTTTGTGAAGGGTGATGAAAGCTGTCAGAAGATTCCTGTTTCCCTCACAGAGCTACAACTCTCAGAGTTTTCTGGGAAGACGAAGTGACTGTTAAACCACTCTGGCAATCTGTAGCTTTGTGATGAGAATAGGTACCTCCTGACAATTCTCAGCATGCTTCACAAACTACACTTCCCAGGATTCTTTGGGGGAAGCCAAGACAGTTTAAAGTGGAGTAATAGTGGAATAAATATCTGGTGTGAATGTGGCCTGAGAGGTCTAGCAGCAGAATGCTCATTTGACTCCCCTACTTATTGGTAAACTGGTCTGGCTCCAATCGAGACATCTTCAGGTAAAGCCTTTAATCAAAAACATGATATATATCCACCTGCTTATTATAAACATATTTTAAAAGTGTTCAGAAGTAGCTACTACTAAGATTAATTAGACATACTCTCAAGTAAGTGCATATAGGATTGCAGCCTAATTGGACCATATATGCAATACATACACATAGGACATACAATGCCCTTGTTCATGCATCACAGTAAACCATAGCTAACAGTTTGTCATGACTATGTCTTTCTGGTTCATTTCACTCCTCCGTGCTAACATGCAGAGGAAACAAACTAAAATCCCTGTTTTAGTGTTATGGTTATTTAGTGTTATTTGTTTTGCTCCCCAAAAATGTGATCTGTACCCAAGTTTTGTTCTTGCCTTACTGATCATGGTTTGCTGGAGCAAAATGAACCATGATCCCTGGTTCAGAAGCCAGGGACATAGTTTGTTTCCCCCACATGCTAGTAGGAAGGGTATAAATAGCTCCAAAAGACAAGTTCATGGTAAACCATTAATGATAATGTACCATGATGTAGGGGAACTGGGCTAAAGTTCACTTTTCAGAACATGATTAGAGAGATTGTGAATTAGTGTTGTACCCCATGACACTATCTGTAAAGAATCAGAAATTGCTGTAACATGTTCACTATAACAAGTATAGTGACTTAAAAATGCTAGTTCTTGCAGAGAAGAAAACTATTTTGAAAGCAACCAGTATCCCACTTTCTCTCTGGAAAACCCCAAACACACTCTTGTTTCTCCTGCACTTTCACACAATACACCAGTGTTAACATCAAGCACACATCCCATTAATTCATCATGTACACAACAAACACACATAGATGGATCAATTAAGATACAATGGAAACAGAGAAAGCTAAGCATGAGTCAGCCACTGGGGTGGGAAAGTGAGAATTATGCAGCACTCTGAGCATTTACAAGAGATGCTGTTACTCTGGTGTCCATTTGATCCTAATGTGCTCCCTTTGTACATTTTGTATTTTTAATCAAAATACATCAAAAGTAATGTTAAGAAAGCATCTCCTTATATATGAAACTACTCCATTTGCTGTAACTCAAGGACTGACTTGACCTTTTTTAAGGTTCTCTCCCCCTCCCCCCCAGTGATGAGAAATTTGTTCAGCACTTTATGGGGAGAGTGAGCGAGCAAGAGAATGGAGCTTATGAAATGGAAATAGACTGCCTTCAAGTCGATCCTGACTTATGGTGACCCTATGAATAGGGTTTTCATGGTAAGCGGTATTCAGAGGTGGTTTACCATTGCCTTCCTCTGAGGCTGAGAGGCAGTGACTGGCCCAAGGTCACTCAGTGAGCTTCATGGCTGTGTGGGAATTCGAACCCTGGTCTCCCAGTCATAGTCCAACACTCTAACCACTACGCCGCACACTGACAGGGTGAACCAAAAAAGCCTCTGAGAAGAAATAAAGTTGGTTCCCCCACTTGTGCACATCAGTCCTCCTACCCCTCTGACCTGCTGCCTAAATATAATGCTTGTCTAGGCTGGGGCAAGCACTGCAGGCTGCTATTTTTGCATTTCCCTTCACTGCAGGCAGACAGACAGGTAACCACACAGCTCAACTGCCTCTTGGAAGGACCAATTGGAAAGGGGGCAGAGTAGCAAGGCAGCCTGTAGGAGCAAATAAGGGAGCCATGACAGCCTTCCCCTCCCAATGTGTATACACATACAATTTCTTTCTTTTTGTGGTCTAGGAAAAGTATGTCATTACCGATAGTGGTAGGCTTTCTGTTTTGCTGCTTCTACACTTATGAAATACATGAGAAATACAAAGGAAAGACAACAACATCAACTTAGCCGCTTACCATTTAACTCTATGTGCTGAGCATTATGTTAAATATTAGTTGTAGTTGCTAATATTTACATTTTAGTTGCTAATTAAGCAAAACTTTTCAAATCCATATTTTTTAATTCGATTGTGTATGCATTATGCGTCCTCACTGTGTTTTGAACTGATCACTGTGACTTCATATGTTCATTTTTTCATGTATGGAGCTGGTCCCCTGCGTTGAAGGGGAAAAGAGAAGCCCCTTGCATTACAAAGGCACGCTAGAGTCCTTGTGCCAGCAAAGAAAGATTGATTCAGGAGATGGAATGCAATCTTGTCATCAGTTAGCCTTGGCTCACACTTTATGCAACAGAAACTCTTCCTGAAGGTACACCAGTGTGTCCCGCAACAAATATATACAATCTGGATGACATACCTGCATCTTTAAAGACTGATAGAATGTTTTGAGAATGGTCTGGCATGTGTGTAACGATACTGATATATTGTTAGCTACAGAGATATCAATGTAACATTGATATGCATAATTTGAGCCTGCCATGTAAGATGTAGAGCTTCCCTATATTACTAACTGTAGGGCTTTCTCCTTGGAGTAGGTGGTTAGTGTCTCTTGCTCCTTATCTGGGAATCCTTTCCTGTATCCTATTAGAATTAAGTACGAATGAGCAAAGGTCAGCTAAGTTTCTGTTCGTCAACTTAACTGTTTTCATACAATATGTAAAGTATGAAGGTCACTAAATCAAAAATGGTTAATGGTTAATCAGCATTGCAGGGTTTTAAATATTTACATGGGTGTATTCATGCACAACCACTTTGAGCTTGACAAGGAAATAACCATGCTCACATTTTGACCCATTGGCCATATCCTTGGGTGCAGCTTTGTATAATGAAGTTAAGGCTAATTAATTATGGAGCAGCTGATTGGATCATCGCAACATTTTTATGCAGTCACTTCAAAGATCCAAGTCATTGTTGGTGAGGGTTTTTTTTATTCTTCCTCCAAGAAGTATAGTGAAGAGAAAACTAATAGAAATGGAGGTAAAAGAGCCACATTATATGCATTGACCATATAAACTAATATTTTATTTCTTTTTAGTCTGCTCTTCAGAACACACACAAAAAAAGATTCTCAGACCAGTTTACATATATCAGTAAGACAGTCATTGCCCTCGGGCTTGCAGTCTAATAGTTGTAAAACAAACAAACGTGATGCTGTGAGCAGGGCTGTGGAGTCGGTATGCCAAACCTTCGACTCCGACTCCTCTATTTTTCTACTTTCCAACTCTGACTCCTTCATAAATGGCAAATGTATATTAACTAGTAATAACAAATTTACTGTAGTAAAATGGTAGCACAAGGCATTTCATCACCACCACATGAATCATCAGGCTAGATTGATAGAACATAAAATATATTTATTTGATTAAAATTTCTGAACAAGAAAACTTTCCTAAATTCCTATGAAAGTGAATGCAACAGACTATGCATTTAATAATTTTTTTAAAAAATTTTTTAACAGAAACATAGGATATCCGTTAAAACTAAAGAATATATAAAACTATGACTAACAGAACATAATACATAAGCTGTCCTCTTACAAACTTTTTATAATTACATTACCAGATGCTTTCCTATAATTTCTTTAATAAACATATGTACTACAGAATTAGGTCTAATAGACCACAAAATTATTTATCTGAGCAAAGAATCTGAACAAAAAAATGCTGTCAAATGAAAACATACAAGACACTGTTACGCACTTAATATTTTTAATAAATCTATGAAGAATTTGTCCTCAGAAAAAGAATCGCCTCGATCAGATCCTCCTTCATGGATGCCCTCAAATCTGATCTAATTATTCTAAGAGCAGAGAACAACCTCTCAACACTAACTTGGGTCGGTGGCAAAGCAGTAACCACCAGGACAACATCTCTGACAATTTCAGGATATAAGGGAATGGCTTCTTGCACTGTTAGTTTTGATGAACGATCAAATTTTTCTACTTCTTTTAGTGCAAGTGAGAAATTTTGCTGAAATTTACTCAGTTCTGCATGGGTTCGGAGGAATCCTTCTCTGTGTGGCGATGCTTTGCACGCTCCTTGTGATCCAAATATTTTTCAAAATCAAATTCATCCTCATTTGATGAGGCTGAAGACATGGCAACACTAACTTCTTCCTCCTGACATTTCTGTAACCCAGTCATCCTAACTGCTACCTCACACAGAGCATCTTTCCCTTTAGTCAGCTGTTCATCATGCATCAGAATCCAGTGCATTGGGTCTACATAAACAGCTGCCAAAAGAATCTTGTTTTGTAATAATAGTGCCTCTCTTCGTTTCATTGAAGCAGCAATGCCATCTGCAATTAACCCTCCTCTTTGGGACAGGCAAAACATCAGGTTCTTCCACTCCTTCAAGAAAATGCCTGGAGTTAAGTCCTCAGCTTGTAATTTTTTAGTTACTGTAAATGGGTGATGGAGCAACTCTTTCAATTCTGTCACCTGTGTCCATTGACCTTCACTTAGCATCACTTGAGGGTTGGCCATATCCACAAGAAAGGGTTTCAGGTCAAGCAAGCGCTGAATCATTAAGTAGGTGTGGCTTGATCTATAATTGCCCCTTTTCCAGTGCGTCTCTTCAAAATGGAATCAACTTTAGGTGTTCTGGCAGCAGTAACTAATTTCCTCACCTTGCCAATCAGAGCAGCAGCATGTCCTCCTTTCAGACTGTCTCTTATTGCCAGCTGCTGTGTGTGCACAACACAGCACATGTGATGAATTTGGGACAGTTTTGAGGCAGCTTCAACAAGATCATCTGAAGGATCATCATTTTGTTCTGTAGCAACTTCAGTTTGTTCCTCAGTTGCAGGAGCGTGCTCTTCAATTTCAAACATTCCTATATCTCTGAAGTGTTCTTCTAGCTGTTGGTCACCTTCATTATCTGCATTCATTAGTTTAATTGTACTTAGCATGTTTGAAGCATTGTCAGTTACAATACAGAGAACTTGTTCTTTTTTAAGTTCATAATCTTGCAGAACCTTTTCCACTAAGACCTGGAGAAAGTCGCTGGTGTGATGAGCTTCTGTGTCTTTTACTGCCAGTGTCTTGGTAACTATTTCATTCTTGTCACAAACAAATTGGACATTGATGGCAAAATAGTTCACTCTGTGGCATGTGCAGGCATCCAAATACAAAGCATCCCTTGAGAGTTTTTTTAAGTTCTCCCTTTTGGTTAAGGACTTCTTCAATCGCTATTTTCCTAATACTGTCTCTTTCCAGAGAAACACCAAGTTTGCGGGCCATTTCTCCATTCAGACCTATAAAAGCCAGTCGTGAAAATAATGATAAAGGCACACCATCCTTTGCAACAAGTTCAATGATATGTTTTTTGAATGTATCTGCCATCATTGTTACAGTAATTTTGTCACCAACAAAATATCTTGTAACTGATGTCTGAGAAGTTTTCTGATCCTTTGCTTGGCTGGAAGTGCTGGACATTAGTTCCTGGCTTTTGCTGTTATCTTTCTCATTCACAACTTTGAATACTTCTGGATGAAAGTGCTGTAAATGTCTTTTTAAATTGGAAGCTCTCGTAGGAGCATGTTTATCGCTGCCTGAATATGCGCTGATCTTGGCATCACACCATATGTCTTCATCTGGGTCTTTTGTCATACACAAAATGTTTTCCATCCTGAGTTATGGTGAAATGCTCAAATACAGCTGACTTCATGGGAAGCTTCTTTGACATTGTGAATTTATATTTTTAAAAATTACAAATATTTTTCCTGAAAAATAAAAAAGTATAAAATTTAGGTATAAAATGATATATTTACCCAAAGCCCATGAAAGCCCAACAGACTCAGTTCATTCCTCTGGCTATGCCTTTGCACACCAGTTATCCTGAAAAATATACCCAAAGCCCCAAAATGACAACCTTCCTATGACAACCTTCCCCAAATGGCTGCCTCACAAAAGGTCTGCCAAAATGGCCACAAGGCAAAGAAGGGCCCAGTCACATGGCCCCGAACTAGCACCCATGCTCCAGCACTAACTGTAGGCCCCAAATGATTCCAGGCCCTTAAGCCACCCAGGAGGCCTCAAATGAAGCAGGCCTAGTAGACCCTCTCCCTGCCCCGACTCCAAACCTTGCAATACCAGCCCTCCTCCAGGCCCTTAACAGGCCAGCCAGACTGCACAGGAGGCTGCTAAGTGAAGCAGGCCTGCCAGGCCTAGCAGAGACTCTCTCTGCCCAGACTCCAAACCTTGCAGGCCCCTTGCCTCAACTGCTCCAAGCCTCTCTCTCATGCTCCAATGCTGAGAAGCTGACCCACCAGGTCCTCTTTCTCCCGCCTTGTGTGCCACCGAAACAGATAACCAGCCAAGACCCAAAGCATCTAACGTGGCCTAGCAACCTGTTCCATCTAAGGCCTAAAGCACCTAACGTGGCCTAGCTACCTGCTCCGTCGTCGCATCAGGTCAGAAAGAGGCCGAGGGGAGGTGGAGCAGGGCTTAAATAGCCACCCTGCGCCACCCCCTATGTGACAGGCATGCGTGGCCATGCCACACCCAAAAAGAGAGGGGCGTTGAAGCCATGCCAGGTCTTCCCCAGCATGACTGCAAAGGCCCACCATTGCCAGAGCTCTTGGGTCTGACAATGGTGGGAATTGTTATAATATTATAAGTTTTTATTTTGAAGCCGGAGTCGGTACATTTCTACCAACTCCGACTCCACCAAAAATTGCTTCCGACTCCACGACTCTGACTTCACAGCCCTGGTTGTGAGTGTCTGTGATAGATGAATGTCATTGTTATTCTCTTGTCCTTTGATAACTTTACAAAGATTTATTTGCAGTTTTATTTTTGTTTGATTCTTACAGTTGTGCATTTCCAGTTGAGCGCCATAAGGGGGTAATTATATAAAGCTGTTATCAGCCTTTCTAAATGCTGGGGTAGCTGACACAAAAGCATGGTAGCGCTAATTTTCCTAAGGTGTATACCAAAATGTCAAAATCTAGTGTTGAATAGTAGTCAGGTGACTGAGTTTTGGTTTTGGTTTTGGCCTTGGTTTTGCAACTCATCTCTGCCATTAATTCACTAACAGGTGTTAAGCAAGCCACGCTCTCTGTGACCTCTCTACAGCATTGGGATAATAATGGTAACCTACCTCACAGGCCTGTTCCTAGTGCATGGATTAACTGAGATAATGTCTGTAAAGTGCTTTCAATACTGAGAGTGCTATTTGCATTCTGATTGTTGTTATTATTAGCATCACCTTTAGATTCAACTTTTACCTGTTACTTTTTACATCTTTGAATATGAAGCATTAAACATGAACATATCTACTATCAAAGCTGTGTTGTTGCTCTGTAGCCATTCTCTTTTTTGAAGTCACTCTAGAAACGTTTTGGAAAAAGCCCCAGAGTCATTAATCTGATTTGCACCAATCAGATGCCACTCAAAACCCATGGCATGAAAAGAATATGTAGTTTAATTTACAAAAACATGCATATTGGTACTTAAAGTTGGCTGGACTTTCTGTGACATCAGAGAAGATCAATTAACAATACTAGGGCAAGCACACAGGTACTAGTTCCAATAAGCATCTTAATTTTAAATTGGATTGGGCTCCTGTTCTTACTGCAGATTGAACAGGAGCAGTTGATAGAGTGGCCTCTTACACAATGCCCCCAAAAGAGAAAAGACATCACCAAAAAATAGGACAAAAGATGATAGGTTTATATCATATTTGCATATGCTAATTAATATATATATAGATGCAAATTTAGACATAATTTCCATGGGTTGTATCCAACACTGCATGCACAAAGTTCGGCTCATACAAGAGGACGTCCCCGTTCTCTCCCCATGTGACTTCACAATTTGCTGGGGGGGGGGTCCAACCATCTAGAGCAGATTTTGAGGGTGTTCAAGGGGTACAGAGGAGAGGGGCCACTGCGCAAGCTGCAGTCTGCCACACTAGCAGAACAGCAGCATTGGATATGACCCTATCTTGGAAGACAATCTTACTCGGCCACGAGTGATCACCAGTGAATGAATGAATGAATGAATAATTCAAATAGAAACAATATGCATCTTGACATAGTGGGGAAGATTGTGCCCTGGTGACCTGTGTGCCTGCTCAATCTAATGCCCAGTTGCAAACTGTTAATGGGCAAGCCTGCTCTCCCTTCTCATGGTTCTTTATCTTTAAGCCAGACTCACTGGACAGCCGTTCCAGGTGAGGGTTCCTTCAAATAAAGGACTGTCTTCTGACAGCCCTTCAAACTGAGGACTGGCTCCTGTAAAGTAGGGCACATGGTGGCCCTAGCAGGTGGCCCGTTGTTTATTTTTATATAACCTTTTTCATAAGTTGGGAAACAAAATGGTCAGGAACAGTAAGTTTTCTTTCTCTTGAGGACTGGTATGAAGGCATCCAGCTTCAGTTTAAAAGCTGTATCTTTTTTTGCATTTGAACAATTCAGGTTGCTTTTTTAAAGGAATGAATAGGAGCATGTTGGAAACCTGATCATGCCAGAAATCCTGAGGGGAAAGCCCTTTTGCTCTGGTATACCTTAGGTCGAGCAGACACAAGATGCACTTCTAACACAGCATCACCGAAAGGAGCAGACAATAAGAAACAAATCTTCCATAAGTAATTCAGATCAACACTGTACTAGACAGAAGCAATTGTAGGCATAGCCTAATATTAATATGTCATTCAGAATTGTTGTATTTGATTATCTTTACTGTTTAAAACAACCCACCTGATTATTCTGTACTCTCTTTTTTTGACAGTGGAATTACTTAGTTCTAATCCCAGTGGCTGCTTCTTTTTAAATATGTATTATTGGATCTTTATCCTGACTTGAAATACATGGTTTGTTGAATAATTCTTTTTGTATGATTTTGAAAGAGCGCTATTCAAAGGTATTTCCTCTTGTTTGTTTGAAGGATCACTTACTTGAACCCACAACTTGCTTTTGTCTCTGAATTAACTTGAAGAGATGCCAAGACTTGCAAAAGAAATAAACCCTTGACGCGCTCCAGTTGATAGTATATTCTCTGAGTCGATGACCTTTATATTTGTGCTGTACTATAGACCCAAATGTAAAAGATCTATGTCTCAGCCACACATCTAAGCCGCCCTGAGTGCCCCATTGTGGGGTAGAAGGGCAGGATAGAAATATTTTAAATAAATCTTGATGCTGTATTTGAGCACATGAAGGCATTTCAAGGCAAAATTTGGTTCTGTTTTCTGCTCTTTTTCAGTGGTTGTAATTCTTCCTTGCAAGTTCATTTTGATGAGATATATATATACTTTTAATTCAGATAATACAGGTTTACGTTTTTTCAAAAACTAGAGGGGAATTATTTGTGGCGTCAACAAAATTTGTCATAAAATGACAGTGAATTTTATCAGAAACTCACAATGCTGGAAACTGTTCTGAAACATTTTCCTTACATTGTCTCATTTCAATTTTGTCCACATCCTGCCACCAGAAATTGGACTTCTTGTGTGTCTGCTACTATTTAGACAGTGCTTCTCTAATTTCAAGGAGCACACATTGGCAAAGTTCTCATGTAAATCAGCCTTTGCCAACCTGGTGTTCTCAAGATGTTTTGGATGACAGCTCCCATCAGCGCTAGCCGTGAGCATGACTGTTGCAATTGATGGAAGTTGTAGTCCAAAATATTTGAACAGCACCAGATTGGCAAAGGAAGCAGTAAGCTATAGTTAATCATTTACCACGAATGCTCTGAAATTGCCTGCTTTTTTCCTTCCTGCTAGCATGTAGCAGAAGCAACCCACATTCCCTGGCTCAGTGTTGCATTTGAATCAGGGACTGTGATTTGTTTGGAACAAAACAAATATGATCCCCAGTTCTGATGTAATGTTAAGTCAGGGATCATGTTTTGTTTTATCTGTATGTAAACAGGGAGGAACAAACTGGGCAAGATCGACATATACATAGTAAGGCATTAACTATGGTTTATTGAGATGTGTGAATGAGGCCATAGAGAACACTTTGGGCATGACATGCAAAAACAAGATCTTAGGACACATAACTACAATCATGGAATTTTTGTCCATGGATTCACTGCTTTGGTGTTTTCCATGTTCCCACTGTGTTTGTATGAGGTGCAGGGGCAGATTATGGGTATTTTCTGTGGAGAATGTGGACACTAGAAAGAAGTATAAAGCAACTCTCATCAGCTTCAGCTTTTGTTCCTGCTCCCAGAGGTGTTTGAGGCATTAATAGCATTTTGTGCTTTTGTACAGAAACATCAGTCAGACATCAGTTGCACAGACAAACATAAGATTAGGGTGTCGTTTTTTTTTGAGGAGCAGCCTTTCTGAGCTTTAAAAAAAGGTGAAGGAAGAGTGCCATGTGGAATGTTGCTCCACGAATAGATTAAACAGCACCCACCACCACAAAATGTACTCATTTCAGTGAAACAAGAGATTTATAGAAATATTCATATATTCCTATTTAGAGAAACAGGTTTTGTGCAGTGTGCCTAAAAGAAAATGAAAGCAATTAACTGCATGATAAATCAGAAGTGTCTTGATCCTATCCAATTGGAGTCTACTAGAGCAAGTTAATACTGAGCATCGTGAATTTGTAACCCAGTGAGTCAGAGTTAGGCATATCCACTTAACTGTTGTTAGAGGATGAAGAGTGAATCTACCTCCTACCAATTATTTGTACAAATCTGCATAACTGGAAAGTTAGTATTAACTCCACATGAGGCACACGTTTTCTATAAGGAAACAAATTCCTATAACCCAGGTTTGGCAGGATATCCTAAGACTTGCCACCCTCCTACCAGCACCAAACCCTGTACTTGCTAGGATAAAAGCTCTGACATGACATTCTGGCTTTGGCCAATGCAGCTGGCCTGTCTGCCAGTGAGTGAAAAGATGGAGCTAGCTATAGTGGCCCATGAAGCAAAGGGACAGGTCTTCAACAGGCCAACTGGGAGGAAGGGCGGGATATAAATCAAATAAATAAACAAACAAACAGGGCTGGCTCTACCATTAGGTAGAATGAGGTACCTGCCTCAAGCAGCAGATGTTGGAGGGCGGCAGCGGCAGCAGCCCCTTTATGGTTGCTCCTTACTATTTCTCTCTGTTGGCTGATAAAGCAGTGTGTGCCACATAGTCTAACCTGCACTCCCTACTTTACTCTGCTGCCTTCAGGTGTGCTGGGGGACGTTATCCTGTTACC
The DNA here is from genome assembly GCF_030035675.1 of Rhineura floridana. Lineage (NCBI taxonomy): Eukaryota > Metazoa > Chordata > Lepidosauria > Squamata > Rhineuridae > Rhineura > Rhineura floridana. The sequence continues at coordinate 45,245,011 of NC_084489.1, forward strand.
AGTTTCAAGATAAAATTCAACTGCCAGTCCAGTTGCTTCTATACATGAAGTGGAGGGTGTTGCCATCTTGTTCTTCCCCTCATGCAGCAAAATATCTTGGGCCAGCCTTGGACTTCTGGGAGGGAGGAAGCGGAGATTAGTCCCTTTACTGTTAAGCATGCTCTCCTTTCCCCACAAGGCATTGCGCAGCTGACAGGAGAGCCGTGGGAGAGACAGCCATGAGCGACTTTCAATAAGCCTTGGGAAAACAGAAAAGATACTGGTGGTGGGTGGAAAGGCATTCTGATCTGAAGCTTTCACCATCCTTTAGCTCAAAGCAGGAGAGAGACTTCTGAAGGGGAGGGAACTAAAAATGTCAAAACCCTGGAGCAATGGAGCTCAAGGTCTACAGCTCCCCGCTGATTTGACTTCTCCCGGCCACTTTAAAGCAGAGAATTCCCTCATCTCTTGCTACTTGGCAAAAGCAACCAGAGGTGGGCAAAGAGTTGTGGTCCTTGCCTCCTGAGTAGGGATGGAATGATCTGCCAATTTTGGTTCTCTCAGTTTCTCATTTTTCTTATCTCAAATTCAGTTCACATTTCTGCAGCAATTTGCAATCCTTTTTTTAAAAAAAAATCAAAATTCTTTATCTTAGTGCGAACTTCACCTAATAAATACATTTTTGTATGCAGTTTAGACTAATGTACACATTTTTGCAAGCATTTTCTCTTAATATAATGCATTTTTGTATGTTATTTTCACCAATATATTCATTTCGTGCCCACTTTCCCCCAGTATATGCATTTTTGCAAACATTGCTTGGTTGGAGAACTGCACCGCAAAATTCAAATGTGTGAATTGTTTCAGAAAGTACAAATTTGATAGATTTGGCTTTAAATGCCAACTGAATTGAATTTCTCCCCCATCCCTACTTCTGACTCACGTTGTGCCTGTAGACCCACCTCCTGATCAACCTGCAACACCAAGCCTACACAGTATGTGTAAGAAATCCAGCTCTTCTCCCCCAGTTTCTTTCTAGCAAGGCAGACGATAGTTTTGCTTCAATACTACTGCAAAACAAAGTGAGAATTTCTCAATGATCTTACTTTTTTCCCTTCCCCAACATCACTTCTTTTGTTGTGCCTTCTCACCAGCCAGCCTTTTCACCTTTCCATCCCCCCTTCCTTCCTCAACTGCCTGTCTGCTTCCTTCTGCCCTACTTTGCCAGCCTGGCTCTCTCGTTCAAAGCCCACCCGACTTGACTTAAACGATCCCCGCCGGTGTTCTTCTAACCCAAGGCCGTGGTCTGGCACAAGAATCCTTTCCTCGCCTGGCTGGATCAGGAACTGAGGCTGTTGGTCTTTGACACCTCCCTGCTCTGCTTGATGAGGCTCAGAGCAGATGTTGCTTCCATTGCCAACAGAGTACAGATGATCAACAGCTGGTGGGGAAGGGACAACTCTTTACCATGGCAAAGCTGTGCACCAGCAGTTAAGTAAATCCTCTGAGGGAAGAAAACCCACCACCCTGTCCTGCCTGGAATTCTTTTTTTTTTTAAATCCATCTCTGCATGGTAACAGATTAACGGGCCAGCTTCAAGGCACTCCAGACCTCCAACAGGGTTCTCTCTCAAAGTTGCCATAAAAAAAATTTTTTTTAAGTCTTTAAGAGTTGGAATTGTAATCTTGTTCTCTCTCCCTCTGTTTGGTAGGGGAAAGAAAAGAGAGGAAGGAAACCAACTGTCTAAAGGATTTGGGGAGTGGCTGCTTCGCACCAGCTCAAGGAAATCATGCTAAGCTGGCAAAAACAAAGGCTCCTAATGCCTTGAGTGCACAAGACAAAAGCCACCTTCTCCTCATTGTTGGAAAGCACAACAATTCTTCATTAATCCGATGTGTGTTGTGTGTACCTTCATGCGAGCTACCACCCAGAGACTTGAGGGGCATGATGGTTTCCTTCCCACAAAGATTTAAAATACAAAGCTTAGAATTACTGTATTTCCTGCTCTTAATAAATTAAACCAAATGGGCAGCAGCAACAACACATTGTCTGGCAAATATCTTTCTTAGAGAAGCTTGCTCTTTTTTCTTCTAACCATTTACGTTTTAACAGTAAATTAATGCAAGTGGCAGCATTTTTCTTAAGTCAAGCCTCTGAATTTCTCTGATTTTGTTAGGAATGTATATGTCTGTTTCAGGATTAATTTGAGCCAGGTTTCCCAGGGGCATAATTCATCCAAAACTGGTTTCAGAAGGCTCAGCCATGCCAATGTGAGAAGGGGGAACTTTGACTATGTGAAGTTCGCCTTTTCCTCAACCTTCTCCACCTTGGATTAAGCCAAATGGCGGCATAGGGACAGTGATCTGCGTGCCATCAGGGGATCCCTGGGGAGTTACCTTCATCCTGCGTAACGTATGCAGCCCAAGCTGCTATCCCTGCAGTACTTAGGAATGCATGAACAGTGATCTTTCCCCACACACAATGAAAAGTGGACGGGGCTCTGCAAGGCTTGGTGAACTGCACAGAGCAGCTGAGGGCGGCATGCAGCCCATGGACCACAGGTTGCCCATATGTGGGTTAAGGGACAAAGCCATGACAATTAACAGGGTTGTTAAGCAAGTGTTTCTGAGTTCAGGACTAAGTTTTGTAAAGTTTTGTTTTGAAATGAGTTTATGGGGCACATCAGAATGGCATCGGGATATTTTCAATTTAACACTGCGGAATGTGGAAAATCCACGGCGGCTATAGTATACAGCTCCTCTTGGCTGTATAATAACGATGCTGAAGTTGGTTCCTAGTTCCCAGTTCCTTATTTGCTTGAAAGTTAAAAACACTAAAAAAGAAGAAAAGTACACAGCTACAGCAACTCCAAGCCCAAGTTAACATGTCTCTGAACAACATATATATATATATATGTTGGGGTACCCTGTATCATATATCTCCGTGATCTGGAGACTCTCTCCATCAAGAATACCAATAAATTTATTTCATCAAAATTATAGGACTCATGCAATGCTCATAAATGCATAATGATGTCATAAAATCATAAAAAATAAGTAACTGGGTGTGTCCACCCCACAATCTGTTCTGGGCCAGAACAAATCATGCACCCCAGGAAAGGAGAGGGTGTCCTCTGCAAGATGCCAGTACTTCCCACCTGGCCTATAGTTTCTCTTGGGCATAGGGTGCTCATAAGGTCATCTATACAGAACTAAAATAATGAAGAGTAAGTAGAGAAAAATATGTAATTTGGGGTGTCCTCAACTAGATGCCACTGCATCCTGCCTGGAATGGATTTTCTTGTGGACACACGAAACTGATATGTATATCTATCCACAACAAGCAATGTAGAATGTATATAAGGAACTGCGGGTTCCCACCCCAAATCATGCTTTGGGCACTACCATACATCCATGCATGCAGGAGAGGGTTCCCACCCAGTTCAGAGCTTCTTTTGTATGTGTGGTACAGACAAGGGCATATATGCATTAGAAAAATAGTGAATATGTAGAGGAAAGAAAATAAGAAACTGGAGTGCCCACCCTAAAAGATGATCTGGGGCACCACCTATCATACTTCCATGCATCTGGGAGAGTGTGTTCTATGAGATACTGTCCATGCATACTTTAGAGTGTCATCTATGAAATTACATCTTCAAGAAATCATTGTTTGTTGACCCTGCCACGAGTCCTGTCACCAACATCAATGGCTTTTAAAAATAATAACAATTGGGCTATAACTAAGTAACAGGAAGGACCAATACAATTTTTTTTTAAATCCACGTAGATCATAAGCACTGGCCATAAGCACTGGCATAGCATAGAGGACCCCCTATCATTTTCTATTTTGGTTTTGCGTAGATGTTCTTATCTGTGCCCTGCCCTACGCCCAGCAGAAGTTCTGGGCCAAATAGCAAGCAGTGGTATGTCATAGAGGACACCCTCCCCTTTCCTGGGGTATATGATTTGTCCTGGCCCAGAGCAGATTTTTGGGTGGGAATCCTCAGTTACTTATTATGATTTTAAGACATCATTATGCATTTATGAGCATTTCAGAAGCCTGATAATTTTGATTGAATAAATGTATTGTTATTCTTGATGGGGAGAGTCCCCAGATCATAGTGATATATGCTATGGGGTACCCCAACATATATTTTGGGGTTCAGAGACATGTTAACTTTCCGTTGGGGTTGCTGTAGCTGCGAACATTTGTTTTTTAGTGTTTTGAACTTTCAAGCAAATAAGGAACTAAGAACTAAGAACCAACTTCAGCATCATGACAATATCACCAATTATCAGGGAAGATGGAAATTGTAGTCCTACAACATCTGGAATGCACCATGTTGGCTATCCCTGGTCTGTAAGGCCCCACAAGTAACTTTTGTTGTTTGTTATAATACATACAAGAACATAAGAACTTGCTGGATCCAACCAGTGGTCCATCTAGTCTAGCATCCTGTTTTCACAGAGGCCAATCAGATGCCCTAAAGGGAAGCCCACAAGCAGGAACTGAGTGCACAAGTAGCACTCTTCTCACTTGAATTTCCAGCAACTGATATTCAGAAGCATACTGTCTCTGACAGCGGAAGTAGAACATCACCATCATTGCTAGGTGCTGCTGATAGCTTTATCCTCCGTGAATTTGTCTAATCCTCTTTTAAAGCCATCCAATTTAGTGTCCATCACTGCTTCTTCTTGTAGCAAATTCCATAGTTTCACTATATGCTGGGCAAGACCAGGAGAAGGGATTACATTTATTCTGGTGGATTACCTTTGATATGTGCATTTTCTGTTTGCCTACATTATGTCTCTTAAATTCTGCTACTGACAGTTCAATTATGCATACATGTCTACCCAATGAGTTCAATGGGACTTACTTCCTGGTAAGTATGTACAGGATTAAGTTACCTCTAAATTATACTGTTGACAAAAAAAATTACAAAGGCAACTAGTAAAGTACTAAAGTTTGCATTTTTCTTTGATGATAGGGGATTGCCATATTGTTCAAAATGTGTTTTAGTTGAAAGGGGAGGGGTGATGTGTTTTTTGCAGCACAACATAGGCATGACTCAAGCACCACAGTAGAATGCCTGTTCGGTACTGGTGGCAACGTAATGACTGTAAAAAGACATTCCTTGTCTGATGTGCTGTTTGAGCATCTTGAGCTTTTGCGACATAACAGAAATGTATTGTAAAATCAGAATTTCAAGTGAAATTATATGTGTGTTGGGTTATCATCATTGCTGGGGGTGGGGTGGGGGGATGTGAGATTCTGTTATGCCATTTGGTTAATCTTAAGGATAAAAAAAATATTCTACTACTCTCTGTGAGTATGTGTTTATTTTTAATGTTGTTTTAGGCTACTTAGATGTGCAGCAGCCAAGGCCAGCACCTTGTAGGCATTTTTTAAAAAAAAGTAACTAAAATGTTATTGTAGTGATTACTTTTACTCAATTACTTTCAGAACAATTGCAATGGTAATTACTACTTTTTGGGGGCATGTAACTGTAACTGTAATTTATTACTTTTTAAAAGTAATCTTCCAAGCTCTGAGTTTAATAGTACAGCATGACTAGAGAATCAATGGGGTGACACATCCCCTCCCCTCCCAGACACAATCCCATTCCTCCTTAAAAAAGCATCAAAAAGGGGGGCTTTGGGGGGTATGAGAATGTTCACAAAATCGTCCTCACATGCACCTATCATCCTTTTTTCTAAAGTGTATAAACTCTTACATTCCTTGACTGAATGGTGGGAGCAGGCTACATGGGGAGGGATAGTGCCAAACAGTTTCACTGACTGGTGCACAAGTGTTCATGGATATGAACAGTGGCAAACCTACAATTCCACTTGCATTTCTTCATATTTGGGATCAACTGTTTATAGCCTTCTCACTTACTTTCTCTCTCTGCCAACCAAGCATATGACATCATGTATCTCACAACATATGCTAGTCTAGTGTTCTTGAACCTTGGTTCCCCAGATGTTGTTGGACTACAACTCCCATCATTCCTGACCATTGGTTAAGCTGGCTATGGATGATGGGAGTTGTAATCCAACAACATCTGGGGATCTAAGGTTCAAGAACACTGCACTACTCCATACCAATGGTGGAGGAATTTTGAGGGAGGAGTCAAAAATAGTCCAACCCCCAGTTTGAAGTTTGGGACAACCACATAGCAGAATTTACCCCTGTACCATCTCCTTGTAGTTGCAGCCATCACCTTTCATTTCCCATTCAAATTCCGATGCCAGTAGGGGCACCAAGGGGGGTGGCGGCAGATGGGCTTCCATGATGTCCCAGAATGCTTGTGGCTGCAGTGTCTTGAGTATGGGAGTAATGGGGATGGTCTGTAGTTTAGTGGTAGATCATCCACTTTGCATGCACAAGGTTCCAGGTTCAATCCCTGGCATCTCCAGGTAGGACTCGGAGAGATCCCACTCTGAAACCTTGAAGAGCTTCTGCCAGTCAATGTAGACAGTACTGAGCTAAATGGGCCAATGGTCTGACTTGGTATAAGGCAGCTTCCTATGTTGCTATAAGCAGAGCTTGGAAAATTACTTTTAAAAAGTAATAAATTACAGTTACAATTACATGGCCCCAAAAAGTAGTAATTGCCGATACAATTGCTCTGAAAGTAACTGATTACTTTACTTTTTCTCAAAAGTAATCTCTGCAATTACATTTCAGTTACTTTTTTTTAAAAAACGCCTACAAGGTGCTGGCCTTGGCTGCTGCACATCTAAGTAGCCTAAAACAACACTAAAAATAAACACACAGACCCAGAGGTAGTAGAATAATTCTTTTTATCCATAAGATAGCAATGGTGGTCTCTCCACTGGTAAGGGGAGGTGGAGAGGGAGGCAGAGGCAACTACTCAGATCTTTGCACATCAAACCAAGTGCAACCCCCCCCTCAGCCAGCAAACATAATCTCTCTCACTTAACCACCTCCCAGACCCTGCCCTGCCACCAACTAAGGGACACTCACCCAAGCAAACATTTTCCCCTGAGATGCAAAAAAGTTAAAATACTGCAAATGCAGCACAGTAGCCAGAGAGGGTGGTGGAGGCCACTTTGTGTGCCAAGTGCAAACACAGTATTCACACACACACACACATTGTCATCTTTCATCTCCACAGTTCTTTATCTCCATTCTCCTGCTGCCTCCTTTATCCATGTTCTTGCCTCCAGCTCCTTTTTCCCTCCACTCCATTCTTCACCACCACCACCCATTTTTAAACTATTGTTTTCTCCACTCCACCCCATCTCACTCTCCACTTCCTCCCTCGTCCCCTCCTCCCCACCCACAGAGCATGAGGGAAGAACAATGCTGCACAGAAGCCCAATTTGAGGCACATTATTTTCATCCACAAATCAGAGGAGCAGAAGACTTCCTCTGCTCCCCCCCCCAAGTAGTGCCCAAAAGTAATGCTGGAAACATTACAATTACTCCACAAAAGTAATAACATTGCTCCTAGTTCTGTTACAATCAAAATGTAAAGGAATTGCCCACTTGTTCCTCAAAAAAGTAATGAATTACAAGTAATTTGTTACTTGTAACAAATTACTTCCAAGCTCTGGCTATAAGTACCAGGACCTTTGGGAAGTTTCATTTTCTGGGAATGTGGTGCTTGGAATTGTGTCAGTAGCATAATGGGTCCTTTAAAACGCTTGGAAATAATTCCCCACCCACATGATTTTTTGAGAAATAATTTGATTTCGCTGAGCACATTCCCAGCCAATATGTGGTCCTCAACCATCATTACTCATCCACAAAAGCATCCTCTAAAAAAAAAAAGTTAATGGTTTATAAGGATAATTATGGGTGAAATATTATCCTTTTTGGGAATGTGGTTTTCTATTTTAGAGAGTAAATTCCCTGTGGAGGCAAAGGATCATACCATCATACAGTTGGAAGTGACTTCCAAGGTCATCTAGTACACACATCCCACCCAGCATGGCTGATGCAGGAAAAGGATGGATCTGGCACTGCCCCTACCTCAAACATTTAACCCAGAGTTACTGTTGTGCTTAGCTTTCTTTGGACCACATTTTGTGTGAGCCCACTGCTGTCTTGCAGAGCAATGCAAACACTCTTTGCACTGGGCTGCAGGGGATTTCTCCATCAGCCTCCTGCTGACCCCTGCTGGGGCAGAGCACCCTGCCCAATCACCAAACGTGCTGGCAGAAGGAAGTGTTGCTACCAGCAGCCAGCAGAAAGCACTGAAATGAGGGTGGGCATGAGCCAGCCTGAGCTCTATTGGGTCAATCAGAGCAATTACATGATGGCATCAGGTCTGATTCAAGCCCAATCACTCTGCTAGCTCTAGGCTTGTAAAGAAAGCTGCCTCCTCCCCCACTTCTGCCCCAGCTGCCATGCATGGCCGGGCTGTGAATGCCTGTCCCTAAAGCCTTGGCAGGCTGGGAGGGGGCAGTTAGGATTGCTCCCTCCATTCCCAGAAAGGAGTTGTCAGCGGATGCCAAGGAGGTCTACTTGATTTTGTCTGCTGCTAACAAGAAAAGGTTGGGTTAAAGTAATATGTTCAATAGTTCATTTGGCACACAATCTACAGGACTTCTCTCATAAATCAGTGAAAGTTTCACATTTGTCTTTCTAGGCCTGCACAGATGTCCCCAATGGATTGTGCCCTTGATTTTAAGATCAGTGTTTTTATTCAGAAATGTTCGTGATTAGCATCACTTTGCAAATCACGTGTGGGCTGCTCTGCAGGGATGCGTGTATGTTTGTTTTTGTTTTGTTTCAGAAAAGCTTAGGGAAAAAAGCAGGAACATAAGGCACATTGTTCACACTGTTAAACGCTAGAAAGCTTGCAGAACTGCTGTAAACCTCTATGAGTAAGACACATAATTATTCAATGGTCCTTTCATGCCCCCTGCAGTTGGACTATTTTTGGGACATACAATTAAATAACCACTTGCGGTTTTCCTTCTAATTCAATTTATTAAACATGATTCAGTGCCAAGGATTTCAAGGGAATAAATCCACTTGCTGTGACTCTGTATCTTAACTATTGGCTAGGTTGTGGTTGCATTACACCTGCAACTAATAATCAGTGTTGTAGAATATGTGAATAAATTGCACCATATCGTACTTTGTAATTTACAGCCAAAGCTCAAAGGGAAAGAAAAGGATGTATTGCACATAATTAACAGAAGCGAGCTATCATTTCAGAAGCCCACATGCCACGGAGCACAACCATCTTTACAGCTTAAAATCTGCATATATAATAGTCAAGGCAGAACATAAGGTGTGAATTGTATATGTGATGAAGTTATATGAAATGCATTGTATTTGTGATAGAGAGAACTGCTGTTATCACTATGCAAATGGACACATACTATGGTCTACCAGTAACAACTGAGATGTGGAGCCTCAGTGAGATGGGCTGATGATGTGGTTATTACCCACACCAGTACTACACCTCTGGGGGCCAGGTACACCAATATAGGAAGCTATCAGGTCATCTATTTGGCAGATAGATTCAGCAGGCATCCTCGTTTTGACTTTGAGGTGTCTTTTGAAGACATTTTTTGTGCCAACCGGTCTATGCAGTTGCTTTAAAAACAAAAAATTGTTTTGAGTAGCCACACGTACATAATAAAATTGTAAACAGTAAAATCACAAAAACATTAAAATAAATTAAAATACATAAAATACTATTAAAATACATAAATACAATATATATATACACACACACATGTATACATATATATATAGGGAGTGGTACTAAAGGGACTACAAAGGTAAAATTTAATGTAGAAGGCATAAAATCAGTGTCAGGCTCTACGTTCAGTCCCTCCCAAAGGCTCTCTGGAACAAGATCGTCTTCAGAAGTCTCCGGAAAACCAACAGGGAGGGAGCAGAGCAGACTTCTTGGGGTAGGGTATTCCAAAGCTTGGGGGCCACAGCTGAAAAAGCTCTCTCCTGCGTGCCTGTCAGTCTAACATCTTTTATTCCAGGCACGCAGAGGAGACCAGAGGCAGATGATCTTAAATCCCGGACAGGTACATATGGGCGTAAGTGGTCCCTCAGGTACATTGGTCCAAGGCTGTTTAGGGCTTTAAAGGTCAGAACCAGCACTTTGAATTGGGACCGGAAACAAATTTGGAGACAGTGGAGTCGATAAAGCACGGGGGTGATATGCTCCCTGCACCATGCTCCAGTTAACATTCTGGCTGCTGCATTTTGAACCAACTGCAATTTCCGAACCGTTTTCAAAGGCAGCCCCACAGAGTGTGTTACAGTAATCAAGCCTCAATGTCACCAATGCATGTGTCACTGCGGCCAAGTCAGCTGCCTCCAGGAACGGACGCAGCTGGTAGACCAGTTTGAGTTGACCAAAAGCACTCCTGGCTACCGCAGCCACCTGATATTCAAGCAGCAGGGCAGGATCCAGGAGGACTCCCAAACTGCAGACCTGCTCCCTCAAGGGGAGTGCAACCCCATCCAGAACAGGTTGCAACCCCATCCCTGGTGCAGTTTTTCCCTTGACCAGCAGTACTTCCGTCTTGTCTGCATTTAGTTTCAGTTTGTTAGCCCACATCCAGCCCTTCACAGCCTCCAGGCACCGGTTTAGGATGAGCACTCCCTCCCTGCAATCAGGTGATAGGGAGAGATAGACTATGCAGCTTGCCCACGGCAGCACAGGTGGCAGGGCACGTAACCCCTGAGCCACTCTCTGGGAGTGATCTTTAGCTGGCCCTTGACACCCAGGAGACACAAGCAGGGATTTGAACTCACAGAATCTGGACTCCCAGCCAGGCTGTCTTCCCCACTGTGCTATACCAGCGTGGATTTGTGATGTCAGTACACCTGAATGACAGTCATATTTCTTTGGTAATATAAGAATCAGACTAAAGAATGGTCTTTATGTAATAATAATATGCAAGAAGGAAGTACCAATCAATGGGGATCAACAGCGTGAGTGCTATTGTGCTGTTGTCATGCTCACAGACATTCAGCTGGGCACTGTGACAGTCAGGATGCTGGACTAGATGGGCTGTTGATTTGCTGCAGCAGAACTCTTCTTCTGTTCAGTGTCTGTGTTGACCATTGAACCGCACTGTCACTGAGTCTGTTTTCCATCAAGTCTGAAAAACTGTAACTAGGGGGAGTTATGTCTTTGCCCAGTCTGGGAACGGACTGCCAAGGCCGTTGCTATGGTAACCATTGCGATAGACTGGGAAAAGTTCTAGCAGCTATCTGTGTTAAGCTGTGTCTTCTGTGTATTGCCTCTGAACTGAGAGGTTCTCTTCTGTGTTTACCTTTGGAGAGAGATGTACCAGAAGGGGGGTGACTGAAGAAACTCTACATGTATTTACTCTTAAGCCTTTGGCCATAATGTCTTAATAAAGACTCTTAACATGATCTAATGCTCTGAAGAAGTTTCTTGCTCAACTTAACTCCAACGTTATGTATGCTGTTTCACGCAACAACGCACACACAAGTCAACAAGGGTTATGGGCCCAGATCCACAGCGCATTACACGAGAGTAAGTTGTTGGTCTGAACGGCAGACGGAGTTCCAGAGGGCAGCTTGATTGATTGTACCAGACGGAGGTGAGCAACATGGCTGTAAACCTGTCTGCGGGAGGCTTGCCAATGGAAAGATTGACGGAAAAGAATTATGGCAGCTGGAAGCCGAGGATGCAGGCTTTGCTGATAACAGAGGATTTATGGGACATTATAGATGGACCACCCCCGGTGGTATTGACCGCGGCCTGGAAGCACAAAGATCAGAGAGCGCAGGCGTTTATAATCTTGGCTCTATCGGATTCTCAACTGATGTGTGTGAGAGATGAGCCATGGCTAAACAGATGTGGGACGCGTTGCAGGATTTGTCCCAGGAATGGCAGTGGAGGCAGAAGGTGCAGAGAGCCGAGCTGATGGAAGCTGTCAGAAGCAAGGAGGAGAAAAGTGCCGAACCGGAGGAGGCAGCCGAAAGCAAACAGGATTACAAGCAGCAGCTGTTAAAGGCTTGTTATGCCTGTGGGGCTCGTGGGCATCTCCGAAAAGACTGTGCAGTCAAGCGAAACTCCAGGGACGGAGGCTTGAAGCAGGGAAGTGTGAACTTTGTTTGTAAACAGAAGTCTCAAGATTTAGGACCTGTTAACTGGATTGTCGACAGCGGGGCGAGCCATATATTAATTAAAGACAGAAGTTTGTTTTATGCTTCAGAAGAAGTGCAGGATTTTGTGCAACTTGCGGATGGATCACAGAAAAGGGTGGAAGCCCGAGGACTGGTGAGATTTAATAAACTTGGGATAATGTCAGAATGTTTGTTTGTTCCGGAATTGGCTCATAATATTTTATCAGTTCAAAAACTGGTGAATTCTGGGTATTGTGTAACATTTGATAGAGGAAAATGTTTTGTGCAGAGAAGAGACAAAGTTGTCTGTCAGGGATTCATGACACAAGGGCAGTTTAGAATGACCGTGGGTGTGAAGTGTGCTGATGCCTTGAGTTTAATGGGGCGGAAAGAGAATGACGGTCAGAGCTGTAAGAAGACAGCTGTTAAAAGCACACAGCCACAGTATTCATGTAATGCAGTCAGGCTGATGCCTGAAAGAGTGCATCACAGCCGAGTTTACAAGCCACAGGGTAAGAGACGTGGCAAATGTGCACCTAGAGCACAAGAGAATGCATATTTCAGAGTTTGGTGTCCAGAAACACAAGCGCAAACATTTAAACCAGATCTTGACATAAATCTGAAAGGCACGAAGACAAAGAGTCTGGTTTTGTCAGGAGCAAAGACAGGAGGTCTTGAATGTTTTGTGGATGCAGATCATGCAGGGGAGCTGAGCAGTCGTAAGTCAACCTCTGGCATAGTTGTGATGTGGCACGGGTCATGCATTGACTGGAGCAGCAAGAAACAAAATGTGGTGGCAACCTCAAGTGCAGAAGCAGAGTATGTGGCTCTATCACAGGCCTGTAATGAGCTACAATGGTTCGCAATGCTCATGCAGGAGATAGGCATTGATATGCAATTTCCGATTACTGTATATGAAGACAATCAGACCTGCATCAAGATAGCCACATCAGAAGCTCATACCAAAAGAACAAAACATATTAGCGTCAGATACTTTCACGTAAGGGATTGTGTGCAGCAGGGGTTCGTTAACATAACATTTTGTGACACTAACAACATGGTGGCTGACATAATGACCAAGCCTTTGTGTGAGGAGAAATTTGGCAAACTGGTGACAAGGCTTGGAATGAGCCAAAGTTTGATTGAATAAAGTTCTAGCTAAATGTGCAGAGATGTTCTGAAATGTACTGTAATGTACTGAGATGTAATTTTGAACTGTACTGAAATGTAAGCTGTATTGCAAGATGTACTGGAGAAATGTATTGTTATTGTTGTAATGAGTTACAGACATGATGGGGAAAAGGGGAGATTGTTGACCATTGAACCGCACTGTCACTGAGTCTGTTTTCCATCAAGTCTGAAAAACTGTAACTAGGGGGAGTTATGTCTTTGCCCAGTCTGGGAACGGACTGCCAAGGCCGTTGCTATGGTAACCATTGCGATAGACTGGGAAAAGTTCTAGCAGCTATCTGTGTTAAGCTGTGTCTTCTGTGTATTGCCTCTGAACTGAGAGGTTCTTGTGATGTTCCTATATTAATGTATATATGGTAAGTGTTGTTGTTTTAGAAGATATATGGTAAGTGCTGGTTGTTTAGAGTATACATGGTAAGTAGTGAAAGAGGAGGGGGAGTGAATGGGCAATAGAATGCTTGATGATTGGCTGAATGTTTAAAATGGCTGACAGTATAAATGAAAGGATGACAGGTAAATCTGGGGGAATGTGAGGTGGTAAATTGTGGAATCTGGGGGGAGAAGAGAAAGAGTGGATTGCTTGGATGTGATGCGTCCTTCCCTGGCTCTCCCTGTCAGGTTCCTACCTGCTCGTGGTTACTGCCTGTCTCTAGGCACCACCAGGGACTTCACCAGTCCGGACCGCTCTCTCTTATGATTTCTCTCCCCGCTCTAGCACAGATCTCAACAGATCCCCCTGCTAGGCAACCACCAGTAACGTCCCAATACTAGTATTCCCAGAGACTCTGAATACTGGTATTGTTATTCCCTTCACCGCTGCCACCATTTGTTACAGTTCCCCTTCAGCCTTGGTCATTACCTTACCCTCCCTTCTGGTCTGTGAAACCCCAGCCAAGGATCAGGCCTTTGGTAAACCAAATTAAGTATTTATTAAAGATAACAAAGCTAACAAGATTAACAGGATTTCTTCTTAAGGCACATAAGCATATGGTTTTACTCAATACTAATCCGAACTCCACCCCTCTCCTTCTCCACGCTCTCCTGACAAACAACTCTTTCAAAAACCCACCAAAGCAACCCACTCACTTTCATCACCTCCCAGATTCCACTCTCACTCTTCCTTTTATACGTTCAGCCATTTTAAACACTCAGCCAATCATCTAGCATTCTACTGCCCATTCACTCCCCCTCCTCTTTCACTACTTACCATGTATACTCTAAACAACCAGCACTTACCATATATCTTCTAAAACAACAACACTTACCATATATACATTAATATAGGAACATCACAGTTCTCTTCTGTGTTTACCTTTGGAGAGAGATGTATCAGAAAGGGGGTGACTGAAGAAACTCTACATGTATTTACTCTTAAGCCTTTGGCCATAATGTCTTAATAAAGACTCTTAACATGATCTAATGCTCTGAAGGTTTCTTGCTCAACTTAACTCCAATGTAATGTATGCTGTTTCACGCAACAACGCACACACAAGTCAACAGTCTGGTCCTTCTTATCTCTGGGCTGGTTCACATACGAGCCAGCTGCTTTTTCCATTGTGATTGATTTTAACAGTTCACATACTTCCGCCCTCGCTACAAATAAATTGGCTGTTTTTCTTTTTAGCATTCACACGCATGCACATTTATTGCTATTGGCGTTTCCTTGTTGCCGCGCCCACACTTTAGAATGTTAATTGCAGAGGCGGAGAAGGGACGGTGTTTCCCTAAACAAAGGGAGGAAGTTGCTCTTGAAAGAAGAATCACCTACAGCTGACCCCCTTCCCTGCGGTGCAGGCTTTCTCCAATCCCCCCTGCTCCCACCTGTGGCTGTTAGGCTGTCCCTGTGCGAGATTGGTGTGCCTTTGGCACCCCGGGACAAGCCTCAGCATGCGTTCTTGGAAACATAAAAAAACCCCAAACAATTATCTTTGGAGAGACATTAAAAGCAGCTACTAAAGGAAGCATTGGCTGTTTAATATTATTGCTCTCCGTGAGGGGGATGAGTGGAGCAGATGCTGAGCTGAGATGCCAAGGCAGCTCCCCTTTCCCCTGTGCTTTTGGGCGCTTATAAATTACCACAGTGGCACCTTCGCCAGCCTCCTCTTGCTGCGGTTGCACACGCTCCAAGCCTGGGTGTAGCTCCAGAGAGCGGCACGTAGAGGCTTGCAGACCCCCCCCACAGCTCAAGTGAGAGAGCTGGCCAAGGCTGAAGGGGAGTCTCCCTCTCTGGTGGCGGGGTGAGCAAGATTTCCCTAGGAAGGAATTTTCCGAGCTCCAGCTCTTCCCTGCTACCCTTGGGGAGTTGTTGGTGTCACTGCAGAAGAGAGAGAATGAAGGGGTGGGGGAGAAACCACTCACATCACATGCAGAGAGCTTTCACAGAATTAGATATTCTAGGGTGAATAATTTGGATGAATGTGATTTTGTTTAAAGGAGCGGGGGAGGAAATGTATTGAGGGGGCGGGAGAAAGGAAGGCAAGAGTGACTGGAAGTTGGTTCGTCAATGGCAGGAAACAAAATGACACCCAGAGAAAGTTAAAGAGGCGGATCTAATGGCGAAGAAACTGGGCAGCCAAAAAAAGGTGCTTAAAAGGTAATACACGGTAGAAACACACCGAGGCAGGTGCAGATTTTAAAAGCAATTTCGGGTTTTTGTTGCATTGATTTAATCCAGATTTAAAGGCAAAAGCAGCTGAATGCACTTGTGTTGGCAAAAACGTCATGTAAATGGTCCAAATTAAAAGGATCTGCAAAAAGCATCAGATCCACATTATACCGGCATCTGATCAGGCCCTCTGTCTTTCTTTGCTACATGTAAAATAGTCTACTTCATATGTTAAGTCCTTCGTCTTTTTTAAAAAAAAATTATTTTATCCTGCTTTATCTCCTAAAGGAACCTAAAGGTGGCTAATACTTAGAATATCAATGTGAATTGCCTTAGTGCTATTTCTTCTTTATTTTGGATATATTTTTTTTAAAAAACTGGCCTTTTTCTTACTTGATTTCATGTTTGCTTTAGATTCTGGCTTTTACCACTTGATATAATGGGAATAGCAAGATCCAACTGCAGAAAGGTCTGAAGGTTTGGCTCTAAGTCCAGAATCCAACAAATCCAGGTCTTATGCAAAGCCACATGTATAACTGCATTCCAGAGTATATGTTCAAAGAATTGCATTGTTCCAAATAAGAGATGGGGAACCTGTGGTCCTCCATGTGTTATTGCCCATCTCCCATTAGCCCCACCCACCATGGCCAATGCTCAGGAATGATGGGAGCTGGAGTCCAGCAACATCTGAAGAACATCTTGGCTATCCCTGCCCTAAGGACTGGAAATTGCAGCCTGAGTGATGGAGCAACGTCAACTTGCTCTAAGGCTGTCCCTGTTTGTGTCTGTTCAAAACTTTGATGAAGATGGGGAATGTATGGCCCTCCAGATGCTATTGGACTCTAACACCCTCAGCCTCAACCAGCATGGTCAATAGTCAGGTATGATGGGAGTAGGAGTCCAGCAACATCTGGAGAGCCACAGCTTCTTGGCTCCTGTACTAAATGACATACACATACACATGCACATCGGATGATTCATGAGATCTCATTCTGAGAATAGAATGAGGAGACATATGAACCCAAGAGCCCTGCTGGTCCACAGTGGCTAACCAGAGGCCCCCAAGAAGCCCACAAGCTAGGCATGAAGGCAGCAGTCCTCCCTTAAAAACTGTTTTTAATAAGACATCGTGGCCAATAACCATCACGGCTAATAGACATGATTAGATCCATGTTCCATCAGTGTATCTAACTTCAACTAGTTGCCCTCATCTCATCAGCAGGTACCTTCTATATTAACTTTCAAATGCTTGTGGAAAACCTTTCTTGGCTGCCAGGCTTATGTAGTCAGTTAAGGAAAACATTTTTCATAATAGCCAACTGGTGAATCTTTTTAATTTTTTCTGTGTAGTTTTTATTATACAGCCACAAGAGTGGATGTATACTATAATCAAATGTAAATAACTTTATTTCGGTCAAAGGCCAGCAAGTACAAAATAAACGAATCGTAATCATAAAATGCATATTTACAAGAGAAATGATTGGCCACAATTAATAAAACTGATAAAACCTTTTAAAATCTCTAAGTCAACTTTTTCCTACGAGCAATGGCGGCTACACAGAATTTTGCCACCATGCTAGTGACCCGTGGCTCCCGATCTTCCAGAAGTTGGTAAATAGCGGTTGACTTGGGGCCTCTGCACATTTTGTACAGGGGCAGGTAAATGAAAGTGTCATGCAGATCACAATATAGGGGGCAGTATAATATGACATGGTCCACCGATTCCACCACCCCAGACCCAGAAGGGCAGACCCGTTTGTCATAGGGAACTCTCTTATATCTGCCTTCCAGGAGCGCTGAGGGAAGTACGTTAAATCTCGCGAGTGTAAATACCATTCTATACTTGGCAATACTCAGATTGGCTAGGTAATCCTCAGGCGCAGGGAAAACTTCACTAATCCGTAAATTGGAATAAGCTGCCACTAAACTCAGATTGTTTTGCGCCTCAATATCCCTTATTCATTGGGTGATGATTTCTATAGCCTTGTAATAACCAAGGTCTAATACCGCTTTCATCAAGAAGCCGAGAGACTGCAATTTGTTATTCACGGAATATTTCCATTGTGATTGAAAGGTATTTGCAAGAGTTAATGGGGCTAAGCCTACAGGAGAAAACATCATCTTGAGCCAGAAGTTGAACCTGTAAATGCAGGCACACGACTCCATTTGAAGAGCCCTGACTTCCAGACGTAAGGCTACATTTGGAACACAACCTGGTAGACCAAGGATGCTCCTTAGGAATTTAGATTGAATACATTCAAGAGGGGATCTACTATAATCGGCATCGATGTTTCGCATTCTGCAAAAATACCCCCCATGCCATTCTGCTGCTTCCCATAAGCACATTTCAACACAAAACCTTAAAAAAAAGTATAGTCCTGAACTCAGAAATGCTTGCTTAACAAGCCTCTAAGTTTTCATGGTGGTACACAAAACAGTCAGAGAAAATTGAGAGTTCAAAGTGTAAAACAAGCGAAAAAAATCCAGACCCCTGTTGAACTTTTTTCTATCAGTGGTCTCATAATTTGTTGAAATTCATTAAAAATCAGCCATGTTCACAGAGTACCTGTAATCCTATTACTGACCTTGCCCCATACTCTGACCTTCATCTTCTGCTGTTTAAAAGTTAAAAAAACATGCCTGGCTGATTTTTAATTAATTTAAGAATTTTAACATTGAACTCTATTATAACATTGGGCATGCTCAGTAAGAACCAACTGTCAGTGTTCTAAAAGCCAGACTAACACCTGTTTAACTTGGCTAATCAGGGGCCCACACCCTGGCCCGACCTTTATTTCACTATAGACTGTCATGGCTTCCCACAAAGAATCCTGGGAAGTGTAGTTTGTGAAGGGTGCTGAGAGTTGCTAGGACAGCCTTTCCTAGCTAGTGGGCCACCAGATGTCGTTGGACCACAATTCCCATCTTTCCTGACCATTGGCAATGCTGGCTGAGGCTGATGGGAGTTGTGGTCCAACAACATCTGGTGGCCCACTAGTTGGGAAAGGCTGTACTAGAAGATGCCCTATTCCCCTGACAGAGCTCCAGTGGCCAGATGTTACCAAATTCTTGCAAGCTATACAGGAAGTGGATTGGACTGTGAAAGACCAACCCAAATTGTGTTTGCATTTTGACAAATTTGTAGGGCAGTACAATATCTCAGAGAGGAGGTCAGGTCTCCTGCTCCCCTGGTGCATTCACTATAGCTGCCCAATTTCCCTGCTTTTTAAAGTTTGATAGAAATGTCTGTTGGCTATAAGTATGGTCTTAAACCGCAAGAGGATTTTGCCTATTAATTGTATCATAGTTGTTATAAACTGCTTTGATTTTTTAAATGAAATTGCAGCATACAGATATTTTTATGCATCATAAAAAAATTATGTGGCAATGAATTGCATAAATGAATTAAGAGCATTCTTTTGTCCGCACTGCAACAATCATCCATCTCTTCCACTTGCAGCATGCACGTCTCCCATTCCTGATTCCACTGCCATCACCATCAATGGTGCCTTAAGGTGCACCTGTTGTGAGCTAGGTCCAGTCATTCTATGAAATGAGGATTGCAGTAGAAATAGATAATCCCGGTGTACCCTGCCAGGGACCAGGATTAACTGCAGTGTCTACGTTCTGCAAGTTTGCATGAGTCATTTTTGATCTCTTGTGCCTCCATCTTCTATTGTGGGTGTGTTTTCATTTCTTGCCTTCAAGGCTCATTTTTGCCCCTGCTCTCTGCTTGTAGTGCTTGTCTGGATGACACAGGCTCATATAATTAAGAAGGAGGTTGCAACAATAGCTGCAAAGCAAAAAAGAAAGTTGGATAGTGGCAGAATATTTATAAATTAGCAGAGTTGAACTTAGTGTAGCTTGCTCAGCATTTCTGTGCAGTGTGAGAGTGGGTTACCTGAAAGAAAGAAAGCTTATACCTTCCTTTGAATCATTGAGACTTTAGACTTGTTTTAAAATTAAAAAACTACTTTATTAATAGAAATACATATTTGATAGGAAAGGCACTAGTTCTAGCTAACTAACAAAGTTGGAGGCACAAGGGCCAGGCTTGGTCATTGCTCTCATGCTTCCAGAGAGAGAAACAAAGACAAAGATATTTCCTTTCCCTCTTGGCTGGATGGAAAAAAAGAGAGAAGAGTCTGGAAAGTCACTTTCCCTAAGAGTATCAGTTTACAATGGAAGACAGATAAGATGAGTACAGGTCAGTGGCAGCTTGGCCATCATTGAGGACTATCTCCCTCCCCTCTGGCATGCAAAGAGAACTAAATAGGAGTTGCTCTTGCCACACTTCCAACAGATAGCTTATGTTGTGTTGTAGATGCAAATGGCATTCTACCCCTGTGCCAACCAGCGGCGAAGCGGTAAAACCAGCCTGGATTGAAGCCACTTTTTACTTGCCTTAACTATATAGGCAAGATGTGTATCTGTTGCCTTTCTGGTAGGAATTCCAGCATGCTAACTAAGGCTGGCTCAGACAACTGGGCCAGAGCAACATCTATTGCACGACAGCAGGATTGAGTTCCAAGAGCATGCTTGCATAAATTATCCAAGCCAAATATTTATGTATTTAGCCCAATATGCATGATCTTTCACACTCCTAAAAGGGGTGGAAGGATCATACGGATTGGAGATATATATACAATTGCTCTGCTCACAAAGACGTCATTTATATAGACCTAAGAACATGAGCCCTGTTGGACCAGACCAAAGACCCATCTAATCCTGCATTCTGTTTTCAAGGTAGCCAACCAGATGCCTATAGGAATGTTGTGCCAATGTGCACACATTTCAAGGTACAGTCTAGTCCTCACTGGCTGAACCAAGCCTGGGAGGGGAAGGTATCACATGTGTATCTTATAATAATAAATAATAATAAATTTTAATTCTAGGCCGCCTATCTGGCCGCACAAGCGGCCACTCTAGGCGGCGTACAAGATAAAGTAAAATACAACATACAAACTACATAAAAACCCAAGAACTACAATATAAAATGAAACCGAACCCACCCATAGCTAAAACCAATGCCCCCCCCCAAAAGCAGCAAAACAAAAGCAAAACAAAAACAAAACAAAAGACAAAACCCCAGGCCACCTCAGCCAGCCGGCTTATGTATCCCTCCCAAGAGGGACAGGTGATGGAAATTAGTCACAGCTGGCTGGGTACCTGGGACCTGGTCCTGCAGGAGGCACGTCTGCCAGGTAGCAGTCCCACTGGGAAGGGTGGTGGAGGTGATGTTCCAACAGCAGCAGCAACAGCAGGCTCTCTTTCCCTGGGTGGCGATGTTCTCCTTCTTCCTGCAGGCCCTGGGTCTCCCAGGCCACCTCAGCCAGCCGGCTTATGTATCCCTCCCAAGAGGGACAGGTGATGGAAATTAGTCACAGCTGACTGGGTACCTGGGACCTGGTCCTGCAGGAGGCACGTCTGCCAGGCAGCAGTCCCACTGGGAAGGGTGGTGGAGGTGATGTTCCAACAGCAGCAGCAACAGCAGGCTCTCCTTCCCTGGGTGGCGATGTTCTCCTTCTTCCTGCAGGCCCTGGGTCTCCCAGACCACCTCAGCCAGCCGGCTTATGTATCCCTCCCAAGAGGGACAGGTGATGGAAATTAGTCACAGCTGGCTGAGTACCTGGGACCTGGTCCTGCAGGAGGCACATCTGCCAGGCAGCAGTCCCACTGGGAAGGGTGGTGGAGGTGATGTAGCAACAGCAGGCTCTCCTTCCCTGGGTGGCGATGTTCTCCTTCTTCCTGCAGGCCCTGGGTCTCCCAGGCCACCTCAGCCAGCCGGCTTATGTATCCCTCCCAAGAGGGACAGGTGATGGAAATTAGTCACAGCTGGCTGGGTACCTGGGACCTGGTCCTGCAGGAGGCACATCTGCCAGGCAGCAGTCCCACTGGGAAGGGTGGTGGAGGTGGTGTTCCAACAGCAGCAGCAACAGCAGGCTCTCCTTCCCTGGGTGGCGATGTTCTCCTTCTTCCTGCAGG
The DNA here is from genome assembly GCF_030035675.1 of Rhineura floridana. Lineage (NCBI taxonomy): Eukaryota > Metazoa > Chordata > Lepidosauria > Squamata > Rhineuridae > Rhineura > Rhineura floridana. The sequence continues at coordinate 45,266,882 of NC_084489.1, forward strand.
CCCTGGGTCTCCCAGGCCACCTCAGCCAGCCGGCTTATGTATCCCTCCCAAGAGGGACAGGTGATGGAAATTAGTCACAGCTGGCTGGGTACCTGGGACCTGGTCCTGCAGGAGGCACGTCTGCCAGGCAGCAGTCCCACTGGGAAGGGTGGTGGAGGTGGTGTTCCAACAGCAGCAGCAACAGCAGGCTCTCCTTCCCTGGGTGGCGATGTTCTCCTTCTTCCTGCAGGCAGATGTGCAATCTGATTTACATGTGCTATGTGTATATCACCTGTATATCATAGGTGCAGTTCAGGCTCTCACAAGATGTTGCACTCACGTTCCTGCTTGCAGGCTTCCCATAGACATCAGGTTGGCCACTGTGAGAAAGGGATGCTGGACTATATGTGCTTTTGACCTGATCCTGCAGGGATCTTTTTATGTTCTTAAGATGTCATTCATATGGTATGTCATGGCCAGGGCTAACTCTCGTGTCTATATATAAGCTGTTACCTCTGGCTCAAATGTCTGAAGCAGGTCCACATCTGTGTAACTGGCTGCAGGACAGCAGCATTAACCATCTGAGAGGCATTCTGCTTAATCAAAAGAGCTCTAACAGTGCCATCTGTGCTGCACACCCTGTCACGGGGGTCTGTACATCGAAGCCAGAGGAAATGTCTCATTAGTCAAGTGTGTAATTTCCCCCTTTGCCCAGCAGAGGGACTGTAACATTATAAACGATGGCTTAAATGGTTTTCTCCCTACTGATGCTGTGCTGCAGAATAGCTCCTTTTACTCCTTTCTCATCATTCTGTCTCTTGTCGAGGGTTGGCTGCCTCTGAGAACTCTTCTGGGAAGGTGCAGGCAGTTGCTAGAACAGGCACAAGAAGACAGAGAGAATAAAGAGATTAAAAACCAGGGAAAGAAAATGATTAAGATCAGGAATAAGGGGCGGGGGGACAGAAACAGATGAGAGAAGGTAAAAGAGAATGTAAATGTATATTCTGCATTGCAAACAGCTTGCTAGCAATCACTAGAGTTTCTCCTAAAATGATTTCGTAGAACTTCTTCGTACATTGTACACTATCAACACCCATAGAAGTTCCTAGGTTTGTTAAATGGAAAGGAATTGCTTCAATTTGATTCCCCTTTTCCTTTCAGTTTTTATCATGTAATTTAAATAGGGAATATTAATTTACGTATCACTGCTTTGTTTTAGGGATAAATTTTATCTTAACCCACAAATGCTCATTATGACAAAATTTGAGAACCTAAGTTTTGATCGTACATTTATTTATTTATTTATTACATGTTTATTTCACTCTTTCTCCGAAGAGCTTAGGGTGGTTCCCCCACCACCAAAACACACACACACACACACACACACACATTTTATCCTCACAACAGCCCTGTGGGGAAGGTTAGGCTGAGACGTGGTGACTGACCCAAGGTCACCTGGTGAGGTTACGGCTGAGTGGAGATTTGAACCTAGTTCTAGTGCTGTGTCCAAAATTTCTCCTGCATTTTTTCAACCTTTGTCAATCAATGAATAAGAAACTGCAAAATTATCAAAGGGCAGAGAGAAAAATTCCGTGAAATTCTCATGGGTGGGGTGCAGGGGTTTTGCTGTGCGTACTTTGCTTTTGAGTTGGTTGAGGGGTGTGTGTGCTGTCTTTCCACCAGTGGTCTATGCTCTGCAGCCTTCTCGGGAAGACATCATTACCTAACTCTTCCCACAGAGCCTTTTGAGACCAGGAAGTATATGCAGCCGGGAAAGCTGCAGAATGCTAGAGATATGTTCACTGGTAAGGAAAACATACGCACCACCTGTGGCCACTTCACAATGATAACGTAGGCTAAAAAACCCACACCCACCAAAATTCTAAATTAATTCTAACATGTCCTGAGAATTGGAGCGGGGGGAATGGAAGCTTCTTTCACAGGGAAGGAAACCTTTGAGAAATTGGAGGACAGAGTTCAGCATATTACTACCAACTTCTCCCTGGAATTCACTCTAGTCCATTATGCTACACTGGCTCTACATCAGGGGTTGAAGAGAAGCTTTTCCAGCCAGTGGGCTAGATCCTGGGAGGAAGTAACAACACAATGACATCAGATGACCCAAAGTATCTTTTTTTTCCCTTTTGGGGCTTGCTGTAAGTGCCAGTCCCAGCAGGATTCCTGTGTTACACGTGTAATTGTGAATGCCCACATGCATCCATACCCACTGGGAACCCAAATGCCACCCCTGAGGGTGTAGCGGAACCTTTTGCTGGAATTAAACCTGCACGTCACTATTATGTATGTACAACCTTACCCTTAACCCCAATAAAACACACAAAGAGTAAAACAAAGACTGGTTTATTGAAAGAGGAAACAAGAAAAGTATAGCACTTTCAGTTACAATTAATATGAGCAGTGTCTAGCTTAACTCAATCACTCATTCCCTAACATTACAAATAGCATAAGATAGAGACCCTAAACCTAATCTCATTCCAAGTTGCACCACATTATACAGACAGAAAAAGACTCAAAAGTTGGGGGTGAATATACCTTTCCTGAAGAATGTAGTGAGACTTTAGATTAGAATGGGATTTCTATATCTAGCCCATGAGCCACAGCTCTGCCCTTGCTGCAACCTTCACTAGACACAAAATATTTCACCTTCCCTTAGTTCTTGTGTTCCTGTGTAGCCCCGATGTTGTTCCTAGAGTGAGAAAGTAATGGAACCCTGAAAGGTGCTGCCGACTCCCTGAAATACTAGGTTTAAATATACATTGAGTCTTCATTGAACTGAATGTAAATTGGGAGAGGTGTCCTACTGAGCAATTTGGTACATGAAAGAATATCCTGTGTCTTTATTGTTTCACCTGTCCAGAGGTAAGCCTTTACTGGTAGCTTCTAGAGAAATTGTGTAAGTGTAAATAAACCTATACTTTATCTTGTGTGGGTTTCTCTGACTTGAGCTTTTACCCTGGGCACAATTTAGTTAAAGGGGTTATTCCTGAGCAAAGGAATCTTCCTTATTAATTGTTAACTCTATTGGTACATGTCTTCCTGAGATTAGCTAGCCAGTTCTGACCATCCTGAAACTTGGGTTCAACTTAAGGCAAGTATCATAGAGGTCACCCAAATGATAGACTCTTATGTTCTGATCCACTAGGATGAATCGGGGGGGGGGGGACCATTTTATGCACACCTCCATATGCCTGTCACTGTTAATCAGCTTACATCAAGCCTAATTTGGGCAGGGTTTGGCTGCTCCATTGGGAACTCCATGGCACAGCTGATCCCAGTGGGCTTCTTGTCACCACCAGTCAGTTGATTGGTGCTGACAGCAAGCCTCATTTGCTAAGGAACAATCAGAAGTGCATGTTAAAGCTTCTGATTGTTTGTTGGCAGCCATGTCTCTACCTTTCCCACACCTGATATCACATATAACATCAGGTGTGGGGCACGTGCATGTGCGTTTGGGAAAATGATCTTGCAGGCCAAATTTGGACCCATGCCAGGCCTGATTTGCCCATGGGCTGGGGGTTCCCCATAGGAATGAGGGAGAAGTTCAATTCAGTTTGCATTTAAGGATGAAATTATGTACTTCACACTTCCCAAAACAAGATCCAAAATGACACTACTGTAAGGATGTATGAAATATTGGAGATTTAAAATCTTTAATTCATCTCAGTTTGAACCAAAGTCTGGAAGCCTGCAATAGCAAAGAATCCTGGGAAACAGCCCTTCTGTGAATTATGAGTAGCTACATATCTTAGAAGCCTGAGGATATAGACATCTTGACTCTCATGGAAATTATGGAATATTGCCCCAGTAAGAAGCAAGAGCTCCTGACAAATAAAGAAATAGTTTGCATAGTGTTTATGATAATCTTGACCTTTAGAAGGAGACAGGATAGTCGATTATCTGAAACATCAGGAATTTACAGTTGGGAGATTGCAGTCATCTGGGAATTTATCTGGGAATGGTTTCTGGGGGGGAAAACCAGATTCCTGGACTGGTAATCTTAAATCATTCTATTGTCTTTACCTGTCATATTCACATCTCCCTGATCATGTTTACATTGGGTTTAGTTCAGTTAGAAAAAGTATAAAACAAGGGGGTGGGTTTGAAGGGCTCATCAGTTCCTTTGCTTGGAGGGCTCCAACAGCTGCCTTCAGGGCTGGTTCTAAAGGGAGGCCAGGTGGGGCACTGGCCAAGGGCCCTTGGGGCTACAGAGGCCCCTATGAGGCCCCTGTGCTCCCCTTCTACAATCTGCAGCAGGATTGCTGCACAGATAGCAGGGCAGGAGCTTAAGAGCCACCCATGTGTAGCACACATGTGTGCCATCAACCAGGATGGTGGCAGAGGCTTCAGCCCCTTAGGGAAACCTCAGCCACCATCTTGATTGATGCCAAACCTGCATGCACAGTGCATGCAGCTGCAAAAAATAGCAGAGAGAAAGGTAGGTGAAGCAGGGCAAAGGTGGCTGGCTTGGGATCTGCCGCCCTGTGATCTGCGGTACCAATCCTGCCGCAAATCGCAGATGGGGAGTGCCGGGGCCCTGGGCAGGCTGGTGCCCAAGGGCCCCGGCATACCTGGGACCGGCCTGGCTGCCTTACTTCACAATGCACCCCAGCTACAGCAGGACAAACACTGATCTTCAGAGCTAAGGACTTGGGGAAAATTTTTGAAATCTAGGGCAGGTTAAGCGAGGGTAAAGCTTTGGTTCATCAGGCTAGATATGAAAGTCTCTCTCTCAGCCTTAGACTCATGGCAACTCTTCAGGAAAGGTATAACCAACTCTTGAGTGCCTCTCTTTTCTTTTTCCCTCTGTGTGAGTGAACTTAACTCTGAAATGTGCATAGGGTTGAGCTTCTTTACTTTTAATCTATCTAGCGCTGTAGAATGAATGAATAATAGAACACTGCTCTCTATTGATTGTAATTGTAAACTGCAATATTTTTCCTTGTTTCCTCTTTTAATAAAACCAATCTTTATTTTACTTTCTGTGTGCTTTACTGTGTTAAGGGTAGAGTTATACACGCTTTAGGGTGATGTGCGGATTAACTCCAGCAAAAGGTCTCGCTACCCTCATAAATAGGGGTACTTGAATTTCTAGTGAGTTACACTCATGAGGAGGTTCAAAGGTTCATTCCACTAACACCTGCCTATCCTAAGCTATCCTTAGAAATTCACACCTCTCCCAATTTTGCAATGTACTTCTTCAGCCAAGTAATGTGTATCAAAATGCATATACTAGGGTAAAGTGTGCATATAAATGTTCATCTTAGTGAAAATATGTACATTATAAAACTGCAAAATGTGTAATTTTGCACCCAAAAATGTATATAGTAGGAGAAATTTGCACCAAAAATGCTGATGACGTTTTTATGAGAACTTTTTTATCTCAAACTGAGGTGGAGAAGAAGACTCAAAGAATGAGAAATGGAGAGAGTCTGAAATTGATATATCTGCTCATCCCGGCTCTACATGAAGTCTAAAGTCAACTGTGGTTAATGCCAGACACACATACTCTGATGCAAACATACTCACCCAGAAGGTGACAGTGTTTTGGGGGGGGCACATGTGCTCCCGTCCTCTCCACCAAGCATTAGCATTTGGTAACATGTGCTTCTGAGCATATGGTGAGTGCTGGAAAAACCTGCAATGAGCCCAAAACCCACAAACAAGATATGTGCTGTACTGGTTTTGTTTTAGCAGGGAGGAAACAACAATATAAAGGCAGTTGATTGGTCTTTTACAATCCAATCCACTTTCTGTGTAGCTTGGAAGAATGTGGTAATGTTGTGGTGCCCACCTCACTTTACCTCAGTGGTAGGGAACCTGTGGCCCACCAAATGTTGTTGGACTCCAACTCCCATCACCCCTAGTCAACATGGCCAATAGTCAGGGATGATGGGAGTTGTAGTCCAGCAACACCTGGAAGGAAACAGGTTCCTTACCTAATGTTATGTCTGGCCCTCTGTGTTGAAAGCCTGCATGTAATGAGATGCATTGTTGAGGCAAGTGGGGCAGATTTTGTGTGTGGAGTAGTGCATATGTGCACTGGAACCCCTATACACCAGTTTCTAAATTGGGGTATGACATGTACTAAAATACAGCCAAAAGCAAGTTCTGTTTCCTATTACAATAGAAGCTTAAAGCTGCCCAAAGTTATCAGCTATGTTGCCCTCCTAAAATGTCCCTTTCTATCTTCACCAAAGTAAGATAATGCAGATTCTGCTCATGAAAGCTTCCACTAGAGAATACATTTTAAATATTTATGTCTCCAAGAAACCAGATATCCCATTTCTCTCACCAACCAGTTCTGTATCATAGGGATAGGAAACTTGTGGCCATCCAGATGTTTTTGGATTACAGCACCCATCAGCCCTAGCCAGCATGGCCAATGGTTAGTGATGATAGGAGATGGAGTTCATCAACATCTGGAAGGCCAAAGACTCCTCATCCCTGCTGTATAACTTAGTTCACACTGGACTCCTTTGCAAAATGTCAGCTGTGTCAACTCAGCAGTTTCTGATGCTATCAATTTAATATTTGAGTATCAACTTGAAGCCATGCCTTAGATGAGCAATCAAAGGCCCCTGTTCAAAGTGTTATAATTATTGTTTAACTCTCATTAAGGCAGATGTTGACAGAGAAGAAGAGAAGAAGCTCAAAGAGTCAAGAGCAAACTTGAAGCCAAGTTCTGGATAGCTATAGAGACTAAACTATAAAATTTAATGTATAGGGGTGGGTAGTCTGCAGGCAAATCATGATGGCATTTTCATAGAAGTGTTACAGTCACTTTAAAATATGGAAGCCCCTTGAGTTTCAAAAAAAAAACTTTTTGAAACACACGCCCGGCTTTCTCAAGTCAAATTTGCCATGGGGTGATACAGGGCTTAGGGACTTCCTCTCACAAATAAGGAGTGGAACGTTTAGAAAAGAACAAGAGATTCCACAAACAAAATGCCCGAGGCTGCAGATATTTTAGAGCTGTGAAACAGAATATTAATGGATGAGGGACAGGCTGTAGCTCTGTGGCAGAGCAGCTGCTTTGGTGGAAAAATTCCCAGGTACAGTTCCTAGCATCTCCAGGTAGGGCTGAGGGAGAACCTTGCCTTAAATGCTGGAGAGCCACTGCCACTCAATGTGGACAGTACTGTACTGAGCTAGACAGACCAATGGCCTCTCAGTGTAAGGGAGCTTCTCTATGTTACTTTCTAATGCTGAAAATAGTGATAGAATGAGACATCCAGTTCCATCCAGAATCCGGATCGATAGCAAATTTGCCATTTAACTTCATTGGAACAAAGATTGTAACTTGGGTAAACAAGGCGATGATATTGCTGGCTTGATTAAAATGCTCTTTTCACCTTTTGAGTAAAATCCCTTTAGCCTATATTAATAGCGGTCTTCCAGTCTATCAACAGCTAGTATAGCACTGTGGGGAGGAGAGCCTGGCTGGGAGTCCAGAGTCTCTGAGTTCAAATCTCCGCTCGTGTCTCCTGGGTGTATAGGGCCAGCTAAAGATCACCCCCAGAGTGAGTGGCTCAAGAGTTATGTGCCCTGCCACCTGTGCAGCCGTGGGCAAGCTGCATAGTCCCAAGGAGCCCAGTTGCCCCCCAGGTGGCAGTTGCGGACAAGGAAGGGGCTGGCTTGTGCAGCTGTGGCAAGCTGAGCAGGCCCTAGCCAGCTGGGGAGGACTGGCCTCAGAGGGAGGCAATGGTAAACCCCCTCTGAATATCGCTTACCATGAAAACCCTATTCATAGGTTCACCATAAGTAGGGATTGACTTGAAGGCAGTCCATTTCCATTTTTCCAGTCTGTCAAAACAGGCAACATTCCATTATTTGTAGGACATAACATCATAAGGTCATGCTCCCACATTCACAACTGTTATGCCATTGCATAGCACTAACTCTCTCTCCCCTCTCTCATATAGGTCATCAATGATAATGGGATATCTGTTCATTTGTCCTGTTAGTTTGTACATTTTTCAACAGACAACAGTGTGTGGCTTTAATAAAGAAACTGCAGTTTTGCGTTCTTCAGGTCAAATCCCTTCTTTATTTGCTACAGAGGAACTCCTTGTTCTTCTAATAAAACATAACAAGCTAGATCCCCAGTTTTTGTAAATGCACCACACGCTGCGAAGCATAAGCAGATTTAGTACTTCGGAGTGTTAAGGCATTGTTTGCCTTTTAATTACTACAGATTTAGTAGATTAGTCAGATTACGTTGATTCCTGTCAATTGGCTCTCTTATCCCTGGTTATGATTATTGGTTTGTTTTAGTTATTATCTGCCTGCCCAGTGTTGCTGCTCAATATCTGTAGAAAATGCATTTGTAATTAATACTGGTTGCCAGTAGTGTAGTGGCAAATTCAGAAGTGCAGAGTCCCTTCATGACAGTCACAGCCATGTCCCCTTTTCTTGCTGCTGGGTTGAGAATGAGATCCCTGTTAATGCCCTTTCCCACAACAAGAGATGTTCCTAGGAGCCAATAAGCATGAAAGGAGAGAGCTACTGGACTAGCAGCAACTTTCCAGGGTTTCTGACATGGAACATTCCCAGCCCTGCTTGGAAATGCCAGGGATTGAACCTGAAACTTTCTGCATAAAAAACAGATGCTCTCCCACTGAGCTATGGCCCTTCCCATTGCCATAACCCTTTCCATGTTGTTGGACTTCAGTTCCCAATAGCCCCAGCTGGCATGGCCAATGGTCAAGGTGAATGGAGTCCAAGAATATCTAGAGAGCACAGGTTCCTCATCCCTGCCTTAGGACTGTGTGGAGTATCAGCCACTCATTGCCCACCTACTTGGACCTTACATTCTACAAGAGTAACTTTATCTCTCACATCTCAGAACCATACCAGCGTAATTTAATAGCACTGTGACTTCCGGGAAGGGTGACTTCGCTTGTGCCTGCTTTTGAGACGGGCTCCCGCCTCAAAAGAAGCTTATTCAGATATAAATCAGTCAGAACATTTTTTTTTTGACTGATGAAATTTCTCCCGGGCAGGGAGAAACGTAGAGATCAACCTCAAAAACCTGTTTTTGTTGGGAGGACTGGATTTCATTAATTTATGAGAAAAGGTCCAGCCAGCAATGCCGGACGGACTTCCGAACAAGCTCTATCTGATTAATGCGATACGTTTATCTTTTCTTCAAAGAGAGAACGGACTAACAGGCAAGCACCCTTCTTTCTATTATTTTTTTTACTTGGTTTAAATTGTTGCAGCAAAAAGAGATTTGTCAAATGAATCAGCTTTAAAGAACTTCTGGGTGAGCTATAACTCTTCTCTGTTATTCACGAAATTAACAGCTTATCTCTGTTTCTATTGCAAAAAGCTGTCCTGGAAGTGCATTCTAAAGATATAAACAGAAGAGGGATTTCTATTCCGAGGAACATTATATTGTCTGGGTCTATTCTCTTTTTGGTCTATTTTATTTTGACGAATCTGCTTCTTCACGACGCCACTAACTGTTTTGATGCTGGGAACTAAATTTGTTTTGTGTTCTTGAACATAGAGAGATAAGGCAGGCTGCTCTGTTTATACTGTGATGTCATCAAGCCTGGAATATTAACCCAATTGTTGCTGAAATAAGAAGTGGTTCTTCTTTATTTTTGTTTTGTTTTGTTTTCGTGGTTTTAAAAATGGCAATCAAGAAAGTGGCTGAGAATCTGGAAGTAATTATGTTTCAGAAAATAATGGATGAGATTGAGATAATGAAACAAACCCTGCGACAGGGCAGTAAGGAGCTGAAAATGGAACTGAGCAAAATGACGCAGGAGCTTAAAGAAATAGGGGATCCTGTGAGAGAGGAGAATGAGATCAGAGATGAGAAAAGAAAAAATAAAGGGAAGATACAAGCCCTGGAGATTGGAACAAATGTGGAATTGGAAAAAGATCTGGAGTTTATGGATATTAGAAATAAAATCTACTGTTTGGAATTTAACGTTATCTCTGAAGAAATTAATGAAGATATTAGAGATAAAGTTATCAATGGCTTGGATAATCTTCTGGACTGGAATGACGTGATGGAGCTTGATATAGAGAAAATCTATGGAATTAACTGCAGCCATGTGACAATGGAAAAACTCTCAAGAGATGAGCCAGTGCATTTTGTAAAAAAGAAGAACACAGATATGACTTTACAACAATATTTCAGCAACTTATTCAGAATTGATGGCAAGAAAATATTTGGGATAGAGGAAATTCCCATCAGACTCTTATTATATGACTATGGCTATGACAGCAAGATTATTATGGAATACTGATAATGGAAGATTGGACACTGAAATTACTGGACTTAACAGGACTATTGAAGATGGAAGATGGAATTAATATGGATAATGGAATAATGGCTATTGAAATTATTGGACCTAACAGATTTTGATGAGATGGATTAATCGATACGTTTATTTGGACTATGGTTATGACAATAAGATTATTATTATTATTAACGAGATGGATTAATCGACATGTTTATTTGGAGAAAAATTGATAGATATATTTCTTAAAGAATTGAAACCTCTCTTTGACTTTTTGTGGAAAGAATAAAGTAATGTTTATGAGATTTGATGATTAATTAAGATAACTACTGGAGGAAAGTGATTTTATAATATAATTTAAGAGACAGGATTGTTATATATTGTAGACCTACAACTGATTTGATCTGCGACAAATGGGAAGTCAACATTTTATTTTTTTGTTTAATCATTTTTGTTTTGTTTTGTTTTTTGTCTTTGAATGTTTTATGATTTTGTTTTGTATGTTTTATGAAAATTTGAATAAAAATTATTGTAAAAAAAAAAAAAAACAGAACCATACCAGCAATCTGTGCTATGATGGGTGCTTGGCTGATTACTTCTCTTTGATACTTCTGAATGACCTCTGGCATCTGGGTGATGGTGATCTGCTGGCTACCGTCTCATACAACAACTCCAAGGGCTCTATCGCTTACACAGACAAGTAGTATCAGACTACCAGGTCCTTCTTGTGGCATTGCCATTCGTGATTAACAAGCATGTAAGAGTCAATAGAGTTCTGGGGGGGGAAGCATTACCCGCTGAGCAATGAGGGTAACATCAACTTCTGCTAAGGCTGTCCTTGTTTGGGTCTGTTCAAAATTTTGTTCCGGAGGTAGTGTCTGGCATATTGTCGCCTTAGAACAGGGATGGGAGACATGTGGCCCTTCAGATGTTGGACTCCAACATCAGTCCCAACCAGCATGGCCAATGGTCAGGGATGACCACAGGCTCCTCACCCTTGCTCTATGCACTAGTTTTCTCTTGGATCTCAGTTGGACTGAAGGCCAGTTGGCACAATGAAACTGATGTTAAAACAGGCTAAGAGTATTAGCGGAGTATGGCACATTCTGCAGCATTCATGCACTTTCCTGAGCATATGCACATGCCTTTCCACCCCCTTTAACCGTGCCACCACAGCACTGCTGATAGTAGGTGAACTGCTGATGAAACCAGTGGGGGGTTACACTGAGAGCTGTTCATGTGTCCAGACCACTGCACAATTATTTCGAAGACATTTCATTCTGCACAGATCTGCTTGAAGCCATCTTCTTAAGACACCAGTTCGGCTGAATGAATCAGGCCTTACTTCTGAGTAAGTGAAAGGTGGAAGATGTTTGCCACAACACTTAAGCTTCATTTTTAACCCTGCATTATGTGTAATCAGCATGACTTGATTTGTGCCTCTTGAAAGGAAAAAGAGAAAGGTCTTCTTCCACTTCATACCATTTTTAACGGTCCTGCCTTCCATCCATCCAGGCTGTGCGGAGATGCCTGCAGCCATCAAATGGAGCCTGCCAAACCTAGGTGTTATGACCAGGCCTCCAAGGATCACAGCCAGATGGCATTTTTGGAGAAGACACAGTTCATTTCAGAGCAATTTGAATGAGCAGCTTTCTTTTCTTTATTACACCGCAGCATTTGGCAGCAATCCACAAGAGGCAGATTCTCCTCTCTCAAAGGAATGACCTGCCCACTTTGTCCATTTAGCAGGACATTCAGCCTGGAAAGCCAGTCACCAGCCACACATGTTGAGCAGATGTGCAAGCATTTGGAGCAAAAAAAATAAAAATAAAAACCCAAACGTCTCAGCAGTCTACAGGGGAAAATGTAGCGTTAACTGCTGAGGAACAGTGAGACAATATCCTGGGTTTTTGTTTTTTTGTTTTAAACAACATATATTGGTAACAGAGATTTTTCTTTCTGAACTGTTTGGAAGGGGAAGGGGAATACATTACTTCTGTATTCTGGGTGTAAATATGTATGTTAGGCTAATTGGCTTTTTATTCCCCCTGTTCATTGAAAAGAAAACCATTTTGCAAAACAAAAAATTGTGTTTAAATCTTTGGGTCAGGCCCCTCCAGAAATCAGTGCTGGAAAACTTCCACTGGAAAACAACACAGACACACATCCATTTTTAAGAGAGGATATCAGACATATACATCCTTTTATCCTTGCCCTATAAACTTGCACATTAACAGAGAGAACCAGCTGTTTTTCTCATGGTGAATCAGAGTTACTTGGGGAAATCTGGCTTCCTGTTTTTAGGCGGATGGCTGCACTGTTGCAAAGCCTGTTGATTTTGGTTAGGTCAACAGAGCAAGTTTAATTATTGGAACTTTCCTTTCCATTTAAGTTGTAAGACAACATTACTGGGAAATCTGAGAATAGTATACTAGCTGCATTTGAATAATCTATTAATTGCTAATAAATGCAACTTGCTTTCTTCAAGGATAGATACGCTCTTGGACACTGCTAGAGCATGTTGAATCTGGTCTTGTGTGAAAGAGGAGTTCTGCATCCCTTGTACTGTCAGTCTATGGTGCTTGTTCCAAGCATTCACACATTTCTGGTGCCAACCTAAATCGCCCTTTCCCAATTGTACATAAAGGGTCATATCCAGACATCTGCATTGTATTCATGTATGGTCTTGTGTGCTGTCTGCTGTCATGGGGTACATAATCTCCTGACATTAAGTTAAAGAGCTCCATTTTCAAACTTTTCTAGTAAATTAGGGTGTCTTTGACTATAGCCTTCTTCAGGCATAAGCCTGAACACACAAGGGTTAAAACTATGTAGAGGGGTAGGAGGTCCTCTAAAGGGGGCTCCTACATGTCTTTGGCTGGACATGTATGGAAGCCTCTGTGGCATAGTCAAGAATAATGCCTTATAAGGGTCCTTGATTGTGGAGAGGTTTCTAGGGAAACTTTATGCTCAACATGCGAAGGTCTGAGAGGAGCCTGCACATGTGAGGACATGGGGGGGCAGGGCTTGGAGAATTCCAACAATGTTGAATGTTGGAGAATTCCAATGAAACAGACATGGGTCTGGACACTGCCAATGTTCATTTATTTATCCCATGTCCGGAATCGAAATAAATCCAGCAAATACAACTGGTATCTGTTGTTGCTTTCAGTCTGCAAACAATATGTAATTGATTACATTGTGTGTGTCCCCCTCCACCATTTGCACTGTTTTGCTGTGTCTAAACTCTGGATGATTAGGTGAGAAAATACGATTGTGGAAAATAATGAAAAAGTAATAGTTTCAGTATTTCAATTATTTTTATGATTATGTTTATGAAAGAGATCAGGTAAAATGATGAATATACCTGTTCTATCAATAACTTTTTCTTTGGTTTATTATATGGAAAGCAAATAATATGGACTTTCACAGTTGTTTCATACATAGGAATATATAGAAATATAAACGTGTTGGGGACTAAAAGTCCAAGTCCCCAAGGAAGGTTATCACAGCTTTTTTTTAAAAAAAAATTTTTTTGAAACTCTCCAGAATTATAAAAGAAAAAAAGTAACAATGGTAGGCTAGCTGGTAATTTTCATTGTATAGGAAAGTATGATGTTATACTTAGTCAGTCTATTGGTCCATCTAGTACAATATTGTCTACCACCAAGGGTAACCAACATGGTGCCCTCCAAATGTTGTTGGACTCCAGCTCCCATCAGCCCCAGCCATCATGGCCAATGGTCAGGAATTATGGGAGCTGTAGTGCAGCAGTATGTGGAGGGCACCACAATGGCCACCCCTGCTCTATACTGACAGGCAGCAGCTCTCCAGGATGTCAGACAGGGATGTTCTCAGCCCTGCCTGGAGATAACAGGGAATTAACCTGGGGCCTTCTACATACAGAGCAGATGCTCTATCACTGAGCTATGGCCCTTCCCTACTTTAATCTCAGTAGAAGAGAAAAGTGGAAGCATTCGGGAAAAGAGGAAAGGACAAGGAACAGGGCCATATGCCTTTGCTGTGCTTTAGTTGTCACAGTTCTCAAGTGGAGGTAAAGTAACTGTGACTCAGAGCCAGCCATTAAGTGTTGACATATCAAGGGTGGGGAACCTCAGGTTTGCTTGCTGAATGTGGCTCCCCAGACCTCTCTATCTGGCCCTCAGGATTCTCCACAGGCCACATTCCTCACTGAACTTGCTTCACACTCTCCTTTAGTGTTTTTGCCTAGCAACAATGCATCCTTGAATTCTGATAATGCCTCTTGGTTTGTCTAGATGGAGGATAAACTGATGCCAGGTAAGCCTACCAAGACTGATCAGCATAGGAGGGGGTCCACCAGAGGGCGCTTTACAATGAGCCTTCTCAGACATGTCCTCCTCAGCTGCCAACTTCATTGAATGACTATGCAGAAACTCTGAGGTGTTTCTAGCCATGTATGAAAAAGGAGTTTGTCATCTCCAGGTTTTGGAAGAGTTGAACCGATGCATATTTTCTTTTATGTATAAACAAATTCAAAATTTTACTTATTTAGCAAGATTTATATACTACTTAATAAAACCTCTAAGCAGTTTACAGTATAGAATATACTTAAGTAAATAATGGTAAAGTAACACTTTAAAAACAAGTAGATGTAAAATGTTATCAAAATATACATAAAATTGGCAGTTTTTAAAAAGCGTTCATAATAAAAGTACATACCTCCATAGGCTTGCCTAAATTAAAAAAAATAGCAGGTGCCAAAAACAATACAATGAGTTCCCAAGAATACCTATTGTCTCACTAAAGGATTGATTCCTTGCAAATTCCATCAAGATCTTTTTTTCCCTGGAAGGGATAATATGTGATTCAGAACATTATGGAAATTTGATGGTACAAACAAGCTTTGGTTACAGCTTGTGGTTTGTCTGGAGTGAGACAAACCACTGGTCTGGGTTCAGACATCATACTAAGCCAATTCATGGCTTACCCCTGCGTAGTGCAGCAGCAGGAGAACTGGGGGAAGAGCGAAGCTGCCACATTGTTTGCTCCATAAACCCACATGTTCACTTATTCATGCTAAGCCATCATTTCACTTAGAATTCCATGCACACAGGGTCATAATGTATTGGGTACGTTCCAGGAGAAAGCAATGTGTGACATGCCAGATGGACAAGAGATGCGTTGTAAGACAAGCCCAGAAGACTCATGCAAGCATGTCATGCCATGTGTTGCAACAAAAGGTGAAAACATTTTAGTCATCACTCTAGCTGACCCAATGAAAAATACCTTCCATTTCCAGTACCTGTAACTCCTAACGTGTGGGTATGAACACCTGGGACAACAGTTCAACAATAGTTGATTCCCCCCTCTGAGTGTGAGTGTATGTTTTATGAACAGGAAGCTTAAAAATCTTAAAAGAAGATTATTCATGGGTGATATGGCTATCAGTGGCTACTAGCAATGATGGCTATGTTGTGCCTCCACTGTCAGAGGCAGTGTGCCTCTGAACTAGTGCTTGGAATGACATAGTCCAGTTGAATGAAGTTTTCTGAACTTGTTCAAAAATCTCTGAAGAACACCTGAAAGTAGTTGCCATAATTGCCTGGTGAACTAAAGGTGAATTAAGTTCATCTTGGAGTAGAATTTTGAACGGTTCTAGTGTCTAGTTCATTTTCAAGTCCTCCCCAATAGCAGGATGCCCAAAGGTTTAGCTTCCATTTTTTTAAAAAAGAAAAGTAAGTCCATTGGACATCCATGAAGAAAGTTAGAAAGCAAAATATGGGGCCAGCTTTCTAAGGCTAATTAGGCAGATAGGGAGATGCTGCTGTTGCTAAGGATGCTTAGCCACTTAATCACTGTTGCTAAGCAATCAGAAGGAAGCAATATGAGGCATTTCCTGTATCTTCCCTGCTGATGAAATGCACGCTCTTCCAACAGGAGCAATTGCAGCAAAAAATACAAATACAGAAACAAAGCGAACAATGTCTTGCGCTTTTAAGAGCTGTGTGGCTAACACAAATTAAACAGGGCAAGCCTCTTCTAGAATTTATTTATTTTATTATTACATTTCTATACCACTTTAAATTTCCAAAAAACAAAACTAAAAGAACTCTAAGCGGCTTACAAGCCAGCTTAAAACATCAAATTGCATATGGAAATACAATTATGAGGAAAGCCTCACCTGTCCACATTCTATCTGTCAAACATCTTATCGATTGTGTGTGGCTCCTGGTTTACTCTTGGACCCTGTACTTCTGTGCAGCAGCTTGTAACACTCTGAATGTTGAAAAAAATGTGCAGAACAGGAGTCCACACTATAACATTTTGTTGCAGGTCCCACTTGTAATCCTTTTTTTAGAAATATCCCCACTACCACCAATTAGTAAGTAATTTACTTCATATAGGTCCATGTTATACAATTCCCTGTTGGACTGTTGGTTTCATTCAGTACATCAACAGCTAAAGAAAGATTTCCTCCCAGTTATATGTTCACAGCTGCATGGCATTTTATCAATTCGAAGTATAAACTACCCTAGCTAGTATTACATCCCATCATAACTGTGCCTGGGATGCAACAAAGTTACAGCTAGGGAAGCATAGCCAGCGTTTTTACAGAGATTGCTTTTCTTTTATTCATATCCTTGCTCTTAATACACATTCCAAAGAAAAAGACTGAGCAGCACCAAGCTGTAATAAAAGTGACCAAAAATGGCAAAGCCTCAGTACTGGAGGAAGCCTACGTGAAAACTCTGGTTGTATCTTCCTGGTTACAAAAAACAAACAGAGCTGTCAAAAGTGCTTGCCAATGAAAGCTTGCCAAATAAAATATTGCTTTATGGAGTCAGGAAAAAACTAATTTGAAAGGTTACTGTAGGTTATTTGTGGTCATGTCTTGTCTGCATAAAACATGATGTCATCTTGAAAAATCTTCATTATTTTTGTCTTATTTCTGAGTCTTTATCTGAGAGGTTATCTCAACAGCTGCCTAAATCCACAAACTTATCTTCTCTGAATTGTTTAATAAAGTTGTCCTCACCCAACAAAACGAATGGAAAAGCACAATCTAAAGATAAAACTTAACGTTTGAGGGTCTTGGAACTAGTGAAAATTGCCCTTGTTTTTTAAGAGGAGAGCAGTCATTATTATTTCAAACCATAACTTGGACCTCCGTGATTCCTGAGAGGCTAGATGGGCATACACAAAGCATCACTTAATTTTTGAGAACCATTATCACAAGCTGTTGTGAAGGCTAAATGGCCAAGGGTAATAATCCTCATGTGGAAGCAGCCGTGTGGGTTTTCTGGAAATTTCCCCAGAAATTTTCCCTAGGCAAACTAAGGTAATCTTGCTTAATACTTAGTTTGTATTTTTAAAAAACAAAAACAAAACCCTTCTGAATCCCACAAACGGGACTGGGGGAAGCTGTGGCCCTCCAGATGTTGTGCAACTCCAACTCCCATCAGCCCCAGTCAGTATGGCCACTGGTCTGGGATGATGAGAGTTGTGGTCCAGCAACATCTGGAGGGCCACAGCTTCCCCCAGCACTGCCTGAATGAGTGATGTAATTTTGCATGTTTGTTTTCCTTACATTTAGTCAACAAAGCTAAAACCTCTGAAACTGCCAAGCATGCCTTAATATCTTATTTGCGGGTGGCATCGCTTCATTGTTTCTAATGAACTTATAAAACAGAAAAGTATCTGTGGGAAAATAAAGCACACAGTTGGGTGGAGGCAAGGTTATCCCTTCACCATTTGGATAACAGATGCTGGGATAAGAGCTAATATCATCTCCTGCTTTTATGGGTTTATCACTGTTTTCATCCTAATTTTAATTTTATGATATTTTTATATGTGTGGTTTGCAATTCTGGGACCTGTAGGATGATAAGTGAGGAATAAACTGAAAGTATGAAATAAATTAATAATGAATGTTATGCCTACAATTGGACATTACTCATGAGATAACAGTTCTATCACAATTTTTTATTTTTTTTATTTACATATTTCATTTATATCCTGCCTTTCCTTCTTGGAGCTCAAGGCAATGTACATGGTCCTCCCCTCCCCCCTCTTATCCTCACAAGAACCCTGTGAGGTAGGCTAGGGTGAGAGTTGGTGGCTGGACCAAGGTGGGCTTCATAGCTGAGTGGGGATTTGAACCTGGCAATCCCAGTTGTAACCCAACATTCTAACCACTGCACCACACTGGCCCAGAAGAAAGTGCTATGGATTATCAGGCAACAATGTTTGTTGGGGGCTCACTCTGTCCATATGGCTCATAGTTTATTTAAGGGATTAGATGGATTGTTTTTAGCACATTTAATTCCTAAAAGATAATACTAAACATTTTCCCACAATAGAAGACTACTGATATTCCACACTTTGAGTGTCCAACAGGCAAAGGTACGGATAATCTCTACTGACATATTTATTCTTAAATCCCTAATCCTTTTATTTCATGGGTGAAGGGCTGCGGATGACATAGGATAGATAATTTGTTAATTTTTTTTTTGTACATGCTCAGACAGGATTCATTATTGGTCAGTGTTGAAGACCAAATGCTTTGGCCACATGAGCCATTAGTGTCAGCCAGTTTGACGCACATTTTATTCTCCAAACTGTGTGTGCATATTTTCCTAAGCATCTTGCTTCCCCTCATCTTTATTTGCCTTCAAATATATTTGCATAGTGTGACCATATTACTTTGAGCTTTCTTTGTGAGTGAAACAGGACTGGCATTATATTCAGGGCCACCAATACTTCCTTATCCCTTTTAAGAACATAAGAAAAGCTCTGATGAATCAGACCCAAAATCCATCAAGTTCAGTATTTTGCTTCCCAAAATAGCCAACCAAATGTCTCAGGAAGTCCATTAGCAGGACTTGAAGGCAATAGCCCTTTCCCACTGTTGCCCTGCACCTACTTGTACTCATTAGTATGACTGACCTTGAACATGAAGCTTCCATGTAGTCATCATAATTCACAGCCTAAATTGATCTATCCTGCATGAATCGGTTAAATCTCCCTTTAAAGCCACCTAAGCCAATGGCCATATGTACTTCTTGTGGCAGTGAGTTCCACAGATTAATTGAGCACTGTGTGAAAAAATGCTTTCTTTTGTCTGTCCTGCATCTACTGCCACTCTGTTTCATTGGATGACCCACTAGTGCCACCAGAGCAGGACTTTCGAGCAGAAGCTAGGGCCCCAGCATACAAAATGAGCCAGAAGGGCCCCCAAATGCAGCAAGGCTGGCTTGCCATGTGTTGAAGTAAGTGTAAATCCATTAGCACCTAAAGACAGGAGGCATACATCCATTAAGTGCAGAGTCTAAAATTGTCTAACTGCATGTCAGTTGGATGCCCTACTAGTCCTAGTATAATGTGAGATGCAGAAAAATCCAGTTTTTGCCACAATTTCATCATCATCATCATTGTCAACATCCCGCCCTTCCTCCCAAAAGAACCCAAGGCAGCAGCAAACAAAGCAATTTAACAATAAAAGCATTCTAAAAATAATTAAAAGCATTCTAAAAAATAGTTGTAGATAAAAACATTTTTTCATCCAAGGATATCGGGACGGCCCTTTAGCCATCAGATGCCTCAGAAAACTCTGGGAGTTTTTCTGGCTGATAGCACTGGTGCTCCTGTCAAGGCCATGGTTGACCTGTGGAATACGGAGATGACCCGGGCCATCGACATGATCGCTCCCGCGCGCCCCCTTCGGTGCCGAACTCATACAGCACCGTGGTATACCCCGGAGCTGAGAGTGATGAAGCAAGAGAGAAGGAGGCTAGAGTGCAGGTGGAGGCGAACTCCTGACGGATGTAATCATTCCTTGGTAAGTGCTTCCACTAAGTTGTACATAAAAGCGGTTAGGGCGGCGAAAAAGTCTTATTTTGCTACCACCATTAGATCATCCCTTTGCCGCCCAGCGGAGCTTTTTAGGGTGGTACGAGGGCTCCTACATTCTGGCCCTCATGATACTAAGGAAACATCAGAAGCCCGCAGCAACGAATTTGCGGAGCACTTCCAGGACAAGATTGCATGCATCTGTCAGGACTTAGACTCTGATGTTATGACAGATGAATCCATTGAAGTGTCCAGAGCGCGGCCTTGTCCTTTATTATTGGATGAATTTCAGTTGGTGCAGCTCGAGGAAGTGGACAAGGTGCTTGGAATGGTGTGGGCGACCACGTCTGCTCTGGACCCCTGCCCATCTTGGCTGGTGAAGACTGGCAGGGCTGTAACCACCGGCTGGGCCAAGGAGGTAATAAATGCCTCCTTGAGAGAGGGAGTAGTCCCTGGTAGTCTCAAGGAGGCAGTAATAAGACCTCTTTTAAAGAAACCTTCTTTGGACCCAGATGTTTTGAACAACTATAGACCGGTGGCGAATGTCCCTTTTTTGGGCAAGGTTTTGGAGCGGGTGGTCGCTGGCCAGCTCCAGGCGCTCTTCGATGAAACCGATTATCTGGATCCGTTTCAATCCGGTTTTAGGTCCGGTTTTGGCACTGAAACAGCCTTGGTCGCCCTGTATGATGACCTTTGTCGGGAGAGGGACAGGGGGAGTGTGACTCTGTTGATTCTCCTTGATCTCTCAGCGGCGTTTGATACCATCGACCATAGTATCCTTCTGGGGAGGCTCGCGGAGTTGGGAGTTGGGGGCACTGCTTGGCAGTGGCTCTGCTCCCACTTAGCGGATCGTCGCCAGAAGGTAGTGCTTGGGGAACATTGCTCGACACCCTGGACTCTCCATTGTGGAGTCCCTCAGGGATCGGTTTTGTCCCCCATGCTTTTTAACATCTACATGCAGCCTCTGGGTGCGGTCATCAGGAGTTTTGGAGTGCGTTGCCATCAGTACGCTGATGACACGCAGCTCTACTTCTCCTTTTCACCTTCTTCAGGTGAGGCTGTTGATGTGCTGAACCGTTGCCTGACCGCGATAATGGACTGGATGAGAGCTAATAAACTGAAACTCAATCCAGACAAGACGGAGACACTGTTGGTGAGCTCTTTCCCTGCCCAGATGGTGGATGTTTATCCTGTTCTAGATGGGGTTACACTCCCCTTGAAGGAACAGGTTCGTAGTTTGGGGGTCCTTTTTGACCCTTCCTTGTCACTCGAGGCTTAAATGGCCTCGGTGGCACGGAATGCGTTTTACCACCTTCGCTCAGTAGCCCAACTACGCCCCTACCTGGACAGTGATGATCTCGCCTCTGTTGTCCACGCTCTGGTAACTTCTAGATTGGATTACTGTAATGGGCTCTACGTAGGGCTGCCCTTGAAGACTGTTCGGAAACTCCAGCTAGTGCAAAATGCGGCAGCCAGGCTGTTGACGAGGACCAATCGGTCCGCGCATAGAATACCTGTCCTGGCTCGTTTGCACTGGCTACCTATTTGTTTCCGAGCCAGATTCAAGGTGCTGGTGTTGACCTATAAAGCCTTACACGGTGTGGGACCGCAATACCTTGTGGAACGCCTCTCCCGCTATGAACCTACCCGTTCACTTCGTTCAGTATCTAAGGCCCTCCTCCGGGTACCAACTCACCAGGATGCCCGGAGGAGTGTTACTAGATCTAGGGCCTTTTCTGTGGTGGCCCCCGAACTGTGGAACAGCTTACCTGAGGAGATCCGCCTGGCGCCTACGGTTCTTTCTTTTAGGCGCCAGGTTAAGACCTGGCTATACTCCCAGGCATTTTAATGTTTAATGTTTTATGTTTAATGTTTTAGTTTAATGTGTTCCTCTTTGTTACTGATTTTATTCTATATTGTATTTTACTCTCGTTTTGTACACCGCCCAGAGAGCTATTAGCTATGGGCAGTCTAGAAATGAAAATAAATAAATAAAATAAATAAATAAATAAAACAATGTCCTTGCGATTGCAGGAGAAAGTCAAGCAAGCTGCTGCCAGGTGGAAAACCCTCACCCTTCATGCAGTTTTGTGGGACAGTATCCCCCTGTAGTTCCCTTCCTGCTAGGCAGCTAGGGATGAGGTGAGAACTGATGTGGGACAAGCATAGGAAAAATACAATTAGTGGCTTCTTATCTGCCGGATCCTGTCATCATGACACCCAGGGCAGAGTGAAGTGGCCACTTCAGATGGCAGATGCTGGGGATTGCAGTGCAGTAGTGTAGTAGCAAATTTAGAAGTGCAGGGTCCGTTCATGATAGTCACAGCCACACACACCCTTTTTGGCTACTCAATTGTAGCCTTCTCCCACAACAGCAGACGTCCCTAGCAGCCAATCAGCATGAAAGGGGGGAGTGTTAGCTACTCAGTGGCTGATTCATCTCCTTTCACTCTGATCAGCTCCAATCAGCAGGAAAGGATAAGTAAGCATACTAGAAGACTCTTCTGAATGACCAAAACACTCCCCTTTCATGCTGATTAGCTTGTAGGATGCTGGAAACAGAGGGACCTACTGGGACCCTGCTCCCAAAAAAGTAAAGGGTCTAAGATCCCCCAAGACCCTGGACAACTACACCCCGTTGGAGTGGGGGGCAGACCTGGCTCCAGCAGTAAGCTAGGTAGGGCACTGGCTGAGGGAGCAGGAGCTCAAAAGGGGCCCTCACTGGCCCCAACTCAACCCTGCTGGCTGATCTGCCGTGTGGATATTGCTACAATATCAAATATTTATTTATGTACTTTGCCTGTACAAAAATGTTATGCTTTTGTCTCCAAAAAAGGAAGTGTGAAATGAAATTATAGTAGAGAGATCCAAGGGTTAATTTGAGATGTGTGAGAGTGGTGTATCCATTCATTGATGAAGAAAGGGCACTCATCATTTCAAACTTTCAAAATGTCGTATTGTTTTTCTTTGACAATAGGAGGTTGCCAACATTATTTTGAAGGGGTGAAGCCAAGAGGGCGAAAAGTAAAGGGATAAGGGGCCCACTGATAGCTGGTGCCCAAGGGTCCCCAGAAACCTGGAGATGGCCCTACTGACTGGGCCACTTAAATTAGCTGGCTGTTCTCAGGTATGGTGATGGAAGCTTTCCCTTCACCCGTCTGGAAGTACAATTCAGTTGCTTGCTACTCCAATTGGTTTCTGCATGTCTAATTGGGAGGAGGCATCATTTTGTCCTTTGCCTCAAGTAGCATAGTATCTTGGGCTGGCCCTGACCACTCTTCTCTACATGGGTGCCAGAAGAGACATAAATCATACATAGCACATGTAGTGGAACCACAGTATCCCTTTCGGCCTGGCTGTTTTTGCTTCTATTTGGGCCAAAGTGTGACTCAACTGGGCTGCTTGTGTTGGCAGCCCAGAGACCTCACATGGATACATCCAAGCAGTGAAGTTGCCCTCTTGGCAACTGCATCAACTTGGTGGCTTCTTGTCATCATGTAATCAACTATTACCCCAACATCCTTTTATTTAGTTGTTTCCAGTGAATGTGCCCTCAGCCAGTTACAAAAATATACTTATTGTTTGTCCTCAAATGCATGATCTTAACATTTGGTACTATTGAATTTCGTTCCATTTATATAGCTCCAGTTCATGAGGTCATTCAAATTCATCCTGCATAATTCCCTGCTCCTTCTTTTCATTAACAGTACTGCTTAGCTTGGTGTTATCTGCAGATTTCATCAATACATTCCTATTCCCCTCACCCTGCTCAATAAAACATATTGAGTCAAATAGGCCATTCTCTTACAGATTCCATAGGTTGCCTCTTCCCAGTGAGGGTCCATCTGTGCTATATGTTTAAAGCACCATTACACCACTTTAAACAGCCATGGCTTCCCCCAAAGAATCCAAGGCACTGTAGTTTGTTAAGGGTGCTGAGAGGAGACCCCCCTTTCCTCTCACAGAACTACAATTCTCAGAGCAGTTAACAGGTCATACCTCTTCACAGGAAACTCTGGGGTGTTGCAATTGTTCACAGAATCTCCATCTTCTTCATCAGAAAACCTCATGATCTTGGGATGGACTTAGAGGATCTTCACCTGATGTTGAGCCAGAGAGACAGACTGGGGATGCTGCTGGTCTCCCTACCACCCTGTTGCCCAGTGGCATTCCTGACTGTGCTGGCTGAAGTGGTCCCTGGCGTGGTGTTGGAGAACCCCAGGACAATAGTTGTGGGTGACTTCAACATCTATGTGAGGGCTGCCGTTGGGCTGGCATGGGACTTCATGGCCTCCATGACAACCATGGGGCTGTCTGAAATGGTCATCAGTCCAACACATCAGGCAGGGTTGATGTAGTTTTTATCCCAAGTGATATGAGGGACAGACCAAAGGGAAGAGCCATGCAATATACTTCCTTGTCATGGTTGAACTATTACCTAGTGAAGTTTGGACTAGTAATGGCAATTCCTCCCCCCCCCCCAAGGAGAGTGGGCCCATTCAGATGGCCTGCCCCTGGAGACTGATGGAACCTGATGTGTTCCTAAATACTCTTGGGGATTTTCCATTGGAGAAAGCTGACAATTCTGTCAAAGCCCTGGTCTCACTATGGAATGGTGACATGAAATTGGTGGTTGACGCTCAACTTGAACGAACTCAGATCAAAGTACCCCCAAGCATCCTCTCTAGTGTTGTGGAAACTGAGTGGTTATTTGGTATTCTGGGGAGCTTCAAGCTTTGAAGTAAGGCAGATGAGGGCTAGAGCGCAAGTCTTGCTCTGAAGCCAACCAAACACTGGTTAATGCATACAATCATGTCTACCATGTGGCAGTGCAGGCTGCAAAGAAGGCCCATTTTGCGGTTGAATTGCATCCTCCAGTTGGTAGCAAGCAGAACCGGAGGTTACTGACTCCCACAGTCGGGAGGTTAGTGACTCCCACTGTGGGGGACGGGCTTCTGAAGCATTCAAGGACCTGCCATGACCAACACACTTTGAAGATAATGTCACTCGGAATGACTTTGACTCTGATATTGTTGCAGTTTCAGATGAAATACCCAATGCTGGAGTCAGTGATGTGTTGTGTGATCAGTTTCCGCTTATGCAGTCAGCTGATGGGGACAAGGTACTGGCAGCTACACGTCCAACCACGTGCCCTCTTGAGTCCTGTCCCTCCTGGCTTATTAAATCTAGCAGAGGGAGTTTGACTGGTTGGGTCCAGAATGTGATTAATGCTTCATTGCATGAGGGCATGGTCCCTGCGGCCTTGAAGAGAGGCAGTGGTGAGGCCACTCCAAAAGAAACTGGCCCTGGACCCTTTGGATTGGAATAACTATTGACCAGTTGCAAATACCCACTTCTTGGGGAAGGAGATGCACAGAGGAGTGGTGAGGCAGCTGCAAGTGCTCGTGGATGGCACAGATCATTTAGAGCCATTCCAGTTTGGGTCCAAGCTGGCCATGAGACTGATAGATGACCTTTATGGAGAATGGGACAAGGGGAATGTGACCTTGCTCCTGTTTCTCAGTCTCTCTGAGGCTTTCAATACCATGGACCATGGTATCCTCGTGGACTGGCTCTATGAAATGAGAATTGGGGGCATTGTGTTACAGTGGTTCCAGTCCTACCTATAGGGCTGAGTCCAGAAAGTAGTACTGAGTGATTGTTTTTAGGGCCCCCGGCAGTAGAGCTGTGGGGTGCTGTAGGGTACCATCTTATCCTCAATGCTATTTAGTAACTATATGAAACTGCTGGGAGCCGTCATTAGGAGTTTTGAGGCAAAGTGTCATTCAGTATGCTGGGGAGACACATTTCTAATTCTCCATAAAATCCAAATCAGGAGAGGATATGTGGGCCCTGGACTGGTGCAGGGATGCAATGATGGGATGGGTGAAGGAAAATAAGCTGAGCTTGAATCCTGGCAAGATGGAGGCACTGTGGGTAAGTGGTTCCCATGTCTGAGAAATTGGTCAATTGCCTGCCCTGGACGGGATTACATCCCCCCCGAAGGAGCAGGTATGCAGTGCAGGGGTGCTTCTGGACCCAGCTCTGTCACTGGAGGCCTAGATACTCTCAGTGGCTAGAAGTGCCTTTTATCAGTTGCACCTGATAAGACAACTATTATTATTCCTGGAACAGGAGAGTACAGTAGTTCAGGCACTGGTGACATTGAGACTGGATTATTGCAATGCACTCTACGTGGGGCTTCTCTTGCACTTGACCTAGAAACTGCAGTTAGCTCAGAAAGCTGCAGCCAGATCACAGACAGTGACAGCATATCACACCTCTGCTCAGAGGCTGGTTGCCAATTTGTTACCAGGCCAAGTTCAAGACATTACTACTGGTATATAAACCCTTAAAACATGGGGTCAGCTTACTTGCAGGACCACCTTACCCCATATGTGTCCACTCAAAAGTATGGATCTGCGGAAGTAGCACTGTTACAGGTGCCACATATTACTTCTCTGCACTTGTAAGAAACCAATCTTTTAGTGTGGAAGCACCTACACTTTGTAACTCCCTGCCTATTGACATTAGGCACTTTTGCTGTATTCCTTTCGGTGCTTGCTTAATACTTTTTTGTTTAGGCATATCTGTCCAGACACAAAAATGTTGATGTATTTTAATCATCATCATCATCATCATCATCATCATCATCATCTCTATGCCTAAGGTAGGGATGAAGAACCTGTGGCCCTTCAGGTGCAATTGTACTCATTTCCCATCATCCCTGATCAATGGCCACGCTGGCAGGGGATTATGGGAGTTGGTGATTGAAAAATTCACCTTCCTGTGAGTTCCTCAATCTTTTCTTTTTTAAAAAATGGATTCCTTCACTCATTAAAATCATTTCCCACACAAGTACAACCAAGCAGCACAAGATAGTGCTTTTAGTGGCA
This sequence comes from Rhineura floridana, assembly GCF_030035675.1. Lineage (NCBI taxonomy): Eukaryota > Metazoa > Chordata > Lepidosauria > Squamata > Rhineuridae > Rhineura > Rhineura floridana. The sequence goes on from NC_084489.1 coordinate 45,293,864, forward strand.
TGTGTGTAAATGCACAACAAGACTGCTCTCCATAGACGTTAGGGTTCACAATGGGATATAGATGAGGAGGCAACACTCATAAAATAAAAAGAGAAATATGGGCCTTAACAAATACATTTATGTAGTGCTAGAGCTCCGTGGATGAGGTGAGTGTATTCATGAATTCAGGCTGTATAATTCTGAACAGCAGAGAGTCTCTTTGGTCTGCTTAACATTATATCAGATTCAACAGACAGTTTAATGGAAAATCCACAGCAGCACAAGCCTTGTTTCCCCCTTTTCCTTTCCTACTTCCCTTTTATTGGAACTTGCTATGTTCAGGGACTCGATTTGGTGGCCCAAGGCCAGTTCTCCTCCCCCCTTTCCCAAGTACTGTACATTACCACTTGTCAATACGACTTGTGTTTCTCTGTCTGTTGGAATTGTCCCCCTTTGGGTACAATATTTCATCTCTATTCCACCCCACCCCGAAAGAGTCTCAAATACCTGAGGTAATTCAGCCAATGTCAAACGAGTGTTGTTATTTTTGTTTAGTATGGATGAGAAGAAAAGCAGACTTACAGGTATTTTGAAGCTGAGAGATCCAGGACCTTGATGTCTGGAATGTGATTTGATGACAATCCTGAACTAGAGGGACTAATAATCTGATTTCATATAAGGTAGCTTCATGGATGTTACATAGTGTTGAGTGGAGCACTTAATGTGGCAACAAACCTATGGTTTCTTACTCATTTGCAGTCAACAGCGAGCCACAGCTGGTCCCAGATCCGCCTTGCCCAGTGAGGTGGAACCATAGCAATACCCTCCCAGCAGCAGTGTCACTGCCACTTAGCAGAAGAGGGAGGGGTGAGAAGATGCCAGGTTTGGAGATGCACAGGCATGCTGGTGGAACCAATCTAGAGCTCACACCAATGGGACAACACAGCCCCAACAGTAAATATTCTCAGTAAGTGGCAGCAATGTTGTTGCAGGGAAGCTATTGCTATGGTTCCACCACATTGGTCAAGCTGCTTCTGTAGATTCCTGAGGGCTCTACCTGTATGATACATGTGCTGACAAGCATAGCTCTATTCAGGCATTTTAATTCTGAGTTGAAGTAACAAGTGAGAGCTGAGAGTGAAGACAACTCTCATGCAGACTTGTAGGGCACTTCTGGTCCCAGGTGCACTTTTCATTGTGTAATTTACACCTAGGTAGACCTACAGGTATGTCCTTCTAGGACATTGTCACAAATACAAATTTTAATCTGTACAATGTCCCCAAATTCCAATCAGTTACCACTTATCCGTTTCAATCCAGTTTTAGGTCCGGTTTTGGCACTGAAACAGCCTTGGTCGCCCTGTATGATGACCTTTGTCGGGAGAGGGACAGGGGGAGTGTGACCCTGTTGATTCTCCTTGATCTCTCAGCGGCGTTTGATACCATCGACCATGGTATCCTTCTGGGGAGGCTCGCGGAGTTGGGAGTTGGGGGCACTGCTTGGCAGTGGCTCTGCTCCTACTTAGCGGATCGTTGCCAGAAGGTAGTGCTTGGGGAACATTGCTCGACACCCTGGACTCTCCATTGTGGAGTCCCTCAGGGATCGGTTTTGTCCCCCATGCTTTTTAACATCTACATGCAGCCTCTGGGTGTGGTCATCAGGAGTTTTGGAGTGCGTTGCCATCAGTACGCTGATGACACGCAGCTCTACTTCTCCTTTTCACCTTCTTCAGGTGAGGCTGTTGATGTGCTGAACCGTTGCCTGACCGCGATAATGGACTGGATGAGAGCTAATAAACTGAAACTCAATCCAGACAAGACGGAGACACTGCTGGTGAGCCCTTTCCCTGCCCAGATGGTGGATGTTCAGCCTGTTCTAGATGGGGTTACACTCCCCTTGAAGGAACAGGTTTGTAGTTTGGGTGTCCTTTTTGACCCTTCCTTGTCGCTTGAGGCTCAAGTGGCCTCGGTGGCACAGAATGCGTTTTACCATCTTCGCTTAGTAGCCCAACTACGCCCCTATCTGGACAGTGACGATCTCGCCTCAGTTGTTCACGCTCTGGTAACTTCGAGATTGGATTACTGTAATGCGCTCTACGTAGGGCTGCCCTTGAAGACTGTTCGGAAACTCCAGCTAGTGCAAAATGCGGCAGCCAGGTTGTTGACAAGGACCAATCGGTCTGCGCATATAACACCTGTCCTGGCCCGCTTGCACTGGCTGCCTATTCGTTTCCGAGCCAGATTCAAGGTGTTGGTTTTAACCTATAAAGCCTTACACGGTGTGGGACCGCAATACCTTGTGGAACGCCTCTCCCGCTATGAACCTACCCGTTCACTTCGTTCAGTATCTAAGGCCCTCCTCCGAGTACCAACTCATCAAGATGCCCGGAGGAATGTTACTAGATCTAGGGCCTTTTCTGTAGTGGCCCCCGAACTGTGGAACAGCCTACCAGAGGAGATCCGCCTGGCGCCTACGGCACTTTCTTTCAGGCACCAGGTTAAGACTTGGCTATGCTCCCAGGCATTTTAATGTTTAATGTGAATGTTTTATGCTTCATGTTTAATGTCTCTAGTTTTTGAATCTGGCTGCTATTTGTTATTGATTTTATTGTAATATTGTATTTTAACCTTGTTGTACACCGCCCAGAGAACTACTAGCTATGGGCGGTTTATAAATGAAATGAAATAAATAAATATATAAACTTATCATTTTCTTTCTCGAAATAAGAACGCAAAAAATACCCCAGCAAAGAGCCCTGGGGGGCAAATTTCTGCCTTTTACTGTGTAATTTACTGATGAGTAGACCTACAGGGTTGTCCTTCTAGATCACTGTCACAAACTGTCACCCATATAGCATTCCCAAATTTCAGCCAATTACCACTTACCGTTTTGTTTCAGGAACAAAAAAAACCCACTGGTGTCCAAAAATTCCTTAGTTTACTCAATATGCATGGAGAAAGGGCCAACGTATACTGCAGGCCTGCTATTTTATGTGAGTGGGCAGCATATAAATACTTTTATAAATATAAACACATCGTGCTCTTAAATAAATAACAAACAAAAAGGTGGTCACAGTAATTTGGCAGCAGCATTTTTATTTAAAAATGTATCTTTAATAAATGTTTCTAAAAACTGTAAGCGGTGGGCATCATCTTAAAAGAGGCATTACCTTTTGTCTATCACACAGGGGAGGGAACGCCTCTTCTAAGGGGACATCTGAAGTAAAGTACCCATGCATCATCTGGAAACAAACACAAGAACATAAGAAGAGCCTGCTGGATTAGGCCAGTGGTGCATCTAGTTCAGCATCCTGTTCTCACAGTGGCCAACCAGATGCCCATGGGAAGCCCACAAACAGGACCTGAGTGCAAGAGCACTCTTCCCTCCTGTGGCTTCTGGCAACTGGTTTTCAGAAGCATACTGCCTCTGATTTTGATGGCAGAACACAGCCATCGTGCCTAGCAGCTATTGATAGCCTTATCCTCATGAATTTGTCTAATCTTCTTTTAAAGCCATCCAAGTTGCTTGCCATCACTGCCTCTTGTGGGAGCAAATTCCATCATTTTACTACGTGCTGCATGAGGAAGTACTTTCTTTTGTCTATCCTAACAAAAACAAATATGTCTTTTGGGCTTCAGACCTATTGTTTGACTCCTATGCATATATATAATAGATTAAGTAATTAAAACTCATATGACTAATCAACTGTGGCTGCACTCATCTAGACATTTACCTGAGAGTAAGTCACAGTGAGTCTTACTTCTGAGTAGGGATGTGCTAGAATTCTGCCCAATTTGGATCTGGTACTGAATTCTCCATTAATTTGCTTATTCACTGTCGTTGACAATTGGATTTTTATGTAGTGAATTTCCACAGCTATTTTTGGAAATGGATTTTTTTTTAAAAAAATGTGCATCTAAAATATTGATATTAATATTGATCTTTTCATTGATGTCCTTCACCTTATCAATATTTATTTTCAAAATATCGATATTAAATCAGTATTTTTTCTGAGGGGGGAAAATGGATTGGTAAAAACAGTGGCTTGCATACAAAGAACGAACTCAAATCTATACGAGCCAGTTATGTCAATGGAATGCTTTTGAACTGGCATCAGTCAGCAGATCCCATCCCCACTTCTGAATAAGTATGCATAGGTTGCACGGTACAGCTTTTCTGAGATGTCCCACTGAACTCAGTGAGGCTTACTTTTGAGTCGAGATGTCCTAAACACACAAAGGCAGTGTTCTTCAGCCTTGAATACCCTGGTGATGTTGAACTACAACTCCTATTATCCTGGATCCTGAATATTGGCTGAGCTGGCTGAGTATGATAAGAAGTTATACTCCAACAACATGGGGGGTGTCAAGGCTGGAGAACAATGCACCAGGGAAGAACCCTCACTGAATGTAATGGGATTTATTTTGGAATATGCATACATAGGATCACACTGTAATTTTTCTTTCATTTTTTCTTTCATATTTATTATTAACCCTAATAAATATAATATGTCAAGATGCTATTGTGTTAACAAGCAAGTCCTACAGAAAATACCAAACAGAAGAAGAAACATATAATTATTTTAAAAGACATCCCCCTACAGAGAATTTGGCCATTTCCATTGGCTTGGCTCAGCGCAAAAGTAACTTTGCATTCTTTCAGGTGATTATTTTTAGGAGTTTGGTCCTTCTGGAATGACTAACACCTCTATTAGGCCAATTATACTTTAGTGATAATTATACTGCAGAGTTCTAATACTTTATCATGACACTGGAGAACTCACTGGGAGAGCTGGCATATATAAAAAAAACATTTGAAGGTTTGGAAATGATAGCCTGCAGTTTTATAATTTCCAGACTTCATACAGATCTTAGGTTCAGATGTATAACTTCATTGCATGATCTATAGAGTCATCCTACTATTGGTTGAAATGGGACACTCTCAGACCAAATATTTATAATTAAGATGGTGAAAATATGTCTGATTCATATGGCTTGAAAGAGATTATTTCTTTGTGTGATGTACAAACATTTATAGGGGGAAACTGCCAACAGGTAAAATTAAGTCGGGGTTTTTGAAAGCCTATCAAGTTTCATTTTAAGGTCATTATTAAACTTAAAAGGATTATAAAATCCCTGGATAATCAGAATAGAGAGCTATTCGTGGACTGTGGGTACTGTCTCCTCTTCTGTCATATATTTGTACCACTGTAAAATAGAGGTTGTTTCAATCAACTCAGAAGTCCCAATGTGTTCAACAGAGCTTTCTCTCTGATAAGTGTGCATAAGCCTCATAAGGATGGAAGGATCTGTCAGTTTTGGTTCTCTCCATTTCTCATTTCCCCATTTTTAAATCTAGTTCTCCACAGTCCTGCAGGAATTTGTGGGGTTTTTTTAAAATCCCTCATAAAATTTCTTCACCATTTTAGTGCAAATTCCTCCTAATAAACACATTTTTGTCTGCAATTTTGACAAATGTATTTGCAAGCATTTTCCCTAATATAATCCATTTTTAATGTTATTTTCACTAACTATACAGCCATGAGAGTGGCTGTATACTACAGCCAGAGTAGATTTTTCACATTTGATAGAAATATCTATGGGCTATGTTGTTATGTGCCTTCAAGTCGATTACGACTTACGTCGACCCTATGAATCAGCGATCTCCAACAGCATCTGTCATGAACCACCCTGCTCAGATCTTGTAAGTTCAGGTCTGTGGCTTCCTTTATGGAATCAATCCATCTCTTATTTGGCCTTCCTCTTTTTCTACTCCCTGCTGTTTTTCCCAGCATTATTGTCTTTTCTAGTGAATCATGTCTTCCCATAATGTGTCCAAAGTATGATAACCTCAGTTTCATCATCTTAGCTTCTAGTGACAGTCTGGTTTAATTTGTTCTAACACCCAATTATTTGCTTTTTCGCAGTCCATGGTATGCACAAAGCTCTCCTCCAGCACCACATTTCAAATGAGTTGATTTTTCTCTTATCCGCCTTTTTCACTGTCCAACTTTCACATCCATACATAGAGATCAGGAATACCATGGTCTGAATGATCCTGACTTTGGTGTTCAGTGATACATCTTTGCATTTGAGGACCTTTTCTAGTTCTCTCACAGCTGCCCTCCCCAGTTCTAGCCTTCTTCTGATTTCTTGACTATTGTCTCCATTTTGGTTAATAACTGTGCCGAGGTATTGATAATCCTTGACAAGTTCAATGTCCTCATTGTCAACTGTAAAGTTACATAAATCTTCTGTTGTCATTACTTTAGTCTTCTTGACGTTCAGCTGTAGTCCTGCTTCTGTGCTTTCCTCTTTAACTTTCATCAGCGTTTGTTTCAAATCATTACTGGTTTCTGCTAAGAGTATGGTATCATCTGCATTATCTTAAATTATTGATGTTTCTCCCTCCAGTTTTCACACCTCCTTCATCTTGGTCCAATCCCGCTTTCCGTATGATATGTTCTGCGTACAGATTAAACAAATAGGGTGATAAAATACAACCCTGTCTCACACCCTTTCCAATGGGGAACCAATCAATTTCTCCATATGCTATCCTTACAGTAGCCTCTTGTCCAGAGTATAGGTTGCGCATCAGGACAATCAGAAGCTGTGGCACCCCCATTTCTTTTAAAGCATTCCATAGTTTTTCATGATCTACACAGTCAAAGGCTTTGCTGTAGTCTATAAAGCACAGGGTGATTTTCTTCTGAAATTCCTTGCTCTGTTCCATTATACAACGTATGTTTGCGATATGATCTCTGGTGCCTCTTCCCTTTCTAAATCCAGCTTGGACGTCTGGCATTTCTCGCTCCATATATGGTAAGAGCCTTTGTTGTAGAATTTTGAGCATTACTTTACTTGTATGGGATATTAAGGCAATAGTTCGGTAATTACTGCATTCTCTGGGATCCCCTTTCTTTGGAAGTGGGATAAATATTGAACGCTTCCAGTCTGTGGGCCATTGTTTAGTTTTCCATATTTCTTGACAGATTTTTTTCAAAATTTGGACAGATTCAGTCTCAGTAGCTTGTAGCAACTCTATTGGTATGCCGTCTATTCCTGGTGATTTGTTTCTTCCAAGAATTTTAAGAGCAGCTTTCACCTCACATTCTAAAATTTCTGGTTCTTCATCATATGGTTCCTCCATGAATGAATCAGTCATCCTGTCATCTCTTTTATAGAGTTCTTCAGTGTATTGCTTCCATTTTCCTTTTATTTCATCTTGGTCAGTCAGTGTGTTCCCCTGTTGATTATTCAACATCCCTACTCTTGGTATAAATTTCCCTTTAATTTCTCTAATCTTTTGGAGTAGGGCTCTTGTTCTTCCCATTTTGTTGTCCTCTTCTATTTTTATACAATAACTATTGTAATAGTTTTCTTTGTCCCTACGTACTAGTCGTTGTATACTTGCATTTAGGGTTCTGTGTTTCTATCTCTTTTTGCTTTTGCTTTCGTTCTCTCTTTAACCATTTTAAGAGTTTCTTCAGTCATCCATTGAGGTCTTTCTCTCTTTTTAACAAGAGGTATTGTCTTTTTGCATTCTTCCCTGATAATGTCCCTGACTTCAGTCCATAGTTCTTCTGGTTCTCTGTCAACTAAGTTTAAAGCCTCAAACCTGCTCCTTATTTGATCTTTACAATCTTCTGGGATGTTATGTAAATGTATTTTGGCATTATGAGTGCTTTGTTCTTCTTCTTTAGCTTTACTCTGATTTTCGATACGATCAGTTCATGATCTGTACCGCAGTCTGCTCCTGGTCTTGTTTTTGCAGAAAGTATGGAACTTCTCCATCTTCTGTTTCCAATTATATAATCAATTTGATTCCTATATTGACCACCTGGTGATGTCCACATGTACAGTCGTCTTTTCTGTTGCTCAAAAAATGTGTTTGCAAGAAACAAATTATTGGCTTCACAGAATTCAATAAGTCTTTCTCCTGCTTCATTTCTGTCACCTAAGCCCCATTTCCCCACAATTCCTAGTTCTTCTCTGTTCCCTACTTTTGCATTCCAGTCCCCCATGATTATCATCATATCTTGTTTTGGTGTGTGATCAATTTCCTCCTGTACTTCTGGGTAAAATCTCTCAAATTCTTCTTCTGCATTTGATGTTGGAGTGTAGACGTGGATGATGGTTATGTTAATAGGTTTCCCATTTAATCTCATTGATATCACTCACTCAGACCTTGTGTTATAGGTCCTAATTGCTTTTGCTACATCACTTAATAATAATAAATAATAATAAATTTAATTTATGTGTCGCCTATCTGGCCAGTGGCCACTCTAGGCGACGTACATACAATAAATATAGCAAAATACAATACAAAAAATACAGTGTAATAGTATAGATTATAAAACAAACAATACATAATGGGAGGCATGTAAACAAAAAATATTAAGCCTCCCCAGAAATCCCAAAAGCCTGTTGAAAGAGCCAGGTCTTTAAGGCCTTGCGGAACATATTCAGGGAAGAGATGTGCCGAAGATCTTGTGGGAGGGAGTTCCAGAGGGTGGGGGCCTCCACTGAAAAGGCTCTCTCTCTAGTACCCGCCAATCTAGCTGCTTTGGTTGGCGGGACTGAGAGAAGGCCTTGTGTGGCCGATCTTGTTAGGCGGCATGATTGGTGGCGTTGTAGGCGCTCCTTTAGATAAACTGGGCCGAGACCATATAGGGATTTAAAGGTTAATACCAACACCTTGAATTGGGCCCGGAAAACAACTGGAAGCCAGTGTAGATCGAACAACACTGGCGTGATGTGGTCCCGGCGACGACTGTTTGTGAGAAGTCGAGCCGCCGCATTTTGTATAGGTTGTAGTTTCCGGACCATTTTCAAGGGTAACCCCACGTAGAGCGCATTACAGTAATCTAATTGAGAGGTGACCAGGGCATGCACTACCAGTGGGAGCTGATGAACAGGAAGGTAGGGTTGCAGCCTACGTACAAGGTGTAGTTGATACCAAGCTGCCCGGCTCACAGCTGAAATCTGAGCCTCCATGGACAGCTTGGAATCAAGTACAACCCCGAGGCTGCGGACCTGGTCCTTTAGGGGTAAACTCACCCCATTGAACTTCAGGTCAACAGTTCCCAACCTTCTCTTGTCCCCCACAAGCAGTACCTCGGTCTTGTCGGGGTTCAGTTTCAGCCTATTTCTTCCCATCCATCCACTCATGGACTCCAGGCACTTGGACAAGGTTTCCACAGCCAACTCTGGTGAAGATTTAAATGAGAGATAGAGCTGAGTGTCATCCGCATATTGGTGACACTGCAGCCCAAATCTCCTGATGATCACCCCCAGCGGCTTCATATAGATGTTAAATAGCATGGGAGAGAGGATAGAACCCTGTGGCACACCACAATTGAGAGGCCAAGGGTCTGATACCTCCTCCCCCAATGCCACCTGTTGGTACCTATCAGAGAGAAAGGAACGGAACCACCGTAATACGGTGCCTCCTATTCCCAATCCCTCTAGGCGATATAAGAGGATACTGTGGTCGACAGTATCAAAAGCCGCTGAGAGATCAAGGAGGACAAGAAGGTGAATTCTCCCCTATCTAATGCCCTCCTCATATCATCTACCAGAGTGACCAAGGCTGTTTCAGTTCCGTGACCAGTCCTGAAGCCCGATTGGTATGGATCTAAGTAATCCGTTTCATCCAAGTGTGTCGACAACTGATTGGCCACCACTCGCTCAATGACCTTGCCCAAGAATGGTAAATTCGAAATTGGGCGAAAGTTATTAAAAACTTGGGGATCCAAGGAGGGCTTCTTCAGGATGGGCTTTACAATTGCCTCCTTGAGGGCTGATGGCATCACACCCTCTTTCAAGGATGTGTTTACCACCGCCTTGATCCCCTTACCCAACTTCTCTCTGCATCTCATGATGAGCCACGATGGGCAACGGTCAGTTAGACAGGTGGTAGGCCTTACAGTCGAGAGCACCTTGTCCACATCCTCAGAAGAGAGAGGCCGAAAATGATCCCAGCATACCGGCGTGCAACTGGTCAACCCTGGTTCATTCACTGTATCCACGGCGCACGGGATCGAGCTCCGTATGTGTTCGATTTTATCAGCAAAGTGCTTAGCCAAAGTGTCACAGGAGGCCTTGGACTGTTCCAAGGGTTCCTGAGCAACTGGACCGACCAGGCTTCGGACCACTTGGAATAACCTCCTGGGACAGCACTCTGCAGACGCAATAGAGGCAGTAAAGAAAGCCTTCTTTTCTGTCTTTATTGCCACTTGGTAGGCAGTTACTGCTGCTCTAACTTGTGTCTGGACACCTTCGGAGCGGGATTTCCGCCACCGGCGTTCTAGTCGTCTCACCTCCTGTCTCAGAGTACGCAACCGTGGCGTATACCACGGTGCTAATTGAGTTCTATTCAGGGGGAGAGGACGTTTCGGAGCCACCCGGTCTAACGCCCCAGTGATCTTTCCATTCCACCCCATCACCAGGGTTTCAACCGGGCAACCTTCAGCAGGTTCCAGTTCCCCTAGCGCAGTCAGGAATCCATCAGGATCCATCAGGCACCTGGGGCGGACCATTCTAATAGGTCCATCACCCCTGCGGAGAGGGTGTGGCATCGAGAGATCCATGTTTACCAGATGGTGATCTGACCATGACACAGGAGTGGAAAGAACCACTCCCAACTTCAGAGCACTTTCCTCCTCTCCCAGGACAAACACAAGGTCGAGACCATGACCGGCTACATGGGTGGGCGCAGTATTACTGAGGTGCAGTTTCCAGGAAGCCATGGTTTCCAAGAAATCCCGAGGGGCTCCAGTGAGAGTGGTCCCGGCATGCACGTTGAAGTCACCCAGCACTAACAATTCTGGGGACAACACCCGTACAGCCGAGACCACCTCCAGCACCTCGGCCAGGGAGTCTGCTGTGCAGCGGGGTGGACGGTACACCAGCAGTAACCCTAAACTGCCCTTCGGGCCCAACCTCCAGTACATGCAGTCAACAAACTTGGTCCTATGGAGAGGAGGTCTGGCAAAAACCAAGGACTCCCGGTAAATAACTGCCACACCCCCTCCCCGCCTACCCACCCTCGGCTGCTGTGCGCAACGGAAACCTGGCGGACACATGGCCTCAAGAATGGGTGCAGAGGCCACATCCAGCCAAGTCTCCGTAATACATGCCAGGTCTGCACACTCATCCAAGATCATGTCGTGGATGAGTGAAGTTTTTTGTACCACAGACCTGGCATTGCACAACAGCAGACGAAGGTCGGTAGGAACCTTGCGTCCCCCAGTTATTGTCTGGTTTTGGGCAGACCCGGAACAGGGGATAGGTATAATGCATCTACCCCCTGTTCCCCTATGCTGGCGTGGTCTGCCTACAGCACCTTTCCAGCACCTGCCGCCCAGTCTTTCAATAACTTGGCCCCTCACCTCCCCAGTCACATCCCCTCCTGACTTGCACATAACTCTATCCCTGCCCGCCAATCAACAGGCCACCCAGCCTAAACAATAATAAACCATAAACCCACCCCCAAGTGATAAATAAATAAATAACAGAACTAAAACAAAAATAAAATACAGTTAAAATCAATGTAATTAAAAATTACATCTCAGTCGCACATCCACACATCCATGCATCCATACACACTCCAGCCAACCCAGCACAATATCCTTCCACACCAGCGCCAAGCCCCACTCCACAATAATAGCGGGCAGCAACAGCAAGAGCCGCTGCGATGGTAGTCCAGCAGCGACAAAATGGACCCGAGGCGACCCAACAACGGCAGGGCAGCAGCAGCAACAATCACAGTCACAAAGGCGGAGGCCATCCAGCCGCGCCCAGCCAGACCAAGGAACGACCAGCAGATGGCAACACCAAGCACGGCGGGAGAGGTCGCAGCAGCAAGCAGCGGCACTAGAGGCCCCGGTGTGATAGGCCGCAACGGAAAAGCAGCGGTGGGAACGGCGGCGGCAGCAATAACATAAACAACGATGTCCTGGGCGGCAACACAACTGGGCGAGCCAACAACGATGGTGGCGACAACACCAGCAATGGCGTCCCAGGCAGCAGCACAATCTGTAGCGACAGAAGCAGCGACCACAACGCCCGCACACGGGCAGGTAGCAACGGCGATGACGAGCCGCAACGCGGCGGATCCGGCCGCAACGCCGGCGTCCCGAGGGCAGCACAACCGCAACGCCGGCGAAGCAAGGCCCCCCCAGGCAGCAAGCCACGGCAGCGAACACGGGCAGGCAGCGGCACAGCCCAACAGCAGCAACAACGCACACAAGCGGCATCAACAGCAAAAGCGAGGCCGGCCCAGGCAGCACGTCCCGCAGCGGTGTCAATAACAACAGCGGCGCCAAGGTCCCCAGTTATGCAGGTAGGCAGCAACAACCAGTCCGTGATGACATGCAGACAGGTAAACAGGCAGATAGATGGCAATTAGTAGGTGGAATGATGGCATTTAAGATTTTAAAAGCTGAAACGCGGAGCTCCCTGCCGAGCAACCGCCTCTGCCGCCATCTTTAGTAGGTAAAACTTCTCACTATTAAAGCAACCCCGTTTCTTCTTGATTTCTCATTTCCTGCATAAAATATTGTAGTTGCCTGATTGAAAATGTCCCATTCCAGTCCGTTTTAATTCACTCATGCCAAGTGTTGTAATGTTGATACTCTCCATTTATTGCTTGACAATTTCTAACTTTCCCTGGTTCATGCTTCTCACATTCCATGTTCCTGTTGTGTGTGTCGTACAACTCCAGACTCTCCTTTAGCATCTGTGCGCATCAGCCTCTGGGCTTCCTTTCGGCTTTGACCCAGCTGCGTCATTAGTCACAGCACTACTCGTATGTGTCCTTTGTTCTTCCAGAGCTTGGAAAAGTTACTTTTTTGAACTACAACTCCCATCAGCCCAATCCAGTGGCCATGCTGGCTGGGGCTGATGGGAGTTGTAGTTCAAAAAAGTAACTTTTCCAAGCTCTGGTTCTTCCCCAGTAGCTCGGTGAGTGCCTTCTGACCTGGGGGTCTCATCTTCCAGCACTATCTCGTGTTGCATTTTGGATACTCTGTCCATAGGGGTTTTGTGGTAAGAGATATTCAGAGGTGGTTTACCATTGCCTTCCTCTGAGTTTGGATGCATCTTAGTCTGGTGTCTCAGCTTTGACCATTCCGCCATGGGTGCCCCAGTTAGGAGTCTAGCCTCTTGGTCTAGACTCCTGATGGCATTGCTCTCAGCTTCTTCAACACTCTCAAACCCCCTCACCACATTAAGGTGTGCATCCTAAAGGGGGTGTGGGCTATAGGTATGTTCTTAAACTGCAAGGTTTTTTGCCTATTAGTGAATATATTTATTTTTATGCACACTTTCCCTTAATATATGCATTTTTGGTCTCTGAAAAAGTTGAAAAGAAGGGGCCTTTTTCAGCACCAGGTGTTCAAGGTGAGACAGAATTCTACCATAGGCATTCTGGGTCAGGAGAAAGCTTGCAGCATAGCAGCAGTTTACCATAATGGCTAAAAAGGCCTTTTACACTAAGATAAGCTATACTGGTTCTGGCGTATAACACTTTATTCAGCTTGGAACCAGGATACGTGAAATATCATTGTACCCATTATATATCCAGTCAATCACTGTGCTGTGCAGGTGAGGGCCTCCTACAGATACCATCTTATCAGGAGGTCCCCCACAACATAGGAAGCGGAGCTTTAGTGTTGTGGCACCAACCCTGTAGAATTCCCTTTACATAAATATTAGACAGGCGCTATCTCTGTTTTCTTTTCTGTGCCTACTGAAGACCATCTACTTTCAACAAGCCTTTTAAGCAGAGACCTTATCCCAGTCTGCATCTGTACTGGAATTGTTTTTGAAATGTTTTAAAAATGTTTTAAAGAGGTTTTGTTTTTAAAATGATTTATAAATGTTTTGAATGTTTTATCACTTGTTGCTTGCTGCCCTGGGCTCTTTCTGGGAGAAAGTGTGGGATATAACTTTAATAATAGATAATAAATAAATAATTTTTAAAGCTTTTTAAAAAATCCTAAATTTAAAAAGCCTTTCCAGCCACCACGACAAACAGAGGCATTTTTTTTTTGTCACCTCACCCAGAATGCCTAAGAAGAAGGACCTTTTTGGCCCTTTTTCAGAGACCATGCAAGACAGCAGAAAGGTACAGAGTGGAGGTGTTACACCAGAATTAAGGTTCATTCCCGCTAGTTGAGGTCCAATATCAAACAACGGAGACTCAGAATTGCCAACCAAGGCCTTTTATTAACTATACGTTTGCAAAGCGGAGAGCTCACAGTAGACTCGTGTCATTCTGTGAGGTCTGAAGCATTCATAATTCTTACAAGCAGTTATACTCTGAGTTACAAGCAGTTGGCAATACATGGACATTCCAAAGGTGGGGGTTAGTCATGCTCTGTACTGCAGATAAGAAATGAAGCTGCTAGCTTGTTCATTTGTTTGATACTTTTCAGTTTGCTGAGTCCTGATTCCCTTAATATTGCCAACTTATCAAAGGTCATTGTCATCATTCTACATGTGTTTGTCAGCATTTCTATATTTTTATAACAGAGGCAGATGACTAGGTGGTTCCTGTGGATGGCAGCTGAGTTTGTTTCCCAAATGGTGCCTGGCTGCACACCACCATCCGGAAGCTTGTGAGTAGGCACCATGTCAGGCTGGTGAAGGGTCTTTCTGAGCCCTGAGGCCCATAGCCAGGGCCTGTCTTGGCTAACCACCGGGTCTGGTTGTGATGTTATGATCCTCTGAACAAGGGTGAAATGACTGTAGTTCAGTAGCAGAGCACATGGTATGCATGCAAAAGGTCGAGAGTTCAGTTCCTTACACCTCCAGGTAGAGCTGGGAATGTCTGAAACCCTTGAGAGCTGCTGCTAGCCAATGTAGAAGACACTAATGAGCTAAATTGACTTTGTATGCCTTTATAGATGCACATCATGCATTTAAAACACATTTAAAGCACATGACTTCCCCCAAAGAATCCTGGGAACTGTAGTTTGCTAAGGGTGCTGAGAATTGTAGATCTGTGGTGAGTAAACAACAGTTTCCAGGATTCTTTGGGGAAAGACATGTTTTCAATGTATGGTACATACGCAGCCTGCAAGGCAGTTTTCTATCTGTGGGGCTGGATTTTAGTAGGAGCAGGCTCTGGCAGTACATTTGTAGGTCCAGAAATACCCTTGGGCCATAGAAGTAGTAGCATCTATCTATCTATCTATCTATCTATCTATCTATCTATCTATCTATCTATCTATCTATCTATCTATCTATCTATCTATCTATCTATCTATCTATCTATCTATCTATCTATCTATCTGTCTGTCTGTCTGTCTGTCTGTCTGTCTGTCTGTCATTAGATTTCTTATTTATTTATTTATTTATTTTATTACATTTTTAGACCGCCCTATAGCAATAAGCTCCCAGGGCGGTGTACAGCAAAATAAAACAGGTTAAAATACAAGTAAATATATTAAATACAATGTAAATACAATACACAATAATACATAATTAAAAATTTTCAATTTTAAATTCAAATTTTTAAATTTTTAAAATGCCTGGGCGAAGAGGTAGGTCTTTACCTGGCGCCGAAAAGATAACAAAGAAGGCACCAGGCGTATCTCATCAGGGAGGGCGTTCCATAGTTTGGGGGCCACCACTGAGAAGGCCCTAGCTCTAGTTATCGTTCTCCGTGCCTCCCTATGCGTTGGGACACGGAGAAGGGCCTTCGACGTCGAGCGCAGCGACCGGGTAGGTACATAGCGGGAGAGGCGTTCCGCCAGGTATTGCGGTCCGATGCCGTTAAGGGCTTTATAGGTAAGAACCAACACTTTGAATCTGGCCCGGAAACATATCGGTAGCCAGTGCAGCTGGGCCAGGACAGGTGTTATATGATCAAATTTTTTTGTCCCAGTAAGAACTCTGGCCGCAGCATTCTGCACCAGCTGAAGTTTCCAAACCGTCTTCAGAGGTAACCCTACGTAGAGTGCATTACAGTAGTCCAGTCTAGAGGTTACCAGAGCATGGATAACTGTGGCAAGGTTCTCCCTATCCAGATAGGGTCGTAGTTGGGCTACCAGCCGAAGCTGGTAGAACGCATTCCGTGCCACCGAGGCTACTTGAGCCTCCAGTGACAGGAGCGGATCTAATAAGACCCCCAAACTATGGACCTGCTCCTTTAGGGGGAGTGTAACCCCATCTAGGGCAGGTCGGACATCAACCATCTGGGCAGAGAGCCCCCCCACCAACAGCATCTCAGTCTTGTCAGGATTGAGTCTCAGTTTATTAGCTCTCATCCAGTCCATTATCGCGGCCAGGCAGTGGTTTAGTACATTAACAGCCTCACCTGAAGAAGATGAAAAGGAGAAGTAGAGCTGCGTATCATCAGCATATTGCTGAAAACGCACTCCAAATCTCCTAATGACCTCGCCCAGCGGCTTCATATAGATATTAAAGAGCATGGGGGACAGAACTGAACCCTGTGGGACCCCATATTGGAGTATCCAGGGACTCGAGTAATGCTCCCCAAGCACCAACTTCTGGAGACGATTCTTGAGGTAGGAGCACAGCCACCGCCAAGCAGTGCCTCCAACTCCTAAGTCCGCAAGACGTCCCAGAAGGATACCATGGTCGATGGTATCAAAAGCCGCTGAGAGATCAAGGAGAACCAACAGAGTTACACTCCCTCTGTCTTTCTCCCGACAGAGGTCATCATACAGGGCGACCAAGGCTGTTTCTGTACCAAACCCCGGCCGAAAGCCCGATTGACATGGATCCAGATAATCAGTTTCATCCAAGAGAGCCTGGAGCTGGTGAGCGACCACACGCTCTAAAACCTTGCCCAGGAACGGAACATTTGCTACCGGTCTATAGTTGTCAAGATTTTCAGGGTCCAAGGAGGGTTTCTTTAGGAGCGGTCTCACTACCGCCTGTTTCAGGCAGGGTGGTACCACTCCCTCTCGTAAAGAGGCATTGATCACCTCCTTGGCCCATCCGGCTGTTCCGTTCCTGCTAGCTTTTATTAGCCATGAGGGGCAAGGATCCAGAGCAGAAGTGTTCGCCCGCACCTGTCCAAGCACCTTGTCCACGTCCTCAAGCTGAACCAACTGAAATTAATCCAATAAAACAGGACAGGACTGTGCTCCGGACACCTCATTAGGCTCAACTGCTACAATATTAGAGTCAAGGTCCCGGCGGATGTTTGTGATCTTATCTTGAAAATGTCTCGCAAACTCATTACAGCGGGCTATTGATGGTATTATTGCGTTCTGAGGACCAGAGTGTAAAAGTCCCCGAACAACCTTATAAAGTTCCGCTGGGCGGTTAGAAGATGACTGAATGGAGGCAGCAAAGTACTGCTTCTTCGCTGCCCTCACCGCCTTCACATAGAGCTTGGTAGAGATCTTCACAAGTGCAAGACCACAGCCGTCGGGAGTTCATCTCCATTTGCACTCAAGCCGTCTCCTTTCTTGCTTCATCACTCTTAGCTCCGGGGTAAACCACGGAGCCAATTGAGCTCTGCAGAGGAGAGGGCGCACCGGGGCGATCGTGTCAACTGCCCGGGTCATTTCCGTATTCCACAGATTTCTTAGCCTTTACCATAATGCCCCAGGGCAGGTTACAAAACTAAAATATACAATTCTAAAATAAATGTATTCATCCAGTGCTCTTGCTATAAAATTGAGGAAGAGATATGTATGGCACAATCAGCTCAACTCTTTTTCTTTATAGATTCTCCTTTCTGCTTACTTTCCCTTTTGTCCCTTTGCTTTATTTCAGCCTTATAATAAATATTGGCCTTTATTATAAGATATTATAGTTGAACTTATCAATGTTTCTGCAAGTTTTTTAAGTTTAGGGATAGAGTGATCTCTCTATTTCCATTCTCTCAGTTTTTCATTTTTCTAATGTTAAATTTGTTCTCTACATTTCGGTAGCAATTTGTGATTTTTTTAAAAAAATCCAAAATTCTTCAGCATTTTAGTGCAAAATTCTCCTAATAAACTCTTTTTTGTATGCAGTTTTGACCAATGTACACATTTTTGCAAGCAATTTCTCCTAATGTAAAGCATTTTTGTATATTATTTTCACTAATATATTCATTTTATGCACACTTTCCTATAATATATGCATGTTCGTAAACATTGCTTGGTTGGAGAACAAAATTTGGATAAATGTGAATTTTGGTAAATGGCTGTGTTTCAGTTCTTGTATTGTTTCGTAAAGTGCAAATTTGATAAATTTGGCTTTAAATGCAAACTGAATCAAGTTTCTCCCCCATCCCTACTTAAGGCATTGCCCAACATATATATATATACACACATACTGGGTATGTATGTATGTGTTTATTTATTTATTTATTACATGCCCTTAAGAACATAGGAAGCTGCCTTACACCAAGTCATACCATTGAACCATCTAGCTCAGTATTGTCTACACTGAGTAGCAGCAGTTGTCCAGAGATTCAAACAGGAAGTTTTTCCAGACCTACCTGAAGATACCAAGAATTGGACCTAGAACCTTCTGCATGCAAATCAGATGCTCTACCACTAAGTTACAGTCCCTCATCTATACCAGTTTTCCCCAAGCTGGTGCCCTCCAGATGTTTTGGACAACAACTCCCATCAGTCCCAACCAATTGAGAGGAATTATTGTCCAAAACATTTGGAAGGCAGACATACAGATACAAAGGCAGGGTATGGAACATAACGTTCCACAGCTGTGGAATTTGATCCTGAGTGAGATCAAACAAGTCTCTATCCCTCAATACTTTAAAAAATCATTTTGCTATGGCATTTAGAGTTAACTATGACTTTCAGATACTTGAACCTAAGGCTGTGTAGAGCTTTGTACACTAAGCTCAGCACCTTGAATTGGACCTGATGACAAACAGGCAGCCAGTACAGTTCTTGAAGGAAAGGTATAATATAATCACATCTCACTGCACTGCTCAGCAAACTACCAGCTGTATTCTGCAGCAGCAGCAGATTCCAGCCAGCTGGAGATAGGCACTCCTTGCCACTGAGGTTATGTGAGACTCAAGTGACAATTTGGCCCAAGGAGGACCCCTACCCCCGGCTATTAGCCTGTTCCTTCAGGGGGAATAGCACTCTGTCCAGAATAGGCCGCCTACCCAGGAACCATGAGCACTGCTGTCTTGTCAGGACTGAATCTCAGTGTTGTCATTTGGGGTTTAATGAACAAATGTAGGTTTTTAAAAGTAAAAGGGGGAGCACCACATGCTGTGTTATGTGATGTGTAGAAACTGTTTCAAGCCCCTGTTCTCCTCTTAACTTTAGAAGGCCTTTAGTCCTAAATGTAATTATACCCATAGGAATGTATGTTTTCCAGATCAGCCCTTTTCAAAATTATGCTGTGATGCTATTACATGCTATAGCTTGCCCTGATCCTATATAGAGCATTCACAGATGCGAACAGTTGTCCCCCACCCTACTGCTAGTTCAACCTAGCCACATCTCTGTTAATGGGAGATAGATTATAAAATGTATATTAACAACAACAACAAAAAAGGCCATGGACTTCAAATGCATTTTACAGCTCTCTGTGCTAGTAATACTCACCTCATGAATTCAAAAGTGTCTATGAATTTGGGGATTTGTTGGAGGATGATCTCATCTTCCAGCTTTACGAATTCTCTTGTTTCATTTTCCCCTGCAACTTGTTCTATATATTTACAGCCAAACTTTGCTAACAAGGACAAATTAGCTGGTCCCCTCCCTCCTCCTCTTGTATTTTCTATTTTGTTCATCACACAAAGGCAATATGGGGTCATGGTTTCTGCTCAGAATGAGCCATTCTTTGTGGTGGTTTCAATCATTTATATGATTTTAGAAGTGGGATTTTACAGTAACATAGGTTAAAAAACACACCCCAGTTTTCAATGGTGACATCAGAAAAATGGCTGTCCCAACATGCCATGTGCAGCTGCCAATTAGGCTTTAACAAGTGATCTAGGAATACTGGGTTCAGTGTGTAGCCAGTCAAAATGCGGTAAACTGTTAAATCTGAGCTGTAAAGTATCTATATATATGTGTGTGTGTTGTAGTCTCCTACCAGAAGGAAACCCTTTTCCATGAAACATAAACAGACTTACAGAACTGGAGGACTGGAAGAGATATAATGATTTTCTAGTCCCTCCATTTCACTAGGCATGTAATTCCATCCCCTAGTATAATATCTAATTTCATATTTATAAATCATCCAGTTTGTGTTCTGAGTTATACTTAATGGTTCTGACAACAGTATGTCGGTTGATGGATGCCATGTAATAAACAGAGCAAGAAGACACACAAAACATTGTATCCCCTTAGAACCAAGAACAACCACTCAAAAGGTGAGGAAGGCTTGACTGCATACATATGTGACCTTTCTGCTTCTCTTGTTGTAGAACTCCCCTTGGGCAATGTTCATAGTGTGCTCCTGCTGTCCTGGCTGGAGTGCTTGAGGATCCTGAGAAGTCCCTTGCACTGGTCTGGTGGACCTTGGAGATACGCTACTGCCAGCAGCACTGGTGTCAGGAGTTGGCATTATTGAACACCTACTGAGGCCCCACACTCCAGCAAAGCACCCCCCGCTGATCCCCAGAGCCCCCTGTTCCTCCTTGGTGTCAATTCCTTTGTGCTAGCCTTCTCCAAGCACAGGAACAGTGAAAAGAGCAAAGAAAGGGAGCACTTGTAGCAGAGGTGAGCATGGTGGGGCAAAATCACCCACCCAACATGGGGGTTGCTGCAGCTTACCTTCATGGGGCTGGAGCAGGGTGTTGGTGAAATTGGAGCTGTGCAGAAGCAGACGCACTGGCAGGAGCACTGAATTGGCTTTCCTGGTGCATCTCTGCAACCCCAACATTGCAGGCGCCCTGCTCCATTCAGTTAATCTGCAGCAATGCTGGTGCCAAGAGGACAGTTCCACCCTTCCACCTGCCACTACTGAGGATTTGACTTGCCCTCTCTCTCTGGCCCATGGTGTGGATTGAACCCAGAGGGAGAAGGCATATGAGTGAGCAGTTGTGGCAGTGGTAAAGGTGGGCTCACTCAGGGAGAGGAACTAGGCCCACAGTGTATTTAAGGACAGATGCACTGGGAGATCTATAAGTAATCATTTATGCATTTGTGGCCAGGCCAAGGTGCTAAATATTGTTCATTATGGACCATATTGTCCATGGGATAGTTTTTGAAACAGATACTTCAGTTTCCTTTTCGAACAGTAGGGAGAAAATCTGTTATTTACTGTTTCATAGGGATAAATATGTTACACATAAATTTCTGTTTTTGCTCTAGCAGGCCAATGGATCAAGCAAAATGTTATTGCACAAAATAAATGTGCTGGGGACCATATGTTAAAAATGTACAAACTTGTTTGTAGTTTTGTGTTGACCAATGGATTTTAGCAAAGACATTTAACAGAGGAAGGAGGGCACTGGTCCCAACAATGACCACCAGGGACAGATTTCCAGAGATACAAAAGCATAGCTCTGCCAGTGGATGGGCTGGAAATGGCCTTCATCGGGGGCATGTTGGGGAAGGAGTTGGATGTAGTCAGAATCCTATACTCCCTCAGACCCTGCTCCCAGGCTCATCACTGGTGTAATATAGGATCTGAGTTGGGCCAGATGTCCTCCTGGAACCACTCCCAGACCTCTGATTTTATCGTTGTAAGACCGGAGTTTGGCCAAGACAGGACAGCTAGAGATGATTTTGATGGGTTCTGGCAGCAGCTCCTCTGCTCTTGCTAAAGAGAGGTCTCAATGGATGGACTGTCCTGGAAGGTGGGGAAGCAGGGCTTAGCTTTCTCCTCCTCCCTATGAAGGTGGTCATTGAGTGTGTGTGTGTGTGTGTGTGTGTGTGTGTAAGAGGACAATAAATTGGCAATTTTGAGAGACCCAAGGTGCTTCCAATCTGTTTGTTGAGCACTCATTCGGATTTATTTGCAGGGAGATTATATGGCATTGCATCATAAGAACATAAGAACATAAGAAGAGCCTGCTAGATCAGGCCAGTGGCCCATCTAGTCCAGCATCCTGTTCTCACAGTGGCCAACCAGGTGCCTGGGGGAAGCCCGCAAGCAGGACCCGAGTGCAAGAACACTCTCCCCTCCTGAGGCTTCCGGCAACTGGTTTTCAGAAGCATGCTGCCTCTGACTAGGGTGGCACAGCACAGCCATCATGGCTAGTAGCCATTGATAGCCCTGTCCTCCATGAATTTGTCTAATCTTCTTTTAAAGCCGTCCAAGCTGGTGGCCATTACTGCATCTTGTGGGAGCAAATTCCATAGTTTAACTATGCGCTGAGTAAAGAAGTACTTCCTTTTGTCTGTCCTGAATCTTCCAACATTCAGCTTCTTTGAATGTCCACGAGTTCTAGTATTATGAGAGAGGGAGAAGAACTTTTCTCTATCCACTTTCTCAATGCCATGCATAATTTTATACATAATTTTATACATAATTTTATATATCATGCAATTGTTATCCCACACTTTCCAGTGGATTTTCCCATCACTTTTTTAATGACAAGAACTCCAGTTTGGGGAGGTAGTGATCTTGCTGCACAAGAGTGCCAAATCAACTTTAATTGCGCAACCTAAATTTGCTGGTATGTGATTGAATCACGCCCAAATCAGCCTGGAAGCACCCTTGAGTCAGGCTGAGAGAGGAAACACAAAATGCTGAATTGCTCACTGAAATAATCCTATGGTAGTCCCCTAGAAATCTAACAGGAAAAGGATCTGTTGGAGTATTAATACTATGAATCCGCCATCTTATGCTCTGACTGTATATATGTGTGAATAAAACCTTGTATCACAGAAATATCATCAGTCTCCAGTAACATTCAATTCCAAGGTAACCAACCCAAGGTATGTGCAGGAGCACAGAAGCGGGTTGCCTGGTGGGGCAGAGCCACAAGCTAGCTTCCAGGCATCAAAGTTGTTGCCACTAACTGGGAGGCAGAGGGAAGGGACCAGGTGGCAGTGAGGTCAGTGCAGTGCAGGTGCACTGATAGAACCAATGCCTTTATGTTTTGTTATAAATGTGTCCTTGGTTTCCCCAAAAGAATCCTGGGAAGTGAAGTTTGTTAAGGGTGTTGCAAGTTGTTAGAAGCTATTCTCCTGACAGAGCTATGATTCTCAGAGTGGTTTAATGGTCAGTCCCTCTTCCCAGAAAACTCTGGGAATTGTAGTTCTGTGTGTTTGTCGTAGGTAGTAAGATGTTACAGAAGCACCTCCTTGTCATCACACTCGGATTGGCTCCTTCCATGCATAGCTAATATGAGTGTTGTTGGCATGCTGCTCTGTAATTGGTGTATGTTGGTGCCATTGCCGTGTGCATGGGGGGGAAAGTAGCTATAGGTGTTGTCATAATCTCTCTTTTTCCAAATGTTCTAGGAGTGTGACTGCTGGTGTAGCAGGACGATTGGATTTCTCTGCCCATATACTGAAGGGAAATAACCTCTCTTTCATCATTCACTTGTGTTGTGTCAAGTTATTGCTTTATCTGCTGCTCAAATGTGTTGGCGGGGGGGGAGAGTTAAAGCTGCAGACCTAAAAACCAGATGGCATGGCATAATATCAATATTCTTCAAAGCAAACATGAATGCTAGGCCTTCTTATTTAGTTTCTAATAATGATAGAATTACTAACAGTAATACTAATACTAGTAATAGTGTTACTAATAGTATTATATTAATAGTAATACTCCTGCTGCTGCTGCTACTACTACTACTACTACTAACTATTGATACATCTGGAATTAAACTAAAAGAGTATCACCCCCAACAGATACAGAACAGTATCATTTCTATTGCCACAATATCGATTAAAATATTGTTAACTTCTGTGTTGTGAGGCAATAGTGCCCCTCATTGGCTGATTTATGTAACAACAGTAAGTGCATATTCCGCAGCACACAGGAATACAGTATCTGTAAAGATTTTCCCCATCTCCCTCCAAAATTCTGGTTTATTTTTGAAATGAAGTTTTGAAGCCAGATTTATTAGTTCCTTTTAAATGGCAACTTACATCTCTCCCCATGCAAATAATATAGTCACTACATCTCAAAAAGGATACTGTAGAGCTGGAAAAAGTGCAGAAATGAGCAACTAAAATGTTCAGGGTATTGGGGCAACTCCCCTATGAGGAGAGGTTACAAGGTTTAGGGTTTGGGTTACTGACTACATGCATTGCTCAATGTGTAGTCTGCAGTGTCATGTGAGCTTTTAAACTGAATAGTAAGCACATGGGGGAGGGGTGTCCTGTTTTGAAATAGGGCTCGGTGAATGTGGAAAGGAGGCTATAGTCTTTTGTTCCCCACTACGACCCTGACAAAAATCACCTCCAACACTCCAATCGGTGACAGAAAAAAGTCCCCTGTTATTAGCTCCAGTGGGATTTGTTTTCCTGTCATTAATTGTAGAGTATGTGGGGGAGGGGGGGAGGTTTTTGTCTGGATTGCGGCAGGGTGAGGAAGGGTTAAACCTCTCCTCTCTGCAATCCCTGTTCAGAAAAGATCCTCTTCCTCACACAATGTTGCAGGTAACACATTTAACATCACATGTAGTTAAGCCCTCATCAGTTTGGAAGAAAGGGAAGTGTGAGGTTCATAAAATGGAGAAAGCTGAATATTTGTAAAGATTTATAGTATGTATTACTTATCTCTTCCCATCCCCCTTAAGGAACTCAGAGTGGCCTGTGTGGTTTTCATGTTTCCCTCATGCTTTATCCTCCAATAAACCTGTAACTACTATGTACTTAGAATGAAGCCCTAGTCTTCATTACACTCTCTGACATGATGAGGGAGAGTAGGGCTAAGCGTGCTAGCTCTGCCCACCCTTGTCAACATCACTTTCCATGACATGGAGGGCTATGTTATGAAGAAGAGCCTTTTCTACTAATGTAGCATCCCTTTGTGTTTCAGATCCCTGATTCTCCAGGCTTCTCAATTGTGTGGGGAGCTTAGCTGGATAGCATATGCTCCTCACTTCACAAATTCCCCTTCAACTCATGGAGGGTGATAGGGTGGCAGCAAGAGTGGTGATGATGGAGCAATCATGCTCATTCCCACTCACCCCCATCATGCAAGGGATTTAGAATGCCTGAATAAGGCTAGAGCTGGCATTTATTTATATGTTTAATCTTATTGATAAACTGTCCATCACCATATGGTCCCAGGGCAGAGATACATCACATAAAAATAGGGATGGGGGAGAAATTCATTTCAGTTTACTTTTAAAGGCGGATATACTGTTATGGGTTTGAGGGTTCAGATAGATGATTTCTATGAGTCCCCTTCCAGCCTCTGATTTGGAATCCTGCACCTGGAGGTGGACTCTGCAGTGGAGAAACCTGCTCCGCTGGTTGTTTGTCTAATACAGTGGCCAAGTGAGCTAATGGGTCTATCGAGTACCCATTAACTGGGCCAGGCAGATCCCATTGTTACTGAAACTCTTCAGGAGAGCCCCCCCCCCCAGGCCTAAGACAGGCTTGTGTTTTGAGTTGTGTTTGAGGAAAGGCTGGGAGCTGGAGACAGGCAGAGAGTCTGGCTCTCTGCGCCATGGCTTTAGGGTGCCTCCTGTAAGCCTGATGGAAAAGCAGGATATGGGACTGCTGATGCTTTGAACCCCTTCATCTTAAGCTCAGGTTGGAATGTGTGTAAATAAAAAAACCATATTTCATAAAGGCACCACAGACTCCACTGACCTTCTTTCCAAGGAAACCAAACCCTGGGCAAGTTCAGGGACCCCTGGAGAACTCCTACCGCTCAGAGATTGGGGTGGCACGCAGCACCTAATTCACACTCTCCGAAACAATGTGTGAACTGAAACACAAGTTTGAAATTCACACTGGTGTTCACTCAACAAAGGGGTGGGTTTCCGGTTCCGGTGTGGGGTGAGTCAACTTCTTTTACCCGCTCCCTTCGTCTGTCCAATTTTAATTTTTTAATGCAAAAGCCAATGCTACAAGCTTTAATCTCTCCCTCTCAGCTGCAGCCTTCTTGCTAACCTTCCTTCTGTCTGTGTATTTGAGTGTATTTGAGTGTTATCTACACAAAGGGAGTGCTGCAATCAATCAACTAAGATAAAATGCTGAGCCTAGACTGGAGACGTGCGTACCCATCTGTATTTTTGGACGGACTAAAAGATTAAAAGACTCTGTGTGGGGTAGACCCGTCCGTAATTTACTGTCCAGGCATATTTGGCTGGTATAGTTTGTATAGTTGAACACCGGATAAGTGCCTTTCAAACTTTAAATTACCATCATTAGGTTTTGACCAGGAAGGCTCGGAGAGCGCTAGAAGCCAGCTCCCCTTTTAAAAGCATACAACCCGAACAATTCGAACAGAGAAAGAAAAGACTGCCACCTCCTCCCTTTTCTTCAGAAAACAAAGATACCGGGAACCAGACAAAGATTACCCAGTTTTTCCCGGTCGGTTCAAACAACCAACTGGAAAACTCATATATGCATTCCATTTCAACCCCTAATGACTGGTCAATCAGTACCAAAAATCATATACAATGGGAAGAGGACATATCTCTAGTTCCTATCCTGGCTTTGGAAATGGCGTTGGCTGAGATAAAGGACTTGGAAACGGCCCCACTACTCTCCCTTGGTGTTGAAACTCTGGAGAGAGATAGTCTTATCTCAGAGCCAGACATGGAGGTGGAACTCAGAGCACTCCTCTAATATCTACGAGATATCAGCTTTGCAACATCGTGACACGCAAGTCGCTGGGCTATCCTTTGATTGCCAGCCCTCTATATTGGAGAGCTTGTCAAAGTTGGCTGAAGAGCTAGTTCATATAAAAGCCTTTTTGGCCGAATGCAACCAGCTTCTAACATCTCTTGTGGAGTTTCATCTAAAACCCCTTGCTTCATCTCAGCAAAATACTCTGGCCCCTTCAATGGACCCTCTGACAGTACATCTTCCGCAAGCTTCGCATTCGGGCCGTGCCTCAATTCTAGGTGGAGCCCTTGAGAGGAAAAAGAAAAAGAAAATCTACCTAAGGCCAAAAAAACAAAGAACTTAAAAAATCAAAAAATGTCAAGGGTTAACAAAATGAACTTCCATAAACTATTTGCACTATTGGGCCAATCTATATCTACATCGCAGGCAAAAGGGAAAGAAGAAGACAAAAAGAAGAACGTGCTGCCACAAATTGGTGCAGCATTTCCAAAAATGAACCCCTCCATTATGACCCCGCCAACACAACAAGGATCCTCAAGGGGAGCTCAAGCAAGTCAAGAAGGTGACTTCAATGTCCAGAAGTTAGGCCCTGGGTTCCCATCAAAGAAGATTTTATCTTCTGCCCAGCCAGCCAAATTGAATTCCTCCACATGGCAGCTGGTTTGGACTCAACATAAACTAGTTTTCGATAACTATCCTAAACCTCCTGGCTTTTTGCCCCAAACTGACCGAAAACTGCATCTGATGGAGCTCTTAAAACGCTGTTCTCTGACTTACCTTCATCTAAAGGACATAACCCAAGTGGAATACTTATATTTCAATGGAACAAACGCACGGGCAATAGTCTCCTTTGCTTCGCAGAAGATGGCCAAAAAATTTTGGCGTTATATACAGACACTAGCACGAACAGGCGTTATTATTCTCTGCTAGTTTGAAAATAAAACACCTCCCTTCTCACTGGTCCCGCCACGGATGTCCTATATCTCTCCTCCTTGAAAGCAAAAATCAACACCTAAGCTCCCAACAGCCTCGGACCCTGAGGACCCCATCATCCCAGAGGACAAAGCTACTCCAATTGAACCTAATTTTTCACCGATTCCGACTATGCAAGAAATGGACCAGTCACTTCGATGGTCTTTGGAGCCCTTTGATGAGGACGAAAAAGCTCTGCTAAGCTCCTTTACCTCTCTTCCATTTAGAGACAGACTTGCAATTCTATCTAGACTCGATCTTATGAAATTTCATCTTGTGAATATTCATACCCAGTTACCCATACCAATTCCACCTTCACCTCCTTCAGGCAATGAAGAATTTGGAAAGGAGCAAGATTCTCCCTTCCTCATTAGTGATCCTATGGCTGCATGGCATAAGATGAGGTATTTAGAGGAGGCAGAGCTAGGTAAATCCTCCCCTCCTGAATGGTCCAAAAAGGAGGGGAGATCACCTCCACCTATGCCCATCGAGGTAAAAACGCTAAATCCAGCAAAATTAGCTGAGGCCTACAGGAGGGCAGATGAGGGGTTAAGTACAAGCCCTGCAAGCAATGCAGCTGGTGGTGCCCTCTTTAAGGATAATGATATCAGTGTTTCCTGCAAATGACTACTTTCAGTCCTCTCTTGGAATATCATGGGTTGGGACAATAAATTCCATGACTCGGAATGGATATCCCACTTACGAAAACATAAAATCATTTGCTTGCAGGAAACCTGGTTGCTCCCTGAGAATACTCCGTTTCTTCAAGGGTATCATGCTTTCAATTGTCCCGCAACTAAACATAATACTAAAGGTCGTGCTAATGGTGGCCTCTGTACCTTCATCTCAGTGGATCTCCTGGCGGATTTTGAGCTACTGTCATGTGGGTGCCCACAATATATGCAAGTGGTGAGGATAGTAGGTAGCCAATTTGGCTCTCTTATATGTGTCAACGTTTATTTTTCCCCCACCATAGCCAGAATGGAATCCACCTGGGACCAATTATCAGATATCTTGAGTGAACTCAGGAGACAATTCCCCCATGCACATATAATTCTTTGTGGTGATCTTAATGCTAGATTGGGATCCAGCAGCACCCTGTCAGAGGCCTCCTCTAACCAAGGTCCTTATCCCTTCCCATATATAGAAGGCAGAACATCTCTGGATACTCAATCTAGTAAACAGGACCGCTGGTTAATCGAGCTTCTTAACTTGTTTCAGATGATATGTCCCCATGGCTCTGAGGTGGATTTATCAAACAGTGCATTTACCTACATGACCAATAGAGGAACCAGTGTAATTGATTACATCTTTATTTCAGCACCCCTGTACTCAGAGGTCGCAGGGTTTAAAGTAGATAATAGGTCCGAAAGTGACCATTTCCCCCTTGTACTGTTTCTTAAGATCCTTATCCCTTGTCTGCCCCCCCAATGGTTCCCGGATACGGGACTACTGCTGGCCGAATGAAGAATCCGCTGGTCTCCAGCGGTATACACCTCTATTGCACATCTTCTGACCAGTGCCCCCTTTCAACTCTACAGACAAAATTTTATTAAGGGAGTGGAGGAGCTCTTGTCCCATTATCAAGCTATTATTTCTGCCCTGAGACCAAGGGTAACTCGGCCCTCCCTACAAGAGACTTCTAAATATTGGGCTAAGACATGGTTTGACAAAGAGTGCAAGTCGGCCAGGAAACATCTAATGAATTTTGCCAGGAGAGCAATAAGAGACCCAACAAATTACTCTCAGGAAATACTAGTCTCCCTTAGATCAAACTATAAGGTAATGCTAAAACAGAAAAAGGAGTCCTTTGTTAGAACCGGCTGGCGCCTACTGGCACAAGCTGTTAAGGACAAAAATGAAAGCAGGTTTTGGGAGCTGGTTGCCAGGGGGACTCATTCTAACTGTCCTTCAGTCCCTTGCCTGATCCCTGCAAGACAATGGTTTGACCATTTTGCTCAACTCCATCACTCTCATTCTTATCCAGTATCCCGAGTCCTTTCCCTTTTGCAAAAAGAGTCACTATTGTCCTATTTGCCCCCAGTCACATCCACCCAAATTAAAGAACTTATTTCCTCCCTTAAACAGGGGAAGGCACCTGGCGAGGACATGATGCCCCCAGAAATTTTCAAAAACTTTCCTGACTGGTGGGCACCAATCCTCGCCAAACTCTTCACCCAAATAAACAACACAGGGGAGTTCCCTGACGGGTGGAATCAGAGTATCATTGTTCCAATCAATAAAAAGGGAGAGTGCCAGGACCCAAATAACTATCGCCCTATTAGTTTGCTGGACATTGGAGCTAAGCTCTATGCTAAATTTCTGTTGTTAAAATTAGAGGAATGGGAAGAGGCCAACCAAATTATTTATCCAGAACAAGCAGGGTTCAGGAAGGGCCAAAGTACAATAGATCACTGTGCCACTCTCTCCTTTATAGTCAGGCAATCACTTTGTGGCCCAACAAAGCATTTGTATGCAGCTTTTGTCGATCTAGCTGCCGCTTTCAATTCCATCGATAGAACAAGGCTATGGGAGAAATTAGCCAACTCCAACATTGACAGACGTTTACTGTTTCTGTTAAAGGCACTGCATTCCAACAATTGTGCAAGAGTTAGAGTAGGCCCCTCAGGTTCTTTAACAGATCCCTTCCCAGTTTCGAAAGGAGTAAAACAGGGCTGCTTATTAGCCCCCTTCTTATTTAATTTTTATTTAAATGACATTGTCGCGACTATCTCGGGTCTAGATCTTTTCCCTCCTTCCCTGGGTTCTAGGAAAGTATCGTTACTGCTCTATGCGGATGATATGATTCTTTTATCAATCACCCGCATAGGATTGAGAAGGGCCCTGGCTAGACTTTCTACTTATTGTGACTCGGAAAAACTCCAAACAAACTGCTCCAAGACCAAGATTATGGTCTTTGGCAAGAGGTCCTCCATTCATAAATGGTCAGTAAATGGCCAGCTGATTGACCAATGCCGGACATTTAAATACTTAGGAGTCTATTTCACTGACTCCCTCTCATGGAGGAAGCATATTGAGTCCACGAAGTTAGCCGCCTTGAGATCCAGCGGATCATTACTCAATTTCTACCACTCGGCAGGGGGTAATCTAGCCACACCTGCATTGAAAATATTTCAGAGCAAGATATTAGCCATGATACTATATGGAGCCCCGATTTGGGGCTGGGAGAACCCATTATTAGATCAGTTAGAGATAGTCCAGAGCAAATTTTTGAAAAAACTCATCCACCCCAGCGGCGATGTTACGCGCAGAGGTAGGTCTTCCCTCCATTAGAGCCCGGATCCACCTTGCCCTATTAAACTATTGGAAGGTTGGCACACAAACTTCTTCCTTAAAAATAAGTGCTGAAAAAGCCTTAATGGACAAGTTCTGGTCTGCACAGTTGACAAGGATCTGCCAACTATACCATATTGATCATCTTGTCCTAGTAGACCCCTCCAATAAGTTTTGCCTTAAGGAGGCCATTTTCAATCACAGCGCCCGGTTAGACAGGCTAGCAATAATAAATTCTAAATTTAGTAAGTGGTATGGTTCTTTCAAATTTGATCACTGCAGAGCAAAGTACTTGGACCAACTTACATCAGTGAAATTGCGACACGCTTTCACTTTTTTAAGGTTCCAGACAATGCCTACTGCATATCTGGTCGGCCGGTATAAAGGGATTCCCCGGGCCCAGAGATTATGCATTTGTGGGGCCCCTGAGGTGGAAGATCTTCCCCATTACTTGTTGAAATGCCCCCTTTACAATCACCCCCGGGCAAATTTTTGGAGGAGGTTTTGACATGGGCCCCAGAGCAGTTAGCATCTCCCATCGGTTTCCTTTTGTTGGATATGGATCCAAGGATCACACATCGGGTGGCTCTATTTGCTCCTGCATCCATGAAACTCCGAGCGAAGTTCCAAGCTAATCCTGTGCAAGTTGGATAGATATATATAGGTTTTTAATGTTGACCGTTGATTTCTGGGTTAATTTAACTGTATTTTTAATGTCTTTTTAATGTATTTGTATGCATTAGTCCGTCCTTTATTGTTTGAATTCTCTGTTAAGGCCTATGGCCAAACAGTAAATAAATGAACTGAACTGAACTGAACTGAACTGAAATTCACACTTCTCCAGGTTTAGCAGTGAAGTTCTCCAGACAAGTAATGTGTACAAAAATGCATATACTAGGGGAAAACGTGCATAAAAATGCATATATTAGTGAAAATAGTTTACAAAAATGCATTACAACTGCTTTTGCACAACTGAATATATTAGGCCAAATTGCATACAAAATGTGTATATTAGGAGAAATTCACACTAAAATGCTTATAAATTTTCATGAGGGTTTTTTTAAATCACAAACTGATATGGAAATATGAACTTGAGTAGAAAAATGAGAAACTGAGAGAAATGGAAATTGATAGATTAATCCATCCCTATATAAAACATCATGAAATACAATAACATCACAATAAAATACCCCATTAATAAAAAATCAACATCAACAGCATATTAAGCAGGTGATAAAAATATGTTTGAGTGGTTCACTCCCCCCTCCCCAAAGGTCTGGGTAAAGAGGATCATCTTCATCTGTCAATGAAAGGTCAAAAGTGCCAGTGCTCAGGGCATCCTGAAGAGGAGATTGTTCCTAAGGCAGGATCTACTGGAGAGAAAGTTGACCCACAAGCTGCTGCCCTATGAACTTCCCCAAGTGGTGGGATCACCAGCAGGGCCTCCCCTGCAGATCTTAATTCATGGGTAGGATGGTATGGAAGGAGGCACTCTTTCAGACATTTTGATCCCAGGTCATGTATCATTTTAGCAGAAGCATCTGAAATCAGGCTTAGAAGTGGATCAGCAACCAACCAGTGCAATTCTTTTGACACTGGTATTATACAAGTTTGACTAGCTGTGCCTGGCAGCATTCTGGCTACTGCATTCTGCACTAGCTGCAGCTGCTGTTCTGTCTTCAAGGACAGCACCATGTAGTGTTTCTCACAGTAGTCTGGATGGGGGGCATTAAGCAGATATGGGAGACTTGTGGCCTGCCAAAGGTCAGGGATGGTGGCAGTTGTAATCCGGCAATATCTGGAGGGCTACAGATCCCCTGTGCTTGAGACTGATTGGCTCACAGTTACTCAGCTCATTTGTGGCTGAAAATAAAGATATGGCTGTGTATGTTCCATAATTTGTTTTATGCCCCACTTCTTTGATATCTCTGCACAGAAGCTGCTGAATGGAAGCTACTTCCTGCACCAAACTAGTTAAGTAACTCTGAGGTCATGTGGACAAGTCAAGGACATGGCCGGGTGTCATGCCAGTGATGCCTCAACTCAGAAAACTGGGGGAAGGGGATGTAAATATGCAAATTGGACCTTAATAGTATATGAATATCAAAATAGGTGACTAGGAGTTGACAGGCTGCATGCATTCAATACTTTTCCCTGGTAAGAAATAACTGTGAAGGCATTTCAAATAATTTGTGACTCTGCTACACATTCAAAACTGCTTTGTGATGCAAATGTAACATATTGTGTTTGAGATTATTTCAGAAGTGTTGATAAGCATGGCACTAGCAACATACCCCATAATCAAATCAATACGTAGTCCAGCTATCTAACCAGCATATTAAAAAGGCTTAACAAATAAAATATGTTATATATGCAAAGCAATGGGTTTGCTTTATAAGAACATTCTTCTGGAAAATCTGTATTTTAACCTGGAAGCCATTAGAAAGTGTGGCGCTACAGATGAAAGGGGCAAGAAAATTCCATATCATAATGCAGTTTGATCAGTAATTCATGGGGCAGGTAATCCACAATGACTTGTCGGCCCTTTGATTTTGCATGGCTTACGGCTATTAGCAGTTTCCCCTTTCAAATTTGTTTTCCTCCATACTTCCTTTCTGACCTCTTTTTCATCATTTATGATCCAATTTGGTAGTGAAAAAACATAACTGCTGTTTCAGTGCATGGCTGTCATTCAAACCCCATTATGTTGCCAAGACGTTTGACGTTTGTGACTTTAGGGAGGGGAACATTAAACAGGTGTACAGAACACTAACCAGGTGCCTTTAACAATGCTTTATGGGATTCACAACTTGCCTCTGGGCTATAAACCCATTTCAAGCTCAGTTTCCAATATAGATTGAACCTTAATATTTAGTATTTCATGGACGCCAAACAGAAGTTGCACTGGGCTGTAATATAAACTATAGGACTTGGAAATATTAAAATGATAATATTGATTTGGAAAGATTTTCAGCATGATTGGACAGATCTTTGTCTTTGCAGCTGCCTCCTTACCTTTAAAAGTGTTGAAAACTGTTATTCTTCCTTAAATTGTTAGGATTTTAAATCTAAGTATTGAATTGAAGTGTTGTGGGATTATATGTTTGGATAGCAGGGAGGAAGAAACTTGGGAGGGAAAATGGAAGGGGAAACTGTTTGTTGTAAGATTGTATGGATAAACCCTAAAAAAATATGAATAACAACAAAAGTGCTGAAAACTTTTAGAAATTCTGAAAGTATTTGCACAAAATCCATGTTGATCCATATTAACTCACTGTCAGGTACATCATAAGCAGCAAGTACATTTTATTGCACTAAAGGAAGTATCAAGACTATCTTATCTCTTATATACTAAGTCGATCACTGTGCTCTGCAGGTGAGGGCCTCCTGCAGATACCATCTTATCAGGATGTCCGTTCCGCAGAACATAGGAAATGGACTGTTAGTGTAGTGGCACCTACTCTTCGGAATTCTCTCCCCTTAAATATTAAACAGGCACCATATCTGTTATCTTTTTGGTGCCTGCTGAAGACCTTCCTCTTTCAACAAGCCTTTTAAGTGGAGACCTTACCCCAGTCTGTGTCTGTGCTGGAATTGCTTTTTAATATATTTTTAAAGCTTTTTTTTAAAAGATATTTTTAAAGCTTTTTAAAACTGTTTTTAAAGATGTTTTGTTTTAATATAGTGTTATGAGCATGGGGGGGGCTGGAATGGATGATTTCTGTGGGTCACCTTTCCAGCCTCTGATTTGGAATCCTATGCCCGGGAGGCTGGCTCTGCTAGCCAGATGAATCTCCTTTGTTAATCAAATAGAGTGGCCAGGTAGTTAATGGTCCTATTTAGTTGCCCCGGCAACTGGTGAAAGGGGCTAGGAAGATCCTTTTGTCATTTTAAACTCTACAGGAGAGCCTTCCCCCCACTCCTGGCAGCTAGCAGAGGTGTGGGCTGGTAGTTTCGGGTGTGTTCTAGAGGATGGCTGGGGCTGCAGGCATGGAGAGAGGCTGGCTCCCTGCATTGTGGCGATAGGATGCCCCTGCACCCGGATGGAAAAGCTGGATATTAGACTGCTGATGCCTTGAACCCCTCCATCCTAAGCTCAGGTTGCAATGTGTGTAAATAAATAAACCATATTCCATAAAGACATCGCAGTCTCCACTGACCTTCTTCCCCAAAGGAAACTAAACCCTGGATGGGCGCAGAAACCCCCCAGAATCTCACCGCTCGGAGATTGGGGAGGCGCGCAACAGTGGTGTTAGCAGTGGGATTGAGTTTCCTGGGAGGGGCAGTGGGAGCAAGGTGTGCCTGAGTTAAAATGGAGGGAGAAACAGCAACTCTCCTGGAACAGATGAAATTGATGTTCCAGCAGCAAACAGAACAAAGGCAACAAGAACGCCAGGGGGACCAGCAGAAAAGGCAACAAGAACGCCAGGAGGACCAGCAGCAAAGGCAAAAAGAGCGCCAGGAGGACCAACAGTGACAGGATGCCCAGATGTGGGACTTCTGGAAGAAAGTTGATGAGATTGATGAGAGACTGCTTAGCCTGGACTCTAGGGTGTTTGAGTCAGTAGCCGAAACTCAAAAAGCTGTAGCCAACTTGGAACTGGCCAACCGAGATGAAAATGAAAAGCTCCAGAAAGAGTTGCGGGAACTGGAGAGGCAGCTGCAGGAGGTGAAGCAAGAGTACCAACCCACCTTGGGAATGAATGGCTGGGTGAGAGACCAGCAGCCAGCAACCGGGGGTAAGGAGTTTCCCCTCATAGGCTTTTCTACCCCATGCGTTCCACGTAAGGGCCACGAGAGAAGGGGGCTGGTCACCACAGTTGGTGTGGTCCAGAAACCCACTCTCTATGATGGAAAAATCTCCTGGGAAGCCCATCTCTCCCAGTTTGAAATAATCTCCCAAATAAATGGCTGGGATGAAGGGCAGAGAGGAGGATTCCTCGCAGCCAACCTTAGCGGGCCAGCTCTGGTGGTCTTGCAGAATCTCCCATCTGAGAAAAGGCAGAGTTACCCAGATTTGGTGAAAGCCTTGGATCTACGGTTTGGGGCTGTGCACCAATCTGAGTTAGCCAGGACCCAGTTCAGGAGTCACAGGAGGAGGAAAGAAGAAGCCCTCCCTGAGTTTGCTGAGGAGTTGAGACGCCTGGTGGGAATAGCATACCGGGATGCCAGTGAGGAGATGCAGGAGACACTGGCAAAGGACCAGTTCCTTGATGGACAGAGTGATGTGGACTTCCGCATAAAGATCATGGAGCGGTGTCCAAAGACCTTGTGAGAAGCAGTAGAAGTTGCCACGGAGATAGAAGCATTCTACGCAGCTACCAGTTCGAGTGGGAGGCAGCCCCTCATGAGGAAGACCTTCGTGGGTAAGCATGCACCTTTTTCTAATGTGAATGGGGATGTGGAACCATCTGACCGGGCAGCTAATGTTTTAGACCGGTTAGAAGAGTTCCTAGATTTGGTTGAAAAACCTAGGGCAATTGGTAATGTCAAAGTGTTTAGGGGCAAGGTGCCACTTCGATGCTGGCACTGCGACAAAATTGGCCACAAAAGGGAGAACTGCTGTCTTGCCAAGGGAAGCCAGGACAGAGGTTCACAAGTGCCAAAAGACAATGAAGCAGGTCAGGGAAACCGGGTGCCACCAAGCTGAAGGGGCAAAGCTTGGAGGGAGGGAGGGAGGGAGGGAGGCCCCACGGTGTGTGCCTAAATCTGGGCAATTGAACTATAATAATAGTAGCTTGGCAATTGATTGCGAAGTTGGCGGGGTGAAATGCACAGGGATACTAGATACGGGATCAAATATTACTGTTCTTCGATCTGATATGGTAGGCATGTTCAGGGAGAAAGGGGCTCAGGTTGGGGAGGCCACTTGGTCTCAGATGGAGATGGTAAATGGAACCCCAGCCCCTGTGAGGAAATGGGGAAGTGTGAGCATAAAGATTGGCCCAGCCCATTTGCAACATGTGATCTGGGAGGCAGACATTGTGGACCGGTTTATTATCGGCCTGGATCTGATGATGGCCAATGGTTGTGTTATTAACACTATGAGAGGTACCCTGCAGGTATGCTCTTCTGAGGTGCCTCTCAAAGATGCAGCTCAAAGCCAGCCAGCCCTTTGCAGGCGCCTGCTCTGTGGGGAGAGGATTGTCCTTCCCCCCAGGGCAGAGACCATTATTATGGCTCAATGCTCAGAGGGCTCTCCCCTGGCAGAGTCCTGGGGCTTGGTGGAAATGTGTCCAGACGGGCAGGAATTAGAAGGGATCTTGGCAGCTAAGGCTCTTGTGGATTTGGGGCAGCCCAGGGTGCCAGTACGGCTTCTGAATGTTTCTGATGAGCCCCGGATGTTGAGGAAAGGCCTCATGGTGGCAAAATGTGAGCCTGTTCAATTGTTAGGGGTGGGCACAGAGCCCAGCTGGGAGGGGGACTGCATCAAAGAGGAGCTGCCTCAGCTTCTCGCTGGGTTGTATCAGGGCAGTTCAGTGCATCTAAATGAGGGGCAGCAGATTGCCCTAAAGGGTTTTCTACTAAAGAACCAGGGCCTGTTTTCGAAATCAGACGCAGATATAGGGTGCACTTCACTTGTGCCACACAAGATTGATACAGGCAATAGTCATCCTATCAAACAGGCACCCCACAGATTACCTGTTGCAAAGCGGGGAGAGGCTTTACAGGCAATTAAGGACATGCATGATCAGGGGATAATTGAACCCTCCACCAGTCCTTGGGCCTCCCCTATTGTCCTTGTAAAAAAAAAAGATGGTAGCCTTAGATTCTGTGTGGACTACTGGAAGTTGAATGAAGCCGCAATAAAAGACTCCTACCCTCTGCCACGAATAGATGACACCTTAGATGCAGTGGCAGGTTCTGCATGGTTTTCCACACTAGATCTCAAAAGTGGATACTGGCAGGTGGAGATGGACCCTAAGGACAAGGAAAAAACTGCTTTCACAGCAGGGCAGGGGCTATGGCAGTTTAGGGTGATGGCTTTTGGCTTGTGTAATGCTCCTGCCACCTTTGAGAGGCTGATGGAGAGGGTGCTTTATGGCCTACCCCTGTCAGCCTGCTTGTTGTATTTAGACGATATCCTAGTTCATGCCAAGACATTTGATCAAGAGCTAGCACACTTGCAGATGGTCTGTGACAAATTAAAGGGTGCCAATGTGAGACTGAATCCAAAGAAATGTAAGTTGTTCCAGAGAGAGGTTACTTACTTGGGGCATACCTTGAGTGAAAAAGGGATTGCAACAGACAAGGAGAAAATGGCTGCTGTAGAGGACTGGCCTACCCCTACGACTCTAACTGAGGTGCGAAGTTTTGTTGGGCTCTGTTCTTACTATCGAAGGTTTATCTGTGGGTTTGCTGATATAGCAAAACCTCCTCATGGGCTGGGAGAGAAGGGAAAGGCATTCCACTGGTCATCTGAATGTGATGAAGCTTTCTGAGAGTTGAAAAAGGCACTTGTGAATGCTCCAGTCTTAGCTTACCCATGCTTTGAGACCCCATTCATTTTAGACACTGATGCCAGTGCTTATGGCATGGGTGCTGTGCTATCACAGGAAAGTGCTGGGCAGCAAAAGCCGGTTGCTTACTTCAGTAAGAGCTTGGCTACTGCAGAAAGAAATTATTGCACTACCCGCAAAGAGCTCCTTGCAGTTGTGAGGTCCATAGAACACTTCCACCATTATCTGTA
Organism: Rhineura floridana; assembly: GCF_030035675.1. Classification (NCBI taxonomy): domain Eukaryota; kingdom Metazoa; phylum Chordata; class Lepidosauria; order Squamata; family Rhineuridae; genus Rhineura; species Rhineura floridana. The sequence continues at coordinate 45,332,471 of NC_084489.1, forward strand.
TGGGAGAAAGTTTGTCGTGAGAACAGATCATTCATCCCTGTGATGGTTACTCCGATTCAAAAACCCTGAGGGTCAAATAGCAAGGTGGCTACAGAAGCTGCAGGAATATGACTTTACCATCACCCACAGACCAGGTTTAAAGCATTCTAATGCAGATGCATTATCCAGGTGGCCTTGCTGGCAGGACAACTGCAGCTACTGCCCAAGGCAGGAAAGCAAGGAGCTGGCTGTCTTGGAGGAGGAGAGAGGGCAAAAGCAGATGGAAGGCCCGGGCCTGTTGGTTTGCAGAAGCATGACTATCCCTTCTGTAGAGACTGTGGCACTACAGGGGTGGACCCTGGAACAATTGAGGGCCTTACAGAGAGAAGACCCAGACATCAAGATTGTGTGTGGACAGAAAGTCAACTCACAAATTTGCCCTCCCTGGGAAATGGTGTCCCCACTCAACACTACTGTGAAGGCCTTTTGGTCTCAATGGGAGAGTCTAGAGCTTCGAGATGGCATATTGTACAGACGATGGATAGAGCCCGCGGGGACTGGATATAGGTGGCAGCTGGTTGTGCCAGCGAAACTAAAGAGAGAAGTGATGGTGTTGTGCCACGATACTAAAACGGCTGGACACTTTGGTGTGGCAAAAACCCTTGCCCGGGTAAGGCAGAATTTCTACTGGGTCAAGTGCAGGCGGGATGTGGACAACTGGTGCCGAAAGTGTGATGCTTGCAAAGAAGCAAAGAAGGGCCCCCCTAGGACAGGGAGAGCCCCAATGCAGCAATATCTGGTGGGTGCCCCAATGGAACGTGTTGCAATAGATGTTCTAGGGCCCCTCCCCGAAACGGATGCTGGCAACTGCTACATCTTGGTTGCAATGGATTATTTTACACAGTGGCCTGAGTCTTATGCCATAAAAAATCAGGAGGCTGTGACAGTGGCAAACGCCTTGGTTGACAACTTCTTTTCAAGTTTTGGGGTGCCTGGCGAATTACACTCTGATCAGGGTAGGAACTTTGAATCAAGAGTGTTCCAGAAAGTATGTGAAATTCTGGGAATCCACAAAACACGGACAACCCCCGCACATCCCCAGTCAGATGGCATGGTTGAAAGGTTCAACCGCACCCTGGGGGTACAACTGGCAACTTTTGTGCATCATCATCAAAGGGATTGGGATGAACATATCTCACTCCTTCTGATGGCATATAGGACAGCAGTTAATGAAAGCACCAAGTGTACTCCAGCCCTCCTCATGTTTGGGCATGAGTTGAGGACTCCCACCTGCCTGCTTTATGGCACCCCTGAGGGTGAGAGGGATAATGCCGACCCTTTGGACTATGTGGAAGGGTTGCAATATAAATTAGAGAAGGTGCACCAATTTGCAAGAGAAAATCTGAAGATTGCCTCGGATAAGATGAAACGCTTGTATGATGTGAGGTCCTATGGGGAAAGTTTTGTGAAGGGTGACCTGGTGTGGTTTTATAATCCAAAAAGAAAAAAAGGCAGGAGCCCTGAACTAGATAAACCTTGGGGAGGGCCATATGCGGTTCTCAGAAAAATAAATGAGGTAGTTTACCAGATCCAGTTAGGCCCCAGGCACAAGCCCAAAATTATTCATAAGGACCAGCTGCGGAAGTATCAAGGGAACCAAACATGTAACTGGTTCTTCCAATCAACAGTGGGGCTTCACCCAGCGAGCGTAGAGACAGAGCAACGGGTTCCGCCTATGCAAGGGGATTCCTTGATGGTAGCTGCTGCAGCCGAAGATTATTCATCTGGGTTAGGTGGTGGGGGCTCCGCTACACTGTCTGCCAGAAGACCTCAGAGACATAGGAACATGCCACAAAGATTAGATCTCTGAGCTGGCGTAGTGACTCGTATTTGCTGTTTTGTAATTGTGTGGAAATGAGACTGTAAAATGACTATGTTTAATGATGTATATTGCAATGTCTTCCTAACCTGTATCTGTTATTTCTTTGTAGGAAAAGTTGTTATTCTGTTGTTTCTTTGCAGGTCTGGGACAGACCTCTTTCAGAGAAGGGTGTAGTGTTATGAGCATGGGGGGGGGCTGGAATGGATGATTTCTGTGGGTCACCTTTCCAGCCTCTGATTTGGAATCCTATGCCCGGGAGGCTGGCTCTGCTAGCCAGATGAATCTCCTTTGTTAATCAAATAGAGTGGCCAGGTAGTTAATGGTCCTATTTAGTTGCCCCGGCAACTGGTGAAAGGGGCTAGGAAGATCCTTTTGTCATTTTAAACTCTACAGGAGAGCCTTCCCCCCACTCCTGGCAGCTAGCAGAGGTGTGGGCTGGTAGTTTCGGGTGTGTTCTAGAGGATGGCTGGGGCTGCAGGCATGGAGACAGGCTGGCTCCCTGCATCGTGGCGATAGGATGCCCCTGCACCCAGATGGAAAAGCTGGATATTAGACTGCTGATGCCTTGAACTCCTCCATCCTAAGCTCAGGTTGCAATGTGTGTAAATAAATAAACCATATTCCATAAAGACACCGCAGTCTCCACTGACCTTCTTCCCAAAGGAAACCAAACCCTGGATGGGCGCAGGAACCCCCCGGAATCTCACCGCTCGGAGATTGGGGAGGCATGCAACAATATTTTAAAGTCTGTTTTTATGTTTTAGAGTGTTTTTAGTGCTTTTGTTTGCCGCCCTGGGCTCCTACTGGGAGGAAGAGCAGAATATAAATCTAATAAAGAAAGAAAATCATGAGTAATAACCATGGGTGGGTGTGCTACATATACATCATCACCATCATCACCATCATCATCATCATTATTAAAGCTGTGATACGTCATCATCATCATCATCATTATAGCTGTGATCTTAGTAAGGAGGAACAAACTATCAATTTCTTATTTTTCCAATCTTAAATTTAATTTGCCGCATTTCTTCATACATTTACAGTGGGTTTTTTAAAGTCTTCATGAAAATCCATGTGAATTTTTGTGCATTTTCCCAATATACGCATATATTTTGCCTAGTATATATGTGTTTTTGCAAGCTATTTTCTCATAGGATGCCTTCTTGTACATTATTTTCAGTAATCTACACATTTTTGTGTGCACTTTGCACTAATAAATGCATTTTGCTACACATTGGTTGGTAAACTGCACCGTAAAATTCACAGAAGTGTGCGTTTCAAATAAGAGGTGTGTTTTGGTTTGTTTATTTGTTCAGGAAGTGCAAACCAAATACATTTCTTCCCCATCTCTATTGGAAGTAAGCTTTTTTTTTTTAAGTGCTTTGGGGCTGCCATCCTATGCATATTCAGGGTACAACCCAGCTGCTATTTACCCCAGGCTGAAGGGAGTTGGATATGGCAGACTCCCGCTGAGCCAGCTTGTTCCCAGCTAAGCTGGGCTACACTGGGCTATGCTGGCAGAAGCTCCTCAGCTCAGCTTAGCCGCAGCAGAGCTGGCATCCATCAGGCTCAGCTGGGGGTCTGCTGGGGAAGCCCAGCTTGGCAGAAGGGGAGCCGGCAGAAGCCAGCAGAAAGCCCCCAAAAGGGGCATTCCAGGGGCATGTCAGAGGAGGGGCCGAGGGGGAACTTAGGCCATATCCAACTCATGTTCAGAGTGCTTCTGCAGGTCCCAATCCAGGCAAAAGTTACTCTGGGAAAAAGGTTGGTCTAAGAAAATAATTGCAATGGAAGTCAATGGAGAGTGCTTACTGTACTCCCCAGTAGGGGTATCTGTGAGAGTTGGCTTTTACTTTCTGGTGCCTGCACACAGCTCTGGCTGAGCCAGCTTTCAGCCGGCCTGGAGGTTTCCAAACAGCAATTGAATGCCGTGGACCTTCCGGCTAGCTCCTCTTGCATTGGCTCCCCTTCTGCTGGCTTACCCTGAGCTGGATTGCTCTGCCATCTGGGAAAGAGCACAACTGAACTCTTCTGTACAGTTTATTATGTAAAATATAATGGCAATGGATAAGATGTTTAATTATAACATGAAAAATAGGTTCAATGTTATTTATTTAATTTGTAAATATTTATATACCACTCTTCATTTGAATAATAATACCAGTACAGTTCACAAAATCTAAACAAAATACAGTAAGATAAAATACATATTAAAACATTAAACTACTGTAAAATTCCACCCATTGTAGCCAATAATATATTTTATTCTGTGCTTGCTGGTAGGCTTTAAGCAGAATTGAACATCATATTTTGGTCACTGTCTTATTTCAGAGGGAAGCGAGTTCCACTGAGTAGGTGGCATCACAGAAAAAGCCCTCCCTTGGATTGCCTCATACCATGCGTCAGCATCACCAGGAGAACATTATCCAATTATCTTAGCAAACTGGGAGGTTTACATGTGAGCAGGCATCCTTTAAGATATCCAGGCCCAAAATTGTATGGGGCTTTATATGTCAACAAAAACATTTTAAATTTGGCTCAGTAGCAGCTCTTTCAGAGTTGGTGAAACTATTCTATGATACTATGGTCCTGGTAGGCTGTTCCACTCAGCAGTCTAGCTGCCACTTTCTGCAGTAGCTGTATCTTCCAAAGCAGCTTTAAGGGCAGCATCACATGCAGCACACTCCAACAATCCTGCTGAGATTACCAACATATGAGTCACAGTATTATCATCCAATGCATCACAGAGACAGACCAAGTTTTCAGAAACTTATCTCCATTATGTCTCTTTCACTCTTACACAATGCATTTCATCATATATGCTATAATACACACTTTTAAACCATTCAGATATTACAGGGAGTAGGTTCTACTTAAATGAAAGTTATATGCTTCCAAGTAAATGGCCCCATTCCAGCTCCAGTCATGTGGAAGTATTGGCCTCAGAGGTGAATGTGCATCTTCATTGTACATCTGTATAAAAAAATGCTTTCACAGAAAGCTGCCTTCATCCATCTTGCTCAATGTTGGCTGGTAGTGGTTTTCCAGGCTTTCAAGCAAAAGTGTTTCCTAGCCCTACCTGGAGATACCTGGGAGTGAACCTGGGACCTTTACATGCAAAGCTTGTGCTCTGTCACTAAGCTACAGATCTTCCAGCTAGTTCCATGAGGCCCAGATAAACATTGAGATAGATTTGTGCATCAAGACATGAATATGGATTCTTCTCAACTGAAAAAACACAGAGAGGTTTCCTTCCATATGTAGGCTTGATCAAGATAGGGGTGCCTAGATAGAAAATATCCGTCTGACCTGGAAGCACTTCCTCTAATTCTACATATCTAGCATCTGATTGTGATCAGTGGGGGACAACAAGGAAAAGGCATTCTGCATATGCTTAAAATACCGATCTCATTTATTATTTCTTTATATGGAATTAAGAAGATTGTGAGTTAAGGCCTAAGATTTGATTTCCTGAATCCTGAACCCATCATATATGCCAATCTCTTTAGTCTTTGAAATACTTACCACCTACTATATAATGGCTGCATTCAAGCAGTTGTGTAGTGGCTAGTTCAGAGGTCCAGGGTCCCTTATAGCCACAGACCCTCCCCCTTTTTGCTGCTGGGTTGAGAATGAGATCCTTACCTTCTCCCACAACAACAGGCATCCCTAGGAGCCAATAACCATGAAAGGGAAGAATGCAGAGCTTAGAAGTAATTCGTTACAAGTAACGAAGTACTTGTTATTCATTACTTTTTTGAGGAACAAGGGGGTAATTCCTCTACATTTTGATTGTAATAGAATGAGGAGTAATTTTATTACTTTTGTGGAGTAATTGTAATGTTTCCAGCATTACTTTTGGGCATTACCTGGGGGGGGGAAGCAAGGGAAGTCTTCTGCTCCTCTGATTTGTGGATGAAAATCATGTGCCTCAAATTGGGCTTCTGTGCAACATCACTCTTCCCTCATGCTCTGTGGGTAGATAGGAGGCGACGAGGGAGGAGGTGGAGAGTGAGATGGGATGGAGTGGAGAAAACAATTGTTTTTTAAATATGGATGGTGGTGGTGAAGAATGGAGTGGAGGGAAAAAGGAGCCTGAGGGCAAAAACATGGATAAAGGAGAAGGAGGCAGCAGCAGAATGGAGATAAAGAACTATGGAGGTGAAAGATGACAACATGTGCATGTGTGTGTGTGAATACTGTGTTTTCACTTGGCACACAGAGTGGCCTCTACCACCCTCTCTGGCTACCATGTTCCAAGAGAGCAAGATTTCTCTTTCCTCAAAATAGCATCTCATTGTCCCCACTCCCATCGTGATACACAGTAACATTCTTCTGAAACTCAGGAGAGCTTCCAAAGCAGTATATGATGCAATGTTAGGGTATTGGATGTAGATGAGAGAGATCCGGATTAAAATCTCTGCTCACCCACAAAGCTTTCCTTGGGCTAGCACTACTTCTCTTAGCTTAACCTACCTCATAGGATGGTTGTTAGGATGAAGGAGGGGACCATACAACCTACTGTCTCTCTAGAAGAAAAGTTGGAAAAATAATAAAAACCTACTTGTTCTCAGCTGTACACTATATAATGATGTTGTCTTTGCTGACTGCTAAAATGCAGGGAAGTGTCCCTGCTGCCTTAGTCTTTTACCTATGGATGAACTTTTTATCAAGCCTGCTTCCATCTAAAGCTAAATACATACTAAAACAAAAACATACTGTACAGTTTAAGCAAATATTATATAAATATCACTAATGTTATTGATAAAATGTTCAATACATGTGCAAATGAGCAACTAAATCCATTTCCCTTTTCCTACTATTTCCCCCCCCCCGACATTGACAGGAAAGTTTGGATAAAGCAGAGGCAATAGGCTGAGATTCATCCACACAAACAAAAAACCCTGTATCCTCTCCTACCCTTGAACAACCTATGCCCCTAGGAAACATAGACAAGAAAACCACATAAAGCACGGCTAGGTATTCAGTCATCAGTGTTTCCATGACATCATCAGATAATAAGCCAATTACACCTCTCTACTTACAGCTATTTACATCATTCAAGCCTCATAACAATGACATCATTCTAATTTTGCAAATGAAAAGGCATCTGTTTCCCTCCTCCCCCTGTCCATCTTATCGTGCCTCCTGCAACAAATTGCTTCACTGTCCTATGTAGCAGGATGTGCTGTTACTTGGGACAGGTGAATCTGTTAATTTCAGTTTCTCTCAGTTTCTCATTTTTCCAATCTTAAATTCAGTACTCCACATTTCTACATCAGTTTGGGATTGTTTTTTTTTTTAAAGTCCTCGTGAAAATTCTTTGGCATTTTGGTGCAAATTTCTCTTAATTTACTCATGTTGGTATACAATGTTGCCAAATATGCACATTTTTGCAAAGCAATGTCTTCATTTATATTGTCGTTTTATATGTTATTTTACTAATATAGGCATTCTTATGCACATTTAACCCTAGTATATGTATTTGTGTACATGTTACTTGATTGGAGAACTGCACTGCAAAATGCAGAGAAGTGTGAATTTTGAAGGATGGGTGTGTTTCCGTTTGTGTATTGTTTCAGAAAGTGTGTTTTCCCCTCCAACTCTAGGGGCTACCCTTAAGGTTGGTGCAGAAATTGCAGCCAGTGCAACATGCTGAAACCTGACGTCTGGCTGCTTCAGCTTATTACACCGGTGCTGAAAGTTCTACACTGGCTGCCAGTTCATTACCAAACTAAGTTCTAGGGTATTACTGCTAGTGTATAAAGCCCTAAGGACCACGTTACCTGAAGGACTGCCGTGTCCATTTTACATTGATCAGATCCCTGCAATCATCTGGGGGAGCTCTCCTTGTATCTTATTCATTTAGTTTCTAGACAAACTAAGGCTTTTAAGGTAGTGGCTCTAATAGGTTTGGAACGCTGTTCCTATTGAAATCAGACAGGAACCGACAACTTCTATATTTTGTTGCCGGCTGAAAATGCATTTGTCTCATCAAACCTCTTTAGAGAATTAATTTGATTCAGTGTTGGTCGTTTCTTTTGTATTTTATGATTTTATAATTTTATAATGCTTTAATTATTGTATTGTGCACCGCCATGTTTTTCTTATGAGGTGCAGTATATAAATACTTTTATAAACAATTAGCAGGTCCAGACCTGCTTAACACGTAAGTCATTGTGTTGATGGCTGCAGCATAAATTGCACTGGGTGGTAAGGTGGTGCTGGTGCCTAGGAAGGAGGAGGCTGGGAGAGAGGAATCCAGTGCTCTTGTGTTTGCATCCTTATAGTAGCTATACAGTCCCTTCTCAGTTTTTGGGCTTTTTTTTTTTAGAGAAACCCAGTAGAAAGAAAGGGGAAGAAGGAGAGGAGAGACCAAAATGGAGCAAAGAAAGAAAAGAGGGGGGAAACTGTAGGGAAGAGTACGTGAATAAAGAAACAACTTTCTTTGTTTCCAAACCTTGCTTACTATCTCTCTCCCCCTTACAAGAAACAAGATATAAACCTTTAGCAGTGGACATCACAGGTAGCAATAGAGGCATGGGGCTCCTAGACCAGCACTGCACACATGCACAAATGCTGATTGCCCAACAGGTGTGACATCACTGCCCCCTCATGACACCCGCAGAGAAGGCCCCTCCCCTTTCACTTGGCACTCAGTGGTGGTCATCTCAGTGTACAACTTCACTGGCCATTGCTGAACTTGAAGATATGAGAAATATGAATTCATTACCTGTCTACTGAAAATGCATTTTTGCATTATCTACTTAACTTCAGGTTATCAATATGACATATGTGTTAAGCAGGTTTGGACCTGCTATTTATTTAATTTATTTGTAAGAGAGTATTTATAAATGGCCAACCTAATAGAAATCTATCATGACAGTGAATCATTAAAACATTATGAAATTATAAAATCATAAAATACAGAACAAATGACCACTATCTGTTTCAACATCTTGGGGGGGGGAGGGATTTCAAATCGGTTGCAGCATCTTCCATATCTGTTTCAATGTCTTGGTGGGAAATTTAGGATGTTTAATTCTGATATGCAGTCATTCCATGAAGGCTTTCTATTTTATAAAGATGCCACAGAGTGACATCACTTCTACTGTATCTCTTTTTGCATGTTGGCTTCAAACTTCCCTGCATGGTGGAAATATTAAAAGGGGTTGATTGATCTTGACTTTTACCAGCCCTGCAGTAAAGCAAAAAGTAACAAATGGAGTCATTCCTGAAACGGGTGAAACAATATTTTCAGTCATGGTTACAGTTGAAGGCAGAGTCTGGGGCGCTGAACCAGAACCTAAAAGGGAAACCAAAATATTCAACATTCACACAGGATTTTGCATGATTGTTTTAACTCAGCTAAGTACGTTTTTGATCATGAAACCATGACCTTTCTGCTTAGCAGTCCTGGTGATTTATAGGATTAACAAAAATAAGAGCAATTCATGAGTATTTTTATATCGTTATTCAAAGCATATACATATGCTCTTTTTTTAAAATCAGCAACTCTAACATAACTGCTGCTTATGTATCCATGATTTATTTTCTAAGATTATCTGTGGAGATACGTTCTGGACAGATAACTACTTAAATTGTCCTTGTTGTGAGTACTCATTCCTACAATCTCTGTATATTTTACATAAATATATGCTGTACTGTCCTCCCATTGAATTTGAAACTCAAGTAGAAAGCTGGGAGGAAAAATCCTCCACCACATTTTACTGCAGTTATTCTTTCCTGCACACCATCAAAGCCAACATCTTAATTTTAATTGATTTCAAGACTCCAGAATGGGTCCCAGAACTATAGCAATGTTTTGAAAGAAACCACAGATTTATTGGTGTGTGTGCAGGGACAGTGGAAGGAAATGTTATTGCAAAGTTGCAGAATGCAAAGGCAAATAAAATCTAACAACCAGATGCAGCATTGTTCTTCATTTCCATTTCAGCCACTTCCCACTTTGATATACAACAATCTCTCTCTCTCTCTCTCTCTCTCTCTCTGTCTGCCTTACACACACACATACGCAAATACACATCTGGCATGCACTGCTCAAAAGCAATTGTAACGTGAGCTCCATTCGGTGAAGCCAGTTTTCAGATTCAGTGATTACCTGCAAGTCAAGTCTATGCAGCTGCTCCACATTTTTAAGTTCATCTAAATGTTTAAATTTATGTGGCATAGTGGTTAAGGTGTTGGACTACGACCTGGGAGACCAGGGCTCGAATCCCCACACAGCCACGAAGCTCACTGGGTGACCTTGGGCCAGTCACTGCCTCTCAGCCTCAGAGGAAGGCAATGGTAAACCCCCTCTGAATACCGCTTACCATGAAAACCCTATTCATAGGGTCGCCCATAAGTCGGATCGACTTGAAGGCAGTACAACCAACCAACATATGACAAACCAAGCTGTATATAAATTTTGCTAAATGAAAAATAATAAAAATATAAAATAGGCTTGTTTTAATAACATCACTGTTCTACTAATAATAAGGCCGAATCAGTTCAGTCTCCTCAAAACTAACATATAAGATTGCACAAAGCCACCATATAATTAGTCAGACCAATGATCCATCTTGCTAATTATTGCTGCAGCAGATCTCTTCTTGTGATTTGAGGTAGGGATCTAGGATGCTGAGTATTAAACACAAGATCTTCTGCAGCACATGCACTCTGCCACTGTGATATGGCTCCTCTCCTTAAAAGGATGGATAAAGCAATTGTATGTCCTTCTACAGAGCATGCAGCATTATTGTCATTATACTTCTTTTATAGTTGGAGAACTTAGACTGAGTTTGTATGACATACCAGCTATTTCTCCAGCCATTCTGTTAGGAGCAGATGTGGGGTGGCATCGCTCACCTCATCTCCATATGATTGTGTTGCTGCTGCATGCCAGAATGGAGAGGGAAGGTGCCAATTAGTGCTGCCTGCAGATTTGCACCACACTGACCTTGGTGCCACCCTTCCCCTTCCCCATTTTAGTATGCAGCAGCAATGCAGCTGGAGACAGGTCAGGTGAGTTGGGTAGCCTCACCATGCCCTCTGTTACTGCACACTGTGAATATCTGAACCAGTCCTCCCCCCACCCTCCTTTTCATTCTGCTTCTGATTACTACCATGCTGCTAGGTTTTTAGTTTTAGCTACCTTCTGGATCCATTTCAATTGGGCTTCAGGCCTGGACATGGGACTGAAACAGCCTTGGTCGCCTTGGTAGATGATATGAGGAGGGCATGGGATAGGGGCGAATGCACCTTCCTTGTCCTCCTCGACCTCTCAGCAGCTTTTGATACCATTGACCATGCTATCCTCTTGGACCGCCTGAGGAGGTTGGGTATGGGGGGCACTGTTTGGCAGTGGTTCCGTTCCTCTCCGGTAGGTACCAAAGAATAGCATTGGAGGAGGAGGTTTCGGATCCCTGGCCTCTCACTTGTGGGGTGCCACAGGGTTCTATCCTCTCCCCGATGCTGTTTAACATCTACATAAAGCCGCTGGGGGCAATCATCAGGAGATTTGGGCTGCAGTGTCATCAATATGCGGATGACACGCAGCTCTATCTCTCATTTAAATCTTCACCAAGGTTGGCTGTTGAAACCATGTCCAAATGTCTGGAGGCGGTGAGTGGCTGGATGGGAAGGAATAGGCTGAAGCTGAACCCGGACAAGACCGAGGTACTGTTTGTGGGTGACAAGGGAAGGTTGGGGGATGTGGACCTTGTGCTTAATGGGGTACGATCAGAGCTTGGAAAAGTTACTTTTTTGAACTACAACTCCCATCAGCCCAATCCAGTGGCTATGCTGGCTGGGGCTGATGGGAGTTGTAGTTCAAAAAAGTAACTTTTCCAAGCTCTGGGTACGATTGCCCCTGAAAGAACAGGTCCGCAGCCTGGGGGTCATTCTTGACTCCCAGCTGTCCATGGAGCCTCAAATCTCGGCTGTAAGCCGGACGGCGCTGTATCAACTCCATCTGATACGGCGGCTGCGCCCCTACCTCCCCAATCATCTGCTCCCACCAGTAGTGCATGCCCTGGTCACCTCTCGCCTAGACTACTGTAATGCGCTCTACGTGGGGTTACCCTTGAAAACGGTCCGGAAGTTGCAGCTGGTACAGAATGTGGCGGCTCGTCTGATTAAAGGTAGCCACCAACAAGATCACATCACTCCTGTATTGAAGGAGTTGCACTGGCTACCGGTTGCTTACCGAACCCAATTCAAGGTGTTGGCTTTGACCTTTAAAACCCTATACGGTTTTGGACCAATCTATCTGAAGAAGCGCCTCCAACATCATCAGGGATGCCGCTCAACAAGATCAGCCTCAGAAGACCTTCTCTCGATCCCACCGGTTAAAATAGCCAGACTGGTGAGGACCAGAGAGAGGGCTTTTTCAATAGTGGACCCCACCCTTTGGAATTCTCTCCCAAATGATCTCCGTCATGCCCCTTCTTTGATGAGCTTCCGCCAGACCCTGAAGACATGGCCCTGCAGGAAGGCTTTTGGGATGGTCTAGGCTTTTACTGTTGTTTTTAAATTTTAATGTTTAATGTATTGTTTATTCTGTACGTCCCCAGAGTGGCTGGTGAACCAGCCAGATGGGCGACTAATAAATTCAATAATAATAATAATAATAATAATAATAATATTGTCTTTCCCCTTTTCCATTGCTATGAGCTTTTTCTTTTAGATGTGTGCTTTGTTTTGTTTTACAACATGGTATGGTGAACATTTGTCTTTAAACACATTTGATGATGGGCTGCATTGTGTTTGTTTTGCTTTTCAAAAACTGGAACAATTCTGTTTTATACTGCTTTTCTTAGATTGGAACACACAAGATAAAAAAATGAAGTAGCTCCAAAAGGAGCCCAGAGTCTTCAGACACAGCAGGACGTATGCACATCCAAGTGAAAGAGCTTCCCAAAATTTTCTATCCTATTTGTAATCAACAAAATTAGAAAGATTTTGCTGACAATTTTTTTTGGGGGGGGAATGTTCTCCAACAGTTTCTTGGGGTGTGTGTGGGGGGGGGGTCAGCATTAGCAGCCTCTTCATCCTTTTCCCCCTTAGCTATTTTTTCCTGGCTTCGAAGCATTTAAAGCAACAGCAAAGCTCCTATGTTAGCAACCCAACTGCTGTTATGCATCTATTTGTGGCTGTTTCTGAGTAGTCTACAAGGGCAGACTTGCATAGGAATATTGCTGTAATCAAGCCTGGATGTTATAAGGATATGGATAACTTTAGCAAGGCTATTTCAGCCTGTGAAGAGGTGGGACTGATACATAAGCCTGAGCTGGTTGTTCATATCCTGGATACAGAGCTTGGAAGTATTTCATTACAAGTAACGAATTACTTGTAACTCATTACTTTTTTGAGGAACGAGGGGGTAATTCCTTTACATTTTGATTGTAATAGAACTAGGAGTAGTTTTATTACTTTTGTGGAGTAACTGTAATGTTTCCAGCATTACTTTTGGGCATTACTGGGGGGGGGGAAGCAGGGCAAGTCTTTTGCTCCTCTGATTTGTGGATGAATATCATGTGCCTCAAACTGGGCTTCTGTGCAGCATCACTCTTCCCTCATGCTCTGTGGATGGGTAGGAGGCGAAGAGGGAGGAGGTGGAGAGCGAGACAGGGGTGGAGTGGAGAAAACAATGTATGGTGGTAGAGAAGAATGAATTCTACTACTTCTGTATGTGTGTGTTTATTTTTAATGTTGTTTTAGGCTACTTAGATATGCAGTAGCCAAGACCAGCATCTTGTAGGCTTTTTTAGTAACTGAAATGTAATTGTAGTGATTACTTTTGAGAAAAAGTAAAATAATTAGTTACTTTCAGAGCAATTGTAATTGTAACGGTAATTACTACTTTTTGGGCCATGTAATTGTAACTGTAATTTATTACTTTTTCAAAGTAATCTTCCAAGCTCTGCCTGGATGTCACTTGGGCTCCAAAGTCAAGTCAAATCTAACACCACACACAAGCTGGATCCTTGTGGGAGAAGTGCAACCCATCCAGAACCATAGGCACATTGTGCATGAGGAAGGGGCTTTGTGATGTGTGGCCCCTTTTGCACTATACATTTAAAGCACTATTATACCACCTTAAACAGTCATGGCATCCCACAAAGAATCCTGAGAATTGTAGTTTCTTAAGGGTGCTGAGAGATGTTAGGAGACCCCTATGCCCCTCACAGACGTACAGTTTCTGGGAAGAGGGATTGATTGTTAAACCATGCTGGGAATTCTAGTTCTATTTATTTATGTATTTAGTTTATACCCTGCCTTTCCTCCCTAGGAGCCCAGGGAGGCAAGGAAAAGCACTAAAAACACTCTAAAACATCATAAAAACTGACTTTAAAATATATTAAAACAAGACATCCTTAAAAATATATTAAAATGAGACATCTTTAAAAACATCTTTAAAAAAAAAAGCTTTAAAAATGCGTGAAAAAGCAATTCCAGCACTGATAGAGACTGGGATAAGTTCTCTACTTAAAAGGCTTGTTGAAAGAGAAAGGTCTTCAGTAGGTGCCAAAAAGATAAGAGATGGTGCTTGTTTAATATTTAAGGGGAGGGTATTCCAAAAGGTAGGTGCCACTACACTAAAAGTCCGCTTCCTATGTTGTGCGGAACAGACCTCCTGATAAGATGGTATCTGCAGGAGACCCTCACCTGTACACCACAGTGTTGGACTGAGTATATAAGGGGCAAGACTGTCTTTCAGGTATCCTAGTCCCAAGCTGTACAGAGCTTTGTACACCAAAACCAGCACCTTAAACTTAGCCCGGTGGTTAATAGGTAGCCAGTGCAATTCATTCACTAGCAGGATGACATGTTGGCTATACCCTGCCCCAGTCAGCAGTCTTGCCACCACATTTTGCACCAGCTGCAGCTTCCGGACCAACCTCAGGGGAAGCCCCACATGGAGCACATTACAGTAACCCAGCCTGGAGGTTACCAGTGCATGGAAAACAGTGGTCAGGCTATCCCAGTCTAGAAACGGCTGCAGCTGTCTTACTAGACAAAGCTGGTAAAAGGCACTCTTAGCCACTGAGGTCACGTGGGCCTCTAGCAACAAAGATGGATCCAGGAGCACCCCAGACTAGGGACCTGCTCCTTCAGAGACAGTACAACCCCATCTAAAGCAGGCAACTGACCAATTATCTGAACTCAGGAACCACCAACCCACAGTGCCTCCATCTTGCTAGGATTCAGAATCAGTTTATTGGCCCTCATCCACCACTGAGTCCAGGCAATGGTCCAGAGCTTGCACGGCCTCTCCTGATTCAGATGTTACAGAGAAATAGAGTTCGGTATCATCAATGTAAGGCTGACACCTCACCCCAAATTTCCTGATAACCATTCCCAAGGGCTTCATATAGATGTTAAACAGCATGGGGGACAAGATAGTACCCTGTGGCACCCCACAGCACAACTGCCAGGGGGCCAAAAGACAATAATCTAATGCTATTCTCTGAAAATGACCCTGGAGATAGGATTGGAACTACTGTAAAACAGGTCCTCTGATACTCATCTCACCAAGTTGGCCCAGAAGGATACCATGGTCAATGGTATCAAAAGCCACTGAGAGATCAGGTAAGAATAACAGGGTTGCACTCTCCCTGTCCTCCCAATAGAGATCATCCATCAGGGCAACCAAGACAATCACCTAATACTATTCTCTGAAAATGACCCTGGAGGTAGGAATGGAACCACTGTAAAACAGTGCCTCTGATACCCATCTCACCAAGCCAGCCTGGAAGGATACCATGGTCAATGGTATCAAAAGCTGCTGAGAGATCAAGTAAGAGTAACAGGGGTGCACTCCCCCTGTCCTTCTCCTGATAGAGGTCATCCATCAGGGCAATCAAGGCTGATTCAGTCCCATAACCAGACTGGAATGGGTCATCCAAGAGTATTGTTTCATCTTCAGATTCAAGTAATCTGTTTCATCCAAGAGTACTTGCAATTGCTGAGCCACCACTCTTTCTATCACGTTCCCTAAAAGGGGGTATTTGCAAGCGGGTGGTAGTTGTCACAAACCAATGTGTCCAGGGTGGGCTTTTTCAGGAGCGGTTGGATCACTGCCTCTTTCAGGGTGGCTGCAACCACTCTCTCCTGCAACAACGCTTTGACCACACTCTGGATCCACTCAGTCAAACCCCTTGGCAAGCCAAGAAGGACAAGGGTCGAGAGGATACGTTGCTGGCCACATAGTCACAAGCACGTTGTCCACGTCATCAGGCTGCATCAACTGAAACCTATCCCAAGAAGTTACAGCATATGTTGCACTGGACACCTTACTGGGGACTACAGTAGATGTAGATAGGGCATCAAGATTACTATGGAGGCGAGCAACTTTACCTTCAAACAACTCACAGTGGGCCTCTTTAGGATCAAAACTCCATTTCCTGGAGCTGATGTCAACAGACCCCTGACAATATGGAATAGCTCCACTGGACAGCTACTTGAGGATGCAATGGTGGCAGAGAAGTGGGCCTTCTTTCCCACCCTCACCGCCACACAGCAGGTATGGTTATGATATTTTACTCATGCCCGATCAGCCCCACAGCATGTCTTTTACCACCTGTGCTCTAGCTGTCATCCAGCCTATTTCATTGCTCTTAGCTCACTGTTGTGCCAAGGTGCAAACTGGGCTTCACAATGCTGGAGAAGGCACT
The DNA here is from genome assembly GCF_030035675.1 of Rhineura floridana. Taxonomy (NCBI): domain Eukaryota; kingdom Metazoa; phylum Chordata; class Lepidosauria; order Squamata; family Rhineuridae; genus Rhineura; species Rhineura floridana. The sequence continues at coordinate 45,349,013 of NC_084489.1, forward strand.
CAAGGGCAACCGTGTCAAGAACCTAACGCACTTTGCTCTTCCACAGCATGACAAGGGCTTCAGCAGGGTCTCTTGCTCTATCTACTAGGAACTCCCCAAGGCATCCAGGAATCCTGTGGATTCCATCAATCTCTGGGGGCAGATCATCTTAATCTGTCTACCACCTCTGCAGGGGAGGATAGGAGCCCCAAGTCTAAACTTTACCAGGAAGTGGTTGGACCATGACAATGGGGTAACATCCACCCCCATCTCTAGACCACCCCTTCCTCCATCTGGAGCAAAAACCAAGTTGAGGGTGTGCCCTGCCCTAAGTGTCAGGCTGGTGAAAACTTAGGACAGCCCCATAGTCATCATGGAGGCCATGAAGTCCCGAGCTGGAACACTAGAGGCAACCCAAGCATGGACATTGAAATCACCCAGGACTATCCTTCTGGGCTCCTCCAATACCACAGCCGAAATGGCCTCTGCCAGCTCAGTCAGAGAAGCTGCCAGGTAGCAAGGTAGATGGTACACCAGCAGCAACCCTAGTTTACTGTCTCGTTGGCCCGACACCAGGTGCAGGCCCTCACAGCCAGCTCCAAGAATGAGTGGCTTCCTGGTGACAGAGATGAAAGTTCTGTAGACCACAGCAACTCCTTCCCACCCCCCATCCCTGCAGCCTATGCTGGTGTTGCACTGGGTACCCAGGTGGGAAAGCTGGGTCAGATCAACTCCTCCTAGCTCACCCACCCAAGTCTCTGTAATGCACATCTAATTGGTCAGATCATGCTCAGATCATGGATGAGTGTGGTCTTATTGTGTACTGATCTGGCAGTAAACAACAACAAACACAGGCTAGTGGGCACAGCAGATGAGCAATGAGAAACCCATCCATGAGAGGAGTGGGAGCGAGGAACAAGGCGATTTCCCCTAATATAATGCATTTTGTATGTTATTTTCACTAATATATACATTTTCTGCACATTTCCCCCTAATATATGCATTTTTGTACACACTTTTTTAAAAAAAACCTATATCACAATATTTGGAGAAGTACAAAGTTTGAAGGATAGCTGCATTTTGGTTTGCATATTGTTTTGAGAAGGGTTATGCAGGTTCACATTAATATGTGAACCCGAATGAATTTCTGTCCACCTCATATTTTTTTGGGTAGCAAAAATTCTTCTGATCCACAGAACTTGGCTGGGAAGTGAATTTTATTTCATCTGAATTGTTGTTTCAAAGTGTTTGGTATTTTTTATTTTGATATTTAGTATTACTGTTATTTTTATTATTATTATGGTGTTTATTTTTTTATTCATTTTTACTCATTTTTATTGCAAGCAACCTTAAGGGCTTCTTTGGGCCAGGACTGTGGTATATGAAGTCAATAAATAAATTTACCTAAGAATAAATGAAGCTAAATAAAAAGCCTTTTTTTCCCCCTGAAGATGTCGGTCTGTTTCTTTGTGAGGACTTCACCTCTAGATATTACTAATTTAGCAATACATAACATTGCATAGGCAGAGAATGTATAAAAGATTTTGTTCCTATGTTTAGCAGAAACACCAGAAAGCCAATTAAGTGGCCTTGAAATATCACAAGCCAATCAATGAAGTTTAAAAGCGCCATTGACTCTAAACCATAACAGGTCCTTGTTTGGGGAACATGCTCAAAAAACATATGTGCCTTTAAGAGGTCTTGAAAGAATTTACACCCATGGATCATTAGCATTTCCAAACACCCTGCAGCTCTACCAGTCCAGCATATGCTGACTGTATATCATAGCGACCCTTTTACTAAAGCCCTTTTGACTGGAGTGCTTTTAATACCCACTTTCTCAGCTGAGCTCAAGAGTGATTTGTTTTACATGCCACATTAATCCTTTCCACATTTTCTGGATGAGGCAACCACAATTCCACTTGTGAGGTGTTTCTAAAGCAGAGTTATAGGAATAAAGCAGCAGGGTCCCAGCCTTGACAACTTCCCCTCCAGGCAGCTGACAAAGTGGCTATCACGAATGGGTACTGCTGTTTAAAAACCAGCATTTGTGCCCAGCAATCAGGGTGGGCCAGCCTCAGTGGTTTGTAGGAGGCCCAAATGTCGTTGGCTATTCTGTCACAATTAAAAGCCTGTAGGATGCTTTGTAGATTTAATGCCCAGTAAATATGGAAGCAGATTAATAAAATCAGATTTTTTTTATAAGGTTAATATGAAATGCAAGAGAGAACAGGCTGAAAATGTAAATCACAGCTTCATAAAATGTAAATCGCAGCTTCATAAAATGTAAATCGCAGCTTCTACATGACTAGAAAAGAGCGTTTTTTTATATAAATAGGCAATTAGTGCTCAGTACCCTGGCTTTTATTATATGGTAATTTTACATTTTTTGGTTTACCGAGACACACAACATACACAGTCATGCAATCAAAGAGCAAATGAATTTCTGTTGTATCCATTGATGAGCTTTCCACATTTACAATGTTGTTACCAAAGCATGTTTCCAAAATTCAGTGTTGCCAAAAGGCCCTTGGAATGGGCCCACCAATTCTAAAGTGCTTTTTTACATGTCAGTGCTGTGCTAATTTTATTAACAAGTGTGCATTATGCTCTTTTTTTAATGTGCTAAACTGTACAACCAGCTAAAGGGCCGAAGTTATGCCTCCATCTAGCTTTAATTTATTGGCCTTGCCCTGTAAAATTTAACTTGTAAGCTCAGTAGTAGGAACTGAACTATTAATTTAAGTGAAGCTAGTCTCCCATGTAACATAGGTTATGTTTCTAATTCTTGAATGAAATCCATGTATGCCTCCTCCCTGCCAGAAACCCCAGCCTTTGCCTTCCCAACATTGGAGCTCTGATGTTGAGAGGGCCAAAAAGGGGCAGGTTGGTGGTGTGTCAGGGGAAGTCTTGGGTCCAATGAGGGAAACTGTTGTTGTTATTTAAGGAAAAGGAAAGAGAGCAGTCCTTCACACTCACTTCTGCTCTGCCTGTGAAAGACCGGTAGCATGCTGGATTTAACAGTTCATCCACCTTTGGCTCTCTCCTCCTGCCTTCTTTTAGGATTGCAGCCTTGCAGCCTTATGCTGTTAATACAAAGTAGCAGTTCTTCCAACATTATTTGGTCTTCCAGTTTCCGAACTTAATTCTTTCAGTTTCTGATAAGGCATAAATGGAAACTCATCTACATCAACAATCTTGCCTGAACCACATTAAAGACTAACCTGTCTTTAGCAACAACTGCAGTAAAAGAATAAATACTGCTGCCATGCAGTGAACAATTGTCAGTATTTACAGGCTGATTCAGACAGATCTACAGCTGCAGCAAAATAATGTGATAAAAAATGTTTTGTGGTTGTAGAACAGGCTGTACTATTTTTGACTGTAGGTTGAGGATCCCTTTTGGAATGTGAAAAGTCCCTGCAAGTAGAAAAATCCCTGCAAGTAGAAAGGGAATAAGCTAGACTTGAACCTTCTCCCTGATGTGCTAGTTTATTACTTGGAGATGTGTGACTTTTTTAAAAAAAAAAAAATATGGGGAGCATTCAGAAATTATATTCTCCCCAACTGCAGTTTGGTATGGTACAGTCCATTCTATCACCTCATTTTGCTTTATGTGCAGACTAGGCCTCCCATATTCCCCACTGTAGCTGCAGCACATCAAAGTGGATTAGTCCAAAGGCTATCCTGGTAAAGTCTGTAATATGGTATGGCTTGATGATTATTGGTGTAATGCTTTTAATCACAGACATAGAGATGGAGTCTTCTCTTATTCCTTATTCTCTTATTCCTGACCTCCCAGATTATACTCTTATTTATTTATTTATTATTACAAGAGTAAATCAGTAACATGAGCAGTGATTTGCATCCTAAGAATGATGCAATAATGTCTGCACTGGCTTATACAAATTTCCTCCCTAGATATTTGTACCACATACTGGTGACACATTTGTACGAATCTCAAGCTCCATAGGTCTCATCTGTCGATTGATAATAATCACATTTAATGTCTTTGGAGGGCTACCATACCAGAGTAGTCACCCCCACCATACTGCCAGTTTCTAATGCTACATGTGGAGAAGTAACAAAATACATTGAAACATAGATAAATGTACATTTTGCATTTAGGTAGGAAAAATCAGATGCAAGAATCAGCTGCATTCAACTGCAATGCACTTGAAACGGATCTAGGGAGTTTAGTAGACCAGAACCTAAACATGAGTCTGTACTGCACTGTACTGCAGCTAAACAGCTAATGCAATTGTATAGTGTCCAGATCATGAGAAGTAATGCTACTGAATTCTGCTTCAGTCAGGCCTCACCTGCAATACTAAGTCCAGTTGTAGGCACTGCAGTTTAAGAATAATATTGACAAACTGGAGTGCATCCAGAGGAAGGTGACAGAGATGGAGAGGCCTGGAGGTCAAATTCTAAGAAGAAAGGCTGAAGAAGCTGGGTATGTTCAGCCTGGAGAAGAGAACATTAACAGGCAATATGACAGCCATCTTCACATTTGATGGAATGCCACACAGAGGGTGGAGCAAATTTGTTCTCTGTTGCTCCAGAGGGTTCAAATTACAAGAAAGGAATTTCGACTAAACATTAGGAAGAACTTCCTCATGGTACTATGAACTGCTTAGCATTATGCCTCAGAATGTGGTGCACTCTCCTATATTAGGTTTTTAAAGCGGATGCTCCACGGCTACCTATCAGGGATGGATGTTTCCCACATCAGCAGAAAACTGGATTGCATCAGGGGCCTCCCAACAGTTGTGGGCCTAGGGACACATTTGGAAATTTAAGAAACTGTTATGGGCACCAAAAACAACAAAAATTTCACAGAAGAAAACCCAGCAATGATTAGAACCTGCCCCCTCCCTCGGCAAAACACCACACAGAGACAAAAAGCAGGCAACTCACCATAAAATCCCCTAACAAGACAATTCCTCCACAAAACAACAAGAGCCAAAGGATTGTATCTAAAGTTAGTCCTCCTCAGAGTAGACCCGTTGAAATTAATGGGCACAACTAACTTAGGTCAATGGGTCTACTCTGAGTAGAATTTACTTGGCTACAACCCAATATAATTTAAAAATAAAAAATGAGAGGGGCAGGACAGAGGGTGTCATAATGCTCACAGATGCTACACTGAGGAGCCCTGAGCTAGGTACGCCTGCGCTCCACCCCTGTCTGTGTCCACACCTCTTTCTTCTCAAGTACAGGTTGCCTGGCACAAAAGGAGGCTTGCTGGGCTTTTCCTTAACTGGAAATGACATTCCTGGCCATGCTCAGAAATATCTTCCTGGCAGGAATTGTGGGGTGTATAGTTTTTGTGGCACCGGAGGCAGGGAAAACTACATATCCCACACTCCAAATCAGAAATGCTATTTCTGGGCAAATGGTGAGGCCTACTTTGGCTTCTCTTGTCTTTAGGAAACGAGACTTTAAAGGTAACAGTATTTGGTGTTCTTTTTTTCCGGCTTCTGAAAAGGTTGAGGGCTGGAGGGAGGACTAACTAAGGGTAGGGGTGGGTGAACCCTATTGAAAGCCAGACCTGAATTTGAAGGTGTCTGGGTTCAGCTCACAGTGAATGGGGGCTGTTCAAACCTAGATATATTTGTAGCATAAGCTTTCTTGGAGTACAGCCCACTTTGTTAGATGAAATGTTATTCTCTGTCCTAACTTCCCAGACCAGGAGAAGTGGGTTTTTCAGCTCCCATTTAACATTTGGAGAGGCAGCAGGGGCCAAATGTTCTTAGGAGGCCCTTCTTTCCTCTCATTCTACAATGCCAATTTTCCTGTCAGCCGAAGTCAATGTAGATATGATCTCCTGCATGTCAGAGACCCAGCATGATTGTCCAGACTATGGATACTAGTCCATAAAAGCCTGTTAAATTCAAAGGTGCCACAGAACTCCTTCTTGTATTTGCTGCAAAAGACTAACACAGCTCTGCTACCCTGGAATCAGCACATATTCAAATTCAGACTTTTGCAGTAAGGAAAGGGATGGGAAAATGCACTGGAAAGTGTGGGGTAACACTTGTTTTTAACTCCCTGCAAAATAGATCAGAATGAATGCTGTTAAATAGCTAATATCTGCTAATGTTTTAATCAGGATGAGCTCTCAATAAACAGGTCTTTTGGAAGTACCCTTACTTTTTTTTTTCAGTACCTTTTCTAAAAAATAATATTTAAAAGTGATGTTTTTATTTGAGAAGAAATACTGGGGGGAGGGGGGCAAGAACATCAGTTATTGACCATTTCTCATAGGTTCCCATTCTAACAGAACTTCTGTATGCCTTAAATTAGAAAGGCTTTCTGTCTTAAACCTTGAAAGTGATGCTCATTCATTTCAGTGAGTGTCCTAGTGGCGCATGATCCCAGCCTTCAGCTGTCTCTTGTGTTACCGTTTAGCATGATCCACAACAATTGTCTGATCTTTTTCTCCTTCTTCTGCCTTTAGGCAATTTTTCAGTCTCAAGAAAGCCCAAACCAAGGACATAATGTAGGCCTGTGGGCCGACATTCCAGGTAAATGAGTAATTTTTAAGGGAAAATTATGCTGTTTTTCAAACCTTTACATTTAAAAAAACACAAGACCAGAATTGAAACCTTCAACAATATTTCCATGCTTATATACTGCAAGCAGCACAATTCTATACAAATAAATACATCTGGGATTATTTTCAAGCTGTTATTTACCACTAGGGAAAATATTTAGAAACAGAGCTCAACTTCTAGGCTGAAACTACAAAGAGGCCATCTATCTTGATGCTTTCCCAACTCTTTTTTGATGGTTTTCCTGATACTGTATGGTGACTTCCCTCCCTGTTTTGTATGCCCTTATATTCACCAGCAGCAAGCATTTGTGTTGGGTTTATTCCAGTCTTCAGATCTGTTTTGTTTGTAGCATTTATGGCCCAAAGCTAATAAGGGCACTTTTAAAAGATGGAGATTCTCTTTTACTATGAAAAAGAGAAAAATGTTTTGAAAATTAGGCAAGTGACTTACAGTGCAATCCTGTGCATGCCTGCTCAGAAGTAAGCCACAGTGAGTTCAATGGGGCTTACTTCCAGGTTAGTGTGTATACTAGATTGCTGCCCTTAATCAAACAGAAGGAAAGGGCTTCATTCAGTATCAGGGAGAGGTACACAAATTATTTTCTTGTTTTGGTCCTCATCATTCCGTGTTGAGCTTTTGCACGCTCAGGCTTCCACATTCATTCAAGTGGAGGGAGGAGTGAACACACTGACCTGCTCCTTTCATTTAAATGAATGGCAGCCCTTCTGGGTGAGAGCTTCATTAGAGTTCTTACATCTGTAAAGTCTATCAAATGTTCAGGAAAAAAATATTGTATAGGCCTTACAGGATTTCACTACTGAATACAGGTTGGAGATTGCATTTTTAACAGCAAAACACACACACACACATCAAAAGCACCTGCAAACATGGACTTATCACATCTGGAAAACTTGGGCATGTTAATTTTCTAGATATAGGGTTTAGTTTTGTTTTGTCATGTGGATGAGGGCATTCAAGCCTGAGTTTCCTCACTTGCAATCAGAAATAGTTCAATCCTGTGATATCACATATTATTAATGAATGTTTAAGTCAGCTCTAAGAAATCAAGATGCCCCCACGCAAAATCCAATCCTTTGCACCCCGTAGTCTACAAGAATATGCCTCTCCAGATGTTGTTGGACTTCACCTCCCATTCGGCCCAGCAAACATGACCAATTGTAAGGGATGATGGGAGATGTAGTCCAACAACAACTGGAGTGCCACAGGATCTTCCCCCTTAATTTAAGGTAGGAAAGAGTTGTTCCTAGAATGCTTCAAAAGCACTCGCAAAAATCGTTTCTCATTTTTAAAGTCAAATAGGGTTATGTTTCTGTCATTTTTTTACAGTTTTGGAGGAGAAGCCATTTAGTCTGTTCCAAGTAACAAAGTTTTAAAATGTTGGAAGGTATGCTTTAAAAACAGTACCAATGAGTGTGGTAGTTTGCTAGGTACAACCAACAGCTATAATGTCATGGTTACAGAGGGGGAGGGCCTCTCACATCATTACTATTAGGCACAAAGAGGTGCATTGAGTGACCTGGGGTGCCATAGCCAGCATAGGTATGAATGGTTACTTTGGTGCATATACAGGCCACTGATGCCATCAGAGCAACCATCCACTAAGCAACCATGGTGCCACCTCCCAGCATGTAAAGGTCACAGGGGGGAAGACCCATTCTTTCCTCTATTGCCATAATGTGGCAGCTAAATGTTTGCACATAGCTAATTGCTTCACTAGCCACCACTGCTTAAAAAATGGCCCAGCCAAAAGTATATGTTATAGGAAAAGCAAAAACTGGAGAATCAGGAAAATTTGGAAACCCAGTTTTGTTCTGGTCAAGAGTCCTATAATGCATCTCCTATGCTCAGCGTGGTGATTGTCTGCTAAGCATCAGTCTGAGGTCAATAAGCTGCAAGTTTTTGTAGGCAAATTTTTCATGAACATGTCTTAAGCCAACCGCTGGGAATCAAGTGAGAAAAGGCCTGCTTACTGGCATCAGCAAATATGTAGTTGCAATATAATACCATTGATTAAGGATAAGAATGGCAAAATATATTTCACTCAAAAGGCCATTAGCACTTTTTAATTCATTGTATCATTTTTATATGGCAGTAGTATTTCTTCTTCTCTTAATAGCATAATGGATTTCTTAGCACTGTGCAATATTTGTTAGGTCATCAGTCCAAAAAAAAGTGAGTATGCCCACCCTGAAAAGGCCATTAGAATGATGAAAAATGTTCAGAAGGCTTCTTTGCAGAGCAGTGTAAAAACTCTGCACAAGCCTCTAGTCCCTCTCTTATTGAAAACCATGGTAGATGACCATTATTCTCACAGCCTCTTGGGTATAATGTATGGGGATATTTCACTGATGCTCCCAAATAAGGGAAGAACACTCAGGGTTGTATCCAGCTAAGTTACACTTAGAGTAGTAGACTCACTGAAAGTAATGGACACAGATATGCCCATTAATTTCAATGGCCATTCTGTCTGAGTAGAACTAAGAACATAAGCCATGGGCTCCATTGGGAGGAAGAGTGGGATATATGTTTAATACATCAATAAGATGAACCTCCTGGATCAGGCCAATGGCCTTTCTAGTCCAGCATCCTGTTCTCATAGTGGTCAACCAGATGCCTATGGGAAGCCTGCAAGCAGGCACTGAGCACAACAGCACTCTCACCTCTTGTGATTTCCAGCAACCTGCATTCAGAGGCATACCACCTCCAACTGTGGAGGTAGAACATAGCCATAGCTAAGACTGGATACTGTTACGACATGTGCTCTTGGGAACCTGAGTGTGTGCATTTGCCACCCTCATGTCCCATGAAACACACCTCCTTGAGAGGAGGGGATCTTTTGCTAGGGATAAAAACAAGCGCTTTGCCCTGAAATGTGCTTAAATGGTGTATATATTTAACCCAAGAAATGCAGGTCCAAACCAAAATAAAGCAAAGCTTGATTTTTATTGAGAGAAAGAGTAGGAAAGCATTACAGAATTACTTGGGTGCGTGGCAGCATTTATCACTAATATCCTAACCCATTCATAACTTTAAACTAAAGAAATCAAAGGACCCTATTACTATAAGAGGTGAAAGGTGGGAAAGATTACCTATCCTATGCCTGGAATGGGCGGTTGAATACAGCTGAAGCTATGTGGAAGAGCTCTGATCCAAAACCAGGAAGGAATCTCTTGGTCTCAAGGTTTTGCACCGAGACCCAGATTCTCCCCGGTTCTGTCCCTGCAGTCCTTGATGCGTTCCTTGAGAGCGTCGTACACGTGTGTCGGAGCTCTGATGTTCCTCAGCCCCCCTTTCTCTTTCTTCCTCTCTTCCCCCTTTTTTCTACCTTCAAGCCTCGGTTTTTAAAATACTTTTTTTTCCCTCTCTCCCCCTCCTGCCAAGGAGGGTATGAAAGTCTGGTGATGTTGTGTATGTGTGTGTGTATCTCTAACTGACCCTGAAAACTAAGCTCCTAACAAACAAACAATGGGATTCACTGTGGGTGAGGGAAATTTGCCAAAGGAACAAGATAACAATTATGCAGAACATTTATGCTGTAGCTTTAGTTTGTATCTTAATTTCTGCCCTTGTTACTCTTCGCACAAAACCTCGTGGGAAAGCATCACCAGCCATACCATTAGGTGTGGGGTGTGGGGTGGGAATTGTAGTTTAGCAGGCTCCATGGGCCTGCCTCGTAACAATACAGCCCTCTGTTCTATGTGAGCTGCTACAAAACAATTTCTCTAGTTAATGCAAGTTGATAGCAAAGATGGATTCCAGAATACAACTGCCACCTCTGCAGTGGACAGTGACATTATCGAGGGCAGAATCTCTCAACCTCAGACTACTGATTCAATAGACAAAACTGTTCCCATCACACTCTTAATTTCTTTCTCAAATGTAGTCTTAACTTTGACCATTAGTGTTGGAAATTAGGGACCCACAAGTGGGTTAGATATGTTACTGAAGCTGCTCTAAGTTTACTGATTCTGGCATGGTGTATCATATTGCCTTCATCTGAATCAGGGATGGGGAACTTTGGCCCTCCAGATGTTGTTGGTCCGGGATAATTGTAGATCATTGGCCATGCTGGCTGGGGCTAATGGGAGTTGGAGTCCAACGACATCTGAAAGGCCACAGTTTCCCCATCCCTGATCTATATATCACTTTCCTTTAATCATTTGGGTTTGGGCACTATTCTTTCTTAATGGATGCTTTCATCAGGAAATTTTGGTGGCAAAGAGGCTGATACTTCAACACTGCAAGCACTGACTTTCTCTTTCCATTGAACAGTAATGTTGGGAATTATGGAACTCAGTTCATGTATAAGCCATGTATAAACAAGCAAGCATGTGGGTTCCCGGAGAGAAGATTGTGACTACTTTGCTCCTGCTTCTCCTGCTTCTGCTATGCAGTTGTAAACTAAATCATGGTTTGCTTTAGGATGTCCAAACCCAAACTCATAGTTTGTCTGGCGTGAGATAAACCACAAGCCTGGATTTGGACATAACGTTTGCTAAATCAAACTATGTCAGTGCGGCGGCAGCAGAACCGGAGTTGGAGCAAAGGAGCCATGATCTTCTCTTTGGGAACCCATATATTTGCTTGTTCGATCTCAACTTGAAGACACATAACAAGCCATTGTTTGGATTAGTGTTGCATGAGAACCAGGTCAGTGTGCAAGAAAAAGTGTCTCATACGATACTCTCGAATCTTACACTTTTATTTAGCAAAAGTTTCTTTGTTCCTCTTCCTGTCTCTTTCATTCTCTGTTTTTCTGTTTCTCCTCCTCTCTCTTTTCTTTCCTTTTTCTTTTTTTAGACTGACTTGCCTTTTCTTTATTTCACTTTCTTTGCTAGAAGTTTCTCATTATTTCTTGGGGATAGTTGTGGGTTAAGATAGTTGAGATAGGATGTTGTATTGCTTTTTTATTGTGAATATTTCTTTTTAAAAAGCAATAAACACTTACAAAGAGGGGAAAACACTTTCTGATTATTATTTTACTTCCATTAAATCAAGATGTTTTCTTCTTTTCACTTTTTGGTGCCCAAGAGCATAATTTAGCTACTTATAAATAATCATGTGGACAATATACAATCTGTTCTATAGATCATGGCATAACATGAGCTATGCACATAACACTGCATAAACCTTACAAATAAATGTTGGTAGCCAAATGAAGGTGCACACACATGGTCCTTATCCTGGGTGCTGATCTAATCCACATGAAACAATGGGAATGCCTCCTTGCTTGCGGTATGCATTCTGTTGGCATATATGCTTCTGAAGTGGCAGGCTTTTGTCTTCAGTTTTGGATTAGGGTAGGCAGGTGGGAAGGTCAGTGTGCCTAGAAAGACTGGTTTGCAACAGGGCCTAAAGGCCTTCTTTTCCATTCTGCCCTGTATTCATCGCATGCAGCACTAGACTTCCACCAGAAGTTTGACTTCCACCAGAAATGATATTTGTTTTGCTGTCTGCTGTCTAAGACATCCGTAGGTTGGGTGCAGACTAACAGCACCATCCTAACCATGTCTGCTCAGAAGTAAGTCCTACTGAATTCAACTGGACTTACTCACAGGTAAGTGGAACTAGGATTGTCCTTAGGTGCGATTGAAATCAATGTGAAAATTAGTTCCATTGATTTCAGTGGAGACTAAGTGCAATTAATTTAGGCTCCAATCCTAAATTTCAAAATAAATCCCTTGGCTATTTTTTTTTTTACATACCAACTTTTATAAAGACAGTGGGGTTGCAGTCCTATGTGTATTTATATAGAGATAAATCCTACTGATTTCAGTGGAATTACTTCTGAGTGTATATGCTTACAATTGCACTATAAGATCTCATTAACCAAGGCTTCATTCCTATTGCACACTTAGTTGGGAGTAAGCTCAATTGACTTCAGTGGAATTTACTTCAGAGCAGACATACACACATACAATTGTACTGTATGCCATTCATGTTGTTCCATTGATATTAGGTATGAAGACATTACCTAGACTTCACATGCACTAGACCCCTTATGGGAGCCCCCTTATGCTTGTTCCTTCTCAGAAAGCCATTTCTGCTTTAAGTTGTAATACAAGTAGTATACACCTAAGAATTGAAGAACTGAGGGATAAGCAAAACACCCTACTCAACTGAGAGCCAATCTGATTCAGAGGAAAATTCCTAAGCAGCCCCATCAACAGTGACCTTTTTAAGAAAGGCTATGTGATGGTCTAAAACTGAGGGAGGATAGGCAGGTGTAAAAGTCAGTGTGCAGAGAAAGAAACTGGTTTGCAGCAGGGCCTAGGCCTGGCCTATCCCCTTTGTGAATTCTTGCGTGTTGCCCAGGACTGCAGGCGGTCCCATGCTGGAACATGAGCAGGAGGGTAATCCCCCTCCATTAACTTCCTGGGGCCATGGGCATAATGGCATTCAGTAGCAATGGGGGTTATTTCAAATGCTTATATCACGTATAGAGAGCCAGTGTGGTGTAGTGGTTAAGGTGTTGGACTATGACCTGGAAGACCAGGGTTCGAATCCCCACATAGCCATGAAGCTCACTGGGTGACCTTGGGCCAGTCACTGCCTCTCAGCCTCATGAAAACCCTATTCTAAGGGTTACCATAAGTAGGAATGGACTTGAAGGCAGTACATTTACATTTTTTATATCACATACAGTATAGAGGGGAAAGGGGAGAGATATCTTCCTCCAATGATGCCAACTCTGGTGGAACAGCACTTGCTCTTGCAGCCTACAAGTGGGATTGGTGGCTCAAGGGGGAGGAGGAGGTGGTGATTGTTGTTAGGAAATGGGTAATTTTAGAACTCACAGGAGTAAATAAATTTTCTGAGAGTTCTCCCATGTTACTGACAATTGCCAACCCCTGTATCAAGCCTGTTTCCCCATTTTGTGTGTGTGTGTGTGTGATGGGGAATTTTATATATACATACATGTATAGCTAATGGGGAATTCAATATACATAAACAATGAGCAAAATATATTCCCTTATAAAGCTATAAAGGTTCATAACATTTTAATAGTTTAGTAGGAAGCCAGATCTTTTTCTCTTTGGAGCTGTCTCCCCTGACTCTGCTGGTTTGTTTGGAACTACTTGTACTCTAAACAAAAATGGTAACACTGTACTGAACATCTCAGTATCCCTAAGATGTAGAAAGAATTGCAGTAATAAAATGCGTAACTAAATTGCTTTGCTCATTAGCGGGAGTGCTTAGCTCACTGTGAAAATGTACTTTCATGTGAAGTACTGAACATTGCCAAATTCATTAGAACACCAAATTCACTAGAACGTGATGAAGAAAGTACAAAGTACTTGTGCAAATGCCTTTGTAATACTGTCATGTCTATGTCATTCTGATGTGTTAAATCCTGATTGGTAGATGCTAAAGTCTTTGTCCTGAAATGTATAAAACCCCCAGGCAACCAGTGCCATGGTGCAGTTCTCCACTCACTAAGAGGGAAACTGACCAAGTGTACACTTGTCATCCAGCCTACCTTTTTGCTCCAAGCCTGTGTCTTCAATTTTATTTAAGGACCCCCAGCAAAGGATTCCAATGGAGAAAGAATTCTCCAACATATGTGTGTGTGTGTGTGTGTGAGAGAGAGAGAGAGAGAGAGAGAGAGAGAGAGAATCGTACAAAGCCAAAAATGAATGACAGAGCATAAAAAGATATTAGTATTTGGCAGGTAATATGGCACAACCTGAGCTGGGAAAGGGTAGAGTGCAACCAACTGCTTTATGGTAGAGCAGTGTATAGCCTCAGACCTTGATATATGCGTCAGATCTTGGTTCTGTGTAGGGACAGTAGGACGATCGAGATCTTTACAGGCTCCCTGCTATTGCCATCAGTAGAACTTGGCACAGAAAGTAATCTGGACCTTTAATTTTTTATTATGTTTTCTGGATGAAACCCCTGGTGTCTACAGATCAAAGAGAGTTGATGAACTGCCAAAAATAGTAACCTACACGTAAAACATGTGCTTCATTTATTATAATCATTTGAAAAGTTTCCTGCTACTGCAGAAATGCAGATTTTATTGATTTATGGTCCAGTGTTACAGAATACTGGGAAGCTTCTCAATGAATTGTATCTTATGTGTTACAGGGAAGGGGGGTCTTGGTGCTGTGTACTTTTACCCTGGAGATTTGCAATCATATAATGTATGTTTTTCTCTTATTTGGCACGGGGTATATGGAAATAGAGATGTAATAATATTCTGATATCTGTCCCAACACCTGAAATTCTTGGCCAATATGTAATCCTAAGAGCCTTTTCTTCCCCCCCCCTAACATAATCAGGATACTGTTTAGATCATAACTAAGGTTTAGTTTTCAGGGTGTGTTCAGTATTGTTTCCCTACTTCCCCAAGCAGTAGAAAGTTCCAGTGCAGAATTACAGGGTAAGTTTCCTTTGGAAAATTAATTTCTGGAGTTGAGTGTTTTGTAATATCTCTTTGCTTGCAAATGTATGGGTTGAGCAGGCATGAAGCAAACAGACACAAAGGTGGTTAGTGGTAGAGATTGTGGTGATTTCTGAGCTAGTCTTGGAATGAACTTTGTGAGCTTTTAAAAAGCCAGCCTCAAATGAGAGGTGAGCTTTAGAAGCCCATGAATTCTTCTCTGGCTTGAATTAAAATCTGAGCCGCAGAAAAATCCCAGGTTTTGTTCCTCTGTCCATCCCCAACACCAGTCCCAAAAGCTCTCCAGTCAGTCAAATATCCTCCAGCCAGTTCCAAGTGATGGAGGGGGCAGGAGCAAGGGCCCATTTCTTTCCCTTTCCTTTGCCCTGCTAATGCTGGCTAGGAGTGTGCTGGGGTACAAAGGCCATAGGAATTGTTCTTCAAAGGGCTTTTTTTTTTAATTCCAGCACACTGCTAATCATGGTGACAGATGAGGAAGAGAGAGGAGGAGGAAGTGATTAAAAAAAATGTTCCTCTTTTCTCCACTTACATTGGGCAAGCAAGGGCTAATAACATTTGTAAGGAAAGGTGTGTTTGAGGAGTGGGGAAACTGACTTGCAGGCTTTTTGGAGAGGTGAGCATTGACAAGAATGGGCAGAGTCATTTTCCTAACCTCTTTGATTGGCTCAGAAATACTATCCCTGCCTTTTGGGGGTTTTATTTGTGTGTGTGTGTGTGACTAGGGAGGGAGACACTTGGGAAATTTCTGAGTTAGTCTGAGGAGAGCTTTGGAAAGTTCTCCCATCTCTAGCCAGTGATAATATCAAAGATGAATCAGTCCCCCAAACTAACTGTGGCATCCTTAGAACCCAAAGGGTTATATCTGCCTAAGTCATACTCAGAGTGTACCCACTGATATCAAAGAACTTAAATTAGTCATCACTAACTAAATAATCTACTGAGTTCAGTGGGTTTACTCTGAGTGTAACTTCATCAGATACAATCCAACGTTCTCAAGGCCTAAAAGTGCTTTCTTTTTTTCTGTTCAACTGCACAAGGAGTAGGAAAATGTTTTCAGCTTGAGAGCCACATTCCCTTCTGGGCAATTTCTGAGGGCCACATGAGAGTGGTGGGTGGGGCCAGAGGCAAAAGTGGAAGGAGCAATGAATGTAATTTTTACCTTTGTACAGGAGGCTAGTTTCCACACACACTTGCACATACCTCTCTAGTCTCCATCCAGGCATTATCACCACTCAAGGACACATTCCAGCCAGGCAAAAATACTCAGAGTGTAAAGCAGGGCCAGTGAGGGCCTCCTTGAAATCTTCTGCATGTGTCAGATAAGCCAGGATTCTTTTGCATGCAATGAAGCCTTGATAAGGCAAGAAGAAGCAGGAATCTGAAGAGCAGAGGGTCTCGAAGAGAGCTGGAGACCTCTCTCACTTCCTTAGAGGTTGGATTAAAAGCACAACAGCAGAGAGACTACTGTGTTGTATCTGCCCCAAAACTCCACCCAAGTAAGACAAGACTCTGCCTTTCACTTCAAGCCCTCTGACCAGTGCAAAGGGTTTGGAGCAAAGATCGCAGTTTCTGTCATTTACTGTGCAGTTCCTGTTGCTTCATCTCTTCTTCAGATTAATGTGCAAAGAGTCTAGGAATTTAGAAGGCTGCCCTATAATAAGTCACACCATTGGTCAATCTAGCTCAGTATTGCTTACACTGACTGTCAGCGGCTCTCCTGGGTTTCAAACAAGACTTTTTCCCAGTCTCAGCTGAAGATGATGGGAATCGCATTTTGGACCTTCTGTTTGTAGAGCATGTACTTTACTACTGAGCTATGATCTTTTCCAGAGTCTGAGGCTCATTTTGAGAGGGCTTGGGGCACATGCCCCAGACAAATTGGTGAGTAGGATGCATTCTTCTGAGGTTTGCCTTGTTTGGGCAAACATGTCAGCCCATTCAACATGAGAGCATTGTGTCGTTCCCTAGGTCTGAATTGGCTTCTTAGTCAATTTAACTGGCTTCATGATGTCACAAAGCCAATTCAGAATATGTGGAGGAAGCACTGCTCTCATTGAATTGGCTTTGCGACAGAATTATGTAGCCAGAACTGATGGGCTTTGTGGTGTTGTCATGCCATTACCAAGGCCAGAGCCAAAGGGCAGTCTGATTGGGCCCTGGCCGAGGGCCACTGTGGTGCAGAGGGCCCCCTGAATGGCCCCTCGTTAGGGTGGGATAGTAGCATTCCCCTTCTGCAATCTGCAGCAGGGTCCTTGCCACGGATTCCAGAGAGGGGGCTTCTAGGCCACCTGCCCGTTTGCTCGCTCCACCTACCTCTCTCTTGTTTTTCCTGCTGTGCGTGCTTCATGCACAGGGCTGCCATCAACCAAGATGGCAGAGAAAGCCTCTTTAAGGGGCCGATGTCCCTGCCACCATCTTGGTTGATGGCAGGCATGTGTGTGCATGTAAGCATAGTGTGAATGCGTGCCATCAACCAAGATGGTGGCAGGAGCATCAGCCCCTTAGAGAAGCCTCTGCTGCCATCTTGGTTGATGACAGCCCTGCGTGTGCAGCCACAAAGACAGGAGAAAGGTAGGTAGAACAGGCAGGAGCCATGCCCCCGGGGCAGACTGGTGCTGGCCCTAGCCATTATACCGACTTTATGATTCCCAACTGGTTTTTAAGAAGAGTTCTTAAAATATGGCAGTGAGGCAGTAGCTAGTTATGACTGTGAACAAGCTATGCAAAGCAGTGAACAAGAGGAGCAGACTGGTGAATATTTCATACCCTAAAATCACTACTTTCACAGTAAATGTTTTATTTGTGAAAATTTGGCAAGCTACTGCTCAAGAATCCTATGATAAGAACCCTTCCCTTGATGCCCACACAGCAGCAACAATGTAGTATCACTACAACACACACACACAAAAGTGCTATTCCATTGCTGCATTGTCAGAAAAAAAATCCCAGGGTCTCTCTCTTTTTTGTTAATAACTTTTTATTTTCAAACGTCGTTGTTATGTGCCTCCAAGTGGACTACGACTTATCTCGACCCTATGAATCAGCGACCTCCAAGAGCATCTGTCATGAACCACCCTGTTCAGATCTTGTAAGTTCAGGACTGTGGCTTCCTTTATGGAATCAATCCATCTCTTGTTTGGCCTTCCTCTTTTTCTACTCCCTGCTGTTTTTCCAAGCATTATTATCTTTTCAAAAATTACAAACAAAATAAACATATTGGTGGTAATAGAAAAACATAAAAAATCAGACATACAAAACCAAAAATTGAGACAACTCTTCTAAAACCCATTAATGCCTTCTAATTAGTCTAGACCAGCTGACAAGGTGGTCTGCAGGAGGATGACTGCAGCATTCCTTTGAATTAGCACGTCAACAAAGGCCACCAAGACTCAATAAAGTTATCAGACTAAATTACACCTCTTTTCATGTTGCACAAAGTTTTATTATTGCTATTTTCCCAAATTATTTTCATTGAGAATACTTGAAATGCAGAAAACATAGTCACTTTCACTTTGTTTTGGTGAACCTAACATTATTTGGAGCATAAAACTCTTCCCTTTTTTGGTTCACTTTTCTGATTCCTTTTCTTCCAAATTCTAATTCCCATTCAAGGATACTGTGGCTGAGCATGTAATTTCAGTAGGTGAGCAGCTGATGAGGGGAAATCACAGACTGAACCAGCTTCTGTGTTTTTCTTCCTGCCGTGTGCACCCCAGCTGTTCTTTCAAATAGACTAAAACAAAAACAACTTTGCCACAACCTCAGAAGCACTATCTTAAAATTTACGTATCATGCATATGAGGCCAGCTGCACCGTATTCAAAATATTTGATACTTCCTTTAAGCAGCCTTTGGGGGAATGATTAATTGTTACCCATTAATGTAAAAGAAGCTATTTGATCTCAGAACTGCTCAACACAGGTGGGGGAAAATACTCCAAAGAAAATGGCTGTAAAAGATTGTCAGTGAAAATATGCATATTGTGCTCTAGGAACAAGATACCTGTAATGTGCTATGGGATTTTGTGTTGGCAACCGTGGTGGTGAACACTCTTAGATTCACTGGTCAAGCTGATGTGATGTCACAGCAAGTTCATGAACATTCTACTGAGGAAATGAAACTGCCAGCAATAAAATGTTTGCATTCAGATTAACTTCTGTGGGGAAAGTAAAAGGCCAGTCCTTGATAAACCCTTAACAGAAAATGTAGCTAGAAATGGCTACATCTCAGGAGATAGGAAAACGAACAGGTGATGAGCCCAGATGTGGGATGCCTTGAAGAAAGAACAGCAAGCAGTGAGTAGACTGAGAAACAGCAATACAAGAGACAGATAGGCAGAATGCAATAAATGTCTGAAAAGCAATTTTGGAAGAGTAAGATGATCCCCCGCCTCCATCCCCCAATGATAAGAAATGTAACAAGAGACACTTGTTCCAACCTACCTGAGATACTTCTATATTAGATATATAGGGTTGTATCTCATGTTACTCCTACTCAGAATAGACTCATTGAAATTAACTAATTTAGGTTCATTAATTTCAGTAGGTCTACTTTCCTTTAGTTGGATATAAACCATAGTTAATGGGTGGGATCAAGGTTAAATTAATCATGCGTTCATTCTATTGAATCAAGAGGACAAGTTAGCTCTGATTAATTTTAAGCCTTATTGCCTTCAGTGGGATTGTAGTGTGACTTAGGGCTCATCTAAACGGAGCAGAATAACCCTTGTTTTCCATATCCGGTTCATCATCTGACAGTCCTCACTGTGCCTGTTTGTTTGCTCTTTCCCAATTAAAAAAAATGCTTTTTTTGCGCCCGCACACACAGTGGGAGGACTCGTACTTCTTCTCACTTTTTCCCAGCTCCGCCAATAACACTCCCCACTATCAGCCGATTGGTCCGCAAAATATGACGTATGCTCCTCTCCCCCTTTGCAGCGAAGCACAATAAGGCGCATAAGAGCACGAACGTTTGAATTTCCTGTGGCTGTAATGGAGTTCCTTGCCGCTCGCCACTCTGGAGCAGGGCCGACGGGTGTGTGTGTGTGTGTCTCCAGGTGCTTATATTTGTGATGTTATGCAAGAATGAATGTTTGTGTTTTTGCCTTTATGCATAGTAAACATTCTGGAGTTCTCCGAGTTTTTGGCTCTTGTGCAGCTCCACTTACAACTATTAAATATCTGCCTTGTGCAGCTGAGGCAATGGCAAGCTTAGGACTGTATTGCCCCCATTTTCTTTGGGTTTTTTTTTGCGGGGGGGGGGTAGTGTAGGAAACCTGATCTGTCTCAAGCCATCTTTGGACACACACACACACACACAGAGAGAGTTATATATTTGTATAAGCCCAGAAGAGTGCCTGGCCTAACTCCTGCCTCGACCTGGTGTGGACATGCTGGGCAAACGAGGGTGCAACTGAAGGATATCCAGGGAGCGAGCGAAAAAGAGAGCAAAGAAAGCAAGGAAGGAAGGAAGGGGGCATGCTGGCTACTGCATTTCGACTGGTCGTTGATTTGAGCCTTTTGCAGGCTGTCCTTCAAGAGCCTCCTTTGAGCGCTCTTGGGGTGCTCTCTCTGTATTCCTGTATTTGCATTATATATCGCAAAACTGAATGCAGGTTTTGCCTTTTCACATATGACAATTTCCCCATTCTCTCTCTCTCTCTGCCTGCCTCTCGCTCTCTGCATAGGCGGCGGCAGCAGCATAAGGAAACAGCCACTGAGAGAGGCTTCCCAGCAGCTTCCCAACCACTTTGGGTAAAACTTGATGCTCTGTTGCCTTCACCCCCCCTCCTTCTCCATTTCCTTCCCGTGGCCCTTTGCAAAGCGCCAGGCTCTCGCTTATCTCTGCTGTGTGTGCCTCTGCGTGTCTGTCTGTCTCCGAGCGAGGAGGAAAGAGCAAAGTGAGCTCCCTGCACCAACCAGCCACACTTGAGTGAGACCAGCCAGGAAAAGGGGGCCTTTACAAACAACCACAATTGCAGATCTCACCCTGAGCGGCCGCCCAGTTCGCAGGCTGGCTAAAAATTAATGGCTGTTGCTGATTCTGAGCAATTGCAGTTTTTTGCATCTGTGCAGTAGAAGTTGCCGAGCCCCCCCCAACACCACACCATTCCTCTGATTGGTTCCATATCCCCCGGCTTTCCACGGACATTCGCGCACATGCGCAAAAGTGGAAATATGTGATTGGCTGGAAATGAGGGAAGGGGAATGGGGAAACGCCCGCCTCCTGCTTTAAAGTCCGCGGTATTGCATCCGAGCTCCTAATGTTGCAGCGGATGATTACCTGTTTAAAAAAGCAAATCGCATTTCTTGCGGTAATGCCAAAGCGGGTTTAACCGCGCGTAAATGCGCAAAAGCACACGATGTCATATGGATGACTGAAAAATAATGAATACACAAAGCGATCATGTCACACGTTATACAGTCGTCTGGATGAGCCCTTAACTTAGTCTGGATCCAACCTATTGATCAGCATAACAAAAACGCAACACAATGTTCTGTAAAATACAGATTGCCTCTAAAACGCTGACATTTCATTTTCATGCACAATAGTTAATACACTTAATTCCCAAGATGGTTATTTTGTACTTTAAAAGCATATCCATCAGCCTACATCTATGCATGTTTACTTAGATTCTTAGAATTAAGGCCCACTGAGTTCAGTAGGTCTCTCCCACTGTCAGTCTGCATAGTTTTGCAACCTTAAAGTTTAAGCCCATTTTTTAAAAAAGGAATGATTTAGAAGCTGAAGGATGTTTATCACAATGAAATGTATGTGCAAAGAAATATTACAGAGTTGGAAACAAGAACCCCTTTTTATCCATGGGACAGCCTGTACGCCTTACAAGGTACAGTGATTCAAGGATTCCCCCCCTCCCCCCACACACATGCACAAGAATGGCTTTGAAAGGGAAACCACATTCTCACAGGAAGATCTGTTGTTTTTCTACAGAATCTTCCCCAGTGGTCTTCCTATTCATCAGAAGAGACCAGCAGGATCACAGGAAGAAATTATTTCCCTGAGATCACTGGGCAGTAACATGGAGTGAACCAAATACCATGTCAGGCTGTTTAAATTTACAGTCATTTAGCAAATGATTTTTCTCTCTGTCTCCCCTCCTGCCGTTTCAGATATCTATGGATGCAATCACAAGATCTGATCCATCTCTGAATAAAAATAATGGGAAATAGTTGAAGCAAGCCTGGTGGGGTTTACAGAAGAGTTATCTTTCTCTGTTTAGAGAGAGAGAGAGAGAAACCACCCTGTCAGAGTGTAATTCCATCAAGGAGTTCTGGTGACCTTATAAACCAGGAAAGGAAGCATTGATTTTAATAGTAGTCATGTGACTGAATTCCCATGCATCACTTTGAAAAATACAGGCATTCATTTGACATGGTAAAAGGGATTCCAGATTTTACCATGTCAAATTGCTTCTCTTTCTTCTTCAGAAGTGTCTACATTTATACTAGCCTTTGGAGCAAATAAAATGTGGTAGTGGAAAACAAGTATCATCTCTGCTAAGAAAATCTAAAAGATTTATGATTTAAGCAAGGTAGTTTTTTCAAAATAAGATGAACCTTTCTACACATGTAATAATTAAGTCAAGGCAACAGTTTTAAAGGAGAATTCAAGAAAGGTGAGAGCAGAAGAGGAAGGCAGATCCCAGTTGTGACACAAGAAAGGTAAAGGTGGTGCATTGTGGGGATTGTGGGTTCAGAGTTGGAAAAGACGTATAGAAAGACAGAATAGTCCAGGAGCTGGCAATAGAAGGTGTTATTTTCTGATTCACGCACTATGCGTCTCATGAATTTGGGAAAGTGACATTGTCCAGTTTACTGTGTGTTTTGAATTCATGATGGCCACCATAACTCATAATGGTGGCTAAATACATTTCCCTCCTCACTTCTAAAGGCAGTATGTCAAGAAATGATCATAGAGTCTTGAAAGAAAAACTGAATTAGAGGTCTGGGAGAGCTGCTATTGTTGTTTGTTTTGTTTTAATAGTATTTTAATGACATAGAAGTGGAATAACTAGCTAAGTATAAGAAAAGTTCAAATTTGAAAATCACAGGAAATATATTGCCCTTTTGGCCAAAAACACATACCATTTGGAAGGGCTTTTAATTTACTGAAATACTGTTCTAGTAAATTATTTGAGCAGCCACTTTTTCTGCTGGCATGCCTTTTGTGTTTCAAATCTGAAACAAGACAATGGCCTGGTTTGCATGTCACGGTAAGCCAAATTATGGCTCAGTGAGACCCCACAAATGTGTGGGCTCCAGGAGAGGAGGTTACAGCTGCTTTTCTCCTCCCTGGTGTTTCTTACCACACTCTGCTAAGCCATGGTTTGGCAAAAAACAGTTGTCCTGAATATGAACCTACTACACCCACACAGGTGCTGAACTCACGCAAAGGTGCTGTTGTTTCACCTGTCACACCAGGGGATAGTGTCCAGTTCAGAGCAAGAACCACCTGTCGGAGACGAGGGTGCAATCAATTCTTGTTTTATTAAAGTAATGGATACATCAAAGGGTGTATGCCTCATAGAAACCCCTATGCTAACTCACTACAATCCCTAACTGCACTCTAGACATGCTCTGCAACTTGTGAAGAAAATTGACTCAGCACCCACTTCCGGGCGCGGTAGCTTCAAATAGGAGAGGTTTTGGGGCATAACCTCTCACTCCGTCGCACACATGACCCCTTCTGCCCGGTCCATTTCTCCCAATGTTGTGAGCGCGGTGAGGGGGGGCGAGCCTCCGAAGGCTCATCGGAAAGCACAGGTTCCTGATCGGCAGGCGGGAGAAAGGAGGGCGGGGAAGCGTCGGGTGTTTCTAAGATACTGCTTGGTGAAGGAGGAGTGTCTGCTCTCTCAGGAGCATCCCCCAACAGTCCCGTGGGAGTGCTGGGGGGCTGAGCACTGTCCCATTGAGGGGCAGGACCAGCCATGGGAACTGGTGGGGCGGGTGACTTGCTCTCTTCCCCAAGGTCGGGGTTAGACTCAACAACAGCTGGATCGTCCATGCTCCCTAACGGCTGAGGCTTCCTTAACTCATGCCTTCCCCCTTCTTCCTCAGGAAGGATGCTGGGTCCATCACCCCTGGGCTCAACAGATAGAGGATCTGGCCTTTCAGATGCTGTTGGAGTACACACACCATCATCCAGGTCCATTGGCCATCCTGGCTGGAGTTGATGGGACTTGATCCAACAACATCTGGAGCACCACCAGTTCTGCATTCCTGTCTCGCACAAGACACAAATGTAGGTTTGTCACCAATTATCTTCAGAAGAGATCTGTTGGCAATATATACAGATTCTTTCATTCAATCCCAGCTCTCTGAAGAATGTACCAGTTTGACACAAGCATATCAAGCATCCTTTTATCACATTCATCCTCTAAAAAAGAAAAAATCAGGTGCCCAGTTTGAAAAACATGGTGTAAGAGGATGCCCTGAAGGGCAATTCTTAAAACTATAGAGTCAGAAGGTGTCTCTGAGGTCATCTAGCCCAACCCTCCACTCCCCAGTATTCTTTCCTAGATAGCCACCTACATCTGCCCACCTGAAAGTGCACCTTTCACATTTCCCAGTTCAGCTGTTTGAAACTGGTGAACTGGAATGCATCAGTCAGTTTGATTTCTATTAATGTAGGGCAGGGGTGTAGTCCATCCAGGGTCTTGGGGGGGTCTTAGACCCCTTACTCTTTTGGGAGAAGGTCCTAGCAGGGTCCCTATGTCTCTAGCATTCTATGAAATGGGAGTATGTGAGCCAATGAGAAGAGTCTTGTAACATGCTTCCTTGTCCTTTCCTGCTGATTGGAGCCAATCAGAGTGAAAGGAGGTGAGTCAGCCACTGAGAAGACACACTGGTTGCTGGGAGAAATTTAGAAGTGCAGGGTCCCTTCATGATAGTCACAGCCACACCCCCTCTTACCTTTTTTCTTTTTTTGCTTGTGGGTTGAGAATGAGAACCTCTTTTCCCACAACACAAAATGCCCCAGGAGTCAATAAGCATTAAAGGGGCCTTTGTTGGCTTTGCCTGTCATTTACTCTGGCTCCACCTTCTGTTGGCCTCCTAGCCTCTTGGGGCTGTTAGCATGGAAGTGTTGATGTGTGCAGAATTTGCATTGTAAGCGCTGTTACAATAGAGTATACGTGGTCAATAAATCCAAGAACACGACATAGTGTTAAGAGTCCATTTACTCAGGACATTAAGGCATTAAGCAAGAGCTCATACAGAAAGCTGCTGCTCCTTCAAGAACAAAAAACCCCCACAGAAAAACACAGAGAAACTGGCTTCTCTCACTTCAGCCCTTATCTGCCGTTGCTTAGGAACCAGTTGACCTTGACGGGCCTGCAAGTTCCTACAAAGACATAACAAAAACTCTTCCTTGCTCCAAGCTTTCAGACTTGATGAAAAACAACCAGAGGTAGTATTGCTTAAGGGTCAACAGTTCCCACCTTTTTCGTCAAGACTGCATCTATAACATTTGCAATTATAACATTTCAATTTCAGCAGTACAGTTCTACAATACATGGTGATACATTTGGATCCAATAATACATTTCAATTCATTGCATCATACATTACAGTTTTCCAAGCTCAAACTTTATTAATCAAACTTTGGTTGTACACAAGTCAGATATAACGTTTCTGCATCCATCTCCACGACTTGGTGCATACCTGGGCTGCTGACTACACCCACTGTAAATCTGTCAGGAGGTTTCCCAATGTTAGCTCTCTCAGAACGCCTTAAGGGAATTAGAGCTGCACCCCCATCTGAACTTGTACCTGGCATGGCTTGCTCAGGAGATGTCATCTCGTCAGCCTTACGTTTCTTTGTTTTACGTTTGCCCCATATCAGTTCATTTAATGCATCCTTCAGTGGAATATCTGTTCCTTCCACTTTCACCCCTTGTGTAGGTGTAGGTGTTGATGTTGGAGTTTTGTCATCTGATCCATTGAGAATAACTGTTTGCTTTTGATCCCAAGGCTTGTCTGAGACTTTAATGCTTCTGCTCAGAACAACTTGCTGCGTTTGTGGGATCCACACTCTGTAATACGCATTCTGAAAACCCAGCACAAACCCTTCCTGTGCTCTTGGTGCCAATTTGCCACGTCTTTTTCCCTGTGGAATATGGACCCAGCAACGGGCTCCAAATCTCTCAATGTGCTGCACCCTCGGCTTTCTCCCAGTGAGTTTCTCGTAGGGTGACATTCCAATGGCACTATGTAACACCCTGTTGTGTATGTAATTTGCATACAGAATACATTCTCTCCAGAAAGAGTGTGCTAAACTGGAGTCCCCCAACATGGCTCTCAAAGCTTCCTGAAGCACCCTGTTTTTTCTCTTCGCAAGCCCGTTAGAAAATGGAGAAAATGGAGGTGTGAAATGTTGTTCTATACCTTCACTTTCAAGGTATGCATGTAATGTTTTGCTTGTAAACTCCCCTCCCTGGTCTGATCGTATCGCCCTCACAGTGACATTATGCTGCGTTTGAACTTTCTTGAGGAACAGACGCAACTTCTGCTCTGCCTCATCTTTCCTTTTCAGCAAATAAACATGAGTAAACCTGGAGAAATCGTTGACCACTACCATAAAGTACCTTGCACCTCCTCGTGAACTGTTTATTGGCCCTGATAAATCAACATGAATGAGCTGGTAGGGAGCAGTTGTCGAGCTTTCAGCCTCCCTGTTTATTGGTGCAATTGTCATTTTAGCTTTATGGCAGGCATCACAATCAATTAACTGACCACAATCTGTCAATTTCATGTTTTCACTCAGACTCGGAGTTTTCTTAATTGTTTCGTAGTTTGCATGCCCCAGCCTTCTGTGCCAATCATGCACACAGCCTTCATGTGTCTGCGCCTCAGCACCAAACGCAACACACCCTGCTTGAGTGCTTTTTATTACAAACTGTAAATCCTTCAGGCTCCCTTGCATGCATATTTCACCCCCTCTTTTCACAAAACATTTGTCTCTTTCAAACACCACTGAAAACCCAATGCTGGTCAGTTTACAAACAGACAAAATATTACTAGACAAGTCAGGGACATACAATACATCAGAAATTATGCCAGTCTTATCCAATCTCACCGTCCCTCACGCCTTGACAGTTCGTCTCGATCCATCAGCCAGTAAAACAGAGTCCTGCACCTCTCTTGCCGTGTGAAATAAATGTAAGTCCTTTACGAGGGTATGGGATGCTCCGCTATCCAAAATCCAGTCTGTATCAACTCGAGGCTTTTCTGCGCTGACAAAGTTCACACTGCTCTGCTTCCAGCCTCCGTCTCTGTTTCTTTGCTTGACTGCACAGTCTCTGTGAATGTGTCCACGCGCTCCACAAAAATAACAAGTTTTCAGCCGTTGCTGCTCCTGGTAGCTTGCCTGCTTGCTTCTGACAGCTTCCTTCGGTTCGGCCTTTTTCGCCTCCTGTCTCCGCTGCCACTCCTGGGTCAATTTTTCCTCAATAAACCCAACGTTTAGACCGCCATCTGGCATTGCTTCCATCGCCATGACAAAATTATTCCAGCTTCCATCAAGTGACGCCAGGATAATATACGTTTTCTGAAGGATACTGTGTTCCACGCCTCGGTCTTCTAATTCAGCAAATAGGCGCCTGAATTCAGTAAGATGCTCACTCATGGTGCACTCATCCGTGAAACGCATCTGGTACAGCTTCCTTGCCAGACACAGCTTGGATCCCGCTGTCTGTTGCACATGAAGAGCCTGCAACATGTCCCACATACGTCTGGCTGTGGGTTCATCTCTTACGTGCAGC
Source organism: Rhineura floridana (assembly GCF_030035675.1). Taxonomy (NCBI): domain Eukaryota; kingdom Metazoa; phylum Chordata; class Lepidosauria; order Squamata; family Rhineuridae; genus Rhineura; species Rhineura floridana. Next base: position 45,376,759 of record NC_084489.1, read on the forward strand.
AGTTGAGAGTCGGATAGAGCCAAGGTAATAAAAGCCTGCGCCTTCTCATCTCTGCGCGTCCAGGCCGCTGTTGGTGGTACCGGTGGGGTCCCTTCAATCACAGCAAATAACTCCTCTTTTATCAAGAAAGCCCGCATTCTCATCTTCCAGCTGGCATAATTATTTTCATTAAGTCTCTCCATTGGCATGCCTCCAGACATGTTTACAGCCATGTTCGCTCACCTCTGTCTGGCACAATCAATCACGCTGCTCTCTGGAACTCAGTCTGCAGTTCAGACCACTTACTCACTCTGTAACGTGTGCTGGATCTGGGCCCATAACCCTGTTGATGTGTGCAGAATTTGCGTTGTAAGCGCTGTTACAGTAGAGTATACGTGGTCAATAAATCCAAGAACACGACATAGTGTTAAGAGTCCATTTACTCAGGACATTAAGGCATTAAGCAAGAGCTCTTACAGAAAGCTGCTGCTCCTTCAAGAACAAAAAACCCCCACAGAAAAACACAGAGAAACTGGCTGCTCTCACTTCAGCCCTTATCTGCTGTTGCTTAGGAACCAGTTGACCTTGACGGGCCTGCAAGTTCCTACAAAGACATAACAAAAACTCTTCCTTGCTCCAAGCTTTCAGACTTGATGAAAAACAACCAGAGGAAGTATTGCTTAAGGGTCAACAGGAAGGTTAGGAGGCCAACAGAAGGTGGAGCCAGAGTAATTGACAGGCACAGCCAACAAAGGCCCCATCTGCACTAAACACTTAAAGCAGTATTATACCACTTTAAAACAGTCATGGCTTCCACCAAAGCATCCTAGGAACTGTAGTCTGGAGAGTTATTAGGACACACCTGTTCCCCTCACAGAATTACAATTTCCAGAGTGGTTCAACAATCAATCCTTCTTCCCAGAGAATTCTGGTAAAATGTAGCTCTGAGAGGGGAACAGGGGGTCTCCTAACAACTCTCAGCATCCTTAACAAATGATGCTTCCCAGGATTCTTTAGGGGAAGCCCTGGCGGTTTGAAATGCTATCGTTCCCCTTAAAGGTATAGGGTAGGTGGGCTTTTGGGGCCCTATCCTCCCCTTTGCTGAGTTCCACAGGGACAAATGGGCAATTACGGAGGAGGAAGCTGACAGCCAGGGTCACCTCCTGGGCTAGTCGTAAATAGGATGTCAGGCAGGTTTGGGCTTTGTTTTATTAATATTAAAGTGTGTGGTGTGGCAATGGGTTATTTCCTATCATAATGCTCAATTACTATTTATTATGTGGCTTGGAGTGTTCAAAGCACTTAAGACTCACAAAACTGAAGGGAAGACTTTTAGGTCATCTACTCCAGCCCCTACTTGATGCAAGAAAGCCAGAGAGAGAAGATCCCCAATAGATGGCTGACCTACTTCTATTTGAAGACCTCCAGGAAAGGGGAGGGGAGCTAACCTTGAGTACATGGTCCAACTGTTAAGCCGCTCTTATCTTTTTGGGACATTTTCTCAACTAAAATCTACCCTCTTGTAACTTAAGCCCATTAGATCCAGTCCTAACCCAGAGGTCTTTGTACTCTTCTATGTGGCAACCCTGGAGTTACTTGAAGACTACCATCATGTACCGCCACTCAAGCCTTTTCCAGAATAAACCTACCCAGTTCACTTAAACTGTCATCATAGAACTTGTTTTCCAGAGCCCTGATGATCTCCATTGTTGTCCTCTGAACCCATTCCAATTTGTCTAGATCAGCATCCAGAACTGGATGCAATGCTCCAACTGAGGCCTGATAGTGCAGAATTACATGAATGTTTACTTCTTATGACTTGCAAACTCCAGTTCTAATGAATGCAGCCTAAAATTGGTTTTGCCTTTGTGCTCCCACTGGGGTGAATGGGAGCTTCCCTGCAAGCAAACTACAGGGACAGGAGCTAAATGTTTCCGCTACCACGCCAGGGTCCCAATCCATGTCAGACCCCCCACACTGGCTATTTCTGGGGAAAAGTGCACTCAAGGACAAACCATATGATTAATGTCATGTGTAGATTAAATTGGCACTCAGTGGCTCTTTCTGCCTGCTTGTCTTGTCCCTGGTTCTTCTACCCTCTCTCTGTGTGTGCTTATTTTTAATGTTGTTTTAGGCTACTTACATGCGCAGCCCCCAAGGCCAGCACCTTGTAGGCAATTTTTTTCAAAGTAACTAAAATGTAACTGTAGTGATTACTTTTGAGAAAAAGTAAAGTAATCAGTTACTTTCAGAGCAATTGCAATTGTAATGGTAATTACTACTTTTTTGGACCATGTAACTGTAACTGTAATTTATTACTTTTTAAAAGTAATCTTCCAAGCTCTGGATGCTGGACTAGATGGGCCATTGGCCTAATCCAGCAGAGTTCTTCTTGCGTTCTTAATTCTCCTCCCACTTGTGTTTTCTGTTCTCCTCTTAGCCAGTCAACATTTTGTGTCTCCTGAGCATGCTCAGTATTCACGGGGCTGTTCGGAGTTTCTAGCCCTCTTAGGGTTTTTCCCCCCTGAATATTTTTTTGTACTTCTGCAAGATTTGGGGTTTCCCTCACCCCTACCTGCAGATATCCTCCTCTCATGCATGGATGGTGCTGTTTTGGCTGACCAGCACTCAGATAATTAAGATGGTGTTTCTAAAAGATAGAGAGCCTGTGTGGCGTAGTGGTTAGAGTGTTGGACTACGACCTGGGAGACCAGGGTTTGAATCCCCACACAGCCATGAAGCTCACTGGGTGACCTTGGGCCAGTCACTGCCTCTCAGCCTCAGAGCAATGGTAAACCACCTGTGAATACCACTTACCATGAAAACCCTATTCATAGGGTTGCCATAAGTCAGGATCGACTTGAAGGCAGTCAGTTTCCATTTTTTCTAAAAGATAGCCAGCATCTACAGAACAAGATGTTTGGTCATACCTGAGGATCCATTTGGACTCGTCCAGCTGGTGCTGGCTGTGACCTCCAGGATGTTGCCTTTGCACATGTTTGTATCTTCTTGCAATTCCCCAAACCATATTTTTCCTTGCATTTCAGGACAGGGCATCTTGCCATATGTGAAGGATATTGGCATAGGATGTGCAGCTTTATGTTTGAGCTGCATCTTAGCATTTGTTCTGGGATAAATTTGATAGTTCCTTATTATGTGTCTTTTACTCAAATCACTATCTTAATCTTTTGTAAAATGGGCATATCTCTTTTAAATATCACATGGATCCCTGAGTGTGTGTATGAGACAAGAAAGAGAGATTTTAAGGTACTATGGGTGTCACTCTAGAGTCCTTACACCAGATAGTAATGGTTTCACCAAGTCTTCTGTTGTTTCACCAATGTTGAATGTGGTGTGTCTTATTTTGCCCCTTTCAGCAGAGTAGATATTACATGGCTATATAGTCCATAACTATACATTAACACTATCTGCCTTTGAACTTTTGAGAGTTGTATTTTTGAAACAGCATTGTACTATCAGAAGGTATCTTGAATCTGTGCTGACACCCATAGGAGTATTGTTATTGTTGAGTTTGGGCTGATTTTGGGGGAATGAGGGGTTGTCTCTCCAAATAACCGTTACACTTTTTTCATATTTCATGTCTTTTATTCTGTGGGATCATATTCCAGACCTGGATTGGGAAGCCAGTAGAAAACAACAACAACAAAGCAGGGCATGGATTATTGTATCATATGATTGTACAGTAACAGATGCAGTGAATAGGAAAGTAAATCCCAGTCATATAGCTGGTCCTAAAGGGGTTAAAAAGAACCTTCTGCCACTTTACTTATGAGATTCCTGAAGCACAGGGGAAAATGTATTTTAAGAAAAATGACAAAAGCTTTTCAACTCTCCTGAATAATCTCATAAAAAAGATTTATAGCTTTGGAGTACATGGATATTTTTTGAACTTCCTTTTTGGAGGGAACACAAAGAAAAGCTGGGTTGTTTGTGGCTGTACAAGAATCAGAGGTAACTTTATAGAAGAAATGCAGGTAGCTGCCAGAGATGTGTAAGCAATTTTTTAATACAATGTCTTTCCCCTTCTTTTTATTGCTGTAAATGTTTTTCTTTTTTTCGTAAATAAAGTGAAGTGAAGTGTCAAATCAGTAGATAATTAAATTATATTTATAAAAATCCAAAAGGGTGACTGAAGTTTTACAGACATTCCAACACCTTCAAGGAAATTTGAACTCACACCAAAGAGTCTGACATTCATTTGGATCTCCATCTGCACTGAAGCACATGTGCATACACAGTACACATTGAACTGCTACACTGGAAAAAAGGGGGAAGAAAGCCCACCCTTCTCTTAAATTATAGCAGCCTTCTACAATTCTTTTGGAACCACACAAAGGGTTTGATATTTTTGGATATCACACAGCAGTACGCAGTGACTTGGTCACAAAGCTCCATTTTTTCATAGAAAGCTATTGTTTTTGTCACAGAACTCTATTGCTGTATTGGACAGAGGCCAAAATGCAGACTTTCATTATGAAGGCACTTTGAGTAGCAGGTGTAGCTCAGGATTGGCTTGACAATAGTCTCCCCATAGACAAAATTATCCTTGGAAGTGTTACATTGTTAGCTCCTTCCCTAAATATTGGCCTGCTCCGCTTTACAACCTTCTCTTCAATGTAAAATATAAAATTCTTTTCTCTTCTGTATCAGCATGAGGTATTTGATCCTTGAAGGTCTCTAACAAATGCGATTAACTCTATAACATATCTATTATGTCAAAGAATAAGCCTCTGTACCAATCAGCTAATGCAGTGAAAGCCAATGTGGTCCCCTCAACATGTTTTCATTGTGCATGGGATTTGGAGAAAGACTTCTTCAAAGGAAAGGAACCTTTAGATCCAACCTGGTATTTTTCACAGAGCAATCCTAACAATGTCTGCTCAGAATAAGTAGTATTGGGTGGGACTTATTCCCAGGTAATTGGGATTAGGACTGCTACCATAGCTATGACAATGGTAAACATTGTATTTAAAATGCTCTTTGTTTATTATAAGAACATGAACACTATTTTTCAGCTTGTGTTCCCAAGGCAATGTGGGCAAGTCCCAGTTTAAACCATCATATAAATGTGAATCAGAGAGAGAGAGATCTTGCTAGACATGGTAGTAAAGCTTAAGAAATTGATGAAATCTGCACTTTAAACAAAGGTCTTCCTATTACAGAGAAGTCATGTTAGTGACGCAGTAATCCTTGTCTATAACTTTACACACATTTAATTGGCTTTGAGGGCAATTATAAATAAGACATTTTGAATTTTCAGATTATATCAGGCAATGTTTTTGTTTTTGTTTTTGCACTCCTTCAAGCCACTTTGAGAGCCAGTGTGGTGTAGTGGTTAAGAGTGTTGGACTACAACCTGGGAGACCAGGGTTCAAATCTCCACATAGCCATGAAGTTCACTGGCTGACCATGGGCCAGTCACTGCCTCTCAGCCTCAGAGAAAGCAAGGCCAGCTCCAAATGGCGGCCAGGTGGTGCCCTGACTGAGGCCCCTGCAGCCCACAGGGGCCCCTGAAGGGCCCCGCATTATGATGGGGAGTAGTGCTCCCCTTCCGCGGCAGGCTCACTGCCACAGATCGCAGGGAGGAAGCTACTTGCCGGTGCACCTGCTCGCTCTCCCCCCTGCTGGCCTGTCCGCCAGCACACTCACTCGCTTGGCCTCCCCCACCTGCTAGCTCGCTTGCCCTCCCCCCAGCCTGCTCACCCTCCCCTGGCCCCCCTGCCTGCTTGCTTGCTCACCCACTGTCCTGCCCCCTGCCTGCTCACTCTCTCACTCGCCCACTCCTCTGCCAGCTTGGTAGGTAGGTAGGTAGGTGGGGCATGCATGCATGCAGGTGCCAGGGCCCAGGGCAGGCTGGTGACCAAGGGCCCTGGAATGCCTGGGGCCAGACCTGAGAGGAAGGCAATGGTAAACCACCTCTGAATACCACTTACTATGAAATCCTGTTCATAGAGTTGCCATAAGTCAGGATCGACTTGAAAGCAGTCTATTAGGTTAGGTTCAAGCCACTTTAAACTCTTCTTTTTGAACCAATATCCAGATTCAGGACATAAATTGAGAAGATCGTATGAAAATTATGATAAGTTCTCCAGCTTTAATGTCACATTACTTATTTTCTTATATGGAACAGCCTAAAATAGCTCTTCTCCTCACTTTTACTCCCTCCGCTTCTATCCTTCATTTAGGGATGGGGGAGAAATTCAATTCACTTTGCATTTAAAGGCGAATTTACCTAATTCACATTTTCTAAAACAATATGTGAGACCTGAAACACAGTCATCCTTTGACAGACGGATAAATTTTATTACAGTCATAGACCAGCAAATCACCCTTTGACATTCGCAGTTCTCTGAATTTTGCAATGCAGTTATCCAGATAAGTGTACAAAAAATGCATATACTAGGGTAAAGTCTGCATATAAAATCATATATTAGTGAACATAACATACAAAACAAAACACAAAAGATTAAGAAAATTGCTCTAAAAAGGTGCATATTAGAAGAAATTTGCACTAAACAGCTGATGAATTTTCATAAGGATTGTTTTCAAAATTGCAAATTGACGTGGAAATATGGAGAACTGAAGGCAAGATTGGAAAAATGAGAAACTCATATTGACAGATTTGCCCATCCCTACCTTCACTATATCGTGTTTTCATTTCTATTTAAAACTTGGTTTTGGTGGTGCTGTCAGGGCAGGACTTTGGTCCTGAACCCCACTCAGCAGAATGAGCCAGAAGGGTCCCCAAATGCAGAAGGGCTGGATTACCACATGTTGAAGTAAGTGAAGTAAGACACATTATCATCTAAAGAGCCTACTTTAGAATCTAAAATTATCTAACAGCACCACTGCTTGATTTTGTTTCATGAAAGGGGAATCTCTTTGTAGCTGAACATTGCAGAAGCATGGAATTTCTGGGCTTATTAAAATAAACAAGCTCCTCGGTGTTGAAAAGCTCATCCTCAAGACATAAAATTTTCCACTGCAGACTGAACCTGTTTCCCCCCCCCCCATCCAGATCCATTGTCCTTCTTTCTGGTAAAAGTCTTGTGTTACTGCAAAAGGTAGTTTTAATTTTTCTAAAATACAGTTCAAGTGGAAAAAGCATTCCTAATTTGAGATGTAGCTTTAGTTTAAACAAACAGTAGTTGGTGAAACTGAGGGACAGGTAACTTTATGCAGTGCTAAGGGTCATGAGGGTCTCTCTCTCTCTCTCTCTGTGTCTGTGTGACCACATTCACACTAAACATTTATTCCATTTCCACTTTAAACAGTCATGGTTTCCCCCAAAGAATTTCTAGGAAGTGTAGGTTATGAAGCGTGCTGAGAGTCGTTAGGAGACCCCTATTCCCCTCACAGAACGACAGTTCTCAGAGTGGGTTAATAGTCAGTCCCTCTTCCCAGGGAACTCTAGCAATTGTTGTTCTGTGAGGGGAACAGAGTCCTCTTAAAAACTAAGCATCATTCACAACCTACACCTCCCAGGATTCTTTAATGGAAGCCATGACTTTTAAAAGTGGAATAAATGTCTGGTGTGAATGTGGCCTGAGTATAGTCATTGTCTCTCAGCCTAACCTACCTCATAGGGTTGTTATGAGGATAACATTACAAGGGGGATAACCATGTTTGTATGCCATTTGAGCTCCTTAGAAGAAAGGTGGGATATAAATGTAATAATAAATTGTGTGTGGGAGAGAGAGAGAGAGAGAGAGTGATCCTTATTTTGATTACTTTGTTAAATGTAATTAATGAATGACACAACCCTTTAGGATGCACACCTTAAAGTGGTGAGGGCGTTTGAGAATGTTGAAGAAGATAGGAAGAAATTGATCACACACCAAAACAAGATGTTCTGATAATCATGGGGGACTGGGATGCAAAAGTAGGGAACAGAGAAGAACTAGGAATAGTGGGGAAATGAAGCAGGAGAAAGACTTATTGAATTCTGTGAAGCCAATAATTTGTTTCTTGCGAACACAGCTTTTGAGCAGCCAAAAACACAACTGTACATGTGGACATCACCAAATGTGGACATCACACAACTGTACATGTGGACATCAGCAAATGGTCAATATAGGAAGCAAAATGATTATATAATTGGTAGCAGAAGATGGAGAAGTTCCATACTTTCTGCAAAAACACGACCAGGAGCAGACTGCGGTACAGATCATGAACTGGTCATATTGAAAATCAGAGTAAAGCTGAAGAAGAAGAACAAAGCAATCATAATGCCAAAATACAATTTGAATAACATACCAGAAGAATATAAAGATTAAATAAGGAACAGATTTGAGGCTTTAAACTTAGTTGACAGAGAACCAGAAAAACTATGGAGTGAAGTCAGAGACATTATCACAGAAGAATGCAAAAAGACAATACCTCTAGTTAAAAAGAGAGAAAGACCTCAATGGATGACTGAAGAAACTCTTAAAACGGTTAAAGAGAGAAGGAAAGCAAAAGCAAAAGGAGATGCAAACATGGTCAGAACCCTAAATGCAGCATTACAGCGACTAGTACTTAGGGACAAAGAGAACTATTACAGTAGGTATTGTATAGAAATAGAAGAGGACAACAAAAAAGGGTAGAACAAGAGGCCTATTCCAAAAGATTAGAGAAATGAAAGGGAAATTTAAACTAAGAGTAGGGATGTTGAATAATCAACAGGGGGACACACTGACTGACCGAGATGAAATAAAAGGAAGATGGAAGCAATACACTGAAGAACTCTATAAAAGAGATGACAGGATGACAGATTCATTCACAGAGGAACCATATGATGAAGAACCAGAAATTTTAGAATGTGAGGTGAAAGCTGCTCTTAAAATCCTTGGAAGAAACAAATCACCAGGAACAGATGACATACCAATAGAGTTGCTACAAGCTACTGAGACTGAATCTGTCCAAATTTTGAGAAAAAAATTGTCAACAAATATGAAAAACTAAACAATGGCCCACAGACTGGAAGCGTTCAATACACATCCCAATTCCAAAGAAAGGGGATCCCAGGGAATGCAGTAATTATTGAACTATTGCCTTAATATCCCATGCAAGTAAAGTAATGCTCAAGATTCTACAACAAAGGCTTTTGCCATATATGAAGCGAGAAATGCCAAATGTCCAAGCTGGATTTAGAAAGGGAAGAGGCACCAGAGATCATATCGCAAACATATGTTGGATAATGGAACAGACCAAGGAATTTCAGAAGAAAATCACCCTGTGCTTTATAGATTACAGCAAAGCCTTTGACTGTGTAGATCATGAAAAACTATGGAATGCTTTAAAAGAGATGGGGGTGCCACAGCATCTGATTGTCCTGATGCACAACCTATACTCTGGACAAGAGGCTACTGTAAGGACAGCATATGGAGAAACTGATTGGTTCCCCATCAGAAAGGGTGTGAGACGGGGGTGTATTTTATCACCCTATTTGTTTAATCTAAATGCAGAACATATCATACGGAAAGTGGGATTGGACCAAGATGAGGGAAGTGTGAAATGTAGAGGGGAAACATCAATAATTTTAGATATGCAGACAATTCCATACTATTAGCAGAAACCAGTAATGATTTGAAAAGAATGCTGATGAAAGTTAAAGAGGACAGCACAAAAGCAGGACTACAGCTGAATGTCAAGAAGACTAAAGTAATGACAACAGAAGATTTATGTAACTTTAACGTTGAGAATGAGGACATTGAACTTGTCAAGGATTATCAATACCTCGGCACAGTCATTAACCAAAATGGAGACAATAGTCAAGAAATCAGAAGACGGCTAGGACTGGAGAGGGCAGCTATGAGAGAACTAGAAAAGGTCCTCAAATGCAAAGATGTATCACTGAACACTAAAGTCAGGATCATTCAGACCATGGTATTCCCAATCTCTATGTATGGATGTGAAAGTTGGACAGTGAAAAAAGCTGAAAAGAGAAAAATCAACTCATTTGAAATGTGGTGTTGAAGGAGAGCTTTGCACATACCATGGACTGCGAAAAAGACAAATAATTGGGTGTTAGAACAAATTAATCCAGAACTGTCACTAGAAGCTAAAATGATGAAACTGAGGTTATCATACTTTGGACACATTATGGGAAGACATGACTCCTCCGGGTGCCTACTCAGAAAGACGCCCGGAAGGCGACTACAAGAAAGAGGGCCTTCTCGGTAGTGGCCCCCGAACTATGGAACACCCTTCCTGACGAGGTACGCCTGGCGCCTACTTTACTATCCTTTCGGCGCCAGGTGAAAACCTTCCTCTTTGCCCAGGCATTTTAATATTTTTAATATTTTTAATATTTTTAATATTTTTAATATTTTTAATATTTTTAATATTTTAGTATTTTAGTATTTGTATTATTGTTGTATATGTCAGTTACATGTTTCATCTGTTTGTTTAATTGTTGATTTGATGATTATGTGGTTTTAAAATTGAAATGTAAATTTATATTTTTATTGTTGTACACCGCCCAGAGAGCTTTGCTATGGGCAGTATAAAAATTGAATTAAATAAATAAATAAATAAAATTCACTAGAAAAGACAATAATGCTGGGAAAAACAGAAGGGGGTAGAAAAAGAGGAAGACCAAACAAGATATTGATTGGTTCCATAAAGGAAGCAAAAGACCTGAACTTACAAGATCTGAACAGGGTGGTTCATGACAGATGCTATTGGAGGTCACTGATTCATAGGGTCACCAAAAGTCATAATTGATTTGAAGGCACATAACAACAACAACAATGAATGACACTATATAAATATATGTGTGTGTGTGTGGAGCAAGAAGTCTACAGGCCAGGGATGGGAAACCTGTGGCCCACTAGATGTTGCTTGGCTCCAGCTCTCATCACATTTGCCATTATGGCAAATGGTCAGGGATGACAGGAAATGTAGTCCAAGAACATCTGGAGGGTCACATGTTCCACATCCCTGCTGTAGATCAGTGGAAGGGCTGCTTCTGTGCTTGGCATCTTTTCCATCAGAGAGCTCATCTGTAGCTTCTTCTGTGCCTTCCTTGGCTGGTTAGAGGAAGGAAGCAATTAGAACCTGGACTAGGTCATCAGCTGCCAGGAAGTTGAAGTGACTGCCATACTAAGATTGGAATGACACCCCATGCAATTTCACCATCCTATTTGCAGCTGGTAAAAAAGTGGGTTCATTCTGGTGATTTTTCACGGTTGGTTGGAGATGAAATTGGAAGGTACAAACTTACTGGAGGAGTTGGTGAAGCAGCAGCACTCCTCCATTTCCTGTAGAACTCCCCCTCCCCGATGCTACATCATTGTATAACATTGGTCCCAGGAGGCCACTGCTGGCCCCATCCCCAATATCATGCACACTATTGGCTCTGCCCTATGGGTGTTCAGTGTGACATCTGCAGAGAGGTGCTTACATACATCCAAAAACTCACTAGGTGACCCTGGACCAGCCCCTCTATCTAGTTTAGCTCACATGGATAAATGGAAGTTCAGGGTGACGTGTACTTCATCCTAAACTTCTTGGAGGAATGGCAGGGAGAAAATATTGTTTGTTTTCATAATTCATATTATCTTCTGAGCATATCAGACTTTCGTGCTTTATTTTCCTTTCTGAACACTCCTCTCCCAATGAATAATAGCTATTAGCTCAGAACAGGTTAGATAACTTTTTTTTAAAGAGGTTCGATATGCTGATTCTTCACCAGATGACTAAAAAAAATCTTGGTAACTATGGTCTGGCAAAAATGAAGATCAATTAGGAAATGGAAAGGAGGGCTTCGATGAAGCATTTGCTTAGGTTTACTCTTAATCATGGGTTTTGTCTTTTGCCAGCCATGCTACATCCCCAATTAGAAGATGCAGAATGGTTGACCCTCCACCCTTCCTGCAGCTGTGCAGGCATTATGGCTTCAAATAATTGTTTACAACTGGGGCAAAAGGCTGAAAAGAGTACATATGGTATGGTTAGTTATATATGACATCTTTCAGATTCAGTACATGACTGCTATTTCTAGGCAGGGCATATATTGACATTCAGAATTTAATTCTTTTTTCCCCTTTTTTTCTTTTAATTTCCCTCTTTAACCAGCTGTACAAATCACTGTCCAAAGCTACACTTGTTCTGCTACTATTCATATCCACACTGGTGGACTTGTGAGTAGTTTTGTTAGCATGGGATACTTGCTTGTCCATTGTCCCCTGACTAGTGCCATCTCCTGCTTCATACAGCTCCACAGTACAATTTAACTCCCAGTATTAAGGCACTAGTTTATCATCCTTGGGCTTCAGGACAGGGGAATGCTGTGCAAGAGTCTCAAGATCTACACTTTTTACTCAAGAGGTTGGTTTGGGTATTATTTTCATAATGAAATGTTGCAATGTGAAAGGCTCCTGATCAGGGTCCATGTTAACCAGCCATGACCCATTCAGTGATACTCCATTCAGCTATATCTTACTCAGAGCAGACTCATTGAAATTAATGAACCTCTGCCTTATTTATTGTTTAATCATATTCATTAACTTCAATAGGTCTACTCAGAGTAGGACTAGCATTAAATACTATGCTCAGTCAACATTCCATGGCTACTGCGCATGCATAGTCCTCTATTTGGGGGTTCTTCTCCACCTCATAATCTTTTGTATATTTGCAAACATCATAGTTTACCCAAGACTGCTGATTCCTCCTTCTTACATGTGGAAAATGCCACTTTGGCTGCATAACGTGCACTTGGAAAATGAGTTTGCTATTTGCGTATAGCTGGGATGGGGAACCATTTTCCACATGAAACTAATATTCACCCTGGGGCCACATGCCAGTGGTGGGCGAGGCTAGAGGCAAAAGTGTGCAGAACAACAAACATAGATTTTATTTACATACAGTGGGCTAGTCCCTGCACACATTCTCACATTCCTCTCTATCCTCCATCCAGGCATGCAAGAGGTATTATCAGATTGCAAGGACACCTTCCAACCAGACAAAAACACTCAAGGAGGGTGCAATGCAGAGCCAGTGAAGGCCCTGACCTCGGGAGAGGCAGTGTGACCTGGAGAGGGTCCCAAGGTTTAGGTAAACATGCCTGGAGGGCTGCATTTGGCCTCCAGATCTTATGCGCCCCATCCCTGGCAAATAGGATTAGGGAATATTGGTGTTCTTTGTAGGGAACAGTTTTTAAAAGGAAGATGTTTGAAGGCTTTATTGTGAGCACCTTATTGTGGATTAAGGACAGTAACTTCAGCAAGAGTGTTTTGGCAATTTTTTTGGTTAAAGGTGTCTATTATAGCCTGGATAAAAGGAAGCAAATCGGAAATCTCCAGGTTACATATGCTAATGTAGACTATTACTTGCTAAATTAGGTTATTTATTCAACATCTTTATATACTTCTGAAACTTGTTTCAGGGTGTATGTAACCATACTAAAGAAATGTACAGTAGAGTGCACAATGGAAAAGTTATCAAAAGCACATTGTCATTGAAAGCAGGCCTTTTCAACCCACTTTCTAGTTTTAGTATTCAAGGTCAGAATCCCAAGCCAGCATACACTGATGTTATTGAAGAGAAAGAAAATGGTTTAGAGATTATAGCCCATGACATCTTTTCAACCTTCCATTTGCCTTGGGGTTCAAAAAAGCATTCCCCAGAAAGATGAGGTCACCAATTCTTGTGTATATTCAGCAATATTTATCATAGTACCCAAGTCAAATGCATTATGGTGCTCTCAATAGCAGCTACGCCTGGAAAAGTTGAAAAGATAATGGTTTTTTAACAAGTGAATTACTAATGTTGACAAAATGCAGATGGTTGTCCATGTGCTAGTGCAAACTGTCAACATATTTCCTGACCAATATGTGATTTCTTGGTAATGTATGTGCCACAGGAATAGGTGGAAAGTAAGTAATTTTGCAGGGTGTGCAAAATTCATCCACTCTAAAACAAGAAAATAAACATTATTTGTTAACAAAATCCAAATTTTGCAGCAAGAAAATCCCAGCCCAAAAGTTATATTTTCTGATTAATAATGAAGTATGCAAAAAATATTCTCCCCCCCACTCCATTGTCCACGCTTTGAGCAATGATTAGCTCTCTAAAAATCACAAAAGTCAAAAAGAATATGTAATCACTGGAATTGTCAATATATCTTCTTATAACCAAATGTAGTATTTGTATTATTGATTTCTTTGCAGCACAGTCCTATGCATGTCTACTCAAAAGTAAGTCCCATTGATTTCAAGTAGGAATAGGACTGCATTATTCAAGTATTTATGTATCACTTCTCAGGTAGATCTCACAAAGCAGTTTACATAAAATTATTTTTTAAAATAAGCATCAATTTAAAAAAACTATACTAAGAAGCTTGAGAGCTGGATGGTGGCAGCTCACCAAGCAGTTTCTGTTTTGTCTCCCCTCTCCTCAGGGCAAAATGGTTCTTCAGCAGTCCTATCAGTGGTGGCTGGTGGCGCCATGTCAGTGGGGCAGTGGAATATGCTCTGGGTTTTAATATGAACATAGAACCCAGGGCAGATTCCACTGCCCCTCCGACATGAAGCCCTCAGCCGCCACTGAGTCCCATGGTACTTATCAATTGAGTGACTATATTTTTTATTTCATTTTAATGTAGATTGCTGGAAAGTGTAAAGAGACTGATAATTGTGACTAACAGAATAAGTGTGAACTTTCAGTAGGAGGATGCTGATGAGGGCCTGCCTTATTCATTATTTATTTACTGTTAGATTTCTATTCCACCCTTCCTCCAAGGGCACCCCACAAAGTTAATCATAACAGTTATCCTATCTCACTCACTTTAGAATACATGGAAAGGACAAGTTTAGTATCTATAAAGGTGCTTGTGCACCCTTGTGCACACAACAGAAGGGAAATGGCAGCTGAAATGAGTGTGTTGCTGCTGCCTGTCAATAGGGGTAGGTGGGCTGGATGTCTCTGATGTATTCTTGAATTTTGGATCAGTTAGGAGTTATTCTACTCTCCATATGTTAGCTAAATTAATTTATAATGATGTGTAAGAGAATATCTCTTCAAATGGTTATCTGTGCTGCTCTAAAATGTGGACTTTTTATTTTATTAGTTTGTGACATTTTAGGATGTTTATTGTTACATTTATATCCTGCCTTTCCTCCAAGGAGCTCAAGGTGGCATACATGGTTCTTCTCTTCCTTGTTTTATCCACACAACAACCCTGCGAGATATATCGGGCTGTGAGACAGGGACTGGCTCAAGGTCATCTAGTGAGCTTCATAGCTGACTGGGATTGAACCCTGCTCTCCCAGGTCCTTGCCCAATACTCTGACTAGTACACCACACTATTAGATCATATCCTCTCCCCACGGGGGCTGGATTTGTTTGAAAGTATCTATAACGAATGAAGAACAATGATGAGGGTGATCCTGCATATGCCACATTAATTACAAAACCCGTTTGTTAAACACAATTAAAAGCTAAGGATAATTATTTGGCAGATGAAAAAGAACCATTTCTATGGCTTTGGTTTTTCTGTAGACCTGACACTGCACAACACACCATTTTCAAAGATGTGGAGGGGCCCACTAGAGGTTAATGAATGAATAATTGCTGTGGATAGGCACAGGCTGAAAGTATTTCCTGCATATTTAAGAAAATCTATCAAATTAAATCTAGCCTTCATCAGGACTTCAGATTTTGTTTTTATTGGACACAGAACAATGGTTCAAGTCTAGTTGTTGAAAAGACCCTATTTAGTATCCAGTGGAAGTGAAAACATCACGGAACATCGCAATCTCGATATAAGATGTTTAGCTTTCCCCTGTGCTGTATGACAGGGCCTGCTGCTTGAATAATCCGGGTTGATGTTATTAGAATTGATATGAGCACATCTCATTTTCTCATGTTCTCTGCTTGTAGTGATTGGATTTTATTCACACTGTTCTTGGCCCAGCTGGAATGTAACATTAAGCTCAACCGTGGCTTAGTGCACACGGCCAAATGTGGGAGTTCCTGGAGAGAAGACTGCTCTTTCTCTAATCCTGCTGCTGCCATGCCATGGTTTGGCTTAGCATTATATCCAAACCCGGGCTCATGGTTTATCTCTCTCAGAGAACCCATGAGCTATAGCCACAGTTTGTTCTATGGGTTACTGAATCTGGATTCAGAAGTAATGCTAAGCCAATCCATGGCTAACTCTGGGTGGTGTAGCCACAGAAGGACCAGAACAGAAGTACAGTGTTCACTATCTTCTCTCTGGGATCCCACATGTTTCCTTATTTGTACGAAGCCATGGATGTAGCCATGAATGTAAATTTTATCTTTGTACAGTAGGCTAGTTCCTTCGCATATTCCCACACATCTCTCTAGCTTGCATCCAGATAAGCAAGAGGCATTATGAGAGATCAAGGGCACATTTCCCCCAAAACACTTGGGAAAGGTGCACAGCAGGGCTGGTGAGGGGTGTAAACATGGGAATAGGAGTGAGGCTAGAGAAGAGGTGTGGTTTGGGGAGAGTTCCAAGGACCAGACAGAGAGTCTTCAAGGCCCTTCTTTGGCCACAGGCCTGAGATTCCCCACTTCTGCTCTAGATTCATGTTGAAGGTGCTGTACAAGTGTACACAAACAGTGGCTTTGCTTCCTAGCAAGCCTTTATTTATCCATACTTGCAGTGGTGGGTGGTGGCTCTGATGTCAATGGAGCAGTGAATCCACTCCAGGTTTTAGTCTGAACATTCAAGGAGCTGTCCAGACTAAAACATGGAGAAGATTCACAGCCCTGTTGACATTGGAACCACCAGCCTCCACTGCTTACTTGCAACTTTCCCCCCTCCCCCCAAGTGCTCTGGAATTTGCCAATGGCTTCAGAAAGAGCAGGAAACACAGGAAACACCAGATCAGATTATTTGTCCATTTAGCCCAGTTTTGTCTAATCTGTTAGCGGCGTTCAAGAAGATTACTTTGCCACCACCTCCTTCCTGATCCTTTTAACACAATATGACAGGCACTGAACCTAGGATCCTGTTCCAGGGATTTCTCTCATTTGCATTACATTTATTTACTTATGTATTTATTTATCGCTTTTCAGCCCAAAGACTCCCAAAGCAGTGAACAACACATTAAAACAAAATGCACAGAATAAAATGCCAGAAATCAAAATCAATTGTGTGTACAAGCCACCTTGGGGGCCTTTTTGGCCAAAAGGCAGCCTAGAAATAAAACATAACGTAACATGACATAACATAACAAAACAATATAAGACACAAAAATCACAAAGCCTCCCCAAGTCAGAGGGCGAAAGAGTGCTCTCACCAACCCTCCATCCCACACACTTAGGACTGGAAATCTAAACAGACAATGAAAAATACTAAAAGGGAAAAAAGGAAGCTTATCCAGCTAGAAGAATTATGGATGTTCTCATTACCACCATCGCCCCGTTCTAACTATTAGAGAATAAGGGGAAAGAAGTAATCAGGGTATGGAAAAACTAAGCAATATGAACATAAGAAGAGCCCTGCTGGATCAGACCAAAGGCCAATCTGGTCCATCACCCTGTTCTCACAGTGCCCAACCAAATGTCCATGGGAAACCTGCAAGCAGAACCTGAGCACAATAGCACTTCACCCTCCTGTGATTCCCACCAACTGGTATTGCTGGGAATCAGTGGAGGTAGAAACAGCGGAGGTAGAAATAGTAGCCTTTCCTACTGCATGCTGTCCTTTCTCCAAACCTTTATGCAAATAATGGAAAATCATGACTGATCCCAAGCCCTGTAGCAAATACAGATGATTTGAAGAGAGGAGGCGTCATTCCTCACATATGTGGAGCCTTGAATAAGGGGGAGGGACCTCTGTGAGGCTCTGTTGTGCAATCAGAAATCCATTTGGATACTGTCCATAGTGAAAATGGACTTTTTTGCAGAAGCAAAGACAAAGCATTGTCACCTATCAAAAGTGGAGTTAGGGCACATTAATTCCATTTTGGACGTTCTTCTGTTCCATAAAGAGTCACAAAAAAGGATATCCCTCATTTGGTACAAGTCCCCCATGCTTTGGAACAGTTAAGGCAGATAATTTTCAATGGATTTCCATGAGATCTTTATGTGGCATTTAGAACCTTGTGATCCTGTTGGATATGTCTGTTGGTGAATGACTGAGACATGGTGCCATACTGAAGTACTGTACTCTAGCCAGTGATATTTTGCCTCTAAGGAAGAAACACGTTGGGGATTTGACATGTTGGGTCAGCATCAAGTCAAGGCTTCACCTCTTTTTTTGCCCATCAATATAACCTACAATATTTCCAGCAACTAAAAATAGTGAATAGGATAGACCTACAGCATAAATGTTTCTATTATGAAAGTACAAATTCTAAGCAACTGTACATAGATTTCAAGATGTATCTCTATAGATTGTCAGATTTAATAAAAGAATCATAAACCAGCAATTACTCCAGCTGATATTATCTATGTTTTTACAGGTGCAAACATGAATTCTTCTATGTTTTCAAACACAGTATTCAGAATCACCCTTTCTCTAGTATCCTGTCAGACCCAGTAGTTGGTCTGTTAAGTAATTTGTTTCTTTAATTTATGCTATCTAAAACAAATCATATTGAGTTTCCTACCCCTTGCACAGAGCTTTCAATTGTTTTTTTAAAAAACCTGTGAGATTGGATGGAGCATCCGTTCTTACCATTCTACAAAGTGTATCATTGATTTGAAACGAATGCTTAATAAAGTTAAAGAGGAAAGCACAAAAGCAGGACTACAGCTGAACGTCAAAAAGACTAAAGTAATGACAACAGAAGATTTATGTAAATTTAAAGTTGACAATGAGGACAAAATGGAGACAATAGTCAAGAAATCAGAAGAAGGCTAGAACTGGAGAGGGCAGCTGTGAGAGAACTAGAAAAGGTCCTCAAATGCAAAGATGTATCACTGAACACCAAAGTCAGGATCATTCAGACTATAGTATTCCCAATTTCTATGCACTCGTGGTGCATGCCCTGGTCACCTCTCGATTGGACTACTGTAATGCGCTCTACGTGGGGTTACCCTTGAAAACGACCCAGAAATTACAACTTGTACAGAATGCAGCAGCGCGCTTACTTACCAACAGCCACCGCCGAGACCACATTACGCCAGTATTATTTGATCTACACTGGCTGCCGGTTATTTTCCGGGCCCGATTCAAGGTGTTGGTATTAACCTTTAAAACCCTATACGGTTTCGGCCCAGCTTACCTGAAAGAGCGCCTCCACCGCCACCAATTATGCCGCCCAACTAGATCAGCCACTCAAGGCCTTCTTGCAATCCCGCCAACCAAAACAGCTAGGTTGGTGGGTACTAGGGAGAGAGCC
Organism: Rhineura floridana; assembly: GCF_030035675.1. NCBI lineage: Eukaryota > Metazoa > Chordata > Lepidosauria > Squamata > Rhineuridae > Rhineura > Rhineura floridana. Next base: position 45,396,063 of record NC_084489.1, read on the forward strand.
TTTTCTGTGGTGGCCCCCACTCTCTGGAACTCCCTCCCATGTGACCTTTGACATGCTCCTTCCCTAGAGGTATTCAGCAAGGCCCTGAAGACGTGGCTTTTCCAACAGGCCTTTGAGGTCCTTGGGAAGGGTAAATCTTTAAGATTTTACCATCTATCATATGCTGCTAATATAAGTGCTTTTATATGTATTGATGACTGTCCAGTATTTTTATCTACTGTTATTAATATGACTGCATTTGATATCGTTGTATTGTTGTATTTGATATTGTTGTATTGTTGTATTTTATCTCATTTTAATGTACGTCGCCTAGAGTGGCTAATTGCCAGATAGGCGACCAACAAATTAAATATTATTATTATTATAAGGTTGGACAGTGAAAAAGGCAGATAAGAGAAAAATTCATTTGAAATGTGGTGCTGGAGGAGAGCTTTGTGCATACCATGGACTGCGAAAAAGCCAAATAATTGGGTGTTAGAACAAATTAAACCAGAACTGTCACTAGAAGCTAAAATGATGAAACTGAGGTTTTCATACTTGGGACATATCATGAGAAGACATGATTCACTAGAAAAGACAATAAAGCTGGGAAAAACAGAAGGGAGTAGAAAAAGAGGAAGACCAAACAAGAAATGGATTGATTCCATAAAGGAAGCCACAGGCCTGAACTTACAATATCTGAACAGGGTGGTTCATGACAGATGCTGTTGGAGGTTACTTATTCACAGGGTTGCCATAAGTCGCTTGGAGGCACATAACAACAAACCACTGAGCTACGGCCTTTTCATTATCTATGAAGTAGAACAACATAGCCAGCCTTTCCAGAGAGGCTTTCTCCTCATCACTGAGGTAATTAACGTTCGGTTTCTCTACTAGCCCAAGTGCAGTTTTCCTGAAGTATGTTCAGATCTCAGCACTGCTAGTTAAATTAGGCCATGGGGTGAAAGGGCCTTAGGTCAGTGTGGCAGAGCATCTACAATACATGCAGAAGGACCAAGGTTCAATCTCCGGCATCTCCAGGTAGGGTTGAGAGAGACACTCTACTTGAAACCCTGTAGGGCGCTGCCAGTCAGTGTAGCCAATACTGAGGGAGATGGACTACTAGCCTGACTTGGTATAAAGGAACTTCCTATATTCCTATGAGGTGTCACCCTGAGTGGAGGTAGCCAATTCATAGGGTCGCCATAAGTCGTAATCGACTTGAAGGCACATAACAACAACAACCCCTAATGCAAAGAGATGTTGACATGCCACCACACATGCAGGAAATTTGGCTAGGAATTCTATGCAATACTTAACAAATATGTTTGAGTTGTAAATTATGATCTGAATTTCCTGCTAGGTAGAGAAATATTGGTTATATTAATTACATTGGAGGAGGAGGAGGAGGAGGAGCAGGAGCAGCCATCCCACGTTGATTGCTAGATACCTGTACCAAATCTGATACCAATTGTCCTGACACTGGAAATCTCTCCTTGTCGGCCCAAATGTCTTTTGAGATAAATAGGTCAGTTATTCTGCATATTTAAGTTAAAAAGACACATCATTATATAATGGGCAATGAAGACAGTCTTTTTTAACACAGCAGCACAGGGCTCCTCTGGAAAAATCTGCTCTTCAAACCATCCCTGGGCCAAATCCTGACATTGGATATGTCTCGAGGAAAACCACTCTTGCAGTAGATTCAACAACTGACTAGGGTTCCATCCAACATATATGCCTGGTTTGTATAGCCATTCAAGGCTTTATAAACTTTGAGCTATGAATGAGCATTGGGGCTGAGCACTCCTTCCTTGCCTCTCTTCTCTTCCTCCCTTCATGCATTGTTTTAATGCTTTGTTCATGGGTTGTATTAAGCCAGCGGTATCTGTTGTATCAGAATTTGTGAACTCTGTCTTAATGTCAGTTAAGAAAGCAGGATCATAAGCCAGGAATGAAGTGTCAAATCAGCATGGAAGGGGAGGAGGCAAGGGGCAAGGGAGGAGGACTTGGCCCTGATGCTTCCTCCTGGCTTCATAAACCATTGTTTACACTGCTCACAAACCATGGTTTATGGAGCCTAGAATGATTGCCCAAACTTTGCCAGTGTGCCAGCAAATCACATAAGGATTTTACACAAAAGAAATACATTTCTGTCCTAGACTGGAGATGGTCTAGAAACAGAAGAAGAGAAGGATACCATGGTGAGAAATAATAGAATTAGAATTCATATAATAGAACTGAAAAGACCACATACAGCCCTCTAATGGAAGGCAGAACAATTTGTCTTCCAGTCCCTTGCAATCTATGGATTGTAGATTTATACAATTCACATCACAGTAATTTGCATGGAGGGAGCCGGTGTAGTGCAAGAGGTGATTCTGAGCAAGAGATCATAAAGACTGATGCAGATAAGCCAAACCTCACATTGATGGGAGAGGAACCCCTATCCTGCTGTGCTTTCTTTTATGAGATAGCTGTACTGAAGCAACCTTACTGTGTTTTGTAGAAGCTGCTGAATATGACACCCACCAGGCATAAAAATGTGTAAAGCTAGCTAAAGAGGTCAGGGACCTACCTCTACCTTTTTACTATATTTTAGTTTGGAATTGTCTTGATCTGCTCACCTTGCAGTCCCAAATGCAGAGCTTGGAAAAGTTACTTTTTTGAACTACAACTCCCATCAGCCCAATCCAGTGGCCATGCTGGCTGGGGCTGATGGGAGTTGTAGTTTAAAAAAGTAACTTTTCCAAGCTCTGCCCAAATGATATATTAGGGGTGAGCACTGGTTCTGTGTGGGGCCCAATAACAAGGCAACTCAAGGTCCTTTTCCTCCCTGAGTTGAAACATGATGCCATTAACTCCCTCCCTCCATTGGATCAGGGTCCATACAAAGCCTTGTTTTGTTCTATTGTTTCTATACTTTTCTGACCTTATAGCTCTATGTTTCTCCTATATCTACATATATATATATATATATATATATATATATATATATATATATATATATATATATATATATATATATATATAGGCCAACAGGCACCAAACCTCCACCAAGATACAATAAAATGCAAGTGTGAGGATCTTAGCAAATTGTGCCTAGTAACAAGACTTGTTAATGATCTATCAAGCCTTCATGTTCATGGTGTCATCAAAGTAGGTTTGTGCATTACAGTATAATGTAATCTTCATTTTTCAAAGCCTTAGTGAATAATGAAGGATTCCATGATCTCATTCAATCATTCCCTTATGGTTGCTGCAAATATCTGTCCTTTCTTTTATAATTTATAAAAGGGAGGGCTTTACATCTCAAGTTTACTTTGGCAACAACACTGAACCCAATTATTACAGTTGGCTATACTATTCCTGTGATTAGTATTAATTTAATCAGTATTTTAATGTGAAAATTATGGATAGATATAATCCTCAGTTGAGTGTAGTTTTCAGGATGTACTTTTGATCTGCTTTTTCTGACCAGTTACTGTTGCGTCAAGAATATAAAGATTCCCTGAAAAGGAAACCTTCAGCTATAAGGCTGAGACATAAGGAACTGCCTTGTATCAGGTTGTGATCTAGTCCAGTATTGTCACCTCTGACTGGCAGTGGTTTCTGGCAGAGATCTTTCACATTACCTCTACCTGTCACTTTTTACTGGAAATGTCAGTGATTGAACCTGTGACCTTCTGCACACAAAGATGTGCACTCCCACTAGAGGTTGGAAAAGTTACTTTTTAAACTACAGCTCCCATCAGCCCCAGCCAGCATGGCCACTCAATTGGGCTGATGGGAGTCGTAGTTCAAAAATGTAACTTTTCCAACCTCTGACTCCCACTTAGCTATATTCCCTCTGCAAACGCACCAGCAGGATCTGGCACCCTCAGGCAACCTACTTCTGAGCAGGATTGGACTGTATGTGAGGAACAGCTATTAGCTTATTATATGGTCATTTTAGTTTTGCTTTGACTTGGTCAGGTGAGCTCAGGGATTACACAGCTGCGTCACATGAGCTTCTCTGATTTGTGCCCCAAGGGCACAAGGAAATTTCAACATGAAAATCAAAACTCAGTAAAATTCAGCTTAGCTCTAATTTCATCTCTGTGTAAGGGATGATTCCAACACATGGTGAAAAATTGATTTGGGAATAGGTGGGCAGAGTTTTAAAGCTTGTTGTGAAGTGGTTGTTCAAGATGAGTTTCACTGCAAATCCAAACCACAATTTTCCTGGAATGTTATGGTGTTGTCATGCTTCTCAGAGTTGGTCAACAGGTCTATATTTTACGGTGCTGTCATGAAAGCTTCTTAGAGTTGGTCAATAGGCCTACAAGTCTACAGGCATGTATACCGGGAGGAAAAAAATGAATCAGGATTTGGACACACTGAAGTGATGACATGACCACTTGGCCAAGGGTTTCCAGACTTGGCATGGAGGAACTCAGCCTACATTTCAGTGTACTTTTACTGTAATGTCAGCCTTAAGAGCACAAGGTAGGAAAAGTGGCTGTTTCTTATGCCTTTCCGTGTGAGCAGAAGTCCGGGCGACTGAATATCAGTTAAAAGGAAACACAAACACAGCCAAAGCAAACTACTCTTCAGCATCCGGATTGAAAAAGCAAACTGTGCAAACCATGCTTTGCAGTACTTAACCTTCAAACTGGAATGACTGTGTTTCATAAAGCATAGGCCCAATGAAAGGTATCCCCTTACCTACTTTGTCACAAAAGGAGGCTGAAATATTTTCTGCTCAGGCTTAAATTTCATGCTAAGATCTTAATGTCAGTTTGCCATAGTACACACAGCAAATGTTCCAAGAGATGAGATGAAATTTGGCACTTTTTGTTTTTTGGTGCTGTAGAATTTCCACAGCAGGAAACAATCTTCCTTAAAAGAAACCCCCATTTCCGATTTTTTATTTACATCCTTTCGTAGCTGAGCATTTGAAGCAAGTGCTGTAAGCCAGGAGTGGATGTTAAACATTTATGATGGATGATGTCTGTGTTTAGAGACAACTGTGCATACCAGCATTTTTATTTCCTGTTGGGCCTCAAGTGGATATGATACTCTAACAGCTCAGCAGATTAGGTTTGAAACAATTAAATTTGTGGATGATGCAATTAACTTGCTCTCTTCACTTTCTTGCTTATCATCAGTCAGAATCTGATTTCTATTGCAGCTGAAACCAGTGTTCGGAAAAATGAGAGGGACTGAGTGAGTCTATATTCTATCAGTTCAAGAGGTTTTTCTGCTAGCATTTCAAGCCCATATTATCTGCTAGCGTTTTCTGCTAGCTTTTCAAGCCCATATTTTTCTGCTAGCTTTTCAAGCCCTTATTATCTGCCTTTTATGTAGGCACTGTACAAAGATTTAAAAACAGGCCAATCCCTGCCCTCAGACTTATGATGCAATAGAGATTATGCAAAAGGAAAATGGAATGAGAAGGAAAGAGGAAAACAACCAACAGGCTCAGATTCTTAAAGTTATGTAATTGCTTTTTATAATGACCAGCTGGTATGGAGTCTCTTCAGGGAGGGAAAAAGATGAATGGCAGGTGAGCCAAAGGAGTGGGACATACTGTTCCCTCTCTCTCTCTCCTGCAGCCAGTAGGAAGTAGGTGAATTACTTTGTGAATGACCAATGAAAAATATAACAAATACCATGTAACACAGAAACATCTTCATGGAATGTAGGGACACCAGACTACTATATCCATTGAATGCCAGATGTTCAAGGGCCATAAAAAATGCAAGCCTTTAGAGTCAAGACCAGCCCACAAGAGTGAAATGACCTGTATGTTAAGTTTTGCATGCAACTTTATACTAGGGGAAGAGCATGCAGAAGATCCCAGGCTCAATCCCTGGCATCTTCTGGTAGGGCTGGGAATGTTGCCTGTCTGAAATTCTGGAGCATACCTACCAGTCAGTGTAGTAGACAATATTGAGCTAGATGGACCAATGATCTGTTCAATATAAGGCAGCTTCCGATTTTTCTGTGTTGATATCACGATGAACATATTTGTGTTATAATAGGATATACTGTGCTTTTTTGCATAAAATTATTAATGCCAATGTTAGCAATTAATTTCCACTCACTCCCACACACAGATAAATTACTGTACTTTTTATCACATATTATTACTGTGCTTTTTGCATAAAATTATTAATGCCAATGTTAGCCATTAATTGCCACTCACTCCCATACACAGATAGTACAAAGTTTAATGCGTCAGAACAGAATGTACCATTCTGCGTAGCTATGGGATTTCTAAGATGCAACCTGCACTTGGTTGCATGGATGAATCAGGCCTAAGGCCAGGTTCCCTATAAGCCTTTGATTCAATACCTAATTGCATTCCTCTGAGGCATTCATCCAATTGTGATTCATTGTTCTGGGAAATGATTTTGGATGTCTGTGAGACCACAATGAAAATAATAGAGGAAATGCTTCCAGAAACAACAGTGACAAATTCCAAATTAAAACTCAAATCCTTCTGAAGTCTGAGCTGCAGTGACTACATGGAAATGCAGGCAGACATTACTTGGTTTTGCACATGCTCTGTGCCACTGAGACATTTGTCCATCAACAACACTTGTCTTTCAAGTAATGAGAGCCAAGACTTCTATATAAGGGCAGCCACCTGATCATTCACAAAACATCCTGGGTGAAGGCTGCAAGTGTAAATGAATATGGCGGTTCATATTGAGTCTGCAATACAACATGGTTTAAGGAGCTCTGTATTTTAGTAGGGAAACCCTCAGAGCCCCCCCCCGCAATTCTCCTCTTTGTTTCTATAGCTTCTTCTAACTGAGGAGAATACAGATGTCACCTTCTCACAGCAGCTGGGATGCATCAAGCACATTCATTCAGAGTCTATAAAAAGAGATAGGCAGTAGCCAAACGGATGGAAAAAGATGTCATCAACAGAAGTAACACTAATGTGTAGGACTGTATCCTCCACTGAATAGCTTCTGTATGATCTCATCTACTGTGCTAGTCGTCAGTGATAGAATTTCATATTGCAAATGCAAGGCAACTTTAGTGACTTCTTCATACCAGAGGAAGGACAAATAATTCTATTATTTTTCATTTTCAAATGTTTTAGTGCTTCTTGCACAGTCCCATCAAACATTTTTGAGGAAATCAAATCAAACTTTGATCATATTATCATCTGAGACACTTACAGTGCAATCCGAATCATGTCTACTCTGAAATTAATTCCATTGCGTTCAGTGGGGCTTACTCTCAGAGAAGTGCATATAGGATTGCAGCCTTGCAGAGCAATCCTATGTAGGTCTACTCAGAAGCAAGTTTAACTCTGTTCAATGGAGCTTATTCCCAGTAAAGTGTGCATATTAGAACTGCAGCAGCCTTGGGTGTTGATATGAGATAGGATATAATTCATGTCAATGGGTAATTTTAGGGAAACATACATAGCTAACCTTTCAACTACATGTGATGTTTTGTGCTGGGGGCAGGGGGAGTGAAGTAAAACAAGAGGCCTAGTTGGAAAGCACTGGGAGTTAGATATGACTCGCTTGCACCATTGGTTTCAGTGTGGCTCAGTCACAACTAACTTGTTGGACTGGAGACAATGTACTGAGAGGATTGTGTGTTTACATGGTTGAGAGATATTTATTTACATCAGCTGCCCACCACTGCAATTTGTATATAAAGTACAAACATATATGCACACAACTAAGCAGATAAAATTGTCAAACAAACTAAACTTAATAATTTAAGTTTAATTTTTTATTTGTTTTGTTTTATTTTGCTCACATCATTCATTGACAAATTGCCGCCACTTTCCCTCTCTTTTAGAGCTGTTTCCTCAGTTTGGGCACTGTCCAGCTCTATAGTCAGCCCCTCCTAACACCGCAATCCTCTCACATGTTAATGTAGGTTTAGTAAACAAATGCAAAGGATGTAGGATTGCAGCAGTATATTCAGTTACTCTGCATTGGTGATTGATTGATTGATTGATTGATTGATATCCCAGCCTTCCTCCCAGTAAGAGCCCAGGACAGCAAGAATTTAAATTCGTTTAAGGTTCTGCTCCAGCTGAGGTACAACATAGCCTTTCAAATGGTGGGTCATGTTCTGGGTTAAATATTTCCAGAGGAAATAAAAGTTTTTTGACTGGTTTTCAGCTAAGATTCAGTTCTTTCATGGGCCTTTTGAGAGGACATCCACCTAAGTAAATTTACAAGTAAAACTATGAGATTTGTTTCCAGACCTTTTCTGTTCTCTATATGGAACCAACAGCAGGAGTTGAAAAGGTGCTGGCAACAAAAATGCTTATGAGGCACCTCTGACCAAGAGTAACACTTTACATGAGAATGAGACCACAGCAAAAGGTATAATTTTTGGTCCCATTGACAAAACCATAAATTTTCCAAGGGATGTGGAAGTATTTTCTAATCCCTCACACATTTCCATTTTTCTACTCTACGCTATGGGCAGTTTTATCTTTCATTCGCCTGCTGCGATTGCACCACATATTTATGTTTTCTTCCTCTTCTGAAAACTAGCCAAAGTGGAAACCTCTGTACCAATGTGGTCGAAAGCCAGCCAGCAGCAGATGTTTTTCTAGGGAAATATATGACTGGCATATTGTAATTCTTGTATATGGTGTTTGGGTAGTTGCTGGCAGCAGCACATTCTGGTCTTAAGGCTTGATTAATCTTGCTAGCATTACAGCTCCTTCGTGTTGAATAAAGTAGCACGATGCTTCGTTATGAGGCTGGTGCCAGTGGCATATGAAGCTTATGTACTCTCTTTTAACGTTGCAGTAGTTGGAGAAGTCCTTTGTTTTTTATACTAACCTCCTTCCACAGTACCACTCCCTTGTTGTCTCAATGTGTGAACAGGGCCGTGCTGACTAGCCCTCCTCCTATCATTATGCACTCTACCTAGTGCTGCCATAGCACCTGTGTGCCCAGCACAAACTTCTGCAGTAGCGAAGCTTTCACATGTACGGTTATACTCAGGAAGCTTCTCTGCTGCAGACGACTGGGCAATATGCGCAGGTGCGAGGGGGTGGTGGGGCAAGTCGGAGTGCATGGTATCAGGGCAGGACTAGGTGCTGCAGCTCCTTTCTCTGCTCATGCATGGATGCAATGTGCAAGGGAGCTACCATAACACCGGTGACTGATCTAGGGCACCACCTGCAGTATCACACTACTTTAAACAATCATGGCTTCCCCCAAAGAAGCCTGGGAACTATAGTTTGTTAAGGGTGCTGAGAATTGTTAGGAGACCACTATTCCCCTCACAGAGCAACACTTCCCCAAGTAGTTTAACAGTCAATATCCCTCTTCCCAGGGAACTCTGTGAATTGTAGCTGTGTGAGGGGAGTTTGTTGTTGTTATGTGCCTTCAAGTCAATTATGACTTATGGTGACCCTATGAATCAGTGACCTCCAAGAGCATCTGTCATGAACCACCCTGTTCAGATCTTGAAAGTTCAGGTCTGTGGCTTCCTTTATGGCATCAGTCCATCTCTTGTTTAGCCTTCCTCTTTTTCTACTCCCTTCTGTTTTCCCCAGCATTATTGTCTTTTTTAGTGAATCATGTCTTCTCATGATGTGTCCAAAGTATGATACTCTCAGTTTCATCATTTTAGCTTCTAGTGACGGTTCTGGTTTAATTTGTTCTAACACCCAGTTATTTGTCTTTTTTGCATTCCTTGGTATGCACAAAGCTCTCCTCCAACACCACATATCCAACGAGTTGATTTTTCTCTTATCCACTTTTTTCACTGTCTAACTTTCACATCCATACATAGAAATCGGGAATACCATGGTCTGAATGATCCTGACTTTGGTGTTCAGTGATACATCTTTGCATTTGATGTGAGGGGAGTAGAGGTCTCTTAACAACTCTCAGCACACTTAACCAGCTACAGTTCCAAGGATTCTTTGGGGGAAGCCATGACTCTTTAAAGTGGTGTGATAGTGCTGTAAATGTTTAGTGCAGATGGGGCCTAGGAAACAACTTCTATCACCATACAAGCTGCAATATTCAAATACTGATGTAATGATACTTATTTAGTGTGTTCTATATCACCTTTCCTCCAAGGAACTCAAAGCAAAGAACACAGCTCACAAATATCCCTCCATTTTAGCCTCACAACAGCTGTGAAGTAGATTAGGCTGAAACAGAGAGAGTGGTCCACGGGGCTTCATGGTGAGTAGAGATTTGAACCTGGACCTCCGCAGTCCTGGTCCAACACTCTTTACACCATACTGACTTTTAGTATTCATATGAGCTTCAGAGCAGGGATTACCAATCCAGTGTCTGTGGCTGCCAGTGTGTGGCTGCTAGAATCTCCGATGACACCCACAAAAAGTCTCAGTAAATATCCCATCAAAAATTTATAATGCACAAGAGACAATGCACTGTTCAGTTTCTGTTTGCACTGGTTGGTCTCTTCTAAAATGAACATGCCCACATTTCATAGGATGCCAATGATCCCTCCATTCTCTTCTGAACAGATAAGACCTCCTCTCTTTGACCCTCTTTGACTGATGGTGGCTGATATAGGTGCCTTTTCATGGAGCTGGCATGCCCGCACCATTTTGTGTTCCTGGCTCTTGTTCTGCTCTTTTAGATGTGGCAGCCATTTTGTGTTGTGCCCAGAGCTTGGAAAAGTTACTTTTTTGAACTACAACTCCCATAAGCCCAATCCAGTGGCCATGCTGGCTGGGGCTGATGGGAGTTGTAGTTCAAAAAAGTAACTTTTCCAAGCTCTGGTTGTGCCACACACACCATGACAGCCATTTTGTGACTGGCACCCATGGTACTTTTCCAAAATTTCAAATGTGACCACTGACCCGAAAAGGTTGGTGACCACTGCTTTAGAGTGCTCAAAGAGCCCTGCATAATCTCAGCTATGCGTACAACAGTCCTCTAAATAGGCTAGTACAATTATCTCCAAAATGTAAGTGTTGTAGACTGAGAGATAGTAACTTGCCTTAGGCAATATACTGACTTTATGGCAGAGGCACAATGTGAACCAAGAGAAAAAGTATCTTTCTCTCTCTTTGCCACCCCACAAGGAAGACTCGTGACACAAGATTGGAATAATGTTATATTTATTAAATATAACATACTAAATCCAAAACCAGACAGCCAATCATTCAAATATAAGTACTTCGGGCAGGTGAGGCTAAACCTAACTACGTGGGACTACACGCCCACCTTCTTAAGGCATCAATTCACCTCATTGCATAACTCCACAGTCAAGGATGCAGGTGAAATCCCCCCTCCTTGCTTTTGGAGCCAGGTGCGTGGTTCCAACCTCCACACCATGGCCCCGCCGTACAGGCGTTCACCATGATGCGCAAGCCAGTCCCACAAGGACACCATCCAGATCCCCACCAGGCATGAAGCCCTGATGGTTCCCTGGGGAGTGCCCCTTTTTCAGGATGCCTTAACCGCCTAATTATAATCCCCATATACCTCACCTGCCCGAATTCTATGCCACAAGAGGGGATCAGCTTAAGCTTGTTCCCCTCAACCCAATGAAGATAACAAAGCCCGTAAACCCTTCATAAGATCCTCCAAAAACAAATCACACCCCTGCTCAGAAAGATGAACCCCATCACCCCGGAACAAATATGGGGCATGGAACTTAATCCCATTATGAGGAATGAATGCCCCACCAAGCGACAGGACCAATGCCCTGATCTTCCTATTAACCCATTTCCTAGATCTATCGATCCTATTGGGATGAACAGCACCCCTCCACACCCTTCTGACTAACATGTCTGACCAAACAATTATAAGTTGGGGGTACGAACTAATAAGCCACTTGAGATCGCGCGTTACCTTGAGCAGCAAGTCCAATCCTGGACGCTGCACCAAATCATTTTCCCCCAAATGAATCAACAAGATATGTGGCCGATCGGCCGAAGACATAATCTGACACACAGCAGGTAAAAACGCATCCCATAGCATGCCCCTACGGGCTACCCAATGAACTGTAGCAGTGGCAGAAAGCTGCAGTTGAGTTCCGGGAGCAGACGAAGATGCCCGCCGATGAGCCCATAACAAAACTGAGTGGCCACACAAGACGATCCTCACAGGAATAGGGAGGCTTAGCAAACCTAAGGAAACAAAAACAAAATTCCTGTTATTAAAATCTGACATAGGATTTAAATGCATCGGAACGCCATCGTCCAATCGCCTGTATATCACTGACGCACATGCCCACGAGGGCTGCAGCCGTAGCCGCGCCAATCCGAAAGGAATGCAGCCCATAGACTCCAACTTCGTGACCACTGGCCAACAAGGCCCGCCGAACAACGGCCCAAAATTGAAATTGAGTCAGGGCAGAACCATCAGCATGTATGAACAGATAACGCTGGCCCGCTGGCCGAAGAGACAGAAATTGACGTATTGCAGCCATAGGGCATAATTCTGAGACCTGGCAGCTGCGTAAAAACACAAGACAGCCACGGCCTCTTTGATCGGTCTTAGAGACACGCAGGGAAAACCTCACTATATCTGCACCTAATGTGCAATCGCCAAAGCATAAGGCTCTATAGGTCACATCGCACTTGGAGGGGGCCAATACTTCGCTAGGGCGAAAAGCACCGTAAAACATCGTCAGAGTTACTGCGGCGAACAGGTGCGACTCATACACAGATGAGCATAATGAATGAAACAATGCCAGGATCTGGAGGAGTACATCGGGCGTGATTGGCCTCCTCCGGTCAGCGGGCCTGGGAGCAGAACACGACCAACCCTCAAGGACCTTTCTGACCCTAAAATCTACAGAATGATCTGGCAGCCCCCGAGCCTTAGATATAAAGGCAAGTGCCGAGAGGTGGCCGGCAATGGTGGAAACAGCATTATTTTTCCCTTTTAGAAATATCATAAACTGCAATAGATGATCCACAGGTATAGGTCACGCCAAAGGCAACTCCTTGCTGATGCGAAAAGTCTGGAACTTAGCGAATGAACGCTCATACGCATGTCGAGTACTGGGAGCAAGAGCGGCGGCAATTGCAACCCCAACTTCTAGTTGCCAAGGTTCCACAGGAAAGGTGGGATTGGTACAGGATCCAGTACCGCTCCAGGTGCAAGTTGCCGAAAAAGCTCCATCTGAAAGCGGGAAAGGGCATCAGCAACGGAGTTAAGTAAACCTGGAACATGCTTGGCTAGAAATAAAATATTAAATCGCAAACATTGCAAGACAAAAGCCCGCACTAAGCGCATAACACGAGGAGACCTGGAAGTTTGGGCATTAATAATGCAAACTGTGGACCAATTATCACACCAGAAGCACACAGTGCGATTCTGAAATGCCAATGGCCAGATATGCACCGCAACAACTATTGGAAAGAATTCCAAGAATGTCAAATCGGAACTAATTCCGTTAGCACGCCAACTGGAAGGCCATTTCTCAGTGCACCACTGGGATCTAAATATTACTCCGAAACCAATGCTGCCGGCAGCATCAGAATGCACCTGCAATTCCGCTTCCAGCAATAATTCCTCCCGCCAGAAGGACAGGCCATTGAAATCCTGTAGGAATTCAAGCCACATGTGCAAATCCGCTCTCATACCTGCTGTAATCCTAATGAAATGAAAACGAGAATGAACTCCCTTCATGGCGTCACATAAACGCCTAAGGAATGCACGGCCGGGGGAAATGACTTTAGAAGCAAAAACTAAATGACCCACGAGCTCCTGTAGCCGAGCCAGTGACAGTTTTTTAAGTCCAATACTGTTGTTAAGCAGGTGTCGCAGTACAACCAACTTATCCAGTGGCAAACGGGAAGACTGAGCTACTGTATCCAACTGGATCCCTAAGAAAATTAGAGAAGTAGCAGGGCCCTCAGACTTTTCAGGAGCTAGCGGGACACCCAATCCATCAGTTAAAGCGGTAAAGGATTGCTACAGATGAAGGCAGTGAGAAGACTCAGCTGGCCCAACAAATAAAAAATCATCAAGATAATGAGCAGAGAAGGAGGAGGAGGCTCTCTTGCGCAGTGCCCATTCTAGAAACGTGCTGAATGCCTCAAAAGCAGCACAAGAAACAGAACAACCCATTGGCATGGCCCTATCTACGTAAAATTGACCCTGAAATTTAAAACCCAGTAAATCTACATCATCCGGATGCACAGGCAGGAGGCGAAAAGCGGATTTTATATCTCACTTTGCCATTAAGGCACCCCTGCCAGCTCTCCTAACTACTCTCACTGCCTCATCAAAAGAAGTATACTTAACTGGTGCATGTAAGGGCGAAATGCCATCATTAACAGAGGCACCTTTCGGGTATGATAAATTATGAATAAGTCGGTATTCACCAGCTTGTTTCTTAGGCACAATACCTAACGGAGAAATCCGCAAATTTTCCACAGGAGGACAGGGAAAGGGACCTGATATACGGTCGGCAATTATCTCCTTATGAAGCTTAGCTAACACGACATGCGCCAAGTTACGAACAGGGGGCTGATGAACTGATGTAGCGATCCTAGGACCGTGAAAAGGGATACGAAAACCAAACGTAAAACCCTGAAGTATGAAACTAGCAGCCTGCCTATTGGGGTAACATTCTAACAGCTCAGCCAAAGGAGCCAGCTTGATTGGGCTACTGGCCTTGCGACGTACTGCCGCTGTTGCCAGAACCCCGTTTTTGCTGTTGGCGCTCCCCTGTGCCCTGACGAGGCGTACGTGCCCGCTGGCATGAGGAACTGGGGTGGTTGCCACCACACAGTGCACAGGCGTGTCTAAACCTACAGGGGCGTCTAAGGCATCTGCCAGTACTATTGAATGTCCAGCAGACTTGCTGGGATTGAACCCAGTGCCCGCCTTGGCTAGAACCAGAGGCGGAAGTCTGCGCTCGTGCTAGCAATTGCCCGCTATCAGCCCTATCGCCCAGAGTGGGCCTGGCTGGGGTCATGGATTGCAGCCAAAGACCAGCATGCTCGATATCCCAACGAAGGGTGGGATCCAATGCCGCCCTCTGTCTGAAATTCTCATCGTACTGGAGCCAAGCAGTACCTGAGAATTCGCGGAAGGCACGATGAACAATGTCCTGATATTTTATCATGGACAAAGCCCGAGACGGGTAAGCCTGAGTCATAATGCCCATATAAATGGTATAGGCGTTCAACCAATTAGGCCACACCCGATCAACTTTCCGTTTAATAGCAGCCTCCCGCTCCTTGCCTTCATGTCCTTCCTTAGGTTTTGTTTCATTTTCGCGAAAAAGGAGAGAAAACAGGTCTATGTACTCTCCTCGCCAAATTTTCTCTTTGGTTCCTAACAATAAATGGTCCCCAAGAGGAAGCGAGGTATCGCCCTGTGGGTAAATACCCTGAGGTAGGGGCAAATGAACAGGCGCTAAAGAGGAATCAGAAGACGGCTGCCAAGGAGACACTGCAGCAGCAGGCCAAGGGAGCTGTGGGTGCTGAGGCACCAACACCCCCCCCATGAACACCACTGGGTGCCCAGGATTGCCCAGCGCGTGAGGACTCGTCACTGAGGGATCACGATGAAAGGCACTAGAGGCAGGTCCTTGTATAGTATGAGGGTGTAATTGTTGCTCACCTGTATAAGCTGCAGGAGAAGCCACGACCTGCGGCATGGTGAACCCTGGAGCCCCAGGAGTGAACGTGGTTGACGCTGAATGAGGAAGCTGAACTTGCTGACGCTCAGCTGCAGGCGAATCAAGAGCCATGGGAGGCACTGCAGGCAGACCAACCTGAGGCATATGCCCTGCAGGCTCTTCAATGGGCGTAACAGTTTCCAGCACACCAACCCTAGAAACTAAATCAGCAAGAATATGAGATTTAGTCATCTTGGAAGCCAACCTAGCAGATTTTTTACCTACAGGTCTGGAACTGGGACCCGCTTCGCCATCCATAGGCTGCCTGCGTTCTTTTTCCAGCGCCTCGATTCTAGCCACCAAGGCACAGATGGTCCCCAAATCCTCCTCGTCATCAGAAGATTGAATCTGCAGTGGTGGAGGGCATTTTTCAGCTCCTTCACAACCCCTTTCTTCTGTTGCACCTTCCTGGGTGGCATGGTGAAAACCAGAAAAAACAATTACACAATCAACAAAATTTAAAAACACCGCCAATATTCTAATACAATAAATTTGCAGTAACTGACACACCCAAAATGCCAGATAGAATTAAACCAAATCAGAAATATTCAATTTATTGTATTTTATTTATGTATTTTTTTAATTTATTAATTATTATGTTAAATTAATTATTAAATTAATACTATTAATTTATAAACTATTAGGGGGGGTAGGGAAAAGGTAAGGTGGGAGTGGATCAGAATCCAAACAATTTAATTAATTGCAACAAGCAGATAAATATATTCTAAACGAATCCAACACAGAACAATCAATTTAATAAGAAAAACTATTACTTATAAAAGTATAAACTGTTTAGGGGGGGGTAATGCTTCAAATGAATCAAAGAGTAACCAACAAACAAACAACAAAACTGCCTTTACTCAGAGTAAAACGGAAGTAAAGAGAAGATTTTAGGAAAATTAGAAATAGGAGGGGGGGAGGGGGATCAAACGAACGAACGCTGGGGCACGTGGAAAAAACAAATTCACAGTTAACATGGGAACATATAAGCCACTAAATGAAAATCCTAACACAAAAACTCAACAGGCAAGTAAATAAAGCAAGGCTTATACGCAAGTAAAAAACAAACGGGGTAAAAAAAAAAACGGGAATAACGCGCCGGCTAAAAAGCCGCCCGGGGGCGGGGGCAAACGCCCGCCGCCCAGCTGATCGGCGGGGAACCCAACAACACAAACAAAAGACTTAAACAATACAGGGAAGGTAAACCACTCTATAAAAATTAGAATAATTCAAACTGTAACAGCGATACGCCAACAGAGCCGCAGGAAGGGAGATCCAACCACATGTGCCGCGAGGCGAAAAAGGCAAGCACGGGAAGGAAAGGAGCAGCCTTTTATAAGGTGCTCAAACGCCCTTCCCTATTGGGTAAACGATCTCACGTGGCTCCAAACTTACATAATGCAAACCTTCACGAGTCCTCCCTATAATAATGGCGGCGGCAAATACGTCCCCAATAGGAACGACATTCTCTGCTTGAACATTAGGGTTGCCAGATCAGAAGCATCCCAAGCCCTGAGATTTCGGGGGCGGGCCCTAGTGATGTCATAGGGTGGGCCAAAGTGATATCATAGGGACAGGCCTGAATGATGTCACAGGGCAGGCCCGAGATATGTCATTAAGCATGATACATTAAGCATCAACCACGGTTGTTTGGAGCATACATGAGCATACATGAGTAAACATGAGTAAACATCCATTGGAACAGATTGTAAGGCATCAGAAACTTACATTTCAGATCTGTGCATATTTTTTCAAATAGTGAAACAATAGAACAGTTTTTATGTCACAGCCATTTACTCAAGCATTTGCTTCCTTTTTAGAAATTTCATACTTACTGAGATTCATTTTGATTTATAGGTCCAAACTAACTTGAAATCACAGCCAGATATTCAGCTGGAATTAATCAGCCAGAAAGCAAGTAGATTTATATCAGCTCAGAATCCATCCTGTTTGTTTGTTTAGCCTATGCATGTAGAAGCTATTGTTTTTATCTCATTGTTGGTTTTATTATTTTGAATGCTTTTAAATACCTGTCTTTAACTGTTTTTGCCAATAATTTTATTGTTTTAATTCTTTCTATAAATCACGTTGAGATTTTTTACAATAACGTTGCATATAAATGTTGTAAATAAAATACATAAATAGGTTTTAGAGTCACTGTGGCCCTTGGGTCTTTTTCCATTTTTAGGAACAAAGGAATCTGCCTTATACCGACTCAGGCCATTTGGTGCCATCTAGCTGAGTACTGATGACATGGACTAGCATTGGCTGTCCAGGATTTCAGGCAATAGTCTTTGCAGGCAAAGTATATACCCTACCACTGAGGTACAACCCTTCCCCTTTTAAAAAAGTACCTTTTAAAATTGTTCTTTTCAAAGCACTAATGAATGCACTTCATACCCAGGGCAGTTCTACACCATTCATTTAAAGCACATTCAACACTTATTTGAAGCACATGAATCCCACCACAGAATCATGGGAACTGTAGTTTGTTAAGGGTAGTGGGAACTATAACTGTGAGTGGGAAACTACACTTTCCAGGATTCTTTAGGGAAAGTTGTGTTTTTTAAATGCAAGTTGGATGTGCTTTAAACATATTGTGTGGATCTACTTAATAAACTTTGCCTGCATGTCAATTGTTTTAACTATTTTTTTTAAATGGAAATGAGCTGTAAAGTTTACTGGTTGACTGCTCATCATATCTCAGCCTAATCTGCCCCTCAGGATGAAAATAACAGAGGGGAACCATGACTACTCCGAGGAAGAAGGGCACACTTAAAATGTAGAGGAAATAATGATGTACAACCATAGTGTGAAATCAGATACTTATCAGGACATATTATGAAGAAATATTTGTATAAGCATGACTGTCAAAGATGTTTATTATTTACACAACCTGTTTTTAAATGGTTTTTTTTAATTGTGTTTTTAAATTGCTTTTTGTGTTTTAAAATTTGTATATTTGTTTTTATTGTTTTTAATTTCTGTAAACCGCCCAGAGAGCTTCGGCTATGGGGAGGTATATAAATGTAATAAATAAATAAATAAATAAATAATATATTTATAGTGCAATCGTACATTTGTTTACTCAGAAGCAAGTCAATGGGGCTTACTCAAACAGGGAAGCGTGCACAGAACTTCAATCTCAAGTGATAAGGAACTTCATTCACCCAACCCAGAATTCAGAATCATGCCACTTTGAGCTGTTTTGCAACTGTTTATACTTGTTTTTATGGTTATTGCATTTTATTTATTTATTTATTTATTTATTTAGTTGCATTTCTAAACCGCCCTATAGCTAGCAGCTCCCAGGGCGATGTACAACATGATAAAACCACAATATTTAAAATACAGCAAGTGTGTATTGTGCAAACAATATAAAACATTATATAAACAAAGTAAAAAAAACCTAGAAATAAAATAAATGAGATTAAAAAGCATAAAATACATTAAAATGCCTGGGTGGTGGGTTTTTACCTGGCGCCGGAAAGATGACAGGGAAGGCGCCAGGCGTATCTCATCTGGGAGGGCATTCCATAATTCTGGGGCCACCACCGAAAAGGCCCTAGATCTTGTTACTGTTCTCCGGGCCTCTGTATGGGTTGGGACCTGGAGAAGGGCCTTAGACGTCGAGCGGAGTGAAGGGGTAGGAACATAGCGAGAGAGGCGTTCCATCAGATAATGCGGTCCAGTGCCATTAAGGGCTTTATAGGTAAGGACCAACACTTTGAATCTGGTCTGGAAACATATTGGAAGCCAGTGCAGTTGGGCCAGAATAGGTGTTATGTGGTCGAATTTCTTCGTCCCAGTAAGAACTCTGGCCGCAGCATTCTGCACTAGCTGAAGTTTCCGAATCGTTTTCAAAGGTAACCCTACGTAGAGAGCATTACAGTAATCCAATCTAGAGGTTACCAGAGCGTGAATAACTTTAATTTTAAAGGGATTTATTTCTTATTGTGAGCTGCCTTGGATCCACTCTGCATCCCTACCTCACAGCGTTGTTGGAAAGACTACACACACACACACACACACACACGAGATGTAAAAATACATATACACTATATAATAGTTTGTTGTCAAAACCAATTGGTTATTGCAGAACATTATATACTTACTCAATTTATAAGATTTTCAGATAAGCAAGAAAATACAAGTTTTCTGACTTGCAAAGGGGTCCAGGTACTGCCTTATCAATCACAACCCTGACTTCAGTTATTGGCTACAAACCTGAAAAGGCAGGATTAGAGCAGCCAGCTATGAGCTCATTTAACTAAAATTGCAGGGGGTATGTGACATTTTGGTGTATATCTTGTGAACCAGACCGCCTAGAAACTTTTTTTTTTAATTAAAGCAGAGAGTCCGGAGATTAAGGTGACTCACCCAGAAACCCAGAGAGCACCCCAAAAAACCAGAGTCTCCAGGAGAAATCTGGAAAGTAGATCTACACAATACATTTAAAGCACATCCAACTCGCATTTAAAGTGCAAGACTTTCCCTAAAGTATCCTGGGAAGTGTAGTTTCCCACTCACAGTTATGGTTCCCACCACTCTTAACAAACTACAGTTCCCATGATTCGGTGGTGGGATTCATGTGCTTTAAATGAATGGTATGCCCTAGGTATGATGTGCATTCATTAGTGAATTGAAAGAACAATGTTAAAAGATACTTTTTTAAAAGGGGAAGGGTTGTACTTCAGTGGTAAGGCATATGCTTTGCATGCAAAGGTCCAAAATTCAAGTTCTGGAAAATAGTATTGCCTGGAATCCTGGAGAGCCAATGCTAATCCATGTCATCAGTACTCAGCTAGATGGTACCAAATATCCTGAGTCAGTATAAGGCAGATTCCTTTGTTCCAAAAAGTGGGAAGAGACTCAAGGGCCACAGTGACTCCAAAATTTATTTATGTATTTTATACCACTTTATTGTAAAAAATCTCAATGGTTTATAAAAGGAATTAAAACAATAAAATTATTTACAAAAAAGTTGGACAGGTATTTAAAAACATTCAAAATAATAAAACCAACAATGAGTTAAAAACAGACAAAAATGCAATAGCTTCTACATGTATGGTTAGTCTTGTGTAAACAAAAATTATTTTAGCAGGTGCTGAAAAGAGTACAATAAAGGCGTATGCCTAATGTCAATAGGCAGGGAGTTCCAAAGCGTAGGTGCTGCCACACTAAAGGACTGATTTCTTACAAGGCCAGAACAAGTACTATGTCAACCCCATAACATGGAAAGCAAATATTGAACTTGGCCTGGTAGCAAATCAGGAACCAGTGCAGATTCCAGAGCACAGGTATTATGTGCTGATAGGGTCTCACTCATGTCAGCAATTGTGCCGCAGCATTCTGCATTAACTGCAGCCCCTGGGTCAGGCTGTGCTGCAATAGGGATTTCTGTGACCATGGCTGACTGGCTGCCAGGATTTTTTTCGTTTGGGGTTTTGGTTAGGAATCCTGACTGGTTGTGGAATGCTGAGTTTTCTGTCTTACTTATAGGAATCTTGTTATGGTTGGTATGGTATTGCATTTAGTAAATCAGCGCTGTCTTTTGTTTTTCTTTTCTATTTGCATTTCATTTATCTTTAACCTCACTCCCTTTGATCCATAGAAGCAACAACAGTGGTTCCATGCGTTCAGCTCAACTCCCTTAAAACCATTGATGATGTACCTTGTTGGTTGCATTATGTTTTGTTTCTTGCCCAATAGTGGTAAAATAAAATTCACATACTGGGCAGTGTGGCTGTAATTGTTGTTGTTCCCAAGCTGCTGCCTATGAAGTTAGACCAAACCATGTGTGTTTTCTCTGTCAATTATTACTCACTGGAATTGGGTTGTCTGTCAAAGTGAGCTTATAGCAGCTCAGGGTAGACAGAAAAGGGTAGAAAATCTTCCTACTCTTACTCATTTCTCAGACCTCTTTCTGAAGTGAAGGGTCAAATCTACAAAGAAATTTGGAGCAGACATGTTAAAAGGTAGGGGCAGGGCATTCCAGGCAGGGGGTTGCCAACTCTACTTGGATATGGATATCTTTGCAAAGGATCCCTAGTCAAGCTTTATTAACAACACAATCCAAACCATATCTACAGTAGGGCCCCGCTTTACGGCGTTCTGCTTTAAGGCGTTCCGCTGATGCAGCGGCTTTTGTTTTTAATTTAAAAGCTATTTTTTCTCTTTTGCGCCATTTTCGCATCATTTTCGTGCAACGCGGCCCATTAAAGTCAATGGGGTTCTGCTTTACGGCGTTTTCCGCTTTATGGCGGGGGTCTGGAACGGAACCTGCCGTATAAGCAGGGCCCTACTGTACTGAGAAGTAAGTCCTATGGAGTTCTATGGGGCTTAGACCCTTAGTAAGTATGTTTAGAATTGCAGCTTTCAGGGGCATCCATCTTTACTCCTGAGTGCTGCCATCTAACATCTCCATTAACACTAGGCTCCTTTCTTCCTACAATGCCTTTCTGGTGCCTGGCCTGGCCTGGCCTGAGGGCACTTAACCCTTTTTGTTAGAAGCAAATAGGCTAGATTAAATGTTCCCTACCCAGGCTCTATCTTTTAGCTAAGATTTCTATCTTAATTTCCAATCAGAGAAGTGTTTTTGTTTGAATTGTATGCTCCAAGCAACTGTGGTTGATGCTTAGGGTATCATGCTTGACATCACTCAGACCCGCCCCTGTGACATCACTAGAATAAGCCCTTGAAATCTCAGGGTTTGGGATGCTTCTGACCTGGCAACTGTAGTCATGAGTCACCATTCACCAGTATGGTAAGGAAGAAATACAGAGAGTTTCTATTAAATCATACACTTGGGGTTGTTTGGGTTTTTAAAAAAATATTGTAGAGCTTCTCAATAAATCTAGGCCTTGGCTGTAGCTCAGTGTTAAGACTATCTGCCTAGCATGCAGAAACAAGGTGTCCGTGGAGGGGGGAGAAATATTTCTGCTGACATTCTTGTGCACAAGGTCCCGGATTCAATCCCCTGTACATCTGGGGAATGCGGACTGAGCCTGAAACCGTGGAGAGCTGCTGCCAGTCAGTGTAGAGAATACTGAGTTAGATGGACCAGTTTCCCATGCTGCTATAATCTGTTGTGGCCAGTTTGCCACCACATGTTAAAATCATGTGAAATTCATGGTTCTCCTTGTTTGCAAGCGAGAACAGAAAACTGGGTGAAATTTTGCTATGGCAATTGCATTTTGGTTTTATCAGGGATGGATTCTGAGCTGATGTAAATCTACCTGCTTTCTGGCTGATTCATTCCAGCTGAATATCTGGCTGTGATTTCAAGTTAAATTGGACCTATAAATCAAAATGAATCTCAGTAAGTATGAAATTTCTAAAAAGGAAGCAAATGCTTGAGTAAATGGCTGTGACATAAAAACTGTTCTATTGTTTCACTATTTGAAAAAATATGCACAGATCTGAAATGTAAGTTTCTGAGGCCTTACAATCTGTTCCAATGGATGTTTACTCAGCAGTAAGTCCACTGACTTGAAATGATATATTTCTCAGTAAGCGTGCTTAGTAGTCCCACTGAATAGCCACTTGCTTGAACCCAAGAGTATGATTAGAAAATCCATTTTACATGACGTTATATTTAAATGAAAAGAAAATAACAAGGGGAAATTACAAGGGGAAACAAACTCATCCAGTTAGAACATATGTTTATAGTTCTGTTGCTTTGTGATAACAATTCTGCAGAGAATAATATAGTTTTAATTTAGACCATTTTCACAAGTGAGATTAAAATGGCCTTTGAACCCTTCTCACTCTATGTATGCCATGTGTAGATGTTGTTAATGCAGGAGAGAAACATTAATTTTGCATCTTCCCCTGATAATATGTTAAATAATAGACAAGCTGCAGTTATGCATGCACTACTGTGCTTTGTGTTCCCCCTTTCGTTGGTTCTTTAGCTTTGCTGCATTACTTTCAAAAATATGCAATGTTTATTTATTTATTATTTAGTTGGCCGTTACTTGTCCCTTGGTATTACATCAAAGCCTGCAACCGAGAAGCTGGAGCCAGCAACAGTCAGTCACTCAAGGATAGGAAAAGTGTCTTTATGTAACCAGGTGTAGCTACCAGGTGTAAGTCATTTTGTCCATTCAGGAAGTAGACTTCTATATGCTCTTGATTATTTTAACCCACAAAAAGAGAAAATGCCTATGAATAGCTCAAGGTGAAATTTAACAGATATGCGTGAGGGTGCGTGTGTATGTCTATGCGCAGTACAAAGACTCCACCGTGATGCATCGTGAATATAATCATTCATTTCAATCTGAATTTTGCACTTGGGAAAGTGTTACAGCAAGGGATACTTCTTTCAGGAGTGGGACTGCAGTAAAAGTAATGGGCATGACCTATCCCTTCCCTGTCCCTCCACTATACACAGCTATGTGTTCAAGAAAAGATGGATTATGCATAGGGTTGGGTGAATCTGCCAATTTAAGTTTCTCTCCGTTTCTAATTTTTCCATTCTTAAGTCATTCTTTGCACTTCTAGTTGTTTATGATCTTTTTAAAATCCTCATGAAAATTCATCATCATTTTAGTGTGAATTTCTCCTAATAGACATTGTATGCAATTTTGCATAATATATGCATTTTTGCAAAACAAATTTTCTAATATAATGAAGTTTTGTATGTTATTTTCACTATCATATGCATTTTATTCACCTTTTACCCTATATGCATTTTTGTACATATTACTTGGCTGGAGAACTGCACTGCACAATTCAGAGAAGTGCAAATTTTGAAATTCTGTTTCAGAAAGTCCAAATTTGATAGGTTTGGCTTTCAATGAGAGCTGAATTGAATTCGTTCCCCATCCCTAATTGTGACCAATCTATATAGCTATGATCCATGCTAAGAGATCTGCCAAAACCTTGCTGCATTACAAAGCCTCTTATTCTCAGAGATGATATGGATAACTAGGCTGATTTTAAAAAAAACTTTAAAACTTTAACATTAAATTCCATTTGTGACCTCTTACATAGCATCCTTTGGCCATTGTGGACCCACCATGGGAGCCACAGAGGCTGGCACAAAACTATCCTCACCTTGAACTAAAAGTAAAAAAAGGGATCAGAGATCCCTGCAAAACAAAGCATTGTCAGCCAGCTCTCTTTTCCTCTTCACTGGCCTTGAAGCTATCCTGTAAATTTTTAGTTATTACTATGCATGTCAAACATGCAATAAAACATAAAAAGCAAAAAAGATGAAGTCAAACATGCAATAATAATAATAATAATAATAATGGGAAGGGACCCTTAAATTACAACTTGAAGGTCTGACAATGGATGAAAAAAAAAGGAAAACAAATTCAGGGAGCAATACTATTATATTATTCTCTCTGTACACACTTTGCCTTTAAAGCACATTTAAATCACATTTCCCTCTTCAGAAAATCCTGGGCACTGGACTTCCGGGAAGGGTGACTTCGCTTGTGCCTGCTTTTGGGACGGGCTCCCGCCTCAAAAGAAGCTTATTCAGATATAAATCAGTCAGAACATTTTTTTTTGACTGATGAAATTTCTCCCGGGCAGGGAGAAACGTAGAGATCAACCTCAAAAGCCTGTTTTTGTTGGGAGGACTGGATTTCATT
This sequence comes from Rhineura floridana, assembly GCF_030035675.1. Taxonomy (NCBI): domain Eukaryota; kingdom Metazoa; phylum Chordata; class Lepidosauria; order Squamata; family Rhineuridae; genus Rhineura; species Rhineura floridana. Next base: position 45,421,262 of record NC_084489.1, read on the forward strand.
AATTTATGAGATAAGGTCCAGCCATCAATGCCGGACGGACTTCCGAACAAGCTCTATCTGTTTAAGCGATACGTTTATCTTTTCTTTAAAGAGAGAATGGACTAACAGGCAAGCACCCTTCTTTCTATTATTTTTTTTACTTGGTTTAAATTGTTGCAGCAAAAGGAGATTTGTCAGATTGATCGGCTTTGGACAACTTCTGGGTGAGCTATAACTCTTCTCTGTTATTCACGAAATTAACAGCTTATCTCTGTTTCTGTCGCAAAAAGCTGTCCTGGAAGTGCATTTTAAAGATATAAACAGAAGAGGGATTTCTATTCCTGATTTCTATTCCGAGGAATATTATATTGTCTGGGACTATTCTCTTTTTGGTCTATTTTATTTTGACGAATCTGCTTCTTCACGACGCCACTAACTGTTTTGATGCTGGGAACTAAATTTGTTTTGCATTCTTGAACATAGAGAGATAAGGCAGGCTGCTCTGTTTATACTGTGATGTCATCAAGCCTGGAATATTAACCCAATTGTTGCTGAAATAAGAAGTGGTTCTTCTTTATTTTTGTTTTGCTTTGTTTTCGTGGTTTTAAAAATGGCAATCAAGAAAGTGGCTGAGAATCTGGAAGTAACTATGTTTCAGAAAATAATGGATGAGATTGAGATAACGAAACAAACCCTGCGACAGGGTAGTAAGGAGCTGAAAATTGAACTGAGCAAAATGACGCAGGAGCTTAAAGAAATAGGGGATCCTGTGAGAGAGGAGAATGAGATCAGAGATGAGAAAAGAAAAAATAAAGGGAAGATACAAGACCTGGAGATTGGAACAAATGTGGAATTGGAAAAAGATCTGGAGTTTATGGATTTTAGAAATAAAATCTACTGTTTGGAATTTAACGTTATCTCTGAAGAAATTAATGAAGATATTAGAGATAAAGTTATCAATGGCTTGGATAATCTTTTGGACTGGAATGACGTGATGGAGTTTGATATAGAGAAAATCTATGGAATTAACTGCAGCCATGTGACAATGGAAAAACTCTCAAGAGATGAGCCAGTGCATTTTGTAAAAAAGAAGAACAGAGATATGACTTTACAACAGTATTTCAGCAACTTATTCAGAATGGATGGCAAGAAAATATTTGGGATAGAGGAAATTCCCATCAGACTCTTATTATATGACTATGGCTACGACAGCAAGATTATTATGGAATACTGATAATGGAAGATTGGACACTGAAATTACTGGACTTAACAGGACTATTGAAGATGGAAGATGGAACTAATAGGGATAATGGAATAATGGCTATTGAAATTATTGAACCTAACAGATTTTGATGAGATGGATTAATCGAAATGTTTATTTGGACTATGGTTATCGACAATAAGATTATTATAATTATTAACGAGATGGATTAATCGACATGTTTATTTGGAGAAAAATTGATAGATATATTTCTTAAAGAATTGAAACCTCTCTTTGACTTTTTGTGGAAAGAATAAAGTAATGTTTATGAGATTTGATGATTAATTAAGATAACTACTGGAGGAAAGTGATTTTATAATATGATTTAAGAGGCAGGATTGTTATATATTGTAGACCTATAACTGATTTGATCTGTGACAAATGGGAAGTCAATATTTTATTTTATTTTGTTTAATTATTTTTGTTTTGTTTTGTTTTTTGTCTTTGAATGTTTTATGATTTTGTTTTGTATGTTTTATGAAAATTTGAATAAAAATTATTGTAAAAAAAAAGAAAATCCTGGGCACTGTAGTTTACCTTCAAGGAGTTACAATTCCCAGCAATCCTTAAAAAACTACAGTACCCAGAATTCTTTGAAGAAAAAATGTGCTTGAATGGTATAGTGTATATGCATAGAGCACAACTGAGGGGCCACAGCATGCTTCCTTTCCACTATTAGAGAAGGACGTCTGCCACTGGAGGCCACCTAGTGTCATGGCAGTAAGTTCTGCCTCTGTCACTGATCTGGCCATGGTGTTCCGTGTGCAATGGGCTCAAAACAGGATGTGACCAGGACATGGTGGGGAGGCCATGAAGCCAGGATCCTAAGCCCCCACACCCTCAGCCTTTCCCCAACACTACGCAAGCCCTGGAGTTGGTGTAGTTAATTTGTTCTCGTTGCAGTTAATGAGAAGGGAACAAAAGAAGATAAAACAAAAGAATTGTTAAAAAGCCATCTCCTTCATCTGCCCTGGCTGCAGCTGGCTGTCATAGTTTTGGATGTAGCAGTCGCTCCACCATGGATTCTTCCCCCGACACCCTTCTGCTCACACCTCCATAGGATTGCTCAATTATAAATTTATCATGTAAGTTATATGAGTGAGAAGAATATGTGCAGCTATATTAGGAGTATAGGAAGCTGCCTTATACCAAGTCAGACCACTGGTCCATCTAGCTCAGTACTGTCCACGCTGACAGGCAGCAGTTCTCCAGGATATCAGGCAGGGTTCTCTCCCACCTCCAGGGATTGATCTTGGAACCATCTGCATGCTGTACCATTGAGCTACAGCCCTTCCCCAAACATTTTATCTTGATATTTTGTGTTCCAATGGTGTGTGTCCTTTCTTTACATCTTTTGTAATATATGAGCTTTATCAAGTAGGCTATCATCCAGAGATGCTCATATCAGTTCAAAATCAAAGGAAAACCTGGACATGATCCCTACATTATTTTTTTAGCAGCCCTAGATTAGTAGACTATAACAGACCTGAACGATTACAAAGCTAAGATCCCCCCACCAATGCCATGGAGTGGCTGAACGGAATAGTGCACACATTTCTGGAAATGGCAAAAAAAGGCTAGGCATGCAGCTTGTTTCCCTCTCAGGCCCTAGAGTCTAGGAGGTTGTACCCCATCCCCAAACAAAGAAACGTGATGATGCCTGTACTTGGGTTAACAAATGGTAGCACTATTTGATATGTAATGTTAAGAGATTTACAAAAGGCCGTAGTATTATTTTTACGGAGCAGAATTCAATTTAACTGATGTAACAGGTCTTTGCCATCTCCTCCCTGCGGCTCCTACTGCACCCTGAAAATGTGTTCCAGATTGGGGGCTGCAGGTGAAATCCTATTTACGAATAGTGTTGGGTACAACCCATTATTGATGATGACAACCATGATGAACATGAGAACGTAAGAGGAACCTGCTGGATCAAGCCAATGGCCCATCTAATCCAGCCTCCTGTTCTCACAATGCTCATGGGAAGCCTGCAAGCAGGACCTGAGCCCCAAATCCCTCTCCCCTCCTGTGGTTTCTAGCAACTGGTATTCAGAAGCATACTGCCTCAGACCATGGTGGCAGAGCATAGAATCTGCATAGAATTAGAATTTGTCTAATCCTCTTTTAAAGCCATCAAAGTTGGTGGCCATCGCTACCAACTGTGGGAAGCAAATTCCGTAGTTTAACTATGTACTGTGTGAAGAAGTACTTTCAAATGTCCTGAATCTTCCAATATTCAGCATTGTTGGATGTCCACAAGTTCTAGTGTTATGAGAGAGGGAGAAAAACATTTCTCTATCAGCTTTCTCCATGCCATGCAAATATAATAGTAGTTCCTGCATAGATTTTCACCTCTTTAATTTATGTAATAATTAACGAGATATGTTTAAGTGCATACAACAAAGAACAGGGAACAAATGGTTTTTGCAAGGGTGGATGTTGAACTATATTGGGGGAGTGAAATTCTGACTTGAAATAAAAAAAAAACAAGACCTGGAGTTGCTAAGTATCTGAGATGGAAGCAGTTGGGATATTTGGTTATTATCTCACTGTCAAGTATTGTGATAACCTCTTTTTCTGGTATATATGTAATATTTTAGGAGGTGTTGCACAAAGAATCGGCAATTGTAAAGTTAATTTCCTGCCCAAATGGGTAATACCTCTGAGTTAAAATTAAAATAGGCATCTTAGAAGCATATGCTATCAACATGGTTCTGTTTTATGGATAAAGCATTTTTATCTATAAAGCAGAACCCCAGAAAGCTACACACTTAATAATATGAAAAAATGTAGGTTTCTTCACACACATTTTAGGAATGATTCACAGCAGGAGGAGTCGACGGGTGGGGTGGAGGGAACCAAGATGTTTCATTTTACTGGCACTCCAGTGCTAAATATTTGCATAAGTCTATCTCCTTGCAACAGCTTCCTTATATCATTGTCACATCAGTGTAAAACTGCAATTTGGGATGTTGGCAAGGACAGCGTAGTCTCAGTGATGTATCTTAAGCTATTTGCCTGCTGACACAATAACCATAGCCTGGCAAACTTTGTGTATGTTTACTCAGAAGTAAGCTAATGTGAATTTACTTTGAAATAAATGTGCATAGGAATATAGCCTTACCAAGTAATTTTTGAAAATCATAAAACCATAGAGTTGGGAGACCTAAAGTGTCAGTCTCTTCTTTAAGATCTGTCCAGCTCACCTTTCTCTGTCTATGCACTGAAGAGCATCAATCCTAAACAGTGTGTTTTTGGCAAATAAGGTTCTTCCGAACAATTAGTTATTGATAAACCAAGCAAACCAACTAGAATATGCATAAAAATATGTATTATCTATGTTAGTTTGTTCCAGCAAAACTAACAAACAGTCTTGTGGCACCTTAAAGACTGTTAAATTTATTGCAGCGTAACCTTTTTTGAAGCACAGTCTAGTTCATCATATGTATGAAGTGTTATCCTAAATATTACAGGTAAATATATACATGGTTTGTGGTAGGTGGGTAGAATGGTAAACAATAAGATCAGAGGGAATGAAATGCAGAAATAATAGCGAGTGAAGATTACATAATTAACAGAGGTCATCACAAAACAGTTGAATACTTTTAAAATGAATGAGCAGAGCAATCTTGTTTGTGTTTACTCTGAACTAAATTCTACTTCACCAATGGAATTCAGTCCCAAGAAAATAATCCTTAAGAAGCTCATTTAGAGGCAATTCACAGAATTCAAAGGGCTATATCAGTGCGACCTGCCTTTTCTCATCATTGTGGTAAAGATTCTGAACAAAACATCTTATTTTCTTTAAAAATGAACATTAAATATGGATTTATAATAATTAGTGACAAATAGTGTTTGCTAATTAAGTACATAATTTGCCTGGCCACATTGGGAACTAGGATTGTCTAGGCATGTTATGTAAGTTGATGTAAATAATAAAATATGGTTTTCCAGGCTCCAGCTGTTGGCAATAGCTGTTATCCCTAGGTCTCTTGGCAATGCAAGCTTCATACCTATAATGTACCATGGTGAGTGAGTCAGTAGCTTTGTGGAAACTTAACAAGAATCTTTGTTACTTTTCTTGACTTCAGACTTGGGGAAAATTGCAAGAAAGCCAAACCAAACATTTTTATGAGATTGCTCATCTCCTATATCCACCTCTTTTTGAGAGAGAGAGAGAGAGAGAGAGAAAGAGAGAGAGAGAGGCAAAACACTGGAGCATGCAATCATAGGTGGAGCTGCTGAAGCAAACATTTATCATTATTTTACTCTTAAGTGTTTTCTTTTAAAGGTTATATGGAGCCAATCAGCTGAAACTGCCATCAAAAGCAGCAGACAGCTGCTCAGCTTTCCCACAAATGTATCTAGTGAAAAGAAAGAAAACCAGCTTGCTGTAAAGAGCCATCAGCTGGATGGGCTTCCCAACAAGTGACTTGCCTGTCTGTGGGGCATTCAATTCCATGTGTTTTGTGGGCAACATGAAATGGCTCTTCAAGTTTCTCATGCTGTTCTTAAGAGACCAAATTTGGGAAGCCATTTTGATTATTCCTGAAGGAGTGTGAGGGTTGCCCGGTCTGGTCTGTCTGGTTTCAGGTGCAGGGATGTTTACCATCAGGGCTGGCTCAAAACATTGTGCCACCTGAGGCAGACCAATAGATGCTACTTTTGGTATTCCATGGTATTTGACAAGTGACCTGGAATAGTAGTCAGCATTTGACCAAAAATATAAATTGATATTTCATCAGGACAGCTGTATTTGACACTGACTTAAATGTTGATGTAAAATTTCACATGATTTAACATAGAGAAATTCAGAATCTGAAATTTTGGCTGTTTTGAAAGAAACTGAATATCCATGAACATATTGGAAATATATGAGCTTTGAACTTTTGACTCTCTTAGAAGAGAAATTGTTGTTTATAAATTGGCCCCTTTCTCAAAGTTATATTTCTTTCAATTTCAATCAAACTTGAAATAAGGAAGGGAGCTTTGAGATTCCAAAGTAAGGTCTAGTCCAGGAGACAACCGCTGCTCCTGATTGCTGAAATGGAAAAAAAATCCTGAATAATTGTCCCTGTGTGACCACAACACACCATTTTAAGTTTTTCATGTTACAGCTACAGTGTTTTCACTCATGCTTAACAAACTATGATTTGGCTTAAGATATAAAAGAAAAATATAGTCGCTCTTAACTACATATAGTCAAAAATTAGACAGTTGCAACATGTCTTCAAATTATTTGCATATTCTTTGCTCACAGAGAAGATGCATTATAGCAGAGACCTAGGTGAGAACCATAAAAGCTTTACCCTCACTCTCAATTGACTTTATTTTCTCTCTGTGAAGTCATTATGCAGCCAAATGTATATAATGCAGTGACATCATCCTGTTTGTTATGTGATCCCTGATTGTCTGGGATCACTTATGTTTAAAATCCAGGAAGGAGAAAGAAGCAGTAAATGGGGTGGGAGAGGCAGAATGGTGTTAAAGCAATAGCAGCTAAGTGTGCTATGGGGACAGAACAGGATGAATAAATGGTGAAGATTCTCATAAAGTGTTTAGGGGGCCTAAGAATTGAATATGGGAAAATATGCCATTCAATTGTACATTTAATATAGACTTGCAATATTCAACACTTGAATGTGGCATGTAGTGATGACAGTGGGGAAACCAAACTGATTGTCCTAGATGTGTGATTGGAGGCACTGAGTATAACTTGCCTTTCAGGACTGTTTTACACCAACAATACCTTTTTGATTGCTTTTGAAGTCTTCAGTCCACAACTGCTTACGGGCTCCTGGAATGGTGAAACCCTCATTTTGTTCCTTCAAAGTGGAAAGAAGCCTGGCCTAAATTAAGGTTGGAGTGCTTTTCCCAAGGCATACTGAGTGTTATGGGATTTCAGGCACAGTATTTCAATCTGTTAATTCAGAAATAAGGGGAAAAGAAATTGCCACTATATTATGGCTCTGTCTAAACAATTCAGTATGTTTTCTTTTCGTGCAAATGTGATGCAGCTGCTTTGAGGACCATATTTACAATACAGATCCTTTATGAGTAAACCAAGACAATAATGCTACATAGACATAATAATTGGGGTGGGGGAGTGGTTTGAAGTGATTTACTAAATTTAGATTATTAATTTTTTAATGGCATTATTAATTTAATTTATTTTTAGATCAGGATAACAAAAGGATGCACACCTTAATGTGGTGAGGGGGGTTGAGAGCACCAAAGAAGCTGAGAGCAAAGCCACCAGGAGTCTAGACCAAGAGGCTAGACTCCAATCAGGGTCACCCAGGGCAGAATGGACAAAGCTGAGACACCAGAGTAAGATGCATCCAGACTCAGAGGAAGGCAATGGTAAACCACCTCTGAATACCTCTTACCATGAAAACCCTATGAATAGACTATCCAAAATGCAACATGAGATAGTGCCGGACGATGAGACCCCCAGGTCAGAAGGCACCCACCAAGCTACTGGGGACGAACAAAGGACAAGCATGGGTAGTGCTGTGACTAATGACGCAACCGGGTCAAAGCCTACAGGAAGCCCAGAAGCTGATGCGCACAGATCCAAAAGGAGAGTCTGGAGTTGTATGACACATACAATAGGAACATGGAATGTGAGAAGCATGAACCAGGGAAAGTTAGAAATTGTCAAGAAAGAAATGGAACATATCAATATTACAACACTTGGCGTGAGTGAATTAAAATGGATGGGAATGGGACATTTTCAGTTGGCAACTACAAAATATTTTATGCAGGAAATGAGAAATCCAGAAGAAACCAGGTTGCTTTTATAGTGAGAAGTGATGTAGCAAAAGTAATTAGGAGCTATAACACAAGGTCTGAGTGAGTGATATCAATGAGATTAAATGGGAAACCTATCAACATAACCATCATCCAAGTCTATGCTTCAATGGCAAACACAGAAGAAGAGGAATTGGAGAGATTTTACCCAGAAATACAGGAAGAAATTGATCACACACCAAAACAAGATGTGCTGATAATCGTGGGGGGCTGGAATGCAAAAGTAGGGAACAGACAAGAACTAGCAATTGTGGGGAAATGGGGCTTAGGAGAAAGACTTATGGAATTCTGTGAAGCCAATAATTTGTTTTTTGCAAACACATTTTTTGAGCAACTGAAAAGACGACCATACACATGGACAGCACCAAATGGTCAATATAGGAATAGTTCCATACTTTCTGCGAAAACAAGACCAGGAGCAGACTGCAGTACAGATCATGAACTGGTAATAGTGAAAATCAGAGTAAAGCTAAAGAAGAAGAACAAAGCAATCATAATGCCAAAATACAATTTAAATAACATCCCCAAAGAATATAAAGATCAAATAAGGAACAGATTTGAGGCTTTAAACTTAGTCGACAGAGAACCAGAAGAACTATGGAGTGAAGTCAGAGACATTATCAGGGAAGAATGGAAAAAGACAATACCTCTAGTTAAAAAGAAAGACCTCAATGGATGACTGAAGAAACTCTTAAAATGGTTAAAGAAAGAAGGAAAGCAAAAGCAAAAGGAGATACAAACATGGTCAGAACCCTAAATGCAATAATACAGCAACTAGTACATAGGGACAAAGATAACTATTACAGTAGTTATTGGTTATTGTATAGAAATAGAAGAGGACAACAAAAAAGGGTAGAACAAGAGTCCTATTCCAAAAGATTAGAGAAATGAAAGGAAAATTTAAACCAAGAGTAGGCATGTTGAATAATCAACAGGGGAACACACTGACTGACCGAGATGAAATAAAAGGAAGATGGAAGTAATACACTGAAGAACTCTGTAAAAGATATGCAAGGATGACAGATTCATTCACAGAAGAACTGTATGATGAAGAACCAGAAATTTTAGAATGTGAGGTGAAAGCTGCTCTTAAAATGCATGGAAGAAACAAATCACCAGGAATAGATGGCATACCAATAGAGTTGCTACAAGCTACTGAGACTGAATCTGTCCAAATGTTGAAAAAAATCTGTCAAGAAATATGGAAAACAAAACAATGGCCGACAGACTGGAAGCGTTCAATACACATCTCAATTCCAAAGAAAGGGGATCCCAGGGAATGCAGTAATTATCAAACTATTGCCTTAATGTCCCATGCAAGTAAAGTAATGCTCAAGATTCTACAATAAAGGCTCTTACCATATATGGAGCGAGAAATGCCAGGCGTCCAACCTGGATTTAGAAAGGGAAGAGGCACCAGAGATCATATCGCAAACATACATTGGATAATGGAACGGAGGAAGGAATTTCAGAAGGAAATCACCTTGTGCTTTATAGATTACAGCAAAGCCTTTGACTGCGTAGATCATGAAAAACTATGGAATGTTTTAAAAGAAATGGGGGTGCCACAGCATCTGATTGTCCTGATGCACAACCTATACTCTGGACAAGAGGCTACTGTAAGGACAGCATATGGAGAAACTGATTGGTTCCCCATCGGAAAGGGTGTGAGACAGAGGTGTATTTTATCATCCTACTTGTTTAATCTATACGCAGAACATATCATACGGAAAGCGGGATTGGACTAAGATGAAGGTGTGAAAATTGGAGGGAGAAATATCAATAATTTAAGATATGCAGACAATACCATACTCTTAGCAGAAACCAGTAATGATTTGAAATGAATGCTGATGAAAGTTAAAGAGGAAAGCACAAAAGCAGGACTACAGCCGAACATCAAAAAGACTAAAGTAATGACAACAGACATTGAACTTGTCAAGGATGATCAATACCTTGGCAAAGTCATTAACCAAAATGGAGACAATAGTCAAGAAATCAGAAGAAGGCTAGGACTGGGGAGTGAGCTATGAGAGAACTAGAAAAGGTCCTCAAATGCAAAGATGTATTCCTGAACACTAAAGTCAGGATCATTCAGACCATGGTGTTCCCAATCTCTATGTATGGATGTGAAAGTTGGACAGTGAAAAAAGTAGATAAGAGAAAAATCCTCTCATTTGAAATGTAGTGCTGGAGGAGAGCTTTGCACATACCATGGACTGTGAAAAAGACAAAACATTGGGTGTTAGAACAAATTAAACTAGAACTATTACTAGAAGCTAAAATGATGAAACTGAGGTTATCATACTTTGGTCACATAATGAGAGGACATGATTCTCTAGAAAGGACAATAATGCTGGGAAAAACAGAAGAGTATAGAAAGAGGAAGACCAAAAAAGAGATGGATTGATTCCATAAAGGAAGCCACAGATCTGAACTTACAAGATCTGAACAGGGTAGTTTATAACAGATGCTAATGATGCCCCGCTTGCCGCGCAGCTGACGAGCAGGGCATGATTGCAGTTGGGAGTGAAGATGCTGCCTCCATCTTTTAATGGGGCAACATCGCGCATCATGCCTGTGATGTGAGTGCGACGTGCAGCGTGAGGGGCGGAGACTACAGGACTATTTAAGTCCAGCTGCCCCTCCTACCTTCCTCTTTTGCTGTGTGATGCCTGTCCCCCCCCCTTTCATGGTGTGCCTATGGGGTCGCTTCGGGGCCGAGTAGCAATTTTTATCCTGCCCACCCTCGTTGGCGGGCAGGTTTTTTGCTTGCTCCACACTATGGGACTGGGAGGGAATCAGGTTAGGGGGTGTTGTGTTTAATAGGCAGATTCGGCTTATTTGGCTAATCGAAGTATTCAATAGGTCATGCCCCACAGGGCAATGTAGTTAGCACTGGTGTGGGAAGGTGCAGGAAGGGAAATAGGTAAGGACAGCTAGGTGGCCCCCTTAGGCACCTTTGGAGGTGATTGGCGGTTCCGGAGGTCTATCTCTCAGGGCTTTACGGCTCGAGGGCAGGATATGGGCTGCTTCTGGGGCCAACTTATCCTCATCTACCCAGGGGTTATACAGCCCTGGGTGGGGATGACGTGGGAAGGCCCCCCTAGTCACCTGCAAGGTGTGGCCGGGGTAAAGGGTAAGCAGATGGGCTTGCCCTTGCCCCAGCAGTGGCTGGTCACCCGAGAGCTATGTGGCAAGCTACTTGCTTATAGACAGTTCCCGCACCTAGGTTTCCCTCTGCAGGTCACTTTAAATTGGATTTTTGTTTGATATAATTTAAATAAAGTGGCCCTTGTTCAACCCAAGCTGATGTCTCTGTGTCTTATTTCACCCCTCAACTGCAATTGGAGGTCGCCATAAGTCGTAATTGACTTGGAGGCACATAACAAGAAAAACAAAACAATGGACCACAGATACCAGGTGTAATTTCATTAAAGCCTAGGATTCAAGGAACGATGAAACTTGTTTAGGGGTGGGGGAGATTCAATTCATATTTAAAAGCGAACCTACCTAATTCACACTTTCCAAAACAATATGAGACATGAAGCACCACCATCCTTAGTAATTCACACTTCTCCAAATTTTGCAATGCAATTCTCCAACCAAGTAATGTGTACAGAAATACACATACTGGGGTAAAGTGTCTATTAAAATGCATTTATTGATAAATAACTTAAATGCATTATTTTAGGGGAAATTGCTTTGCAAGAATGTATATATTAGGCAAACGTGCATACAAATGTGTAAAATAGGAGACATTTGCACTGAAATGCTGATGAACTTTCATGATAACTTTTTAAAATGTTGGAAACTGGTGTGGAAATGTGGAGAACTGAACTTAAGATTGGAAAAATGAGAAGCTGAGAGAAACCAAAATTAACAGATTTACCCTTCCCTAAGCGTGTTCCAAGAGCCACTCTTTGGCAACCACTCCCACTCTGGTCAAAGGGCTAGATAGCATCAGTGCCCATGAGAACTTCTGTAATCCTCAACACTGATGCCAGCCTATCTACCACCTTTAAAAATCATTTCTGGCCTGGCATTCTAAGCAGTACCAAGCGGGTGGGTCTATCCAGCATTTTAATTTCCAGCCATGCCCCAGAGTGATGCTGTATTGGAGACACTGTAGGAAAGTGGAATGGCAGCTCAACCCAGCTTTCCAACCCTGCTTGAAGTACTGCTGCCCACTAGTACCAGGTAAGCCTGCCAGCACTGACCGACAGCAGAGGGGGCCCAGCACGATGCACTATGCCCAGGCTTCATGCAAACCTGGATCAAGCTCTGCCAGGCCACATGGCAAGGTGCTTTTCAAATTGGAGGGCACTTTCAAAGGCAGTTTTTGATATTGTATGGGGATTAGCTCTCCAAATAGTCAGAAATTTGTTTAATTACTATGCAAGTTATGCTCACCTTTTTCAGTTTGTTCAAAGCAGCTCATGGTAAACATGAACGAACAAAATATAAATAGGGTGCCCATGTGTCCTACTTTACAGAGTTCTCTGTTTGAAGCGCTGACTGGTCCAAGTCCAGTTTGAAGATAAAGAACCTTAAGAAGGGAGAGTAAGCAGGGGCCTCCAAATTGCCCATCAAGGAATTAGCACCTGTACAGCAGTCTGAGTAGGTCTGCTACTCAGGTCACCGGGTCACAGTCTTCCCTACTGTGGTATCATATTTCTGTTTCTAACTTTGCATGTATACATATAGAAAAGCATATGCAAGTTTTAGACAAATCTATGTCCTTCCTTTTGGTGATGCATTTCCTTTGTTTGGTGATGAATAAGTGTGCAACATACTTATTAAAGACCCGACAGCCCCTTCCCTGATAAAAAGAAACTATTAAATCCAGAAGCCAAATAGAGCAGCTGTCCTCAACCTGGTGATTGGGGCTGAACTACAGCTGCCATCATCCCTGACCATTGGCCATGCTGGCTAGGGCTGATGCAAGTTGGAGTTTAATAATGTCTGGAAGGCACCAGGTTCAAGAAAGCTAAAAGAGAGCTTCTATCATGTCCATTTCAATCTTCCTTTCATTCACATCAACAGACCTTCCCTCCTTACAGGGGATTCCCCAGTAACCACATGCATTCCACTGAGCTAGTGCAATTCTACTAAGCAAATGCAAGCCCCTTATGTTATGTGAGTCAGGAATAAATATGATCCTGGCCTCAATCCACAGTCTCAATTGTTCTCAAAAAGATTCTCATGTATCTTAAAGGTATTCTTATGTCACTTGAATTTACTTAGGTCTGTGTTCTGATCTTCTGGGATCCAACTAAAAACTCAAATTGAATTCCAGGATCTCCCCCCCACGATTAGTTTGCAAAACAAGTACAGAGGGGTAGTCTTATTCATTGCTACATATACAAGAGTCATTTATTGAGAGTATAAGGCCTTTAGGGCAGGGACTAGTCTTTGCAAGTTGCACTGCAAGACCCACATGCATAAATGGTATAATCATCTTCATCATAGCAAACTCGGGTACTGAGTTATGATGGCTATGTAGCCGAAATGGGAATACTGAGAAACAAGAGGGACGTAACAGCATTCGCAAGGGAACCCCAAGGTTTGCAGAAGTAGGAAAAAATAATGGGGACCCCCATGAGACCCCAATGGCCACAATACTGAATGTTATCCATTTGTTTTTCCAAAAGACCCAGGGAGTGTTATACCATTGTTGTGTAGTGTTGTTCCTGGAGGCTTTTGAGAAAGGAAAATGGCAGCCACCATCTCAAGAAACGCCAGGCCACAGCAATGAGTTTTGTCCCACCCAACCTTTAGCCTCCCAGCCCTGAAAATTGACTGGGGTTTGTCATCTATTTCATCACTCACACTTCCAACCTAGATTAAACCCAATGTTTTCATCAACACTAGGCTGTGGGCATACCAGTTGCTTCGAAAGCAGCCAGAATGGTTTTTCTGGCTGTGTTTTGAAGCGACTCTGCCCTCTGCTGGCCACACCTCCCTTCTACTGACTTCAGACCTTTCAGGACCACCCACAGCAAAGTGTTAGGCCAATTACTGTCTCTGCCTGAGCCTGCAGCAATGTGTTTATATTGGCTACACCTGGAAGGCAAATGAGTTGATCTACCAATCAGTTGCAAAAACTGTCTGAAGCTGAATTTAAAAAAAAAATGCACTCGAGCTGATCTGACCTGAGTTTTAGAGTAAAAAAGGATGGAGTTTGATTAGTGCTGTGTACCCCCGTTTTCAGAAAAGAGGGGGGAGACACACTGGAATTGGCACAACAGTGTGTCTCTACCCTAGATTTAGTACATTATTCATATCCATTAAGGATATATTTGGATGACAGCTCCTCATGCTCTTAGGTGAATATTGTAGCACAAGGAATTGCTTCCTTATCAGAAAGTCCACTGTGCTATCTTCTGGCCCCATGATAGTTATATATAACTGTCCCTGTAATCCATGTGGACTAACTGGGAACCAAAGTGAGCTGAAACATATTCAGTAGGGCCTGTTGAGAAATGTATCAAGGCAGGACTATGGTTATTGTCTGCTTTTCTTTTAATTTAAGAGAATTTACATACTCCTTAATCAGCAAACATCTGTTAAGCATTTTGCAGAAAACAACATAAAACATTCATTAAAAATACCAATACAATCAAATGTTAAAAATAAGTTGACCTGGATTTGATGTTATCATGCATTGTTTTATATGGTCATGGTTTAAATGTGTTTATGCTGTATATGTGATTTCTGAATATCGTTTGTTTTATAATTAAAGGTTTTAAAAATTAAAAAGCACCAAGTTGACCTAAAATTTATCAAAATCCGCAATAGAAGAAAATTATTATTTTCAAATTAATGTTTTAAAAGTAAGAAACAATACAGCAACCACATTAGTAACTTTTCATATACTTTTAAGGCAAGCATACATTTTCCTACACATTATAAGGATTGTACAGTCCATATAGTCCATAGTCCAACAGAGTCAGTGATGCTCAAATCCTGTGGTCATCAGTTCTTCATTCAACGGAAGCAATTTCTATCAAGGATGCTACATATCAGTTTCACATTAGTAAAAGCTCTACTTTTTGGCAAACTAAACTTGGAACAGTAATTCAAGTGCCACCTAGTAAAAACAATGGAAATAATTGAAAATAACTCTTGCTCTTCCACTGCAAAGTATTCAGTTTTTCAGCATTCATTCTCTAGGCATCTCAGATCATAGGGTCACCATAAGTCGTAATCGATTTGAAGGCACATAACAACAACAAACTCCCCTCACACAGCTACAATTCACAGAGTTCCCTGGGAAGAGGGATATTGACTGTTAAACTACTTGGGGAAGTGTTGCTCTGTGAGGGGAATAGTGGTCTCCTAACAATTCTCAGCACCCTTAACAAACTATAGTTCCCAGGCTTCTTTGGGGGAAGCCATGATTGTTTAAAGTAGTGTGATACTGCAGGTGGTGCCCTAGATCAGTCACCGGTGTTATGGTAGCTCCCTTGCACATTGCATCCATGCATGAGCAGAGAAAGGAGCTGCAGCACCTAGTCCTGCCCTGATACCATGCACTCCGACTTGCCCCACCACCCCCTCGCACCTGCGCATATTGCCCAGTCGTCTGCAGCAGAGAAGCTTCCTGAGTATAACCGTACATGTGAAAGCTTCGCTACTGCAGAGTGCATAATGATAGGAGGAGGGCTAGTCGGCATGGCCCTGTTCACAGATTGAGACAACAAGGGAGTGGTACTGTGGAAGGAGGTTAGTATAAAAAACAAAGGACTTCTCTAACTACTGCAACGTTAAAATGATTTTTCGTAGTTCATTTTCCAACTAGGGATATCTGAGGATTTTGTTCAGTCCACATTTTTAAGCAAGCTGACCTGATCTGGAATTCCCTCCCCTTAAATACTAGTCAGGTGCCTTCTCTGTTATCTTTTCGGTGCCTACTGAAGACCTTCCTCTTTCAACAAGCCTTTTAAGTAGAGACCTTATCCCAGTCTCCATCTGTGTTGGAATTGCTTTGTAAGATGTTTTTAAACCTTCTTTTTTAAAAATATAGATTTTTTAAAGCTTTTTAAAAATGTTTTTAAAGATGTTTTGTTTTTATATATTTTAAAGTCTGTTTTTATGATGTGTTAAAGTGTTTTTAGTGCTTTTGTTTGCCGCCCTCGGCTCCTACTGGGACAAAGGGCAGGATATAAATCTAATGAGTAAATACTGGACCAATATTGTTTTCACACTTGTCTATTTAGAATTCAGTTCTCAGCTCAAAAACCATGCCAACATGTATATAAAAATTCATATTTTATGTTAAAATGCATTAAAATGGGCATTTTTAGGATCAAATGCTTACTTTGTGGGACAAATACGTAAAAATAATGCATGTTTCCACATGTGTGTTTGTGTTCTTTTAAAAAACTCACAAAATAATTTGGAAATGGCATGCAACAGACTTATGAATGAACACATGTGAAACTGACACAAACAGGAACATGAATGATTTGTCCTTCCATAATCCCGACTAAGACCAACCAGCACATTTTCTGGGCCAATTGTCCAGTCTTCTCTATAAACTAAATGCTCTTCCCACTAGCACCACCAAAGCTGTGTGTCTTTCATGCTCAGCATTATTGAGCTTCTAATTCTGAATGCATTTAATGTTTGGATTCAGACTCTTGGATCTGAGCAGGCTCCAGGGTCCATTAAACATCATCATATCAAAGTTCATTCGCATGGTTAGTATTTTTTTATAAACACTTAAAATATGAAGTATGCATTCCAACATTTACTAAGTATAACTTTCATCACTAGGAGTATTTCCATATTAAAAAAAAGTGACTTTGTATTTGGTCTGTTCTCTGTAAAAAGAGCCATTATAAGAAGAAGTTTCCAGTTTTGTTGAGTAAGTGCTGTTTAATTTGTAGCTTCTCAGAGGATTAATTATAGCAAACAAGAGAAACATAAAGGATGAAAAATGGAAGGGTTTGTTTATCTAGATTGGTTTAAAAATAAGCATCATCATGTGCTGGGCCAACTGCCCATGCGTTCCAACTGGTACTCAGGGACGCAAAAATAATACATGTTGAGCCTCGCTTTTTCTGACACGTCTGGAGAACTTTCAGCTAACATGTATACATAAGACAGAATTAATTTATTTTAAGACAGAGTTGGGCACGTCAGGCGTATAGATTTGTGGAACATCAAAGCAAAGTACGCTTTGCACGATATACCATACAAAGGACTTGCAGGAAGAGATTTTATTAGGCAGGCCTGTACCTACTTACCTGGGAGTAAACCCCATTCAACTCCATGGGAATTTCATTTGAATAGACTGTAGAGGATTGTTCTGTAAATGTATTTGATATGCATAAGATATGAGAGATCAATACGAGGGATGGGCAGCCACCCCCTTAACAGGATCATTTGATCCCCAGAAAGGTGGTGGTGGTGAGAATATCATTTATTTCAAGGGATGGACAAAAGTCATAATGCTTTTGGGTGATGATCAACTTCCCTTGCTTGCTTTTTTCCTTATTTAACTAAAAAAAAGCTGTGCAACTGTTCCATGTGGTGGCTTAGCTATGCTCATCAGCCGATCTACCATTCCATTCCAGCTACCAAATATGGGCAAAAATGCCCCATAAAATTATGATGCTACTTAGAATAATTCTCGGGGCATTCTTTGGGGTGTGTGGAGATGGCTGCCCTCAAGGGTCCATGAAAGCAGGATGGCTTATTTTTTTTTTTGTAAAAAGAAAATAAAAGAAAGACCCTCGGCTGTTTGCATATTCCCTCATTGTCAGGACCAGATTTACTTCATGTGAATGTAGCTAGTGGCTGTTGACACATTGGATTTCAAAGCTACGAATATTATTTGAACATTACATGATTGATATGATTACTGATCACGTTTGTATTTCATTTGCATTCTGTGGGCCATAATGGCAGAGAAAAGATAAATAATGGGATATAACTTTAATAAATAAATAAGTACTTGAAGTGTATTACACTTACCATGGCATTACCATAGTATTTATTTCTTTATTTAAAGCATTTTCACCACCACCACCACTCCTCTGAAAAGTCTCCCAGAGAAGCTTACAAAGTACCTGCTCCCAGACTTACAATCTAAAAGGCAAAAGGAGAAGTGAGTGGGAGAGGAGGAAAAGCAAACTAATTCTTGGTTATGGAATTCTTATAACAACCACCTGGAATGGAAACAGTTCTTGGAAAGGGGGAACCAAAAGTTGCTGGTGTCTTAGCAGAGCTGATGCAGTGGCCCTGCTTACCTTTTCTCCCTCTGCTGCAGCCTCATGATTTATCAAAGTGAACTATACAAAATAAAAACTTCTTCCACAGCTGTTTATCCTAGGGTTGCCAGGTTCCTGGCCTGAGACTGATCCTGTATCTTTAGGAGAAGAGAAAGTCAGCCAAGTGCAGGTGTTCTTGCAACACTGTAATGGGAAAAGCCACAAGGTGGAATTCTCCCTTTGCCTGCTGAGACCCATCCCAACATTTGACATACACATTGGTTGATGTCCTACATTTCTGATGGAATAGTTAATTCCTGCAAGTGTGTTATGGTGTGGTGGGAAGACTTAGAGCAAATGTGGGGAACCTTTGATCCCCAGATGTTCCTGAACTACAGTTCCCATCTTCCCTAGCCATTGGCCATGCTTGCTGGGGCTGATGGTAGTTCAGCAACATCGGAGAGCCAAATGTTCCCCAAACCTGACTGCTCATAATAAATGCTGCTGTGAAGATCCAAGGGTAAATATATCCATGCAGACAACCATTTTGCAACACATTCTAGCAGAGTCATTATCTGATGTTTGGTAAAATCTTTACCATTTGACAGGATGACACAAATGGCCAACCTACCTCAGAGTGATAGAGAGCTCATCCTGTAATAGGTACTGAAAACAGGCAACCTCACATGCCATCACCAGGGGGAAGGGTTACTGTATTTACTCTGCTAGAGACAACTACAAAATTGTTTTATCCCATAAACTTCAACAGTAAAAGCAGATCAACAATTGAACCATCCCTACCATCAGACGGGTGGTGGCCTCTTCCTTGCCAGAGATCTCTAAGTGGAGGCTGGACAGTCTTATGTTGGGGGGTGCACTATCTCTGAATTTCATGCATCTGGCAAGGAATTGGACTAGATGGCCTATAAGGCCTCCTCCACTATTCGACTGTTTTGATGGGCTCTTTCTAAGAGGCAAGAGGCTAGATCCAGAAGGCAACAGTTCATTAAAAATAACAAAGTAGCATCATTCTATGAGAGCCAGTGGCTTCTTCTCTTTCCCATTAATTTATTGTTTCTTCAGTAGTGGATTTTGTGCCCCATGGCTATTGTTCCCTGTATGTTCATTGGGAATAGGTAGCCCCACTGAAATACTGACTTCTTGACACAAATCATTGTGATTCTTAAAAAGTTATAAAAGAAGCTAATGGGCTGGCTGTTCAAAATGCATGAATCAAAGGAGGCCAATGATCCTAACTGGAGGTTTTTCCAGTGAGGATGGTAGGCCAAGACATCTGTGGTCCAGATAAAGAAAACAGGATAGTATGCTTCCTCAAGGTTGCAGGGTAAATTATGTCACTTTAATGTGTCACAAATTGCATTCCAGCCAGTTTATAGTTCACAAGGGAATGCAATGCTGGTCTATACAGAATGTGCGATACAGCCAAAATCATTTGAAAAGGTTAGAGAGAAAGAGATCCTTTTAGCATGTTAATTGTCTCTCATGTTTATAGCAAAAACAGTGGGCTAATTCCCCCTCTCTTTATCTGTCTACAGAGAGACAGAGCTCGTTGAGAGGAGACTTTTGATTAAAGAGGGGGGGAAACTATTTCATGCATTCAAAATGAGTAAGGCAAGGAATACAAAGGGAAGGCCAAAGTGCTTTCACTCAAGATAGATGCTGGGATCGAAAGAAATTCTTTTACCCACAGAAAGGATTGTGCTAGCTCAGTGAAGTCTTTGCTTTTTATCTTTCAACAGCTGACTCCCATGCCATAGTAGAAACAGATTGTTATGTCCGTTTGTCATGCAACGTGGTTCGCTGCTGACTTTGAGCCAAACAAGCCTACAGCCTCCTTGGATTCACAGAACTAGCTTCACAGTTCTTTGGTTCTTGGCCAGAGGTAAGAAACACAAGAATAAAACCCAGGACTGGATAATGTCAGACTGGCTAGCACTGTGACTGTGAAACTGAATAATAAGTGTGAGCGGCCTGATACTAGTCCTTGCCCATCTAGCCCAGCCCACTCTGACTGGCAGCCCTTCTCCGAGGTCTGTGGCAGAGTTGTTGCTGTTTTCATCATACCTGCTCCTTTTAATTGGAGTTGCCTGGGACTGACCCTGGGGCCTTCTGCATGCAAAGCACATAGTCTGCCACACTGAGCTCTGGCCCCTTTGTTAGTGGGCAGGAATAAGGGGAGATGAAAGGACTCCTTGCTGTGTTCTAACTTGGTGGAATGATAATAGAACATTGTGTCTCAAAACTACCAAAAAGAAAGAAAAAGACAAATCATATCAGAGTATCCTTGTACACCCTGGAAAATATACAGGGCCAGTTCCCTGGACACTCAGACAGATAGGGTGCTATTACTATGGATAT
This sequence comes from Rhineura floridana, assembly GCF_030035675.1. Lineage (NCBI taxonomy): Eukaryota > Metazoa > Chordata > Lepidosauria > Squamata > Rhineuridae > Rhineura > Rhineura floridana. Next base: position 45,441,911 of record NC_084489.1, read on the forward strand.
GCTTTTTATAAAAAATATAATTTGTAACTGGATGCATCAAAGAACTTCCTATATTGTACAGAAGATATTTTTATGACCTAGGAAGTATAGCACAGATGCTAAAATGTCTTATATGTTTCAACAATGTTCTTCAGTTCTATTATTCCTCTATGGGTTTTTAACAGATTCTTTCCAATCCCAGCTGTTGTTCAGCTAAACAGCCCCCCTCCCTCCATCTCATAATGTTGCAATATCACCTGGACTTCACTTTACCGTTTTGTATAAAAGCACATCCACAGAAGAGTCAGAGACCAGTCTCAGGAGGTCACAGGAAATAAAAGTGCTACTGCTTTTGGAATGTTTTGCCTTGTTATTTTGGTTCAAAGGGTTCTTTAAGTGACCATGGACTTGCAAGGCTGAGTGTCAGGATTTGGGCTCTGTGAGTTTCTTTTGCGCAAAAAAAAAAAGTAAAAGCATTAGGAAATATAAAGCTTGATTAAAAATGTACAAAATCTAGTTTATGTCAAGAACTTCTAGGTCAAATTGATTTGATGCAAAACTTTAATCATGAGTATAAACTATTTCCAGTTGAAATAGAGTCCACTCAGCCTGATATTGTCTTCTCCAATTCTCATGATTTCATGCTAGTGAAAATCTATCATTCCATGTTAGTGAAGTCATCTAGACCTAAACAAAAGAGATTTACAATAATAATAATAATACACAAAACAATAAATGTAATATTTGTTATATGTATGAAATATGCTTAATAATGTCCAGCAAGCTGTCAGGTGACAACAATTTTATTGCTCCAGTTACAGACTTTTCAGAAGTATTAAAATATAAAATTAATAAAACAAAGAGCTGATGGCTTTTTTTTTCTTTTTAAACACCACTATTATACCACAGTGATGTTACTTCAGCAACTGGATTTCAGCACTGGGAATCTGTGTTATATCCATAAATCCCATAGGGGAAAAACATTTTTTTTAAAAAATGAGACTGAGAAAGGAAACATTCCCCTAGTCGGTTTCTTTGTACAGACCTCCAAGAGGTTTTCAGGCACTCCAATCTAGTTCTGATGGTTTTGGGGCACTAGATTTCCTTCAGGAAAGCAGCCCATTTGGCTTATAAATCTTTTAGAAAAAGGAACTTTCAGACTGATCTATGGAACCCTCACTTATAACTCCCAACACCTCAAAGGCTCAGATTTACTATTTATTATTTATGTCAGACTTCACACTATGCTCTGGACTTAGTCAGAGATCATTTGGGAATATATAGTGCCTGGAATGCTGCTGTAATTTAGAGAGTCATACAGCTGTGCTTAGGGTTTTGTATGCTACCTTGTGGATTTTGGTATTTGGTACATCAAGTCAAGTGGCTGCATGCAGGCTTTATGCTTATGTTCTCCGGGTCTGCATCAAAGGAAAAAATCCTCCTCAAGAAAAGAAATGGAACCAGAAATTCTGCACCAAGAAAATAATCAAAATAATTTTCTCAACATGTACATTTAAAACCTGGTGCACTGGTAGAGAAATTGTGATTGAAACCAGGGTAGTTTGCTCTGGTTCAGGTGTTGACTGGGCAGTAACAATCTTTGCATGGTGGCTAAATGACATGGCTACTCAGCCTCGCTCTTTCTCTTGTCTCTGTCCATGGTGTGCAAAGAACCAGCAAACTGTGCTTTCTTCCCTTTCACCAACATAGGAAGCTATCTTACACCAGGTCTGGCTATTTGTCTGACTAATTCAGTATCGCTACTCCAACTGGGAGTGGCTCTCCAAGGTCTTCCTCATCACCTGCCACCTGCTTTTAACTTAACATGCCAGGAATTGAACCTGGGACCTTCTGCACGCAAAGCAGGCAGGAGTGGCTTGCCTGTGAGGCAGAGCTGCAGTAAAAGGTTAGGCTGTTTGGGCACACTGGTGGAAGCCCTGGATTGGCTCCATTGGCATGCCTGCACAGCTGTGACCCTACTGCTGCCTCACCCCTCCCTTTCCTAGTAAGTGGCAGTGATGCTGCTGCCAGGAAGCTACCGCTGGAGCTGGAACTGGAGCTGTTCACAACTGACAGAGCCTTTTTGGTGGCAGTTCCCCATTTGTGGAATGCCATCCATGGTGAGGTGCACCTGTCTCCCTTAGTCTTAATTTTCAGGAAGAAGTTAAAAACATTCCTATCTACCCAGACATTTGATGGCTGAAAGATACTGCTCCTGGCAACTTTGAAATTATTAGCTGTGAGAGAGTGTTGATTATTTTAAATTGTTTTTAAATGTTTTCAATATGTTTTGTGAATGTTTTGTACAATTGTATTGTTTTACCACTTTGGTGTTGGTCTCCCTGGGCTCCTTTGGGAGGAAGGGCAGAATAGAAGTTTAATTAAATAATAGTAATGGTAATAGTAACAGTAGTAGTAGTAGTAGTACATGCATGTAATTGAAATTAGTGCAATTATCTTACCAACGTTTGGACAAAACTAAAGAAAAAAGGCCACTTTAAAACTGTTAACATGTGATATTTGTTTATTTTTATTTGTAGTTATTAGTCATCTCTGAACATAATCTCCAAGTGATGACGTCATTAAATCCAAAACAAAATTAAAACACAATAAAAGTAGTGCTGTCCAATTCCATTTTAAAATTAATATGTTCAAGAGGATTTCAGTACAAACTAATGGACACAGCATGCATACTTTCCCATGGATCTATATCAACATGAGAGTTCAGTTAGTTTGAGGGTGTTTTTTTAATTAAAAAAATTAAAATAGAGAATCTTAAAAAAACTATTTTTTGTGCCATGTTCTATTTGGTGTAGAGTATCAGAGAACATATTCATGCCGAAGGGTGCAATCCAACTGCTATTTATGCCGGGATGAGAGGAGTCAGATATGGTGGACCTTCAGCTGAGTCAGATGGGTCCCGGTTCAGCTGGGCTAAACTGGCAGTTCCTCATCCTGGCTCAGTTGTGGCTCAGCCAGAGATCCTCTGAAGAAGTCCAGCCCAGTGTAAGGGAAGCCGACAGAAGCTGGCAGAAGGCCCAAAAATGAGGCATTCAGAGGGAGGGGCTGAGGGGGTAGACTTACGCTACATCTTGGTCTCGTCTGGCTCCCTCCTGTGGCCGCTACACCAGGAAACGGGATGGTGGAAGAAAACATGTATTTTGTTTCCTTCTGCCATGCCTTGCTGGCTCAGCCAACATCCTCCCCTCCCAGAGGCTCCTGACAGCATTCTGGATGTGGCAGTCTTTCCGCTAGCTCCACCTCTGCCAGCTCCACCTCTGCCAGCTCCACCTCCGCCGGCTCTGTTCCCGCCAACCTTCAATGAGGTGTGTTGCTCTGTCTATGTACCAAGTTCTTAGGGCAGACCCATTGAAATTCAGGAACCTAACTTAGTCATGTCTATTAATTTCTTTGGGTCTACTCTAAATAGGACTAGTGGGGAATATCATCCTTAACCTAGGAAGTACTGTAATGTGCTCCATGTGGGGCTGCCCTTGAGGTTGGTCCGGAAGCTACAGCTGGTGCAAAATGTGGCTGCCAGACTGCTCACCGGGGCAGGGTATCGCTAACATGTCACCCCAATGCTGAAAGAATTGCACTGGCTGCCCATTTGCTACTGTGCCAAGTTCAAGGTTCTAGTTTTGGCATACCAAGCCCTATACAGCTTGGATATACCCAGTCGATCACTGCGCTCTGCAGGTGAGGGCCTCCTGCAGATACCATCTTATCAGGAGGTCTGTTCTGCACAACATAGGAAATGGACCTTTAGTGTGGCAGCACCTACCCTGTGGAATTCCCTCCCCTTAAATATTAGACAGGTGACATCTCTGTTATCTTTTCGGCGCCTGTTAAAAACTTTCCTCTTTCAACAAGCCTTTTAAGTTGAGACCTTATCCCAGTCTGCTTCTGTGCTGAAATTGCTTTTTAGTATGATTTTAAACCTTTTTTAAAAAACACACAATGTTTTTTAACTTTTTTTTAAAGATTCTTCAAAGCTTTTTTAAATAATGTTTTTAAAGTTGTTTTGATGATGTTTTAAAGTGTTTTTAGTGCTTTTGTTTGCCACCTTGGGCTCCTGCTGGGAGGAAGGGTGGTGTATAAATAAAAAATAAATAAATAAAAGTATATGGCCAGTGGACCCAGTGCAGAGTGGGCTTCCAAGATTCAGTACCTGGAATGGATGGGACGACTGTCATCAAAGCTCCTCTTGCCACCCTCCCTGATCCTACTGGCAGTGTCAGGTATCCCTTGGTTACTGTGACTGATAAAATGTTATTTCATAGATTTTTATTGTGTTTTTATTGTGATTTTATGGCTGTGTGAAACAAGTTGGGTTTGGGGAAGTTGGAAATAAAAATGGGCATAAAAATATTTAAATAAATATACAAATCCTAGACAGACTGATGTAATTGAGGCATTACAAGTGTTTGTGCCTTTTGCTGGCTTGTATAGCACTTATGTAGTGTGGCATTCCCTGTGAATGAACTTCTCTTTTGCTGAAGACTCACCAAAAGTTGAGTCTGAGCACTTTTCAGGTGTGTAGTAAGGCTGTCTTGTTAGGCTTGCTTTTGTTTGGCTGGTCTGGAGATGCTTTCAATTATTCACTGTCTTTCAGTTGATGACCTTACACGTGTTTTTAATCCAATGGCAATCTTGGCATCAGGCAGCCTTTTAAAAAATAAAAATAAAGAAGTTCAAATTAACAGTGCAATCCTAGGAATGTTTACGCAGAAGTTCAAAGTTCAGTGTTCAATGGATCCTACTCCCAGGTAAGATGCTCAGGATTGCACTCAAGCTTGCTTCATACCTCCTAACCTATTATGCCTCCCAAATATAGACATAATAGAATCATAGAATCATAGAGTTGGAAGGGGCCTTGTAGGCCATCGAGCCCAACCCCCTGCTCACAGCAGGAAATCCACAGCTAGAGCATCTCCCGCAGATAGCTGTCCAGCCTCTGCTTGAAGACATCCAGCGAAGGAGATCCCACCACCTCCCTAGGCAGTCGGTTCCATTGCCGAACTGCCCTTACTGTCAAGAAGTTCCTTCTAATGTCCAATCTGAATCTACGCTCCTGCAACTTAAAACCATTAGACCTAGTTCTACCCTCTGGGGCACCAGAGAACAAATCTGCACCCTCCTCTATGTGACAGCCCTTCAGGTACTTAAAGAGTGCAATCATGTCACCCCTCAGCCTTCTCTTCACCAGACTGAACATGCCAAGTTCCTTCAACCTTTCCTCATAAGACTTGTTCTCCATACCGGCTATCATCCTTGTCGCCCTCTTCTGAACCTGCTCTAACTTGTCTATATCTTTCTTAAAATGAGGCGCCCAGAACTGAACGCAGTATTCCAGATGAGGCCTGACTAATGCAGAATATAGTGGGACTATTACTTCCCTGGCAGCGATTAATCAGCGCTATTTCCGAAAACCAAGAGCGCCAATTTTGGCAATTGGTAAAGGCTGGGTCTCATTTTATTACTTCCTCTAAGGTGGAGCACATTCCGGCCTCAACTTGGTATGCCCATTATCTTGGACTTTTTTCTCCACCCACGACACCGCATAACATCCCTTTTGACCTGGACATTACGAACACGCCGCCGTGGCCCCCTGTTAAAGCTCAAGAAATCAGACTCCTCATTGACTCACTGAAAAACGGAAAATCTCCGGGAGAAGATTTTCTTCCCCCTGAAGTTTTCAAACAATTTCCTGAATGGTGGGCCCCCTTCTTGGCAAGTTTATTCACCAGAATAAACGACTCTGGTATAATACCTGAAGGGTGGAGATGTAATATTATTATCCCTATTTATAAAAAAGGTGATCCCTCCATACCTTCAAATTTTTGTCCGATCAGTTTGTTGGATGTTGCCTCCAAACTCTACAGTAAATTTCTTCTCAATAAGCTTGTAGACTGGGTGGAATCTTACCAGATTATCCACCCTGAACAAGTCGGCTTTCGAAAAGGTTCTTCCCCAATTGACCACTGCCTAACTCTCCACTTCTTGGCAAAACAAAGCATCGTCGGTCCCACAAAACATCTATATGCTGCTTTCATCGACTTGGCCACAGCTTTCGACTTGGTAGACAGGAATGCCCTATGGCTTAAACTGTTCAACTTGAATATTGACCCTCGTCTTTTATTCCTTATTAGAGCTCTATATAATAACACCTATGCCTTAGTTAGAACAAACCATTCTGGAGCTCTGTCTGAACCAATAGCGGTAGAGAGGGGTGTTAAGCAAGGTTGTCTTTTAGCTCCTCTGCTTTTCAATCTGTTCTTAAATAACATCATCCCCGCTCTATCTGGCCCTCAATATTTTCCACCTTCCATTGGGCAAAGGAAAGTGTCGGTGTTGTTGTACGCCGACGATATGGTCCTTCTTTCCTTAGTTCCCATTGGACTACGGAAGCTGCTGAGAAACCTACAGTCCTTTTGTATTGGAGAAAAGCTGAAAATAAATTACGATAAAACGAAAGTCTTAGTCTTTGGGAAGAGATTCGAAGGCCACCGTTGGCATATGACAGATCATCAGATAGAGCAGTCCTGAGAGTATAAATATTTGGGAGTATACTTCTCGGATACTCTCTCGTGGAAATGCCATCTTCAATATATTAAATCATTAGCGGCAAAAACAGTGGGTGCTATTCTAAAATTTTATCGGTCTACAGGCAGTAATCAGATCCTTCCAGCCTTAAAAATCTTTAAAGCTAAGGTGCTCCCACAGATAATGTATGGAGTCTCCGTTTGGGGATGGGACAATAGGAATATAACCTTCCTAGAGTCTATCCAAAACAACTTCCTTAGGCGCTTATTGTCCCTTCCTCCGGGTACATCAGCAGCAATGCTACGGGCAGAGACAGGCCTCCCCCCGCTGTGTGCACATTTACATCTTACCCTCATGAAATTCTTTAGATCTACCTATGCACTCCAAGGCAGGGAAATCCTAAAACTCTGTCTCGATCACCCCTTTTCCTTCAATTTATGGGGTTGTAAATTAGATGATCTGATACATAGATATCATATCTCTCTACAGGAATTTACCTCAATTCCAAATAACAACTGGCTCCGTGAGGTTGTCTTTCTCCACTCTATGAATTTAGACAGACTAGCTTTAATCAACTCTAAGGTTGCCCCTTGGTTTTGGAGGTTTAAGTTTGACTACCAATGTTCCTTATACCTTATACATCCCCTCCCTCTCGCACTTAGACAGGCTTTTACTGCTCTACGTTTTCTCTCTCTCCCTAACGCCGATAGAGAGGGCCGGATCTCTGGAATCCCCAAGGATCAAAGTTTCTGTATTTGTGGCTCTAATATGGCGGAGGACCTTCCTCACGTAATGTTTTACTGTCCAATCTATAAAAATCCCAGATCCAGATTCCTTTGGAAATGGACAGATACCTACTTGCTTAATTCAGTAGAGGACAAAATAACCTTCCTATTGTCTGACTCCAATTTGGAGGTGACCTACAATGTATCCTTGTTCGCAATTGCTGCGCGAAAACTTCGAGCTAATTATAATCCGTCTTATGAAATAGATGGGTTGTATTCATGTAATAGTTAGGGATTCGTTGTTGTCTGTTTTAACATTTTGTTTTAAATCTATATAAATTTTACTGTACCTGTTTTATGCACTTGTGTTGGCCTATGGCCCTGCAATTCTTAATAAAGTAAAGTATTACTTCCCTCGACCTGGAAACTATAGCTCTGTTTATGCAGCCCAAAACCGTGTTTGCCTTTTTTGCCACAACATCACACTGCTGGTCAAATTCAACTTGCGATCCACTACAATTCCAAGGTCCTTCTCACACGCACTACTGCTAAGCCGAGTATTTCCCATCCTGTACCCGTGCATTTTGTTTTTGTGGCCTAAATGCAGAATCTTGCATTTGTCTTTATTGAATTTCATTTTATTAATTTCAGCCCAATTTTCTAGTCTATCCAGGTCCCTTTGGATTTTATTCCTGTCTTCCATTGTGTTAGCTATCCCTCCCAGTTTCGTATCATCCGCAAACTTCATAAGGCTTCCCTCTACCCCATCATCTAAGTAATTGATAAAAATGTTGAAGAGTATCGGCCCCAGGACAGAACCCTGTGGCACTCCACTCGAAACCTCCTTCCAGTCCGAAGCAGAGCCACCGACGACCACTCTTTGAGTACGGTTTGTATAGAAATTTGTCTTCACAGTGTATGCAAACTAAAGATAGGATATTTATTACACTTTGGGTGTCTTTGGCCACTTGTGCCATTTTAATGTGCTGGATCTCTTTCATGGTTGTCAAGGCTGTACTTATTAAAAGGGCAAAACAGGGCGGGGAGGGAAGTATTTTCGTATTGTTTTCATTTTCTAATACAATGCCAAGGGAAGGGGGAGAAAAACAGGTGGTGACATCATAAATATGGAATCTGAAGGTCACAAACAGGAATTCAAACAAATGGGAATGTTCAGGAATGTATACTGTTAAAAATTCCGTCAAATCTCCTCTCCCCTGCCATCCTCTGAAACAGGGATGCACTGAAATGTAGTTTTTCATAATGATAACTGCATGGTATACATCCTTCCTCACATCTTTTCACATCTTTGTGAAATTATTTCAGCCTTAAAAGCAAAAGTTTTCTTTGACAAGTCACAAAAAACCCATGAGTAAAAATACCAAGAATATTACCAATCCCACCCTCTCAAAGACTACCCCACACTTTTCATCCTAATATTCTTATTCTACTTGAAGTGTTTACTCTTTCTTTCTTTCTTTCTTTCTTTCTTTCATATGATATAGTAGAATTTACATAATTCCTCTAAGAAGCATCCCAGAAATTATATGCAACAATGGTAAAATTTCATTGAAATGTTTATGACAGGAAGTTTTTGAGGTGGAATTGAGAGGAGGTTTTGTTTTTGGTTTCAGACAGAGAGAGAGAGAACGTGTGAGAGAGTATGCGTATATACTCGGGTACTTTTTCATATATACCTCATAGGTTCAGCATTAGGACAACTGAAGGCCAGGTTTGGAACAGTTTTTCTTGAAGGTTCCCCCCCCCCTCCATTCCAATTGTACATTTCACTCTTCTGACTGTTGGTGTGCTGCTCTACCTATTTGTTCAGGGGTTTCTTTCTCGCTCCACATTGTTTTCTCCAGATGGTGGAAGTTACAATCTCTTGGCTATTTTTACCTAGTGTCATTCTCTGCTGCTTTTCCACCGGCAATGCTCATCAAAGCTAGGCAGCAGCGGTGGAGGAAATAACAGCTGTGTTAGCCTCAAATTTATAAGCATAAAATAAAACCTTAATAAAAGAGGCATTGAGCTTTGCAAAAAAATAAAATGCTGATCAAAAGCACTCTTAAGCAGTGAATGTAAGGAAACCTTGCTCAAAACAAATCCATAGATCATCAGCAATGATGTTGCAGCATGGTAGTAGCCTGGATGATACTGATGACAATCCCAGCTCTTTTTTCCCCCTCCCCCCTTTTTTTTTACCATCAGTGCATTCCAGGAAGAGATGTCTGGGTGTGTTCACACGCCTGTTACTTCTCTGCCAGCAGTGCTATTGTTTTGCTGTAATTAATACTCCATTACCTGTGTGTGTGTGTGTGTGTGTGTGTGTGTGTGTGTGTGTGTGTGTGTGAGTGTACCAGAAAAAGAAACTCTCATATGGTTTATTAATTTATTAATTTATTTATTTATTGAAAGCCAGCCACTCTTGCCTTTCAGCCCAGACAGACATTGTCAGCCTGGGTTCACTCTCCTTTTACCAGGTCTTTGGTTCCTGCTGTTTGCAGAATGCTGCAGATGTCTGCCTCCACAGGAAACCCTTCCCCCTTCCTTAATGGAACTCGTGGGAATGTGGGGATCCTGGAACTGGAGCCCTCCTTCCCTTCCAAGCCTACTCTCTAAACCCCTATTGACTAAAGGGGACGTGAGGGGCGGGGGGAGAGAGAAATATCTCCACATCCCTGGAAACTCTTTTGCCAGCCTATTTTTCAGTAAATCCTTTAAATTAACCACTTCACTCCTGATTATAAGAGAGTTTTGTAATCTAAACAGCTTCTCTTTAATGTCCTGAATCATTTCCACCCACTTTCTGAAGTTCTCCATTTGGGTTGAATTACAGCATCCCACTTCCATTATGTAATAATGTTTAATAAATGAAAACAGGTTTGAACTCTGCAACAATTTGCAGTGTTTAGCACAGCCCCAACACACCTCCTTCATTTATATACTCTCTGGAATATGCCTCTGAATATTTCCCTAAAGAACCTAAAGCCTCTCTCTCTCTCTCTCTCTGTCTCTCTCTCTGTCTCTCTCTCTCTCTCTCTCTCTCTGTATTTCTCCTTTTAAAGTTGTCTCTTCAGTTTCATACAAATTGCCGCAAGTTAGTATTTCCTATGCGTTTGCTTTTTCTTTGGTGCACTAGTTTTAGCTGCCTGGTGTAACATTTTCACTGAAGCAGTTAAACCAATTTGTGCTAGATTCTCCACACTGCATACTGGTATGAGGTGTGTCTTATAAAGAGGGTATTTATATTGGATTTGATAAACTTCAGAAATTCCTTTTACATATAATAGTTTCCTCTAAGAAGAAATATAAAACAGAATGAGTTCAGTGGGATTTGCTAAAATAATGCCGTATAAAACTCTAAATCTTATAGACTACTACCAATCAGGGAGGAACTTGTTTCCAAAAGCTGTATGACTCAGATAAAGAAATATGGCTCAGAACTGTAATTCACCTTTGGGTGAGTAGCTTTGTTGCTTTTTACATGCCCTTTAGTTAATTTGTTTGAAATGGCTAATAGTTGATCAGTGTGTGAGTAAATATTTCTGGTTGTGAAACATAGGAAAAAGAAAACAAAAGAAAATTGTGATGTGCTATCTGAGGCACATTAGTGGGCACTTCACTCTGTCCTTTATGGGAGATTCCACATACTGTAGCCTTAAGAAAAATTAACATGAGAGCTTTGACCACCACAAGATGTTTCTTATGCTGTAACTACTCATGTTGGATTTGTGCATGCAGCCCAGCGGTTTGCTCCATGAGCAGTTAGCCACTGTACGGATCCATAGATAGTTATTGCTTTCTGTGCTGAATGGTTACTAAGCTTTGGTCCAGTATACACAAGCATCTGGAGGGTGGCAGCCCATGTACGATATAAGAAAAGTCCACTGTGCATGCATTCTTTTAAGAAGCGCCAAGTTAAATGGGGGAATTCTGTTTGTTTCAACACATGGATATTTTTGCAAAGCTTGAGCTTAATGTAAGGACAATCAAGCAGTCTGGTATTTTTAAGAAAGAAATTATGAATATTCAACTGCAGGGAATATATGCAATGCTACTCCTTCTCAGAGTAGACTCATTGAAAGGAATGAATATGAGTAACTTAGGCCTATTAATTTTAGTAACTCTACTCTGAATATGACTAGCACTGGATAAAATGTAAATGTACTGCCTCCAAGTCGATCCCGACTTATGGCGACCCTCTGAATAGGGTTTTCATGGTAAGGAGTATTCAGAGGGGGGTTACCATTGCCTCCCTCTGAGGCTGAAAGGCAGTGAATGGCCCAGGGTCACCCAGTGAGCTTCATGGCTATGTGGGGATTCGAACCCTGGTCTCCCAGGTTGTAGTCCAACACCTTAACCACTACACCACACTGGATACACTCCCAGATTATTATTCATTTATTAAAATGTTTTTATGCTACCTCTCACACTGGGTCTCAAGGTGGTGTACAAAAACTTTTTAAAAATACAACTTCAAACATTTAAAATGTAACAAAAATAAAAAGCAGTATTATGTCAGTAAACTAAAACATTCAAATGAAAAGTGTGAAGTTTTCTTTTCACTTATTGTTATAGGATTGTGGGGGTGGGTTTGGATGATATCTGTGAAACCTGTCTAGTTTATAATTGTGTGCCTGTAAGAGATACAGTCTGCAAAGGAAGAAACCTGCTTCACTAGTCAAACCAGTTTTCTTTGCATAAGCTAATAGTTCAGCCAAGTTAGCATGTGTGTAAGTGGCTTATTGAATGGTCACCCTGCATGTCCAAAGGGAGCTATTGGAATTCTTTTCAGGGGAGACTCCAGCCCAAAGCTGGAGCCAAAGAGAGACTTGTGTTTTTAGTCTAGTGGGTAAAAAAGACAGACAGAGAGGCTGGCTTGCTCTCTGTAGCCTCAACACTATGGGCTATGCGGAGCAAAATTTGATAGACTGTTAATGTTGTGAACCCTCCATCTTAAACTCAGGTTGGAATTTGTGTAAATATAAAGCATATATCCTATAAGACACCATAGTCTCCGCTGACCTTCTTTCTAAGGAAACCAAACCCTAGGTAAGTGCAGGTACCCCTGGAAGTCTCGCACCGCTCAGAGATTTGGGTGGCACGCAACAATATTCTAGAACACCCTTCTAGGCTTCCACAGGAGTCCAAATTTAAAATATTTAATTTAAAATTACATCTGTTCCAAAATTCTCCAAAGAAATTTCCTTCTTGAACCAAAAGGGAAAGAAAAGTAAATGTAATGAACAGCAAGGGAAAGGTGTGAAGGAAATACAAGACAAGCTCTAAGTCCTTAAGGTAGAAAGTCTTAAAAAGGAAAGTTGTGTCTAATATGTGTTCAAAGCTAGTGAAAACTATACAGCTGGCCCTCTTAGCCTCAATATAGGACTGCCGAAGGGACTGAAGAATGGAAAATTAATGCATGTCTTGGGTGCCAGCTTTTCTTAATGAAGATTGCACATTCAGTTAATGTTTGAAATAAAATCTGAATGAAGATATAAAAATATTGCTGAATTTCTTAAAATGGATGGCATCACACTGCAAGGTCTTTACTTCGACTTAAGTTGTTGCCAAGAGGGCTGTGATTCAAAATACCACCAGAAATGGACACTTTCCAAAACTACATCTGGGTATGTAATTGCAGAGGAATCTTTAGAAACACTTACTAGGTATGCAAAAGCTGGATGGCTGTAGTGGGCAATTTTGAAAGTGATTTGCTCGCTCTCTGTGCTCAACCCATGAGTCCAAGCAAGGAGAGGGTGCTTTTGAGGCAAATACCAGGATGATGCCTATGAAACAGATAGAAAAAGAATTAAGAATTAAAAATAGCTATAGGAAAATGGGGGGGGGGAAATGGGCAACACTTTGTTGCCAAATCTGCAGCATATAATTTACCCACTAATAAGGAATAAGTGATGAGTGATGTCACCGTACAGTCTTCTTGTCAAATGGTCAAATGTTTGGGCTTTGTGGTTTTTCAAAGGCAGATTTATTGCCCAAGATGAGGAGAAAGTTCTCCAAAATCCACTCCATTAAGAAAAGGCATGATCTCATTCATTATGACTTTTACTGTACAGAGAGAAAAGCAATAAGAGCAGAGATATTTGAAAGAGGGATATGGCTAAAATGTTGCTGCAACATATAATAGACGGTGCACAAATTGAATTTTAGGAAAAGTGGCATGTTGCTCTGGAAATGCTTTAAATGTCTCTGCATATCATAATTCTGCAGAACCCTGCTCACTAATGACTGGCCGTTGTAGAGCACTGAAAAGGAAATCCATTTCCATACGCTGCCTGCATCCAAGTCCATTAAGAAATAATAGTTGTAAGATGAAAGTCTTGTTAGAGTTTCAGTGAAAGTGTTTGGCATGCAAAGATGAAAAGTCAACAACCAGCTTTTAACAAGAGACACTGGAAAAACATTGGTTAAAAATGCCACTGAAAAATATCAAGTCTCCTTAATAGCAGGATGCAACACTATCATTTATAGTGTTTGATCCATGTTATAAAAGCGGTTATGAAAAAGGGATACTCCAGCTTTAACTTGCTGGCAGGGACATTAGCTGTTTTCTAGCATTTTTTTAAAGAAATCTTTCCAGCTCTTTCTAAGCCAGCAAAAGGCCAAATTCTTTGCTTGGAAATAAAATTAAAGGAAACACAAAATACTGTAATGTTAGTATGCGAAGCCAGAAATGAATTTTCTTGAAGATTTCAGAGGAAGTGAATAGACAGTTTTAACTCATAACAATATGAATTAATTTAAGATGAGGAAAGTAAATTTGGTTACTAAAATGCTGATGCCCCAGCCATTATTTATATCGGATTTTTTTTTTTAAAGTAAGTGGATCATGGGAGATTTGCAAATGTGTTGCCATATTACAATTAATGGGTGCTGCTGGGAGCAATACATCACAAAGGAGGAAAATGAAGTTTGACTTCCAGTCAGCTGAAATCAACAGTAAAGTCTCAAACAGTGATAAAATGACACCAATTCCACACTTCCTTTTGTAGGAGCTTATGATCCAGTGTTTCTTCTCATCTATTCATTTATGCCGTGAATTTCAATCCTCTTCTCAGGATAATGAATTGCTGACATTTTAACATTTACAAGATGTGTAAGGGAGAAATGTTTTAGGACTAGTATCAGACATGCAATCTGTACTGGATAAAAGGTACAAAATTATTTCCAACGTCAGCTGTGCTGCCTGGGTCTGATGAGACATAGTCCAAATCGCCTAGTTGGCCCCAGGTTGGGGAAGGCTGCCCAACATCTACACTGAAATCACAGTCAGGAAGCATGTGCTGTGGAAGTTTAGTTGTGTACAATCATGACATGGACATGGACTGCCTTCAAGTCGATTCCGACTTATGGCGACCCTATGAAGAGGGTTTTCATGGTAAGCGGAATTCAGAGGGGGTTTACCATTGCCTTCCTCTGAGGCTGAGAGGCAGTGACTGGCCCAAGGTCACCCAGTGAGCTTCATGGCTGTGTGGGGATTCGAACCCTGGTCTCCAAGGTCATAGTCCAACACCTTAACCACTACACCACATTGGCTCTCTATGTGTACAATCATAACCACTGTTTTCTAGTCATGCGCTGTTTGCACCACATCCTAATAATGAAGCATCACTCCTAATTAATGACAATGACTTGGTTCCAAAATGGCTGTGCCTAAACAAAAGGGTTCTTCCTGAGCAAAAGAGCTCTTCCATTTGCAAGACAATTCCTGCTGTCTCCTTCCCTGGCTGCAGCCTCCTCTACTGCATCAGATGCCATTCAGGGATGTTCTTTGACCCCGCCACTCCTCCTGAGGAGCAGATTTGAGGGGAGTGCAGAGTGTTACATTGGGACAAAGGAATGACTCATTCTATGAAAATAAGTCCATTTCTAGGCTCCATCCCCATATGCTGACATAAAAGAGAGGCCGTCTTTATTCCCCAAAAAATTACTTCTGTCTTGCAGTGAGGTTTGTAATTTTCATTGTTAACAGATATCAAAATACTCCCAAAGATTTTGTATGCTTTTTGTGTTTTACCTTTTGTTTGGAAATCTCCTCCTCCTCCTGAGATTTCCTACTACTACTTCTTGTCGCTGCTGGTGGTTGATATCCTCCATTAATGTTATTACAGGCCAAAACTGAACAAAGTGTTTTCGTTGTTATATTGGTGCATTTCTTCTTAGTGTTCAGCTGGCAAGGAAGTTTATGGGAACAAAGGAGAAATCCAGAACGCAACAGAAGAGCAAAATGTAGAGTAAAAATGTTGGGACAAAGGGAAGGAACATAACAGGCACCTTTTTTTGCATGTATCCCCAGGGAACTGCTTCTCATACACATGTTTTCAGGTGTTTCTTGGTGTCAGATCTTTGATCAAGGTTTGCAAAGAGTGTGCCTCCCGATGGCACATTCTGATTGCTATCAAATACCTTCAAAGTATGAGAGGCTCACACCTACATCATCATTTCTTCTCTTTAGGCCTTTAACTATTGAAGAAACAAAGGAAATTAAATAATAAAAACTGAATTAAAATAACCCTGAGATTTCCACTTTGAATCTTCCCTCATTTTGCCTAAGTAATGCAGCCCATATGGTATTTCACTCAACCTAGCATAAGAATCTCAGTCTCTTTATAATACTTGGCAATAGCTTCAACCCGAGTTGCCTTATGATATGAATTTAGGTTCATTATAGCATCACTTTCAATTCAACCCGCTCCTTTGAATTATGCCGGCTAGATGAAGATGGCATATCTACTAAGTTCCCTTGCTGAGGCAGAGCACAAAGGGAACATAGGAAGCTGCCTTATACCCAGTCAGACCATTGGTCCATTTAGCTGAGGGGCAGCCAATTAAGTGCCCTCCAGATTCTGTCAGAGTACAACTCCCATCAGCCTTGGCTTAGCATGGCAATGGTCAAGGATAACAGGAGATGAACTCCAACAACATCTGGAAGGCATCATGATGGCCATCCATGTTTAGGGATGTCATGGAATTCCGATGGAAAAGGAAACAGACATTGCTGCTGTTTGTGGCTGTGGTGAGGAGTGGAAATCAGTCAAGCAAATATGATCAGTATTCACTCACATGGCTGTTGGTTTTTTAAGTCTGAAAAGAATATGCAATTACAGACCTTTCTTACATTGTTTTGATGTTTTCTTTACATTGAAATTAATGTTAAGTTATGTAAGTTACATAAACAGTTGCATTGCTTACATTCAGTAGTGGACAGCAAGATAAATAATACAGGCGAAAGAAGTGCTGGTTAGAATGGAAATGGAATGGAAATTGCTGCCTACTTGCACTCTATCCTTGATCTAGCTCCTTACTCTCTATACTGACTGGCAGCAGCTATCCAGAGTCTCAGATAAAGAGGCCTTGCCAGCTCTACTTGAAGATACCAGGGACTGAATCCAAGACCTAAGTTATGGTTTCCCTCCTACAATTTTAAAGTTACACTAGCATAATGGATTTTTGCTATGCTATTTCACCAGTGTTATTATCTTATGCTGGTACATGTCACTCTAAAAGGAGGGGGATGGGTGGAGTTGGGGCACATTTAGGGAGGAGCAGTGCCTACTCAGAATCCAATGCTTGCTCATATGTTGGTTCCACCCCAGATGCTGGCATAACAACATGCCTGCAAAAGTAGTGGTGTATATTAAAACACTCCCACTAAAGACAGTGGTAGGGATGGACAAGAAATGTTGTTCAGTTTGCATTTCAAGCTGAATCTATCAAGCTCGCAATTTCTGAAACAATATGAGAACTAAAACATAGTCATCCTTCAAAGTTGGCACTTAATTGAAGTTTGCAATGTAGCTTGCCAGCCAAACAATGTTTACAAAAATGCATGTGCTGGGGGGAAATGTGCGGAACCATGAATATATGAGTGAAAATAACATATAGAAATGCATTACATAACAAGAATTTGCTTGCAAAATGTATACATTAGCCAAAACTGCCTACAAAAATGTGTTTATTAGGAGAAAGTCACACTAAAATGCTGGAGAATTTTCATGAGGGTTTTTTTTTTATATATAAAGCAGATTGCCCCAGAATTGTAGAGAACAATATTTAAGATTGGAAAAATGAGAAAATGAGGAAAGTGAAACTGAGAGATCTTTCCATCCCTAGCCAGAGGTCACTGCCATGTGACTGCCTCCTTCCCCACTTCCCCTTCATGATTATAGACCATACACATGTGGAATGGGTATCAGAACATCACTGCTGCCCCTGATGTTGTGCAGCACCCGAGCTCCATCTTCCACATATTCTATGTTGAAGTCTCAATACAGGAACCCTATGTGTCTATTGCTGTACACGCCTAGGTTTCCATCTGACCTCAATGTCTGTGGGATTAGGCTTCCAGATTGTGTGGGAACCTATGTGCACCAGAGAGCCATACAACACTGGGGGTGGGGACCACTGCCTCTTCTACACATGGAGCCATCTTCACATTGATAATGAAAATGGTTAACTATGGAGCATACCACTAGTATTATCTAAGCTGGAATCAGGGACTTTTATACAAAGCAATGTATTTCAGTTCTGTCAGTAAGAAAAGATTAAATAAAAAATGAAGTCTTCCCAATTTGCAATAAATTGACTCCAGAATGTGCTGTTCACCTATTTTCCATATGTCCCTCTTCTTCCCACTCATACTGTATAGGCATATTTGCACTTAAAAATAACTTTGTTGCATGGACAAATGTGGTTTCCACATGGATGAAGAAAAGACTTCCAACATCTAAACAACATTAATTCCACATGTACTACAGAACAGAATACACCAATGGGGAGAAAGTCCTTGTGGACTGAGACCTGCTTAACATCTTGTACCCCTTTACTAAATGAAGTCAATATCCTTACATTTTATAAAAGTGGAAACCTGTGCCAAGTGATACTGAGTAATTTGTCCAAGACCACACAAGGATTCAGGAGCATAATAGAGGCCAGCATGCAAGCACTTCATCTATTTTTGGTACCATGGAGAAAATGAAGCCTTTAAATTCAGATTGTCAATTAACAAGAAGGATGCGCTGACAATATCAAGTCAAGAGACAAATGCGTTGTTTGAATCTTCAAACATAAATGCAGAACATAAAGAAAATGAAAAGTACTGTATATTCTTTTAACATTGTAATCCAACAACTCTTTTCTAAACGGATTTCACCTGGAGTCATGGGCATGGCTCAGCTAAATCAGCTTTTCCCTAACATTTTCTGCTGTGCAGAAACACACCATTGTTTTATTGGCAATTTTTCTGTACTCGTTATGAAAACATTTCACATTAATTTACATTGTACTTATTTGCCCTCAGTTATGCACCACATTGTCAAGCCACAGTAGCTATATAGTAGCAATAGCAAAACTCTCACCTGTGAGGTTAATTAGGCCCACTAGGCCTCCTCATTTGGCCTGCGAGGCCATTTTAACCAATCCATGCTCACCTCCCATCTGACATGGAGGACAGGGCTATCAATGGCTACTAGCCATGATGGCTGTGCTCTGCCACCCTAGTCAGAGGCAGCATGCTTCTGAAAACCAGTTGCCGGAAGCCTCAGGAGGGGAGAGTGTTCTTGCACTCGGGTCCTGCTTGCGGGCTTCCCCCAGGCACCTGGTTGGCCACTGTGAGAACAGGATGCTGGACTAGATGGGCCACTGGCCTGATCCAGCAGGCTCTTCTTATGTTCTTATGTTCTTATGACATCATATATGACCTCAGGTGTGGGGAAGGTAAAGAAACGGATCAGCCAAAATGGGGGTTGCTGGCACCACTGATCAGCTGATCGGTGGAGCTTGCAAAGTCAAAGTCAGATGCACAACCTCTGCAAGTGCCAACAATCAACTGATCGTTGACACTTTGCAGGTTGTGCCTTTGCTGGCATGGTTTAATTTCAGAAGCAACGGGCTACCTGATGATTGTGACATCAGGTGACTAAAAGGTGGGTGATCTTGGGCACTTCTAGACCCTTGCTATTTTTGGGTGGGATTCAATCACATGTTAGCAAATTCAGGATGCAAAATAACAGTTGACTGAGAGGTCTTGTACAACCAAAGTGGATTTTTTGCAATAAGGAAAGTGATGGGAAAATGCACTGGAATGTGTTGGATTACACTTGCTTAACACAATGTTGTTTAACCTCCCCTCAAACAAATCTGGATGAATGCTCACTAAATAGCCAACATCATTTAGTCTCCTTGGAAACAAATCAGGATGAATGCTCAATAAACAGGTCATCTGGAAGTGCCCACTATCAATGGAAAATCCAAGCCCTCCAGGGCCTGGCAAAAGCAGGTATCATCACTTGGGGGCCCATTCAGGAGGAAGCTTTCCCATGTAAAACTGGTTGGAGAAAGTCCCTTCATGACCATTTCAACACAGAGAGAACAAACCTATGTGCTGGTACGGCACCACAATATCTGTCGGAACGCCTCTCCCGATATGAACCGACCCGTACACTACGGTCTACTACGAAGGCCCTCCTCCGGGTTCCGACTCATAGGGAAGCCCGGAGAGTGGTGACAAGATCTAGGGCCTTCTCAGTGGTGGCCCCTGAACTATGGAATGGTCTCCCCGAGGAGGTGCGCCTGGCGCCGACACTATCATCTTTTCAGCGCCAGGTTAAAACCTTTCTCTTCTCTGAGGCATTTTAATTCCTGTTAATTCTAAATTATTATATTTTGATTTTAGACTGTACAGTTTTGTGTACAGTTTTGTGTTATTTTTATTGTATTTTTAATGTTCACCGCCCAGAGAGCTGTTGCTAGTCGGGCGGTATATAAGCTTAAATAAATAAATAAATAAATAAATAAATAAATAAGCCCGCTATCCTGTGCACACTACCTTGGGAATAAGACTGACTAAATCCTTTGAGAGTAAGCATGCATAGGAGCACTCTGTAATATAACAGCTTCTAGTTGTAAATGTAATGAAGAGTTGTGGTGTTTTTAGATAATAAGGTGATTCCCCCCCCCGAACTGATAAAAGCCCAGAAATACTACTATGTTCAAACGACACCAGGGTGCTGAAATAATTTGCATTATTACCTTCTGCTTTTCGTACTAGTTTTAATATTAGACATTCTTCTCAGGGAGAGGGCAGGAAAGGTCTGTTGCTATGGGGTGTGGGCTGGGGTTGTTTGTTTCATTTGTGACAAAATTTCAGTATCATTTAAAAATGAAATAGGAGATATATATGCTTCTGGCAGAGCTTGGAAAAGTTACTTTTTGAACTACAACTCCCATCAGCCCAATCCAGTGGCCATGCTGGCTGGGGCTGATGGGAGTTGTAGTTCAAAAAAAGTAACTTTTCCAAGCTCTGTATCTGGACCAAGACTCTCCCTGAACTCTTAGGGAGGCTGCAATTACACCCTATCAAGGATTACTGGATTAGATGGCTCAGTGGTCTGATACAGTACAGCAATTCCTCAGGTGTTTTGTCCATAAAGGTGTTTTGCCAAATGAAACCCCCCTTTGGTATATAGGCTGTTCCAATTGCTCTCTGTTCTGGATTCTTTCCAAGTGTTGCACTGTGTCTGGAATTTCAGCCTATAGCCTTTCACTCCTTTCCACTTCTTAATGAACTTTCTTTTTTATAAAATGTTCACATTTTGCTATGACATGGTGCTAACACAATGTGCTGCAGATAGACAAAAATATCAAAGAGAGCCTAGAATCTTTTGTTGTTTAAAAACATTTGAAGTCCAGTCTAAACTCCGCTGATAGCTGAAAGCTTTCTTTTTTTCTGTGTATGTGTGATTGTTGGAGCAGATAGGGTTGTGTGTGTGTTTTTAAAAAAAATCCAAACTACTTATCCTAATCAGAAGTTGGAGGAGAAGAATGTTAAATAAACTATTTGATTCAGATTCCTTTTTTTCTGGATGTTTACCCGGCTGTTGACAAAAGCCAGATAAGGTTTAATGACTTGGTGGGGTGACTTGAAATGGAAGTGGGGGGGGACAGGGACGATGCCTTACATTTGCTTTTGTTAGAGAGGAACAAAAGCAACAAATGTTGACAGGCCTCCTCTTGATACCCAGTTTGATTAACAAAATTTACCACATACCTTGTCAGAAGTCCAGGTTTCCCATGTTCAAATGTATAAACATATCTAACAAATTGAGATAAGACTTACATGTCTCGCAGAGAATTTGAGGGACTCCTGTGTTGTCCAGAGGATATACATCTGTCTTCCAAAGTAACTAAGGATGTAATCGCAGCCTCCACCCCCAGCTTGGCAGGGCTTTATAAAGTGACAGGGACACTGTTGCATCTGCAGCCCTGCTGCTCACAGCAGCTGGGATGGAAGGGGGGGCAGGCAGATTGTTGCACCACTCTGGAGCTGCCACAATGATTGAGCCTGATTCAGACCCAATGCTGTCATGCGACAGTAAGGGGACTAACTTGGGATCCAACTGATTCGGGGCCAGCTCAATCCCACCTCCTCCCAGCCCCCAGAAAGCCCTGTTTGTGCACTTCCTGCTGGCAAATATCCCACTGGTGGCACTTCTGGCCACCCACACAGCAGGCGGAACGGGGAGCTTTGTGCCAGCAGAGTGACACCAGCATCACTCCACGGGTGGCGGCAAGCAGAAGACTGGTGGAAGTCAGCAGGACTGGGTGGAGGGACACCTCTGCCTAATCCAACTCCATCCCAACCAAACATAAAGGGGGAGGCTGGATTGTTCTATAAGTCAGCCAGCAGTGTGATGTGGTGGCTAAAAAGGCTAATGCAATTCCAAGCAATAATAGAATAGCAGACTACAAGACCAAGTTCTGAGATGAAAAGTTGAAGAAGTTGAGTATGTTTAGCCTGGAGAAGATATGATTAAGAGGTGATCTTAATCTTATCTAAAGTCTGCCATGTAGATGATAGAGCAAATTTGCTCTGCGTTGCTTCAGGGGAATCATACCAATGGATTCAAATTACACGCGCGCGCACACACAAACAAACAATTTAGATTCAATGTTACAAAGAACTTCCTGTTATAAGATGTTAATCAGACTAATTAATCAGATTAACGAGCTATTAATCAGAAACAGACTGATGTGGAAGAAAGTGGACTCTCCTTTGTTAGAGGTATTTAAGCAAGGCAGAGTGGCCATCTATCAGTAGGAATGGAAAGATCTGTCAGTTTTAGTTCTCTCAGTTTCTCATTTTTCACATCTTAAATTCAGTTCTCCACTTTCTTCCTGAAAATTCTTCAGCATTTTAGTGCATATTTCTCCTAATAAACACATTTTTGTATGCAGTTTTGACTAATGCACATATTTTTGCAGGAAGGTTCTCCTAATATAATGCATTTGTGTGTGTTATTTTCTCTAATATATTCATTTTATGCATATTTACTCTAATTTATGCATTTTTGTAAGCATTCTTTGGTAGGAGAACTGCATTGCAAAATTCGAGTAAGTGTGAATTCTGAAGGATGGCTGTGTTTCGCTTCTCATGTTGTTTCAGAAAGTGTGAACTTGATATATTCAGCTTTAAACATGAATTGGATCCAATTTCTCCCCCATCCCTACCTATCGGGGATGCTGTAGAAGCAAATTCCCTGCATGGGAAGGGGCTTTGGACTAGATGTTCTTTTAGGTACCTTCCAGTTCTATGACTCTATGATGTGTAAGACTAAGGGTGTCAAAAGAGGCAAGAGAGTTCTCTCTATTCTGCTAGTTCAGACTGCCACATTTGATTACAGGAGCACTTCCTTCTTCACAATTTTTTGGGGAAAAAGCCCTCCTTGATCATTGCTACCTTAGAACTATTGTTTTGCATTGTTTTGTTTAAATTTTAGGAAAGTCCAATATACAAAAGTTCATCTAGTTATCGATAGGAAAAATAGAAAAGTAATATACAGTGCAATATAAATATACCAAAGCAACTTTCAATTAAATTGATGAAAGATAACAATCCAGCTCTTACAGTTCATTCTACAATAATGGCAAACAACAATAATGACCATGGTATCCTTCTGAGCTGACTTGCTGAGATGGGTATTGGCGGCATTGTTTTACAGTGGTTCTGTTCCTATCTCCAAGGCCATTTTCAGAGAATAGCACTGGGTGATTGTCTTTTAGTCCCCTGGCAGTTGTGCTGCAGGATACCATCTTGTCCCCCATGCTGTTTAATATCTACATGAAGCACTTGAGAGCAATCATCAGAAGATTTGGGGCAAGGTGTCAGCAGTACACTGATGATACCCAGCTCTATTTCTCTGTAACATCTGAATCAGGAGAGGCCCTGGACCAGTGCCTGGACTCGGTGGTGGGCTGGATGAAGTTTGAATCCTAGCAAGATGGAGGCACTGTGGGTTGGTGGTTCCCAAGTTTGGATAATTGGTCCATTGCCCACTTCAGATGGGGTTGTACTGTCTCTGAAAGAACATGTTTGTAGTCTGGGGGTGCTCCTGCATCCATCTTTGTCACTTGAGGTCCAGGTGACCTCAGTGGCTAGGAATGCCTTTTAACAGGTTTGGCTGGTAAGACAGCTGTGGCCATTTCTGGACTGGGATAGCCTGACCGCTGTTGTCCATGCATTGATAAACTCCAGGCTGGATTCCTGTAATGCATTCTATGTGGGGCTGCCCTTGAGATTGGTCTGGAAGCCGCAACTGGTACAAAATTCAGTGGCGCAACTGCTCACTAGGGCAGGGTATTGTCAACTTGTTACCCCACTGCTGAAAAAATTGCATTGGCTGCCCATTAGCTACCGGGCCAAGTTCAAGGTTCTAGTTTTGGTATACAAAGCTCTATGCAGCTTGGGACCAGAATACCTGAAAAATCATCTTACCCCTTATATACCTTGTCAATCACTGTGCTCTGCAGGTGAGGGCCTCCTGCAGACACCATCTTATCCGGAAGTCCATTCCTCACAACACAGGAAGCGTACCTTTAGTGTAGTAGCATCTACCCCTTGGAATTCACTCCCCTTAAATATTAGACAGGCACCATTTCTGTTATCTTTCTGGCACCTATTGAAGACTGTTTTTTTCCAGCAAGCCTTTTAAGTAGGGACCTTATCCCAGTCTGTGTCTGTGCTGGAATTACTTTTAAAGATTTTTTAAAAGTTTTTTTAAAAGATGTTTTTAAAGATGTTTTGTTTTAATGTGTTCTAAAGTATTTTGTTTTTAAGTGCTTTTAGTGTTTTTGTTTGCTGCCCTGGGCTCCTTTGAGGAGGAAGGACGGGTTATAAATTTAATAAATAAATAAATAAATAAATGTACAGATTCTTGACAGTTAGTGTTTACAAGGGCAACAAAGAAAACTAATTAAAAATAAATAAATTTGTCTACTTATATTTCTTTACTGCTCCTCAAAGTAAACTCAGTTTATGGTGCAATCCTATGTATGGCTTACTCAGAAGGAAGTCCCATGGAGTTCAATAGGAATTAGTCTCAGGTGTGTGTAAGGAATTGAACCTTCAGAGAACAGAGCTATGTACTGTATGCTACAGGCTTGTATAATGATTTACTATCATTATTCTATTTTATATTTTTATCCTTATGGCAGTATACATGAGGGAGCCCCACTTGATCATCACAACAACCCCGTGAGGCACTTAAGCACCTTTAGGAAATCATAGCAAACAACCGTGATATTCACAATACAGGAAAATGCTATGTGAAAACAGCAAATTTCCAAAACATGTAATTAAACACGTTGAAAAAGAAGTGAGCTTGCTTTGGTATCAAGCATATATGGTGACCACAAGGCAATCCTCTGTTTGAAGGGCTGTCCAGTCGAAGTCACTAAGAAGGGAGAGTAGGGGATTTTGCCCATCAACAGCACCTGAGCAGCAGATAGCAGAGTAGGCATATGGGTCATCTGCTCACAATATTGTTCCCCACTATGGTGAGATGCACTGAATTTCCATTTAAAATATATCATTTCTAAAGTTGCATTTATGCATATAAATTTCCACATGCACATTTTGTGCAAATCTATGTTCTCTTTTGACTTTTTTTGGTGCTGAATTTCTTCTTTTTTAAAAAGGATTCATAAGTGCCCACCCTATCAGGGAATTTGAGTTTTTGAAACAGGCACACTTCAGAGTTTTCCTGGTGTGCGAGCTCTTACAGCCTATTTTTTGGCCACACACATGCAGCCCAGTTCTTACACAGCTCTCCCCATATGCAAGCACAAGAACAGCGCTCCCCATGCACAGGTAGGAATGGAGAAGAAATTTGATTTTGTTTTCATTTTAATGAGAAACTACCTAATTCACACTTCTTGAACGTGGACTGAAACACAATTACCCTTTGGAATTCACACTTCTCTGAATTTTGTAATGTAGTTCTACAACCAAATAATGTGTACAGAAATGTATATGTTAAGGGAAATTGTTTGCAAATATGTTATGTTATGGTTTATTTCTAGGCCGCCTTTTGGCCAAAAAGCCCCCCAAGGCTTACACACAAATAGAAAAACACAAATACAAAATACAAATCAAAACAATACAATTTACAAAAATTCAATCCAACAAAATCCTAACATGTCTAAAAAAGCAACAACAGCTAAAAACCAAAAGCACTCACCTTCCTGATAAAGGACAGTCCCCAGAAAAATGTCACTAAGAGAAGGGGTGAGGGGGCAAAGCAGGTGGGATAGCCCCTTGATGGTCCCAGCACACCCCTGCAGTAGTCTATATACAATATGTATATACAAACTATATGCAAAAATGTGTACAGTATATTAGGAGAAATTCACAGTAAAATGCTGATGAATTTTCATGAATATTTTTTTAAATTGCTAATTGCTGCAGAAATAAGGAGAAATTGATTTAAGATTAGAAGAATGAGAAACTGAGAGAAGCCAAAACTGACAGATTCATTGACAGGGAAAACTCATTGGCCTACTTCACACATCACGCTAAGTCAAACCATGGCTTAACATGAACATGGAAACTTGCAGTTTCCAGGAGAGGAGACTGTGACCACTTTGCTCCTCCCTGGTTGTTCTGCTGGTATGCTACACTGACCTAAGCCATGTTTCCCCAATCTGAGCTCATGAATTAGCTCTCCAAGACAAACCATGAGCTGCAAACCAAAGGGCAAATCTTGATTACAGCTCATGGTTTGTCTGAGAGAGCTCAATCATGACCACAGGCTCAGATGACCTGCTAAGCCAAACCATGGCTTAGCTCAGTGCAGCAGCAAAATGGTGGGGCAAGAGCAAAATGGCTGTGATCTCTCTGGAAGCCTAGATGCTCACACATTCATGATAAGTCACGGTTTCGCTCAGCATGATGTGCGAACTAGGCCAGAATGTGGATTGGTTCTTAACATTCACTTTTTTTTTATGTGTCACCTATCTTGACCGATGATCAAATTCTACAGTCAGCCCATAAACTATTATGGCAGGAATCCAAAGACTCCACATGAAGGAACATTCTCACAGATTACTAGAGTCAAAGAAACATGTTCCCTGTTTTTTTCTTCTTTTAATCTTAATATTTCAGAGAGGTCCTGTTGTAATGGTTCCATATTGGTTTATTTTATCTGCAAACAACTGCATCACACTATCTTAAGTTTTGGTTTATTTGTATTTTAGCTTTTGATTAGGCCTTTCCCCCCATTTTGGCATTTAGCTGACATACAGAAAGGATAGAGAGGATATCCTGGCATATTTCCAGGTACATGTAGTCTGATTGGGAAGTAGATATACGTTTGCAAGGTGTAAGCACCAATATGGGGAGAAGATGGGGCTACTGAGGACAAGAGGCTCTTTTATCATGTTAGCAAGGCTGTAATTCAGCTGCAGCTTCTCCTTGTTCTCTTGTATTTATCCCCTGTAGGATGTGAATAGGAAAAACAGCCAAGCAACATCATTTTCACTGTCATTTTGGCAGGGAGTGGTCTCTAATAACCAAAATTGTAAGTAAATCCAAAAGAAAACGAATACATCAGGGATGCTGTTGGACTCCAACTCCCAACAACCCCAGCCAGCATAGCTAATGGTCAGAAATGAGTCCAGTGATAGCTGAAGAGCTGACAGATTCCTCAGCCCTTGAATGCACAGTGAGAATCAAATTATTTAAAACAGCAATCAAAGTTCAGAAAGAGCCTGAGATTGTCTATGGATGAATGAATCTCAACCCAATGAGAATCTTGGCTTTCATGGGTCTCTCCCTTCCCCATTCTGCTGTAAAACCAGCAACACATGATCCACAATCTACAATATTTATTTGAACATATATCCTTGATGCTGTAATAGCCAATCCCATTCTTTCTAAAGATCGATTAGTTGTATGTGTGTGTGTTTCAGGAACATACTGCTCTAAACTAATGTGGTACATTCTGCTTCCATCTATGACATGGCAGAAGTCTTGATCTTAACCTATAGTAGTAATGTAAATTATGCTTTCAGGCATCATGATGAAAGAGGCCAAGACCTGTACTGGGTTGGAATTTCTTGCTGGTAAGTAATGTCTGAACAGGCCTAAGGAATGCTTAAAAGCAGAGGTGAGGACTCTATGGTCCTCCATATATTGGCCAACTCCAGCTCTTGTTACCTGACTTCTGGCCATGCTGGTGGAGACTGATGGTAGTGCAACAACATCTGGAGGATCACAATTTCCCCACACCTTCTTAAAATGCTACTTTAATATCAGAGAACACCTTGAGCAATCAAGAGATATGCATTTATCTCACCTCATGAAAATGTATTTGTTTCAGAATCTTTTACAGAAAATTAATTTGATCCAGTGTTGGTCATTTCTTCTGTGCTTCATGATTTTATAGTTTTGTTTTAATTATTTCATTGTACACCACCTTGATACTTTTATGAGTTGGTAATTCACAAATATTCTTACAAATAAACAAACAAAATATATGTCCAGGAGAATATGTGCATACATAGCATGATAAGACTATGAAGAGCCCTGCTGGATCAGGCCAAAGACCCATCTAGTCCAACATTCTGTTCTCACAGTGGCCAATCAGTACCTAAGTGCAACAGTGCTCTCCTCATCTACGATTACCAGCAATGGGTATTCTGAGGCATATTGCCTCTAGCAGTGGAGGTATAACATAGCCATTGTGGTTAGTAGTGGTTGCCTTATCCTCCATGAATTTGTCTAATCCTCTTTTAAAGCCATCCAAGTTGGTGGCCATCACTGCCTCTTGTGGGACTGAATTCCATAGTTTAACTGTGTATTGTGTGAAGAAGTATTTTCTTTTGTTTGCCCTGAATTTTCCAACATTCAGCAAAATGGGATGTTCCGGAGTTCTAGGATTATGACAGAGAGAGGAACATCTCTCCCTGTCTACTTCCTCCAGACCATGCATTATTTTATACACCTCTCTCATGTCCCCTCTTACTCACCTTTTCTCTAAACTAAAAAGCCTCAAATGTTGTAACCTTTCCTCAAAGGGGAGTTGCTCCATCCCACTGACCATTTTGGCTGCCCTTTCTGAACCTTTTCCAGCTCTACAATATCCTTTTGCCTTTTTCACAGCTGCTGCATGCTGGGTCAACATCTTTATCAAGCTATCCACTATGGTCCAAGATCTTGTTCCTGGCTAGCTGCTGCCAGTTCAGACTCTATTCGTGTATATGTGAAATAGGATTTTTTTTGCCCCATTGTGCATCTCTTTTCACTTGCTCCCATTGAATTGCGTTTGTCATTTTACTGCCCATTCACCTGTTTTTGAGAGATCCTTTTGGAGCTGTTTGCAATCCCTTTTTGTTTTAACCACATGAACAATTTGATATCATCAGAAAACTTGGCTACCTCATTGCTCTCCCCTAATTTTAGCTCATTTATGAACAAATTAAAAACACAGGTCCCAATACCAATTTTGGGGGGACTCCACTTTGGTGGAATCTTTGATGAGGTATCTTGTCGAAAGCTTTTTGAGAGTCCAAGTACACTGCATCTATCCCAGGTTCAATCTTTGGCATCTCCAGGTATGACTGAGAGAGACTCTCTGCCTGAAATCCTGGAGAGCCACTGCCAATCAGTGTAGACATTACTAAGCTAGATGGACCAATGGTCTGACTCAGTATAAGGCAGCTTCCTAGATTCCTACATTCTGGTTATAATAAACAATGCACACATAAAGGTGGTAAGCCTTAAGGTGTTTATAACATAAGGCCATGCCACTTGTCTGATGAACCATTAAATTAGGGTATTACCCCTAAAGCTTCCTACTTTGCCCCTCCAAGTATGATTTAGGATCATTCTTTTATTATTATTTTTAATAATCCTTGCTTTTCTAGACAATGAAATATGCTTTAATTGAAGCAGTGTGTGTGTGTGTGGTCTAGACTTGGGCTTGGTAGAACAAAACTTTAAGAATTGTGCCAAACTGTATAACTGTTTTGGTGGTCTGATGATATGGATTGCTTCTATTTTCTAGTTTCATCATAACAACTACTTTCCTTTAGCATTTCAAACCTGGCAGTTATTACTGTTTATAATCGAACTGCCCATGAAACAAGATTGATCAACGTATTTGGCACAAATTCACAAATGAGTGAATTAATAGAGTTAATACTGTGAGTGGAATTTATTTGTCCAAAGAAAACCCTTTCTCTCTGACTAGTCAGAGGTCCCTACAATTGCATGAACTTCTCAATCACCACCACAAGCCTCAAAGTCAATTCTGTGGACAGCCTGTTTCCCTTAAATGCTACGTTAGGCTTGATTTCATGTGTCTTTCATAGCTTACGCCATTTGTGCAGTGGAGCCAAATGCTTGACAACAGCTCTTCAGAAGAAATTAATAGGATAATGTGCCTGAGGGTAATGATGCAAAAATCATGGCTTTTCTGGTCCCACATAATGGTTCATTTTCTGTATGTTTACCTACCCTGAATTCAAAGGAAGCACAATGTTCATGTGCCTAATGATCTCTTCAGTGCTTGCCATTATTTTCATAAATACTCCAGCTATTATTTTCAAAAAATGTTCTGGGCAGCTTATGGCTCATAACAAGGAATCATACATCGTTGACTCCACTAAAAGTGTTTCTATGTGGGCAGTGCTCAATGGGGCATGGAATTATGTTTACATTATGCTTCCAGCAATTACAAGGAACATCTTCACACCAGCACCAGTCACTGCCACTAGTGATCTGCAGTGTTATTATGGAGAAGCCACGTGACTGCCTCACATATTAAGCACAAGACAGATGTTATGTCCTGCCATGTGAAGTGCTGTCATTCAGAAGAGCTGTTCAGCTACCTCAATATAGGTGCCATAACAGACAAATTGTTCCCAAGGGCAGTCCCCAAAACCTCTGCTCTCTTGACTAGATTCTAGATTTGGTGTTTTCACAAGACAAGCTAGAACTTGTTGGAAACAGATACACACTAGAAATTGTGAACAAACTCTTACACTGGCATCATTGAGTTGTCTGGCTATCCATGAGAGTGGAAAAGTGCACTCTATCATTTTGTTACAGATGTATATATTGTACAGTTAGGAGATACACTGGTTTTGCAAAACTAGGTATTGTTTTTGATTGGGTGCTACAGGGAAGGTTGTGTTCCTGGTATGAGGCTTGATATGTGGCATTTAAATATATATATATATATTTATAAGCTGCCTTTCTGGATCAAACCCATGCAAGATGGCAACTTCTGACATATTAGAAATATCTCATTTTTGTTTGTTTGTTTCTGATCAAAATATGTCCCATATTATTTCATTATCATTAAAGTTGAAAATGAAATAACATACAGGAAGGACATCCTGAAAAGTGGGAACTGTTCAGAATTAGCTATCCTTTTTGTTGTTGTTGTTGGTGGTGTGCCTAGACCATCAGGGCAGATATGGGTATGAGGTAGGGTGACAACTGAGAACACAGATTTGCATAAATATATATATATATATTTATATATATGAACGTAATTGTGATTAACCAAACAGAGGTTTTTATTATATTAACAAAATGTTTCAGCTTCCGCCTTCATCAGCTGCCAACATACAAATGCTGTTACCAAGGTGGCAGTTATAGAGCTTTGAGGATGGAATGCTCAGAGGCGCTTCATTTGCAGAAGCTAAGTAGTGGTGGTACTGTCCTCCAGGTTCAGGCCATGTGGTGCCAATGTGTCCAGAGAGTAAATCCAAAAGTTCTCCCTTTTGGTCAATGCTGCTGGATCTGCTGGCATCTCTATCGCTGTAATGGAAAAGTCCAACAGGCTGTGACCCTCGATGTTAAAATGCTTTGCAACTGGTTGCTCCACTTTTTTGGTCAAAATTGCTGACTTGTGGTTCCTGAAGCGCGTGCGTAGGTCAGTTGTGGTCTTTCCTACATATTGGATATGACATCCTGGTCTTTTGCACTCGATGATGTAAACTATATTGCAGTACTACACATTGGCACCACATGGCCTGAACCTGGAGGACAGTACCACCACTACTTAGCTTCTGCAAATGAAGCCCCTCTGTGCTTTCCATCCTCAAAGCTCTATAACTGCCACCTTGGTAACAGCATTTGTATGTTGGCAGCTGATGAAGGCGGAAGCTGAAACGTTTTGTTAATATAATAAAAACCTCTGTTTGGTTAATCACAATTACGTTTATATATATATTTTAGGTGATTAACAGAATCCTTATAGGGATCCAGAGCAAGCTTGAGTGAAGTTCTGTTTGTTGCTTTTGTACCTAACACTTTCTAAACTGTCTATATCTATATCTATATATCTATATATCTATATATCTATATATCTATATATATCTATATATCTATATCTATCTATCTATCTATATATATAGATATGTATACATGCAGCTTTAGAAAAAAATAATATAATTTAAATAGAAATACAACACTTCTTACCATAGTAGGGAAGATTGTGGTCAGTTGACCTGCTGGCTCAGCCTACTGCCTGAATACTAACTATTGATGGGCAACTTCCAGGCTCTACTTGCTCTTCCTTCTTATGGTTCTGCATCTTGAACCCAGACAGCCCTTTGCATAAAGAACTCCTTTAAATAGAGGACTGTCATCTGTAAAGTAGGACACATGGCCACTCAAATGAGGTCTTATAAGCAGCAATTTATGACTACACATGAGAATGGAACAAGGATACCCTATGTTTAACCTTGAGAACAGAAGCCTGAGGGGAGATATGACAGCGCTCTCCAAGTACTTGAAAGCAGAGCTTAGAAAAGTTACTTTTTTGAACTACAACTCCCATCAGCCCAATCCAGTGGCCATGCTGGCTGGGGCTGATGGGAGTTGTAGTTCAAAAAAAGGTTTCCAGACAGAGGAGGTCCAGAATCTCTTCTCGATCATCCCAGAGTGCAGGACACAGAATAATGGGCTCAAGTTGCAGGAAGCCAGATTTTGACAGAATAACAGGAAAAACTCCCTAACTGTTAGAGCGGTATGACAATGGAACCAATGACCTAGGGGTAATTACCTAGGGGTGATGGGCTCTGCAACACTGGAGGCATTCAAGGGGCAGCTGGACAGCCTTCTGTCAGGTATGCTTTAAGCTGGATTCCTGCACTGAGCAGGGGGTTGAACTCTATGATTCTCTGATTATCTTGGAATTCCTGAAGAGAAAGTGGGATGGTATCCAGGTATTGGGAGGAAGCAGAAGAACAAGTGTTTTTTAAGGGAAAACACTAACAATCTTATACTGTTATGCCTGGATGGAGCAGGCAGATCACATCCATGTTTTGGCTAGGTGTCTCTGCAGTCTTAGGAAAGGTCACTTTTCAAGCAACCCTATTTATCCCTGGCTGAGAAAAGCTTTCTCTATTGAATAACACGGTCCTCTATCTTCTCAGTTGTTTATTTTTACATCCTTGCAATCAACAAGTAAAGGATGATTAAGTAAGAAGTAGTTTCCACTCTTGTTCTATTTAGTTCAGTTTGAAAAATATTCTGGCATGCTAAGTGAGTCCTAGTGATCTGGCAAAGGATCTGGGTTCTCCTTACTTCCTCTAATAAGACTGGTGAGCCAGGAAAATATGATGCATTTTCTTTCCTCCTGTTAGTCTTTAGAGATTTCTTTTTCTTCCACTACAGTCATTCAAATATTGCATTTGTATGCATTTTTTAAAATGATCTGTAATTCTTAACTTCCTGCCTGAGTTAAAAGGTCCATCGCCTCCTCCCCACTTTATGTGACCAGAAGGTCATGAAGAGGTTGTTGACTAACACAGTTCCTTCCAGTAAACCTTGTTCTTACCATCTGAAACCATTTAAACTCACACTGTTTTTTAAAAAAATAGGCAGGAGTTCAAAAATGTAGGTACTGCCACACTAAAGGATTGATTTCTTAGAAGAGCAGAACAAGTACTATGTGGAACCCATAACATGGAAAGCACACCTTGAACTTGGCCTGGTAGCAAATTGGCAACCAGTGCAGATTTCAGAGCAGAGGTATTATGTACTGATAGGGTCTCACTCATGTCAGCAATCATGCCGCAGCATTCTACATTAACTGCAGCCCCCGGGTCATGGGGATTTCTGTGACTTTGACTGACTGGCTGCCAGGATTTTTTTTAGTTTTGGTTAGGAACCCTGACTGGTTGTGGGATGCTGAGTTTTCTGTCTTACTCATAGGAATCTTGTTGTGGTTGGTATAGTATTGCATGTAGGAAATCATAACTGTCTTTTCTTTTTCTACTTGCATTTCATTTACCTCTCATCTTACTCCCTTACATCCATAGAAGCAACAACAGTAGCAGGGCCAGCACCAGAGGGCAGCCAGAGCCCCTGAAGGTGGGTAGGTAGCACTCCCTTCCACGATCTGTGGCAGCAGTGGCTCCTGGCCCTGCTGTGGATCACGAGAGGGAGCTGCCAGACACCCCTCCTACTGCTGCACAAGCACCACTTACCTCCCCTTGATGTAAATGCTGGTTGCACTGCAGACGCAAGCCTGCCATCAACCAAGATGGCAGCCAAAGTTTCCCTAAGTGGCTGATTCCCCTTCTGCTATCTTGGTTGATGGCAGGGATGTGAACGTGTAGCACACATGCATGCCATCAACCAAGATAGTGGCGGAGGCACGAGCCCCTTAGGGAATCCTCGGCCGCCATCTTAGTTGATGGCAGGCTTGAGCCTGCAGCACCACCAGCATTTAAGTCAAGGGAGAGGTAGGTGGGCCAGGCAGGCGGGTGTTGCGGGCCTGCATGGCAGTAGGGGGGTGCCTGGGAGCTCCCTCTCCATGATCCACAGCAGGGTCAGGAGCTGATGCTGCCGCAGATCGCAGAAGGTAGGTAGATAGGTGGGGTGTGTGTGTGAGGGTGCTGGTGCCCAGGGCAGGCTTGTGCCTAAGAGCCCCGGCATGCCTGGTGCTGGCCCTGAACAGTGATTCCATGTGGTCAGTTCAACCCCCTTAAACCCACTGATGATGCACCTTATTATTTGCATGATGGTATGTTTCTTGCCCAATAGTGGTAAAAGAGAATTCAGATATTTGGAAGTGTGGCTTCAATTGCTGTTGTTCCCACCCTGGGCTCCTACTGGGAGGAAGGGCAGGATATTTAATAATAATAATAATAATCTACTGCCTGTGAATGTAGACCAACCCATCTGTCAATTATTACTCACTGGAATTGGGTTGGCTGTCAAAGTGAGTTTATAGCAGCCCACAAAGTAGGCAGGAAATAGTAGAGAATCTTCTTTCTCAGACCTCTCTGCAGTGAAGAGTCAAGTCTGTAAAGACATTTGGAGCAGCCACGTTAAAAGGCAGGCAGGGCATTCCAGGCAGTGGGTTGCCAACCTTGCTTTGATATGGATATCGTTGCAGAGGATCCCTAGTCAAGCCTTACCAACAGCATAATCCTAACAATATCTACTCAGAAGTAAGTCCTGTTTAGTTCTATGGAGCTTAGTCCCTTAGTAAGTGTGTTTAGAATTGCAGCCTTCAGGGGCATTCATCTTTAGTCCTGAGTGCTCCCATCTAACATCTCCACAACACCAGGCTTCCTTCCCACAATGGCCTTCTGGTGATTGGCCTGGCCCGAGGGCACTCAAACCCTTCTTGCCAGAAGCTAGATTAAATGTTCCTTACCCAGGCTGTCTAAGCAGGTGAGAAGGAATGATCCCATCATTCAGCTGGACCTGGAAACACCCTCATTTAGCTAACATTTCTATCATAATTTCCAATCAGAGAATTTCTTTTGAGTGGTATGCTCCAAGCAGCTGTGGTTGATACTTAATGTATCATGCTTAATGACATCACTAGGGCCCGCCCCTGAAATCTCAGGGTTTGGGATGCTTCTGACCTGGCAACCCTAGCTGTAGTAGAGGACCTGGGTATGAGACTGGCTGCCAGACCCAAATGTGAGCATTTTATGTTCATATAAGGGTGGTGGTGTTTCTGGAGAGAGGGAAAGGGGGGAAGTGTTTTTTTCCCTTTCCTCTCTCCTGAAGCATCCCAGTATAATGCAACAAGGGGGGTTGTTAACGTCACAGCATGCATCCATCCTCCCCAACCTAACCTGCCCCCTTGAGGATGCTTATAATAAACTGCTAATGGCATCAGCAAGCCAATTTGCTGTCTTGGTCTGCCGTTTATTTATTTATTTATTTATTTGTTTCATTTATAGACCGCCCATAGCGAGTGGCTCTCTGGGCGGTGTACAAAAAGGTTAAAATACAAAATATCAACAATAAAATCAGACAACAAACAATAAACACAAGCAGCAACTAAAGAAAAAAAGAAAAAAGAAAAAATTTAAATTATAACATAAACGCTTAAAATGCCTGGGAGCATAGCCAGGTCTTAACCTGGCGCCGAAAAGATAGAAGCGTAGGCGCCAGGCGTACTTCTTCGGGAAGGCTCTTCCACAGTTCGGGGGCCACTACAGAAAAGGCCCTAGATCGAGTAACTGTCCTCCGGGCTTCTTGATGGGTTGGTACCCGGAGGAGGGCCTTAGATGCTGAGCGAAGTGACCGGGTAAGTTCATAGCAGGAGAGGCGTTCCACAAGATATTGCGGTCCCACGCCGTGTAAGGCTTTATAGGTCAAAACCAGCACCTTGAATCTGGCTCAGAAACAAATAGGTAGCCGTTCATTTTCCTCACCCCCCCATGTCTTTCTCAACTGATACACTAATGTTCTGTGTCTCAACTGCTTTCAACTATATTTTTATATAAGCTTACAAAGTCTGCCCAACTTCTTGTTCCCTTATATTGCTTTTCTTTTCTCTCCCAGGACACAAATGGAACAATATCAAAACCGTGGATCACAACTGTGATTGGGCAGCAGCATTGCCACGCAAGGACAGTGGTTCTTTTCTGCAGTTTAGGTGTGAACCTGGAAGTGCCACCTCCAGACAATATCGTTACTTTAATATTTTCTCTCTAAGCTCAACAACCATGAACTCTCTGTAAATCCTGGAAGCCTTGCGGGTTTCCCACAGGCATCTGGTTGGCCACTGTGAGAACAGGATGCTGGACTAGATGACCCATTGGCCTGATCCAGCAGGCTCTTATGTTCTTAAGCTCATGGATCCTTTTAAAAAAAATCTATCTTTATATATAGTTTTATTATAGATTCATAGATACAAGTACAGTTAATTCTAAAGGGGGAAAACAGTGGATCAAATACATAAATAAATCAAAACCCAAAGAATTCAGATGGACAACCTAGGACAAGGGATAGCTAGCGTGGTGCCCTCCAGATGTTGGACTGTATCTCCTTTCATCCCTGACAGATGGCAATGCATGGCTAGGGCTGATGTGAGTTGTAGTCCATCAACATTTGGAAGGCACAACATTTGGAAGGCACCAGGTTGGCTACACCAGACCTACAGTATATGAATACAGCTGAAAGAAAAAGAGGCAGATAATGGGAAACTCATATCAGCAAGAGATAATGTGCAACAGATCAATGGAACATGAATTTCTCTCAACTATGTCTTCAGTCTCCCAGGCTTCTCAGTTTATGAAGCTAATTACACAGACTAGAGCTGTTCTGAATATTCCCCTTCCTCATGGAGGTGCATTTGTGCTTTATGGTGACTTAGTGGGGAGTGAATTCTAAGATTTTTGGGTAGGGGGGCTTACTATTAAAGATGAGGTGGCTGAGGATCTCTCTTTCTTTAACAAAACAAAGATTTTGTAAAAAGCTTGGCCAATGGGGGCAGCCACTTTCCCCTCCATGATTGCCCCTGGGAACACTCCTCCATTGTGCAGTATTTCTGGCATCATTAGGTAAGAGTAGAGATTCAATCTGCCTATAAGGAATAGCTATATAGCTCAACATTTCAGTGCCATTTCCAGTATATGTAATTGTTACTCTTGATTCATAGTGAGCGGGACAAAAAAAGTTACAGAAATGTAGTTATTCAGATGTAAGCATTTTTTTTAAAGTTCTCAAGAGTTTGGACTACAAACAGTTTGGACCGAGAGCTTCGGCTATGGGGTGGTATACAAAGGCAATAAATAAATAAATAAATAAATAAATAAAATAATAAACATGGAACTGAGGCAACAAAAAATGTTCTTGGCCATGAAGTTGATGAGTATATTGACACTGGACGAGGGAGACACATAGAAAGAAATGTTTTGTACCACATGGTTTGCTAACTGAAATTATGAGGAGTTAGGGACTCTGTGGAGCACATCAGTGGCACAGTCCTCTGGGCTTCCTCTCCATGATCTAATTTCTTTGCTTTTCACTACCTTCCAACATGGTTGTCTCTGGCAGACTGCAAATACTCAGCTACTGCAGGGGCCCTGAGCTGGGATTTAAGACAGTCTTTAGTATAGAAAATAGGAAGGAGAAAGCACTATTTTGAGTATGTTCAATTCACACTAGGGATGGAGGAATAATTCAGTTTGGTTAGGATTTTTAATGTGAACCTACCTAATTTGCACCTTCCAAAACAACATGCAAACCAAAACACAGCTATCCTTCAAAATTTGCACTTCTCTGAATTTTGTGATGTAGTTCTCTAAACAAACAATGTGTACAAAAATGTGTATATTAGGAGAAAAATGCATAGTGGTGAAAATAACATAAAATGCATTATATTAGGAGAAATAGCTTGAAAAACTGTAAATATTGGGCAAATTGCATACAAATTGTATAGTAGGAAAAAACTGTACTAAAATCCTGATGAATTTTCATTGGAATTTACAGACAAATTACAAACTGATGCACAAATGTGGAGAAGTGATATTAAGACAGGTAAAATGAGAATCAGAGACAGGGGTCAGATTCAATGGCCTCATAGGATCCTTCCAACTCAACTATTATATGATTCTGTGGTCAAAATTGTCATATCTGTCTATTCCTCATTGATGTCTCAAGTGGAAGTCAAAACGTATAGGGATTAATCAGGTATGGAGTAAGCAATTGCTTCCAAGCAATCACAGTGCTGCACGCCATATCCCTCCTGGCAGTAAGGATAACCATTTTCTGCCATTTCACCATATGTCTCATTATTAGGGATTTTCTTAAAACCTCAGTTGCTGAAATCATGAGGATCTCACTTTTAGCTCTTTTTTTCTTAAAGCTTGTTTCTTATTCTCATAGGAATGAGGGGGGCTACTTTTTTAATAGAACCACAACACTCTGCAAACACTTATATATAAAATGGCAAATCACAAACTGCAATATTAAATTTTTCCAGCTCATAAATCATTGTTATGTTTTTCTGTGGCCAGTCCTACACAACCTTACAGACTTTTTCATATTTTGGCATAGAAACCAGTCAGCTTCTTTGAATTTTCTTATATTCATTAGTAAATATAATAAACCTTGTTGTGATTGGGGAAGGTTTTTGAACAGAACATAAGCTTGACATTACTGTCTTCCATGTTTAAAAGTATCCAAGCTCAATGCTAGAAAATAACCAGCAAATATTCCTAGTGGGATGTGTTTTATCTGCCTTTCCTCATGGAATTCCCAGTTTAAAGTATCAATTAATTTGTTACCTATTAAAGATTATCAAGCAGAAATTCTACTCTTGCTGGTGTGATTTGGATTCCTGCATTGAGCAGAGGGTTGGATTCGATGGCCTTATAGGCCCCTTCCAACACTATGATTCTATGATTGATTGTTCAACCCTCAATACAGCTTTATTCAGATCAATTTTGATTCATATGAAAAACTGAAACCTCTTATTAGCATAAATTTTCCTGATCGTTTTTTTTCATGCCCTGTGCTACTGAGAAGCTTGGTTCAGCTGGAACTCTGCACATACCCAGAGACAATGTGTTTATTTTGGTTTTGCTCTGAGCAATGAGTACAGTGCCAATGCAAGGAAACAGAGGAAGCTGGGGTAGTTCAAGCTGTGTTCTCCCATCAGGGGAAGTCACAGTGATTCCCACCAAATATCCTCTCCATTGTGGCTGCAATAACAGGAATTTCCCCATTATACTAGTAATATGAGTGCATGCCTAATTAGTCCCCAGAACCTTTGCCACATCTAATGCAAATATCCAGTTTTTAACTGCAAGAAAAGTTACAATAGGCTCCCTTCAGCAAGCACCTTCCCCTGAAGATTAGATTAAGTACCCTCATTTCAGTCCACACTTTCTACTAGAAATTTGATTAAGCCTGAATTTACATGGGCTGCTTTTGTTGCTTAACATGTAGGATTGTAGGATTGTAGCCTATTTCTCTCAATAGTCCCAAATAAATTTCTGTACTTATGCAGGTCCAAGCTACAGTCAGAAGTTGACTCGGCTATGAAGCATTCTAAAAGTTACCTTGTTAAATCTGACAAATTTATCTGTAGACACCTTTTATTGCACTTAAGACAGGAGTTTGAAGTTGACAAAGCATACACACATGAAACAAAAATATAACAGGACAATAACAAATAGACTTCTATACATGAAACTTTTCCATTTGCAACCCTTTGTATCCTCAAAAAAACAATCATGAGGGTTAATTAACCGTCTGGGATGGTGCAAAGTCTGTAGATGGTAGGAGACTACAGCACAAAAGGGGAATTTGGCTAAAATTGAGGACCACTACCCCCCTGTGTGAGTGTCAACACCTTTGACTTCTTTCTATGGAAGCTATTTTTCTTTCATCCTAAAGTGGAATTGCAATGTAAATATTACACCACCCACTGAAAGGACATATTCCACTGTGTCATATCTGCTCTCCAAAGCAGTAATACTTGTGGTCATCAGATGTGTTATCCTAACAGGCTTTAATTCCCGAGCTCAGCTTCTGGAAGCTGCTGCCTGAGATTTATGATGCCCTCTCCCCTGATTTCAACAAAGATAATTGGAAAGGCACATGTACCAACTTCCAGTGTGTTTTAAAAATCCCTTGAGCACCTCCAATTAGAAAACAACTTTTTGACTTAATATCCTTCAATTGTTAAAAACTTGCGTCACCGAGAGATTGCAGTGAAATGTGGAGGTCCCAGCACATTGGCATTTGATTGTGAGGGGATGTGATTGTTCCACATTTAGACTGGAAAGGGTTAGGAACTCCGCTTCCCAATGTGCTTAATGAATAAAAAGAAAATTGGACCCCTGAGTCAGAGTCAATGATCTAACTGAGTGAAAAATGTTTGCAGGTTAACAAGGGCAACTGTTCCTTGCTGTAATTCCCACTGGAGATGAATGACAAAGAAGGCCAATAAACCTCAGACGATATTATTTATTAACCTGTTTTCTTCCTAGAAAATAGATGTTAGATCTTGGAAGACTTTTTTTTTCAAAAGGAGATCTTTGGCAAAGGGAAGTGTCATTAACACACAAATTCTCCTTGTTTGCATTGCTGCCAAAATTAACAATTTGCTAGGACTACTTTGGAATAAGATAGATTTCAGCATTTACAGCAAGTCTGGCCCATTCATGAGACAGAATAAAGTAGCTAATTTTGGTTGTTTAATTTATTGTTATTGTGGGACTTTCTACCTCAGGTGCCAAAAGGCTTGGCCAGTCTTGGGTACTATGCACCTTGATTGCCAGTGGTGGGGGCGGTGGGGAGTGTGCTGTTTGCTGTTTCACCTCAGTGAGTAAAGTGTCTTGGGCTCTGTAAAGTGGCATTTCATTCACATCTGGAATATTTATTTTGCCACATTATATTTAGATGTTTGTATGCCGCTTTTCCAGTTTGTAGTGTGCGACAGCTTGCAGTGGCCTGGTTCACATGTCACACTAAATCAAATCATGACTTAGCATGAGTTAGTGAGCGTGCGGGCTCCTGGAAAGGAGATCATGGCCACTTTGCTCCTCCCTGGTCTGCTGCTGCACTATACTAAACTAAGCCAAAGAGTCTTGTGGCACCTTAAAGATTAACAAATTGATTACGGCATAAACTTTTGTGGATTACAGTCCGCTTCATCAGATGCATGGAATGACATTCTGAGTAAGGAGCAGAGAGAGCTGAAAACAGTGATTACAATTCCTTCCCCCCTAAACCATGAATACCTGTTATCATACCCATCACCATACCTGTAACTCAGGATAATGCTTTGTGCACCTGATGAAGTGGACTGTAGTCCACAAAAGCTTACGACATGATAAAAATGTGTTAGTCTTTAAGGTCTCACAAGACTCTTCATTGTTTTGCTACAAGAGACTGTAAGACAGCTACCCCTCTGGAAAGTAAAACAAGCTAAAAGACAGGTCTGAAAAACAATCACATAAAAACAGCACACAAAAAATAACAGAAACAGCAAATAAAATGCAATCAGTTAGGAGCTCTAATTTAGGGTGGCCATGTGTCCTGTTTTACAGAGGACAGTCCTTTGTTTGAAGGGCTGTCAGAGGACAGAATATCCAAGTTCTGTATAAAGAACCATAAGAAGGGAAGCATTCTGACTTTGATTCCTTATTTAATATTTGTTCAGAAATGATGGGATTTTATTTTTCTTTGTATTGTATATTTGTTTCAGCCTATGGCTATACAAATACAATACATTCATAATGAAACAAGAGTCTTTTCATTTGCTGTTGAAATTGTAAAGTCTAAGATGCAATAAATCCATGCACTTTTTTTTATGAAATAGAAGTTTGACCCATGACTTTCATTTCTATAGAATGATAGATAGCATTTTGTTATTAAAATTCAGTGGAAGCTCGTTATAACATGGGGGTTGGGGAACAAAGGATGCACCCGCACTATAGGGGTTCCACATTATAA
This sequence comes from Rhineura floridana, assembly GCF_030035675.1. Taxonomy (NCBI): domain Eukaryota; kingdom Metazoa; phylum Chordata; class Lepidosauria; order Squamata; family Rhineuridae; genus Rhineura; species Rhineura floridana. The sequence goes on from NC_084489.1 coordinate 45,484,196, forward strand.
CAAAAGTGCAGCACTGTCTACCGTATTGTACTTGGGACAGTGTCATACCTGCGGTATATCCAAATCTGCGGTACAGTCAACCACATTATAATGAGCTTCCACTGTTCAATTATTATTGTTAAAATATATTTTAAAAGTTTGACCAATATTTATATATGGGTACATATGTTACTATGTTAACTAAGTGAAAATTTATTTCAGAAGATATACTTTTTATGTCTTCTTAATTTATTACAATATTTAAAAATATTTCTTTAAAAAACCAAATACAGTTTTTAAAAATCTATCTATACAAGCAAAGCATGTGATCTACCACTTGAATTATAGACTTCCCCAGCCCTGCCTTCTCCCCATTTATTACGCAGCACCCGATAAATAGAGCTGAACAAAGATATAATCACTAACAAGGTGTAATAGTGGATTTACTGCAAAACAGCAAAACCATCACATTTCAAATTTGAATTAGCTTTTCATCAGAAAACTGAATTAAAAAATGACATTTTTTTCAGCAGAAGAGACATGACTCTCACACAAGAGGTTCTTTGTGTTGAATGTCTCTTTGATCTCCCATATTCCACATAGTGCAAGTTTGAATATTGAACTGTAACATAAAACATTTGTTAACTAGTCCTAACTTTTTTACAAATCTGTGCCAGAATTCCTATCACCATGGGTTGTGATCTTGTATCATAAATTAAAGGCAGGGCTGGACCTTGTCAAGTCTTGGGTAGAACTCCAAGGAAAATACAGATGCTGTACAAATTAAGCACAAAGACCACCTACTGAGTCAGCACTGATTTCTGCTTTTGACTTAAGATACATGCTGTTAAGACAAGTGCCAGTCTAATTTGGGTTTTAAGATCAGCATCCTGATCACAACTGCCTTAATAAACATAGGTACCTCTTGGCAAACGAACAGAAGAAAGCCAAAATATTTTGACCAAACTTGCATTAAAGGCAGTTACATTCTACCCACCTGCCTTAATTTATTAGAGAAAATGAGCAGATATTGTGCTTCTCAGCCACTTATATCTGAATTTAACCTCAGAAAGTATTTCATGTCTTTGATTTCTTCACTGTAGCTCAGAAATCTGTGATCAGATGCTGAGTGGAGTGAAATGGATTTGAAATGGTTTCTATATGTGTGTGGGGTGGGTGGGTTGATTTTTTAAAATGTTTTTATAATATTTTTATTAACCTCTTCAGGATGTTTCATGGGAAGTGATGCATAAATTTTAAAAATAAAAACAGAAAAATATTTGTATGTATTTAATGACTGCAATGGTTCTGTTAAAAAATGCATTTTATACCTAACAAATTAAAATGATATAGAAATTTGGGTGGAGGGTAGAAAAGAGAACAAGGTTCCGTCTCCTTTTTAAAGAATTTTAAAATGCTGACCTCAACAACAAAATATAAACATACAAAGCAGCCTTCCATATGTTGAGTATGTTTAAATCAGGGGTGGGGACCCTTTTTAGCCTGAGGGCTGCATTCCCTCATGGGCAACTTTCCAGGGGCTGCATGCCAGTGGTGGGTGCGGCCAGAGGCGAAAGTGGGCTGGGCCAGAGTCAAAAGCGGAACAATGGATGTGACATTTAGCTATGTACAGTAAGCTACATTCTAGCCATGTAAAAGTCAGAGATATTATTACTACTATTATTAATAAATTTTACTGAAAACCAGTAACAAAGACAACCACAATAGTAATATCACAAACATGCACGTTCCATCCAGCGTTAGAGAAGAAACACTGTGCAATGACTAATTCCCATCCATGACTTCCATGTAAGCAGGCATCTGTTGTCATCAACAAAGCAGAAAAAGCAAAAAAAAAAAAAAAGTTACCAAGGCCATAATTTCCCAGCTACATCAAAGTGTCTCTCCCAAAGGGCCTCTGAGCGGAGGAGGGGGGATTCCCCAGGGTAAGAATTAATATAGTAAAGGAAGGGCATCCAGTCTTCAGGGATTTTTTTTTTAAAGTCAGAGATTTCTACAGAATAAACACACACACATACACATCTTCATCCAGGCAAGCAAGAGACAGTATCCCAGTTCAAGGACATATGCCAGCTGTGCAAAATCACTTGAAGTTCAGGCCCTGTGAGACATGCAGCCTTGGAATTTGGGGAGGAGTCTTAGGATGGGGAGTGGCGTTGGAAGAGTCCCTGAGAGAGAGGCCCAGAGGGCCACATTTGGCTGCTGGGCCTGGAGTTCCCTACCTCTGGTTTTATTTCTGAACATGAGGAGAGCAGCAGAAGGTTTGTCTGAGATGAGGAACTGGGAACCAAAAAATGAATTCACAACTGCCTCTGATAAGGATGTGGATACTTTATAAAAAAAATTCCAAAATAAAAAACATGTACACAACTATCATAGCTGATTGAGCAAGAATAAATATACTAAACTTATAAAATACAATATCAAAACATATGACCAAACACTGCATTTTTATTTTTATTTTTTTAAAAAGAGGTGCCAGCACTCAAGTCTCCATTACATTCCAACCTTTATCATAAAAAGCTGCGTTTCCCCTCTCCCAAATCTGGTATTTGAGAATCAGTGTACTAAAGACACTTTTCACATGCCCAGACACTATTCTCTTTAGATAAGATGATTGACTGAAGTGATAACACTGAAATCTTTACTTCTATCTGTGTTACATGTTGTAGTGATGTGTTTATTTCACATTTCCTAATTGTTTGTACAGACAACCTGTTGGTCACAATATTGCTTTGAATTGATGCTTTGCTGGCTTTTTCTTTTATGCTGAATTTTTATACTGCTGCATTGACTTCTTTTACGTTTCTATTTTGTGTTTTATTATGTTTTTATACTGATTCTGCATTTTTATTGTTTTTATTATGTTTGCAAGCTACCCTGAGCTCTGTTTTTAAAAAAGAGGAAGGACAGGATATAAATTATCTTAACAAACAAATAAATATAGTGTCGGAAACTAGAGCTTAGGCATTTTAAGCTGAAAATGTAAGTTTTTTTTAAAAAAGAAAAGATTCTTCACATCCTCATCACATATGTGATAAGAATCACATATTTGAAATTGTCTTGTGTAAAAAGGCCTTTTAAAATACAGTACTGACATATTTTAGCACTATATTTGTATGTATGCATTTACTGTGTGTTATATTGCTGGTATTGTATAATTGTTGTTATCTGCAAGGTGCATATGTAATAGAAAAGGTTAGAAGCAAAATAAAATATCAACAGCGCAGCAGTCCGGGAAATGTAATGTGACACAAGTAATTTTTCGTCCCTACAAAGAATAAATGTATGCATTTGGTTATAAATGAAAAGTGGGAGGATGAGGTCTCAAGACCTTGCCATTATAATGGCAAATAAAGTACTACTTTTTGTTGCACATCAGGGTAGAGATTAAAAAGAACTTTATAAAGTATTTATGAGGTTTTGATTTATCACAATTCTTTTTTCTGACTCTTTGAATCTCTGCATAGTATCGTAATGCTAGATCATATATTTTAACAATAGAACACCAGATAGACTGTAATGATTTGGCATTCAGCCTTTTGGAATAAAAACTAGAGCTAGTCAAATAAATCATTCCCCAACAGCAAGGAGCTATGATTACACCGTAAACTTTGGATAAATTTGTTACATTACAGAAAGCAAATTGTAAGAAAGAAAGAAGGAAGGAAGGAAGGAAGGAAGGAAGGAAGGAGGATAGGGGGAACGGTGGTGGAAATCACCAACACAGCATTATGATGTAAGAGAGTCATCAGAGGCTAGTACACTTTGATCAGATAATAGATTTCCTCTTCTTTCTTATTCTGAGAGCCAAACCACATGGGACACCATTTAGGCTTTTAACAATGTTTTAAAAAGTAAACAGCGGGTGTAGGGGCATCAACCTGGCTCGGGACCTTGGGCTTTTAACCCATTGCTCCCACAATACCCCCCTCCTAGAAGACATTCTTCAAATGTTAGTAACAGGGATGAGAGGGCCAGTCTGGATCAGGACTATACAGGGCAGAGGACCAAGCCACCTCCTAGGGCGTAAATCCAGATTGGGGAGCCCATCCTGCTATTCACTTTTTAAAAGCCAGTCACACAATTGTTGACTGCGTGAATAGCTTCTCATCTAGTTTGGCCCTAAACTGTCATGCTGATCACCAACCTGAAAATACACGTACAAAGAGGATTAAAGGCAGCTGTTGTTCCTTGTGTTGGCTTCTGAGTGTAGGTAGAGAAGGATAGTGTATTGACCAGAATGGGAGAAGAGCAGATGGGTGGCATATGATACTTTAAGAACATCAGTGAAAACCTAGGCATCAGACCTGTGTATCAGAATCCCTATACACGGTGGCTGGTGCCCACTGGAAATGGTAAGGCAGACAGCAGGAAGGTGGAGTCAGAGCCAATGACAGATGCAGCCAACTAATTCTACCTTTGTTCTATCCTTCTCCCTGCTGAGTTCTACAAGGGCAAAACCGAGACAAAGGAGGATGAACCTGGCAGCCAGGGGCACCCCATGGGCTGGTTGTGACGAAGGCAGGTGGGTTTGGAGGAATCAAGAATGAGGGTGGTGGGGCAATGCCCCATTTGCCCTCATGGACTAGCCTCCACTGCCTATACAGTAGGCGGAGGACAGTTTAACGTGCCTTTGGGTGATGGTGATGCCCTCTTCCTCTACTCAGGCTTTCTCCCTTCCAAAATGGCCTCTCCTATGTGTTGGCGTGTGTGGATCCAGCACCTTGCCCCAAATTTTTGAATGTGTTGTATTCTAGGCTTTCTGCCAGTAAGTTTCTCATAAGGAGACATTCCAATAGCACTGTGTAACACCCTGTTGTGAATGTAATTCGCATAAAGAATTGCTTCTGCCCAGAAAGAATTCCCTAAACTGCAATCCAGCAGCATGGCTCTCATTGCTTCCCCAAGCACCCTATTTTTTCTCTCAGCAGTTCCATTGGAAAACGGGCTGTGTGGAGCAGTGAAATTCTGGTTTATTCCCTTACTCTCCAGAAAGTCACTCAATGCTTTACTCGTAAATTCCCCACCTTGGTCCGAGCGTATAGCCCCCACCGTGACCAAGTGTTGAGTTTCGATTCTCTTAATGAATAGTTTCAGCTTCTGCTCAGCTTCACTTTTATGCTTTAACAGAAAAACATGACAAAATCTTGAATAATCATCTACCAGTACCATGAAGAATTTCGCACCTCCTCGTGAAGCATTTATTGGCCCTGCTAAATCAACATGTACTAGCTGGTAGGGAGCTGTTGTGGTTCTCTCAGCCTCCCGGTTTATTGGTGCAATAGTCATTTTAGCTTGATTACAAGAATCACAATCCATTAACTGTCCACAATCTTTTAAACGCATGTCTTCACTGTGCAAAGGGGTTTTTCTTATCGTGTCAAGGTTTGCATGCCCCAGCCTTTGATGCCATTCATGGACGCAGCCCTGATGTACCTGTGCCTCAGCGTTTAACACAGCACACCCTGCTTGACTGCTCTTTATTACAAACTGTGAATCATTAAGGCTTCCCTGCATGCACACTTCATCTCCCCTCATTATAAAACATTGGTCTTTGTGGAACAAAATTGAATAATTACAACTCACCAGTTTGCTAACTGATAAAATATTATGAGCCAATTCCGGAACAAACAAACAGTCTGACATTATGCCAAGCTTGTCAAATTTCACCAGACCTTTAGCTTTTACGGATTTCCGTGATCCATCAGCAAGTAAAACAAAGTCTTTCACTTCTTCTGAAACGTAAAACAAACGTCTGTCTTTAATTAATATATGGCTTGCTCCGCTGTCGAGCAACCAGTTCACAGGTTGTAAATCTTGAGAGTTCTGTTTACAAACAAAGTTCACACTTCCCTGCTTCAAGCCTCCGTCCCTGGAGTTTTGCTTGATTGCACAATCTTTACGGAGATGCCCACGGGCCCCACAGGCAAAACAAGACTTCAGCCGCTGCTGCTCCCGCTTGTTTTCCTGTCTGCTTTTGGCAGCCTGCTCCGGTTCGGCACATTTCTCCTCCTTGCTTCTGACAGCCTCCACCGGCTGGGCTCTCTGCGCCTCCTGCCTCCGCTGCCATTCTTGGGTCAATTTTCCCTCAATAAACGCAACGTTCAAACCTCCGTCAGGCATGGCTTCGAAAGCCATGACCATATTATTCCAAGTCCCATCGAGTGAAGCCAGAATCAGATAGGTCTTCTGAAGTTCAGAGTGTTTGATGCCTTGGTCTGTCAACTCAGCAAACAGGCGTCTGAATTCCGTGAGATGCTCACTCATGTCGCACTCACCCGTGAAGCGCATTTGATAAAGCTTCCGTGCCAAACACAATCTAGATCCCGCAGTCTGTTGCACATGAATGCCTTCTAACCGGTCCCACATCTCCTTGGCGTTTGTAACATCTCTCACGTGTAGCAGTTGAGAGTCAGATAGAGCCAGAAGTATAAAAGCCTGCGCCTTCTGATCTCTACGCGTCCAAGCCGCAGTCAGTACCGCCGGAATGGGTCCATCTATTGTGTCCCATAAATCCTCTTTTATCAGCAAAGCCCGCATCCTCGGCTTCCAGCTGCCATAATTCTTTTCATTAAGCCGTTCCATCGGCAAGCCTCCCCCAGACAGGTTTACAGCCATGTTGCTCACCTCCGTCTGGTTCAATCAATCAAGCTGCCCTCTCTGGAACTCCGTCTGCCGTTCAGACCAGCAACTTACTCCGGTGTAATGCGCTGTGGAGCGTAACCATCCTCTGCTACCACTGTTGGCGTGTGTGCGTTGTTGTGTGAAACAGCATACATTACGTTGGAGTTAAGTTGAGCAAGAAACTTCTTCAGAGCATGTTAAGAGTCTTTATTGAAAGACATTAAGGCCAGAGGCTTAAGAGTAAATACATGTAGAGATTCTTCAGTCACCCCCCTTCTGGTACATCTCTCTCCATAGATAAACACAAAAGACAGCCTCTCAGCTCAGAGGCATAATTCTGAAGACGACAACACACAGACTCTGTTAGAACTTTTCCAGTCGCTATCAGATGGCTACCATAGCAACAGCCCTGGCAGTCCGTTCCCAGACAGGGCATAGACATAACTCCCCCTTAACCTCAGTTACGTCTTCACACTTGCAGGCTTCATGGAAAACAACTAGAGACAGTAATGCCTATTGGTCACCAGCCCAACACTATGGTGTTCTTGTTTTATTTTAAAAATGTATTTAAAATATTTCTTAACTGCCCTTCGTCAGAAAATTCCAGGGCAGTGTGAATAATACTATTAACACATTTTTGAAAAAAATAATCACCAAACAACAGGATAAAAAACAAGCTAAACCTAAACAAAACTAAATATCTAACAGGAATAGCCCCCATTAGCATAAAAAGAAGAGGGGCAAGTGGCTTTTTGGATAAGCGTAAGGGAAGGGTTCAGCACCCCCTGCTGCCACTGTTGCATTTTAAATTGCCCACTCTCAGCCTCACTTTAAAGCAACTTGAACCTTTCCAGATGCTGTGGACTACAACTCTCATCAGCCTCAGCCTGCTGGTTGGGGTTGACAGAAGTTGTACTCCAAAATATCTGGAAGACACCAGGTTGGGCAGGCTGCTTTATCAGAATTCAGCATGTCCCAAGTTGGGTTATGCTGCCATCATACCTACTTGGTCCTGAGGATGCACTGCTCAGCAGGTGCTGCTGACCTGATTGTAAACTTAGGGGGGAAGCAAATGTATACAGCGAGCTGCCTGCTCTCTCTTTCCTAACTCACTGAAATATTTTCACCAGCACATCTTTTCAAGGGGCTAGCATCATAGTGCAACAACTGAGACATCCAACCTAAAGGCCAATTAACTGGGACAGGTTTTAAGATTATACTTTTATATAGGTTACTTTATGCTCCCATTAGTTTAGATTAAATAATGCACTGTTTTCTTCATGTGAGCAGTTCTAACCATTGGGGCCAAATGTAATGTGTGAACGCAGCAATAACAGGCATGGTTGGCCACCATTCTTGGGATTGTGATGGCTGACTAAACTTCCATTGTCATCACAGAATCATGACTGGTCATATCCTTCCCCCCCTTTTTTTTAAATTATTTTTTAAAATAAAATACAAATAAAATACAAAAGAAAGATAAAGAGAGAAAAAATGCAAAAACAGATGACTTCCGATTTATCTTCGATCAGCTATAACAGATACATATTAAGATACCTTGTTCACTCATAAATTACATAATCTCCTTTTTTCTCAATTAAATCTAGTTAATCATCAAATCCCAATATCACTAATTCATTTTCTGTGTCTCGCAAAAAACTCAGAAAGGGATCTCAATCCTTGAGAAATGTGACTGTTGTTTTTTCTCTCAATAGACACATCAGCTTATCCATTTCTGCCAAGTCCATTAGTTTTAGTAGCCATTCTTCAATTGTTGGTAGTGTTGTATCCTTCCATCTTTGTGCATATAGTAATCTCACTGCAGTAACCATATATTGAATCACACTTCCATGATTCCTTTCCAATTGTACGTCCATCAAGCCCAACAAAAAGAGTTCTGGTTTAAATTGAATATTAATCTTTAAAATTCTCTGCATTAATTTATGTATTTGACTCCAAAACGTTTTTGCTTCTTTACATGTCCACCACATATGATGAAAAGTCTCTTCCTGTTGCTTACATTTCCAACATTCATTATGAACAGTATTGTATATTCTTGACAGTTTCTCTGGTGTCATATACCAATGATACATCATTTTATAAAAGTTTTCTTTAAGATTATGGCACAATGTAAATTTCAGCCCTTTCGCCCACATATTTTCTCATTGGTCCATTTGTATGTTATATCCAAAGTTCTTAGCCCATTTTACCATACAGTCTTTTACTTTTTCTTCTTCCATTTCAATTTTTAGCAAAAGTTTATACATTTTGGCAATTACATGTTCATCATTTGTACACAAACTCATTTCAAACTCAGATTTACCTTGTTCAAAATCAAAAATTCTTTTATCAATTTTAAATCTTTCCATCAACTGTAAGTAAGAAAACCAATAAAAACTACAACCCTCTGCTGCCAGCTGTTCCCTCGATTTCATTTTGTATTTGCCTTGTTCCTTTTCTAGAAAGCTGGAGCTTTAAGATCCTTAGCTGTACTTGCATATAATTGCATGTGGTTGCATTTGAGCCATTAAGATCTTGTAGCTTTGATTCACAATCACAACAGGTTCATGGTTCTGTTTTTTATTCAGTAACATTGCTGCAAACCTCACCTTTCACTTGGGGGTCTCATGTCATCATTTCTCCCCTCTTGTTTCCAGGGGAATACTTGATATTAATTTTTCTCCCTTCATCAACAGGAAAAAAATGGAGCAGCACACTTGTCTTCTTTGAGAACCTGAAACCTGTCCCGTTCATGGCAAGCAAGTCTGAAAGAGAACAAATCATGCCTCATGTAGATAGCCTGTAGCAAATTGGTCAGGAGAACAACCTTAAAGGTTTGACCACCATCTCCTAAGCTTTTCCTCTGGATTACAAACTTAGTCCTTCAAACAATTGTGTAATATCATCACCAGAGACCCTGCACCCCAGGGAAGCCTAAAGTAGGTATTGCAGAGTAAAATCACATCTTATGTTGTCAAAATTCATAAGTACATGATTTGGTAAATGACCGTCTAGCTCATAATGCTTGGTTCTATTATGAATTGAGAAGTTATCCTGCAGCTCTGAAATGGACATTATGTGTGATCAGCATTTAGCAGACCAGGAACCCAAAATTAGATACCCAAAATTTGTCAAGATGACAATCCATTACTTCTTGTGGGCAATCTCTTCTTGAAAATTTGATATCCTTGAAATATTCTATAACATTGACAAAAATGACAGCCATATTCAAATCCCACTGAAAAAAATTAATTCATGGAGATTTCATCCTGTAACTATTGTGTAAACATGACTGTGCAAATTAGCACATACTTTTCTACATGTTCCTACGATGGAGATCATAATTCATTTTAAGATGATTATACTTTGATGAAATAGTGTACTATTACAATAAAATGTGAATGAATATGTTATACAGTCACTTCAAAATTCCACATTGTATTACTTAGCATTATGTTGAACAGATACAAAGACTTACTGTAGCTCATTCTGGAGATTCCACAATGTGTTGGTCTCCAAATGATTTACATTTTACAGAATAAGGTGATGGGGAAGCAGAAAACAACAGACTTTTAAAACTGTATTAACACTCACTACTTGCAAAAAGTATTGGTATTCTCCAAGTCTCTTGTGGGCATTTCAGCTAAAGTGTGATGTAGAAATACACCGGAAAGGAACAACTAGTCGATTGGGCTACATGCCATTCTCTGCTGCAACTGCATGGTATCATAAAACACCTTGGCCTCTTCCGCTAGTCACAGTGAAACTATTACAGAGAAATGTACTTTTTCCAGATAATTCATATTTTTACAATCATTAATTTGCTTTAGTTTAACATGCATATGATATTGATGCCATGTTGATTTTAAGACAAATGTCTTGTAAACTAATTTTAAACAGCAATTCTTGGATCAAATGGAAAATCAGCAATATTTTATTTATTTATTTATTTTTATTATTTGATTTATAACCCGCCCTTTTTCCCAGCAGGAGCCCTAGACAAATGGTCAAGGAATACCTAATCACTTTGAACGAGTTCAAATCGGCAGGGCCCAATAAACTGCACCCTAGAGTATTGAAGGAAGTGGCTGAAGAACTCTCAGAACCGCTGTCTATTATCTTTGCACAATCATGGAGGACTGGTGAAGTGCTAGATGACTGGAGGAGAGCTAATGTTGTCCCAATCTTCAAAAAGGGCAAAAAGAAGGAACCAGGGAACTACAGACCAGTCAGCCTAACATCAATCCCTGGAAAAACTCTGGAACGGATTATAAAGCAGTCAATCTGTAAGCACCTTGAAAACAGTGCAGTGATTACTTGGAACCAACATGGATTTATGAAGAACAAATCCTGCCAAACTAATCTTATCTCATTTTTTGACCGGGTAACCTCCCTTGTAGACTGTGGGAATGCTGTGGATACAATATACCTCGACTTCAGCAAAGCTTTTGACAAAGTGCCCCATGATATTCTGATTAGCAAGCTAGCTAAATGTGGGCTGGATGGAACAACTATCAGGTGGATCCACAGTTGGCTCCAGAATCGTACTCAAATAGTGCTTATCAATGGTTCCTTCTCAAATTGGGTGGAAGTAAAGAGTGGGGTACCACAGGGCTCGGTCCTGGGCCCAGTGCTCTTCAACATTTTTATTAACAACTTGGATGAGGAGGTACAGAGCATGCTTATCAAATTTGCAGATGATACAAAATTGGGGGGGGCAGCTAATACCATGGAAGACAGAAACAAAATTCAAAGGGACCTTGATAGGCTGGAGCATTGGGCTGAAAACAACAGAATGAAATTCAACAGAAATAAATGCAAAGTTCTACACTTAGGAAAAAGAAACCAAATGCACAGTTATATGATGGGGGCTACTTGGCTCAGCAATACGACATGTGAGAAGGATCTTGAAATTGTCGTTGATCACAAGCTGAATATGAGCCAACAGTGCAATGTGGCTGCAAAAAAGGCAAATGCTATATTAGGCTGCATTAACAGAAGTATAGTTTCCAAATCGTGTGAAGTATTAGTTCCCTTCTATTCAGCACTGGTTAAGCCTCATCTTGAGTACTGCGTCCAGTTCTGGTCTCCGCACTTCAAGAAGGATGCAGACAAACTGGAATAGGTTCAGAGGAGGTCAACAAGGATGATCAGGGGACTGGAAACAAATCCCTATGAGGAAAGACTGAAAGAACTGGGCATGTTTAGTCTGGAGAAGAGAAGACTGAGGGGAGATATGATAGCACTCTTCAAGTAAATTAAAGGTTGTCACACAGAGGAGGGTCGGAATCTCTTCTCGATCGTCTCAGAGTGCAGGACACAGAATAATGGGCTCAAGTTGCAGGAAGCCAGATTTCGACTGAACATCAGAAAAAACTTCCTAACTGTTAGAGCCATACAACAATGGAACCAATTACCTAGAGAGGTAGTGGGCTCTCCAACACTGGAGGCATTCAAGAAGCAGCAGGACAGCCATCTGTCGGGAATGCTTTGATTTGGATTCCTGCATTGCGCAGGAGGTTGGATTTGATGGCCTTATAGGCCCCTTCCAACTCTACTATTCTATGATTTAAATACTGTCCTTTAAGTAATGATAGGAGAACTCTCAATGCTTCGATTTCTGATCAGCTCAGTATTTAGGGGCTTTCTTGGAGAGCATTCAGAAAAATCTCATCTGTTTTCCAATAGTTCTCTCCCTGCTTAAGATATTTGTGCATGTGCACTGCACTTTAATGTATTCCCTTTACTCCAGGGAATCATGAGAGTGATATCCAAGGAAGTCATACTTAAGTCAATTGATTACAATGGGTTTACTTTGAATATGACTAAAATTGACCTTTACAATCTTAAATGGTCTGGACCAGGATGTCTTATGAACCACTTTCTTGCATATGAATTTGCCAGAGTATTAAGATCGACATCAGAGGCTATGCACTATGTCCTGTTGCCACCTGATGAGAGGCATAGCCTTTTCTGTAGTGTGTCTAGATTTTGAAACATGTTCCCATAGCAAATCCACCTGGGTCCATCATTAGTTGGTTGTCTTTCACAGGTAAGACCTACTTATTTTGACAACTATTTGGTTGCCAGCTGATTCTTTTTTATAGAATTTGATGCCAAATACTGTTTGTTATGTTGCTGCTTATTGTATATATTGGTTAATGATATTTGATATGTTTTATATGGGAATAGATCCAGATGGTAAGTTCATAGCATTCAGTTCCCAACGAAATCAATAGGACTTAAGTTAATCATTACTTCTTTTTCACAATGATTTCAATGGAACCTAAGTGCGGCCAATTTAGTCTGACTCCACCCCATGGTGTCATTCTTACCTTGTAAACTATTTTGAATATCTTATATAGAAAAGCAGGATAAAAATATAAAAATAAACATCTTCTCTAACATAATAAGCCTGTTCTTTAGTTCATGTTAGAATTATTCTAACATAATTCAGATATAATGTACACCTTGTGGCTGAAGCACAAGTCTTCATTAGGACTTTTTTTCTTTGTCAGCCTAGTTTCTCTGACTGATCATATGAATATATTTGCCAGATGCTGTGACACTTCTGAGTGGTTATGTCAGGGTTTTAAGAACATAAGAACATAAGAAGAGCCTGCTGGATCAGGCCAGTGGCCCATCTAGTCCAGCATCCTGTTCTCACAGTGGCCAACCAGGTGCCTGGGGGAAGCCTGCAAGCAGGACCCGAGTGCAAGAACACTCTCCCCTCCTGAGGCTTCCGGCAACTGGTTTTCAGAAGCATGCTGCCTCTGACTAGGGTGGCAGAGCACAGCCATCATGGCTAGTAGCCATTGATAGCCCTGTCCTCCATGAATTTGTCTAATCTTCTTTTAAAGCCATCCAAGCTGGTGGCCATTACTGCATCTTGTGGGAGCAAATTCCATAGTTTAACTATGCGCTGAGTAAAGAAGTACTTCCTTTTGTCTGTCCTGAATCTTCCAACATTCAGCTTCTTTGAATGTCCACGAGTTCTAGTATTATGAGAGAGGAAGAAGAACTTTTCTCTATCCACTTTCTCAATGCCATGCATAATTTTATACACTTCTATCATGTCTCCTCTGACCCGCCTTTTCTCTAAACTAAAAAGCCCCAAATGCTGCAACCTTTCCTCGTAAGGGAGTCGCTCCATCCCCTTGATCATTCTTGTTGCCCTCTTCTGAACCTTTTCCAACTCTATAATATCCTTTCTGAGATGAGGCGACCAGAACTGTACACAGTATTCCAAATGCGGCCGCACCATAGATTTATACAACGGCATTATGATATCGGCTGTTTTATTTTCAATACCTTTCCTAATTATTGCTAGCATGGAATTTGCCTTTTTCACAGCTACCGCACACTGGGTCGACATTTTCATCGTGCTGTCCACCACAACCCCGAGGTCTCTCTCCTGGTCGGTCACCGCCAGTTCAGACCCCATGAGCGTATATGTGAAATTAAGATTTTTTGCTCCAATATGCATAATTTTACACTTGTTTATATTGAATTGCATTTGCCATTTTTCCGCCCATTCACTCAGTTTGGAGAGATCTTTTTGGAGCTCTTCGCAATCCCTTTTTGTTTTAACAACCCTGAACAATTTAGTGTCATCAGCAAACTTGGCCACTTCACTGCTCACTCCTAATTCTAGGTCATTAATGAAGAAGTTGAAAAGTACAGGTCCCAATACCGATCCTTAAGGGACTCCACTTTCTACAGCCCTCCATTGGGAGAACTGTCCGTTGATTCCTACTCTCTGCTTTCTGCTTCTTAACCAATTCATTATCCACAAGAGGACCTCTCCTCTTATTCCATGACTGCTAAGCTTCCTCAGAAGTCTTTGGTGAGGTACCTTGTCAAACGTTTTTTGAAAGTCTAAGTACACTATGTCCACTGGATCACCTCTATCTATATGCTTGTTGACACTCTCAAAGAATTCTAATAGGTTACTGAGACAGGACTTTCCCTTGCAGATGCCATGCTGGCTCTGCTTCAGCAAGGCTTGTTCTTCTATGTGCTTAGTTAATCTAGCTTTAGTTATACTTTCTACCAGTTTTCCAGGGACAGAAGTTAAGCTAACTGGCCTGTAATTTCCGGGATCCCCTCTGGATCCCTTTTTGAAGATTGGTGTTACATTTGCCACTTTCCAGTCCTCAGGCACGGAGCAGGACCCGAGGGACAAGTTACATATTTTAGTTAGCAGATCAGCAATTTCACATTTGAGTTCTTTGAGAACTCTCGGGTGGATGCCATCCGGGCCCGGTGATTTGTCAGTTTTTATATTGTCCATTAAGCCTAGAACTTCCTCTCTCGTTACCACTATTTGTCTCAGTTCCTCAGAATCCCTTCCTGCAAATGTTAGTTCAGGTTCAGGGATCTGCCCTATATCTTCCACTGTGAAGACAGATGCAAAGAATTCATTTAGCTTCTCTGCAATCTCCTTATCGTTCTTTAGTACACCTTTGACTCCCTTATCATCCAAGGGTCCAATCGCCTCCCTAGATGGTCTCCTGCTTTGAATGTATTTATAGAATTTTTTGTTGTTGGTTTTTATGTTCTTAGCAATGTGCTCCTCAAATTCTTTTTTAGCATCCCTTATTGTCTTCTTGCATTTCTTTTGCCAGAGTTTGTGTTCTTTTTTATTTTCTTCATTCGGACAAGACTTCCATTTTCTGAAGGAAGACTTTTTGCCTCTAAGAGCTTCCTTGACTTTGCTCGTTAATCATGCTGGCATCTTCTTGGCCTTTTATATAAGCCAATCAGTATGAAAGGGGTGTGAGTTAGTCACTGAACAAAGTTTTCTCACTTAGCTAATAACCTTGTCCCTTTGTACTAACTGGAGCCTACCAGAGTGAAAGGAGGTGTTAGTTACTGAGAAGACTCTTCTCAGTAGCTAACACACACCTCCCCTTTCATGCTGATGGGTTCTTAGGCTGAGAAGTGAGCTTCATGACAAAGTACCTTGACTGCCAAATCCTAGTCCCACATTTGGCTTCATTTCAGAATTCTTAAAATCAAATATTTCTGGTAACATTTAGACACACACACACACAGAGAGAGAGAGAGAGAGAGAGAGAGAGGAGGCCTATGCACATAGCAGTTTTATTCTTGTTATATACTTCTGTAGTTGTAGAAAATATGATGAATACTGGGGGTGGGGGGGTGGCATAACTGTAAAGAAGGAATCCTGCATTTCTGAATTTGCCACTACACCCCTGTTTAACGAATATGTTGCTGCCTCACTATTGGAGACAGTATGCTTCTGAATACCAGTTGCTGAAAACCACAAGAAGGGAGAGTGCTTTTGCACTCAGGTTCTGTTTTGGGGCTTTCCATGGGCATCTGGTTGGCCACTGTAAAAACAGGATGCTGGTCTAGATAGGCCACTGGCTTGTTTTAGCAGACTCTTCTTATGTTTGTAGTTTGCAAAAAATAAAATGAAGCCTCATAGTATTCATACCACTTCAGACAGGTCAGGGTTTGGTGCCAAGAATTCATACAGGTTTCTACACCAGTATGTCATGTCCATATTTAAATGTTTTATTCAAATATGCCCATTTGCTTGAATTTGAAAGGATTATAAGACTAAAAGTCTCCATAAATCAAATTTCTAGTACACCAAATATTGTAATAAAATCCATGTTTATGTATGTGGGACATGCATAGTATAATAGCTAATATTAGGATTTTGCCTCTTGAAGCACTCACAGTGCTACAGCTCCACTTAGAACAGGAGTAGCCAACATGGTGCCCTCCAGTTATTTTGGACTGCAACTCCCTGACCATTGGCCCTGGTGGCTGAAGCTGATGGGATATGAAATTCAACAACATCTGGAGCGTATCGCAATGACTTCCCCCTGCCTTGGAGTGTTGCAATATCATACTGACTTTTCTGTATGTCTGTCTTACTGTTTGCATTGTTTCTGACAAGCAGAATACACAGAGATACCTTCTGAGAATTACTTAAGCAGGAATACCACAATTTTGCCTGAGACCTTTTGTGCTGGAGTCAAGTTATGTATTGTTTCTTAGTTTTAAAAAGAGAATGAAACTTGGAAGACTTACATTTTGGCTTAAAGGCAGGATGTAACCATGTTCTCAGTCATCTACCCCCATAAAAAGACCAACCCCATACCAGAGCCATCTGAGTTAAGTAGCTTTCAGTAAACATAGGTGACCCAGTTTCTGCCCTTCCCTACCAATAGAAAACTCAAACACAGCCAAGCAATGTCTCTGTGCCCATTTCTTGTTTATTTTTGTTATTTGTTTTCCTATTAGTCTGCTATTGTTGCAAGAGAAAGTGTTAAGGACTTTAAAAAAGTCTTACATTTCTTATATATACTGTTTATATTTGCTTTCTCCCAATCTGCACCCCTGCCCCATGACTTTAGACCTGTTGGACTCATGATGGAAAAGCCATTACCTACACATGGAGGGGAAGACGCTTAATGAAGCACAAAAACATAGTTTTACTTAAATTTTGTGTTCACATGGCAGCTTCCCCCACTGGCTATTTCGCATTAAACCAAAAATGAGGAGGAAAAGTGTCATATGATAGAGTTACATAAGAATGTGGCCATTTTGGATTGTGCTCCCTTGTGTTGATCTTCCTAGTGCCACATCTGTTGCTTTGACTAACAGATAGTGCCTCAAAATCAGGGTGTTATATGCCTTGGTGAAAAGCCTCTGATAGTAAAGTTTCAGGGAAAAGAAAGGAGAGGTGTCAAGGCTTACCACACACATCCTGTTCTAGGTTCTTCTTTATATTACATACTAAGGATTGGTTCAGCATTTCCCAGGGATGCTGTGGCATTGACTATGAGGCTGGGTAGGGAGCCCAAGTGTGGGTATGGAATCTAAGGTCAAGCATATCAATTTTTTACTCTGCCAGCCCCTCTAATGAGAAGTAGTAGTTTCTAGACACAGCCTAATGACGGCATCATGATAGCCAAAGTAAATGCCTGACAAAAATTTCTCAAACAATGTAAAAGACAGGTTGATAAAATCCAAGAGCATCCTCAGTTATTGTGTGGAGCCAAAATTTGGGGCCGTTACAATTTACCAGAATTGGAAAGCCCCCAATATATGACACTTAGGGTAGAGACACACTTTCTGTTGTGCCGGTTCCAGTGCATCTCTAAACATATTTCTCAAAACGGGCTAGTCAAACTCTGCCCCTTTTTACTCTTCTCTTAAAACCTCATTCAGTGCATTGTTGCTGTTTTTATTCATCTTCAGGGAGGTTTCACAACTCATTGGTAGACCCGTTGGCTTCCAGTATAGCCAATGGAAATGCTTTGCTGCAGTCTCAGGCAGACACAGTGATTGGCCTAACACTTTGCTGTGGGCGGTCCTGAAAGATCTGAAGGCGGCAGTGGGGAAGAGAGGTGTGGCCAGCAGAGGGCAGCCTTAGAAACCAAAAGTATACCTCAATTATCCTTAGAGTAGAAACAGGAATGTTACCCAGGATGCTGGGAATGTTTCTTCATCTTTTCAATAATTAGATTAAAATTAAATCAATGGAAGAGAAGAGATTATCCAAACTTTGTCTCCAGGAGATGAATTCCACGAGCTCTTTAAAAAGGGATAGCATGGTTTGAAAAAAACCTGAATGATTGATTTGATCTTTTGGCTTTTCTCAAGCATATCTCTCTCAGAACAGTGGCAGCTAAAGTGGCTTTTAAAAATAGGCTAAAAGGCATCTTGGCACAATCTATTCTTGATCTCAAAGGTTAAAACAACCTCTTGATACCATATGATTAAATTCAGTCTCAATTATGGAAGTCATTTAACAGAACTCACGAAGTTCGCTATTAGAATGGATGTCTCTTCAAAATTTCTGCCACTTTAGATATATTTCATTCAGTTTGAGGCTTTTTATATATGGGGAGGATGTAAATGATGATTTACCTCAGTACTTGGTGTTCTGCCCAACTTTTGAGGTGAAAAGACACAGGTGTCTAGAACAGGCTCTCTCAACTTTCTTCATTAGTCCTTTAATTTCATTTTGATTATCCATCCTTTTCATCATTGTCATTAACAGTCCTTCACTTTGTTTTGATTTTTTGTTGTTGTTTCAACTGTTCTAGTAGAGTATAGTGTATTACCCCTTCCAGTTCTGGGCCTGAGGACTTTGCTTCTGTGTGACTGGGTGTAGTCTTTATTTATTATTTAAACATTTTTTAAAGTGCAAAAGTGTCCAATACAAACATTTCCCTGTAATTTGGCAAACTTTAATTCTGGAGGGGCTTCTATGCCTGAAAACTTTATCCATTGTCCAAAAAAAAAAAAAAAGCAATAGCAGGTTTTGTTTTCCCAATAATGAACTGGGTGGAAATGACACCTCATTTTTTCCATAGTAGACTCAGAACCCTAGCTGAATTGGGCAGCCTTCAATGCGCTTTGGACTGGGGTGGAATGATTTCTGAATCAGTGGCGGCTGGTGGCTCCATGTCAGTGGGGCATTGGAATCTGCTCTGGGTTTTGGTCCAAGCTTTCAATGAGTTTTCTAAGGTGCTTCTTGAAACTTCGGGCAGTGCATTCCACTGCCCCACTGACATGGAGCCACCAGCTGCCGCTGTGCTGAATAAAGGTCCAAACCTAATCTTGTGACTGGTGGACACACCTAACATAAATCTATAATTGCTAGTATTGAGAAAAGTCTTTTTTTTATTCAACAACCAGCTGCTTTAATGAGAGAAAACTATGAATAGGAATAAAAGTTAGCACCATATAGCAGCCATGCCTAAAACAGGATACATTAGAAAAGTAGCCAGTGAAAAGTGAGATTTTAAGTATCAGAGCAAAAACAAAATCCTTATGTTTATAAGGCTCAGCTCTGTCACATAAATCAAGAAAAAAGATCTGGCAGTCCTGCAAATATTATTATGATAAATTACATTAAGCCTGCAATATTTTTCCATAACAAAAACAAAATGATCCTTATACTGCAAGATAACACTGGAGGGGTGGGGACACAGGCGATGTTGAAATTCAAGATCCCTGAAGACAGAAAGAATAATGGTTAATAAGTTCTCCTAAGAAGTATCTTTAGAAACCTTGAATCACTCCAAACTTTTGGTGTTTTCAAACAGACAAAACTCAAAAACTCTGGATGTAAATGATAAAATACACACCAAGTGAATGTAAAATTTATTTATTTATTTATTATTTGCTACATGATGGTCTCATCCTCCCTCCAAGGAGATTAGAATAGTCTTTTAAATCTCAGAGCAATCCAGACAGGTAAATTAAGGTGAGATATAATGACATCACATGACCAAAGACACCTAGTAATCTAAGAGAGGATTTGAAACTGAGTTTCCATAAATTCATATCCCTACAGCCAAAGCTACAACCTACTCTGTTTCCTAATTATCAGTGGCCTTTTCTGTACTACATTACCAGCTCTCAAATGCAAATATAATGTTTCCTTCTAGAAAAGGTCAACTATACATAATTTGAAACAATCATATGTGATGATTGCATCTGGTTGGGATCAGGGAGGGCCTTCTCAGTACTGTAGCTGCATCCAGGCTCTGGAACTCCATCTCAAGGAAACCCTCATTACCTGTCATGAATGGCTTTTTGCCACATGGTAAAAATGGTTGTCATTTTAATGGGCTTTGGGGTAGCAGTGTCTCAACTCTGCAGGAAGCTGTTTTAATGGGGCACTTTGTGTTCTGTTATTTTTACTCTGCTGTTTTTAATTTTTGTAATTTGATCTCAACATGCTAATATAACTTTCCCCCTTCTTGTTGAGTATCTGTTGTCAGCAAAAATGTATTAAATAAATAAAATATTCACTTATTGTTTTACTTCTGCTGCCACTCGCCTCCTTTTTCTCTGTTATTTCTCCTTTGTCAAATTTTGATTGTACTTCCTCATGACAGAGGAGTGATATTCAGTGCTAGTCCTATCAGAGTTGATCACTTGAAGTTAATAGATATGACTAACTTAGGTTCATTAATTTCAATTAGTCTTCTCTGAGTAGGACTTTGGGCTTTAGCTACTTGGCAGTTTACTGTGTGTCTGGTGCTACTTGCATTCCCTTTTAATTTGCATGGTTCACATGGCGTTACTGGCAAACAGAAGCTATCACACAGTTTTCCCCCTGTAAATCTGTACTCACCCAATCCTCTGATAATCTGAAGAGGGAGGGGGAAAACTTCTCCACTCCATACCTCTACTCCACTCCGTACCTCTAGGGCTTGCAGATGCTATACTCTAATGCTTTTAGGAGGGTGTGTCAATCATTCCCCTCTCCACGCCCACTCCCTCCTCTTCCCTTCTTTCATTTAATTTCCTGTGTGATTAAGAGAAATTCTGCTTATCTCTCCTGTTCTGTAAGCTTTTATGTTGCTGCAAATGGTGCCTTTATTTTGTCCCCCCCCCAACTTGTGCACAAAAGAATAACACAGCTCAAACAAAGATTTGTATTTCATCTGTATTGTACCAGTGAAAATACAAATAATTGCACTTCCGGGTTTTTTTTTAAACTTAGAACAAACTGAGCATGCTCGGTTGCCAGGTAATGAGAGGGAGTGGGAATATTAAAGTAGAGGGTGTGGTCTTTAGGAAACTGCGGGATGGTGTAAAAGCGGGAACAGAATAGAACAGGCCGGAACGGGCCCTTTATAAAAGAAATTGATGCCAAAACACTGGGATGTGTTAGAGACACTTGAGAACAACATTTAGGAACAAAAACCATTCCAATAGGATTTTATTAACACTTTAACAACCAAAATGCCCTCCGGAACAGAATGAAACAGCCCGGAACGGTGACTTCCCAGTGAGCCAGACCTCCGAAATTCACCAGTCCCATATGACTACATGGGATGCATGCAATAAGACACAAAACTTCCACAAAAACCACGTTCTGATACCCGTTCCGGGCTATAATATGATTTTATGTAAAACAGCCCAGAACAGCGACTTCCCAATGAGCCAGACCCGCCAAATTCACCAGTCCAACATGACTCGATGGGATTCATGCAAAGTCACAAAACTTCCACATAAGCCATGTTCCATGCAACAATACATCTTTCTGAGTCTTGTTTGTTGGGCTACATTAAGATCAGTTGATTGGTGGGTATTGAGGGGCATTCTCAGTAGTGAGAAGTATTTTATGAAATTCCCTTTCCAGGGATGTGAAGGTTGGCCCCTCCATTTTAAAAGCCTTTTAAACCATCCTATTTCAAATTGCTCATAATTTATTGTTTACTGGTCATACAGCTTTTTTTATTGATTGATTTTATTTATGTTTTTGGTGTGGCTCTGGAAATGGTTCTTGTACTGACTGAATTATATTTCTGTATATTGTATTTTTAAACTGTTAATTATATTATGTTATTGTATTTTTATGCTGGCAAGCAAGATCATACACTCATTTAAATCAATTTTACAAGCATGGCAACAGCAATATGGAAAATGCATACGATCTCAAAAACCTGCTAGGATAGTATCTTCTACATTGCACAAGCCTTACAAGCAGGGTGAAATTAAACTGCCTAAATGTGAACTGCCTAATATTATCCAGCAGTATCCTTGGCAGTTTGGTAGGCTTGGTCCAGAAAGGTGGCTTACAAATTTTTAAATAAATACAAATTTTAAATGCAGGTCAAGGGGTGATCTAGATGCAAATATGAATGACTCAAATGCAGTGAACTGTGTCATTTAAAGTATGACCATACACTAATTTAAATCAATATTACAAACATGGCAACAGCATTGTAGAAAATTCATATGGTCTGAAAAACCTGCTAGGATAGCATCTTCTGCACTGCACAAGCCTTGCAGCTACGGTGAAATTAAACTACCTAAATGTGAACTGTCTAATGTTATCCAGCAGCCCTCTTGGCAGATATGAAATAAGGGTTTAAAAATCTGCGTATGTAAAATGGAATAAGATGACATTGCAACATCTTTTAAAATCATGCTATAAGATATGACTAGATTAAAGATTTGAAGCTACTGACATAAAATGTGAGGGTAGCACCTATTTTCTTGGTCTGAAAAAAAAGTACAGCATAAAATGCAAATTTTTCAACCTTAACTTTTTGTTGCTATAATCAAATTATTCTGATGTAAAAGGAAAAGTCTCTTGATGGGAAAATAGAAAATTGGTTGAACTGAGAGCACAGCTTAGGAATGGAATAATGTTATCATATCATTGGTTTCAATGGCAAACTGAACTGTTACAATCCATGTTGTTTTGGTATTTTCAAATTAGGCATACTATAAAAGTATTATTAAGAGTTGATTCACAGAATGCTAAGGGAGGCTTCCCCCTATGAAAATATATTTGAGGGGAAATGAATTAAATATTGATTATATTGGCTAGCACTTTGAACACCTTTCCAAAGAAATTGTACAAAGAGGGTTTTTTTTTAAAAGATGCAAATAGGTTTGTAACAGTAATTCGAAAGAGTTAATGGCATCGCAGCTAAAGGAAAATGTCCTAAAAATTCATATTAATGGTACTTGACTCCTTATCAACTGAAACATTTTCAAAACTAAAGAGGGATGTGAGGTGTGAGGTTTTATATGTAATTTTTCTTACACGTGTCAGTATTGAACCATTTTGGATATTAGTCTACTAGAGAAATGGCTGGCATCAAAAAATGCCAAAACAGCTGGTATAAAAAAACATATATCCAGGTAGGACATCCAGAGGACACTGTAGAAGCCACTGATTTGGAACTAGTTGTGAATCTGTTGAGAAACCACCATCAGAATTCCCACCATTTTCAGACCCAACAGCTCTGGCAATGGTGGGCCTTTGCAGTCATGCTGGGGGAAACCTGGCATGGCTTCAACACCCCTCCCTTTTTGGGCATGGCATGGCCACGCATGCTTGTCACATAGGGGGTGGAGCAGGGTGGCTATTTAAGCCCTGTTTCACCTCCCCTCAGCCTCTTTCTGGCCTGATGCAACGGTGGAGTGGGTTGCTAGGCCATCTGTTTTGGCGGTGCACAAGGCGGGAGAAAGAGGACCTGGTGGGTCAGCTTCTCAGCATTGGAGCGTGAGAGAGAGGCTTGGAGTGGTTGAGGCAGGGGGCCCGCAAGGCTTGGAGTCTGGGCAGAGAGAGTCTCTGCTAGCCCTGGAAGGCCTGCTTCACTTAGCAGCCTCCTGTGCAGTCTGGCTGGCCTGTTAGGACCCGGAGGGCTGGGATCACAAGGTTCAGAGTTGGGGCAGGGAGAGTCTCTGCTAAGTCTGGCAGGCCTGCTTCACTTAGCAGCCTCCTGTGCAGTCTGGCTGGCTTGTAAGAGCCTGGAGGGCTGGAATCATTTGGGGCCTACAGTTAGTGTTGGAGCATGGGTGGTAGTTTGGGGCCGTGTGACTGTGAGGCAGCCATTTTGGGAAGGTTTTCATTTGATAGGCGATTGGCAGCCATTTTGGAAAGGTCATCTGGAGGGTGGCCATTTTAATAAGGTCTTCTGGAGGGTGGCCATTTTGGTAAGGTCATGCTGGCAGCCATTTTGGTAAGGTAATTTTTAGGTAGTAGCCATCTGGGTTGTGGGTAGGGTTGCCAGGTCGGAGCCATTCAAAAACCTGAGAAAATGGGGGCGGGCCCTAGTGACGTCATGGGGCGGGCCCTAGTGATGTCACGGGGCGGGCCCTGGTGACATCATTAAGCATGATACATTGTATCAACCACAGTTGCTTGGAGCATGCCATTTAAAAAAAATTCTCTGGAGATTAAAATAGAAATCTTACCTAAAATAGGGTGTTCCTAGGTCCATCTGAAGTGACAAGGTCATTCTTTGTCACAAGCTTAGGGTGATGCAAAATGGAAATGGACTGCCTTCAAGTTGATCCCAGATAGGGTCTCCATGGTAAGCAGTATTCAGACAGAGGTGGTTTACTATTGCCTTCCTCTGAGTCTGAGAGGCAGTGACTGGCCCAAGGTCACCCAGTGAGCTTCATGGCTGTGAGGAGATTCAAACCCTGGTCTGCCAGGTCACAGTTCAACGCCTTTAGGGAACATTTAATCTAGTTTACTTGCTTCTGGCAAGAAGGGTTTACGTGCCCTCAGGCCAGGCCATTATTGGCAGAAAGGAGCTCAGTGTTGCAGAGATGTTAGATGGGAACACAGATAGATGCCCCTGAAGGCAGCAACTGTAAACATGCTTATTAAGGAACTAAGCCCCATAGAACTTAATAGGACTTGCTTCTGAGTAGATATGGTTGCAGCCATGTTAAGGACAAGGGAGGGCATTCTAGGCAAAACAGACAAATAATTGGGTGTCAGAACAAATTAAACCAGAACTGTCACTAGAAGCTAAAATGATGAAACTGAGGTTATCATACTTTGGACACATAATGAGAAGACATGATTCACTAGAAAGGATAATAATGCTGGGAAAAACAGAAGGGAGTAGAAGAAGAGGAAGGCCAAACAAGAGATGGACTTATTCCATAAAGGAAGCCACAGACCTGAACTTACAAGATCTGAACAGGGTGGTTTATAACAGATGCTATTGGAGGTCGCTGATTCATAGGGTTGCCATAAGTTGTATTTGACTTGGAGGCACATAACAACAACAAATTAAAAGAGCAGCCCAAAACCAGCCAGTGGGTTTTAAAATTGTTACATTAAAAAAATAGAAGTACTTAAAAAAACTGAGTAGCAATCACCTTTCTCTGTCACAGAGAAGGAAAGCCTCTAATATGGTGCCCTCTTGAGAAGTATTGATTTGTTAATATAGATTTCATTGATTAATTGTTAAATTAAAACTTGTCCAATCACTTGACTAAAGATCTATTTAATCAGTCATCAGACCTAGTTTTTGCCCAGTTTCGAGGCTGAACTCTAGAACTGACAAGAAGTTCAGAGGTTGAGATTTGCCTCAGATAATGCCATGTACGCACATATAAACACCTTTCCTGCTCTATAAAACTGTGGTACAGCCAATTTTCAACCAAATCTGTCTGTAGCTTACTGAATACATTGCCTACATTTTGGACCTTCAGGAGAGCATCAAGATTCAGAGCTCCAGGGAATGTGAAAGGAACTGGAGAACACTAGGGAGTTCCTGGATAAGTGTTGTAGCAGAACTGGGGTGTCTCATATTGGGCTGACTGTAACTCCCTGGTCAGCAACTAGTTGTATGGACAGGATACCTTGAAGTAGGGGATGGAGCTGGATGATGGGCCAACTTCCCAAAATGGACTGCCAGCAAGTTCCGTTGCTGCCACTGTTGCACTGTATGTGTGCACACCCACGCACCAACCCCTTTTGCTTTAGGTCTAGCAACCCCAGTGTTTCATAGATGAATATAGACACCCTTGTATGTGGTTGAATTGCTGTTCATTTATCCTGCAATAGCCTGTCCTACATTAGCTTTGGAAGCAGGGCATCTAATTCAGATACGTCAGTGGTTATGGGAGGATGGAAAGGAAGCTGCGCACATTGAGGATCCATGTGTGTGGATTCACATGAACTGGAATCACAGTGTAACTTTTAGAGACTCAGAGGAACTGAAATGGGGAAAAGATGTCTAGTTCAAGTGTGTACATGCTAACACAGACATTCTCGTCTTATTATTGGTGTCAACAATTTTAGCAACCTATGTCCTCAAATTGTTCTTTCCTTTGCATCCCTTATTGTCTGCTTTGCGGATACTATGCAGCGCTTGCTAGAAGGCGGGGCCTACGCGGCCTGTCAGCCTCAGCAGGAGCCGTGGAGGGCAGGCCGGGCTGGCTCCTTCTTAGCCACGGAGCCGGTTCCCCTACTCCAAGAAGGACGGCCGGCAGCTTCACCCCTCCTGTGGGCGCTGCTGGGCGGCAGCGGCCGCGATGAGCCCCCCCAGCCAGAGACTGCTGCTGAGCCCCATCGCGGCCGCTGCCACCCAGCGGCGCCCACAGCAGGAGGGGTGAAGCCGCCGGCCATCCTTTCCGGAGCAGGAGAACCGGCTCCGGGGCTAGGAAGAAGCCGGCCCGGCCTGCCCTCCACGGCTCCTGCTGAGGCTGACAGGCCGCGTGGGCCCCGTCTCGGCAGCAGTTACTAGGAGACGGGGCCCACACGGCCTGGCAGCCTCAGCAGGAGTGGAGGCCGGCCAGGGCCGGCTCCTTCTTAGCCCTGGAGCCGGTTCCCCTGCTCAGGAAAGGGCGGACGGCAGCTTTACACCTCCTGCTGTGGGCGCCTCTGGGCGGCAGCGGCCGCAATGGGCCCCCCCAGCCAGAGACTGCTGAACCCCATCGTGGCCGCTGCCGCCCAGCGGCACCCACAGCAGGAGGGGTGAAGCGGCCAGCCATCCTTTCCCCCAGCCAGAGACTGCTGAGCGCCTGAGCCCCAGGGGAACTGGCTCTGGACCGGGGCTAAGAAGGAGCCAGCCCAGCCTGGCCTCCACTGCCACCGCTCGCCTCCACCCATCACCCTCACCTGTACTTCTGTGGGTGGTGGGAGCGGGCAGGGGCTGCTGCTGGAGGGGTCCCTGCAGGGGCGGCGGCTGCTCAAGTCCTCGTCTCTAGTCCCTGCCTGCGGCTGCCTGACTGAGAAAGAGCGGGAAGGCGGCCAGCCACAGCCCAACGTATGCATGTCAATCATGCATGTGTGGCTAAGGGGGCCGCTGAAAAGCCGGAAATCCACCAGTTAAATTGAAGTATTGCCGGAGGCCGGAGACAGCCCCCTTTTGCCGGAGACTCCAGCAGAAAACCGGAGACCTGGCAACCCTAGTTGTGGGCCATGCCTCAAGGCCCCAAAGCAGCCTGCCCAGCAGTGGCCTCCTTCACACAGGACCTGTTATCCTCTGTGGATTAGGGCCCTGATATCGTATCTGCATATTCAGGGGCAGTATTTGCTGGATATGGAAGGGGTGTTTCTCCTGCTGCCTAGAAGCAACCTATGAGTGATGATTGTAGATAGGTTGGGGGCAGGGGCTGCCTACCTTGCTGCCGACTCGTTGTCTTCTGTCCAGGTTGGTGCAGTTCCATTTGGGGAGATGTCAGCTCCTCTGGGGGCCCATTTGCTGTTGGCAACAAGGGAGCATATTTGGAAGGAAGAATGCATGGATGTGTTTTCCCTGTTATACCGAGAGCCCGAGCAGAAGGAAAGGGATAAGCAGGAGGAGAGAGACAATGAGAAATTTTAAAAGGAAAAGGAGGATAGGATCTGGGGTAATAGGATGGCAGGAATTTTAATTTATATGGGGGTGGTGATTCAGCACCAGCCTATGAGGGCAGCAGAACTACCTGGACATAATAGTTAGGGTGCATACAGAATTCATGGGGTCAGCATGGCTGGCCTATGATACAACTTTTAGGATGAGAGTGGCAGTGAATATAAACCTACAGTGGGACAGAAAAGGACCCTGGTTGTGGTTGCAGTTCATGATTGCAGCTCGACCCGTGCAAGAGGATAGGGCAGATAGTAGGCATTTACTGGGTCAGTCTGACACTGTGGTGCCTTCCTGTGGGTCCACGGGGCAGGGGATTCAACCCTGCCTGCTCTGTTGGGAGTTCAGCTTTAAGGGCTTTTGCAACAGGAACCTGTGTAAAGTTAGACATGAGTGTTCCATCTGAACTGGCTCTCATCCTTTTACCAGCTACTTTAGAGCTGAGGGGTTTAAGGGTTTTCAGAAGGGGAAAAAGCTCGGATTTGGGGTCCCACCCTGATTAATATTTGTGGGTTTTGCCTTTGCTCCGTCAGCATCCTAGGCAGGCGGATGCACTCTACATGGGGAAAAGTTTTTGGTTTGGTTTTAGGATTTCATTTGTTCGGGAGCATAGCCCTTACATGTCAGGGAATTTTAAGTCGGTAGTTGGAATGAAGTTAGTGGTGGAGGAGAAAATAGATAAGGATAATTTAAAAAAAAATTGTTTTAAATTTTTAAATTGAGTTTTAAATTGTTTTTAAAAGATGTATTTTAAATTTGTATATTTGTTTTTAATGTTTTTAGTTACGGTAAACCGCCCAGAGAGCTTTGGCTATGGGGGGGTATATAAATACAATAAATAAATAAATAAGTAGCCGAGAGAAGGGTACTGGGTCTGTTTGACTATGCTTGCTCACAGCAGTGTTTTGACCTATGTCTGTATTTTGACTGGTGTCTGCTGAGCTAGGGGTGCCTTGGCCATGGAAAAATTGGAGGGTCCTTTGCCTGTACTTACCTTTTTGGGGAATTGAGCTTGACTCAGTGGTGCAAGCTTGCCGTTTACCAGCAGTGAAGTTAGGGGGGTTGAAGCGTAGCGTGGCCAGCATTAGATGCACCAGGAATTTTGGAGCAATTTAATTGGGTTTCTTTTGGCGATTGAACTTATTATTGGAGGTGGAGTGTAAATTCACTCTGTTGCCTCTGGGGCTTTGGGGTTATTTTTCAGGATAACTGGTGTGCAAAGGCATAGCCAGTGGAATGGGCTGAGGCTGTTGGGCTTTCATGGGCTTTGGGTATCTTTATGTAGTTCTAGCTCTGAGGCAGTCTGATTTCATGCAGTGCTGTTATAGCGTGTGTTTGTTTGTTTGTTTGTTTGTTTGTTTTGTTATGGGGCCGGGGGCATTTGGATGGAAGAGTTGCTTTGCTCCCTTTTTAGAAATGACGGATCTGGTCGGGCTTTGGAGGAGGCAATGTTTTGGTAAGTGGCAGCTGTGTTTGGATTTAGTTGTGCAAGTCAGAGACTGACCAGAGGGGCTGAGGTTTGGTTATCACTTTGGCCTCTTCCATGTACACAGGCTGTGTGCAGTCTGGGCTTTAGGTTCATTTTGCAGCTTAGAGGTAAATCTAGAGGGTTGTTATTTTGTCACCAGGATGGTCAGCCTTTGACTAAGTTTCAGTTTTGGTCCATTGTCAGACGGGCCTTGTCACTGTAACCTGACCAGTTTCTGAGACGGGAGGAACAGAAATAGCCATCTTCGAGACTTCTATCAGGAGTAGCAAACACGCCTGAGAAGTTGAAGGGATGGACTTTGCACATGGTGCATTGCATCCAAGACTGTTGTGGCCATGATTTATTAGGGATCATTTCATCATTTCTTTCCACATACCATATCTAATCCCAGCTGGTCTACTGTTATGCTGAGCCAGCAAGGGCTGCTCTGATAATAAGGATGCAATTACCCAGTATGGACATTATGGAAACTACTACTCACATTATAATAGAGTGCAGTGACCGCTCTCTGCCTTTGAGGGGCTGACTGGAGCTTCTAATTACGGTAATATTTGGGGTTGGATCCCAGCCAGTTTGGTACACACTCTTTCCAGATGGGTGTAGCTTCTATAGTAGCTACATTGGGCTGTGGGAACACAGCCATGCAGGCAGTGGGGCACTGGTGGTAGGTCATTTAAGGGCCCTCCTTAACCGTTGTGCTGCTGAGCATATTGATAATTGTTTCTGTTTTAACAGGTTGGAGGATGCTGGAGAGAGTCAAGGTACTCATGTGTGGCCACAGATGGAGTTCTGGGCCAAGAGGGCATTGCAGATCAGGCACAAAACCCAGTTGGGGCTTCACCATTGTGTTCTAATCCCAACTGATCTACTGTTATGCTGAGCCAGCAAGGGCTGCTCTGATAATAAGGATGCAATTACCCAGTATGGACATTATGGCAACTACTACAGGCGTACCCCACTATACAGACCTTCACTTTACGGACACTCGTGAGTACAGACATATTTTCTGTAAACCATTCCCCTGTTTACGTACGCTCACTTTGCAAGAACGGACACTTAACGGCATGGCGCCACCTCCCGATCAATGCCACCGCCCAACTACAAACTTGCGTACTGTATAGTACGTACTGTTTTCGCTGCTGTCAGTTTGTCTTCAAACACGTTTCACTTCGCATCGCTTCGTTTTGATTAAGTGATTGATTAACTTATATTTTACTGTTTTCATGTGATTTAATAACAGTAGATACTAAAAGTTGTAAGGCTGTCAGTTTACATTAGCGTGATTAGCTCTGTGATTAGCCTAGGCCTAAGTGAATACGTACGTAGTATAGGCCTAACTTCTATGTAGTTTACGCACTGGTTTTGTTGTGATTAAAATAGAAAACTATTTAATACAGTACAGTACACTGTAGTACATAATGGCAGATAAAAAGAAAAGTCGTAAATCTATTACCTTAGATATGAAGCTTAAAATGATTAAACTGTCTGTTGAAGGTGTTTCTCAAGCTGAGATAGGCCGAAGGCTAGGCTTCACCCGGACTACAGTTAACACGGTCATGAAGAGTAAAGAAAAAATTCTTGTGGAAGTTAAGAGTGCTACGCCAGTTAACACAACAACAATTAGAAAAAGGGATAGCATTGTTGCAGACATGGAGAGACTCTTAATACTTTGGATAGAAAATCAGACTACACGCCATGTTCCTGTAAACCAGGCAATTATTCAAAATAAAGCCTTAAGCCTATTCAATGACCTGAAGGCTAAGAAAGGTGAGGCAGCGAAGGATGCCGAATTTGTTGCAAGCCGTGGATGGTTTGATAGGTTCAAGAAGAGGTCTAACCTACAGAACATCAAAGTGCAAGGAAAGGCAGCTGCTGCAGATACTGAGGCTGCAGAAAGCTATCCACGCGACTGTGATGTTCCTATATTAATGTATATATGGTAAGTGTTGTTGTTTTAGAAGATACATGGTAAGTGGAGTGAAAGAGGAGGGGGAGTGAATGGGCAGTAGAATGCGAGATGATTGGCTGAGTGTTTAAAATGGCTGAATGTATAAAAGGAAGAGTGAGAGTGGAATCGGGGGGGGGAGAAGAGAAAGAGTGGATTGCTTGGTGGGGTTTGAGAGAGTTGTTTGCCAGGAGAGAGTGAAGAAGGAGGGGGGTGGAGTTCGGATTAGTATTGAGTAAAACCATATGCTTATGTGCCTTAAGAAGAAATCTTGTTAATCTTGTTAGCTTTGTTATCTGTAATAAATACTTAATTTGGTTTACCAAAGGCCTGATCCTTGGCTGGGGTTTCACAGACCAGAAGGGAGGGTAAGGTAATGACCAAGGCTGAAGGAGAACTGTAACAAATGGTGAAAGCGGTGAAGAGAATAACAATACCAGTATTCAGAGTCTCTGGGAATACTAGTATTGGGACGTTACTGGTGGTTGCCTAGCAGGGGGATCTGTTGAGATCTGTGCTAGAGCGGATAGGTAAACCATAAGAGAGTGCGGTCCGGACTGGTGGAGTCCCTGGTGGTGCCTAGAGACAGGCAGTAACCACAAGCAGGTAGGAACCTGACAGGGAGAGCCAGGGAAGGACGCCTCACATGTGGTGGTAGAGGTGGGATACGAAAAACAGAGAATCCAGATACGAATACTAGAGAATCCAGAACAGTGGTGTGGCAAACAGAAATAACAAAACAAGATTTCTTGTGAGAGTGACTGGCAAAGAGTGTGTGGCAAAGAGTGAGTGAACTCAAACACCATGGCTGAATATATAAAAATGAAAAGAGAGGAGCTGGTGGAGAAGTGCATAACATTTAATTTACCTCATGAGGGTAAAGGGGTAGATGAATTGAGGGTAGCACTTATAGGATTTGCAACTGCCCAGCAAAAACAACCTGTCAGGGAAGAGACCCCAGAAGGATATTTAAGCAATCCCGCTTATATAGAGTACTTGAGAGAGAAGTTAAGATGGGAAGCTGAGAGATTGAGGATGGAAGCTGATGGGAAAGACAAGCAGAGAGAGTTGGAAGCTGAGAGATTAAGGATGGAAGCTGAGAAGTTGAAGATGGAAACTGAGAGAATGAGAATGGGGTTTGAGGAGAGGGAGAAGCAACGAGCAGTGGATGCCGAATTACAAGTAGAAAAGTTAAAATTTGAAAGAGAGAAGTTTCATTCTGATGAAACAAGAAAGGACAGAGATGGAGCAAAAATAAAAATTACTCCAAAGGACTTTGCTGTCTATGAGCCTGGTCAAGATCCTCAAATTTACCTCAGCACCTTTGAAAAAGCAGCTCAGTTGTGGGGGCTACCTGAAGATAAATACATGCAGTATTTATCAAACCTGATTAAAGGGGAATTGGTTGAGGTATACCAATATTTCCCCTCAGACAGGCCCGTCACCTATGCTGAATTCAAAGAAGCAGTGTTTAAAAGATTCAGACTGGGGCCTGATTATTTTAGAAAGCTTTTCAGAAATTGCCAGATACAGACAGGGAGGTCTTTTGTGGAACTGGGAGCAAAGTTGATGGATATATTTGGAAAGTGGATGAGTAGTGCCAAAGCTCAGTCAGTGGAAGAGGTGAAAAGCCTCATGATACTGGATCAATTATACCATCAGTTATCACCAGAAATAAGGCTCCTGGTCAAAGACCGTTCCCCTACATCTGTGCAGGAGGCCGCAGAGTTGGCGGATCACTTCGCCTCCAATAGAACTGGTTGGGTGGGGAAAACATCAAGAGAGTTTAAACCCAGACCATATAGTGCTGGCAGAAGGGATGTGGTACCACAGCGAGTGAGTCCTCCATTAAAATCTGAAGGGCACAGGACACCCCAGTTCATAAATCTGAAGGGCACAGGACTTCCAGTTCATAAAAGGCAAGGACAATGTACTGGCCGATGGACTTTCCAGGCAAGTGGCTGGGACTGCAGTGACGTGACCAAACAGAGGAACAAAGAAAGACATTTTCCCCATAGAGACTTTTATTTGTTAACGCGACGTATAAATCCTGGAACAGGAATAATACTCTGCTGTTGTTTAAGGGGGGGGAAATGTGATGTTCCTATATTAATGTATATATGGTAAGTGTTGTTGTTTTAGAAGATACATGGTAAGTGGAGTGAAAGAGGAGGGGGAGTGAATGGGCAGTAGAATGTGAGATGATTGGCTGAGTGTTTAAAATGGCTGAATGTATAAAAGGAAGAGTGGCACAAATGGTGGCAGCGGTGAAGAGAATAACAATACCAGTATTCAGAGTCTCTGGGAATACTAGTATTGGGACGTTACTGGTGGTTGCCTAGCAGGGGGATCTGTTGAGATCTGTGCTAGAGCGGATAGGTAAACCATAAGAGAGTGCGGTCCGGACTGGTGGAGTCCCTGGTGGTGCCTAGAGACAGGCAGTAACCACAAGCAGGTAGGAACCTGACAGGGAGAGCCAGGGAAGGACGCCGCACAGCGACCTTGCCAAAATTATTGAAGATGGAAGCTACTCCAAGGATCAAATTTTTAATGTGGATGAGACTGGGCTGTTCTGGAAAAAGATGCCTGTAAGAACCTTCATCGCAAGAAAGGAGAAAACAATGCCAGGCTACAAGGCAGCTAAAGATAGAATAACCCTTCTGTTTGGTGGCAATGCTTCTGGTACCTTAAAGCTAAAGCCTATGCTAATTTATCGTTGGGAAAACCCTAGAGCTTTGAAGAACTATGTTAAAACTAGACTTCCAGTGCATTGGAGGTCTAATAGAAAAGCATGGGTGACTGCAGCCCTTTTCGAAGAATGGTTTGACACCTGCTTTGTACCAGAGGTGAAAGCCTATTGCAAGGACAATATCCCTTTCACAATTTTGCTCCTTGTAGACAATGCTCCTGGCCACCCTCGAACGTTAGATGAGCTGAACCCTAACATTCGAGTGGAATTCTTACCACCAAATACCACCTCAATACTGCAGCCCATGGATCAATATGTCATAGCCACCTTCAAGTTGAACTACTTAAAAAGAACATTCAGTAAGTGTATTGCAGCAATAGACAATGAAGAGGGAACAGGGCAAGAAGTCCTAAAGAAATTCTGGAAAAGCTACAACATCTTGGATTGCATCAAAACTATAAGAGATGCTTGTAATGACATAAAGGAAACAACAATGAAACGGGTCTGGAAAAAATTATGCCCGCAGTTAGTTGATGATTTTGAAGGCTTTGAAGATCCTGTAGCTAATGTTACTGAAAATATTGTGGAGATGGCAAGGCAGTTAGAGCTGGAAGTGGAGCCAGAAGATGTTGCTGAACTTCTGGTGTCCCATACTAAGCCCCCCAGCAATGAAGATCTTCTGGAACTTGAAGAGAAGAAGAAAATGTGTAGGATGAGGTTGAGACCATCGAACAGCCTGAAGGCCTAACTTCAAAAATTCTCTTGGAAGCTTTCCGTCATCTTGATAGCACCATGGCTCTTTTTGAAAAGCATGATAGGGACTTTGAAAGAAGTTCCAAAGTCAATGCTATCATTTCGGGGGGTTATGCCTGTTACAAAGAAATCTACAGGGAAAAGAAAAGAGCTACAGTTCAAACCTCCTTAGACACCTACTTTCGTAAAAGGCCAGCAGCACCCAGTCAATCTCCCAGACCATCAACATCCACTGAAAGTCCATCTCTAGCATTGACATCAGCCCCAAGTCCTACTCCTACTATTATTGCTACTTCAAGTAGTCCATCCAAATCGCCAGCAAGAAAGCGTCTAGCCCTTGATGACTCGACTTACGAAATAGAAAATATGCTCTCTCCTTCATCCTTCCTACAATAAATTTTCTGCCAGCCCTAGTAAGAAAAATCAGCCGACATTAAAGGTAAGCGTCCCCTTTTTCTTAAAATAAGGCCTACTGTATTTAAGTGGGAAAAAAGGTAGTGCTTCACTTTAAGTACATGTTTGGTTTATGTACTCACTCTGGACCCATTGCGTACATTAATGCAGGGTATGCCTGTACTCACATTATAATAGAGTGCAGTGACTGCCCTCTGCCTTTGAGGGGCTGACTGGAGCTTCTAATTACGGTCATGTTTGGGGTTGGATCCCAACCAGTTTGGTACACACTCTTTCCAGATGGGTGTGGCTTCTATAGTAGCTACGTTGGGCTGTGGGAGCACAGCCATGCAGGCAGTGGGGCACTGGCGGTAGGTCATTTAAGGGCCCTCCTTAACTGTTGTGCTGCTGAGCATATTGATAATTGTTGTTTCTGTTTTAACAGGTTGGAGGGTGCTGGAGAGAGTCAAGATACTCATGTGTGGCCAAGATGGAGTCTGGGCCAAGAGGAGGGTGTCACAGATCAGGCACAAAACCCAGTTGGGGCTCAGCCATTGCTCTCTGGTCCAGTGGCTGGGTAGATGTGGCATGCTGTGGGAACGCCTCCTGCCAATGCTGTTTGATGCTTCATTGGTGCAGCACCCTCCACAGGATTTGATTATACTTTTGGGTGGCAATGTCCTGGGAATGTTGAAGGGGAAAGCCCTTATCATTTAGGCTTGCCTGGACTTTGTGGCCATATGCAGTCGGTGGCATAGGACCGTGATTGTTTGGTCCGATATCCTCCAGAGGACGATTTGGAGGGGTGGGAATGATCCCAGAGGCCTGAATAAGGCTAGTCGAAAGGTAAATAGGGAAGTCCGGCTTGCCCTTGCTGATAAGCAGGGCGAGGTAATACATCATCCACAGGTGAAGTGTAGCAGGACTGATCTTTACTGGCCAGACAGTGCTCATATGTCTGACCTGGGTAATGATCTGGTTTTGACTGATCTTCAGAGTGCCCTGAGCATAATTATTTGTCGCAGGTGGGGGAAGAGGGACTAAGCTGAGGCTTGTCCTCTTCTGTGGCGGATAGGTGCGGGAATTTCACAGGATAGGGTTTGGTGACCACCCTTAGGCACCCTTTAAGGTGATTGGTGGGTTCTGAGGCCTGCCTTCCATGTCGTGCAGCCGGTTGGCAGGATAAGGCTAACCTTTGGGGTTAACCTGTAACACCCACTCAGAAGTTCTGCGGCCCTGAGGGGGGGTGGATCTGGAAGGCCTTCCTAACCACCCTGCGGGGATGGGGTCTGGAAGAGGGGATTGGGCTTGGACCACCCCCTTTCCCATGGCAGGGTGCCCTCACCCGATTGGGTAAGAGTTAGGTCCTGCACTTGTCTCTGCAGATCATTTATTATGCAATCAAGCATTTAATTGGTTTTATTTAAATAAACATGGCCCTTGATTCACCCACACTTCATCTTGTATTGCCTCTTCATTTCCCAGCTATGCACTGCAACTGATACTCTAGTGTCAGATATTAATGTAGTGCAGGGGTCAGCCTGAGATGTCTTGTTGGGCACTTAAATATGGGATTCGCTTGAATATGGGGAATGAGACATGCACTATAATTTGGGAAGATAACTTTCCTCTATTTTTCTGAAATGGAAACACTAAACAAGATGTTTAGGGTATTATGTGACAATTCCTTCTAGGGAGTAAGTAGTTAGCCCCCAAGTTATGTACGCATAACATATAGTAGAGGATGTTAGCCAGATAGAGTGCACTTGGAAAATATGATATGATGTAGTGGTTGTGTGAACTCCTGGGATTGCTACAAAAGAAGCTCTTAGAGTCTCATGTTTTAAAGTATGCTACCAACCTGAGGGATTTTCTCCTACGTGCTGGAGATGAGGAAATATCTCAGGGGAAAGTGAAGGCACAAACGAAATCAAGAAGCCATGAGAGATAAAACAACTAATGATGGAACCACAAGCCCAGCTGCTGCATCACATAACTGTCATAACTCTTAGGGATGCAGAGGAGGCTATTATTGACAAAGAAAACCTTTTATGGTTTCACAAACCTGATCACTGTCATTTCTGAAGGGAGAATCCACCTGGCTAAGCAGCTGAAGAAGTGGTTATCCCAACCACTTATGAAGTCTCAGGTATAGATAACTATATAATTAAAACAAAATATCCCATTGATACAAAACATATCCCCATTTTTAATTGACATTTAGCACAAGGAGAAAAGGGTGTTTTCATGTGTGGACTTCATCAGTACACAGGTAGTTAAAATATTTTAAACGGAATTCAGTTGAGACTTACATGCAACTTTCTTAGACTGAATATGTTTTTTAGCTGACTGAATACTGGGTAAGTAACCATCCAGGGAATCAGGATGCTATGAGAGCGTTACCCTTTCCTTCCTTCCCTTCCCACCCATGACCTCAGAGCAAGATTTTCCCCACAAATTTGCCTGGCGTAATAGGTCCTGACTCTGTCATTCCAGTCTTCCCTGTATGTTCACTCATCTTGTGCTAATACTTCTGGGATACAGGCTGCATTGTGCTATGTTAACAGATACTTAGAAATCCTGCTAGATGGAATTCTTGAGGGCAGTAGAATTCTTTGTGATGCACAAAGCGGATCTGAGAAGGCGCAGTTTGCCCTGAGAAGGATAGGTTTTCAATACATGCGGTACAAAAAGGTGGTGAAGAATTTTCAGTTCCAATCCACCCATTCCGGATAAGAGAGTCTGAGCTAATACCCTTGTGTATTATGGTGTATGCCTGTAAGCTGCGGAAGTAGTGTTAGGATGGAATTTATGGACGCTCAAAATTGTTTGCCAGGAAATGTTTACTAGCTATACACAATAAATGCCTGGAAGCATGTCCCTGCATTTTAATGTAATATGGTTTTATTTCCTTATATTTGGAATGAAGTGTTGTAAATATCAATAGAGGATGCGTTTACTTTAATGTAAAAAAAAAGCAAGCTATGCCTGCTTGTGTTTATGGAATCTAGCTGGAAATGCTTGGTTAACTACAAATATTTTGCTCACATCTCTGGATCCATGCCATTTCTGACATATCAACAGTGAAATGTATGTCCTATTTTTAGAGCCAAATATTCTCATCATCAAGTCAAGGTATGTTTAAACAAAGAATCTTGTTACCACAGCTGCAGTATGATGTTTAATGAAAGAACTGGACATACATTTGAAAATACTAAAAATAAAAAGCCTTTGAAATGGGCAAGACCTATGCAAGGTAAAACAACTGATTCTGTACTGCTTTTCACTATAATTTGGGATCTTGGATCCATATATCTACATTTTTTCATTTCATAGAAATCTATGACTATAAAAACATAGGAATTGATATTGCACTTGACTGCTGCTGTGCGATCACAGAGGATAGACAAGATGCTTCCTTCCAACATAATTTTTTTTAAGCCAGTTAATTATTTTATTTGCCTGGTTAAGGATTTATACTTTCAACATATTCTTTAAACCTTGCAAATGTGATGCAATATATTCATTTTACCTTTTTTCGTTCCTACAATAAAGCTGCACAAACCTATAAGAACAGGATTCAGCAGACATTACTTAAATGTTGTCTGTAGATAAGATGAAATATTATATTTGTGAGAAATAATACCAATAATGTCTTCCATTATTAAAAATGTGATCACAACACAGATTTG
Source organism: Rhineura floridana (assembly GCF_030035675.1). Classification (NCBI taxonomy): domain Eukaryota; kingdom Metazoa; phylum Chordata; class Lepidosauria; order Squamata; family Rhineuridae; genus Rhineura; species Rhineura floridana. The sequence continues at coordinate 45,522,906 of NC_084489.1, forward strand.
TTTGTATCCAAATATTTGTGTTTATCACAGTATATCTTTCTTATTATATGCTCCAGAGTCTGATCCACAGCCCACTGAATACACTAGGATTTAATTCAGACAATAGCAGAATAACTCTTAACTGGTTTGTGGGTGGGGATATACACATTATTCTTGGGATTGTGAAGATTTGTTCTAAACAGAATTGCATCGCATATGCACGCATACACACATACTTACCCACAGTATGCATAATGTTTATTTCTACAGACTTTGTTCTCTTAGTTTAGTGTATTAATTTAAATAATTCAGGAAAATAAAAACAAAGTTCAAATCTTGTTTATTTAGCATTTTAAAAAAATCTGTATTAACAGCAATCCTTCAACTGTAGTGTAAATAAACACAATTAATAAGCTTTTAAGTATGCATTCATTGAGTATTATTTCCAAACGACTCCTCTAATTATTAGACCAGTAAATTTGTTTTCCTGATTTAAAAACCAGACACATGCCTAGTTTTACTGCTACGTAGATTATTCAGAAAAGCTAAATTTCTGTTACATGGAAAGCTAATTTTTTAACGTGTATCCAGAAATAGAAAATACATATTTCCTAAATATGATTTTCTAATTTTTAAAGATGGGCATGGTCCCGTGTTTAGCTAAACAATGGCACAGCAACATCCACAGTACAATGGGATTCTAGATGGGTGAAGTATAACTCAGTTTTAAATAAAAGATGTTTAGATTATGAATTTAACTAAGCAGTTACTATTGGAAATATTTTTCTTGCTTTTTCACAGACATTTTCTACTGCTTATGAACAGTTAGAGTATTATAATGTCTTCTCTTTTTTTAAAAAAAGCACCAACAACTTACTCCATTACATTTTTGGCAGAAATATTATTGTTTGGTGACTGGACCAGTGCTAAAGAGCTACCATATTTGTGGATCATCACAGTTGTTCCCATTTGGTTTGATATGTGCTATTTGCCACCAGTTTGCTTAAAGGACCAGTGCATTCCACTTCGCTTGATCAAGAATTGCACATGTTGCAACTTAATTCCGTTTGGTTTGTGCGTTCCCAAAACTCCCATTTTGAAATAGAGAGCAATGGAAAGTTTTTCACTTGCTTTGTTTTAGTTGCTCATATGGAAGTATTTTGCTATCTATGACATGAAATATAAGATGTATAGACACAACTGCAACTAAAATATCAGAACATTAACACCCAAGAACAGTATCCTTCAATTAAAACAATACTTCCCATTTGGACCTTAAGGTTTTTCTCTTTTGTAACATTCTTGGAAGCTCAATCAAAACCAATACTCAAGGTACACAGAGGGAAGGGGTTACTGTTGCCCTGTATATGGATAGCAAAGCCATTCATTTAATAACACTATGATGAGTAATACTGGTATTCTGCATGTTTGTCTGGGGGAAAGTACAATTGATTTAAAAGGAACTTATCTGATTAGAACCAAAGAACAATATTCTAATTAAAATTTCTGTTAAACCTGTACCTGGTCCCACACATGGAGGACATGATTTGGAGGTTATCACTGATACTCCTTACACAGATTTCCACTCCTTTCCCCAGACCATAGTGTGTGTAGGGCGTGGGGAACAGTGTTGCATCTGAACCTGGCAAGGGTGGAGCATGATTATGTTGGCATGTAGACACACACACGCGCAAGCTGTCCAATGTGATATGGGGCCAGAAAAGGGATTTATAATTTCAGGTGTGCTTACCTCTCACTGATGCATTTGTAATTACATCAGTCTCAGTGCCTGACCACTCACCTTGGGATCTCAGTGCAAGAACACAGGGTGTTGCCACAGTGTAAGTAGGCTGGTTACAACAGCAGGGCAGTGCTGAAAAGTAGGAGTTAAAAACAGAGTCACTAGTGAGTAACTGGAACTACCAAGATGGTGAAAGAGGGTTCCTGCTCAGGACTTTGGGACCTTGGGGCATGAAAGGAATTCCTTTGGGGCTTGCTTTCATCGCACACCTTAGAATCTTGGAACCTGGAAGGCTGGTGACTCAAGAGGGCCTACCTCAGCACTGGAAATATGAGACCATCAGAAACAGGTAGAGCTCCACTTGCAGCTCAGGACAACATCAGACTCATCTAGGTAGCAGAGAGATGTCATAAAGTGCCTCCTGTCTTAGCCAGAGTCTTTGCTCAATTTACAGTATTAGTTGCAGATCTCTATTTAGAGAGACTATAGCTTACCAGTAGAATATGCAGAAAGGCATCTCCAGGTAGGGCTGGGGTCTGAAATGCTGAGCTGCTCCCAGGCAGCATGGACAATACTGAGCTAGATAGACCAGTGGTCTGACTCGTATAAGGCAGCTTCCTATGTTCCTAGTATTAATAAAGTTGTGATCCTACTTAATCCAGTGACAAGTCGCTCACCACTTTATTCCAGGCTTGGGCACAAATATATCTTCCTGCCAGCACTTTGAGGGCCAGAGTATGTATGAACTTTCCACTTGTGTCATTTCCTTCCAAGGTGTGCACCATCCTGACCTGGAGCAAACTCTGGCACAGCCATGGCAGACACCTCTATGAATCCAACTGCTTATACCATGGCCCCAAACAGATTATTGCTCATCCTGGATACAGTGCCCAGGAATAGCAGTCATCATACTTGTCTGCTTCCTGCTTTCTTCTGGACCTCAGATGTGACGGGCAAAATCTAACCCTCAGTAAGGGTTTGAAAGCCCCATCCACAGATGGTATCACCCCCCTCGCCCTCTCCCCTCCTCATTGTGGTACGTATGAGAGCAAAGGACTTATGATAAGCCGTGTGTATACTGATGCTTTTAAATCATCTTCTTGTAGAAGCTCCCTCTGTGCTACCCCAAAAACAGCTTGAGTCATCCTCCAACACAGTGCAAAGAGCTGCTGTTTCAAGAAGAGACATGAAATGTGCATACCTAAAGGGACTCTTTGGACTATGGGCAAAGTATTCAATGTTGTGAATGTAATGAAATTGTGCCAAAATACTGAATGCTTGTGTCAAAGAATGCAAAGCATTTTGATTATCATGATAAAGCAAGGGAAGTGCAGTTGAATTATTCTTACCAAAGTTCCAACACAGGTTGGATTCCAATATCAGTTCTAGGGCTGAATACGGATTGGAGAGGTGAGGATGAGAAACTAGAATTACTGTATTGCTTTCTAATGAGGAAGAAGACCTTAAATATTTTCAAAAGTCTGTTTTATGTAGATGACAAAATAATATTACTCAGGTCATAAGATTTCTTGCATATGTGGATGACCTGACATGTATGTGAAGCTTGCACATGCACAAAGGCTTCTATCTTTGGTTCAACGTCAGGGACAATTCTTTGTGTGAATCATCATTGTGTGTGAAGACCTGCCATTTCTTGCACTCAGAAAGCCTTGTATACTCCAAGACCTAATATCTGCATTGAAGAATCTGCAGATCTTTTAGGGTGGCTGTGTGGAACGTGTAAAATATCAAATATCTTGAGTATATAAACATATATGCTGAATGTAGCAAACATTAGCCATTTTAGTCAGTGTAGTTCATAATATAAAGATAGAAACAACTAAGTAGGACCAGGTAATAAAAGCATAGCTGGGGGGGGGTGCTAAGTCTGAAGTCCTATGCACTTACTTAAGAGTAAATCCCATTGAACACATGGACCTTACTTCTGAGTAAGCATACTTAGGACGATAAGGATCCAATGCTAAGCATGCCTACTGGTGAATAATTTCTATTTAGCTCAATAAGACTTCCTTCTGAGTAAACCTGCTTAGAACTGCATGGCCTGAAACAGTTTTGCTTAGCAATTGTTTTCTGAAAATGATTTTCATTTTTACTCTCAAAGGAGACAATTACCAAAGGTTTAAGATCCCTGAAACTGCAACCTTAATGCAAAATGATAGGCAGCAGATAAAATTGAGTGCCTTTTTATTAATTGCATAATCCAAATGGGGCATCTGATATTAAGACAAAATAAACTCAGGAATTATAACTAAATTGAAATCATTATACAGAATAAAACAAGCAGTACCGATATCAGTAAAATATTTTTTCAGTTATAAAAAAAATAAAATTCATATTGTTTGAAAGCTACTTTCTGGTCTTAAAAAAAGTCAAAAGATAAGGAGCATTAAACTGGTTATTTTTCAGAGGTTTCTGTCACCTAGTTCAGTAGCTCTCCATTTTTTCAGACCCGGGACCATTTTGAGTCCAAACTTGGAAACCACCTCTTACTTGTTTACAGCAATATGAATTGTGCTAGTGTTGCTGTCACTCACCTCAAGTTAGGCTGGAATCCACCTGTGGGTCTAATCCCACCAGTTGAAGATTAATTGTCTAGTATTTAATATATTTTAAATGGAATTTTTTTTTAAAAAAAAGTATCAAAACTGAACCTAATAATTTAGACTTCACATCAGAATACATTTTTAAGAGCCTTGTTCCCTTCCGACTGCCATCTCCTATTATGTATTGGGGTTGCTCCAGAAGGTCTCCCAAATTTTCAGAATTTTTTAGTGTTATGTGCAACTGTGGTTGGATGGGATATATCAAATTCCTGTTGCTTGCAAAAGAACCTCAGATGGAGCTGTTAGTCATGGGAGGGCTTAGTCCATCATTCTTTATCATGCCATTTCATAATATTGTAGATCCTCTAACCTTATCAAAATAAAATTCTAAGTATATGATTATAGAGCCATGACAAAATTATTGTCTTGCCAAAATAAAATAAAATCCCATGTGCCTTTTATTGAATACCTGGAATTTATATCAGCATGCACAATTTAATTATTTTTTGTAACTTATGTCCTAAAAGTACTCTATATAAATCCCATCCATTACTATGTGTCTTGTACCAATGTATACCTATGGAGAATCAGACAGTACCTGTTGAAATCATGGTAGCAACCTATAAAACACCACTGTTTCATTATATCCATTGATATCACAATAATAGCTCTATTTAAATTAATACTGATTGCACAACAGCAATTTAAGATAAATTGTTGCTTCCTGTGAGAATTAGAGCAAAACCAATGGACAGTGTGAGAGATTTTTCATTATAGCCAGCATTTCAAGAGACTTGTCAGCAGTTTCTTCGCCCAATAAATATTTTCTAAATAATAAGCCATCTTGAATAAAGTTATTATGTGACATTAGATGGTTCATTTATTTCAGAAATAAATAGTATGTTCAAAGGAAAAAACAAATGTGAATTATATGTGTTGTTTTTCAATTGTATGTGATGATTCCCTGGGTTTGGTGGAAGCTGGGAATAAGAAACTTGCAGTCACAGCTTGTAAAAGGCTGTTGATTCATCAACATTTGCATCAGTGCATAAAGTAGTTGCATCCTATGCACAAATATGCCTTGTAAGGCAGGTCTGTGCTCTTGGGGGTGATCTGTGCTGTGAACCTTAGTATGTAGGACTCATGTTTATGGATCAATATGCATATTCTTAATCTCATTGTTTTTCTAATACAAGGGGGGGGTCCTTGCCCTGTCAATGTGGACAGGATAGTGCTCTTTCAGCATATCAATCTTCTCTCTAATACTATGGCTCCTTTTTGCCCACACCTCACTCATATAAGAATGTACAGTTCCATTGCAGTGTCCTTCATTTTTGCAATAGCACATCTTGTGTGTTCTACTACACAGGTGCATGCATCACCAATTTACAGTGTTATCCTGGTTCCTGGCACATTACCACACTTATCCTCACACTTGATATTATTCTCTTTTTGCCTTGCACAGTAGATCATAGGATCAGGGTGAAAGTTAATGAAACTTAGCATGCTTATTTAAATCAAGCTCTATAGAATGAACAGAACTTATATCCCATGTACATGTGTTTAGCATCAGGATGTTATATGGAAATAAAGATGTCCAGGGAAGCAGTTAATGATGTAATAAAATTGCTTATATCCAGAGAGAATGCCCAAAAGTATGAATTTCACAACTCAGCTTAATAAAAGCTTAATTGATGAAGGCAAATAGTCTTGTGTTAATGGCTAGATTTCATGAAAACTTTTACTAGTGTTATTTTTTTAAAGTCACAGTGTTGGGTTTAATGTTTAAACAGCAACCACCAGCAAGCCATTGAAAATTAAACCCATCCATAGTTAAACATGGACATCACCATAAAATTAAATTATTTTGGTTGGTAATCCTTTGGGTTCATAAGACAAACAGCTATATTAAACGAAATGGGTCCTGTGACAATATAAGAAGAAGCTATGAAATATACAATTTCTGCACATTTGGGGAAACGTATGAACTTTCAGCTAGTTATTTGAAATCAATGAAACACATTTATTCCTTGGATACATTTCTATTAACCTCAGTTTTAGCAAACTTAAACTGAAATGTCACAAATGTGACATTAAAATTAGCTCACTTTAGAAACAAGATTTAGGAGGAAAAACTTTGTAAAATTTAGCAGATTATATGTTTCTTAATAGTTTGCATGATCCATGATTATGAATTTGGAGTAAAAAGCTGACAGTAGTTTTGTTTATTTTCTTACTGAGTCAGATAAAATATGCATTCCAGAAACGCAAACTGTGACTTGTTCTAATCGGTAGTGTTGGAAGTCTGACCATCTAGAATTTTTTTAATAATATTTAAAATTCTAATATTTTATGGATCTAATTTGGAAAACTTTACAAGTGACCATATGTTAAGAACATAAGAGCATAAGAAGAGCCTGCTGGATCAGGCCAGTGGCCCATCTAGTCCAGCATCCTGTTCTCACAGTGGCCAACCAGGTGCCTGGGGGAAGCCCGCAAGCAGGACCCGAGTGCAAGAACACTCTCCCCTCCTGAGGCTTCCAGCAACTGGTTTTCAGAAGCATGCTGCCTCTGACTAGGGTGGCAGAGCACAGCCATCATGGCTAGTAGCCATTGATAGCCCTGTCCTCCATGAATTTGTCTAATCTTCTTTTAAAGCCATCCAAGCTGGTGGCCATTACTGCATCTTGTGGGAGCAAATTCCATAGTTTAACTATGCGCTGAGTAAAGAAGTACTTCCTTTTGTCTGTCCTGAATCTTCCAACATTCAGCTTCTTTGAATGTCCACGAGTTCTAGTATTATGAGAGAGGGAGAAGAACTTTTCTCTATCCACTTTCTCAATGCCATGCATAATTTTATACACTTCTATCATATCTCCTCTGACCCGCCTTTTCTCTAAACTAAAAAGCCCCAAATGCTGCAACCTTTCCTCGTAAGGGGGTCGCTCCATCCCCTTGATCATTCTGGTTGCCCTCTTCTGAACCTTTTCCAACTCTATAATATCCTTTTTGAGATGAGGCGACCAGAACTGTACACAGTATTCCAAATGCGGCCGCACCATAGATTTATACAACGGCATTATGATATCGGCTGTTTTATTTTCAATACCTTTCCTAATTATTGCTAGCATGGAATTTGCCATTTTCACAGCTGCCGCACACTGGGTCGACATTTTCATCGTGCTGTCCACTACAACCCCGAGGACTCTCTCCTGGTCGGTCACCGCCAGTTCAGACCCCATGAGCGTATATGTGAAATTAAGATTTTTTGCTCCAATATGCATAATTTTACACTTGTTTATATTGAATTGCATTTGCCATTTTTCCGCCCATTCACTCAGTTTGGAGAGGTCTTTTTGGAGCTCTTCGCAATCCCTTTTTGTTTTAACAACCCTGAACAATTTAGTGTCGTCAGCAAACTTGGCCACTTCACTGCTCACTCCTAATTCTAGGTCATTAATGAACAAGTTGAAAAGTACAGGTCCCAATACCGATCCTTGAGGGACTCCACTTTCTACAGCCCTCCATTGGGAGAACTGTCCGTTTATTCCTACTCTCTGCTTTCTGCTTCTTAACCAATTCCTTATCCACAAGAGGACCTCTCCTCTTATTCCGTGACTGCTAAGCTTCCTCAGAAGCCTTTGGTGAGGTACCTTGTCAAACGCTTTTTGAAAGTCTAAGTACACTATGTCCACTGGATCACCTCTATCTATATGCTTGTTGACACTCTCAAAGAATTCTAATAGGTTACTGAGACAGGACTTTCCCCTGCAGAAGCCATGCTGGCTCTGCTTCAGCAAGGCTTGTTCTTCTATGTGCTTGGTTAATCTAGCTTTAATAACACTTTCTACCAGTTTTCCAGGGACAGAAGTTAAGCTAACTGGCCTGTAATTTCCGGGATCCCCTCTGGATCCCTTTTTGAAGATTGGTGTTACATTTGCCACTTTCCAGTCCTCAGGCACGGAGGAGGACCCGAGGGACAAGTTACATATTTTAGTTAGCAGATCAGCAATTTCACCTTTGAGTTCTTTGAGAACTCTCAGGTGGATGCCATCCGGGCCCGGTGATTTGTCAGTTTTTATATTGTCCATTAAGCTTAGAACTTCCTCTCTCGTTACCACTATTTGTCTCAGTTCCTCAGAATCCCTTCCTGCAAATGTTAGTTCAGGTTCAGGGATCTGCCCTATATCTTCCACTGTGAAGACAGATGCAAAGAATTCGTTTAGCTTCTCTGCAATCTCCTTATCGTTCTTTAGTACACCTTTGACTCCCTTATCATCCAAGGGTCCAATCGTCTCCCTAGATGGTCTCCTGCTTTGAATGTATTTATAGAATTTTTTGTTGTTGGTTTTTATGTTCTTAGCAATGTGCTCCTCAAATTCTTTTTTAGCATCCCTTATTGTCTTCTTGCATTTCTTTTGCCAGAGTTTGTGTTCCTTTTTATTTTCTTCATTCGGACAAGACTTCCATTTTCTGAAGGAAGACTTTTTGCCTCTAAGAGCTTCCTTGACTTTGCTTGTTAACCATGCTGGCATCTTCTTGGCCCTGGTGGTACCTTTTCTGATCTGCGGTATGCACTCCAGTTGAGCTTCTAATATAGTGTTTTTAAACAACTTCCAAGCATTTTCGAGTGATGTGACCCTCTGGACTTTGTTTTTCAGCTTTCTTTTTACCAATCCCCTCATTTTTGTGAAGTTTCCTCTTTTGAAGTCAAATGTGACCGTGTTGGATTTTCTTGGCAATTGGCCATTTACATGTATGTTTAATTTAATAGCACTGTGGTCACTGCTCCCAATCGGTTCAACAACACTTACATCTCGCACCAGGTCCCGGTCCCCACTGAGGATTAAGTCCAGGGTTGCCGTCCCTCTGGTCGGTTCCATGACCAACTGATCTAGGGAATAGTCATTTAGAATATCTAGAAACTTTGCTTCTTTGTCATGACTGGAACACATATGCAGCCAGTCTATGTCCGGGTAGTTGAAGTCACCCATTACTACCACATTTCCTAGTTTGGATGCTTCCTCAATTTCATATCTCATCTCAAGGTCTCCCTGAGCATTTTGATCAGGGGGACGATAGATCGTTCTCAGTATTAAGTCCCTCCTGGGGCACAGTATCACCACCCACAACGTTGAATTCAGATAATAATATGAATAATATGAATAGCTCTGTTTTTGTTTAATAAGATAATCATGTTGTAAATTAACATTTTGTGTCTGGATGGCTTGCTTGATGAACTAGCCAATATATATTCCATTTAACCAAGAATATTCTGTTTGTAGGAAGAAACAGAGAGAGAGGAATAGGACAAAGCAGTTGATGTGCAGTATTGAACTATCAGTATTGAACTATCAGACTTTTTATTATTTCCTTCCAGTGTGGTGTAGTGGTTAAGGTGTTGGACCACTACCTGGGAGACCAGGGTTCGAATCCCCACATAGCCATGAAGCTCACTGGGTGACCTTGGGCCTCTCAGCCTCAAGAAAACCCTATTCATAGGGTCGCCATAAGTCAGAATCGACTTGAAGGCAGTACACACACACAGCCTATTGACTCTTACACACACACACACACACACACACACACACACACACAAAGGTTTGAAGTTAGGTTCATTCTGTTGGTTTTCTCCAATTTGTGAACACCTTCCCCCCTTACATTTTGCCTTAAGAACAAATTAGGAGTAGCTACGATAGTATCCTTCCCTTCTATAGAATTAAAGAGCCCTATTTCATATTGCCTTTGATCTGGAACATTAACTATTCAAATCTCTTTACTCAGCTGCCTAAAGCGTTTTATTGCTCAAACTGAGCTGTCACCCTTTCTATTTTTTCTCTTTCAAGGCTCCTTGTCTCACATCCACAGTGACTGATTGACAGCAGCAGGTTGGGAAGAAATTTCAGGGCACATTAAAATCTGACACTGGGGAGGGGGGGGAGAACTTAGCCCAATCGCATTAAAGGGAGTCGCACCTATTAGAGATGAAAGCTAGACACTGTTTATGGTTCACCTGAAATACCAAGGGAGTTTGTGTTTCTCCGTTATGTCTTTTCCTGAAAACTATCTTAACAGAAGCTGAAATGACTGAAGTTTTTAATTCCATCAAGTTGACATCAGGATTTCAGAATACTACATTATTTAATTTGTTTATATAAAGTGCCATGTTGTACCTATAGATCCATCTGTGTACCCATTTTAGATTAAACAGATCATCAGTAAATGTTCCCGGTGGGGGGGGGGGGAGAGAAGCAAGAATTTCTTGCTCAGAAACTGCAGCTTCAAGTACCAAAAGGAACGGGGGTGGGAGAGACAGAGTTCAGTCATTGTGTTTGCTTTGTGTTCATATATATCTGAGCACATATTGAAACGATAAACACAAGGCACAGAATATTTCATCAGGACTGTAAGTTCCTAGGTGTCCTCTTTTTCTTCCTAACCGGGGGTGGGGTAGGGAAGTGTAGCTCTGGACTGCCCAGCAACTATGACCACCCCTAGCCTTTCCAGGAGAACTTCTGAGAAATGTCATTCTACAAAATGGTTTACGTTCATTACAAATAAAGCAGAAAAAGATTTCAAGAAGTGGAAAACACTCTTACCGACCATACAGCGCTGCAGGTTTCCAGCACAGTCTAAACCATAAGGCAAACTGAAGCAGCTGCTGAACAAACCTTTAAGGTGTTTTTCTTTTTTAGGAAAAAAGTAAGTCTGCAAAACTAATTTCCCACAAAATAAGACTCAATTTCCTTTTAAGCAACTACCTCTTGCATATCTCATACAACCCTTTTTTCCCAACGGCAAATGAGAATGATTTGTGTGTGTGTGCGTGTAGGCGCGCTCGTGTTTTCACACACCCAAGAATTTAATCTTGTTAAACTAAAAAAATGAGGAAGGGGACACCTCTTGCCCTAATAGTCGTTTGTTTATCAGAAGTACTTGAGCCTAAGGTAAACTATCTCCCGTTTGCTGTTTCGAAGCGCCTTCGGAGTCTCTCCTGACACCTGAGACAATACAAACACCACCACCAAAGGGAACAAAATAAACTGTGTGTGTGTTTGTGTAATGAGGAAGGGCAAGAATCTGTGACCGGTTTGTGCGCCTTGTGGATAGCTTTGTTTTTTGCTCAGTTGATGTGCGGGATCCCCAAACAGTGAAAAATCAGTGATGAGGGGCCTGGGAGTGTGCAGCGTGGGGGAAGGGGAGAGACTTGGCGATTTGTCACTGACTTCATAAGGGCCTGCCTCTTAAGTTTGCTTCCCAGTCGAGCTCGAGTGCCGAAATGATCATCAGTTCCTCACGTCGATGCTATCAAGTGACTCCAATTCAATTGCATGTTATGATAAGACACGCTAACACATTAATGATTCCCCCCTCCCAAAAGAAACCCACCATTCTCTGCGAGCCTTTCCCATCCAACCCCTACGTCGTTCTCTCTGAGAGTGAAGGGGACGCAGTGGGATTCTGGCTCCTTTTTTAAAACAAATAAATAAATAAAAATGAACCGCTGCTGGGCACGAGTGCTAAAGCAGGAAAAAACCGGGAAGCGGCCAATCAAGTCGAGCAGAAGGGACACTCGCGGCGCGCGACAACTGCACGCCCACCTGGTGTGCAGGCGAGGGAATTCCGTCAGGCGCTTTAGGCGGGAAGTGGCTGGAGCGCCTTTTGCGCTCTATCCCTCCCGCGCCCCTCCCGCTCACACCATACGCGTCTTCTCCTGGGAGGCCGCCCCCTGAAAATTTTCGCTTTTATCTTTGCTTTCCTGCAAAAGCACACAACGTCACTCGTTTGTTTTCTTAATCTGTATTTCTTTATTCATTCGCACATTTATTTCTAGTATTCTAGCCCTTCGCAGCAGCCTTAAGGAGATAGCTTTTCAAATGAAGCTGAAGTGCTTAAGGGCTCAGATGCCAAACTTCCTTTCTGCTTAAGGCTGCCAAAAGACGAAGTTTTCTTCTTTTGTTTAAAGGACTCTAGGGAAAGTCAATTCTACATTTGTGAGGTGATCACCAAAATAACTGGCCCTATCAGAAGTCAATAGATTGGGATGGGAGAAAATGGTACCTTTTGCCTATGATTTCGCCTAGATCAGGTGTAGTGGCTATTTTAGAGACTAACATAAATTCACAGGGGAACGGTGGAGTTGTCAGATATCTTAAGATCCATATATTGTTAATGGTTGGTCACAAGTTTACACAGTTTGAGAACCAGATTACTTATCCAGATTGTTAAGCAAATCTAGATATACTTTCACAGGCGGAGAATTTGCCCCAGAGAATCCTACTTATAGGTTCTACCATTTTGTACCATAGCATTTGTATTTTTTAACCACAAAGCCAATGCCTGTCAAGGTGGTGACCAAGTAATTGGCAGGTATGAGTAACCATGCTGTAAATGAATTGTCCACATCTGCAACTGCATAGTAAAGTCATCACCAGCTGTTTGCCATATTAAAATATATTCATTTAGCTGAAATAGGCCTTAGGCTTGGCCCCATATTGGGCCAAACAGAGGGAGAGCTTTAAGTTTGTTGAAAGTGCTCCAAATGAGGAAGTGAAAGAGGGAGGGAATACAAAAATATTTGATTTGTCTTGCTCTCCAGAATCTACTTTCTCATATTACAAAATAAACCTGAGTTATAAGCCTTAAAAATTAGCAGCTCCAGGACGATACTGAAATGCCTCTTCTCAGCATTATAGCAGTTACGTTACAACCCACATTTTATACTGACATACCTTCAGGCTAATAAAGGCTAAAAAATAGTGACACTTTCACCACCCTTCTAATATAAGCTTAAATATTGTGTGGTAATTTTTATAGGTGATCATTTTGAAATATAAAGCATCACCTTTTGAATGAGAGTGAGTGCTTCTATTTAACATTAAAATAGCATCAGAATGTTCTTATATTTCTGGCATCCTTTTGTGACAATCACTATTTGGACAAGAGTGTGGGGAAAGCTGAGCACAAACTTACTTCACTTGAATCCATTCAAAGTAAATGTTCTACAGTCATTGACTGTACACTTGGGATGGATGAGAATTTCAATTCAGTTCAAATTTCAGGCTTAATCTATCAGATTTGCACAATGTGAGAACTGAAACACAGCCATCCTGCAAAATCTGCAATTATTTGAATTTTGCAATGTATTTTGCCAACCAAACAATGTGTACAAAAATGCATATATTAGGGGAAAGTGTGAATTTATGAATGAAAACATGCAAAATGCATTATATGACAAGAAGTTGCTTGCAAAAATGTGTACATTAGTCAAAATTGCCTACAAAATGTGCTTATTTACACTAAAATGCTGGAGAATTTTTATAGGATTTTTTTAAAAAAGGCAAATTGCTGTAGAAATGTGAACTGAATTTAAGATTGGAAAAATGAGAAACCGAGAGAACCAAAACTGGCAAATCTTTCCATCCCTACTGTACACCCATCTATCCGGGTGACAGTGATGGAGATGTCTTCTATTCAGCCAGGGGGAAAATACTTAACATTTATATACATAGTTCACATATATTATTTCAATGATCAGTATAACCTCCTGTTTGTGTTGTTTTCCCCACTGCAAATGGGCAGTTACGTCTGAAGATGAATCAGTGCAGGGATGTGGAGCCAGTGGCCTTCCAGCTGTGGTTGGACTCCCACTTTCATCAGCCCCAGCCAGCATGGCCAATGGTCAGGAATGATGAGAGTTAGAGTCCAGCAACTTCTGGGGGGACACAAGTTCCCTCATTCTTGAATTAGTGAGTTCAAGGAGGGGGAAGTTTTGCATCATGAACTTCCCAACTCACATCCTCATTGTAGCCAATATACCACACCAGAAAAACTAGCTATTTTAAAAATCTTTTTGAGACGATAATACTAAAAGAACTTGCCAATAAAGGAAAAAATGAGAGTTGTTGCATTGTGTATTAATGTGGAATTCCCTCCTTGCCCTTTGATGGACACTGGAGATATACGTAAGGTTGTGAAACATGAAATTTCTACCCAACCTGGTCATTATAAGAACTTTTTACCATTAAGAATTTTGTGATGGTGTTTGCTTGTTTTCTTATTTTCTTCTCATCCCCTTTTCCTTTTGTGTCATGTAATGTAAGCCTGAGGACAGGCTTGATTTCTATTGAGCTTTTCTATTGAGCTTTTCCAACTGAAGAGCAGGGTATATAAATGTTTCAGGTAATGAAACAAATATTTTCTCCTGAATTCTGGGTCCAGTGAATCCAATATTCAACATGGCCCTGGAAATCCTAGACTGAATTCCAGCTTGAGGCATTGACAGTTCATAGAGCCACATTACACCTTATAAAATTCTTACACTGGTGACACTAGGAAATGAAACCCAAGATACAAAGTGATAATTAAGCCAAATCCAAAGGGGATTTTTTTAAAAATATACCCAACTGTAGCCTTAAAACCTGAATCACAAGCTTGTTTTGAAAGTCCGCTCAATTTCAAAAGCAGTTTCAGTATATAAAATGAAGTGTGGAGCAGGAAACAATGCAATTTTATTCTAAAAGCACAAGTATGAAGTCCTGTGGAAAAACAGATCTAATTCCATAGTATAAACGCTTAAATCATTGCAGATCAATTATGAATGTAGGTTTTAAAACTGTACATAGTTATCCTAACCTTCCCTCTGGGAATACACATTAATGTGTCTCCATAAGTCGTAATCGACTTGAAGGCACATAACAACAACAACAAGCATCATCCTAGGTGCTGATCCATATGGGTTTTGGTTGTTGTTGGGTTTCTTGCCTCATTTCCAACACTGAAGTGAGTGTTGTGACATGTGAAGGGTCTTCAGTCAACAGGCATGTAAGCCTCAATGTGACATCTGTACAATGGAAATAAGAAGCATCTCTTTATGGACAGAAATGAATGAGGTGAGGATCATAAAAATGTTTGCAAGGTGAAAAATGTACTCTGTAGAGGATAATGCTGACTCTTAAGCACAGTCTCAGCAGGGCTGATATCAGGAGTCAGGACCATAGGCTAGCTGCTCAGGCCCCAGCATTAGTCTGCTGAAATGCTGCTGAGATACCATCAGCTACAGAGGGGCCCCAGAACGTTTGGGAAGACTTAGGTGGGTGGGAAAGTGGGTACACATGAAGCAGAGAGTGCATTCTTTGTAGAAACTTCCTACTCACTTGATATCCCCCCTCTCTTGGCTGTGTGGTGGGGAGGATTGGGCTCAATGGGGTCAACTCTCCTTCTGCTGTCCAGAAGAAGAGTGCAGGCAAGTGAGCCAAAGGAGACAGAAACAGCTCTTAGCAGGAGTAGTTGCCACCTCTGCCTCTCCACACAACCACTTTTTTCTGGGTGACATAATAAGGACAATTGCATCTGCTGGGAATGGGACCGTGCAGATGTGGAGCTGAGAGAGGCAAGAAGAGGCAGCTCCTAGCTTGCTTACTTGGCCTCATGGTAAGAAGGACTGAGCCCAACAGAGCTACTGCTCCAGAGATGTTGCTTCTTGCTCACCCCTCTGCCTCAACAAGCCCAATCCTCTACCCCATGTCGTCCAAGGAGGTAGAGAGGGTGAGAACACGGCAAGGCAAGGGCTGCTTCTGAAAGGCCCAGCCCCATCACCAGGCTGTTGTCCATAAGGAGATCGTGGGTGAAGTAGCAGGAGGAGGTGGGGCTCCATCTTACATTTGCTCATGCCTTCTGGGCTGCCCAGATGGGTCCACTCCTCTACTCTGTGCCACCCAGAAAGAGGGAGGTGTGCCACACCACCACCTCCTCCTCCTCCTCCTGGCACCCTCGCCGGTGCTCTCCCTCTGGGCATCATGGTGAGAGGAATTGGGCCCTTGCAGGACAGAGTAACTGCACTCTCTGCCTGCTCAGTTCGCCCACTCTGTCTCTGAGTGGTTGGGGGGGGGTCCACTGGTGGAAGGAAGGGGGAGGGCAGGACCCACCCAATGCACGGTGCCAGGGGCTTCCTATCAGCTGGAGCCAGCCCTGCCTCTCTCGGTGGAGCCATGTGGAGCCCAGTAGGGCCAGACTGAGGCTGAGCCGGGGTCAGGGCGAGGGGAGCCGCGGGTGGCTGCTGGTGTGGCTGCTGGTGTGGCTCCTGGGCTGGCGCAGGGAGGCAGCTCGCATGTGGTCAGTGCCGTGCTGCTAAGCCAGCCCCCGGCTCACGTTACACTCCTGTATTTATAACCTCGGCGAGCTGCTTCCTCCTCGGAGCACTTGTGCGGGACCACCTCCTTTCTGCCGGCGGCGGACACCGCGCCCGCTTTTTTGAACTTCCGAGCGAGGCCCCGGCTGGGACCAGTTGGGCGCAGGAGATCTGGATTATAGCCGAGCGTGCGGTAGCAGCAGCTTCTTGCTTTGGGGGTGGCTGGCCGGGAGGAGAGCGCAGGACCGAGGCGCCTGTTGACCTGCGGGCTTTCTCGTGCAGCGGTGCCGCCGCGCGGAGCCTTTTTGCATGCTATGGATCACACGCTCTTCGGCTGCCTGCGCAGCCCGCACCATGCCCCCGGCCAGGGCTTGCACCCTTTCTCGCAGTCCGCTCTCGCCCTGCACGGCCGCTCGGATCACATGTCCTACCCGGAGCTCTCAGCTTCGTCCTCTTCTTGCTTCATAGCGGGATATCCCAACGAGGAGGGCATGTTTGGTAGCCAGCATCACAAGGGGCACCATCACCATCACCACCACCACCACCAACAGCAGCAGCAGCAGCACCAGCCGTTGCAGACGAACTGGCACATTCCGCAGATGGCTTCCCCGCCACCGCTTCCCCCTCCTCCCTCCGCCTCGGCCAGGCACAGCCTGTGCCTCCAGCCCGACTCAGGAGGACCCCCGGAGCTGGGCAGTAGCCCCCCGGGACTGTGCTCGAACTCATCCAGCCTGGGGACCAGCACCCCGACGGGGGCGGCGTGCGCTCCGGGAGATTATGGCAGGCAGGCGCTGTCCCCAGTGGAAACGGAGAAGAGAGCTGGCAAACGGAAAAGCGATAGCTCAGGTAAACTCGCTCCTCTTCTCCTTGGCCTTCGGCTTTAGCGGAGGGGGTGATGGGTTAGTACGGGGAAAACCAGGGTAGATGGATCAGACTGCTTGCAATAAAAAAGTGCTCTTGTCTCTCTGTGCCTTTGGTGTGCCTTTGGGGAGGCGTTGAACGCACAAACACTTGATGCCTCGCGTTATAGTGGTTGGGACCTTTTATCACGGGCAGGGAGCTGCAGGACCATGTGGTGGACCGTAAAATCACTCGTCCGGCCTTTCCTACAGTCGACGGGGCGGAGGGTGGGGGTGGAGAGACTTCATTTGGAGCTTAGATTAGCGTGTCCATCTCTGACACCTGGATTTCCCTTCAGTCCTTCTTTTCAAGATTCGTACATGTTTTCCTCCTGTTCGGAGTTGCTGGCTGCTAAACATTTGGAAGAAGTGCCACTAGCAGTCATTAAGCCAGTTTCTTTCTAGGACTGCCTAATATATTTTTGAACCATTGTTCAATTGGAGATAAGTTCTAACCCTATGAGAAGTTTGTCGTTATTACTTTGGTGCATTTTGTTTTATAGATTAAGAGTGGTCACACAAATATGCAAACAGTTGTACATCTAAAATGAGATAGTGGAAGAAACTTATCCCTGCCCCTGAGAAACAGCACATAAATAAATAAGAAGTACATGTTGTTCATGTGCAATACATATGAATATTACACCTTTTTGTAATATATACAGTTTATGCTATATCATGCACGTATCTATCTTTCTGTCTAACAACTTCTTCAGGTAGGGACTATAGAGTGATATGTATCCATACTATTTAAATACCCTCAATAAATTCCAGTTTTTCATTCTCTGCATAGGCTTGAATACAGTGTATATTTATAAAGAAATAGATATAAATTCCAATTTTGACCAAGCAACCAGTTACATAATATAAAGCAAAAAGTATAGAATCTCTATAACTACACTTCAATTCTTTAGATATTGACTTGGAAGAAAATTCAATACATTTCAGTTTGTTGGTATTCTGGTGTCAAATATATTTACATAGAAGTTCACTTCAAAGTTTATTGTACCACTAAGATGGCCTATAGTTTTAAATGTATATTTAATATGTGTATTTAGCAGTAGTTACATCTTACAACAAATTCTGTGATTCTATAAAATGTTTTAAAGTGCTACAAAATTCCAAGGGGATGGTTAGGTGTGAAAGATGTTGGTCCTGCTAAAGGTAAGATGCACACATGCGCACACAAAAAGTTTTTGCAGTGTTGTAGTTTCTTATGATTTGTTCATGATGATTTATGAAAAAATGCTTCTGTAAATGGAAATTACATAGTAATATAAATTGTGACTATATTTTTCATGTGTGAATAAATTGGTAAACTATTATGATTTCTTGGGGAAATAAAATTTTAGTTGACAGAAGAGTAAATATTATAACTTCTTATAATGCATTATTGTTAAGAAAACTGCTCCATAACAATTCAATGAAAATAGTAATCTTTAGCTTTTATTGGAATCCAAATATTTATATTCAGATATTTAAAACTGAATTACAGTGAATTACAATGTAATCCACACCATAATTAACCCAAAGTACAGCACGATACAGGGACAGGAATTGTGTTATGTTTAGGATTGCAGCCTTACATCGATGTCATATTAAATATTACCTGGAAAAAGCAACTTAACGGAACTGACTTCCCAGTAATGTACATAAAATTGAGTTATTCATCTTGTTGGCTTAAGTGTGTCTAAATTATCTTAAAGTGTCCAAATCCTTTACTTTTCCAGTCTTCATTATGCAAAATGTCTTTAGCAAAGGCTTCTGTATATTTCTGAACAGTATATTGAACAATATCAGTTTAACAATGAACTGCAAATTTAGATTACTCCAGTTCCATAGTTTTGCACATGCCAAAAGCTCTTTGGCAGAATTTTATTCAAAATATGTAAATTATATATTTTTTGTTTTCTGCTTCAAATCAGAATATCTTTCTAATAGAATTTAAATAACAGATTTTGTTGGGAAATCATTTTCCATTACAAACAGAGATTAGATTACAAATTACCATTTCATTTCCCTTGAAATTTACATATACTTACATATTGACATATACCTACCCTTATGTCTATCACACTTGTACATTAGCCATTTGTTACATACAAAAAACCCAAACATGCCTAGGGTTTAGATTTTAAACTTTAGAACCACAGGAATTATGAAACAGACCATTGTATTTGTCAGAACATCAGTATTCCAAAGAAATCTGTGGAGAGTTTCACAAAATGTTGTCTGTGTGTATTTACAAGGGTGCTGACAATGAAAAATTGTAAGTAATTTTCTTCATCTGGCATCACTGATACAAATTCACTTGTATTAGAAAGAGGTTGAATCCTACCAAACGCAAAAACAATGATTTTGTGGTTTGTCACAGTATTAGTTATTGGTGAAATAGACATCTATAAAGCGATGAACAAACTTAATTTTTGCCCTTGTACTAACTTCCAACAGGTTAAGAGGACCACTGTATTTGACTGATCGCAGCAGAATCACAGGAAACTGTCATCTGTTTCCAACATGATCTGTGTATGATATCATGATGGAAAATACAGCCATCAAAACTAGCAGACAACTGCTGACAGTTCTTTCATGTGTCAGCTGTAGCTCTTTTTTGATTGTATCTTTTGCTGACAAGATATAACAATTTTTTGTAGGTAGCCTAGCATGAAAACAACAACAATCTTAAATCAATTTAACTTCTTTCCTTTTAAATGATATCTGTTGCTCTTTTTCTTATGCACCTTTTTCTTATCAGAAACTCTGAATTCCACAGCAGTACTGAGTATTTGTATTACAATCTTGGTATATGTTGCAGTCAAATTAAAACTAATATCTGGTGATAAATGCATCAGTTACTGTGTCAATGTTGATAATAATGGCCAGGTAGAAGCTATTTTAAATTTTGTTTAGTGTTTGTGCTCCTAAATATTTGATCTTTCATGAAAAATGAATCCTTACATATGTTATATCAAACAATTTTCTTCTCTAGCTGTTTGTCTACTCTTATTTTTATTTCACTGTTGCTGAAAGTATTGTTTAGTGGTTACAGATGAATACAAGCAATTCATTATTACAAAAATCCTACAGTGGATAACATCCCATTCTAGACACTTTATAAAGACACAAGGCCTATTGAATTTGCATCCATGTAAAATATGGGGTTTAAAATGTAAATTATTTTATTATTGATTTTGGATGCTTCTTGCCTTATCTGATAAGCCACCCTTAGGAAGGGAGTCAGGGAGATGTGGAAGAAGAAATGTTAAAAGTAAAGTCATTTTATAAGACTTTATATAAGAAGATTGAAACAGTTTAAAATTTATTTAGGAAAAACTATTTGGTAGCATTTTGAATTAATAACGTTTACATATTTAACAGTGCATTTTGAATTTTTGTAGATTTTTAAAGTTAAAAGTCTCCAGGAAGCTGAGTAACTGAATATTCAAACTGACTGTTCTTAACATTTATTTATTACTGACAGTGAAATTAGCCATTTGCAGGTTGTTGAATGCTGAGCTTACTGAAAGAATGAGGGAGGGCTATGAGTCCTACATGCATGCAGAAATGAATCTTCAAGAATATTGTATTAAATATATTAATCCCCAAAGTAAAAAAATAATAACAAATTAAGTTAAATTTGTCTTTAAGAGGGGCTTATAAAATAGCATTTTTGCATCGTGAGTTTTGATAATAGCTTGTTATACTTTGAAGCTAAACTTTCTTAAAGTATTAATTAATAAAGAACACGCTTGCCCATTTTTATTGGCACTGATAGGATTTGTTTCTCAGAAACAAGGAAAGGTTCTGAAATAAGAAAGAAACAATTTTTCCACATTCAAAAAGTATTTTGAAGTCCTGAATTACAACATAAATTACCACTTGGTATCCTAATATTACACAGAATTACACATGCTTAAACTCATCAAAATCAATGAGTTACAGTTCTGTAATAATGTGTTCAATATCTGGTGAGTTCTGCTGTTGCACAGTTTCTTTTAAGTGACTTGAAGCTTGCACTGAAGACATGCATAAACTCCAAAGGTTGTCCAGTAGCAGTATCTGGTGGGTTACGTTCTAAATATTTGGTGTAATTTCCAAGAAATGCCTTTTTCAGATGATAGATAGATAGATACATATATACATAGATTTCACCTGTGTACTTATTAAAATGATCATTTTTGAGAAAATTATTTAATAAATGTATGTTAATAGTATGAATCCATTGTTTTTAATTATTACTCTCCAAAACATTCATATAAGAAGTAACTGTTTTATCAAAGTTCCTAAACCTTTTCGCATACTTCTACAGAACAAGCATAATGTATTTGCTATGTGTATTTTTCTTCTAGATAATCTGTTAATTGTGCTTGGTTTTTATTATCAAAATACCATTTATAATAAACAGAAATATCAAATCATACAGGTCCGGATCCAAAGAGCTACTTTAGACAAATTCAAGTGCTAGGATCCAAAGAACAGTACAACTAGTTCTGCATGCCCATGGGGACATTGGGCTTGTCTTTCTCAAACAGGGCCTCTCCATGCCAAATGGCAAATCTCTTTTGAAATTAAGGGGACTTTTAAAAACACTTTTTATATGCATGATGGGTGGCCTGTTCAAAGAAAAAATAAAATAAAATCCCACATGTCCCAGCCTTTGGCATATCTAAATTAGCTCTTTCAATCCCAGCCAAGGTCTTGTGTGTGCTCAGTGGTTTGACTTTTTTTCTTTTCCCATGCCATATTATTACAAACTGCTTTTGAAAGTTTCCCAGGATCAAAAGCAGTTTTCCCTGTAGTCTTGGGGGTTGCTTAACAATATGTGTAAACCCAAAGTGAGCTAGTTGCACAGTTCTTTGGATCCTGACTTGTAGATTGTCCAAAAAAGAAAAAAAAAAGGGGGAAGACATGCTTTTTTCTATTTTGGAGTAAAACTGTGTGGTGATATAATTCTAAACAGATATGATAATATTGTACTTAGTGGGATATGTCTTGATTAGGGATAAAATCTTGGTTTAAACAGTCAATTAATCAGTTTTAGGTGATTACATAATCATTTCAAAATAATTCCTATTACATCAGAGCTGACAATAATACCATTAGGCAGAGTGAGGCAGCCTCCTCAGACAATGGATATTGGGTGTCATGAAAGAGTAGCAAATTGATGGTTATTTAATTTATTATTATTATATTTTTAATGCCAGGGAGGCAGAAAGGCAGTTCTGGGAGTTTCTGCCTCAGGTAGCAAAATAATGTGGCCAGTGTTGAGTACTATGCAGCTTGATTGGTACTGGGTATTTGCTGTTCCATCTGAGATGCCTAAATGTCTTGGGCTAGCCCTGCCAACCCAAATCCAGAAAACTCATAACATGAGTTATGAGCCCATTTATTTCAATAGCATTTATTTTCAACTTGTTCATTAATGACCTAGAATTAGGAGTGAGCAGTGAAGTGGCCAAGTTTGCTGACGACACTAAATTGTTCAGGGTTGTTAAAACAAAAAGGGATTGCGAAGAGCTCCAAAAAGACCTCTCCAAACTGAGTGAATGGGCGGAAAAATGGCAAATGCAATTCAATATAAACAAGTGTAAAATTATGCATATTGGAGCAAAAAATCTTAATTTCACATATACGCTCATGGGGTCTGAACTGGTGGTGACCGACCAGGAGAGAGACCTCGGGGTTGTAGTGGACAGCACGATGAAAATGTTGACCCAGTGTGCGGCAGCTGTGAAAACGGCAAATTCCATGCTAGCAATAATTAGGAAAGGTATTGAAAATAAAACAGCCGATATCATAATGCCGTTGTATAAATCTATGGTGCGGCCGCATTTGGAATACTGTGTACAGTTCTGGTCGCCTCATCTCAAAAAGGATATTATAGAGTTGGAAAAGGTTCAGAAGAGGGCAACCAGAGTGATCAAGGGGATGGAGCGACTCCCTTACGAGGAAAGGTTGCAGCATTTGGGGCTTTTTAGTTTAGAGAAAAGGCGGGTCAGAGGAGACATGATAGAAGTGTATAAAATTATGCATGGCATTGAGAAAGTGGATAGAGAAAAGTTCTTCTCCCTCTCTCATAATACTAGAACTCGTGGACATTCAAAGAAGCTGAATGTTGGAAGATTCAGGACAGACAAAAGGAAGTACTTCTTTACTCAGCGCATAGTTAAACTATGGAATTTGCTCCCACAAGATGCAGTAATGGCCACCAGCTTGGATGGCTTTAAAAGAAGATTAGACAAATTCATGGAGGACAGGGCTATCAATGGCTACTAGCCATGATGGCTGTGCTCTGCCACCCTAGTCAGAGGCAGCATGCTTCTGAAAACCAGTTGCCGGAAGCCTCAGGAGGGGAGAGTGTTCTTGCACTCGGGTCCTGCTTGCGGGCTTCCCCCAGGCACCTGGTTGGCCACTGTGAGAACAGGATGCTGGACTAGATGGGCCACTGGCCTGATCCAGCAGGCTCTTCTTATGTTCTTATGTTCAGTAGTGCTGCATATGTATATGTACACATGGAGCTTGAGCACATGCAAGAGATTCCCCATTCAGGATAGTATAAAACGCTGATCAGTGTGTGCAACTCAGTGATATGTTTGGCTCCGCAGATATTGTCCTGAATGTAGAAACTGCATGTCTCCTTGAACTTTATATGCCCATTTTGCTCTGGATTAGGTTGGATGTATTTAGAACTAGTGTATTAATTTGTGAGCTAATGCACAAAATACACAAGTACTTTTTTGAAGTCTAGGAATCTTACTTATTATTGAATGTGCTTGTAATTAAAATACAAGGCCTTAGCTAATAATTATTCTTAATATGAAAAATCTGAAAAATGTATTTTAATATAAGTTTCTAAATAAGACATTTATTTGCAGTATATTTTCTAAACCCGTTCACAAAGATTACGTTTACCCATTAGACAACAAAATCATTTTACTATGTGTGCCATTCACATTGAGGCTTGTGAGTAAGTTTGATTAAAGTTGCAGCTCAATGCACACTTATTTTGGAGTAAGTTTCATTGAACATAGTGTGACTTAGTTCTGAGTAAATGGGGCTATGCCGCATAAAATCTACTATGTACTGGCATTCAAAGAACAACTTGAGACACACTCTACAACAGTCTTCCCCAACCTGGTTCCCTCCAGATATTGTTAAACTACAACTCCCATCAGCCCCAGGTAGCCTGGCCAATGGTCAAGGATGATGGGAATTATACATACAGAGAACATTGGGCTGAAGAAGGCTGTTCTAGAACCCGCATGCATCCATATTTTTGTTTGTCTACTTTGATCAGCAGACCTCCATGCCCCAGCTGTGCTGAGTGTGGTGTAAGATGCTGCTGATCAAGAAACACAATTCCAAAGCACACATGGCACAGAGAACAAGTTGCATGATTTTCTGAATTCTCCACAATACAGCAATCAAAACATTTTAAAAATAATTAATGTGTATTAACAAATGTACTTACCTTTTAGAATCTTAACTTTAAAAAACATTTAGGCTGAGCAACAAAAACACTTACTAGGGAATAATAGTTTTTGAATAGAGTGGGATTCACCTCACTTCCAGACCTGTTTATTCATACTGCCTTGTTTGCAGTGAGAGTAGATGATGCTGGCTGTTTAATGAGCATTCATTCTGCTTTGTTTGAAGGAAGGTTATACAATGTTGCATCAAAGTGAGTGTTATCCAACACTTCCCAGTGCATTTCCCCATCACTTTTCTAATCGCAAAAAGTCCCGTCTTTTGGGGAAGTGGGTTTGTTGAGCAAGACCTCCCAATCAGCTATAACTGTGCAACCTAAATTTTCCAGTATGAGATTAAATCCCACCCCAAAATAGCAACGGTCTGGAAATGACCTGAGTAAACCTGCATAGGATTGTGTTGCATAATCTCATTTATTGTAAGAATGGATTTCAAGTGAATTCATTTTTACAAATCAGGGTAGAAGATAATAAGATGCCTTTGCAAATTGTATGAGATTACTTAATGCTCACATGAGACCATATGAGCATAATTTAGGGCAAGGGCAAGTCAGTTTTTTTAATTTGTTGATATCCTCTGTTTTAATGTATTATAGAATTTAAAAACTTATCTAGATTGGGTTTTATCTTATAGTTAACTACCCGTAGTTACCAACATTTCCCCATTTTTAATTTGCACTGACTAGTAACACATCAAACCAAACATAATATTCAGATAGTACAGCACATTTCAGACATAATTTTAAAAATTGTGTATGTTCATTGTGTTATAGTATAAGTTTTATATATACTGCTGGTCCACCATAATTTCTGTCTATCAGTTAAAAATCAAGTTCCTTCTGTTTTAACCTTTCTGTTTATCATTTCAGTTATATCAGCAAGTGAAAATAGAACCATAGCAAGTTGAATGTTGTTTCTTAATCTCTTTAGAGTCAAACAAATTGCAATATTTTAAGAAAGATAGTCGTGTGTGTGGGGAAATCTCCCATAATAATCAATTTATAAAAATTACAAATAGTTTCTGCTATATTTTAAACACGGTGAAAACATGTCATTTTATTTTTTGCCACTCAGCCTGTATTCTCACCCTCCAACTTTCTTATATTAAATAAAGGTGGAATGGTCATCATTAGTCAAAAGCAGGTGCATAGATGCAATGCTATCTACTTGCTTTGCACTCAGAAGATAACAGTTTTGACTCCTTCAATATTTTGAAAATGATGTTATTTTTAACAATATCTAATGCAGATTGCTACAAATAATCTTATTAACTCCAAACAGGTTGTTGTTTTGTGCAGACCCACTGACATAAATGAGATTTACACAGATCAGAGACATGACCCATAAAAGGAGTTTGTGATATAGGGACAGGAAATGAGCCAAGGTCTGCTCCTCTCTGCTTGGTATGACCAGCCAAGTTTTCTGCACTGTGCCTTATAAAGGCATAGTTAATTACTTTGAAATCCCTTATTTTGGATTGATTATTCTGAAAGATCTAAAAATATGTCTGATGAAGCTCTTCATTGTAATATATTTTAATGCAGTATATTGATTTCATAATATGAAAGTAAGTAAAGTAGGAAAGGGTTGATTCAGCTTTCAGTTTTGGACCTAGTTGTGGGATCCAGGGGACTGTTTGGTCTTGGGGTATAGAGATGCAGAAAACACATAATTACCTTTTGGGCAATTGTAGATAGAACCCATTTAAAACATAAGACAATTAACAAGAAACTCAGGATATCTGAATTAGTTTAAATAAATGCCCTTTCTCATTTGGATGCCCTCTATTACAGCTTATGCTACTTTTTAACAAACACATTTAATAATTTGCATTTTGATAAAAAATGGATGGATAAAAAATTAGTCTTATTTCATAGAAAAGAAAAACATTGAATAAGGAAGAAAAGCATAATTTTAAAAGACTAATACCCCCCCAATCTGGTAGTCAAATAAGCATTTTTTAAAGATATTTTGCTAATATTTCTGATCTGAAGGGGGGAAAGCGTCATAGATACATATATAGGCCTGTATCCAACTGAGTCATACTCAGAGTAGACCCACTGAATCAAGGAACATGCCTAACTTAAGTCCATTGATTTCAGTTGGTCTACTCGGAACATGACTGAGTTGGATTTAACCCACACACCATTTCACATGTACACTATCCAGTAGTGTAGTGGCAAATTCAGAAGAGCAGAGTCCCTTCATAATGGTCACAGTCACCACCCTCCTCTAAAATTATACAACCATTCCAAGGTTATAGAATAATCTGACCAGACCTGAACACTGCTTTCTGCTTCTCTATCACTGTCACCATTTGAATGTCCTTTCTCGCTGTCAGAGATATTGCTTGAACTACTGAATTCTGCTGGGAGAAAGGGCGGGATATAAATCAAATAATAAATAAATAAATACAATTTATCTCCTACAGTTACCTGACTACTTGATGATGTAGGTGGCATGCTATCATCAGGATTCACTGTCTCTTCTTCTGCAATTACAGATTTCTCACTCTCCACAAATTGGCTTTTGAGCACCCTGCTGAAACTAAGCAGGGTCAGGTCTGGTCAGTGCCTGGATGGGAGACCTCCTGGGAACCATATGTAAGCCGCCTTGGGTTTCTGTGATGAAAAGAAAGGCGGGGTATAAATGTAATAAATAAATAAAACAATAAATAAATCAGCAGGAAAGAACAACAGCAAGCAAGTTAGAAGATTCTTCTCAGTGTCTCACACACTCCCCTTTCATGCTGATTAACTCATAGAACACTGGAGACATAGGGACCCTGCTGGGGCCTGGCTCTCAAAAAAATATGGGGTCCAAGACCCCCTGAGATCCTGGACAACTATACCTCTGACACTATCTATAAATGCCATATTTGCTACATGTGTGAAACATTTCCTTTTATTACCGTGGATTTTTCTGTTTTTCTGCCACATCTTTTCAGAAACTAAAAGAAATTTCATGGGATATCTTGGATATCCCTGCTTTTATGAAATATGGGCATAAGTAAGATATGCATCAGAATACAGATATTATGCATTGCCAAATGCTGGTGCTATTCTTTGCTTTGAGTGATACATACGTTTAGATAAGCAGTCCCATTCTTAAATTGTTTTTAAAATATGTTTTTTAAATTGTATATTTGTTTTAATGTTTTTGATTGCTGTAAACTGCCCAGAGAGCTTCGGCTATGGGGCGGTATACAAATGCAATAAATAAATAAATAAATAAATAAACTCCCAGCTATCTTGGGCAAGAAACTGTACATCCAGCCACCAATAATTTCCCCCGGCCAGGTGGAAAGCAAATAAGTGGGTCTAGCTCTAGAATAACTGTTTACATTAATTGACAACAGAACTACAATTTGCATCAGAAATGAAGCCTCCTCCAGAGTCCCTAAAAAGCAGCAATATTGTGCTGTGTTCAGCTAATCCTCAATTTTTAAAAAATCTCCAAAGTTTATCAGGGAATTGAAATCTTATGACTTCTGTGAACACAAGTGCAGCTCTACTTAAGAACAATATATGCATATGTCATGAATTCTGTAAAGAAACTTGGTATTATTCTTGATATTAATCTAGTAAATAAATGGATATGTATGGTCCAGGATTGATTTCTTCCTCTAAGAAAGACTTCCAAAATAGGCTAAAGTGGGCATGGCATAAAAGGGAATATCCTTATGTGGATATAGTATATAGAACCTATTTTTTTAAGTAATGTCATTGAAAAATATCCCTGCTGGAAGTGGGGACTGAAAATGTTCTTTTCATGTTGTGCTCTTTTCAAAAATATCTGGAGATTTTGCCAGAGGTTGCAAACCAGGTTGTGTGACCCATGCTTCCAGCCAACTAATGAAATCTAAGTCTTCTTCCTAATCCAAAATTCTTTACTAATTGTATCTGAATGTGACACTCATGAAACATCATGTTCTGTGATGCACTAAAACAGTTATGTCAAAATCAGATTGTCTCATATGCAGTAGGGATTCCCCATATATCTAGCTATCTTGGAAGCCACTACTTTAAGTCCCGATTCATACTTTACCAGAATGTCATAGGAACCATTTCCTCATTAGTTTTTTTTCCATGTCCAAGAAACCTTGGTTAAATAGACCTGATTTGGGAGGAGTCCTAATAGACTTATTCCAAATGCCTTTGTCCCTTCAAACAAGTTGCTACGAAAAAGTGCAACAGTCCTTTGAGGGAGCTGGATGGTTAGAGATTAGAAAGTTGCAGAAAGCTCAGTTACTCAGATTCCTAAACTGAAGTACTTTTCATAAAAGTCTTACTGCTCTGTCTTTCAGTAGGCAGTTTTGAGTGTGTATGGATGAATTTAGTCAGAGTAATGAAGTTTTCCTAGAAATTCACTGAATCAACTAGATAATGGGACTTTACATGCATAATCTTTATTCTGTATCCACTCTTGTAGCGAATCAGTGCAGCACAATATGGTTGCCTTAACAACCCTAGCTGAGCTTGGATGCCAAATACTATGTAAACATCAAACAGAAAGTTGGGTTGGTGATATACATCCTTATATGAAAGAAACATGTTCATATTAATTAAAGCATTTTCAGTATATTTATACTATGTTTGTTTTTAATTGCAATTTGTGCAAATGAAGAATAGTAGCAACTCGAATCATAGCAATAATATGAAAAAAAATTAAATAATAGGATGATTAATCAATGTTTTGTGATTGTATATTTTTCTTGGGCAAGAAAAGGTTTGGCTTTGTAGTTGTGTCTTTTCTTTGAGTACTTGGACAGGCTTTGAAGTTAATTTTGCTTTTTCCAGGTCTACAGAAATGAAGGTCTTCTGTATGCTTTTTCTTGAAAAAAAATACCATGTGCCTGCAAGGGATTGTTTGTGAAGAATTAAGGCTGCTATCCTGAATGCAGTGGAATCTACTTCTGAGTAAAGCTGCAAAGAGCCAGTTAGTTTCATTTATAAAAGAGTGTATCAATTTATGGGCAGCCTGATCACATAAGCATCCCATTGGCACAAACAAAAAGAAATACATTTTACAATAAATGCAAGTCAATAAATGCTAAATGTGTTAACGTTTTCACCTGTATTAACTGTATTTTTGAGGGTAGAAACATATACAATACTGTATTGAATTATTTATTGATAGAATTAGTGAGAAATCTGACATATCTTTTTATTAAGTAGTGTAGGGAAATCAGGCATAAAATCAGACTACATATAAACTCCATCTTTAAATTTTGTCCAGTATTTGCAGCCTATATTTTGATTTCATCCTTTTTACCTCAGAAAAAGTTGAGTTGCAGAGCTACTTTCAGCCAAGAATTGAAAACAGTTTTGGAATAATAGTATTTAGAACTGCAAACACAATTTGATTTAAAATACAAGTCCACATCATAACAATTGAATTATCTTTCAAATGTTGAGTACTTTGAAGTAAAATCAAATCTGTCTCAGAAAGGTGCCTCTCCAAAGAAAGAAGCCTCAGAAGCTCTTGAGATAGTTGAGAACTGGAGATATGAAAGTGCATTTTGCAGTGTATAGGACCCAAGGATGAATCTGTGATTGTTAAGGGCAGAGGATGGACACTATTTTGAACTGGTACATGTATACACAAAATAATGTTATTTAAAAAATGTGGTAGAATTAAATCACCAGTTTGCCACAGGTCAAGAGTAGGGATGGGTGAGAATTTAGCTAAAATCAAACTTGGCAGTGGACTTCCTGATAGCCCACATGTTCACTATCTTTGTGGACCAATCCTGAATGCTGCGTGTTTCCATGGCTTTTCCTGACACCAGATGTTTGTTTTTTAAACTTTAAACTCATAGAACTTTTAAAACTCGTTGTACTTTGCTTTGCTAATGTGAAGCAGACTAGCCTGTGTCTTTGCTTTGCTAACCTTTAAAATGACTAGCCTGTGTCTTTGCTTTGCTCAGACTGTGTCTTTGCTTTGCTCAGCATGTGTGGGTATTTGCTTTCTCCTGTGGTAATTGACTGGGTGATCTCTTGCTTTTGCCCAGGGCTGTAGGGTGAGGGAGGATCCAATATGATTTGGGAGGAGGAGAAGGGGTGACTGGGTTGGTAGGCAGTGGACAGAGGGGAAGTTGCTTCCTTTTCCAAAAGGAAAACATTGTTAATATTGTTATTTTTGGAAGGAAAAAAATCAGAATAGTAAAAGCTAAGGAGAGCAGAAAAATAGCTAACACAAAACAGATCCGCCTGCCAGTTTGACAGAATGAAATCCAATAAGTGGATCCCATCCTAATCAATAGCCATTTCACCACATGGGGCAAATAGTAACCGTGTTGGACACCAAGGAATTAGCAAGTGGATGCAAATTGCAATAAACGTATATAACACTATATTTACACATATTTTAATCTTTTTTGAATTATGTTTTTTCTTCTAGTCAAGCACAGTATTTGCTAACAAAAAACAAAAACATTTTCTCAGGTAGTGAGCTGCTATAATAAAACAAAGAGTGTTTTGTTAATGAACACGCTCTTCATGCTGCCAGTTGAAATTCCTGAAACTGTCTTCAAACTGTCTTCAAAGGCAACCCCATGTAGAGGCATTACAGTAATTTAAATAGAGAAAAGGGCATTACAGTAATTTAAATAGAGAAAAAGGGGAGAGATGACATCTCAAGGGTGCACAAAAATAAAAAAAAATTGGTCCAACGTGTTTTGAAATATGTCCCACTGTTCTCTAGCGAGCTCTGTAACCAAATCATTTGGTACAGAGAACACTAGAGAAAAGAGTGGTCTGCTTTTCAAGTGCTCCTGAAAAAAAGAGTATATCAAGATGTGTTGGGCCTGTGAAATCTTTGTTTTTGTACACCCTTGGGATTTCATTTATCTCTCTCCTGTTCCCTATTTTGCTATTATCAAGAATTCCCAGACCATGCCTCAGTCATTCATGCCTAGCCAGTTCCAGGTTAGATTACTATAAGGTGTTCTACCTTGGGCTGCCTTTGTTTAAAAAGCAGTTGGTTCAAAATGTGAACACCAGATATTTACTGAAACCAGCAACATGGATTGTATTTACCATCTACAATTTGCTTCTGGGTCCAGTTCAAGGTGCTTTAAGGTCTTAAATGCCTGAAAGGGCTGTAGCTCAGTGGAAGAGCATCAGATTTGCATATAGAAGGTTCCAGATTCAATCCTTGGCATCTCCAGGTAGTGCTAAAAAGGTCCCTGCCTGAAACACTGGAGAGTCACTGTTAGTCAATATAGACAATATTGAGCTAAATGGACGAATGGTCTGACTTGGTATAAGTCAGCTTCCTGTGTTCCTGAATGTCATGAGACAATAGTATTTCAAGAATGGCCTTCCCCCATATGAACCAACCTGAGTACTTCAAATACTCAGACCAAAGCACAGCCATCCTTAAATATTTGCATTTTTCCAAATTTCACAATGCATTTCTCTGACCAAATAATGTGTACAAAAAGTATGTAAAGTGTGCATAAAATGTATATATCAGTGAAGATAGCATACAAAATGCAATACAGGGCCGGTTCCAAGGGGCAGCCAGGTGGGGCACTGGCCTGAGGGCCCCTGAGGCTACAGGAGCCCCTGAGGATTGCTGCCACGGATTGCAAGGCAAGAGCTTCGGGGCTCTGCCATTCCCTTGCTTAACTTACCTTGTTCTGCGGTTGCGCACACAGCGGCGCCCTTAAGAAAGACAGTGGCTGAGGTTTTCCTAAGGGGCTGAAGCCTCTGCTGCCATCTTGGCTGATGGCACGCATGCGTGCTGCGGCTCACATCCCTGCCATGAACCAAGAGGGCAGCAGAGACTTCAGCTCCTTAGGGAAACCTCAGCCGCCATCTTTCTTAAAGGCACCGCTGCATGTGCAACTGCAGAACAAGGTAAGTTAAGCAAGGGAATTGCTGAAGGGGACTGCTGGGGCCTGGGGCAGGCTTTTGCCCAAGGGCTCCAGGGTGTCTGGGGCTGGCCCTGGGTGCACGCACGCATGTATGTATGCGTGTGCACATGCGTGCCAGGGCCCACTGCAAGCTGGTGCCCAAGGGCCCCGGCATGTCTGGCGCTGGCCCTGATGCAATATATTAAAGAAAATTGCTTTGCAAAAATGTGTATATTAGGCAAAATTGCATACAAAAAGTTTATATTAAGGGAAAGTCACACTAAAATGCTGACCATTTTTTTTAAAATGACAAATTGCTGCAGAAATGTGGAAAACTGAATTTGAGATTGGAAAAATTAGAATCAGAAAGAATTGAAACTGATAGATCCATCCTTCCCTAGCACTAGTGGCTGATGTGGTCAGCCTCTGCCATTCACCTGACCTCTGGATGGTTATGTCACTGCTACTTAGCATGAGGCACAGAGGGAGGAGACAAGGGAACAGCAAGGTTGGTGAGGGGCAAACATACCAGTGGAGGCAATGCTGTGCTCTTGCCCTTGCGTTTGCACTGCACCAACCTCCCTATCACATCCTCCTCTATCTCCTAGTAAGGAGCTGCAATGTGACTGACCAAAGGTTAGGTGAATAGTGGAACCTCCCAAAAATTATTTGCCTGTCTCCATGGTTGCCTACTTTTCATCAAAGGGCCATGAAAACCCTTGCAGCAAGTTTTTTCTAGCTATTTGATAGTTTCTGCTGGGTTGTAAATTACTATTATTTCATTGTAGTTATTTCTATTGTTGTTTCATGAATTATTTGCATTGTTAGCCATCTTGATTATTTTCATCAAAAGGTGGAGCATAAATATTGAGATTTTTTTTAAAAAAACCCAAGACAGAATAGTTTGGTGGTACAAGACTGGTCTGAAATGGAAGGGAACACTAAATCCAGTCATTCAGCATTTCTATTTTCCCACTGTCACTTCGGCTTGCTATGGTATTGGTATGGCTTATAAGCAAGATCTTTGGATCTGTAGAATAAGCCACAGAAATTTGACTCGACAATATATAAACCTGTTTAAGATTCAGTTTGTTTTCCTTTGTTTGACATAAGGAATTATGGGATTATGCCAACAGTAAATTTTAATAACAAAACTTGGAAGTTCTGTAAAACTCAGAAAAGTATGAATGTCTCCATTTCTTATGGGTGGAGTAATCCAATGGACAGGGAAATATAGTAAAGTCATACCTTGACCATGGACTTGCTTGGTGGCCTCAGGCAAGTTGCGGCCTCGACCTCAATTCTCCAGCTGTAAAGAGGAAATAACAAAGCTATATCTTACAGCATTGTTTTGTGGATAAATGAGATGAAAACTTTGTGCAGTGAAAATACATTAGAAATTAAGATTACCATACATTTTCACAAGCGGAGCCATAATTGTTAAAAATTATGTTGGAAAGTGATCTATGTATGTACAGATCTTAATTAGGTATTTAAATATAGAAATAAATGACATTTCTCAGTTAAAGGTGGGAGTTACATTGCAGATTCCTCTGCACATGGCTGCATGAAGTTATTGTTTTTCATAAAAACATGCCCACTGAGTTCCACTATAAAATGAGAGATTAAATAATCACATATGTTAATTGCAAGGTACCTCTGCATTTGCTTGTTGAGTGAACTTCAATACCAATTATGCCCAAGCCAAGAGATACCTGACAATGGTCTTTTATAGCCTTATACTGAGTCAGAAAATTGTTCTATCTCATTCAGTATTGTCTACAGTGACTGGCAGCAGCTCTCCAGGTTTTCAGACAGGAGCCTCTCCCCATCCTATCTGGAGGTGCCAGGGATTAGACCTGGGACCCTCTGTATGCAAAACAGGCTCATCCTCATGCTCTTCCGCCTAATTGGTCCCCCATATAAACCTGTGTGGATTCTAAGGTCAGCTACAGAAGCCATGCTTGACGTTACTGTAACATCATTAATCACATTAGAAACATAGGAAGCTGCTTCATACTGAGTCTGACAATTGGTCCGTCTAGCTCAGTATTGTCTACACTGACTGGCAGCAATTCTACAGCAGTTCAGACAAGGGTTCAGACCTTGCTAAAAAGGGCAGCTTTAGCCTTCCTGAAACACAACCACAAGCTCTGTTTCCCTAGGTTAAAGAAAGGTCAGGCTGTTCTAGGTGGGAAAACAACAAACAAAAAAGACTTGCCTGGAAGGCGCAGCCCCTTGCTTAGATTAAAAGCAGCCAAAAGCTTAAACAGCCCCGCCCCTCACTCAGGAAGGAAGCCTGCCTTCCTGCCTTCAAAGGAAGGAAGCCTGAGAGAATACTAAAGAGTTAAGCCCCAGCTGATAGTTGAGCCATCAGCCTCAAGTAACACATCATTGGTTGGCAGCAGTAGCTGGGAGGAACCAGCCACACATATAAAGTCAGAGTACCCTAGTGAGGGAGCCTGCTCCACGAGCTAGAGGGAGCCCCAGCTGACAAAGCGTCAAGGCCCCAGCTGACAAAGCGTCAAGGCCCCAGCTGACAAAGCGTCAAGGCCCCAGCTGACAAAGCGTCAAGGCCCCAGCTGACAAAGCGTCAAGGCGAGTTAAGCAGCAGAGCGAGTTCGGCAGCAGGGCGAGGAGGCCAGGGCCCTCCACTCTGCCCTTCTGTTCCCTGACCTCAACTAAACCGCAGTCTCCAACCCATTGACGTAATAAACCTTAAACAAAACTATGCAGGTAAGAAGCCAGCAGGGGTGTGGGGGCTTTCCAGTGTTTTGCACCGCCTGCAGCATGTACGACTATCTGCCTGTTGGACAGAAGTCGTGGGTGTGCTCTCGGTGCAATGAGCTCCTGGCTCTCCGGGAACGACTTCATTTCCTTGAGGCCAAGGTGGCGGACCTGGAAAAGCTGAGAGAGGCAGAGAGGTGTGTGGAGGAGGCCTTCAGGGACGTTATAGCTGTGTCCCACTCCAACGATGATAGCTCTCCTGCTATCATGGAGAACGATGGTCTCGGGGAAGGAGAGCATCCAGCTGAGGAAGAGGGAAACGATCCCTTAGAAGGGACCCATTCCTTGGAGGATGAGCAGCTATCCTCTCGTGCCGAGGATATATCTCCAGGGGGTGGAGGGATCCTTGTAGTGGGTGATTCGATAATTAGGAACATAGACAGTGGGGTGTGTGATGGGCGTGTAGACAGCAAGGTGTTTTGCCTGCCTGGTGCGAAGGTTGCGGATATCGCCCGTCGTTTAGATAGTTTGGTAGACAGTGCTGGGGAGGAGTCAGTGGTCGTGGTGCACGTTGGCACCAATGACATGGGGAAATGCAGCCGTGAGGTCCTGGAAGCAAAATTTAGGTTGCTAGGTAGGATGCTG
Organism: Rhineura floridana; assembly: GCF_030035675.1. Taxonomy (NCBI): domain Eukaryota; kingdom Metazoa; phylum Chordata; class Lepidosauria; order Squamata; family Rhineuridae; genus Rhineura; species Rhineura floridana. The sequence goes on from NC_084489.1 coordinate 45,558,939, forward strand.
AAAGCCAGGACCTCCAAGGTGGCTTTCTCTGAAATGCTACCGGTTCCACGCGCAGGACCAGCCAGACTGGCCCAGCTTTGCAGTCTCAATGCGTGGATGAGATGATGGTGTCGGGTGGAAGGGTTTGGATTTGTTAGGCACTGGGGAACATTTTGGGACAAGCCGGGCTTGTACAAAAGGGACGGGCTCCACTTGAACCAGAATGGAACCAGACTGCTGGCGCTTAAAATAAAAAAGGTAGCAGAGCAGCTTTTAAACTGACTGAGGGGGGAAACCCGACAGGAGCTGAGAAAGGTCCGGTTCGGAATAAACCTCCCCCCTGGGATAAAAACCAAAGAAATGATGAAATTTTAAAAGGGGTAGGCCTAGAAGTAGGCATTGTGAGAGCAGGGGCACAGGATATAAATTCAGAAGAGCAAAATTACCACAGGCCAAACCACAAGTGCCAAAGAGACTTGAAGTGAGACACTGCTTACAAGTGCCTGTATGCTAATGCTAGGAGCCTGCGAACCAAGATGGGAGAACTGGAGTGCTTGGTCTTAGAGGAGAGCATTGATATAGTGAGCATAACGGAGACCTGGTGGAATGGAGAAAACCAGTGGGATATGGTTATCCCTGGATATAAACTATATCGGAAGGACAGGGAAGGACGTATTGGTGGCGGAGTCGCTCTATTCGTGAAAGAAGGCATTGAATCCAGCAAGCTGGAAACCCCAAAAGAGGCGGACTCCTCCACAGAATCGTTGTGGGTGGTGATACCATGCCCCAGGAGGGACTTAATACTGAGAATGATCTATTGTCCCGCTGATCAAAATGCTCAGGGAGACCTTGAGATGAGATATGAAATTGAAGAAGCATCCAAACTAGGAAATGTGGTAGTAGTGGGTGACTTCAACTACCCGGACATAGACTGGCCGCATATGTGTTCCAGTCATGACAAAGAAGCAACGTTTCTAGATATTCTAAATGACTATTCCCTAGACCAGTTGGTCATGGAACCGACCAGAGGGACGGCAACCCTGGACTTAATCCTCAGTGGGGACCGGGACCTGGTGTGAGATGTAAGTGTTGTTGAACCGATTGGGAGCAGTGACCACAGTGCTATTAAATTAAACATACATGTAAATGGCCAATTGCCAAGAAAATCCAACACGGTCACATTTGACTTCAAAAGAGGAAACTTCACAAAAATGAGGGGATTGGTAAAAAGAAAGCTGAAAAACAAAGTCCAGAGGGCCACATCACTCAAAAATGCTTGGAAGTTGTTTAAAAACACTATATTAGAAGCTCAACTGGAGTGCATACCGCAGATCAGAAAAGGTACCGCCAGGGCCAAGAAGGTGCCAGCATGATTAACGAACAAAGTCAAGGAAGCTCTTAGAGGCAAAAAGTCTTCCTTCAGAAAATGGAAGTCTTGTCCGAATGAAGAAAATAAAAAAGAACACAAACTCTGGCAAAAGAAATGCAAGAAGACAATAAGGGATGCTAAAAAAGAATTTGAGGAGCACATTGCTAAGAACATAAAAACCAACAACAAAAAATTCTATAAATACATTCAAAGCAGGAGACCATCTAGGGAGGCGATTGGACCCTTGGATGATAAGGGAGTCAAAGGTGTACTAAAGAACGATAAGGAGATTGCAGAGAAGCTAAATGAATTCTTTGCATCTGTCTTCACAGTGGAAGATATAGGGCAGATCCCTGAACCTGAACTAACATTTGCAGGAAGGGATTCTGAGGAACTGAGACAAATAGTGGTAACGAGAGAGGAAGTTCAAGGCTTAATGGACAATATAAAAACTGACAAATCACCGGGCCCGGATGGCATCCACCCGAAAATTCTCAAAGAACTCAAATGTGAAATTGCTGATCTGCTAACTAAAATATGTAACTTGTCCCTCGGGTCCTGCTCCGTGCCTGAGGACTGGAAAGTGGCAAATGTAACGCCAATCTTCAAAAAGGGATCCAGAGGGGATCCTGGAAATTACAGGCCAGTTAGCTTAACTTCTGTCCCTGGAAAACTGGTAGAAAGTATTATTAAAGCTAGATTAACTAAGCACATAGAAGAACAAGCCTTGCTGAGGCAGAGCCAGCATGGCTTCTGCAGGGGAAAGTCCTGTCTCAGTAACCTATTAGAATTCTTTGAGAGTGTCAACAAGCATATAGATAGAGGTGATCCAGTGGACATAGTGTACTTAGACTTTCAAAAAGCGTTTGACAAGGTACCTCACCAAAGACTTCTGAGGAAGCTTAGCAGTCATGGAATAAGAGGAGAGGTCCTCTTGTGGATAAGGAATTGGTTAAGAAGCAGAAAGCAGAGAGTAGGAATCAACGGACAGTTCTCCCAATGGAGGGCTGTAGAAAGTGGAGTCCCTCAAGGATCGGTATTGGGACCTGTACTTTTCAACTTGTTCATTAATGACCTGGAATTAGGAGTGAGCAGTGAAGTGGCCAAGTTTGCTGACGACACTAAATTGTTCAGGGTTGTTAAAACAAAAAGGGATTGCGAAGAGCTCCAAAAAGACCTCTCCAAACTGAGTGAATGGGCAGAAAAATGGCAAATGCAATTCAATATAAACAAGTGTAAAATTATGCATATTGGAGCAAAAAATATGAATTTCACATATACGCTCATGGGGTCTGAACTGGCGGTGACCGACCAGGAGAGACACCTCGGGGTTGTAGTGGACAGCACAATGAAAATGTTGACCCAGTGTGCAGCAGCTGTGAAAAAGGCAAATTCCATGCTAGGGATAATTAGGAAAGGTATTGAAAATAAAACAACCGATATCATAATGCCATTGTATAAATCTATGGTGCGGCCGCATTTGGAATACTGTGTACAGTTCTGGTCGCCTCATCTCAAAAAGGATATTATAGAGTTGGAAAAGGTTCAGAAGAGGGCAACCAGAATGATCAAGGGGATGGAGCGACTCCCTTACGAGGAAAGGTTGCAGCATTTGGGACTTTTTTGTTTAGAGAAAAGGCAGGTCAGAGGAGACATGATAGAAGTGTATAAAATTATGCATGGCATTGAGAAAGTGGATAGAGAAAAGTTCTTCTCCCTCTCTCATAATACTAGAACTCGTGGACATTCAAAGAAGCTGAATGTTGGAAGATTCAGGACAGACAAAAGGAAGTACTTCTTTACTCAGCGCATACCTTCCTCGTCCTCCTGGACCTCTCAGCGGCTTTCGATACCGTCGACCACGGTATCCTGTTGAGTCGTCTGGAGGGACTGGGAATAGGAGGCACTGTTTTACAGTGGTTCCGTTCCTATCTCTCCGGTAGATATCAACGGGTAGTGTTGGGGGATGAGGTTTCAGACCCTTGGCCCCTCAACTGTGGTGTGCCACAGGGTTCTATCCTCTCTCCCATGCTATTTAACATTTATATGAAACCGCTGGGAGCCATCATCAGGAGTTTGGGGCTGCAGTGTCACCAATATGCGGATGACACGCAGCTCTATCTCTCATTTAAATCTTCACCAGAGTTGGCTGTGGATACCTTGTCCAAGTCCCTGGAGTCCGTAAGTGGATGGATGGGAGAGAACAGGCTGAGGCTGAACCCCAATAAGACTGAGGTATTACTAGTGGGGGACAAGGGAAAGTTGGGTGATTTTGACCTGATACTTAATGGAGTGAGTTTGCCCCTGAAGGACCAGGTCTGCAGTCTCGGGGTCATCTTGGACTCCCAGCTGTCTATGGAGGCTCAGGTTTCTGCAGTGAGCCGGGCAGCTTGGTACCAACTTCATCTAGTACAGAGGCTGCGACCCTATCTTCCCATACATCTGCTCCCACGAGTGATACATGCCCTGATCTCCTCTCGATTAGACTACTGTAATGCGCTCTACGTGGGGTTACCCTTGAAGACGGTCCGGAAACTCCAGCTGGTACAAAACGCGGCGGCACGCTTAATAAAGCAGACCCGCCGCCGCGATCATATCACCCCAGTGTTGATTGAATTACTCTGGTTGCCAGTTGTATACCGGGCCCAATTCAAGGTGTTGGTTTTAACCTTTAAAACTCTATACGGTTCTGGCCCAGTTTATCTGAAGGAGCACCTCCAGTATCACCAAATATGCCGCCAAACAAGATCAGCCTCACAGGACCTTCTCTCGGTCCCACCGACTAAGACAGCTAGGTTGGTGCGGACCAGGGAGAGGGCTTTTTCGATCGTGGCCCCCACCCTCTGGAACTTACTTCCCTTTGACCTTCGGCATGCCCCCTCCCTGTTGACTTTTCGGCGAGCCTTGAAGACCTTACTCTTCAGGCAGGCCTATGGGATCTCTGGGGTGGGTTAGGTTTTACACTGTATTAATGTAAGATGGTCTTCAGATGAGATGTTATGATATTAATAATGTGATGATTATGTATATGAGCAGATTGTATTTTATATTGTATTTTATATTGTACGTTGCCCAGAGTGTCCGTTCAGTCGGACAGATGGGCGTCTGCTAAATAAAATTTTATTTTATTATTATTATAGTTAAACTATGAAATTTGCTCCCACAAGACGCAGTAATGGCCACCAGCTTGGACGGCTTTAAAAGAAGATTAGACAAATTCATGGAGGACAGGGCTATCAATGGCTACTAGCCGTGATGGCTGTGCTGTGCCACCCTAGTCAGAGGCAGCATGCTTCTGAAAACCAGTTGCCGGAAGCCTCAGGAGGGGAGAGTGTTCTTGCACTCGGGTCCTGCTTGCGGGCTTCCCCCAGGCACCTGGTTGGCCACTGTGAGAACAGGATGCTGGACTAGATGGGCCACTGGCCTGATCCAGCAGGCTCTTCTTATGTTCTTATGGTCTTTCGTAGCGCTGTCTGTAAATGCCTAGGATTGAACCTGGGATCTTTTGCATGCAAAGGGTGTGTTGTGTCACTGAGCTGCAACTCTTCCCCTACGTGATCTAGAAGTCACTATGCTCCTTTGTGCTTTATTGTTCTAATGCGCAGTGATTGGCTATTCACTCACTTACAATTTGGGAACTGCTTTTCTAGAAAGCATGCTGGAAATTAACTATAGAAAGGTAAGCATAGTTTTTCATTAAAATAGCCACAATTAAAATAGGACTACAAGGAACTGCTTGCCAACTTGCATATTATTAGACTGCCCAAATCCCATTGGAATAATTGGCATCCTCTAATGCTGATTATAGATTAGCTTAATGATGCCTCATTAATTTTCATTGCATTGTACAATACAGAGGAAAAAGTCAGCATGTCTCCCCAGCTTTAGCAGACTGCAGAAGAATGTGGGACATAGCTTCTCAGAATGCAGCCTGGGAATAATTTCTTTATTACAGATAGAAGAACAAGACTGTTCTGGGTAAAAAGAAGCCTCAATATAAGGAGGGTAAAGAAAAAATGTAATTTAAATATCCCTTCAACTTAAAATATCCACAGTGCAAGTCATTTTGTTGCAACACTCTGTTTTAAAATCTGCTTAAATGAACTATGTTATAAAAATGTCTATGAATTAATAATTGCTCTTGGATCAATGTGGATATTTAGAAATATACTAAACATTGTACACATATATGTAGTGACAGGAAAGACTCCACATTTTAGTTCAGAATAAGCTCAGCTAAACATTTTTTTAAAAATCCAAAAAATCATTTTATTTCTAAGCCTAATCATCATGGACATTGTGGGTGAGTGAGACAAGGCATAAGAAGCTCCTCTCATAACCCCACCCCATGATTCCATGACTCTTTCCATCTCTTCCCTTCCTCCAGAGCTTACCTGACAGCAGCAAAAAAAGAAGGGAGCTTTGGATGGACAGACTTCTTGTCCAGTGTGTTCTTAAAAGCTGCAGGCACCAGGATCGATGGGAAATGAAGTTCTGAGGGATCGTGATAGGGCTAATAAGAACTAGGAGCCCTTGCAATACATTTCTTAGGAATCCTGGCAGCCAGGTTGTTTCCAAACCAGTGTTCTACGGTCTAACGGAGGACCTAGAGAAAGACCTCTCCATTACTGGTGAAGCTGTCACTTTGATGAATTTACACTATAAAGGGGCAATTGAAATAGCAGCAAGATATTTGTGCAGCTTGGACTTGATTGGACTAAGTGGTGGGGGGAATATTAAATTCCTATTCTGAGCCACTCCATTCTGAATATCACTCTAGCATGTGCAATGTAAATTTATGGAATGTAATATCTATGTAATACAGAGATGGGCAACCTGTAGCTCTCTGGATTTGTTGGACTATATGTCCCATCATCCTGACCATTGGCCAAGCAGGCTGGGGCTGATGAGAATTCAACATCATTTGGAGGGCCACAAGTTCTGCACCCCTGAAGTAATGCATGCAATCCAGAAAGTAAAGTGCAAATAAATATGCTTAACTTTGTCAAAATTGCCACATAAATTAAAGGTGCTCTTGTTTATTGGAGTGTGTGCAGTACATATGATTAGGTTTGAATCCCAATTCAGCACTTTGAAAAACAACCCAATTCAATCTTGTCTGATGCAGGTCAGAGTCTGATCTGAAGCTGTCTGATTTGGCTTGGGGTCTGAAGCTGAATCCTAATTTGTAAAAGTGATTCTTCATGCCTCCCCTGTATATTATTATGGGGAAATTTTAAACCAGATGTAACATGGATGAAGCCTGACAAGTTATAGATACATATGTTCAGGGGTTTGTATGTGTGTGTGTGTGCTGGACAAGTTTAAAATTTAATTTCCCTTAAAAAAACTGTTTTGGCAGAACTGGATGAAATTTGTAGGCATGGTAGCCCATTCTGAGAGAATGAATGCCAAATTTCAGAAGGATTGCTGTAGTTTTTTTTTCTGCAAGGCCTAGAGCAGTGTATATAGTTTTGGGGTGGTTAAAAAAGGAAATCACTATTCTCACCTATTGTTTTATGGGTAATTTGTATAAAAATAGCATACATTATATAGGTACTACTAGATAAGAATCCTGCCAAAATGTTTACAAATAGGTTCAGGTTTCTTTTGTGCTAGGTTCCTTTAAAGTTGATTTTGTGTTTGTGTGGGATAACTGAAAGAGATTTGCTTCCTTCTCTATAGTTTTGTGGGCAATGATTTTATTATGAAAATTGCATACATAGTAGAAGTGTCCTAAGAAAGTAATATTACAAAATGTCAGCAAGATAGTTGCAGGGGCTAATGAGTTAAGATGAAGGGGGGCAGCTTCAGACTTGCTAAATCACTTATGAATCTTATGTGTTCATTTGGCATCAAAAGTCACAAAAACTAAATGCAAAGTTGATTTGACAGGAGTGGATGTGTGGATATGTGACATAGAGACAAAAGGACTTGAACATCCAGCACTTCCAAGCAAGCATCACTAGCAGAACTAGTAAAGAGCACAGCATAGACAAGAATAAGGTGATACATTACTTCAGCATCCCTTCCCAAACCATTGTGATAGGGGATTCCATTTTTGTAAACACACTGTATAATATATACAAGCTACACCAATAAGATGAAAACAATAACTAGTTTTATTTCTTAGTTTCTTTTACACAGTTTTCATTCTGGAATCCATTGTGGAACCACTCCCTGAAAGCACAGGTCTAGACCATGCTCAGTTCCAACTTTTCTAAAGAAAACACTTTTGCCTTTTGGCCAGTAGGTGGCAACAACCAGGGCCAGCACCAGGCAAGACTGGGCTCTTAGCCACCAGCTTGCCCCAGGCCTGTGGTTCTGTAGCCCAACACTGCCCCATAGAGGTGGCATGGGGCTAATAAGCCCACCCATGCACCCCACCTACATTTTGTGTCATGTGAATAATGTGCACATGTAGCGCACATGCCTGTCATCAACCAAGATGCTGGTGAGGGCATCAGACCCTTAGGGAAGCCCCTGCTGCCATCTTAGGTGATGGCAGGCATGCACCCACAGCATTCACACTGATGGGAGCAGTAGGAAGGGTGTGTGTGCTGGCTTATTCAAGCTCATGTTATCTATATTGGGGGAGTGCCTGGGAACTCCCTCTCCATGATCTGTGGCAGAGTCAGGTTGTAGGACCTAACACTGCCATGGATCACAGAATGGGAGTGCCACATTCCCACCCTAAAGAGGCGCCGGCCCTGGCAACAACATGAACATATCTTACACCCTGTCTGCACCATTTTTAAATCTCTGTCTCTGAAAGGCCTCAGATCACTTTGAAGTCACTACTTCAGTTCAGGTCACTGTAGATATATCCTGCTTCAGCTCTGACAAGCCCTAAATCTATTCAAGGTGTCCTGCTTTGGTCTGGAATTCATCTCAGTTTATATGCACAGCCCTTTTGTCTACTGCAGGGGTGGCTACCTTTTTGACCTTTTTTGGCCATTCATCCATGGCCAACCAATTAGGGACCACATACCAGTGATGGATGTGGTAAAAAGGATATGCAGCTATCTCATACTTTTGCACACATTAATACACACAGGACACATATACACAGCTCCTCAGCTAATCTGTGCAGATCAGTTGAGAATAATTGCCCCCTCTCTGCTTATCAAATGATCAGATTGGGAATGATCCCTATAAGGTATCTGTGATGTACCTACCTCAGCGCTGTGCCTACATGACTTTTTTTTCCTTTTTGTCACTACCACCAAAATTGGTAGGGTCTGAAATATTTGTTGTGGGGAGGGCAGATAAGGCCCCTGAACTGGCCACACTTAGTCTATGTGCTTAATAGCCAGACCCTTTACAGTTTTTATTCAGAAGTAAATTCCAATGTTTAATGGGACTTCTTCTATGTAAACCTAGTTTGGATTGGGCTGGAAATCCTTTCATTTTTATGGGTGGTATTCAGTGCTAATCTTACTCAGAGTAGACTCTCTAAGGTTAATAAACACATCTACCTTAGGTTCATTAATTTCAGTGGGTTTACTCTACATAGGGCTTAGTTGAATATGACCCAATAGGATTTAAGCACAGCTAATTTTATCTGGATTGCACCATGGCCAAAAGTCAATGCAGAGTTACACATGCTTATAGATCATTGATTTCAATTGGACTTAACTGGCCAATTTGTTTAGGATCAGGGTATTAGAGTCTCAGCTCTGAAGACTGTTGCTGAAATGAGAATTAGATCATATGAGTTATACATTGGCTAGTCTATTGCTAGTCCCTAGAGGACTTTTTTCCATCTCACAAACCTGCCACACCGTTTGGCACACACTAGTGACTCAGCTCAAGAGGCTTCTGTTCCAAGACAGAAATAGCAGGGAGAAATAAGTGTCAGAATTGAGATGCATTTGAACAGTTCTTTTGGAGACATTTTTACAGCTTTTTGTCTGAGCTACACCTGGCTCTAGCCAGGAATAAATCACCTAATTTTTATGAATGCTAAATTAATCTTACTTATAAAAAGCCAAACTTCAGGGTACTTTTGTGAAGTAAAATAATGATCTTATGAGGATCAGCCTAAGATAATAAATCAAGACATTATCCAAAGACAATAGAAGGATTTCACAGATGTTTAAGGTCTGCACTGATTTCTTGTAGGCATCTTTTCTATATGGAAGGGACTAAGCAAGGAAAGTACTCAAGTATAGCCTCATTCAGACCAGACATGTCTTGGATGATAGCTGACTTACTGCTAAATCACTTGTGAATTTTATCAATCGTTTTATATCTTCCTTATTATCTTAATTCTGTGCATTTAAACAGCTGTATGTTGTAAAAAAAAATTCTTCCAATGAAGGTGATTTCACACAATGGCTGCTTTATCCTGATTAAGCAAAGGCAGCTGCTGCTAGAGAAAGAAAAAATACAATTACCTTAAAAACAAACAAACAAACAAAAACCATAGTTGCTGTTATCGAGAACATTGATGGGCTCATGTGAGGTGGAGGCAGCTTTTCTCCTTTCTCTTCTTTGAGAGTGTGAAACAAGGACAGGATAAACCAGTCCTGCAATCCTCTCCCTGCCGTTTGTTCAAAGGAGCTTACTAATCTGGCTTTTGGAAACACTAAGATTCCAACTGCATATGCAAATATTTGCAAGCAACCAACACCCTCATTTCAGCAGATGGCCAGACTAAGCAACTGTTGGTCATCAAGGGCCTGTAGAGGACCACTTTTCTCTGTTAATGGAAAGCTCTTTGCAGAATGTGTTGCTGAGGGTTGCTCTCAGCAATTCCAAGGCACAAGGTCACTAGCCTCTTTCAAAAGAATCAATACAGTCCCCAGCTTTAATTATTGACTTAAGTGCCTGACTACCAATGTGAGACAGAAGCTTATGCCTGTGTGCTATTTACCACCACTGTCCCTCAATGCTTAATGTCATATGTGAATATTGGAGAAAGGCTGTAACTCAGTGGTAGAACATCTGCTTTGTATGCAGAAGGTCCCAGTGTCTCCATGTAGGGCGGGGAATGTCCTCCAATTGTACCTCTGAAGAGTCATTGCCAGCCAGTCTAGACAGTACTGGGCTAGACAGACAAATGGTGTGATGCAGTGCAAGGAGATTTCTATGTTCTTATGTACAATTGATGAATCATTAGTGCCATTCAAAGGAAGATGTCCAACAGCACAGTATATGACATCCAAACCTCCAAAGTATGGCATGAAATTCTGGCTGTGCTGTGATTCCAAAGCATCACATATTTATTATGCAGAAAGTGTCCCAGAAGCTCAAAAACCTATGCCAAGCAGTGGTTGAGAAACTAACAACACATTTACAGGGTTTTGGAGGGAATGTAACAAATAATAACTTCTTCACCAGTGTACAACTGTCCAGGGGATTAGCTAAGAAAATCTGACTCTGGTTGGCACATTGAAAAACAAACAAACCAGAAATCCCCTCAGAATTCCATGACCACAGATTGAGAAGCGTCAACAGCTGCTTTCAAGAAGACTTGACATTTCCAAGACATACGCCAAAGAATGGAAGGACAGTATAATGCATCACGGTGGAGCCATCTGAGACCAGAATTCCAAGCTTGAGATAATTCTTTATGACAGGGATGGGGAACCTATGGGCTTCCAGATGCTGTTGTACTTAGTGTTGCCAGTTCCCAAACCCTGAGATTTCAGGGCCCTAGTGATGTCTTGGGGGCTGTCCTAGTGATGTCATAGGGGTGGACCCCTGTGATGTCATAGGGGCAGGCCCTAGTGATGTCATAGGGGCAGGCCCTAGTGATGTCATTAAGCATGATACATTAAACATCAACCACAGTTGCTTGGAGCACATCACTCAAACAAAAAAAATTCTTTGATTGGAAATTATGATAGAAATCTTAGCTAAATGAGGGTGTTTCCAGGTCCAACTGAAGTGACGGGATCATTCCTTTTCACTTGCTTAGAGAATCTGGGTGAGGAACATTTAATCTAGCCTACTTGCTTCTGGCAAGAAGGGTTTAAGTGCTCTCAGGCCAGGCCAGGACCCAGAAGGCCATTGTTGGAAGAAAGGAGCCTAGTGTTGTGGAGATGTCAGGTGGGAGCACTCAGGAGTAAAGATGGATGCCCCTGAAGGCTGTAATTCTAAACACACATACTAAAGGACTAAGCCCCATAGAACCCAACAGGGCTTACTTCTGAGTAGGTATGGTTAGGATTCTGCTGTTGGTAAGGCTTGACTAGGGATCCTCTGCAACAATATCCATCTCCAACCAGTGTTGGCAACCTCCTGCCTGGTATGCCCTGCCTCCCTTTTAACTTGGCTGTTCCAAATTTCTCTACAGTCTAGACCACTACAGAGACAAGAGTTAAGAAGATTCTCTACTCTTTCCTGCCTGCTCTGTGGGCTGCTATAAACTCACTTTGACAGCCAACCCAATTCCAGTGAGTAATAACTGACAGAGAGAAAACACACATGGTTTCGTCTACCTTCTCAGGCAGTAGATTGGGGAGAACAGCAATTGAAGCCACACTTCCCAGTATGTGAATTCTCTTGTACCGCTATTGGGCAAGAAACAAACCATCACGAAAATAACAAGGTGCATCAGTGGGTTTAAGGGAGTTGAGCTGACCACATAGAACCACTGTTTTTGCTTCTGTGGATGAAAGGGAGTAAGGTCAGAGGTAAATGAAATGCAAATAGAAAAAAAAAGATAGTGATGATTTCCTAAATGCAATACCATACCAACCACAACAAGATTCCTTTGAGTAAGACAGAAAACTCAGCATCCCACAACCAGTCAGGTTCCTAACCAAAATTAAAAAACTTCTGGCAGCCAGTCAGCCAAGGTCACAGAAATCCCCATCCAGCTCAACCTGACCTGGGGGCTACAGTTTGTAGCTATGGCCAGAGCTTGGAAAAGTTACTTTTTTGAACTACAACTCTCATCAGCCCAATCCAGTGGCCATGCTGGCTAGGGCTGATGGGAGTTGTAGTTTTAAAATGTAATTTTTCCAAGCTCTGGCATGATTGCTGACATGAGTGAGACCCCGTCAGTAGGGCTGGCGTCAGAGGGTGGCCAGGTTGGGCCCATAGGGGTCCCTGAATGCCCCCCTTAGGGTGGGAAGGTAGTGCTCCCATTCTGTGATCTCCAGCAGCAACCTGACCATGTTGCAGATTGTGGAGAGGGCACTCCCAGGCACCCCTCAATACAGATAGTGTGGGCTTCAATAAGCCAGCATGCATGCCCCACCTACCTGTCCCATCACTGAGAATGCCATGCGTGCAAAGAGCGCATGCCTACCATCATCTAAGATGGTGGCAGGGGCTTCCCTAAGGGGCTGACGCCTTTGCCACCATCTTGATTGATGGCAGGCATGCGCCTGCACGTTATTCACATGAGATGATGTGAGCTGAGGTGGGTGGGACACACAGTTCATGGTGCACAAGGGCCCAGTCATGCCTGGCACAGGTCCTGCCTGTCAGCACATAATACCTCTGCTCTGAAATCTGCACTGGTTGCTGATTTGCTACCAGGCCAAGTTCAAGGTGTGCTTTCCATGTTACGGGTTCCACATAGTACTTGTTCTGCTCTTGTAAGAAATCAGTCCTTTAGCGTGGCAGTGCCTACACTTTGGAACTCCCTGCTCACATTAGGCAGGCACCTTCATTATACTCTGCTATGGCACCTGCTAAAAACATTTTTTTTAGGCAAGCCTACCCAGGCATGTAGCAGCTATTATGTATTTTATCTGTTTTTAACTCATTGTTGGTTTTATTATTTTGAATGTTTTTAAATACCTATCTTTAACTGATTTTGCCAATATTTTTATTGTTTTAATTCCTTCTATAAACCGCTTTGAGGTTTTTTACAATAAAGTGGTATATAAATGTTGCAAATGAAATAAAACTTTTGACTCCTTAATTAGAAAAGTATAACACCACAGCATGTACACTTTGCAAAATTTCTGTTCAAAAATTATTTGACAGATAAAATGTATATGTCATTTTTGCAAGTAATTTTAAAAAACCCTGCATGTACACTTTTATTATAAGTAAAATTTATAAAATTATAAGTAAAATTGTAAGTATGCCTACCAAGATCCTGCTGTGATCTTCTTTGTAGTGCAATCCTATGTATGTATACTTAGAAGCAAGTCCCAATCCTGTATAGAGAAAGTACTCTTTATGCTGCTGAAAGCTATATATTTACTAAATTCCTGATGTGAGACAAGCAGGAAAATGAAACTGTTTTCAGAACTTGAAATGGGGTTTAGGTATTGCCTGGGGGGGGGCTGTCAAAAATTCTTGTCAGTCACAACCCTGACTTCTCTTATTGGCTAAAAACCTGAAAGGGCATGGATTAGAGCAGCCGGCACAAACAGAAGTTCCGGGGGGCGGCTCACATTTTACTTTATATCTTTTGAACCAGACCACCTAGAAACTTCAGTATTGACCATCAGCTTTGCTGGATGGACTTGATGAAAGTCCATCAACATGTGGAAGGCCACATCCCTGCTTTATTATAATAAAACTAAAGGAGTCATGGAGTCATGAACACCTATGACCAAATAGTCTCCACATACATTTCCAAGCATACATTCCATACATTTCTAAATGGTGGTTACTGTTTGTTTGTTATTAAATATGGTGGTAAAGTATACCAATTAAAAAGAGTTCATGAGATTTGTTTATATAAAGGCGTTGCACTGAGATTATTATGGATTTGGTTACTATGTATGTGTGCTTTTTGTCTGTGTAATGTAGTTTTGTTTCTATGGTATTATTTATTGTTTGAATAGTTAGCTTAAACACAGGAATATAAATCTTTAAATACAGATGGTGAAATCAATCTGTCAGTCCATTGCTTTGTCATAAATATAAAGTGGTATACTTTATTTTATTTTGTGCGGCCTCCACTGAAAAGCTTTTACTGGTGGGCCAGAGAGCAGGGCCTCAGACGCTGATCTCAAAGTTTGGATGGGCTCATATTGGGTGCAGGTGATTCTTCAGATAACTTGGTCTGAAATCCTTTAGGGCTTTAAATGTCAAGGCCAGCACCTTGCATCAAGCCTGGAAATGAACAGAAGCCAATCTGTGCCTTCATAAGACAATCTGGTCTAAATGACGCCTGCATACTTGACTGTATGATATCTTTTCATTTTCATGTCTTTATGGCTACCCATTTCCCTTATTTTAAATATTATCACATATATTTTCAAAGTATCACATCTCCACATGGCCCTTATTTTCAAACGCTGCAACTATACCATCCCTTTTTTCATGTTTTGATCTGGGAGTGGTAGCAAACTTTTCACTGGCCCTGTAGTAACGGTACTTTCCTTATGTGTTGATTTCCAGTCTACCCAGCCTCCTACTTTCTTATCCTGTCATTTGCCAAGTAACGTTGGTTTAGACTTTTATACCAGTCTATACACCTCTTAAATACTTATTTTGGAAGGCTTGTCATTGTCTGTGCCTATGTACTTATTGAACTTGCTGTCTACTAATAGGCAAGAAATAGTAAATGTAAAGAAATATCTGAAAGGACATGCTGTTGAACTAATGTTTTTATTCACCACAGTATATTAAATAATTGAGAAGCTAAAAAGAGCTGGCAGAAAAAAATGGAGAAGCAATGGAAAATGAGTAAGTAGCCCAAATATTCAGGTTCTTATGGATGGAAAGGATCTCTGCCAGGTTTACAAACACTTCATTTCTGCCATTTGCTCAGTTCCTCATCCTCAGAAACCAATTAAGCAGAAGCACTGGAGGAGCAATTCACTAATTATGCTTTTGTTCCACTCTGCAACTGAAGCAGTAGCTAGGAATGATAACTAGGACCTGTCCCTTGCACTAGCACAACAGCGTCTGTTGGGGAGCTGTACACAAAAGATGAAGTAGGATCCTTTGTGTCCTGGCCAAGTAGGGTGGAGCTATGCAGCTCAAAACCAAACACAACATTTTCATAGTAATTCGTTCCTGATTAGTCTTTTCTAAATAAAAAAATGTAATGACAGAATCACTCAGTTGGGCAGCCCCATCCCATTCCCTTTCTGAGCTAAAGTGCTGAAAATGGGAGCTGTGTCCAGCCACATCCTGTCCTACCTCAATTTAGGAGCATGTTTGATTCTTGACAGACTACCCAGGGAGAAAAACATATGAAGAATGTTGTGTCTGTCTAAGAGTCTTCTTAGAGTCTTCCTAATGTGCTTTAGGTATTGGTAGAATTGTTCTATTTTAGTTAACCATATCTATAGATATGATGCAGGACTTTCAGCACATCAAGGATATACTTTCTAAGTGACCAGTTCTGCAGATGTTTGGCTGAGAAACCAGACTTTAAAACAAAACTAATCTGGATTACAGATTATTTCACTGATTGGCTTTCAGTGCCTGGTCCAATCAATGTCTTTACATATAGTGGAAACTGGCAGTTGCCACATAGTGGAGTCCTGGCTTTTGCTACTGCAACCTCCTTGGTTTTTCAAACGTCATATAACTACTGGAATTCTCATGCTGTCTCCTTGGAGTGCTGCAATAATAAGGCACTTAATGATATGCTTGTTCTTTAAAGTGTAGATTTTCTTCATTCTGTCATTTATATGCCTAGAACGTGCTGTCTCCTTTTAATAGGCAATTGCCCATTTAACACCTCAAAACTACTGACAGCTTTGCTGTTTGCTTTCTGTGGTCTAAATTTGATCAGCTATGTTTTATAATTTATCTTGGCTCTCTAAGAGGCTTCATATTAATTTTCATGTTTTATTACTCCTATGTAATATTCTCCACTGTCTGGTTCTCTAACTATAGATATATATAACTAATGCTTATGCCATATTCAAAAAGCTCTATCCAACAATTAAGAATCTTTCTTGTGTCCCAAGTCCCAACAAATATCTGGACATCATCTAAAATTATCACATTTATTTATTGCCAAACCATAAATCACCAATATAATATTTTTGATGGTGTTCCAAATGCAAGAGATCTAAAACATTATCTTGTAGCATGGTTTTTCAACTTTTGGGATACAGTAGGGCCTCGCTTTACAGCGCTTCGCTTTACAGCACTTCGCTAATGCAGCAGCTTTCAATTAGGGAAAGTCCCCGCATTAAGGCGCTTGTTCCGTTTTTACAACGTTTTTTTTCCATCGCGCGCCATTTTGACATCATTTTTGCGCAATGCGACCCATTATCATCAATGGGTTTCGCTTTACAGCGGGGCCCTACTCTATTGCATTTCTATCAAGTTTTCAAGTTCTGTTATGAGAGAGGGAGAAAAGCTTTTCTCTATCCATTTCCTCCATGATATGCATAATTTTATACACTTCCATCATGTTACATCTTACTCACCTTTTCTCTAAACTAAAGAAAAAACCCAAATGTTGTCACCTGCAGGAAGGGAGAGCGCTCATGTACTCAGGTCCTGCTTGCGGACTTACCATAGGCATCTGGTTGGCCACTGTGAAAATAGGATCCTGGAACAGATGGGCCACTGGCCTGATCCAGCAGGCTCTTCTTATGTTCTTAAACCGAAAATTATTGTATAAATGCAGAGTAAGGGAGGTTGGATATCAGAGATACAGAGCATCACCTTTTACTATGAGTTCCTAATGGTGTGCTGTGGTTAGAACCCAGTCTGTCCAGCAAGATTGTGTGTGTGTGTGTGTGTGTGTGTGTGTGTGTGTGTGTGTGTGTGTGTGTGTGTGTGTGTGTGTGTGTGTGTGTGTGTGTGTGTGTGTGTGTGTGTGTGTGTGTGTGTGTGTGTGTGTGTGTGTGTGTGTGTGTGTGTGTGTGTGTGTGTGTGTGTGTGTGTGTGTGTGTGTGTGTGTGTGAGAGAGAGAGAGAGAGAGAGAGAGAGAGAGAGAGAGAGAGAGAGAGAGAGAGAGAGAGAGAGAGAGAGATGTCCACATAACCAATAAATCTGTCATCACTGACTGGCCTCCATTTCCTTTGAAATAAACAAATCACTATTAGACTCTTTGAAGCAACAGACTGCCAGGAAACACAAAAGTCACTTTTGCTTCATCTATTGAGATAAAATAGTCAGTAAGTGGAAATGAGCTGCAGCTGAAGGAGTCCCAGTGTTCTCGCACCTGCTGGAAAGTACAGTAGATTTCCACACAGCAGGAATTCAAACAAACCTCAGATCATTGCTTTTGGTGAAAGTGCACTTGCCCAGCTGAAGGAATGAAGTGTAGAGCTTTCAAAATGACTAAAATACAGCTAATTCCATAGGAGCATAGGAAATGTGAAAATGGACAGCAATCCAAAAGGAAACCTAGCTACGTCTGTCACTTCCATTGAGTTGGTTGCTCTGTATTTGAGCCTTCAAATATATTTCTGTGTAAGCCTTATTGGAATAATACACAATCCTCTCTGCATAATGATAATAATGTGTGGGCAATTTTCTAGGCACTTCTTCACATCCATTTTTTTGCCCTGTATGTTTGTGAAACTATCTCAACAGTTTGATTCTCCCTCCCCAGATGCTACATGCAGTTGAATACTTATTTCCATTGGTTATTATCTCATTATACACAGGTTTTCTGTATTAATTCAGTTTTGGTTATGTTGTACTGTCATCATTACACAATGAAAATAAGGTTGCAAATGATGCAGTGTCCCATTTTGTTTAAATAATATTCAACACTTACTAGCCAAGGCTGTGTGCCTTGATTTACCACTGAATTCAGCATCCTGAGAAACTACCAATTCATGGGGGAAAGTAAGGTTGCAATGTTTAACTGATTAATCAATGAGATTAATCAGTTAAAAAACTTTTAAGAGTGCCCCTGATTAATCAGAGTAGCAGACTTTTAAAAAAGCTATTATTTTTTAATATAAACACTTACAAAAATTGTAGATAGCAAGCAATAGCTTACCTGCTCACTTAGGAGGAAGCATCACTTCTAAGAAGATCCCTGTGTGTATAACACATACATACTATATCTAAACACAAATAGGCTTGTCTTCAGAAACATTTTTACTCATGTGCAAATTATGCAAAATAAATCAAGAAGCCAGTTGATTAAACCCAAATGATTAATTGATCAAAATTCTTTCAGTTGGGTTGCAGCCCTAAAACAGCAAAAAAATAAGTCTTTGGTCCTAAGGGCTGTTAAATTTTCAAAATGCTTTGTGAAATCTCAGAAGCCATTGGGCAGATGACTATCCACAGATCAGAGTAACTAGGGCCTGGGAACTCTCTAGAGAAAAAAAGATAGAAAAATAATTGGCATCTCTTAGAAGGGGAAATAATGTGTTTTATGTTATTATTTTTGTCTGGATGAGAAACATTTCTGAGTGTGACATACGAAGCGGAATACATTGGTACAGGAAAACATAGTTATGTACAAAATGATTTGATACTAAGATGTTATATATTTAGCAGTAAGAAGTTCTGCAAATGCATGGACTTGATGGCAGCAGCAGACCCATTTACTTCACCTGGCTCTGTCTAATTATGAAGAAAGTGGATGGGGCCATATCTGATTTTTACAGGTAAAGTGCATGAGTGACAGGAGTTGAAATCTATCTGTTTCTGTGGCTCCCCTGAACATCTCTTTCAGTACATTTTCTCTTAGCTTAGTTTCCATTCAGTAGTGGACCTTGTATAAGGAGAAAAACGCCCGGTGAAAAAAAAGTCTGTGATAAAGTTAGCCACAGGCAAGAGAAAATCTACCATGAATCTTACATTCTATAAAAGATTGCTTTATAAATGATTGAGGCATACCCGAGTATACAAATCTACTGCTGTCACATCTCAGTTTGTTCCAATGAAATTTTTTGAAAAGCTTGGAACAAAGTAATGTTCTAGTCAATATAAAAATGCATTAAAGGGCTTCATATTTCTTTATCTTTATCCATTTTACAAATTTAGTGAGAGGCTAAAGTATTTAATATTGAGAAACCAAACTCTTCATAAGCATTAATGATTCATTTGATGTTATCAGACAGGTAAACCTTGAAGATGCTCATTTTTCATAACTATCAGTACTATGCAATCACTGAAGGACGTTGTGGAATAGTTTATGAACATGATTTCATTGCTCTGGCATTTGCTCACTGCGTAATATCTGTTTGCAAGTTTCTTTGCTTCTACGTTTATTTTTATTTCCACCAAGCATTGCCATGTTTGCTATGGGCATTTCGAAATATACATCGAATTATTTAAACATATATTTCCAGACCTCTTTAAAATGGCTTGAAAATAAATGTAGAGAAAGGAACAAAGAAATCTAAATAAGCACAGGTGCACTTCTCAGGAAGTATGAAAAATATCCTTTAAAGATTTTGAACCATGTCCTTGGGTGATTTATTTGTGTAACTGCTAAACCACCTTACTGCAGGAAGGAAGAAAAAATTAAGGACTATGAAACACTTAACATTACATTTTATGAACTGCATGAGGTATTGGACACATGACCACAACAAAGGGACAGTCACAATTTTAACCAAATATGTAAACGGTTTCCTTTTACCATTTATGTGCTTAGTGGAGCATCTTTTAAGCTGTAAACTGGGCAGTTGTGAAAAATATGTTTTTTAATCAATTTTTTTATTTGCTTATTGGGGTATTTTGTTAGTTGTCATGAAGTTGCATCTGGATTCTTAGCACAATGATTTCTACTGTATTTTCAAAACCAGCATTTTTAAAGTTTTTTATTATTATTAAAAGAATTATACCCTTCACCAAAGAAGTTGGTCAAAGTGATTACAAACAAAAATGCAAATATAAAAGCAATGCTAATTAAACCATTAAAACACAAACTATCAAAAACAGCAGCAAAAAACAATACACAAAGAGCAACACTTGCATTCAGTTCAGCACTTTTTTGTTCAGCTTTTATAGTAACAACATAGTAGAGGATTTATTGGCTCGTCATCACAAAATTTCCATCCTTTTATATGCAGATGGATATGGTTCTTCTATTGTCCACCCAAATAGGGACACGCAGATTATTGTGGAGGTTTGGAGAATATTGTAAAAGTGAATATCTTAAAATTAATTATTCCAAAACTAAAATAGTAATATTTGCAAAGTGATAAAGAAAATATAAATGGACCTAGATGGTCAGCCTGTTATGCAAACCCTTTAAGTATTTAGGGATCTACTTTTTGGAAACATTTGGCAGTGACATAAACAGGGCCGGCCCCAGGCATGCCGGGGCCCTTTGGCATCAGCCTGTCCTGGGCCCTGGCACACATACACACGCTCCACCTACCTACCTACCAGGCAGGCGGAGGAGCGGGAGGTTGGGCAAGGGAAGGAGGGAACAGGTGGGTGGGTGAGCAGCTCCCTCCCTGCAATCAGTGGCAGGGTGCCTGCCGCTGAAGGGGAGCACTACTCCCCCACCATCACAAGGGGCCCTTTGGATGGCAGGTGGGCGAGCGAGCGGCCAGGGGGAGGGCAAGTGAGGGAGCCAGCAGAGCCAGAGGGCAAGTGAGCAAGCGGGCACGGGTGGGCCGGCGAGCAGGCGGGCTGGCAAGCAGGCAGGCAACTCCCTCCCTGCAATCTGGGGCAGCCTGCCACAGAAGGGGAGTGCTACTCCCCCACCATAATGAGGGGCCCTTGTGATGGCGAGCGAGTGGGCAACTCCCCTGCGATTCGTGACAGGCCCCCACCATAACGAGGGGCCCCTGTGGGCTGTGGGGCTCTCAGCCAGGGCCCCACCTGGCTGCCCATTAGAGCCGTCCCTGGTCATAAAGCTGCAGTCAAGTTAACAGCAATTAGATCAATGAAAGCTTGTTATTATTTTTTTTAAGGGAAGGGCAGATGTGTGGTATCATCAGTAATAAAAATATTTGTAGGGAAAGTGGTTGCTCAGCTTCTTGATGGTGTGGAAATATGGAGAAAGGGTAGGCTAGAAGATTTAGAAGTTATTAAACATAAATTCTTAAGATATATTTTATCTCTCCCCCCAAATACTCTAGCTACTCTGCTCCACACCAAAGTGGGTCTACCCTCAATTGCTGTGAGGGAAAATCAGGCCCAGTTTTTATATCTTAAATGATTGCTGGTTATGTCTGGCCATCATATAGCAAAATTATGTATCCAAGAACAAAATTACACTGGAGACTGGTCTCATGACACTGTTGGAAGACTTGCTCAATACTCTTTTTCAGTGAATTCATTATTTCAGGAGCAGGACTTTAAAGTAAAACTTGGGACTTGTTATATTTTATGGATGCAAGTCAGGATAGAAGGACTATTCAGTTATCCAGATTTAGTAGATGGCATAGTGGCCTTAAAGACACTAGATGTCTTTACACTTCTTACCTTCTTTGCTTTAAGGCAAGCCTTCACTGAGTTACACTTTCAGCCAATGGCTTCCGCTTTTTTAGATGGAGGAGATGCTAAATTACCAATTACTCAGCATTTATGTATTTGTGGAGCCCTACAAATAGAGAATATTGTTCATTATATGCTGGTGTGTGAGTTGTATTCATCTTTAAGAAAGAAATTTACTGTTCCTCTGTTAAAAACAATATCTGGAGGAACATTACCTGAGAAAATATTAATTCTGCTATCTGATAATGATGCACATGATACCAAGCAAGTAGCTTTGTTTGCTATTGCAGCCAAGAAGATCAGAACAAAGTTCTTAAGATCTATCTCTACTAATTAAAAAGTTGAGAATCACCCTGTGCTTTATAGATTACAGCAAAGCCTTTGATTGTGTAGATCATGAAAAACTATGGAATCCTTTTCAAGAAACAACATCTGATTGTTCTTATGCACAACCTATATTATGGACAAGAAGCTACTGTAAGGACAGAATATGGAGAAACTGACTGGTTCCCCATTGGAAAGGCAGTGAGACAGGAGAACATTTTATCACCCTATTTGTTTAATCTATATGCAGAACATATATGGAAAGTGGGTTTGGACCAAGAAGAAGAAGGTGTGAAAATTGGAGGGAGAAATATCAACAATTTAAGATATGCAGATGATACTATACTACTAGCAGAAACCAGTAATGATTTCAAACAAATGCTGATTCGTTAAAGAGGAAAGCACAAAAGCAGGACTGCAGCTGAACGTCAAGAAGACTAAAGTAATGGCAAGAGAAGTTTTATGTAACTTTAACGTTGACAATGAGGACATTGAAGTTGTGAAGGATTATCAATACTTTGGCACAGTCATTAACCAAAATGGAGACAATAGTCAAGAAATTAGAAGGTTAGGATTGGGGAGGGTAGCTATGAGAGAACTAGAAAAGGTCCTCAAATGCAAAGATGTATCACTGAACACCAAAGTCAGGATTATTCAGACCATAGTATTCCCGATCTCTATGTATGGATGTGAAAGTTGGACAGTGAAAAAAGTGGATAAGAGAAAAATCAACTCATATGAAATGAGGTGTTGGAGGAGAGCTTTGTGCATTCCATGGACTGTGAAAAAGCCAAATAATTGGGTGATAGAACAAATTAAACCAGAACTATCACTAGAAGTTAAAATGATAAAACTGAGGTTATCCTACTTTGGTCACATAATGAGAAGACATGCTTCACTAGAAAAGACAATAATGCTGGGAAAAACAGAAGGGAGTAGAAAAAGAGGAAGGCCAAACAAGAGATGGATTCATTCCACAAAGGAAGCCACAGACCTGAACTTACAAGATCTGGTGTTTACAATAAATGCTATTGGAGGTTGCTGATTCACAGGGTCACCATAAGTTGTAATTCACTTGAAGACACATAACACACATGGTTTATACAAATAAAACAAAACTTGACGTTCAATTTCTTAAGCAGTGACAGAATCGAAAGCTTGTTTAAAAAGGAAAGCATTCAATTTCCAGGAGAAGACAAATAAAGAGGAAGATGACCTAACATCTTGGGGCAGGGGTGTCACCACAGACAAAGTCCTCTCATCTCTTGCCAACAACCTTGTCTCAGAAGGCAATGGTACACACAAGAGGGGTGCAAGAGGGGTGATCTTAAAGGATGGGCACATTCACACAAGAGAAAGCGGTCCTTCAAGTAGCTTGGTCCTAAGATGTTTAGGACTTTATACGTAATAACCAGCACTTTGAATTGCACCTAGAAACAGAGTGAAAACTACTTCAGGTGAGACACTAAAGGGCTCACATGATCCCAGTCAATATTTTAGTGGAAGCATTATGCACATGTTGAAGTTTCTGAGTGTTTTCCAAGGGCAGCCACACATAGAGTGTGCTACAGTAGTCCAGTTGAGATGTAACTAACGCATGTAGCACTGTGGCCACGTCTGACCATATCAGGAATGGCTCAGCAGGTGCAGCAGCCACAGCTGGGCAAAAGCACTACTGTCTACTGCTGACACCTGAACATCTAATAACAAGGCCAGGAGTACTCCCACACAACAAACCTGGTGCTTTAAAGGACATGCAACCCCATCCAGAAATAGCTAGACTGATAGGCCTCCTGAGCAATAGTAGCTCTGTCATGTCCAGATTTAATTTCAGTTTACACTCATCTGGCCCTCACTGCCTTTCACAGTACCACCTTCTGAGACCTATCTGCAAAGAAGGGTTACAGCTATGACAAAATGGGCCCTCTCCCACCCTCTGCTCAGCAAGGTGGTCCAGAAGGATACCATGGTCAATAGTATTCTGCTGAAAAGTCCTGCAGAACCAACAGAGACACACTCCCCCTCTCTAGCTCCTGGATAGAAAACAAAATGCTGGGTATGCTTATGCTAAGCAGGACAGTAAATTTTATGACATTTAAGCCATTTGGCAGATTTCAGACTTGCAGTCCAAAAGGACATTTTACACATCACATTTTTTATGTACACTTAAGATGTTTTAAGTGTACATCCAAAACTGTAAACTGTGAATGCATAAACATGTGTTAGCAAGCAGGTATATATTTAGCTGTGGTCATCAAGGAACCATGATTGGCTATAGCTCCCAGTTAAGTGTACATTCAGTGGAAAATCATATTTGCCTCTGGATAGTATGTGAAAGCTCCCTTAGTACTGGCATGAAAATAAGGGTCTAAAGTAGGATACTGCTCTGTCAGTAAGTAACAGAGCACAAAATTGTTTAACTATCTCTGAAATATGCTATAGTGAAATATTCAAATGCAAATGTTTAGAACCATGGTGTTAGGAATTTGGTTAAAACAGGCAGTTAGAAGCCCCCCCTTCCTACACAGCTGAGCATTGCAGAAACCACTTCCAGATTGGGTAATCCTACACAGATACAGGGTGCATCTGAATGATACAACAATGTGGGGCAGGATGTATTAACTGGTTTTTCTGCACCTGATTGTCTTTCTGTACATCACTTGGCATAGGGTATGATACACACAGAGAAGCAGGCGCATCTACTGCTAGACTGAAAAGGATATAACCAAATGATGCTGTGTTTTTGCTTCTAGGGTATACATTTCTGCATTTAGTTCCAGGATTTAATTGCATCTCTTCAGAATTTGGGACAGCACCCTCAGATCCTAACTCTGGATCAGGAACAATGTGCACAGCAGGAGTTGGATATTAGTACAGTACTGTTATCTGTAATAGTATTGATCTTGTTTGCAGAAAAACCCAGCATTATACAGTAAGGCCCCGCTTATATGGCGGGTTAGGGACCAGGCCCCCGCCGTAAAGTGGAAATCGCCGTAAAGCGGAACCCATTGACTATAATGGGTCGCATCATGTGAAAATGCCGCAAAATGTTGCAAAAGCGCAAAATCGGCTTTAAAATGGGGAATTTCCCCTAATTGAAAGCCACCGCATCAGTGGAATGCCGGAAAATGGAACGCCATAAAGCGGGGCCCTGCTGTATCCCTCCTCAAAATCCATCTCTGAGAGTCATTGTGATATAGTGGTTAGACTTTTGAATTTAACTTTGTTAGTGCTATCAATGTATAATGCCAGTCTCTAGGAAGTCTAACAGAGCAATCCTAACTATAGGAAGCTGGCATAACTTATTTATTTATTAAATTTATATCCCACCCTTACTCCCAGAAACAAAACAAAACAAACAAAACGCAAACAAAACACTAAAAACCATCTTAAAAACAGACTTTAAAATATATTAAAACATCTTTTAAAATATCTTTTTTAAAAAAAGCTTTAAAAACATATTGAAAAGCAATTCCGACATGGACTGGGATAATGTCTCAACTTAAAAGGCTTGTTGAAAGTGGAAGGACTTCAATAGGCACCAAAAAGATAACAGAGATGGTCCCTGTTTAATATTTAAGGGGACATAATTCCAAAGGATCGTTGTCACAACACTAAAGGTCCACTTTCTTTGTTGTGCGGAACAGAACTCCTGATAAGATGGCATCTGTAGGAGGCTCTCATCTGCAGAACGTAGTGATTGACTGGATATATAAGGGGTAAGATGATATTTCGGGTATCCTGGTCCCAAGCTGTATACGGCTTTGTACACCAAAACCAGAACCTTGAACTTGGCCTGGTAACTAATGGACAGCCAGTGCAATTCTTTCAGCAGTGGGGGAAAATATTGGCAATACCCTGCCCCAGTGAGCAGTTGTGCTGCCACATTTTGCACCAGCTGTAGATTCTGGACCATCCTCAAGGGCAGCCCCACATAGAGCACATTACAGTAATCCAGCCTGGAGGTTACCAGTGCATGGACAACTTGGGCCAGCAATGTAAGTTGCCCCTATTTCAAGCTCCATTCAGGACCCTCTGGGAGGAGCTACTACTGGCTGAGGTGGCAGGTGAGTGCAGGGCCAATATTTGAGGGTTGGGGCCTGGGTGAAATGACTGAACTGAACAGGGTTTGGAATAGATGTTAAGTCTCTACTTGCTCCATCCCGCCTCTGACACTATGGTCTAGGTCATAGGAAGTTGTCTTACACCAGCTGAGAGTGTTTGTTCATCTAGTGTTGACTTTGATTGGTAATGGCTCTCTGGATCTCAGAGAGAGAATTTTTTCTTCACTGGGAAAAATATTGCTTTCCCCTCCTGCTACAGCTTTCCCCCATCACTTCTCAGTCTTGCTTTTTCCTCTGCCACTGCCCGCTCCTTTTAACTGAAGATGCTGGCGATTGAATATTGGCCATTCTGCATGCAAACCATGTGCTCTATGAATGGTTTAAGATAGAGAAAGATCTTTTCTCTATTGCCTGTAGGCCAAACCTGGGATTGTTTCTTGAAGCCCACAGGCAACAATCATGGTGACCACCACAGGCATAAGTACTTATGTGAAAAGTTTGTCTTCTTGTGAGACAAACTCAAATATAATAGATTAAATTTTCATGTAATATATTGTTCAGCATGGTCTTATTGGGTGATATCCAATGTTATCATTATAGTTGTGGAATGACTTTTGATCTAGCAGAAGCATCTACAGTAGGGCCCCGCTTTATGGCGTTCCTTTTTCTGGCATTCCGCTGATGCGGCGGCTTTCAATTAGGGGAAATTCCCCGTTTTAAAGCTGATTTTGCACTTTTGCGGCATTTTGTGGCATTTTCGCGTGATTTTCGCGTGACGCAACCCATTATAGTCAATGTGTTCTGCTTTACGGTGATTTCCACTTTACGGCGGGGACCTGGTCCCTAACCCGCCATAAAAGTGGGCCCCTACTGTACTAATATAAGAGGAGATGAAAATTTTGCCAATTTACCCTTTCCAGTGCAGCCCTCTACACCCCTAAAAAAATGGTTCTAGCGGGTAGGATGGCCCTCCAGAATAGCAGCAGGATGCTGTAACAGGAAGGAAGAATAAAGGGAAATATCTTCATCTTGTCTTACATTAGTGGACACCTCTGCTAGTTCCCTTTAGACTATGGGTATGTAGGTAAGAATGAAAAAAATGTACTGCTGTGTGATTCATTTATGAGCAGAAGTTGTTAAAAGTGTGAATGTGCCTGAAAATGTCACATCTTTCTGATCCAGAAGTCATTCCATTTCTACTCCCAGATCCACAAAGGCTGGTTGAGGTTATACACTGGTGAAAGAAACACACTTTCTTTCCTATTACAACTTCATATAACCTAAGGCCACATCTTGGTTCTAGAACTAAAGACTTGGTGAGTCCTGGATACACTTAAGAACTAAAGCCTGCATTCAATGAAAAAACAGAGAAAGAGAACAGATCTGAAAGCTGGTGGTGTTGCCAGGGAGACCTCTGCTGTTCTTTTTATCAGCAGAAACTTTTCTGGCATCTGTGACTTCATTCCCAGATGTGTGTTTAAATAATGAAGCCAACCCATAGTAAATCCTAATTACAGATGCTGGGCATATGTCCAGAGACCTGGCATTCAATAACTTGGAAAAATGATACTTATTTTGTGGCATGGACATAAAGTAATCTGGAGTTGCCACACAACTCCAGAAAGCTTCAGGAGCAGGCATCCAACATCAAAAGCCAAGCCTTTCCCCCCCCACATTCATGTCTCAGCCTTGCTTTCTTCCCCCTGATTTCTGCTGGTGGAAGAATGTGAGAGCATGTTTAGGTGTGATATAAAAGCCACGAAGAAGTTGAATTATCTCAAGCACTTCAGCAACTGGATAACTTGGGCAAAAAGGAATGAGCTTTATGAGACTCACCTAGCTAGGATTTCATCATTGATAGATTTGAGAGGAAGGACTTGTCATTCCAAATATGTCTGTCCATCCTATAGCTTCTTGGAATGATAAGCTCAATATGTGTCTACTATAAAGTGGATTAAGGAGAAATACAGATGACCTTCATTCACCCATGCTACAAAGTCTCTTTCACTACTCCTTGGCAGAATCCTGATAAAAAAGAAGGTTGGATATTGGCTATAAAAGATGGCAATTGGTAAAGATTTTTAAAAATCTCAGTAAGGAAACAGATTTGAATGACATTTTCAAATTCAGGCTTTTGATCTATATCCTATAAATATGATGAAAGGAAAGCAGAGCAGTATTTTCCTCTGGGCTTCCTTGAAAACATACTCCTGCACTGTTGTTTTCAGATTGGCATGTCTGTAGCTGAAAACTTTCTCTGTGGATAAATTCACACAAGCATGTTCATCATTTGATAGCCTGGTTCACACAAAACATTTAATCAGGCTAGGTTCAAGGTGTTAGTTTTGGTGTATAAAGCCATATACAGTTTGGGACTAGGAAACCTGAAAAATCATCTGTCCCCTTATTAGGGATGGAAAGATCTGTCAATTTTGGTTCTCTGATTTTTTCATTTTTCCAGTCTTAAATCCAGTTCTCCACATTTCTGCAGCAATCTGTGATTTTTTCAAAAATCGTCATGAAATTCTCCAGCAATTTCTCCTAACAAACCCAGTGCACATAGATGAGCATGTGAGGAATGGGATCATGGTAGCAAGCCTCACCCCACCCCACCCCACCATCATGTGTAAGTTTGCACATCTGCAACTTGCCTACATGAGTACAATGTAATGCATGCATGTAGGCATGTATACATAATTTCAGACTGCATTTTTAGCAGGGTCTTCAACCACATGTATAAGTCTATATGTGTACATTTTGTATGCATGTAGGCACATTGCAGATGTGCAAATGTATGGGGGTACAGTGGGGTAGGAATCACCATGATCCCACTCTAAGGATGGAAAGATCTGTTAATTTCAGTTCTCTGTTTCTCTTTTTTCCAATCTTAAATTCAGTTCACATTTCTGCAGCAATTTGCAATTTTTATTTTTAAAAAATCCTCATGAAAATTCGTGAACACTTTAGTGCAAATTTCTCCTAATAAACACATTTTTGTAGGCAATCTTGACTGATGTACACATTTATCTAGCAATTTCTCCTCTTATAATGAATTTCTGTACGTTATTTTCACATATATTCATTTTTATGCACTCTTTCCTCTAATATATGTATGCATTTTTATAAACATTGCCTGGGAAACTATGTTACTATGTTAGTGGTAAAACCCACTGGATTAATGAGGTGTCTAGGAAGTGTGCATTGGATTGGAGCTTCTATCTAGTTTTAATTGTTTGATCCCCAGCATCATACTATGCTATTTGTGTTGCATTTGATTAAGGTGTTTTTCCTTTTATGTAAATGAATTTTGTAAAGTTATTTCTCATAGGCAAAACAAACATTTGTCCCATATTCTATTTGAAGCTGACTCACTGGGAAAAGCTACTATGACAGTGCCCTTAATATACATCTGTGCCACATCATATACCTGTCTCTTGTTGAAATGGAATTATATTCACTAATATGCAAAAAAAACCCTTGTGGTTTAAGAATGTACCTATAGCCAACAGATATTTCTATCAAACTTTAAAAAGCAGGGAATTGGGCAGCTATAATGAATGCACCAGGGAAGCAGGAGACCTGACCTCATCTCTGAGATATTGTACTGCCCTACCACTCACCATATGCTCAGAGTCACATGTTACCAAATTCTTCCATGCTACACAGGAAGTGGATTGGACTCTTGGCTATAGGTACGTTCTTAAACCGCAAGGGGTTTTTTGGCTATTAGTGAATGGGAAAACGGTTATTTTTATTCCCTAAATGAGAGATTTCAGATATGGGGGGAATGTAACATTAAGAAATAGAAGGTTACTGTTACTCATAAATCATGGAATACTAGGAAAAACAATCTATTTACTCATAGCCTTGTTTATATCTGCAAAAGAAGTTGTTGCTACATATTTTCATTGCTCTAGAGGCCTATTAATCATGTACAAGGCCTCATAACAAAACTAGTACAGTCACTCAGCTTTGTGGAATATTAGAATCCTAATGAAGTTCTAAACAAACTTAGATTAAATTCACTAATAGGTAAAAAACTTTGCAGTTTAAGAACGTAGTTATAGCCAACAGATATTTCTATCAAACTTTAAAAAGCAGGGAAATTCAGCAGCTGTAGTGAATGCACCAGGGGAGCAGGAGACCTGACCTCCTTTCTCAGATATTGTACTGCCCTACAAATTTGTCAAAATGCAAACACAATTTGGGTTGGTCTTTCACAGTCCAATCCACTTACTGTGTAGCTTGGAATAAATTGGTAACGTGTGCCTCTGAGCATATGGTGAGTGGTGGCAAATAATAGAAGTAAGACTTGTTTTAACAGGGAAGAAGCAACAATATTAAGACAGTTGAAACACTTCAGATATTCACTTTGAAAGTGTTTGATGTACTTTGCAATTTTAGTGAAGTCTCCTATGGTAAATTATTCTCTTTTGCTTCTGTTTCTGTGAAGATGTGAAGTACAGTAACACTTTGCATAATTTACACTAAAAAAAACTCCAAAAACAATTGTGGGAATAATGACACTGACTATTCTGCAGAATGATCTCCAGTGGACATGAGGAATGTCTCAGTTTGCACAAGATAAAACAGTGGAAAGTGAAATGTATTCTAGCAAATTTCTAGGTATGCTCTATGTTTTTAACTGACTATGCCCACACTTCCTTAAGTGGAGTGGTTTAACCATAGCAGGCTGAACAAATGCATCTTAGGCCGGCCAAGTTTGTTTTTGCAACAGCTAGATTCATTACTTAAGTAGCAACATATTGTAATCTAATTTTACATCAAAGCTGCAGTTTCAGATCCAAAATAGAAATGCTCAGAGGCACATGTTACCAAATTCTTCCAAGTTACACAGGAAGTAGCTTTTTACAAATTTGCATTTTTACAAATTTGTAGGACAATACAATGTCTCAGAGAGGAGGTCAGGTCTCCTGCACCCCTGGCGCATTCACTATAGCTCTCCAATTTCTCTGCTTTTTAAATTTTGATAGAAATATCTGCAAGGTTGTTTTTCTTTTTGCTTATTAGTGCATTTCTCTGCTTTTTAATATGGGAGGTTAGAAATGGGATCCTGTGCAAGTTTGCTGAGAATGGACCAATCATTTGTATGCTAATTGAGTGCAATGGGATTTAGCCACCTGCAATCATGCTTAGGATAGATGAGACTGACCATGGGGAAGGATAAGGGAGGGGGAGGGAGGGCAGGGGGAAGGGGAGGGAGGGAATGAGAGGGGCAGAGGGGAGGAGGGAGATAGGAGCAGATGGGAGGGGGGGAGGGCAGGCTTGATTATTTGAATGCTTATTGAGTTCAGTGGGATTTACTCCCATGCAGTCATGCTTAGGATAGGTGAAACTGACCACAGGGAAGGAAGAAAAAGGGAGGGAGGGCTGGAGTGGGGAGGGAGGGAGGGAGAAGGAGAGAGGGGCGGGGAGATGGTGAGGGGGGAGGAGGGGAGGTAGAAGAAGGGGGAAGGGATGGGAAAACTAGATTTGAACATTTGCATGCTTATTGAGTTCAATGGGATATACTCCTGTGCAATCATGCTTAGGATAGGTGAAACTGACCTGAGAGAGGGGGGAGAAGGAGAGGGGAGGGGAGGGGAGGAGATTGAGTGGGTGAGTACTGGGCAGAAGGAAAGCCCCTTTCTTTTCCAAAAGGAAAACATTGTGAACAGTATCATTATTTTTCGGTGTTACCCACAACTTTTTATTCTATAGCAGACACATATAGTCTCCCATCCACATTGAAATCAAAGCAATCCCTGGTCACATCCACCACAGATATTTATTCCACTTTAAACACTTCCACTTTAAGAATCCTCAGAAGTGTAGTTTGTGAAGCGTCCTAAGGGTTTCTAGGATATGCCTTATTCCCCTCAGAGAGGTGCAGTCACCAGAATTCTCTGGGAAGATGGGCTGACTGTTAAACCACTGTTCAGGCCACTGGAGCTCTGTCAGGGGAATAGTAGTCTCCTAACAACTCTCAGCACCCTTTACAAATTACACTTTCTGGGATTCTTTGGGGGAATTCTTTGTCTGGCATGGGTGTGGCCCCTTGATTAGCCAAGCCAAACAGCTCTTAGTCTGGCTTTTAGAACATTGACAGTTGGTTCTTACTGAGCATGCCTGCGTTATCACAGACTCCAATGTTGATTTTCTTAAATTAATTAAAAATCAACCATGCATTTTTTTTAAAAAAAAATTAAACTGCAGAAGATGAAGGTCAGAGTATGGGACAAGGTCAGTAATAGAATCACAGGTACTCTGTGAACCAGGCTGATTTTTTTATTAATTTCAACAAATTATGAGACTACTGACAGAAAAAAGTCCAACAGGGGTCTGGATTTTTTTACTCTTGTTTTAGACTTTGACCTCTGAATTCGCTCTCAGTGTTTTGTGTATCGGCATGAAAATGTAAAGGGTTGTTAAGCAAGCATTTCTGAGTTCAGGACTATAGGTTTTGTAAGATTTTGTTTTGAAATGAGAAGCAGCAGAATGGCCTGGGGAGATATTTTCTATTTAACATTGCAGAATGCAAAAACTCCATGCTGGCTATAGTATACAGCCACTCTTGTGGCTGTAAAATTAGTTGGGTGGAAGCAGGGTGTGAGAGTTAGAGAAGAAAAAGGAAATCCCCACAGGTTTCACTAATGTATGCACAATGTACATTAAAAAAAAGACATTTGAACTTAGGCAGCTGAATTAAAGAGACTTGCCCAGAAAGTTCACTATTGCCTGAAAGTATCATTTAACTTCATTTCTGTTCCAAGGGCAATCCTATCCTTGCCTAACTTAGCACAGTGCTAGAGGACCTGTTTTGCATGTGGAACGAGGGTGCTGAACCTCAGACCTAAGGTTCAAAAGCTTCTCTATCCTGCCTTCAAGATATTCCCAGGATGTGTCCACTCCTCAGGCCACACCCCTTTCTCCAGACCAAACCCCTCATTTGCCCTGCTCTGAGCCCTTCTTGAGTGGTTTTGCCTGGCTGGAATTTTTCCTTGAATTGTGATCAACCTTCTTGCTCATCTGAATGGAGAACAGAAAGGAGTGTGCAAGTGTGTGTCAAAACTAGCATATTTTATTTTACTTTATTTTATTTATTAAATTTATATCCTGCCCTTCCTCCAAGGAGCCCAGGATGGCAGTGCCTTTTTCCAGCTCTGACTGGTACACCAGCTATGGCCTCTTTGGGACAGAAATTACTTGGCCACTCTATTCCATCATGCTCTGGTAACTTCTAGACTGAATTATTGTAATGGGACTTCCCTTGAAGGCAACTTGGAAGCGTCTATTGATCCAAAATGCAGTGGCCAGATGGGGTTGCATTTAGAGCTCATCTAACCCATTTTGAAACAGCCACATTGGTTGCCAGTTTGTTTCCAATTCAGAGTGCTCATGTTAGTGTTTAAAGCCCTAAATGCCTTAGTTCCCAAATATCTGAAAAGCTACCTTCTTCCCTATAGACCCTCTCAGGTGTTATGATCAGCAGAGGAATCTCTGTTGATAGTTCTGCCACCACCAGAAGCTAAGGGGGGTGGTGACCTAGGCAATGACATTCTCTGTGGCAGCCCCTAAGTTGTGGAACTCCCCACAGAGGTGTGTCTGGCACCAACACAAAACAGTTTTGTTGAATGCTGAAGAGACACCTCATTACCCTGGCCTTTGACACTTGTGATGTATATTTTTAGGACCCACCCTACTCTTGTGATTTGTTTTAAACTGTTTTAATGTATTTTAAATTGTTGTGGCTTGCTATGGGACCTGAAAACAAAGGGCAGGTAATGAATCATCGTCATATTTGTTGCTCTGCCTATATTTGTCTCTGGACACATGCAACATTGGCATGTCGTCCCTGGAAGGTTACCCAGAAGAAAATGGTATGGCATCCAGCGAACATCTTAACAATTGAGTAGGTGTCTATGAGGGAGAGAGCAGCATGTATTTCAAATATTCAGGAAGTTATGTTCTGTCCGACCAGTCTCACTATCAGGTTTTCAAAGGCAGCCCTGCATACAACACATTGCAGTAGTCTAATCCAGATGTTACTCAAGCATGGGTAGCACTAGCCCACTGGCCAGACTATTAATTTATTATATCTATAGCCCACCTTTCTTCCACGATGGAACTAAGCCCATCCCTTTTTAGCTTCAGCAGGACTTGGCTTGGTTTCACACCATGACCCTGGACCAAAATAATCAAATACACTGAATTCAGTACGTGTATAAACTCAGCATATTGGCCCAAGGGTATGGTATGACAGCATATGATGTAGCAACCTTGCTGAAGCTTATCAGGTTTTGATCTAGTTCCATCATGAAAGAAAAGTGTGCTATAGATATAACACACACACACACACACAAAATATTTATATCTATATATATCTATAGAAATTATCTTAATTCATGTGCTTGGAGTGGGGTTTGATGCTTCATTGCACAACTCTCTCCATGCCTTAGAATCCCATAACTTTGCTTTCCCCCATCTTGTGTTTGCGGGAAGGGGTATATTGGTCACTTTGGAACAGGTCAACTAGCCAACTGATATTTATATGTTTTGCAGTTTGAGGACATGGTGGAACAAATTTGCAGAGCAGTGGTATGTCATCCAGACAAAATATAGTAGAAGTGGTTTGGACATGAGATTGCCTGTGGCTAGAAATCTATAAGGTTGCCAGATGGATCATTCAGAGTGAAGGTGAACAACTGAACACATCACAATTGTGTATTGCCTCTTTACCAAGCCCAGAAGGCCTTGACATGCCCATGGGACACAGCCGTGTGAAACAAATGCATGGAGGAGTTTCAGCTTTTCAGTGGAAATCTGACTCAGTGATTGGTCTCTTGTGAAGCTTAACAGTCTTAGGTCCAGAGGTGTTAGCATCTGGACACAGTCCATGTCAAGTTATTCTTGGTATTTCATCAGTCTAAATTTTTCACCCTTGACTTTCCAGTGGGTTGTAGTAAATAAATAGTTATCAGAAGAAATTTAGTGCATATTGCATCTCTCACTAAGTAACAGCACAACATGTCCAGCTGACTGATCTTGGGACTGTATTAACTATTTGAAAATGGAAATCAGTGCAATACTAAGTATCCCTCTTGTCAATAAAAGCATATTCAGGGCCCAAAACAAGCGACTACAGCACAGGACAACATTTAATACCCAGAAGGCACCACTTTTATAATGCAATTGCTGGCATTACTATTTCTGGTCATTTGTAATGTGGACAGAGAGTAATGCCTGCAGATCAGAGGCCTGGAAGTATTATGTGGGGCTCAGGAACAGCCATCGTCACAGAAATGTCTTGTTGGGGCCATGTAACATGGCTTGTTCTTGAACAGTCTGGACAGCTTTGCTGTAGACTCCAGGCATGTGAACCTGAGACTAAGCAAGCCTCTTGGCAGATATAATGAACTGGTCAGCAGCCCTGATGACTTATTTACAATATCAGTCATACTGAAATAACCTTTTTAACTCACTCAGCTCTAATTTGTTGGCATACTTTACTAGCTAATCAAAGGCTGGAATGAGTTTAAAGAGAGAAAGATGTGTGCTGAATGACCCTAATGTGGTTGGTGCTGGGCCAAATCATGATTTATGCTTGTGATGAGTGATTTAGATGAGCTATTGGCCACATGAAAGTTGCAATCTAGACTGAAAGAGAAAGCAGCCAGTCAAGTGCAGAAGAAGTTGTGTAAATCTTTTCTGAAAGGATACCAGCCCTGCACGGTTCTCAGATTAAAGCGACAAAGCTCTCAATTAACCAAACAGGAAAATGCAATTGAAATTCACGCAGTATTGCCATATGCCTCTCATATTTCAGTAGCTTAGTAGACCCTGAATTGCTTGTGTTAACCAAAATGTAAGATTTATTTATTAATTATTTGATTTATACCCCGCCTTTCCTCCCAGCAGGAGTGGCAAAGAAAAGCACTAAAAACACTTTAAAACACCATAAAAACAGACTTTAAAATACATTAAAACAAAACATCTTTAAAAACATTTTTAAAAGCTTTCAAGACATCTTTTTTTAAAAAAAATGTTAAAAACATATTGTTTAAAGAAAAAAGGTTTAAAAACATATTAAAAAGCAATTCCAACACAGACGCAGACTGGGATAAGGTCTCTACTTAAAAGGTTTGTTGATTGCCCATAAAGAACATACACCTATAGTTCATGTGGGTACTGACTCCTGACTGGTAATATATGGACATTAAATATGAATCAAGTTACTTCAGAGATAGGTACTTCAAGATACTTCAGACACACACACATATATAGAAGTGTGCATAAGATTTTTCAGGAGGCAAATCCCATAGCTAGTTCATATTAAAATTTGAGATTCATGGCTGTTCATTTGATTATGAGTTACAGTTGAGACATTGGCAATAGTGCCCAGAGGGAAGTGCACAGAAACAATGCAGAAGGGAACATTACATAAATGTTGTTCTAGCTTCTAAAGAGTCTTTATTTATTCTCTCTATTTTTCTTTAACTGCATTGCCTTCTGATTGTTAGGGAAAATTTTAAAATTGTCCAGTCGTACCTAAGATATGAAAGATGAAATATTTTTGATGAAATAAAGCAAGAGAGAAGAGGCAGTAGGAATGGGAAATTTTACCTCTCTAATCACTGACCATATGGAGTCCCCCTCACCCATAAGGGCTTTCCCATTAATTTAAATAGGAATAGCATCTCTGCTAGTAGAGAAGAAACCACATGAAGAGTTACTAATGTCATTGTAATGAATGGGAAGCTGTAATAGACACAAACTCCATAAAAATGTCACCACATGGGTATCTAGAGCAACACTACAGTTTATTTTTATGAAGAATATAAAGTCCTTAGTAGTTAGAATTAGAAAAATATTAATCTTAAAAACAATTATTTAGATAATGCATTTTAAAGATTACACTTAAAGGAATTAGAGCTGTGCCTGACACCTGAACAATTATATAGGATTTACTATAATTTGACCTGTTGGACCTTTTAATAGACACAAAGAAATTTTCCAATAAGAACCAAATAGATAAGTCTTTTGTATAATTGGTCTGGTGCAAGTATGCAATGAACAACATTTGATGCTAGTTATGTTTTTAACTATCATATTTTATAGAAGATAATTTAACATTTATGTGTTTGTAGATTGCTTTCTTTAAAATTTTGGATGTTTGTTTTATTGGAACATCTCAACTGTAGATGAGGGTATTTATGTTTTTTTACCTTACTGTTGAAGGTTTTTTTTTTAATGCATTTTAAAGATTACACTGAAAGGAATTAAAGCTATGCCTGAGACCTGCACTACAGATGATAAATGATCAGACTAGGAAAAAGAGAGGATGGAGCGGATGCTATAGTGTATGAAAACAAATGAAAATATGGATTTAATAACTGTAGAAACTACTGAAATATTTTTTCTCTGAGAAAGATGTCAATGAGTATATACAGAAGGAGTGTTCTTCCTTCAAAATGGTTTCATCTCAAACTGATCAATTACTAATATTCTTAGGACCTGTTTATTAATATCTCTTCTTAGGATCTCTTTATCAATAGCCAAGTATAGCCAAGTTTGCAAAGCAAATCCTCCCCAACAGATTCACAGGTGAACAAGGGCTTAAAAGAAATGCATGCTGATCAGAAATAGGACCCAGAGTTACAGTGAGAGGTTGTGAAACTGGATGTGCTACTACTTGATTAGAAAAGCGTACTGCATTTACAATGTCAGCAGAGAGAGGGACAAATGCAAAATCCTGAGCCTTTAAAGTGGAGTGGCTTGCTCCAGTGTCCACTAAGCATTTAGTAATTTTTCCCTTGATAAGACAAGAAACATATAGACCATCTTATTTGATAGGAAGGAGGGGCACATTAATGAAGTTACTTTGCCTCAGGCTGTCCTAGTATGAGGATTCCTCTTTCAGAGAAGGAAACTGGGGGAGAGGAGGTGGTGGGCTAAATGCCGTTACAGACTGGCCAGGTCTGTTTGGGCATTGTGCCCTTTGATGGCGAACTGACCACAAAATGGCAAACAGTATTATCCTGGGGCTGAAAAACACTCCATGCCACGACCTCGTCCCTGTCCTTTTAACTTTTCCTGGGCTCGCTCTCTCCCTTGCCCTCAACCAGAGTCAAAATGCTAAGCTTGAAGTGTCATAAGTTTAGTTTTTACAAAGTCCTTTTTTTCTTGGCTGGCAATGCAATGGTTCGCTATCATTATTAGCACTTGAAGTGGTTTCATTTGCCAGCCTACAGAAATAGAATGCAATTGTTCCTGAAGTTTTGGGAGAAGTCCCGGAACAAAGGCTGCAGCCACTGCTGTAGGAGCATTTCCTAGGGCATCATCAATGCCTGAATGTCTCTCGAAAACTTGCTTTAGATGGTCCATGTAACCAGCTGGGGCTTCTCCTTTATTTTGTTCATAATTATCAGTCTTGGACCAGTCTATTTTCCTAGGAAGTTTCTCCCGTGGGTCACTAAGATCACTTCAGTGTGGCTCCTGGTGTGGCCCCTCAACTCCCTTTGTGAGCCTCTGTCCAACCTCATCAGGCATAATCACTCTCAGCAATTAACTAAGGTATGCCCAAACATTAATGCTTCTAGTTTTAAACAATTTTGCAGTGCTGTCCTTATCTCTAATTAACATCCAAATTCAAGAATTTAGAAAGTAAAATACTAAAAGAAAAAGACTAGAAAAAACTTCACAGTAAAAATGAAGCCTCTCCTTACAAGGTGCTGAAAGGAAAAATCCATCTGTTGGAAGGAAAAGAAGGGGAAAAAAGAAGGGGGAGGAGAAAAACCTCCCTTAGGCACCGGTGATAAAAACATTAAAACATTTTGTAGCTACATAGCAAGACAGATGTAAACTTTAATAAGACATTAACAACCCCCCAAAATCCTCTTTGTTGTTTATGGCTTGACTGGAAAGGGTTAACAGGCAACACAGTTTATGAAGATTGCATTTTCTGAAAATGCAGGTATACGTGTGAGTACAGACTTCCAATATTACAATGCATACAGATCTCACCCCCAAAATGACAAATTCTAGTTTTCTGGGGTTTTAGGAGTATAAGTCTCTGGCCATGCACAGAGTGATACACATTAAAAGTTGCTTTGGAATTCCCATATTATGGTGCCAGAAGGCTCACCTGTACTTCTAAGACTAGCCCAATGCAGAACTTTTTTTTAATTTATCAATTTTTTTCTTTTCAAAACCAATTAAAAATAAAAATACAACCATGCTGTTTTGAAATAGGCTGAGGAAAGGAGGGGTGGAATAATGTTCCCAGCGCTGAAGTATGCTTTTGCAGTTATTTACTGATCTCAAGCCTCCTCCAGAGAACGGGAAAAGAGGAGGAGTTGACCTGTAGGCATTAACCCGTTCTCTTGCCATCTCCCTCTTAGTTAATACGTTTGCCCACAAAACATTGCTCAACCCAAACCTTTGTTACCTGCACAGTAGGAAAAGCTGAAAAATAGTTACATTTCCTAATCCCTCAGCTCAGCTCTCCAACCTTCTCTACACACCTTCTTCATGATATACTATACCCCAACCATTTGTAACCTCAGCTTCCCCTTCTCTGTAATGGGCACATGGGGCTTTATTTAGAAAATACCTAGCTTTTGCACCAACTGATGCCTTAGCAATTGCCCTTCTATTCTTCATAGGAAATGTTTTAACATAGTTCCCTGATCTCTAAATCCAACTACCTTTACACATGCTCTCACCTTCCGCTGTGTTCTTAACCGTCTAGGTAAACCTAATAATAATAATAATAATAAAATTTTATTTAGCAGACGCCCATCTGTCCGACTAAACGGACACTCTGGGCGACGTACAATATAAAATACAATATAAAATACAATCTCCTCATATACATAATCATCACATTATTAATATCATAACATCTCATCTAAAGACCATCTTACGTTAATACAGTGTAAAACCTAACCCACCCCAGAGATCCCATAGGCCTGCCTGAAGAGCCAGGTCTTCAAGGCTCGGCGAAAAGTCAACAGGGAGGGGGCATGCCGAAGGTCAAAGGGAAGTAAGTTCCAGAGGGTGGGGGCCACGATCGAAAAAGCCCTCTCCCTGGTCCGCACCAACCTAGTTGTCTTATTCGGTGGGACCGAGAGAAGGTCCTGTGAGGCTGATCTTGTTTGGCGGCATATTTGGTGATACTGGAGGCGCTCCTTCAGATAAACTGGGCCGGAACCGTATAGGGTTTTAAAGGTTAAAACTAACACCTTGAATTGGGCCCGGTATACAACTGGCAACCAGTGTAATGGGGTGATATGATCGCGGCGGCGAGTCTGCTTTATTAAGCGTGCCGCCGCATTTTGTACCAGCTGGAGTTTCCGGACCGTCTTCAATAGTAACCCCACGTAGAGCGCATTACAGTAGTCTAGTCGAGAGGAGATCAGGGCATGTATCACTCGTGGGAGCAGATGTATGGGAAGATAGGGTCGCAGCCTCTATGTTTTATTCCCGAATCAGACAGCAAAAGAACTTTCTCATAGCATTATTTAGGCAATACTTCATTTCAATTTCAATGAAAAAATCTATAACATTTTCTTCTTTAGCTTTCCTGGGAGTCCTTAAGACTCCTTACCCAGGATTCATGTAATCTCTTACTAGTTTCTTCATACAAATAAAAAATAAGCATTCCATTGAGTCTGAGGTATTTTGCTGCCCCAGACTCATGGGCTCCATGGAGGTGTACAATTTTATCTATATCAAAGTTCTCTCCAGGAACTGCAAATCTACTGTCTCTAGTGTAGAAATTCCACTGTGCCAAAATTCTACAACTTCAGTGTCAATGATTATACATGTAGAAGGCAGGTGTTCCCTTTTTAGGGACTGGTACAGATTCTGCACCCCCCTTTTCTTGGTTCACACAGGGAAAAGGTCCACTGGATCATGAAGTTCAGCCCTTAAGCCTAGTCCCAGACCTGGTCAGTGGCTCATATATAGAGGGAAAAACTCATTCACACCTGTAACTCAATTCACACAGGTCTTTCACACAAGGAAAGGCTGATTTCAAAAGTCCAGTCTGATAGTGGGATCTGCTAATGGCACAGCAATGGCCACCTAATGCCCAGAGGCAAGACTGTGTGATGGTGGCTTGATATGCATTTATTTCCCCACTGTTAGATCTGGCTGATAAACCCGGGAAAATGGGAAAGGGAAAAGTCTCCTGCACTTGATTCCTCAGGAGATTCCTCAATTCACACAAGAGCACAGGGCTCATTAACTCAGTTCACACTAGAGCACGCAGCTCATACTCAGTTCATACAAGATCCATTCGCTAACACCCTTTTCAATCCATCTCTTAATCTCCCTTCCAAAAAATACTTTTAGACTACTTACTTGGTGTTCTAACAGATCTGGCAGCAAAAAGATTGGATAGTGCTGCCGCAACAAGAGATGGCTAGGCAATCCCCCACTGACAATCCTCACCAGAGATTTTTAATAAAGTATTTTACCTTTTTTTTTTATGGTGCCAGGAAGTCAGTGGTGGACAGCCTAGTCAGCTTCTCCAGGGAATGTGACTATCGAAGTCACAGCACCAAACAAGCTTCCCGTTGCGTTTAGTTAAGATGAGTCAGACACCTTTATTTTGTTTCATACAGCTGTATGTAGAGAACTTGGAAGTTCCAATCTTCTCTCCCTTTATTTTCTTACAGAACATATTTATACCATTCCCCAAAAGTGCATGTAACAGATTGCAATATGTCATCATTTTAAAATGTCATTCCAGCCTGTCATCTTGACCTGTTCTACTGTCTTCTCCTAAAGCAGAAAACACAGCACACAGAAAATTAAACATTAATCAGGGTGACCATTTTTCGGACTAAAGTCTAAGGATTGCCTATACATGGCTTGCAATGTTTTCCTAACCTGTTTACACTTCTTGTTCACCCTCCTTGCAGTTTCAGCATAAGCATTTTCCTAGGAACATCTTTGTGGTTTCTCTTTAATATATCAAACGGAGCCATTCTATGTGCCATTCTTTGCTTTCAAAATTCACAATTCAGAATCAAAGCTAGGAAATCTGAAACGTTTGCTGCTTCCACATACCCAAAGATTGATAATGCACATCTCCTTCTCTGCCCCCATGGAACCAGATGGATGGAGGAAATCCTCTACCCTCTGCTGAGTCTACAGCAAACAGAGGTAAGAAGAGAGACACATCACATACTAGATAGGATAGAGTTTGGCCTCCATCCATAACTTCCCCAGTTCTGATCATTACTCTGTTTCTTTTCTTTCATATAATCTTTCTGTTTTAATGATATTCCGCTTCTAATTCAGGAACTGACTGCATAATTCAGGGCATAAATCATGAATTTTAGAAGCATTTACATTCTTCAAACATTATGCCTGCACATGGGCATTTGGGGCTGCTGCTGGTGCGTAGACATGCCTGCTAGGTGTTATCTTGTTCCAAATTGAATGTAGGGGTATGTTTGGGACATTATTGTCTAATCTGCACCAAACAAGAGGTAATTTGCTTTAATGTATAAAAGCATTCAATTTTAAAGGGGAAAAATAAGTTAAAGCTGCAATCCTATACCCATTTACCTAGGAGTAAACCTCAGTGAACTCAATGAAGCTTATTTTTTTTATAGAAATGAATAGAATTGCACTGTTAAATTCACAGTCTGTTCATTCAAGTTATCTCTCATATACTTACAGATATGTAGTAGGTTTTGGGGGGGGAAACAAATGTGTTACTCTTTGACATGAATGTGGGCAATAAAATCTTTTTCAGATGTTTAAACTATTAATATTTTACAACCCTTCTTATTATGGTTTCTCCTGAAAGACAGGTAATTCCATTTAATTGCAGGTGGGAAAGGACTTTCCATTGTTCCTTTTCTTGTATGGTGAGTGTTGCACTTCAGGACAATGCTGTAAAAGTAAACTGTGAATGAAATAGTAGAATACACACACACTGGCAACCCTGTGGATTCTGGGAAATTCTGGGGGAAAAAACATAGATAACATCTGGGTATTTACTAATCTGCATGTATGAGTACAGCTGGCCCTTTTAGGTGTCATTTTAATGCTTTCTTAGGGGTAGTAAGATATATAAAATATTTGAACAGAGCACATGTAATGGGCATAGACACACATACATGATTAATCAGAGAAGGATTATTTTTATTATGCTTCCTAGTACTGTTACAGAGGTTAGCTTGAATTTGGCAGATGAAATCAAAAAGAGAGGAGATAAAAATGTGTGATTTAGAAAGCATTGAGTCTAGACCAGTGGTTCCCAACCTGGGGGATGGGACCCCCAGGGGGCCCCGCGAAGTAATCCAGAGGGGGCCGTGAACAGTAAAAAAAATGAATTATTTATTAATTTTTTAAAAAAGTCTTCACTCCCTCGACACTGTCTGCTTTCCACTGCCGCTGCAGATGACACCTCCCCCTTGCTCCAAACAAGAGGGGAGGCCTTTTGCTGAAGCACCAGAGTGTCTTTCAGGTGCACTAAGGGCAGGCATCTGCCTATAAAATACAAGGCAGATGCCAAAGGAGGCTGAGGGTGGGGCTACCAGGAAGAAGAGGGGATTACTATCACTGATTCCCGTCTCCTTGCACTGCCGCTACTGACAACACCCTTACTTAGAATGAGAGGAGAGGGCTTTTTGTGAAGCAAAAAGAAGCAAGGCTGCGCAGAAAGGCTGCTTTCCCCCTTCCTTCCTGGCAGCCAGCCTGCCTCCCTGGGGGGAGGGGGTCATGATTTTTTTTCAGCTTATAAAGGGGGTCCCGTGCTCATAAAGGTTGGGAACCACTGGTCTAGACTATGAAATAGGAAATGCTTTGTGCATCCATGGTTGAGTTAGATACTATGTATGCTATTAATGTGTAACAGGAGCTTTTAAAAATACCCATCAGGTAAAGCTGCTTACGACAAGATTGGAGAAAGTAATATGATGTGGAAATGTTGGCTAATAGTCCACTCATGCTTAATTGCTGCTACAGCAGTTTCCTCTACTGTTGCTTCTTTCCAACTTATGCCTACATAAAAAGCTCCTGCCCTTTACTTCATGCTCCTCTTTCCTCATACAGACTGCCTCTTCAAGGGCATTCAAAACAGGTTCTCCTTTCTGCTGTTTCTTCATCCTGTGCTGGAACTAAGTTCTGCACTTAAGAAGTGTGTGAGAATAACATTTTCATTGTTATTCCATGCATTTTCATTTAAAAGTTTCATTTGTTTTATTACTCATTTGTCAGAGGTAAATTTGTTTCCTTGCAAACTCAGAACTAGTTCAATTGTTTTCCTCACAACTTTCATTGGTTTACCACTGGTTTAAATACAGCCACTCCACTGCTGCATGTATCTTAAGTGTTTTAGGGTTATATTAGATGTGATATTAAATGCATCTTTCCATTTAACATGGATGTTTTTTAAAGATTCAAATAGCCTCTGGTGTTGAGGGGTCCCTTGATAATTATCAGGATCAGAGCAGGTATGGAAGAATTTAGCTCTGTCTCCCCTGCTACGTTCTTGAGCAAAACCCCTTCTCTGAAGCTATTTGCAG
This sequence comes from Rhineura floridana, assembly GCF_030035675.1. Taxonomy (NCBI): domain Eukaryota; kingdom Metazoa; phylum Chordata; class Lepidosauria; order Squamata; family Rhineuridae; genus Rhineura; species Rhineura floridana. Next base: position 45,603,479 of record NC_084489.1, read on the forward strand.
TGGGAAGAAATGGTGCCAATGGGTGAATTCCTTCTGAATGCACAGGGTATCTTCAATGGAAGGATTTTCCTCAGGATTTCAGAAATGGAGAAAATGGTTAAATTCTCCCCTTCATGCCTGCAGTGATCTTGATCATTATCACACACTTAGCAGCTGCTATTTGCTTTAACTTCATGTATCCTTTGGTCCTTAGAGGCAATTTTAAAAGGTGTACATCTTAGAACTCCTCATTGTTTTCAATGGTAGATGCAGCTTCTCCTGATTTTAAATTCTTTATTTTTTTTAATCCTATTCCCCTCAAAAGACATGATGGGATAAACAGTCCTCATCTTATGTATGGGTATTTTATAAAAAGGTAGACAGACATAGCCTAACTGGTATCTGAATTAACAGAACAACAGAATGGCAAAGCAGAGGTGTTGAGTAGAGAAGGGAGAGTCTTAAGCCAGAGCAGAGTGTAGAGGAACTGAACAGCAAACCAGGCAGAAGCAGGAAGTACTTTTTCATGTAGCTAAGCTATGGAATTTGCTACCACAAGATGTAGTGATGGCTGCCATCTTGGATGGCTTTAAAAGAAGACAAATTCATGGATGGAAAGACAATTGATGGCTACTAGTAATGAAGAGTATGCATTACCTCCAGCATCAGAGGCAGCATGCCTTTGAATGCCAGTTGCTGGTGAACACAAGTGGGGGATGCTGTTATGCTCATGTCCTGCTTGTGGGCTTCCTCTGGTCTGATCCACCAGGGCTCTTCTTAGAGAAAAAGATCTGCTGTTTAGCACTTATAGTCACTGATTTTATCGACTTCCGGTTAAAGATGGAGGCAAGTAACACAGCTTGTTTTATCTCCCTCTCGGCCCTCAGGCGTGCTAATAATTTGTAAATAGTTTGGCTTTTGGTTGTTCATACCATCTGCACCTTCAAATACTCCTCCACATTTCGTTGATACCAGCTAGCTTATCGCCCTAACCAGGACAGCTGTTTCATTTGCTCCCTCGGTCCTGAGGAGTTTTCTTAACCGGCCCCCTGGGAAAAGCCTCTCCCAGACATCAATCATCTCATTACCAGCTCCGATACTAAACAGCAGTTAACGAGGAGAAGACTTGAGGGCAAGAACTAGAAGTAATTTGGCAATGCTTTGAAGGGAGAAATAAAGTCTAGTTATCTCCTTAGTGGCGTGGGAGGACTCCTATACTGACAGCTACTAAAGATAAAGATAGTAGCACACGAAAGAGCTCACTCCTTCCCTTTCCAGCCTGTATTCCACATCGAGTCCTTAACATCAGACTTTCAAGCCCAATATTCCCATGGTATTAACAAGGAAAAGATATAAAGAACTAGGCATAACGCCACAAATTGATGAGGCTCCTTTAACTGGTCAGCAGGCAAAGATTACACAATTTTTCCTGCCTAAGTTGAACGTCAGCCAGCCTCATGAGGATCCCCAGGAGTTGCTCTCGCCTCCGGTTTCCATTCTCGACTGGTCTTTAGACCATATAAGTGACATTTATGGGCCAAGAGAAGACCCTTCCTCCTTAAATTTAGCCAAGGAATTAGCGATTGCAGATCATCAGTCCTCCCTTCAGCCCAAGGTGAATGATTGCCCTGAGGATCTGATACAAACAAGCCCTGTGCCTGTAAGGAGAAAATCGGATATAGAAACCCCTAAAATTCCTAGAAATATATTAGACTCCCCCTCAGGCACAAATAATAATCCCCTAGTGGGATGGACCTTTTTGATCCTCGAGGAAATTGAACTTATTAAAACCTTTCTTTCCGAATGCAATGGTCTGCTGAACACTCTGGTGACCATTGCTAGGAAGTTAAACCGAGGGAATGGTGATAAAGAGGAGGAACCCATTAATGTAAACCCAGGAAAAATGACCCCTAAGCCTACCAAAATGACTAATCAGCACCTTCAGATACGGAAAGGGGCACCCAAGCATAAAACCATTGCTGGATGGCGAAAGAATGCCTTAAAAAAAAACAAAGAATATCAAAAATTTCAAACCTCCTCGGTATAAGAAACTGAATTATAACCCACTCTTCAAACTGCTTAACTCCTTATCCTCTCAGACCTCCGAGCTTCATCTAGCAGAGAACCCTACAGGGCCAGTAAAGGGAAAGGCGATAGTTGAGATCACTCCCTCAAACCCATTTACACAAGTGACTGGTCCTCCCTCTTCACCATCTGATCACCCTTTGCAATGCCAACAGGGTCACCGCTTTCCTTTTCCCACCGAATTACAAAAGACGGACGTCCAGAGTCATCCAATCAAAGCATATTGGAACCTGGTTTTGAACCAGAATAAGCTGGCTCTTCTTAACTATACAAAGCCGCCAGGTTTCCAATCGCAATGTTACCGGAAACTTCAGCTTCTGGATGTATTGGAACCGTTCCTGCCTGGCCAGATTCGCATTCCAGATATTAACCACATTGATTACCTTTTCAACAACTACAAGACCGCACGCACCATTGTCTCCTTCACGAAGCCAACCCTTGCTAGAATGGTCTATGACAACAGGGATGGTTTAGCCGGAACTGGAATTTTAATTTCAAGACTCTTCAAGAATGTGGCACCCCCACAACCTCTAGGATCCATCTGTCCAGCTCCACCTATCTGCAAGCGAGGAATAGCCCCCCTTCTTTTTAGAACCCAGGCATGTTCTACAACTCCTACAGTTCCAGCTCTTCACACCATTCTCCCGCAGGAAGGCCAAGATCTCCCTACAGCTTTTCTGGACGAGCCTCTTGAACTGGAAGAAACCCAGTTGATAGAATCCTTTTGTGGTCTACCCAAGGATGAGCAGAGCGCAATAGTACATAGATTGGATTGCCTGAAAACGCTACTGAGCAACCTGCAAGCTGGAAATCCCAACTCGCTCACAAATGGAGGGTCGCCACACCATAACAGGCCGGCAGTCCTGGCTGCCCAACCAACTCAGACCCTTCATCCTCTCAGCTTAACTTCCCTTAAGTGCGCCACTCATCAAGTAACAGCTGAAATAAACCTGACTTCTTTCACCAATGCAGCTCAAAGCGAGGGAAATATGGCTATTTTCAGGCACCCAGGATGTGGGACCAAGCCCCTCGACGGCCCCTCCTGGACGGAAATGCGTCATCTGGACACTGCGGAACTGGGATCCCCTGGGAAGACTCTGTGCCTACCTAGTACCTTGGCCTGTTATGATGGCCCAATATCATCAAATGTTAGCACCCAGAATTTGGACACAGAGCTAATCACAGTCCTGGGAAATCCTATGGAATGACGGGATCAAAACCCTAATGGCACTGATTTTATCTTTTGTATTTTTATATATTCTTAAACACCTCTCCTAGATAGTTTATATTAAACTTTTGATACATTCCCAAAATACAGTAAAATAAAGGGAACCCACAGATGAAGAAAAAATGAGCATAGACAATGAAACATGTGCCACCCTCTTTTATAAGCCTCCTCCCCTTTCTTGCTGTGGCCACTGGGATTGAAATATTCTCTGAAGGGCAATGTGGACAGAAGACATATTAGATTTCTGGAAACTTTCTTAGAGATGTTGCTAAAAATATTTTTGATATAGATTGGACAGCTTTCTAATGGGCCAATGTAATTGCTCTTCTTCACTTTCCCTCTCCCTGTAACCTTTCTATGACCGATGCAGGCTATTCCAGGCCACAGCTCCAGTTCAAATGAATGAGTTCAGAATGAAATTAACAAGATATCAATGGAAAATTCATTCAGAACTCATTCCCATTCTTTTTCACAACTAAAACAAACGAAACAAATGGATTTCACACATTCACTTTTTAATTTTTTTTTCCTATTTAGCCTGCTGTTAGCAATAAGCAAGTATTAAGAGGAGGAGAATTCTATATTCTTTTGAGAAAGCCCATCAGTCTAGATTGTGAATGTTCCTACAGTCATCCCTGGTGACTGCAAGAACCATTATGCTTCCCCTTGGAGCCCTGGAGCCATAAGAAAGCAACTTTTATGTCTCTTTTCTTGGGTGTTTCATCTTGCTAAGGTGACTTGTGCAATGTTCAGACTTATCATTACTGCTGTTAAGCACAACTGATTTGCTGACAGAAACTGCCATTGTCCTTCATGTAATGCCACCTCAAGAGCTGACTTTTGGAAGAACAACAAAAAAGGCACAGCAATAAAGAAGTCCTAAAGAAACTCAACCTGCCTTAAACTTTGTGAGTTTTTCAATTTTATTGCTAAGTATGGAAAACGTAAAGCCCACATTCCTTGGCTTACATGCAAGCTATTTATTATTTTTGGTCAGATGTGCATTTGTGGAAGAAAAAGAAAGGAAACTTGAAAGCCAGCAAATCTGAGTTAACTTACAGACTCATATTTTGTGGGGAGGGGGATTCTTCCTAACAGTCTAAGAAAATTAATTTTCATAAAATGAGGACCATTCTTATGGGTGTACCCAAAGAAAGAGAAAGTTTAGAACAACTCTTAAAAAGGTTCATGCATTCTCACTCTATATCCAAGTATAAGCAAATTTATTCTAGTTCACCTATGGCATGTTGACTTTACTCCTCAACTTATAAAGCTCCTTTGCCTTCAGCTCTGAAAGTTTGTGATTTGTTTCAGCTTGGTAGGTAGTATGCATAAGCATAAAATTGTATATTGTCTTGCACAACAGTTCCTCCATCTGAACAGTTTCCATTAATTGTGAATAAGTCCTCACCTGAACACCAGCACAACCTCACCTGAACACCCAGCACAACTTGTGATCTACCTATGGTAGACAACAAGGAAGTGGCATTTTGTTGTTGTTTACAGTCTTGCAATTTCTGTTACCACCATTTCCAAAATACTGCCATTCCTTATTTATAGTTGGATGTCATTGGGGTGATCTTTTACACACACACACACACACACACACACAATTGAGAGAACTCTGGATTCTTCACTGATGAATACAGGGACATTGTCTGATTCTAGAGAAGTTACAGCAGTGCAAGTAGTTGTGTGCACCAATTCATCTGAAACATGATTTTATTGGGAGGTGCAATGAAGCCAGCCAACATTTCTTGGCAATTCCTTCACCTATTCATGGTAAGTTTTTGTTATTTCCTGTGGATCACACCTTCACCAAAACCATGAAATGTACTTTGTGTGGCATAGCTTTACTGAAACTGGACGAGAAGTTGGTTCAATAGTGACAAAGGGCCAAACTATAAATTATGTGCAAATAAATGTAATGATAGCCTGATAGCCCTTTTTTTGATGAAAAGCAATTGTATCAGGAAGAGATTGGGAGCAGAGCCTGTAACCATGTTCTACCTGCCAATCCCCCACTCCACAGTGCCCCCAAATTGCCCTACCGCCTGTCTACCTTTGCTGTGGCAGGTTTTGGAACTTTGAGTGGGCAATAGTTGGGGGAGATGATTTGGAGTGTAGAAATGACAGGCAGGGGACCAGTAATTCAAAAGTGCAGGGTCTCTTCATGATAGTCACAGTCACACCCTCTCCCCCTGTTTTCTTTTGCTGCTGGGTTGAGAATGATAATGCCTTCCCTCACAACAACAGATGTCCATAGGAACCAATCAGCATGAAAGGGGAGAGTGTTAGCTATTGGAAAGAGTCTTCTCAGTGGCTGACTCACCTCCTTTCATTCTGATTGTCTCCAATCAGCAGGAAAGGACAAGGAAACAAGTTAGAAGACTCTTGTCAGTGGCTAACAGACTGCCCTTTCATGCAGATTAGCTCATGGGACACTGTAGACATAGGGACCCTGCTGGGACCCTGCTTCCAAAAAAGTAAAGGGTCTAAGACCTCATGAGACCCTGGACGACTACACCCCTGCAGGGAAGAATGAAGCATCTCTCCCCCAACCCCGCACAATATCATCTCTCAATCACCATTTCCTGAGTGGCTTACCACCTCCCGCAATATTGTTGGACTACCTAATTGTCATTTAGCTCTTTAGCTGATGGTTTCAAAGATTCCAGCAGAGGCAGAAGAGCTGTCACTTCTATACATGCTGGCTCTAGAACCATTATGACAAATCTTATGAAGCACTAACTCAGCACATCACAGAGCTTGTATCTAAGTTTGTATGTTAGAATGGAGAAAGACTCAAACAATATGATGGGATTTTCTTCTCTTAACAAAACAAAAAAAGCACATGAGCACCTATCTAATGTATAAAATGTAGCAAGTAGATTTACTGCTATTGATTACATGAATGGGTACTTTCTCTAAGTTTACAATAGCCCTATTCAGGAGGGGCGGAGTTGCTGGGAGTTGTAGTCCAAAATATCAGGTTGGGGAAGAGTGCTTTGGACCATCTGATATTTAGCCATGACTGAATATTAGATGATGGCCGATAGACAGTTCATCATGTTTGATTTTGCATGTTGTCTCATGATTTGCCCTACAACGTTGAGAGCTATATTATGTACAATTCTTTCTACACAGAAAGCATTTCCATGTAGATTATCTAATGTGAAAATCCCACGTGACTGTTTTGCTGGGCCTCATATCACAGAGTACATCTATAGTTTTAAACATAACTTGAAATAAAACAAAGTTATTAATGACAAATAAGAAACTGCCTGCTGTCAGATAGGCAGAAAGATGAGAAGACAGGAAATTGAGCAAGTACAAGAAAATAAATATTTAGGAAGTAATATAACAGAGGTAGAACAGACATTAAGGACAGAATGGGGAGGGCCAAATAGACATTTTATAAGAAACAGTATCTGTTTACAGGAGGAAAGTTTCCCACTAAAAAGAAACTTAATCAAAACCTAAATATGGAGTAGAGACCTATATGGATGGGTAATAGATAAAATGGGAAAGGGGGAATGAGGAGTCTTTGAAATGTGCTAAAGTGTAAACTGAGCTGCTAGAAAGAAAGCCTAATGAAGAAATACTGGATGGGACTGGATGAAGAAGGGCTGATGCAAACTGAAAAGTTTTAATCATATATGCTAGTGGGGGAATAGTTCAAGATTATAACTGAAGAGAAAGTAGAAGAGCAAGGAAGACCTATATACATACATACATACATACATACATACATACATATATATGTACGTCTCCACCTTTACTGCTATGTAAAGCAAATGATGAAAGAAAAAAAGGTGGAGACATACGTGGATGGGGAAAGACTTGCAGAAGACAAAAATAACAGAGTTCTTAAAGACGAATCTATGAATGACAGACATACCAGAGAATACTCTGGCACATACTGTCATGTGTGGTGATCTGTATGCAGGTAGGAGTTTATTTTGCTGTACTAAAGTCCCCATTACCTGGGGACAGGTAATGTATCTCTTTGCTTCTTTGAGTTATAAGAGACCTTACAAGCAGGACTGGCCCTACCATTAGCATCAGGCAACAGATATATTTAGAATGAGGAGGAGCGCCATCTTGTCCTTTGCCCCAGGCAGCAAAATGTTTTGGGCCAATCCTGATTAGAAGTCCTGGTAACAGAATCAAGATCCCATGAAAGTTATGGCATGCATACCTATACTGAAATGGCAGAAAAGTTTATTGTGAATGGTAATGATCTAGTATTTATTTATTTATTACATTTATGTCCCACCTTTCCTCCAAGGAGCTCAAGGTGGCATACAAACACGGTGCTCTCTCTTCTAGTGTTATCCTCACAACAATCCTATGAGGTAGGTTAGGCTGCAAGACAGTGACTGGCCCAGGGTCACTCTGAGAGCTTCATGGCTAATTGGGGTAGAACTCTGGTCCAGATTCCAGTCCGATACTTTAACCACTACACCACACTGGCTACTCTGATTTAATCCTCTCACCATCATTACCGTTTATCTATCTATTTTGTTTTGTTTATGCTTCAATTTGTCATCTATTAAAAATGTTGAATATTTCCCTAGCAATTGAAGGACATTATGTATGTTATTAAAAGAAAAAGTCTATCCCTCTATAAAGAATTACAATCTTTTCTATCACTGTACTAGTTAAATTTAAGATCCCATCTGAGTGTTCTGTAATCTAAAGAGGAAACAGTATTGGGAAGTAAGTTTGTATGCTTTTCCATATTTCCTTGTTGTCTCCTTGAGTTAGTTTAATCACAAAAAATGAAAGTTTTACAGAACAAAAGTTATCAAACTTAACTATCACTTGATCACTTATGTACATTTTGTGAAATATATGGAAGTGAGTATGGAGAACAATACATGCTTTACATAATGCTTTCCTTTAACCTCAGGTGTTATATACCATATGTTAATACTTAAAGTATTATGTGGGGAAAGGGAGTGTATTATGGGGCCCTTTCAGTGTTTTTTTCTTTTTCAGCTACACCTACCATTTGGCATAGGATACAGGCAGCAGAGGAAAACTTGAGGGGGTTTGCCTTAGTTGCAACAGCTGCAAAACAGATGGGAAGCTGACATGAAATCTGCCAGAAATCTCCTCTAGGTTTTCCACCCATTTTCTACCAAAGAGAAAACAATCCAGGTGATACTGAATATAGATCCTGAGGTCAAAAAGGGGTGGAATCTCTTGGTCCTGGCTGTTAGAAAACTTCTAGGGGGGAAATCCCAGCAAAACAAAACGTACTGCTTTGGAAATCAGAACAATCTTTACAGAGACAACAAATCTGATGACTATCCTGAGCAACTAGATTTTGACAGAAAACAATGGAGAAGCAGTTGTGCACAATAAAAGACAGTGAAACAAAGGATGGAAACAGTCAGATGTATATAGGAGTTTAAAAATCATACAACTGCTAAATCCACATTTTTCCCATAGCTTGTAACTTCAGAGAATTCTTTGCTGTTCATTACAAAAATCTATTAAATCTTAGACTTTTTGTTGAAAGATCAAAATAAAATGATGATATTGGGATTTGACGATTAACTAAGATAGCCTATGGAGAAAAGTGATCCTGTATGTATACATTAAGGGACAGGTTTGATGTATATTATATACTTATAGCTGATCTGCGACAAATCGGAAGTCAACTATTTTATTTTTATTTTTTTGTTGTATTGTTATGTTTTTTGACTTTGTTTTGTTTGTCTTTTGAAAAATTTGAATAAAAATTATTAAAAAAAACCAAAAATCTATTAATACAAGCAAAATTCTATCATCACTATTTCTGCTAGGGATGTGAACCATATTGTGCTAAAGGGGCTTGTGAGTCTCTACCACAGTGGTTCTCAAACTTTTTTGGTTCGCGGCGCTCTGTAAAACATATAAAAATTTTCTGGCACACTTCGTGTACAAAATTAAAAATATATTAATATATTTTAAACTATGAATAAAAATAACAAACTATAGAAAACTATTACTTACCCTATACAAATGGGTTTCTTCTCATTTTTAAAATATACTTTCATAATATTTGAGGCACACCTAGCCACCTCTTAGGGCGCACCAGTGTGCCTGGGCGCACCGTTTGAGAATCACTGCTCTACAGTATGTACAGTTTTGTCAGTGATCATAGAATCATAGAATAGTAGAGTTGGAAGGGGCCTATAAGGCCATCAAGTCCAACCCCCTGTGCAATGCAGGAATCCAAATCAAAGCATTTCCGACAGATGGCTGTCCAGATGCCTCTTGAATGCCTCCAGTGTCGTAGAGCCCACTACCTCTCTAGTTAATTGATGCCATTGTCGTATGGCTCTAACAGTTAGGAAGTTTTTCCTGATGTCCAGTCAAACTCTGTCTTCCTGCAACTTGAGCCCATTATTCCATGTCCCACACTCTGGGACAATCGAGAAGAGATCCCGGCCCTCCTCTATGTGACAACCTTTCATGTACTTGAAGAGTGCTATCATATCTCCCCTCAGTCTTCTCTTCTCCAGGCTAAACATGCCCAGTTCTTTCAGTCTCTCCTCATAGGACTTTGTTTCCAGTTCCCTGATCATCCTTGTTGCCCTCATCTGAACCTGTTCCAGTTTGTCTGCATCCTTCTTGAAGTGCGGAGACCAGAACTGGATGCAGTATTCAAGATGAGGCCTAACCAGTGCTGAATAGAGGGAACTAATACTTCACGTGATTTGGAAACTACACTTCTGTTAATGCAGCCTAATATAGCTTTTGCCTTTTTTGCAGCCACATTGCACTGTTGGCTCATATTCAGCTTGTGATCAACGACAATTTCAAGATCCTTCTCACATGTCGTATTGCTGAGCCAAGTATCCCCCATCTTATAACTGTGCATTTGGTTTCTTTTTCCTAAGTGTAGAACTTTGCATTTATCTCTGTTGAATTTCATTCTGTTGTTCTCAGACCAATGCTCCAGCCTATGAAGGTCCCTTTGAATTTTGTTTCTGTCTTCCACGGTATTAGCTATGCCCCCCAATTTTGTATCATCTGCAAATTTGATAAGCATGCTGTGTACCTCCTCATCCAAGTCGTTAATAAATATGTTGAAGAGCACTGGGCCCAGGATCGAGCCCTGTGGTACCCCACTCATTACTTCCACCCAGTTTGAGAAGGAACTGTTGATAAGCACTCTTTGAGTACGATTCTGGAGCCAACTGTGGATCCACCTGATAGTTATTCCATCCAGCCCACATTTAGCTAGCTTGCTAATCAGAATATCATGGGGCACTTTGTCAAAAGCTTTGCTGAAGTCGAGGTATATTATGTCCACAGCATTCCCACAGTCTACAAGGGAGGTTACCAGGTCAAAAAATGAGATAAGATTAGTTTGGCAGGATTTGTTCTTCATAAATCCATGTTGGCTCCTAGTCATCACTGCATTGTTTTCAAGGTGCTTACAGATTGACTGCTTTATAATCCGTTCCAGAGTTTTTCCAGGGATTGATGTTAGGCTGACTGGTCTGTAGTTCCCTGGTTCCTTCTTTTTGCCTTTTTTGAAGATAGGGACACCATTAGCTCTCCTCCAGTCATCCGGCACTTCACCAGTCCTCCATGATTTCGCAAAGATAATAGACAGCAGTTCTGAGAGTTCTTCAGCCACTTCCTTCAATACTCTAGGATGCAGTTTATCAGGCCCTGCCACAATTTGAACTCACTCAAAGTGATTAGGTATTCCTTGACCCTTTGTCTATGAATCTCAAGCTCCAATCCTGCCCCTTCTACTTCGTGTTTCCCGGGAGGGTCACAGATCCTTTTTTGGGAGAAGACTGAGCCAAAGTAGGAATTGAGCACTTCTGCCTTTTCTTTGTCATCTGTTATCATTTTGCCATCCTCATTGAGTAGCTATGCCACCGTTTCTTTTCTCTGTCTTTTACTATGGACATACCCGAAGAAAGCTTTTTTGTTGCTTTTAGCATCCCTCGCTAACCTCAGCTCATTCTCAGCTTTAGCCTTCCTGACACCATCCCTACAGTTCCGTGATACCTGCCTGTACTCTTCCTTTGTGGCCTGGCCTTCTTTCCATTTCCTGTATGTGTCCTTTTTTGTTTTCAGGTAATCTCTAAGCTTTTTGTGAAGCCACATTGGCTTCTTCTGCTTGCCACTGTGCTTTTAGAATTTCCTTTTGTAGAAACTCCCACCCATCTTGGACTTCTCTTCTCATTAGGGTCGCTGGCCATGGAACCGTACTTACAATTGTTCTGAGTTTATTAAAATCAGCTTTCCTGAAGTCCAGGGTGCGCGTATGGCTACTCTCAGCTTTTGCTTCTGTTAAAATCAAGAATTCAAGTATGGTGTGGTCACTTTCCCCCACAGTTCCCGTAACTGCCACTTCATCCACCAAATCATGTCTATTGGTTAGAATCAAGTCCAGGATAGCTGATCCTCTGGTTGCTTCCTCCACTTTCTGTAGGAGAAAGTTATCTCCAACACAAGTCAGAAATGTCTTGGAGGGGCAGTGTTTGGCAGAATTTGTCTCCCAACAGATATCGGGATAATTGAAGTCCCCCATTACTACTAAATCATGCCTCCTCGAAACATTGGCAATTTGCTTTTCAAAAGTTACATTCTTGTCTTCTCCTTTATGGGATGGTTGCTAATAGACTCCAAGCATCACATTCCTTTTATTACTTGCCCCATTAATTTTAATCCAGATACTCTCGGTGGAACTACCAAACTCATCTTCCTGTATTTCTGTACAGGGATATATATTTTTAACATACATTGCGACTCCACCTTCGTTTTCATTGTTTCTGTTCTTTTTGAACAAGTTATATCCTTCAGTTGCTGTATTCCAGTCATGGGAGTCATCCCACAAAGGTTCAGTTATACCTATCAAGTCATAATTGCCCTCCTGTATTAAGAGTTCAAGATCGTCCTGCTTGTTTCCCATGCTCTGTGCATTAGTATACAGGCATCGAAGACCATGTGATTTATGGCTTGGCTTCCTTACTACATTTTTCTGAAGACTGTCACTGGTCCCTATTACATCCGATCTCTCTGTTCCCATTACTGTGCACAAGCCTTCATCAGTCATTACCACCAAGTTTATGTCTCCCTTCCACTTAGGATTCAGTTGAAAGCCCTCTTGATGAACTTCTCCATGCTGTGGCCAAACATATTCTTCCCAGTCCTTGTGAGATGCAACCCATCACTTGCCAGCAATCCATCTTCCAGGAAGCACAGCCCATGGTCCCAGAATCCAAATCTCTCACGTCGGCACCACCTTCATAGCCATTCATTCACATGGAGTATTTTTCTTTCCCTTTCTACACCTCTTCTAAGTACTGGAAGGATGGATGAAAAAACTATCTGGGCCCCAAAGTCCTTGAGTTTCCTTCCCAGAGCTTCAAAGTCTGATGTGATTTCTTCATAGCTCCGTTTGGCAGTATCATTTGTTCCTACATGGATGAGGAGAAAGGGATACCTGTTGGTGGTCTTGATGAGTGATGACAACCATTCTGTCACATCTCTAATCTGTCCTCCTGGTAGACAGCATACCTGGTGAGTCCATGGATCTTCTCTGCATACTTGGGTTTCGATCCCACGCAGTAGGGAGTCTCCCACTACTAGTACTCTGCTCTTCTTGTTGTTGTGGGGTGAGGTTTCATTGGCCCTGCTTGTTTGAGCTTCAGCCTTTTGCTCGTTGTCGCACGGGGTCCCCTGTAATTCTTCCACCACAGGTTGTCCTCCAGTCTCATCCTCGAGTGGTTGAAAGCAGTTCCATAGTTCCACCAGTGAAGGGTGTCTTCTAGCTCTTCTGCTCCTGTCACCCTTTCCCACGGAGTTTCCTCCACTTCGTTGTTCCTCTTCAAAGCAGTCTCCTCTTCTGCTACCACATGTGTTGCTGTTCCACCTCCACTTCTCTTTGCTGCTGTTGTTCCAGTGTTCTGTCTAAGAACTCTTCATCTTCTCTTATAGTTCTCAGTGTGGCCACCCGCCGTTCCAGGCCTCTCACTTTTTCTTCCAACAGTGCCACGAGCTTGCACTTGTTGCACGTGTACGCCATGTTGTTCTCAGGCAAGAAAACAAACATGGCACACATCTTGCTGGTCACAACCACTGGACTATCCTTCCCGTTCATACTCTCTTCTATCTTTTGTTTCTTTCTGACTACTTGTTTTGGAGTGGCCTGTGCTTTGTCCTGTCCTACTACAGGGTAAACTTGAGAGTCCCACTGGTATGCAGTGTGCTGTACAGGGAGAATTAGTAATTTGTTTTTTGGGGGAGGGGTTTAGGGACCTCCCCCTTGACCTCCCCTGTCGAACTCCTTTGTCAAGCTTAGGCTACTGTTATAGCAGGGATGGGAAACCTGTGGCCTTCCAAATGTTGCTGAACTACAACTCCCCTCCCCTCAGTCACTGGCCATGCAGAGATCACTTAGCCAATGATATCACTAAACATCCCATTGTCAATAAGATCTGATTTTATAACATCATGAAGTCAACAGAAGCATTAAGATGGTGTTGGGCAGGTCAACACTTTTGTTCCACTTTGCAAGACAAAAGGAGAGGGTGCTTGCAGGGGTGTAGTCATCCAGGATCCCAGAAGGTCTTAGACCCCTTACTTTTTTAGGAGCAGGGTCCCAGCAGGGTCTCTAAGACTCCAGCATCCAATGAGCCTATCAGTATGAAAGGGGAGAATGTTAGCCACTGGGAAGATTCTTCTAACATGCTTCCTTGCCCTTTCCTTCTGTTTGGAGCCAATCACATTGAAAGGAGGTGAAGAGAAGTAGCTAACACTCTCCCCTTTCATGCTGATTGGAGCCTATCTTGTTATTTCCTGCTGATTTGAGCTCATCAGAGTGAAATGATGTGAGTCAGCCACTGAGAAAACTCTTCTCAATAGCTAACATGCTTCTCTTTCATGCTCATCGGCTCCTAGGAACATCAAGGATCTCATTGTCAACCCAGCAGCAAAAAAAGGAGGGGGAGGGGAGAGGTCACAGCTGTGACCATCATGAAGGGACCATTCACTTCTGAATTTGCCACTGCACTACTTGCTTGTCACAGTGGGTAAACTTGTTTATGAAAAGTGAACTTGGGACCTTCTGATTGCAAATCAGATGCTCTGCCTCTGAGCTATGGCCCTTCCCTTCACTCTGCTCTATCTGGGTGTCTATGTGTGTTTTAAAAATACTTATTCCTGTGTTAGCCATTCGAGTTAATTTAGGCCGTGCCACACTGGTGTGGGGTCTCAGTTTAATTTCCAAGACAAGGAGATACAAACTATCCCCCTTTGTCCAACATTACCCTGTGTAGCTTTCTGAAAATCCCAAAAGCAGCATGGAATTTACCTGAATGAGGTGCTCCAGAAGGCTGTTAGTAAGCAGGCTGTAGCACTTATCTATGGAACTGATACTTTAAAACGAAACAGCCAACTTTTTCATCTATGACAAAAGTAGCCAGTGTGATATCCTCCACCAGATGTTGTGGGACTATAACTACTATCATTCTTTGGTCATGTTGACTGAGGCTAATGGAAGTTGGAGTCCAACAACATCTGGAGGGTGCCATGTTGACTAATTCTAGCACATCTGCTTGCTTTGCACAGCAGACTGGGGCACCTCTTCTTAAGTAAGCACCTCAGCCCACCATTTCAAATGGTAATTTCTGGATGACAACCATCTTTATAATAATAATAATAATAATAAAATTTTATTTTTGAGTCGCCTATCTGGCCGAATTAACGGCCACTCTAGGCGACGTACATTGAGAAAAAATAAAATACAATATAAAACCAAGACAACCATACTGAATAATTAAACTAATCACCCCTCTTACATTTAATCAACAACATTAAAAACTAACCCACCCCAGAGATCCCGTAGGCCTGCCTGAATAGCCAGGTCTTCAAGGCCCAGCGGAAACCCATCAAGGAGGGGGCATGGCGAAGGTCGAAAGGAAGGGAATTCCAGAGGGTGGGGGCCACAATCAAAAATGCCCTCTCTCTGGTCCGCACCAGCCTAGCTGTTTTAACTGGTGGGACCGAGAGAAGGTTTTGTGTGGCTGATCTTGTCAGGCGGCATAATTGGTGATGCTGGAGGCGCTCCTTCAGATAAACTGGGCCGAAATCGTATAGGGCTTTAAAGGTCAACACCAGCACCTTGAATTGGGCCCGGTAAACAACTGGTAGCCAGTGTACATCTACAAGCACCGGAGTGATATGATCACGGCAACGGCTGTTCTTAATCAAACGTGCCGCCGCATTCTGTATCAGCTGTAATTTCTGGACCGTTTTCAAGGGCAACCCCACGTAGAGCGCATTACAGTAGTCTAAGCGAGAGGAGACCAGGGCATGTATCACCCGTGGGAGACGATGGGCAGGAAGATAGGGTTGCAGCCTCCATATCAGATGGAGTTGATACCAAGCTGCCCGGCTCACTGCCGAGACCTGAGCCTCCATGGACAGCTGGGAGTCAAGAACGACCCCAAGGCTGCGGACCTGGTCCTTCAGGGGCAATCTTACCCCATTAAACACCAGGTCTATATCTCCCAACCTTTTCTTATCTCCCACGAGCAACACCTCGGTTTTGTCGGGGTTCAGTTTCAGCCTATTCCTTCCCATCCATTCACTTACGGATTCCAGGCACTTGGACACGGTATCCACAGCCAACTCAGGTGAGGACTTAAACAAGAGATAGAGCTGAGTATCATCCGCATATTGGTGACACTGCAGCCCAAATCTCCTGATGATGGCCCCCAGCGGCTTTACATAGATGTTGAATAGCATGGGGGAGAGAATAGAACCCTGTGGCACTCCACAATTGAGAGGCCAAGGGTCTGAAACCTCATCCCCCAATGCCACCCGTTGGTGCCTGTCTGAGATATAGGAACGGAGCCACCGTAAAACAGTGCCCCCTATTCCCAATCCCTCCAGGCGATCTAAAAGGATACCGTGGTTGACGGTATCGGAAGCCGCTGAGAGATCCAGGAGGACGAGGAAGGTATATTCTCCTCTATCCAACGCCCTCCTCATATCATCCACCAGAGCGACCAAGGCTATTTCAGTTCCATGTCCAGTCCTGAAGCCCAATTGGAATGGATCCAGATAATCTGCTTCATCCAAGTGTGTCTGTAACTGTTTGGCCACCACTCGCTCAATCACCTTGCCCAAGAATGGTAAATTAGAGACTGGGCGGAAGTTGTTTAACTCTTGGGGATCCAAGGAGGACTTTTTCAAGATGGGCTTTATTACTGCCTCCTTGAGGGCTAATGGCAATGCACCCTCTTCCAAGGATGCATTTACCACTGCCTTGATCCTTTCGTTCAGCCTCTCTTTGCAGCTCATAACGAGCCATGATGGGCAAGGATCCAATAGACAGGTGGTTGGCCTCACAGTAGAGAGCCCCTTGTCCACTTCCTCAGAGGGAAGAGGCTGAAATCGATCCCACCGGACCAGAGTGCAACTGGCCGACTCTGGCTCACTTCCTGTGTCCACGGCGTGCGGAATCGTGCTCTTCAGGCGCTCGATTTTATCGGCAAAGTGTTTAGCAAATATATCACAAGAGGCTTTAGAGTGCTCCATGGGTTCCTGGGCAACTGGACAGACCAGGCTTCGGACAACTTGGAACAAACTCCTGGGACAACACTCTGCAGACGCAATAGAGGCAGCAAAGAATTCCCTCTTTGTTGCCTTTGTTGCCACCTGGTAGGCAGCTATTGTTGCTCTAACCAGTGTCCAATCGTCTTCAGAGCGAGATTTCCGCCACCGGCGCTCTAGTCGTCTCACCTACTGTCTCAGACCCCGCAACCGTGGTGTATACCAGGGTGCTATCTGAGTTCTGTTCAGGGGGAGAGGACGTTTCAGAGCCACCCGGTCTACTGCCCTAGTGATCTCCCCATTCCACTCCATCACCAGGGCTTCGACCGGGTGTCCTTCAGCAGGCTCCAAATCTCCCAGCGCATTCAGGAATCCTACAGGATCCATCAGGCGTCTGGGGCGGACCAGCCTAATAGGTCCTTGTCCCCTATGGAGGGTGTGTGGCATTGAGAGGTCTATATTCACCATGTAGTGATCTGACCATGACACGGGGTTAGAGAAAACAGCCCCCATTTTCAGAGCACTTCCCTCCCCTCCCGAGACAAACACAAGGTCAAGAGCATGACCGGCTACATGGGTGGGCCCTGTATTACTAAGGTGCAGTTCCCAGGAAGTCATGGTTTCCATGAAATCCCAAGGGGCTCCAGTGAGGACGGTCTCGGCGTGCACGTTGAAGTCCCCCAAAACCAGTAGGTTGGGGGAGAGCATCCGTACACCCGCGACCACCTCAAGCACCTCAGTCAAGGAGTCTGCTGTCCAGCAGGGTGGGCGGTACACAAGTAGAATCCCTAAACTGCCCTTTGGGCCCAACCTCCAGTACATGCAGTCAACAAACTTGGTCTCGTGGAGAGGGGGTCTGGCGAAAACCAAGGACCTCCAATAGATAACTGCCACTCCCCCTCCTCGCCTACCCACCCTCGGCTGCTGTGCGTACTGGAAACCGGCTGGGCACATGGCCTCAAGTGTAGGAGCTGAGGCCTCATCCAGCCAGGTCTCCGTGATACATACCAGGTCTGCGCCCTCATCCAGGATCATATCATGGATGAGCGTTGTCTTATGTGCCACAGACCTGGCGTTACACAACAGCAGTCGAAGGTCGGATGGAGTCCTGCGTCCCCCAGTTGTCTTCTGGTTTTGGGCAGGCCCGGAACAGGGGATGGATATTATATATCTATCCCTTGTTCCCCTAAGCTGGTGTGGCCTGCCACCCGCACCTTTCCAGGATCTGCCGCCTAGCCTTTTAATATCATGGCTCCCTCCCCTCCCCACGGTACCCCCCTCCGGTCTGCACATGCCCCACTCCTTGTCCGCCAATCAGGCAGGCTCCCCACCCTTAAAACAACACCAGAATGCCCCAAATCCAACAGACTCTGCTGCTTTTTAAAGATGTTAAAAGCAGCCCGGTTGCTATCCTCATCCACAGCGTAGGGCAAACGGAGGTGCAGATAAGAACATAAGAAAAGCTTGTGGGATCAGGCCAGTGGCCCCTCTAGCCCAGCATCCTGTTCTCACAATGACCAATCAGATGCCCATGGGAAGTCGGCAAGCAGGACCTGTGTGCAAGAGCACCCTTCCCTCCTGTGGTTTCTGGCAACTGGTTTTCAGAAACATACTGCCTTTGACTATGGTGGAGAATACAGCCATCATGGCTAGTAGCCATTAACAGCCTTATCCTCAATGAATTTGTCTAATCCTTTTTAAAAGTTGGTGTCCATCATTGCCTCTTGTGGGAGCGAATTCCATAGTTTAACTATACACTGCATGAAGTACTTTATTTTGTCTGTCCTGAATCTTCCAACATTCAGCTTCATTGAATGTCTACACGTTCTAGTGTTATGGGACGGAGAAATTTTTTTCTCTGTCTTTGTCATTTCTTTCCAAAGATTCAAATGAAATTGCAGGAAAGTTAATCAAAAGCCAACTTCCTTGTTACAAAAAGTACAGAAATCTATCCCAAGCTAGAACCCAGGATAAAGTGCAGATTGCAACAACAAATGCTCCTGAGATACATCCCTAAAAAATTACTGGTGCAGACATGCGTATTACTCCAGCAGGCTTAGCTAGCTCTGCTTCCTGTACAAAGCATTTGATATTGGCGCACAAGGGAAAGCCTTTACAAACCACAAAAACAGAAGGAAGTTCTGGGTATGAAAAGGAAAGCGAGGCTGTCATTGTCCCAGTCAATCTTCCCTCAGGCCAACAGAGATGTCTGTCCACTCTTAAGGATATCCTTATACTGGCTTTTTAAAGGCAAGCAGGGTGGAGCTGTCCAGCTCTACCTTCCTTGTTTCCCACAGGGATCCCATAGCAGTTGTTGCAGTTATAGGACAGGAGAGGATCATGATGCCTAAAGCAAACCTGCACTCAGGGATTAAAGACTGCCTTTCTAGGAGGCTGATCTACACTCCTGATATTGCCTTGCCTTGGTGGCCTGCCAAAGTCTCTGGCCAGCGTTTCCTGGAAGTATAGTAAGCTTTCTATTTGTACATGCCATTTGTGTGTGTGTGTGTGTGTGTGTGTGTGTGACAGAGAGAGAGAGAGAGAGAGAGAGAGAGGTTCCTTTGAATTTTAATTGTGTTTTGATTCTATGGGCCTCATCTTGAGCATTTTATATGCTGTATTTACAGTTTGTTATATTTGTAGAGTTTATGATCATACTGTTTGCCTTAACAAATTAATTTAACATATATACAAGCTGACAGATCTATGACTTTTCTTTCATAGAAGTTTCCAGTGACTTTAGCAATAGGAATAATGATAATTGGAAGGAATGATTGGTGGTTACAATTAAAATTAACCTTTTTTTGCTGTAGTCCAAAGCAGCTGGTTATGATCCAAATTGTTCTTATTGTTTGCTTATAAGATCTAGCTATTGTTTCTGGGTTCTTTGGCCAGCAAGGCAAAATCAGGCATTCCACTGACTCATCCTTCAGCGAAAGTCATAAAGAGACTGCTTATGGGCTTGTCTGCTTGGACGTTGATGCAGGTTTCTATTTAAATCAGCAGCTGAAGTGTGAATTTATCTGTGACATTTTTAAGATGGTTGATGAAGCCAAAAGTTGACTGGTGATTCTCATGCTGAATGCTAGCTAATTTTGGATTTACAGCATGCAGCATTGCCAAGATTAGAAACAAATGGATACACAATTTGGGTGGGCAGGGTAATCTGATACATGGCTCACAGTTTAAGGGACACTTTGCACATGGTTTTTTCTTACATGTTGGAATATGAATATGTAAGAAAATAAATGCAGAAAAATAAATGTGTGCATATTTGTTACATAACATGGGGACAAGCTTTTTCCTACAAGGAAGTGATGTCCATGAAGGAAGAACATAATTCATTAAAAAAAAAGGATATCAGCTGATAATAGTCAAATAGCAATGAGCTAGCTTCAAATTTTTATGTGGGAAATGGCCCTTATACAAGATCTTTTTAATGTCATTGATTCATTGAAAAGGTTATTTTAGAGTATATCTTCTGATGCAAAAAGAGAATGTGAAATGCACAGAAAAGTTATTAATCCAAAGAAATCAATATCTAAATGTATTTAGGTTATAGAGCTCTTCTTTGGAAGAATTCTTAGGGGAAAAATAACCTTTTATTTAAAATTATGCACATTGAAACTTTTTACAAGCATATCCCAAATGATCATTACATAAAAAAGCATAATGCTAATAACTGCATCTAGTTTATTGTTATATGCCTTCAAGTCGATTATGACTTATGGTAACCGTATGAATCAGTGACCTCCAATAGCATCTGTTATAAACCACCCTGTTCAGATCTTGTAAGTTCAGGTCTGTGGCTTCCTTTATGGAATCAATCCATCTCTTCTTTGGCCTTCCTCTTTTTCTACTTCCTTATCCCAGAATTATTGTCTTTTCTAGTGAATCATGTCTTCTCATGATGTGTCCAAAGTATGATAACCTCAGTTTCATCATTTTAGCTTCTAATGACAGTTCTGGTTTAATTTGTTCTAACACCCAATTATTTGTCTTTTTTGCAGTCCATGGTATGCGCAAAGCTCTCCTCCAACCCCACATTTCAAATGAGTTGATTTTCTCTTATCCACTTTTTTCACTGCCCAACTTTCACATCCATCCATAGAGATTGGGAATACCATGGTCTGAATGATCCTGACTTTAGTGTTCAGTGATACATCTTTGCATTTGAGGACCTTTTCTAGTTCTCTCACAGCTGCCCTTCCCAGTCCTAGCCTTCTTCTGATTTCTTGACTATTGTCTCCATTTTGGTTAATGACTATGCCAAAGTATTGATAATCCTTGACAAGTTCAATGGCCTCGTTGGGTGCTTTCACACTGCACTTTATTCCGTTGTTCTGATGATTTCTTACCAGGTAATTTGCGCATTATATTTGATCTTTCACATGATGCACAAGCTAGCTCCGGAATTCTAGTGGAATGTAGTGCAAGTTTAGCACAAATTTTGATGATAAATGATACCAGAAATAATCCGATAGCAAGGCTAGGAACCTGGATGATTGCTAGAGTTTTTCGTTAGCTGCAGCTGCTCACGTGACAGGCATCCCAGCATGCTGTGCATTCCCACCCTTTAGTTATGTAGGGATTTTTTTTTTTTGCCTGATGAACACTGTACCGGTATTCCGGCATTGGCGCAGATAGCAGCAGCATTTCCCACACATACTCCTGTCTTGATACAACTAAAACAACTTAAAAAGTCAGATCCTAAAGAGAAAAGGCTTGCATGGCAACGGGATGAGATCTTAGAACTACTACACAGTGGGGAACAGCGCACATGTGTATAATGGCTGAGGGATGAAAACAAGCCATGTGAAAGACCGTTGCACGAAATGCCGGTATATCGGCTGAAAAAGCTGTTGTTCCTTAATGCAACAGGTACTGTAGCGTGAAAGGGATTTTAGAAATCAGGACAGAAGTGCTATCTTTTTAATCCGTTAAACTAACACAATCAGCCCCATGTGTGAAAGTAGTCGTTGTCAACTTTAAAGTTACATAAATCTTCTGTTGTCATTACTTTAGTCTTCTTGACATTCAGCTGCAGTCCTGCTTTTGTGCTTTCCTCTTTAATTTTCATCAACATTCATTTCAAATCATTACTGGTTTCTGCTAGTAGTATGGTATCATATGCATATCTTAAATTATTGATATTTCTCCATTTTCACACCTCCTTCATCTTGGTCCAATCCTGCTTTCCGTATGGTATGTTCTACATATAGCTTAAATAAAAAGGGTAATAAAATACACCCCTATCTCATACACTTTCCAATGGGGAACCAATAAGTTTCTCCATATTCTGTCCTTACAGTAGCCTCTTGTCCAGAGTATAGATTGTGCATCAGGACAATCAGATGCTGTGGCACCCCCATTTCTTTTAAAGTATTCCATAGCTTTTCATGATCTACACAGTGAAAGACTTGGCTGTAATCTATAAAGCACAGGGTGATTTCCTTCTGAAGTTCCTTGGTCCGTTCCATTATCCAACGTATGTTTGCAATATGATCTCTGGTACCTCTTCCCTTTCTAAATCCAGCTTGGACATCAGTCATTTCTCACTCTATATATGGCAAGAGCCTTTGTTGTAGAATCTTGAGCATTACTTTACTTGCATGGGATATTAAGGCAATAGTTTGATAATTGCTGGATTCCCTGGGATCCCTTTTCTTTGGAATTGGAATATATATTGAATGCTTCCAGTCTGTGGGCCATTGTTTTGTTTTCCTTTTTTTGTTGACCAATTTTTATCAAAATTTGGACAGATTCATTCTCCGTAGCTTGTAGCAACTCTGTTGGTATGCCATCTGTTCCTGGTGATTTGTTTCTTCCGAGTATTTTAAGAGCAACTTTCACCTCACATTCTAAAAATTCTGGTTCTTCATCATACGGGTCCTCCATGAATGAATCTGGCTGCTTTCACACTGCACTTTATTCCATTATTCTGATGATTTCTTACCTGGCAATTTGCACATTATATTTGCATTATATAACTTTCACACAACGCACAAGCTAGCTCCAGAATTCTAGTGGAATGTAGTGGACGTTTAGTGCTAATTTCTATGATAAATGATACCAGAAATAATCCATTAGCAAGGCTGGGAATCTGGAAGATTGCAAGAGGTTTTCGCTAGCCTCAGCCACTCACGTGACAGGCATCCCAGCATGCAGTGCATTCCCGCCCTTTAGTCGCATGGGTTTTCTTTTATTTGCCGGATGAATGTTGTACTGGTATTCTGGCATCACCGCAGATAGCAGCAGCATTTCCCACACACACCCCGTCTTGATATAACTAAAACAATTTAAAAAGTCAGATCCTAAAGGGAGAGGGCCTGCATGGTGACAGGATGAGATCTTAGACCTCCTACACAGTGAGGAACAGTGTGTGCATGGGTGAGGGACGAAAACAAGCCATGTGAAAGACAGTTGTGCAAAATGCCAGTATATTGGCTGAAAAAGCTGCTATTAATGCAACAACTACTGCAGTGTGAAAAAGTGCTACCTTTTTAATCTGTTAAACTAATGGAATCAGTAGTAGAATTTTATTGCATAGCCGTAGGCCGTCGCAATGCAGACAGACAAATAAACGGACAAACAATCAGCCCATTTTAAAATCTTGCAATAAAATACAACAAATAGTAAAATCACTTAGCGAAAATACTCCGCAGATGCTAGAGGTAATACAAAGAGAGGGTAGCCTACTCTTGGTGTGATTTCAACACCTCTCAGCAGGATAGCTGCACTACAGTCTATTGTCCTGGTGACTCCATTATAACAAAATGATTTGCCCTTAATTTTTGTGCAGCTTGTGCAAAGTGGGCTACCCTATAAGTGACTGAATACTCCTTGTCAGTTAAAAGAAAAGAGATAACCTTTAGATCATGGCTATCTCTCTGTTGTTTAATCATATCGCCTAAGAATCTATCTCTGGGGTGTGCGTAGAGAGGGCAGTATAGAAGGTAATGGGGCAGATCTTCCACCACCATGGCCCCACAGATGCATAAGCATTGCTCCCAGGGGATCTGTTGATAACAGCCCAACAGAACCAAGGTTGGCATCGTCTTCAGCCTAAGTGCTGTAAAGGCTTGCCTCAACTGAACCGAGATGGGGTAAGTTAGATAGCTTGCCCTCTGCTGATCATATTTGTACAGGCCATACCATTTGGAAAATCTAGAGTTGGCGATCACCAGTCTATCCATCCATTCACAGTAGCAGGTAATAGCTTCCCAATATTTAATTCTACTCTGTGGGTGAGCGGTCTGGACAGTTTTTTGATATCTACTGAGGACAGATGAGAGTTTATTAAGCCAATCTCTATCAGACGAGGCAGACTTGAGACAGGCCTTCAGAATTACCTTAGCTGGTGCGTTTGTTATAGCACCCCAGAATGTAACCAAGGGGGTGTGAACATGCACACTAATTGGAGAGAGGACAGTCTCTGCACTGAGGAATGCTGCCGGGGTTCCACTGGGTAGCCTCAGGAGCTTTCTAAGGAAACTATTTTGGATGGACTCAATATTGGCTATAAGAGACTCATCCCAACCTCATACTGCTGCTCCATAGAGGATCTGCACCAGGACCTTTGAAAGACTTTCAAAGCCGGGGCCACCAGGTTACTACCCACTGACCTTTAATGCAATCAGCCGCATGTGTGAAAGCAGCTTCTGTCACATATAACAAAGAACAATAAAAACACCTCTTCCTTTTTTTAAAAAAAACTGACAGCATTTGATAGCATTTAAATGAATAGTGGTTGTACAAAGGTTATTTGAGATATAATTGTAAAGATAATTGTGTAGATAGTTCCAAGGTCTTGTTTTTTACCTCCAGAAGCCAGAGCTGTAACTGCAGCATATAGGGAGTACATAGGGAACCAGGCATGCAGCACTGAACATATGGTTACTGCACTGAACACCCAATCAGTTGGTGGGGAAATCTGGATTCAGCCCTCCTTTGTCCAGAGTTGGGGGTGGGTAGTCAGTTTGACTACCACTCCAAGGTTTACAGCACTGACCATGTGTTGGATTACTACGTGAACACAGACATAATAAGCACATGCAGCAGGACACAGCCTCCTTGTGTGCATGTTTTTTTCCAGATCAGGACCTTAATCTTTAGACACGGGATGCATTCCTGATTCATTAAAATCAATGAGAGTTTCACCACTAATTTCAATAGGTTGTAGCTAGCAAAAACAATTTTGACAGAATACCTCCTGCATACCTCCAATACGTTTAAGATATTATATATATAATACCATCAGTAATTATATTTTCATCTGTAATGTATGTTTCTGAATAAATCATAAACTTTGCTGTTGATTTGGTACATGAGCCTGCCCGGGCCCTGAGATCCTCAGGAGATGCCCTTCTTTCAATACCCACATCTTCTCAAGTATGACTAGTGGGGATGCGTGAGAGGGCCTTCCCGGTGACTGCCCCTAGGCTTTGGAATTCCCTTCCTAGGGAGGTAAGAATGACCCCCTCCTTGCAGTCCTTCTGCCGACAAGCAAAGGCCTTCTTATTCCAACAAGCCTTTGGAATAGGGCGTGAAGGGTGCTGCATTGCTAATGTCTATTATATTATTTTTAAACTAGTTTGAACTCTTTTAGCTATATGTGTGTATGGTTTTAATATTGGAAATAGTTTAATCTTATTTTAATGTAGACTTTGTATGTTTTTAATTATATGTATTTTTTATCTGGAACCCGCCATGAATTCCAGTTTTGGAAAAATGGCGGGATATAAATAAAGACAATAATAATAATAATAATAATAATAATAATAATAATAATAATAATAATAATAATAATAATAATAATAATAATAATAATAATAATGGGACAATGTTGATTAGCAGCAGCTGCAGAGAAGCAGGCAATGTGGATTCTATCCTCCATGAGGGTGTGTTTCAGGATGGGGAGAGACAGAAGCTGGTAATGCTGCAGGCAACAGGCTGCCCAGTGATGTGCCTACGAAAGCAGGGTCACCACAAGGGGAGGTGTCTTCTCTTCTGCAATGCCACTGGGTGGCAAGGACTTCACCTGCATGAAAGTGGCAGGTAGAGGGAGGAAGGACCTTGTGTGAGAGGCAGGGAAGTGGAGATTTCCCAAGGTGAGAGGCTGGGAGAGAAAGGGAAGCTCCCAGGTGAGAGCTGGGAGGGTCTGCCATTTTCTGTGAGCGTGGGGGAGAGATTAACCCCTATTTTTGTACAGGGAATAGATCTTGTTCTTGTACATTGTTTTCCTATTTTATATAGCCTACTCCTGATTTTCCCCTCTCTTATTAGTTAGGTTGTTGCTATTATATATGCATTATGTCTACAGTTAATGGGATAATAACTTATGTTGTGAGATTTTGTATTTTATTTTGTATTTCTTATTATAATTGCTTTCATTTTTTGTATGATACAGATATTGAGTATTGACATACACTTTTTGGTATGTGCTATGTTGTAAACCAACCTGGGGTCTCTTGATGAAGGGTGGTATATAAATTTAATAATAAATAACGAAGTAAACTTGTCATGACTGCTGATTCAATTGTCTGTTTTTTTCAGATTCTCAAGAGGGAAATTATAAATCAGAAGTCAACAGTAAACCAAGGAAGGAAAGAACAGCTTTCACCAAAGAGCAAATCAGAGAATTAGAAGCAGAATTTGCCCACCACAACTACCTCACCAGGCTGCGGAGATATGAGATAGCAGTAAACCTGGATCTTACTGAAAGACAGGTATGAGCTGAAAATAAATTAATGGAGTTCTAAGTGCAGGCAATTACCTCAGGCTAGATCGATCTCATTTAGAAGTAGACATGATAATGTGTGGAATAAAATAAAATTCTAATATGACATTTATATTATGTGTATACTGGATAACATCAGTGTTATCTTTGAAACAGATACTTACCAAATCAGTTAGCTCATTGTAACAGCCATGGAAAATTAATGAGCTCAGTGCCGTGTCTGCCAAAATTGAACAAATGCATTTTCAGTCCTTTTAACATTCACTTTGTCTTCTATGTGTTTTTCAAAGTTTTATAAGCATTTACAATATGAATGCATTTATCTCCTACTCCAATCCCTTTTTTAAAAAAAATAATCCTCATCCCTCCATACTCACACAACAATAATTTTAGCAGTTCAAACAAGATCTTAACAGAACTGGGGACAATGATGACCTGCAACAACAGGGTGTGGTTGTTACCATGCTTCTTGAGGACATACATCTCTGTACATGTCTGAAACCTGCTTTTTCATGTTCTGGAAATAAGCCCTTCTGTAACATGAATGATTGGTGGGAAGAATTACTCTACTGTTGGGGGAATTCTTTCCTTCAGTGGCCTTGAATCTATTCTGCAAGAGACCACATTGTGTCATTCCAGTACCGCTACCTCAGAAACTAGCATATTTATCAAAGAACACAGAAGCAGACTGTGTAACTCTAGGAACTTAAGTCTAGGTAGTGGAGTGCCTTCATAAGGTACATGGGGAGGGGGAATAACAGAGACTAGGACAGAGCTTCTCAGAAGAAGGAAGTTCTTTTGAGAAAGTAAAATAAAAGGCAAATTGCAAGGCAGATTTCTTAAGGCTTGTCCCAGAAGGGATGAAGAAGGTGAGAAATATTGAGGAGTGTGTGTGAAGAGAGAAGAAGGGAGGAGATGATAACAAGCCAGGGTGGCTTTAATGTTCAGAACGAAAGGAGTCTGAAGTGCTAGAAGTTGGAAATCTGAGGAAAGAAAGAAGAAATCAGGGGGAATGGACAATGACTGAGTGACATTGCATACTTGTCTGATAATCGGTCCAAAAACACTTCAAAGGGAGAAAGAATCATTAGACAAGATGGGTACCTAAAGATGGAGTCTCAAGTCAGCCAGGCTGAGTGTCTGCCAGCAAGATTGCTCTTCTGAAATCACACCAAGTTCAGGGATCTAAGAATAATTATAGTCCTGGCAAGGAAAAAAAGGATGGTACCTGAAAGGAAGATTCCCAAGTGAACAAAAAGGGAAGATGAAGGGAGATGCTTGACTCTAGGTGGGGAGGGGATTGGTACTAATTGAAAGGTCACACAGAAGTGCAGGGCTCTGAATAACTAATTAATAGATGCAGGGTGGTGCCTTGATTGGATTAGGAAGTGGGAGGTAATTTGGCTTTAGCATGTCAATGAATACTCAGGCCATCCTATAGAGGTCTAGGTTGCTCTCTATTCTGTGCTAACACAATCTGCAAATGCACTCTGGTCTAGTGTGTCAGTTTTGCCAGATGACATTCTTGACAAATGAAGGTGAGAGACAAGATGACAGTGTGGATATGAAATGGAAGTAAACTATCTAGTAATAGGAAGGCAGTGCCTAAAAAGGGAACACCCTCCCAAAATAAATTTTAAAGGCTGGTGTGAGCTATCTTACCAATGGTTAGTGTTGACCTGTCTCAGCCCCATATCTGCCCTGAACCAGTTTTTAATGTTCAACTATCTCAAAAAAAATAAATCCCCTAATGACCTCCACTCTGATTGCTCTCATATGCCACCAAGCCAATATTAGGGAAGGGCCGTAACTCAGTGGTCAAGGCTGCAGCATTTGGGGCTTTTTAGTTTAGAGAAAAGGTAAGAGGTGACATGACGGAATTGTATAAAATTATGCACAGCATGAAGAAAATGAATAGAGAAAAGTTTTTCTCCCATTCTCATAACATTAGAACTTGGGGAATGCAATAAAGCTGAATGTTGGAAGATTCAGGACAGACAAAATAAAATATTTCTTCACACAGTGCATAGTTAAACTATGGAATTCACTCCCACAAGAGGCAGTGATGGCCACCAACTTTAAAAGAGGATTAGACAAAGTCATGGAGGATAAGGCTATCAATGGCTACTAGCCATGACGACTATGCTCTGCCTCCATAATCAGAGGCAGTATGCTTCCGAATACTAGTTGCTGGAAACCATAGGAGGGGAGAGTGCTCTTGCACTTAAATCCTGCTTGTGTGCTTCCCACAGGTATCTGGTTGGCCACTGTATGAATAGGATGCTGGACTAGATGGGCCACTGGCCTGATCCATAAGGCTCTTCATGTGTTCTTATGCTTTACCTGCCCAATATTTCAGTTCCAGTCCCCAGCATCTCCAGGAAAGATTAAGAAAAGTCCCTATCTGAAACCCAGAGAGCCACTGCTAGTTGGTGTAAACAATACTAAGACTGACCAATTGTCTGATTTGGTATAATGCAGCTTCCTAGTGTCCAGATATCTGAGTTTTCCATTCTGTCCTTGTTCTATGACCTTATATATAGATTTTCTATTTTAACAGTTAATCATATTCCTGCCATCTGAAGATTGCAAAACACCGTTTGATAATACTGATGTCACATCTATCCAGAGTAGAATTATATAGGAGCATTGTTAGAAATATATTTTTGCACTAGGAGCCTTTTGCATGATCTTGTATGATAACAGAGCTCTCAGCTGGTCACTCTAATCTACATGGAATACTGTGTCAAGATCAGTGTAATTATTAGGAATTGTATTTTCTAGCAATAGGTTTTGTAAAGTGGTTAATATAGTCATTCAGTCAGATTTTTATTGTTTGTAGCTAATGGCGATTACAAAGTGGTTAATATAGCTTTATTTTGTAACTAAAGAATTAATGACTAATGCACCTGCCAATCAGATTCTTTAAACAACATTCTGTTCTGTTTTTAAAATATAATATGTTATGCCAAAAGAAACAGAAATATATCACAAGGAACTCTCTTCTTATAGCCACAATTAAACAGAGATGTACTTAAACCCCCTGAAATCAATGGGCTTAAGTATAATTAACTCTGAACAATTGTGGTCTTTGCCTATAATTATGTTTTATAGGTTGATTATCCACAGAGTATTCAATGTCCTTATGTTCTTTTCTCATCCCTATTGATGTTGCTACCTGTGTCTGAATACTCCAACCCCAAAAGTTAGTCTATACATATTAAGGCTGCATTCCTATGCACACTTACATGAGAGTAAGCCTTGTTGAATGTCATAGAGCTGGAAGGGACTTCAAAGGTCATCTAATCCAACCCCCTACTGATACAGAAAATCTGCTGCTACAGCTTTCCTGCTAGGTGGCCATCCAGCCTCTTCTTTAAAACCCTCTTAACAAAGAATGAGAGGACTGTGCTGTAAAGTAATCTTGCTGGGTGTGGATGAAGGAAATGGTCCTACAGGCTGTTCCATACTGTCAGTGTAATTTGTGATTATTCTGCATCATGTGGAAACCCCTACACCAGGTTGCATCATCTGTTCCTCTGTGGAAAAAAGATAATATAACATGTAGAGAAGCTTTAATTCATTTTAAGCAACAAAGAATCATTGCTGAAAGTTGCTGTCTGACAATTAACTGGTTGACTGCTGGTATGAACAGGAGCATGTCTGCTGATATCACCGCAGGGACATTCCACAGTGATTTGGCACCGAATACAACACATTGTTGTTGTTTTTCACATCTTTATTTAAAACGGGTAGAGTATGATGAGATGATTTCTGTTTACCAAAGGCAACTCTTCAAAGATATTCATTCAATATGCTGCAGAGGAGTAACTGATCATACTGTTGCTGCATAACTTGAGATATATCTGAACTGTAGGAAATCTCAAGGAGAAGAAGAAAAAAACAGCCTTCAAAACTGTTGAGCCAAAGATATTTCTCTTTGCTATATAGCTATAGAAAACCTCCAGGGAAATCTGGAATGCAAAGAGCTAGGCTTGCTGCTTCTTTTACTCTATTTTTTTAAGGGTGGGTAGCAGTTGTGTCAAAGTCGTTTAAAGTATTGTACATTGGTCTTTTTATTCCCCGTCTAAACTCTTCAAAACCAGTTACTCTGCGGTAGTCACACTGATTCCTCTTTGGGGAAGGACTGTGGCTCAATCAGTAAAACACATGCTGTTCACAACGAAGGTCCCAGGCTCAATCCCTGTTATCTCCAGATAGTGGCTTTGAAAGACCCCTGCTTGAAACCCTGGAGAGCTGCTGCAAGTCAGTGTGTAGACCAGTGGTCTTCAAAGTTGGGCCCTCAGACATTGCTGGACTACAACTCTGGCTAAACTAGCTGGAGATTGTAGTCCAACGATATATGGGAACACTGGTATAGACAATACTGAGCTAGGTGAACTAGTTGTCTGATTCACTTTAATGTAGTTTCCAGTGCTCCTACTTCAGTAAGGCTATACGTTAGTAACTAAAAGCCACAGAGGAGAGCGTCTTCAAAATATACAAAGGGTGGTAAATGTCCCAAACAAACAAGGCTGTTTATGAAAGAAATTTTATAAAAATTAGCAAGGTTGCAGCCCTTCATAATAGCTAAGATTATATATAATTCTTTAATTTGCTTGTATAAAGAGAAAATCATACCCAGTCAAACTATATTGCAGGAATGATTTATTAGTAATGATAATTATCACTTGGTTTTACAGCCATGGGCCAAATCAGAAGTAATGCTGGACATCTGTAAGCACAAAAACCTGTTTTTTAAAAGACCAAAGCATCCTAGGG
Source organism: Rhineura floridana (assembly GCF_030035675.1). Lineage (NCBI taxonomy): Eukaryota > Metazoa > Chordata > Lepidosauria > Squamata > Rhineuridae > Rhineura > Rhineura floridana. The sequence goes on from NC_084489.1 coordinate 45,634,873, forward strand.
GAGGGGGCAATTCAGATCACGGTCATAGGGCTGGTAGAGGGGGAGATGAAGAAGTGTAAGGGGAAGGAGAAAAGCACCAAAGCAGTGACAAAAAAGAAAAGAAGTAGCTCTTTTTTCAAAGGCTGTCAAAGAATAAAAAGGTATTAAACTTTGTACTTACCTATCAGAAAATGACCGATAATAACCACTAAAATGTAATAAAGTAAACTGCAATGTTTAAAAGTAGTTGGCACAATTTTAGCCAAAAATAATATTACTGTCCAAAAATGAAGATAAATTTATGAAAAGCAGCAAAACTTTTCCCACCATGCCATTTTCCCAGTTGAAATTGACACCTTGGTTTAATACTAGCTTTGGGAGCCATTTTAACCAAAGCTGCATGGAGAAACAGCTGAACGCTCTCACAATGAAGAGATCACAATCTAAATCACTACCCATCCATCCCCCAGCTCTGATTTTATTTTTAAGCTGGGGAGTCTATTCATGGGTCTTTTGTATCACATCTGCTTTGTCCTTGACAGAATATTAAAAATGAATGGTTTTTTGAAGTTAACAAGGGGGAAAATGGTCTTAACAAACACTTCCCTGTTAGATAAATAGATTCTTCAGCTTTTCTGGGGGGCGGGGTCACTTTCTCTTGCTTATAATGTGCCACTTTTCAAGTTTCACAGCATCCTTGTTTTTCCTTGTTTGGATGGAATCTGAATCATTCAGAAACTAATAGCATTAAAGTACTGTAAGTTTTAATTGATCTGATACATAATGCAATTGTCTGTTGCTAAATGAGGGGATACTCCACCTGCTTCTATATAGGAGGTTTTTATAATGTGTTGCTGGGAGGGTCAGGAAACCACCATATTTGAAGGAAAAATCACAAAAATTATGGGGTATGGTTTTTATGTTTTATTTGATTTCTGAAATGGTGTCCGTTTCCTGCAAGCTCTGGCCTTGCAATGTGAGATCTGGTTCCAGTGGAAATGTCTGCTGGAGCTGCCTGCAAGAGAGACTGTCAAATACAGTTTAACCTATATAGTCACACACACAACACATTATTTCTCTGGATTTAAAGGAAAGTCATTATTCTGAGCAAAAGAAAACTACCGTAATTTTTTTAATAAAAAAAAATCTGGCAGACTTTATTTTAAATCAGTGAGGCAAAATCTCCACTGACGGACATCTCATGCAACTTTATTTATTTTTCAGGGAACCACCTGCACTGAAGCGAGCCTAGATTTTGACCCTGGGTGCAAAAAGCTTTGATTAGACTGTTACCTTTTTACTGTTGCCCTGTATACACTGAAACAATCTCTGTACAGTACCCATATCATATTCTTTTCCCTGAATACTGTGGCGCTCTCCTCAGAATAAAACAGAAAAGGTTAGAGATTTTTCTTTGGTGCCTACTCCCAAGGAGGTGTTTAACCCACGGTCATATATTCCTCAACCTATTTAAGCAACAGTGAAATAATCAGTCTGGGAGACTTAAGTACTAACAAAGTTGTTGACTAAGGGAAAGGAAGCTGTGCTTGCATGCCAGTGAGCTGATGTGCCTAGCAGACTTGAGTTCATAATTGCTGATTTAGAAATAGTTGCTGATGCTGTAATAGCTCCTCTAACATAGCCATTTTTCACTGTATAATGTAGAGTATATGTATATTTGAAGATAACATTAAAAACCTACTAATTTAAAGAACTGTAGAAAAATATTTCATTTCATCAGATTTCTAGGTTTGTCCAACTCATGCCTTTCTGTCAAATCCACAAACAACTTACATAGAAATATTTTGATTTAAAGTCACTTGCTTGTCCTTCAGTGCCAATGCATTTAGACAAGTACACTATCAGGTCAATGGGTCATGCTTCTCTATTCACAAAACAGTGGCTGTCACTTGGAGGACTAGTTTTCATGATTGCTTTAGGCTTGCCTTCCTTCCTTCCTTCTTTCCTTCCTTCTTGCCTTCCTTCCTTCCTTCCTTCCTTCGAACTGGTGATGAAGTGGTGATCTGAATCATTTGTCACACGTACTGATTCCAATTTGGTTCACCACCACTCAGCTCATGTTAGAAGAGTATCATGAAGCCCTGTCTGGGCTTTGAGGCTTTGGAGGCATGAAACAGCCAAACATGCTAGAAGAATATGTTAAATTAAAAACAAGGGGATTGATTTCTTAAGAAAATGTTTTTGATTTGCAGCACTTTCAGTCAACAGCTGCCCTGGCTGATAGTTGCACCAATGCAGAGCTTGGAAAAGTTATGTTTTTGAACTACCATCAACCCCAACCAGCATAGCCACTGGATTGGGCTGATGGGAGTTGTAACTTTTCCAAGCTCTGCACCAATGCAGGAAGCTGAACATGAAGTAAAGCATCTAAATTGATGAAGGGTCTTAATAAAAAAAAAGGCCCTCAACCAAGTTAAGGGTGTGGCTGTTTTGGCACAACCATCATTATACTGCCTGTGTTGTTCCTGTAGTTCTATTTGAAATAACAGCAATCAACACAACCCATGTGCAGCATATGGATGTAAGATTTGCTAATTGAATGCATTTGACAACACAGACATTTTGGTGTGGAAATGTTTGTGAAGTGTCAATCAGTTTAACTTCAAAAATTAAAGTCTCTATTAAAGCAAAAGGCTAATATTTAATTAAGGCACAGTGAACCCATTGAAATCCAGACTCAATGAGTATGACTAACATTAGATATCATCCAGAATCTTTTGCAGGTTTAAATTATATGTACGTTATTATTGTTGTTGTTGTTGTTGTTAGTGAACTGCCTTGAGTAAAAACATTTATAGAAAGACAAATTTATAAATTTTGTTTAAATAGACATATGGGAATTACACTTGCATTAGTTAAGGTAAGTATTTTAAGTTAGTAAGCAGCTCCTTGCCTCATACACTATACAAAAATTGGACCAAATTTGAAAGAAAAATAAAGCCTCACTATTTTTTTCCTGAAACTATTAGTATTTCTTTCTCAGATTCTGACATTTCCCCCCTTATTCTTAATATATATTCTGACTTTCAAGCAAGCCACTTAACAGTTTCAAATACACAGGAACTCTATATGTGGGCTTATAGGAATTTAAGAGAATTGATGTTCAGAATTCACTCATCCTTCCTATTGCTAAAATGTAACAGGGTAATGTATCAGTTCCATTATTGACTCATCATGAAATCCAAAGGAAGGTCAAATGTCATCTCTCTGAATTTGATCTCTAGAGGAAATAGCACATGAAACATCCTTCACAGGGTGTTATATTTAGAACATGTGATAAATGCCGTTCAATACTATTTCTGCTTCAAAGTATAACAGTATGTTGTTCTTTATTATAAAGTAAAAGGCAAGAATTTGACAGTATAATGGAGCTAAGTGGAATACATAGGAGACTGGATTTTAAATGGGTGATTTAAGCCATCTGTAACAAAGGGCTTATCCAAACGGAGCGGGATAATCCACGGTTTCCATATTCGGTTTGTCATCTGATAGTCCTCACTTTGCCTTTTAGTTCGCTCTTTCCCAATTAAAAAAAATGCTTTTTTGCACCCGCACCCGCAGCGGTAAGACCCCTACATTCTTTTTGCTTTTTCCAAGCTCCGCCTCTAAAACCTCCCCCTATCAACTAATTGGTCAGCAATAAAATGACCTATGCTCCTCTCCCCCTTTGCAACGAAGCACAATATGGCTGTAAAGGAGTTCTCCCCTTGGAAGGAAAGGCTGCTGGTCGGTTTCACGCCTGCTTTCCCACGAGAATGAAATTGACACCCTTTTCTTGTTTGCATTTGCGATATTACGCTTAAACAAATGTATGCTTTTCTGCCTTCATTGATATTTAAGGAGATACACACGCTGGCAATGCACTTATTTCTCCAAAAAAGCAAGAAACGTGTCCCCCCCCTCCTTCTCCCTTTCCTTCCCGGAGAGTGAAATTGACAAAGCTTTCCGGAGCAGGCTTGAAACCGACCAGAAGCTCTTTTCTTGTTTGCATTTGCAATATTACACTTAAAGGAATGTATGCTTTTCTGATTTGAAGCAAAAACCCCAGCAAGTAGAATGAAATTGACAAGGCTTTCGGAGGCAGGCTGAAACCGACCCCCCCTTTCTCGCTTGCTGTGCATTGCAGATCTCACCCAGAGCGGCCGCCCAGTTTGCAGGCTGGCAAAAAATAAAATGCATCTGCGCAGTAGTTGCAGACCCCCCCCGCAACACCCCACCATTGCGATGATTGGTTCAATTTTCCTGGGCTTACTCTCGCACATGTGCAAAAGTGCAGATACATGATTGGCTGGAATGAGGAGAAGGGGCAAGGGGAAACACCCAAGAACCGCCCATCAGCTGTAAAGTCTGCAGTATTGCACCCTAACTCCTGAAGGCACAGCGGATGATTCCCGATTTTAAACAGCAAATCGCATTTTTGCTGATATTGCAAGGAGCGGATTTAACCCGCGAAAATGCGTAACAGCACCAGACGTCATTTGGACGACCGAAAAATAATGAACACACATAGCGGGCGTGTCACACATTTTGCAGTCGTCTGGATGAGCTCAAAGTCTGCACTTTAAAACCAGCACTTTAAAAGTGACAAATTAAAACCATAGGAAAATATGGATTTCCTATAATTTATAAAGTGTAATTCTCTTCACCTGATTATTATGCATCTTTTTGTACAATATACATTACTAAAACACATACAAATTGCTGAGAATAGTGGGAGAAATATTGCAGCCCATGAATTATGTTGTAAGAAGTGATCCTGTGGAAATGACTGGACCCATTTTTTTCCAATAGGGCAGACCAAACTCAGGAAAAATCATGGAGACTATTTGGGCAAGTGACTCTTGAAGGTCATTAACGAGTTCAGTAGGTGACCACTACACCCGTAAAAGTTGGGCTGGATGAGGGCCAATATGTTGAAACTGAATCATGACAAGATGTAGGTATTGTGGATAAGTGGTACCTGGGTCAAGAAACTAGGGAGATTGCCTGTTGTGCATGGAGTTGTACTCACCCTTAAGGGATAGGTGCAAAGTTTGTGAGATCTCAGAATGTGCTGCAGCCTGTAGAATTCCATCTAGTGACAACCAAGAAGGCATTTACTGTTGTGTCACCCAGTTGAAAAATCATTCTCCACCTCCACCCCACCCCAAAATAAGGCAAGCACCAACTCTGCTGAGTTTTTGGTGCCTCCCAAACATGTATTTGTTCACCCAGCCCTTTGCTAGGTATAGATACCAATGCCCTTTAGAACAGCCCAGTTGCTTTGATTGTTGTTGTTTTAGTGTGTTTGTTGGATTTGAATGAACTGTTTTCATTGTATGGTATGTACTGTCAACCATTCTGAGTTTTTAAGGAAGGTCAGTATAAAAAATGTTTTCAATAAATAAACAAATAAAGTTGCCAGCCCAGCTTTTTCAGTATACCGGGGGGGGGGGGCTTAAATTATTCTGGCAAGTGCTAAGTAGCTTCCTAAACATATAAGGGAACCTCCTCTTTTGTGCTCCTCATCTTTTTGTTGGGTCTAGTTTGTCTCTGGATACTTTAAATAGTTACTTAGCTTTAGACCTCCTTTCTATTGCTCCCCAACTGGACTGGGATTAACTGGCATTAAATCCCACTCCAGCATACCAACTAGTTATTTATTGCCTGTTACCCTTCTTTCTGCTCCTTGTATCTGCAGTGTGGCACAGGGTGCCTGTAATGAACTAGAGTGCTCTACTCACAAATGGTTGCTTTATGACATTCATCATGGGGAAATTCTTCTCACTGCATTCTGCCTAGAAGCTGATTTCCTTCCCTGCTTCTTTCTGTGGCCCAGCTGACCTGACAGCTGTCAGATTAGATTCTATCTTGGAACTTTCTAAATTGGCTTCAATTGGGTATGTTTAGAATTTGCATATGCTCAGTTGCCACAAATCTGCAGAATGTGCCGCTTGTTTTGACCTGACACTGCTGACAAGGCTATGTGAACTTCGTAATTTTCTTAAAACATTCTTTTGCACACAAATTGCTGAGGTTATTATTAGGATGCAGACTGGCTTTACTGAAGAATATGAACCTCCCCCCCCCAACAGCAGCCTGCACGTTATTGTTCAGCCACCTTGAATACACCCTCCTACCCCCCCCCACACACACAAAGGACTAGCTTATATTGAACCAGACCATTGGTCTACTATTGTCTTCTCTGGCAGCAGCTTTCTGAAGTCTCAGGCAGAGATCTGTCCAGCCCTGTTACCTGAAATCTTGGAGTTGAACCCTGTGACCTTTTGCCACCCTGGGCTCCTACTGGGAGGGAGCGCAGGATATAAATAAATAAATCTTATGCCCTCCCTATTTTCTAGCCATTCAGTAGTGAATGTGAGCAGGACACTCCATTCAAACTCCTCATACCAGTACAGATGCCCTTAAGTTGCCTTCATCCTATTGACACTGGTGAGAGTCACCTCAAGGAAAAAATAGACTAATTGACATTTCTTATTCACAGATTCAGCCTAATGGAAATAAAAGTGAAGGGCTCCGGGAGAAAGGGGTTGTCTCATCTTACACAGACCACTTCTTAATTTTGCCAGAAGGCATCTAAATTTAGAGGGAGGCTCAGATGGTTTAACTTATGCTTTCTTCCCCAGGCCTTACATGTATGTGCTAGCCAATGTAGATTCCCTTAGATTGACTTAGACTCCCTCAGGCTTACTCACTTCCTTAGACTCACAGGCACTTGCCAATTTACACCTTTTTTTTACATATGACCTTTGCAATTTGGGCCTATTATGTTTCAAGCAGTTTTATCTATTTTTCCATTCTCTTTGCCATACTTCAGGAAAGTAAAATAAAAATACAACTACTCAAACACACTTGTACTCTTATAGGCAGAATGAAAATAAAAGTGCTATTAGAAATGACCTGCAGAGTCCCCCCCCACCCACCATGGAATATTGTCATGCAATATGTTTCCTACAAATTTGTCTAGACCGCTGCCCCCTTTCCATATCCTCAGTGGATCTTAACTTTGTTACTTTTTCTTTCCCCCTTACAAGAGTGAATTTGCTTATCCTATCTTTAGCCACTCTTTGGTTACAAGACATTACAAATTACAGCAGTGCCACACATTGCAGGTAAAAGTGAAAAGTACATGGCATTACACATATTAAGAATTTTTATATTATTATTTTTGCCTAAGTTCCTTGCATTATCCTTAGTTTTCTCATGCTAACTTTCTTTTCACGTTATGCTATTTTTCTTTCTTCATCTTGTAAACACATTCCTGAAATGTCTGTCCCCTTCACCTGAACACATTTGCCTTCATCTTTCTTCATACCTTGCCCGTTCCGATTACTGCTGAACATTTCTAAGGCTGCAGTGAACTAACAAGTTAACCTGAAGTACAGCATCAGTCCAAACACTCTATCTGCACTGGCTCTAGTTTCACTACACAAAATATGGTTGATATCCTACTAATGTTTACTAAAATGTTATGATCCTTATATTTGGGGCACTTTCCCCCTAGAACAGACATTTTCCCCATGCTCCATTTAATTATATCCTACTGTTGTTTTAACATGGCTGAATCCTCATATTCCTTTCCTTCATGGCTATTATGTATAACCTCTCTACCATTCTTCATTCTGGTTTGCTGGTTTTTCCTGTACTTGTTTCTTCTGCCTCAACAAGTTAATAAGATTTTTATTACCCATAATAAAAATGGGTAGAATGTAGTTAAATGAAAAAGGAAATATTCACATTCCTCCATAGGGGTTTTGTGAAGATAAAATAGTGTGTATGTATGTACATTTACACTGAACTAAATGTCAGATTTGTCATTAATGTACATCATAATTGGTATTATTTGTATACCAGGCAATTTGAATAAAATGTGCACGATCTATTTTTGGACACAGACGTATGTGGCTTTAGGGAGATGCAATGGATACACGCACACCATCCCTGCTCCAGCTTCTCTTTGGCTTGCAATCAATGCTGCACTAAACAACTGATATTTAAAAGGCTTGCCCTTCATTAGGGGTGGGGAACCTGTGGCCCTCCAGGTGTTGTTGGACTACAAGTCTCATGTGTCCCAGTCATTATAGCCAATAGTCAGGTATGATGGGAGTTAGAGTCCAGCAACATCTGGAGCCATACATTGTTCTATCAGCACTTCTCATAGATTTAATCCTATAATTTTTTCATATATTTTGTGCATGTATGCTTAGGCACATATGACCCTCATGTGAGAAAAATCTGATATTTTACAGGAAGTGGATTAATCCATAGTTCGCTGAACTCATTGGATTTGCAGCAGAATGATAGTCCCAAGTATTATAGCTTAATACACTGTTTAGCATTAGCCAAACATCATTATTTTACTGAAGGAAATTCACAGTGAAAAGTGTCATATGTAATTTACCACAAAGGACTGCATGAAGAATGCAAACATTATGAGCCTTTTGACATTGTTTTTGTGAAAGCTTTTGACAGATGGCGTAATAATATTTCCTAACATCAGAGAGCTAGCAATAAATAATTTCCTCCTTATATTAGGTTTATTTTACTAGCCTGCTTCTTGGGGTCTGATGTGCTGTCTAGAAGAAAGGATGTGCTAGACAGATTTAGAAGCTAACTCATTTGGAATCAGCTTGCCCTATTTCTTGATATTTATTTATTAATTTTATTACATTTATATCCCACCTTTCTTTCATCATAGAACCCAGGGAGGCATACATGTGGCTCCCATCCAGGCATTGACCCAACCCAGACCTGCTTAGCTTCAGCAAGGTCTCATGTGCCTTCAGACCACACCCTGGGCCTTATTAAATTAAATTAAATTCAGTTTAGTTAAAATAGCAACTCTGAAAACAAACCAAGCCATCAGCTTGAACTTTATATAATTTTACATAGGAAAAAAATACTTTAAAAAACCCTGTCTGCAGTTCAATTTGACTTAATTTCCAAAGTCTATTTTTGCTTTGTGAAGTTGTATGAATATACAATATATGTTTAGCATGAAGAAATCTTGTGGCTCTGTTAATAATGCAGTATAATGTATCATGCTGTGGCCTCTCCAAGCTCACAAGCAAGCAAGCAAGCAGTAAGAGGAGTGAGAAGGATCAATAACTGCCACATGCCTCTCCTTCTGTGAGGTGATGCAGACTAGACCCAGAAGGAGAGCTAAGTGATCATGCAATGTCAAGGAGGAGAAGTTATTGGGCCCACTCAGAAAAGTGCCCTCTCTCTTCCTCTCCCCCCCAAAAAAAATTCTGGATCCAGGACTGGGCCTCACCACTCTCTGGAGTGAGCCATTCAGCCTTCCTCCCTTCTCTGCTGAACTGTAGCCAAACATTTTGTACAGAGAACCTAAAGGGGCAGGGAATCATTTCAGGACAGCCAGGACATAAAAAACAAAACAAAACAGGAAACCTATTGTATTAGATATTGCATTGTATTAAATATTAATAAAAAGAGTATAACATTTAATGCAAGGGCCTAGTGTTTTATCAGTTATCCCAGTGGCTTTGCAAGCACGGACCAGAATAATGAAAGGTGGGAAGAACTGGACCTCTCAAGGACTAGAGATGAGGGTTTTTTTATGAGAACTGAACATTAAGGGAGGTGGTTGGAGTTTCCTGGAGGGGGCTGCCTGTGGCACAGTCCTGCTGATCTGCACTTTATTCCACCAAGAGTGCCTTTTTTGTCAGCACCCAGTACTCTGGCAGGTGATGCTGGCTCAGGGCCCTGGGTGGCAGCCTTACCTGGTCGTGGGAGGAGCAAGGAGCCGTTTTAATGTCCCACAATGCCCCTGATGATGTTGTGTTATTCTCAGTGGAATGGCAATGTTAATTTCCCATAATTCCTTAGAACAAACATCATTTCATCTTAAATCTGTCTTTTAGCTCTGCTTCTGTGTTGAGCCAGCTTGCCACAATTAGGATGGCAGATATTCAAATGAAATATCAGAAGTGAACACTAGCTTTCCCCCCCTCTCCTCTGTGAATGGTGGCAGCCTTCTATGGTCCATTATCAGTAATGTGATGATTTTATTGATGTATTATGTAACTTTATTTTTATTATTATTATTATTCAAAGGTAAAAGTTTGGTTCCAGAACAGACGGATGAAATGGAAGCGGGTAAAAGGAGGGCAGCAGGGAGCCGCTGCCCGAGAAAAGGAACTGGTGAACGTGAAAAAGGGCACACTCCTTCCCTCAGAGTTGTCTGGCATTGGGGCAGCCAGCCTCCAGCACACAGGGGACTCACTAGCAAACGACGACAGCCACGACAGCGACCACAGCTCTGAGCATGCACACTTATGATAGAACATGAAGGCCTTGCAGCTCCGTTCTCAGGAAAGACATGCTAACACAGCAAGCCTTACACAAACAGCATTAATGTATGCAAGTGACTCTCTGGCAATTAAAAACAAAACCTTGGACTTATGGCATCTCCTATTCTTGAATTTTTATTTTTTTAAAATGAATTCAGTAAGTGCCACACCTTAAAGTTGCCTTGTGAACAGAAGCAGAAGACAAACTTGCTTTTGAACATTCCAGATTTATCTCATTTCGATGACAATGGGCAGGTATTTTTGCTTTAGCTTGCACTGAAAAAATGCCATTGCTCTCAACAAATTTAATATTCTAATAAATAAATAACACAATGCCAACAGAAACATGGTCAAGAGGGGTAAGAAATGTATTTTAACTCTGTATATATCTACTTTATGGCATTTTTACTTTTCACTCATTTTTAGCAATGCATTCATATTAGCTGATGGCAATAGTCACTCATGAGAATAAATGGCTTTTTTTTTGTCTCTCTATTTTTGTTTTGTGTCCCAGAGATATATACATGCAGACAATTGTGTCCAGACAGTGAATTATATAAAAGAGTCTGCTGGGGAAAGTCCTTCAACCATAGACAAAACAAATCTTATGTTGCATTTACTATCAACTGCTGCTAATAGGAAATTATTAAACCTTGCTCTTCAAATGTTCTTACCTTATAACGGCAAAGGTTTTTTTAAAAAATAGAATCATGCCTGTCAGGAAAACATGAACCACTGATTCATTTTTAGAATTTATTACCACAAACCTTTTTATATATGTTTGACAACTTGGCTCACTGCAGCTTCTGGCCACAATTCATTTCCTTCAGAGTAGCCCTGATAAATTCAGCAGAACTGCCTCAAATCAATTGGGTTGTGGATAGCAGCTTGTGTTATAAATTGGAAACTGTTTTACCTACAGCAGTGGTTCCCAACCTTTATGAGCACGGGACCCCCTTTATAAGCTGAAAAAAAATCATGACCCCCTCCCCCCAGGGAGGCAGGCTGGCTGCCAGGAAGGAAGGGGGAAAGCAGCCTTTCTGCGCAGCCTTGCTTCTTTTTGCTTCACAAAAAGCCCTCTCCTCTCATTCTAAGTAAGGGTGTTGCCAGTAGCGGCAGTGCAAGGAGATGGGAATCAGTGATAGTAATCCCCTCTTCTTCCTGGTAGCCCCACCCTCAGCCTCCTTTGGCATCTGCCTTGTATTTTATAGGCAGATGCCTGCCCTTAGTGCACCTGAAAGACACTCTGGTGCTTCAGCAAAAGGCCTCCCCTCTCGTTTGGAGCAAGGGGGAGGTGTCACCTGCAGCGGCAGTGGAAAGCAGACAGTGTAGAAGGAGTGAAGACTTCTTTAAAAAAATTAATAAATAATTCATTTCTTTACTGTTCACGGCCCCCTCTGGATTACTTTGCGGCCCCCCTGGGGGTCCCGGCCCCCAGGTTGGGAACCACTGACCTACAGTAATGTCATAATATACAGGCATTATAATGCAGTGTTAACTGCCTCCATTAATGGTCAGAATTTATTCAAGATAGCTCTGTATACAAAATGCAAACATCAAGGCATTTTTAATCTTCCACGCTTTTGTGTACATATAGTGAAGTAATAAAACCAAAAATTACACAAACATTGATTGTACTTTGTAAAGGAAATGTTTAATAAATGATCCTTTTGGAAATAATTCTTGTTCTCCTTCACAGTTTTCATAGATATCTTAAAATGTCAGAATTGTAACGTGCTCTAAAACTATACCCATGTTTGCTTTAGATAGTACTAACTGAATTTTCCATATTGGATGAGGCTTCTACATTGATACATTGGGGAAATTCTTTCCTGTAGCAGGAAAAAGCAACCCCTAGGTAAAGAAGGCTTCAGCCAAAACCAACAAGAACCATGCTAAACCATTTCCCCAGATCTAAGGTAAATATTACATGAATATTTTCATGGCATCTTGTGGAAAAGGAGAAGAAAAAATGGCAAGAGTTTAAAAAAAGATTTAAACCAATATATTGAAATTTAAAATATTTAAGAAGAATAAGCACCTAAGGCATATAAGAAAATATGAAGATATTAATAAACAATTATGCAACAGTAACATGCAAATAATAAATTCAATTAACCACAATACTCATCACTCTTCTGCCATGTTGACATGTTTATTTTCCTGCCACTGAACAGTCATTATCTCCACACTATAGGATGAACAGAGGCAGAACTTTATTAATACAACTACAATGGAAACAAACTCCTGACAGTGAGGATATTCTTGCAACTCCACCCCAGTGCCAAGTTTGAGATCAGCCATTGTCTGATCCTTGTTCATCACAGCCAACCTTTTCAAGGAATTGAGAGGTGACAGGCCTCATCATCAACCTCAAGTAATCCTGCTTTGGAAGTCAATGAAGCTACCTGTGCCCTAGGAATGCCTGCATTCCTGTTCCCTCATGCTGGCCAGCTGCAAAGGTTGGTCTGGGTATTCTTCCCTTCACCATAGTGGTGCCTATGATGAACACCAATATCTTCCTGCTATTGTCTTCAATTATCAGAATCTCTTAATAGTTATTTCAGCTTCATCCTTGACCAACAATGTGATGTGGTGGGAGTGGTCACATAACATAAGCTGATCTGGTGCAGAGCAAAATATTCCTACCTGGCGATCATCTAATCCCACATTGTCAATCTGCAGGGTGGGCTGAGCTGTAGGGTTACTACTTTGCCTCTCCCTGAGGCTTAAAGGGAGAAAGGAGTAGCTGTTCGACAGCCCCTTGCTGTTCTCACCAGCTCTGTGCCTTCTCTGCCTAAGGGAAGGGGCAAAGCTGCCACCACTTCATTGACAAGGAGGGCTTCATGTTGGGCGCTGATACACCTAATATAATATCTGATGGAAAGCCAGGGTTAAGACTTTTAAACCGCTTCTAACTTCCATCAGCCCCAGCCAGCATGACCAGTAATTATGGGAGTTGTAGTCTAACAACATCTAGAGAGCCACAGGTTCCGCATCCCTGACTTACGGACTAAATGGGCTTCCTGACGTTTCCTAATATGTTCAGTGCTTGAAATCACATAGAATGCAGTAAAAGTATCATTACCAGCTTTGTACTGCTGAAATTAACATGTTTCTATCACTTTGAGTAGTTATCTAACATCAATATTGTCTGAGGTTCTCTGCTGTGCCTCCTAATCAAATATGCCAGGAATTTAGCTGTATTCTTTCAAGTGAGAACCTTTCCTATGCTTTGAATATTAATTGTCTGAGTTGCTGCATGACCTCTTTGCCCATCAAAAGCAGCAAACTAGAATTAATTTCTACTCAGACACAAAAATGTAAAACTAGCGATGGGTGGACCGAGAAAATAAGTATCTGTACTGTTTTGCTGCATGCCCTCCAGCCTTTTTGTTTGTTTGTTTGTTTAAACTGGCCTCTAAATTTGTTTCTGAGCAGATTAGGTCTTTACCACAGAACCTTTCTATACCCCACAGTGGTAATTTAAGGGCAAAGCAGTTCTCATGTTGGATACTGAAATGGGAATGGGCAGCCACATATATCACATTAGGATTGGTCCTTGATTCTAAAGGGGTCTGTATCCAATTTTAATGAGACTGGGGGGCACCATGCCTCAGATACCCCAACACATCTATTCAGGATTCTGCTACATCACTAGCTGAAATGAAACCAGTGTGCTTTTTCAAAATGTAGACCGTGAACTCATGAAGAGTTTGTGGGGATGAAAAACAGTCTAAGTTAAGAACCAAACATTAGTCCCAGCCTTCAGGATGAATTTGCTGGCTTTTGTCCAGTTATCTCTCTTGGGTCATTATGTATTTGGGGTCTATGCAAACAACATGTATATACAATTTAGGATCAGCTTGAGATACTAGCAGTAATGCTTAACCACTTCTCTGCTGTAACTGAATGTGCTACCTAAGGAATTATACTGGATGAATTCTGTGCATAATTGGTAAAGGTACTAAGATTTTTTTTGAAATGCACAGCTTTGCTGAGGATAGACACACAAAAATAGCTACTAATTTCAGAAGGCCCTAACAGAGACATTTCCAATGAAGAGAGAGAAGGGGGGGGAGAGGTGTGATCCAAAACACAGTCACTACATAAAGGCACAAGGCTTCCATCTGGATGACCTTTCCCCTTTGTTGTTCCGGCAATCCTCTTGTACATCTCAGGGGAACCGCTAAGTTTATAGGCAGGCAAACTCTGCGTGCTCTATGGAAATCTCAGGGAGAACCACAAAAAGAAATTTATCCCCCTGGGTAATACGTCTCCTTTTTACTTACAGGAAGTTTTCCATCTGGAGACAGAATTACTGTCACGTAAGTGTTTACAAAAGTGTTTTGCTGTTCTCCCTTTCTAACATGCCTGGAATGTTTACCAATGTTTTTCCTTTGATTAAAAAAAATATGTCAGGCACTTTGGAGACTGAATTGTGGAGAGGTGGGATATAGAAACATTTTACACAAATAAAACTAATAAACAAACATTAATCCTTGCTTTAAATAACTGAATACAAAATAACTGAACAGTAGAAATATTAGGTTGTATCCAACGTTACACAAAGCATGTATTGTAGGGTTTTCTGCCCCTCCTCCTGGCTACATCCCCACCCCAAAAACCTATCCTGAGGTTGACTAACCTTCAGGAAAGGCCTGGGATGTGTGGCATGGGGGGGACTACATTGGGAGGAGAAATTGAGTGATCCAGCTTGTGTGAGAAACATCCAAAGCCTTTTCTGTGGTGTCTCCTAACTACATTGCCTTCAGGAGGCTGCAGTGGGGTGGGAAATCTCTCTCATGTGAGCAGGTTTACTAAGATTTTCCAGAACTGTCAGTCTTTGCTGGTTGTAGAAATGAGACGTCCGAACTAGGAATACATGTTGCTTAGAACAGCTAAAACGTGGGACTGTCTTTTTGTTTTACTTTGTGAAGTTCAGGTCCAGTTCTTCACTCTGTCACTTTCCTCTACATTAGAGTTATGCCACTTTCAGCTGCACATGTGCTCATGTTCAAATAGACCAAAATTGCAAACCAGGCTCCACATGCCTATAGCATAGCTGGCAATGATTTCTCTCAACAAGATATTTTTCGCCTTCCAGCCCCAGGAATGACTGGATTTATTGCAGATTGAGGCAGTCACCTCAGGCAGAGGATACTGTGTGTGTGTGTCTTGGGCAAGCACGATTCACATATCCCTATCTCCATATGTATTTATTTGTAGGAGTGTGTCCCAGTCATTGCTTCAGACTGCTCAGGCACAGGAGGAACCAACTATGTGAAACATACAGTAGTGTAGTAGCAAATTAAGAAGTGCAGGGTCCCTTCATGTTGATCACAGCCATGTCCCCTTCCTGCTTTTTTTTGCTGTGGGGTTGAGAATGAGATCCTTGTTAATGCCTAGGAACCAATAAGCATGAAAGAGGAGAGTGTTAGCACAGAGAAGAGTCTTCTCATTAGCTGATTTGCCTCCTCTCACTTGGATTGGCTGCAATCAGCAAGAAAGAAGCATGTTGGAAGATTCTTCTCAGTGGCTAACACACTCCCTTTCATGCTGATTGGCTTGTAGGATGCTGGAGACATAGGGACCCTGCTCCCAAAAAAGTAAAGGGTCTAAGACCCCCTGCACAACTACTGGAAACATAGCTCTAGTTGTTCAGTAAGTTTGATATCCAGTAAATTTTCCATTGTGCTAACCCTGTTTATAACAATTCATCTTTAACAATTATGTCCAACAATTATGTAGGTGCTTCACATCTTTACTGCATGTTCCCCATTAAAATTAATGAAAGTTGAATCAGTGGTTGGGGGTGGGAAGTCTTTTCCCCCAGAACATCATCAACAACCTTACTATGAGCAAGGTTTAGATTTAATAAGATTTCTATCCCACCTTTCAAACTAACAATCACCAACACAGCTAACAATGCACCCCCCGAAATCCATACAAATGAGGATTCCCTTAGTTCCCTAGCTGATGGACATAGGAGGCTGTTTTCCTTCTGCTCTCTAGTCTCGGGGCAACTGGTATTTGGAGAAGAATATTGTTTCTGACAGGGAGGAGGAAAGCAAGGTATCTACAGCTGCTCCTTTTCTGACCAGTGGATCATAGAATCATAGAATAGTAGAGTTGGAAGGGGTCTATAAGGCCATTGGGTCCAACCTCCTGCTCAGTGCAGGAATCCAACTTAAGCCATACCTGACAGGTGGCTGTCCAGCTCCTCTTGAATGCCTCCCAGTGTTAGAGAGCCCACCTCCTTCTTAGGTAATTGGTTCCATTGTTGTATCACTCTAACAGCTAAGACGTTTTTCCTGATGTTAGGTTAGTCTGCTTCTTCCACTGGTCCCAGGAGGCAGGTTGCTACAACCTCCCATTAGTTCTTGGCCTCCTGACCAATGGTAGAAGCCAGAGTGTGCTTCCCTTTAGTTGCCAGGGCAACTGGCAGCTATAGCTGGGTATTCTTTTAGCAATATAATCAGCCACTATACTTCCCAGTTTAGTAAAGGACCATTATTCAGTGGTAGAGCATCTGTTTTGCATGCAGAAGTTTCAAGCCTTGACATCTCCAGGTAGGAGATTTCTTGTCTGAAACCCTGGAGAGCTATTACCAGTCATGTAGACAGTACTAGCCTAGATGGACCAAGTGGTCTAACTCAGTATAAGCCAGCTTCCTGCGTTCCAGTTTGATGGGAGAGGATTCCCTAAATGTCCTGTCTGAAATATTGTAATGGCCTCCTTTGGAGGGTTGTTGTAAGGATAATATATGTGCAGTTATTTGAAAAGAAATGGAAGTTTTATCATTATTAAATGCACTAGCAAGTTTTACCTGCCCTCTGGAGGCAGTTCTCAAAATTTCAGTTTTGAGCAGTACTAACATATATGAGCCGAGCAATAATTTATGTTATAAACATTGTTTTCTTTAACATCTATAAATACATAACTTCACTAGGCATATCACTAACAAGTGTGTTACTGTAGAAAATCTGCCAAACTATTTACTTCATCATATCACTTGTGGATATTTTTACAAAAACTTTCTGAATATTTATGACTTTATTTGCACATGTACAGCTGACAAAATGTTGAAAAATGTCTTTGCCAAAATGCATTTTATCTTTCAAATTACCTTCATGAAAAATTGCACCAGAGTATATACATTCCAATGAGGAAAGAAACCAAACCTAAATATGACCCATCAGGAACAGAATATGATATTTCTCTGATTCTTATGAATGCTTACACATAAGCAATTGAGAGAGGAAATGTTTGCATGACCTTTTAATTCATAAAGCATTCCAGCTAGAAGTCAAAACATTACATTACTCTTATTGCTCTACGCTAAAATAGTTGCCTAAGCTATTTGATTGCACCATGCACAGACTCCCAGAAGTAATTTTTGCAAGAATTTGCCATTCACAAAATTGCCTTCACTGTGCTTTGAATCTAGCACAAATGGGACACATGAGGTTATGCTGATTTGCTCTGAACGGGAAATTTCTTTGGAGACCAGCAGCATCAGTACAGACACATAAGCTGTGTATACATGTCATTGTAATGTGCTTTCAATTCACTCTCTGTGCTGTTCAAAAATACATTGTCCACAAGGAATTATCCTCATTCCAAACAGATCTTGAACTTTTTGACATTTTAATGTGGCAAGAAAATTTAAAGCTGTAGAGATTCACATAGCTCTTAGGTATGGACTTCTGCAAGCACTTTTGAAATGTACTTTTCAAGGGGGTAGTTCTTCACCAGCTGGTGGATAGAGATGGAAGGATTCAGAGCTTGGAAAAGTTACTTTTTTGAACTACAGCTCCCATCAGCCTAATCCAGTGGCCATGTTGCCTAGGGCTGATGGGAGTTGTAGTTCAAAAAAGTAACTTTTCCAAGCTCTGGGAAGGATATGTCAAATTTGGGTCTCTCTGTTTCCCAATCTTAAATTCAGTTCTCCATATTTCTGTAGCAATTTGTGATTTTCTTTTAAAAAATCTTCATGAAAATTCACCAGTCTTTTAGTGCAATTTTCTCTTAATAAACACGTTTTTGCAAGGAGTTTTGACTAATGTACATATTTTTCAAGCAATTTTTCATAATATAATATATTTTCTATTTTATTTTCACTTACATTTATTTTTATGTGTACTTTCCCCTGATATTTTCATTTTTGTAAACATTTGGTTGGAGAACTGCATCACAACAGTTAGATAAATGTGAATTTCAAAGGAGAGCTGTGCTTCAGCTCATCCCATATGAACTGAAAGTTCAGATTTGATAATTTGCCTTTAAATGCAAACTGAATCAAGTTTTGTCCCCATACCTACTGGTGACATTGACATTAATGTTGCTGGTGGGTGTAGACTACAGACATATCTGACTCCTGAGAAGACCAGCATTCATTTCCCTTCTGGTAGCCTCAGGTTGCAGTTTTGTACTTTACCCATTGCTTAACCACTGAGAGAAATGGCTGAACCAGTCAGCTGTAGTATTTCTCACAGTTGCCAGGAAATGTCTTGAAAATCCTAGGAGACCTCAGGATATATGGGGTGAGGAAAAAATACAACAGCAACTACACAGCCCCTACTGAAACAGGGACACATTTGAACATATGGTGAAGGAGATGCCTGCTCTCCTGTATTCAAGGACTTATCTATTAATTGTTATAGAAGGAACTGCAAAGAGATGTTCATATGGAGTTGTCTGAGCTATGTAAATGAATGGTGATGCCTGCTCACACATAAAATGTAGATGACTATCTAGGAATGTCGGGATAAAGGTACTGCAGAAAACACTTTTGACAGTAATCATTATTAATAATCTAACACTATGCATATTTATTCAGAAATAAGTCCACTGAGTTCAGTGGAGTTGACATAGGATTGCAGCTCCAATCATATTTCCTTGGAAGTAAATCCTAGTTCAGTGGCTCCCAATTTTTTTCCTTCATGGACCACTTGAACAGGGGTGTCACTACCGGGGTGCGGGGTGTGTGGATTGCACCCGGGTGACACTATGAGGGGGGTGACACCCAGAGCCGCACCCCCCCGCACTCCCGCTAGTGACGCCGCTGCCCCCCTGCACCTGGTCCGGTGCGCTCCGAAAGCAGGTGCCTGCTTGCTGGCAGTGAAGCCTGGACGGGCCTTCCACCGTCAGCGTGGAGTGTGGTGAGCTTGCGCACATGAGAAAGACCAGCTGCCCCTGTCAACCATGCCCCTGGGAGGGCACGCGCCGGAGGTCCGCACACCCCCCCGCACTTCCACTAGTGATGCCGCTGCACTTGAAACCTGCTGAGGATCTTGGAGGATCACTTTATGGTTTAATTGTTGTAGCAATTGTACTGTACTGTGCTAGACACTGTATGATTTTTAAATTGTATTTTTACAGACACACCATAGACCACCTGAATGAAGCTCACAGACCTCTGGTGGGCCACGGACCACAGTTTGGAACCCCCATCCTAGTGTTTTCAAAGGGTCATATTTCCAAATAAGGCTGTTATCCTCAATTAAAACATAGTTCTAAGCAAACATGGTTAGAATCACTGTGTGTGTTTGGAATCATAGTTCTACAGTGCAATCCCCATCTACTTTTCACTAATGGGGGGGCACAGAGTCTTGTTACCTAAGCTTTTGCGAACACTCCTTAGCTAAATCATGCCTCCCATTGCCTGTTTCTGGAAGGCTAAAGGGATGATGATTTGGATAATACTATCCCATAATCTGAGTGTTGAAAGGGGCATTTCTCCCAATTTCTCCCTTAGTCTTTTGAATTCGTCTATAATCATGAGAAAGATATTTCCTCATAAAACATTAGCCAACATCAACTTCGTAACCAAAATACAATTGATCTGCTCTCTTATCATTTTCATTGTATGGCATTAGATTAGAAAGAGTAGAACATTTAATATTAGGGTAGAATTAGGATAGGTTTTAACAGATGTTCACATATAGTTGGGGGAAGGAAGAAGTCAAATTCTCTTTCCACTCTGATGTCTGTCTTGAATTTCTCTCAGTTTTTGCAGACAGTTTGGCTGGTTTCCAACATACATCGTTGGCTGTCTGGTATGAAAAATACCATCTGCACTATATGGAAGTCCTGTTATTAAACAAAAAAGTGGGTTGCTAATTATTCTCTGGGCAGGTGATGTTAAAGTGAAGTCATGAGTCAGGCATGGTATAACCTTAGAATTGCCTAAAATTGCCATATTCAGTCGGGAAAGTACAGCATAGTAGAACATAAAATTGAATTAAAGAAAGGGTAAAATAGGGAGATTTTTGGAAAGGGCTACAGTGACATCCTGCAGTCCAGAAAGGTGAGGAAAACTATATTTTAAAATGTTAATAAACTTTGAGGACGTGTGTTGGCTCGTAAGTGTAAGCCGCTCAACATGAATGAAATATATAGAGTTCATCTTCATATCCTTGATTTCAGTTCCTTTAAATTCCAGCTGGAGCTTTTCAAAGAATCTCCAAAATGCCAGGATAAAATTCCTGCCCCACCCCACGTAGCCCTACCAATTCACTCTTATTCCAATTCACTCCCAGGCAAGTGGGTAAGAACCGCGGCCTTATTTATTTTATTTTAGTAAACTTTTTTACACTTTCAATAAAAATTGCAGAACAATATCCCACAGATAAAAACAATAATAAATAAAAACTGACAGCTAAAATCTTTCATCTAGCACTCAGGTCCTGTTTGCTGGCTCCCCAAAGCATCTGGTTGACCCACGATGAGAAGAGGTTTCTGGACTTGATAGGCCTTTGGCCTGATGCAGTCGAGCTCTTATGTTCTTTCATTCTTTATCATTGCGTGCAGTGTTACATATATATCTCTTTAAACATTAGAAACTGATTATTAATAAGGAATGACAAAGTAGAGACAAAGTCTAGGATCCAAAGGTTTCTGCTAGGGCCTCTCTCTCTTTTTTTAAAGCCTGAACAGAAGACCACTAGGTCACATCACAAATTGCTTTTGGACGTCTTCTCCACTTCTTTTCACTTGCTTATTCATTATTATTCTATATTATACAGCCACAAGAGTGGCTGTATATTATAGCCAGCATGGATTTTTCGCATTCCGCAATGTTAAATTTAAAATATCCCCCCATGCAATTCTGATGCTTCCCATAAGGTCATTTCAAAACAAAAGCATACAGAACTTATAGTCCTCAACTCAGAAACGCTTGCTTAACAACTCTCTAAATTTTCATGGTGATACACAAAACAGCCAGAGAGAATTGAGAGTTCAAAGTGTAAAAAGAGAGAAAAAAACCAGACCCCTGTTGGACATTTTTCTGTCAGAGATTTCATAATTGGTTGAAATTAATGAAATGTTCACAGAGCACCTGTAATCCTGTTACTGACCTTGCCCATACTCTGACCATCTTCTGCAGTTTAAGGTTAAAAAAAATGCCTAGCTGATTTTTAATTAATTTAAGAAATTTAGCATTAAAGTGAATGATAAGCCTGGGCATGCTCAGTAAGAACCAACTGTCAGTGTTCTAAAAGCCAGACTCACAGCTGCTGGGCTTGCCTAATCAGGGGGCCACACCCACTCCAGGCATTTATTCTCTTTAGAAATAAATGGCTTCCCGCAAAGAATCCTAGGAAGTGTAGTTTGTGAAGTGTGCTGAGAGGATACTCCTATTCCACTGACAGAGCTACAGTGGCCAGAGTGGTTTAACATTCAGCCACTCTGACTGAAGTTCTGTGAGGGGAACAGGGCGTCTCCTTGCAACTCTCAGCACCCTTCACAAACTACGGTTCCTAGGATTGTTTGAGAGAAGCCATGACTGTCTAAAGTAAAATAAAAGCCTGGTGTGGATGTGGCCAGGGACAGGTTTGGTTTAAATTTGGGTGGGAGTCTACATGTGCCTGCTGTAGTATAAAAAGGTGAGGGACACTGTAAAAAGCAATGATACCTATCCTAAGCATGATTGCACAGGAGTAAATCCCACTGAACTCAAAGCGTGCAAATGATCAAACCTGCCCTCCCTTCCTATCCCTTCTCTCTTACCCCTTCCCTTGCCCCCTCCCTCTCCCCTTCCAACCCCCCTTTTTCCTTCCTCCTTCCCCTTCCCTCTCCTCTCCCCTCCTCCATGGTCAATTTTACCTATCCTAACCATGATCGCATGAGAGTAAATCCCATTAAACTCAATAAGCATGTAAGTGATCAGACCTGCCTTTTCCCTACTCCCCCTTGTGATGTTCCTATATATTAGTGTATATATGGTAAGTGCTGGTTGTTTAGAGTATACATGGTAAGTAGTGAAAGAGGAGGGGGAGTGAATGGGCAATAGAATGCTTGATGATTGGCTGAATGTTTAAAATGGCTGACAGTATAAATGAAAGGATGACAGGTAAATCTGGTGAAATGTGAGGTGGTGAATTGTGGAATCTGGGGGGAGAAGAGAAAGCGTGGATTGCTTGGTGGGGTTTGAGAGAGTTGTTTGCCAGGAGAGAGTGAAGAAGGAGGGGGGTAGAGTTCAGATTAGTATTGAGTAAAACCATATGCTTATGTGCCTTAAGAAGAAATCTTGTTAATCTTGTTAGCTTTGTTATCTTTAATAAATACTTAATTTGGTTTACCAAAGGCCTGATCCTTGGCTGGGGTTTCACAGACCAGAAGGGAGGGTAAGGTAATGACCAAGGCTGAAGGGGAACTGTAACAAATGGTGGCAGCGGTGAAGAGAATAACAATACCAGTATTCAGAGTCTCTGGGAATACTAGTATTGGGACGTTACTGGTGGTTGCCTAGCAGGGGGATCTGTTGAGATCTGTGCTAGAGCGGATAGGTAAACCATAAGAGAGTGCGGTCCGGACTGGTGGAGTCCCTGGTGGTGCCTAGAGACAGGCAGTAACCACGAGCAGGTAGGAACCTGACAGGGAGAGCCAGGGAAGGACGCATCACACCCCTCTCCTCTCCCTTCCTCCTCCCCTCTTCCTTCTTCCTCCTCCCCTGCCCACTCCACCCTCCCTTCCTCCCTTTTCTTCTCCTCCCCCCATGGACAGTTTTACATATGCTAAGCATGATTGCATGGGAGTAAATCCCACTGAACTCAATAAGCATGAAAATGATCAAACCTGCCCTCCTTCTCCCCTCCCCCTCCTGCCTGCTTCGATCCCCTTCCTCCCCTCTCTCCTCCTCCCCTGCCCCTGTCCTTCCTCCCCCCCATCCCCTGTGGTCAATTTCACATATCCTAAACATGATTGCACGGGAGTAAATCCCATTGAACTCAATAAGCATGCAAATGATCAATCCAGTCTCAGGAAACTTGCACAGGATCCCATTTCTTACCTCCCAGATTAAAAAGCAGAGAAATTCACTAATGGGCAAAAAAACCTTGTAGTTTAAGAAAGTACCTATAGCCTACAGATATTTCTATCAAACTTTAAAAAGAAGGGAAATTGGACAGCTATAGTGAATGCACCAGGGGAGCAGGAGACCTGACCTTCTCTCTGAAACATTGTACTGCCCTACAAATTTATAAAAATTCAAACACAATTTGGGTTGGTCTTTCACAGTCCAATCCACTTCCTGTGTAGCTTGGAAGAATTTGGTAACATGTGCCTCTGAGAATAAGGTGAGTGGTGGCAATACCTGCAATCAGCCAAAATAAGAAAAATGAGACGTGCTGTGCTAATCTTGTTTTAGCAGGAAGGAAACAACAATATTAAGACAGCTGATATAGTTCAGACAGTCACTTTAAATATGTTTGATTTACTTTGTAATTTTAGTGAAGTCATTTTCTTTTGCTTCTGTTTCTGTGAATATGTGAAGTACAATAACACTTTGTAACACTAAAGAAAACCCTCCTAAAACAATTGTGGAATAATGACACTGACTATTCTGGAGAATCGTTTCCAATGGACATGAGGAGTGTCTCAGTTTGCACACGATAAAACAGAATGAGGTGAAATATATTCTGTCAAAATCTAGGTGTGCTTTGTTTTTAATAGACCATGCCCACCTTTCTTTAAGTGGAGTGGTTTAAGCATAGCAGGCTGAAAATATGCATCTTGGGCAGGTCAAGTTTGTTTTTTCCAACAGCTAGAGTCATTATGTAGGTAGCAACATATTGTAATCAGTCTGATTTTACATCAAACTGCAGTTTCATATTCATTTTTAATGCACCCCAAACAAAAATAGAACATAACTGCCAATTTGAAACACAGAAGGCTGTATTCTCTATCATATGATACTGACCAATAAAAAGGCTTTGAAATTAATACAAATAAATTTGACACAGATATCTAGGATGAATAATAAGAGAAATTAATATAGGTTAG
The DNA here is from genome assembly GCF_030035675.1 of Rhineura floridana. Lineage (NCBI taxonomy): Eukaryota > Metazoa > Chordata > Lepidosauria > Squamata > Rhineuridae > Rhineura > Rhineura floridana. The sequence continues at coordinate 45,659,475 of NC_084489.1, forward strand.
ATTATCTTTAGAAACAGTAGTAACACAGGAAAGAAGCAAAGTAGAAGAATAACAAACATACAAAAATGTAATTCTCCATCTTTGGAGATGGCAGGTATCGCCACCACTCACCAAATGCTCAGAGGCACATGTTACCAAATTCTTCCAAGCTACACAGGAAGTGGATTAGACTGTGAAAGACCAACCCAAATTGTGCTTGCATTTTGACAAATTTGTAGGGCAGTACAATATCTCAGAGAGGAGGTCAGGTCTCCTGCTCCCCTGGTGCATTCACTATAGCTGTCCAATTTCCCTGCTTTTTAAAGTTTGACAGAAATATCTGTTGGTTATAGGTATGTTCTTAAACTGGAAGGTTTTTTTTTGCCTGTTAGTAAATTGCTACATAGCTCCTTTGGGTTGGTACTTGTGAAAAAATTATGCCTTTTCTTTGGGCTGGATATGTATTTATTATGGCTGGTTTTATTAATGTTGTGGGTTTTGCATTGTATTCTGTTTTATTATTTTTGGAACTTGCAGTTTTATCCATGTTTGTGTAAGCCATCTTGAGTGGGTTTTACTCATTTGGCAGACTATACCTATTTTAAATAATAAATCTCCTCCGTGAGGTTGCTGTGAAACTAAAGGCTAAAGCAAGCAGGGCCTTGAAGCAATGCTGAAGTAAGGCCAGGGTTAACATAATGCACTGGAAAGATTCACAAAACATTTCTATCCGCAGATGGTATTTGAGAGTTTGGCACTTAGTTCTGGATGAAAAACTAACTCAGCAATGCAGACGGGCAAGAGGGATAATACACTTGACTAAATTTGCAGAAGTTTTCCACTTGCTACATATAGTACTGTGGGTGAAGACAATGTGTGACCTTCTGCTGTTGTGTTCTCATTTCAATGAGATACATTTGCTTCAGTAATGCCTGTATAATATTATTAGTTCATCTGTTGTGGTTTGTCTTGGTCATATGAATGATGCTCCATGTGCTTCATTTGTTCTCCTGTTTTTATTAAATTTTATATTAAAATGGCCTTTTAGCATGTGTTTTAAAATTGTTAAAAAATTTTAATTGTGTTTTTAAATTGTTTTTTGTGTTTAAAATTTGTATATTTGTTTTTAATGTTTTTAATTGCTGTAAACCACCCAGAGAGCTTCGGGTATGGGGCGGTATATAAATGTAATAAATAAAAAAATAAAAAGATAAGCCTACTCCAGAGGGTTGTCATGAGAAGACGCTTGAAGAAATGCAGAAGGCAAGTCTAACAAGAAATATATTTGAACCAGGGTTCAGCAAGCTAGAACTCATTTTCTATTCTTTTATTCCACCCTTCCTTCAAGAAGTTCAGAGTGGCAAACATGGTCTCCTCTGTCCCAGTTTTTATTTTCACAGCAACCCTGTCAGGTAGGTGAGGCTGAGAGACAGTGACTAACTCAAGCTCTCCCAGTGGGTTTCATAAACAGTCCTAGTCACACTAATCATTGCTCCACAGTGGCTTGTTTTGAACCGCAGTATTCAGCTGTAGAACACAGAAAGTAATAATAAAGACAAGGATATTTACATCTGAGCATGTTCAGAGTGTGTGTTTCCCTGAGCACCAACATTCCCACACATCTTGGATTCTTGAGTCCCAGCATTTTTCTTTTCACAAATTAAACTCAGACTATTGTGTATAAGGCAGAATTCAGGGTTTTCATTTATTCTCTTGCCTACCGCTACCATCCTGTATCTGGATAATTTCAAATTGTTACCATCTCTTGGTGAAGGTGTTTTTTAAAAATAAAGTTTTTACCGTGATGCAGGATTGGCCCTGATGTTCTTGATATACTCAACATCTGAATGTTTCAGTGACTTGTGATAATAAGATGTACACAAAAGAACTGGGCATGCAGCACTACTGGGATTGTTTCCTTTTTGGCAATGCCAGATTCCTGTTCAAAGTTACTATGGAATTTTTTAAAAGATGAGCAAAACATGAATAAAAAAAGCCAACATGTGTGGTGAGACAACCTGGCTAAAGCAGGAGCCAAGATTTTACTAAAATTAAATGCAGACTGTGTAAGGATAAACTTAGCAAATTACTTCAATGGTACTGAATCAAACAAACCTGGAATAGTCTAGAGAATTGCTGAGTCCAGGTTTTAGTTGTATCTATGGTCTGAGTCTTCCAAACTCACTTTTCTGAGGCCACCTACATGGGCATAACTACCAGTAACTCTACTTGTGTGCACTGTTTCATGATTGTTCTGATGCGCAACCTATACTCTGGACAGGAGGCTACTGTAAGGGCAGAATATGGAGAAACCAATTGGTTCCCCATTGGAAAGGGTGTGAGACAGGGGGGTGTTTTATCACCCTATTTGTTTGTACGCAGAACATGTCATACTGAAAGCGGGATTGGACCAAGATGAAGGAGGTGTGAAAATTGGAGGGAGAATTATCAATAATTTAAGACATGCAGATGATACCATATTGCTAGCAGAAACCAGTAATGATTTGAAACAAATGCTGATGAAAGTTAAAGAGGAAAGCACAAAAGCAGGACTACAGCTGAATGTCAAAAAGACTAAAGTAATGACAAAAGTTGACAATGAGGACATTGAACTTGTCAAGGATTATCAATACCTTGGCACAATCATTAACCAAAATGGAGACAATAGTCAAGAAATCAGAAGAAGGCTAGTACTGGGGAGGGTAGCTGTGAGAGAACTAGAAAAAGGTCCTCAAATGCAAAGATGTATCACTGAACACCAAAGTCAGGATCATTTAGACCACGGTATTCCCGATCTCTATGTGTGGATGTGAAAGTTGGACAGTGAAAAAAGTGGATAAGAGAAAAATCAACTCATTTGAAAAGTGGTGTTGGAGGAGAGGTTGGCGAATATCATGGACCACAAAAAAGACAAATAATTGGGTGTTAGAACAAATTAAACCACAACGATCATTAGAAACTAAAATGATGAAACTGAGGTTATTGTACTTTGGACACATCATGAGAAGACATGATTCACTACAAAAGACAATAATGCTGGGAAAAACAGAAGGGAGTAGAAAAAGAGGAAGGCCAAACAAGAGGTGGGTTAATTTGTTAAAGGAAGCCACAGACCTAAACTTATGAGATCTGAACAGGGTGGTTTATAACAAATGCTATTAGAGGTTGCTGATTCATAGGGTTGTCATAAGTCGTAATCAACTAGAAGGCACTAAAACACACCCAATGTTTCAGCAGATGATTGGAAGCATTCAAGAGGCAGCTGGACAGCCAACTGTCAGGTATGCTTTACGTTGGATTCCTGCATTAACTTGTTGGACTTGATGGCCTTACGGGCCCCTTCCAACTCTACTATTCTATGATTTTCTCCTTGTTGTACAACTGTTAAAAGTCCTGTTGGGAGCAAAACCCACCAGTAACGCTCAACAGATGACACCTTTCCATGTTACAACTTACACTCACAGGTATATCCCACCAGTAAAATTGTGACATAATGGGAAGTATTTACACTTGCAAGTTAGATACCGGGTATGTCAACAGAAGTGGAATGGTGAGTTCACATCTCTACTCAGCTATGAGGCCCACTGGGTGAGTCGCTTTATTTTAACCTAGCTTACCTCACAGGGTTGTTGTAAGAAAAGAGGGGAGAAACATATATGGTGCCACACGTTCTTTGTAGGAATGGCTAAAGGAGAATGAATGAATATGCTTCACTGTACTTCTGTGTTAAACAAAAAAAAATGGGACAACAAAGCCAAGTTTGTTCTATAGTAACTATGCTTTAGCACTTAAAAAAATCCTGACAACTAAATTAATTATGTAAATCACTTGGATTTATTTGCATTTACTAATTTTGCATAATCTACTCTGCTTCTGCAAGCCACAGGAAGCAGCAGGCAACTTTTCAGACTCTTGAAGCGCTTCCTCCAGCAAATCTGTCTCTTATGTTTATTCATTACTTTTATAGTCCTAAGAACTAGAAACATGACTTTAAAAAAGAGGAAGTGATTGTTCTGAGGAAGAAATTCCTTGTAAACTAGTAAAGATGTGTTTCCTAAGCATGTGTTGGCTAGTAAATACAAATGGAGTTCAGAGTAGGACCTATTTGCTCAATTGTTCCCATGCCTACAGATTCTCTCTGTAAACACTCTCTGTTATCAAGAGTACCCACAGAAAATTTTCAGAGGGGGGAGGTCTATGAATTGTTATTACAGATAATTGGTAACCCACTCCACCCACCATTACATTTAGAATTTGTGGAGTGGTGCCTCCCCTTTGCAGACACCCTTAGATCACCAAAAGGGACATCCAAAAAGGATGCAGAGTGAATAAAATGTGCATATGGTGAAGATGCAGATTTGGAAATACATACCATAATTTAAACAGAAATACATCTCACCCTAGTGGAGAATACTGTGATGATCTGTTGTCTGCATGATAACTGTATGTGTGCAACTTCATGACCCTTGCTGGTTCTCCCTTCTTATGGTTATTTTAAATTGGATTTAGCTAGGAAAGCTCTTCAAATAGAGGAGGCCTTCAGAGAAGGTCTTCTGTAGAGTTGGACACATGGCCACCCTAGCGAGCTGATTTTCTGTGAGGAGATTACATGTGACTGGAGTAACATTTAAATAACTTTACCACATGGGAAAGAATCAATCACGTGTCAGTCTGAAAGACGGAACAGAATGGGCATCCCTTCAAATAGAAGACTGTCTTCTGCACACATGAATATTCTAAGGGAGACATATGGTTGGGAATTCCATGATTTCCCTTGAAAAGTGTAGATATTGATGCTGGTGTGTGTGTGCAATCAAACTCCACATAGGATGTGATTGTGAAAGTGCAGGATACACTCACTTCCAGGCAGAGCTGGCTTATAAAGTATTCCCAGGAGAGAAAATCTTAGGTTTGGATGCCTCCTCTGCCTCCTGATTGAGATTCAGGATAGCATTTTGTATCCACAGGACCAGAACTTGGAAGATTACTTTTAAAAAGTAATAAATTACAGTTACAATTACATAGGCCAAAAATGTAGTAATTACTGTTACAATTACAGTTGCTCTGAAAGTAACTGATTACTTTACTGTTTCTCAAAAGTAATCGCTACAATTACATTTCAGTTGCTTTTTTAAAAAAATGCCTACAAGGTGCTGGCCTTGGCTGCTGCACATCTAAGTAGTCTAAAACAACATTAAAAATAAACACACACATACAGAGGTAGTAGAATAATTCTTATTATCCATAAGATAGCAATGGTGGTCTCTCCGCTAGTACGGGAGATGGGGAGGGAGGCAGAGGCCACTACTCAGATCTTTGCATGTCAAACCAAGTGCAACCCTCCCCCCGCTCAGCAAGCAAGCTATAATCTCTCTCACTTAACCATCTCCCGGACCCTGCCTTGCCCTGCCACCAACTAAGGGACACTCACCCAAGCAAACATTTTCCCCTGAGATGCCAAAAAGTTAAAATTCTCGAAATGCAGCACAACAGCCAGAGAAGGTGGTGGAGGCCACTTTGTGTGCCAAGTGCAAACACAGTATTCACACAGTATTCATGTAATCTTTCACCTCCACAGTTCTTTATCTCCATTCTGCTGCTGCCTCCTTCTCCTCCTTTATCCATGTTCTTGCCCCTCCAGCTCCTTTTCCCCTCCACTCCATACTTCACCACCACCATCCATTTTTTAAAACAATTTTCTCCACTCCACCCGGTCTCACTCTCCACCTCCTCCCTCATCGCCTCCTACCCACCCACAGAGCATGAGGGATGAGTGATGCTGCACAGAAGCCCAGTTTGAGACACATGATTTTCATCCACAAATCAGAGGATCAGAAGACTTCCCCTGCTTCCCCCCCAAAGTAATTCCCAAAAGTAATTCCCAAAAGTAATGTGGGAAACATTACAATTACTCCACAAAAGTAATAAAATTACTCCTTGTTCTATTGCACAGGGCCATGGACGTATTCCAGTCTGCTGATTTATTTCTGTCTACCCTTGACAAAGGAGTTGGCTTAGCTCCTTTGCTTCCTCCAAGAGCAATGGGAACCCTCCAGATACAAGACTCCTAGGGCCTCTTCAGACATTAAATTTTCTAAGTCCATACCTAAATAAGTGCGGTGTGAAAGTATGTGTGAGTCCAGGATTGGTTGTAACTTTTTGATGAGTGGCAGACCTGAGTTTATGGACATGTGCTGTATGAAACTATTGTTTACCAAGCACTTAGCTAGATGGGAGGGGCTCTTCACATGAATGTGCAAAAGCATAATTATTCATATTCCCTTGAACTATGTAGATTTGATGCCTGTGATGAAACCTATATATACACACACAAAAAGAACAGGCTCTATGGTTGACCTATAGCTATAAAACTCTGTAGACCCAAAAGTGCCTATTCTACCATGGTTCTATAGTTAAATATATTCAAGGCGGAGCACACCACAAATATTATTAAATCAAAATTAATCATCTGACTACTCCTGGAATTTTGAAGCTGATTGACATGTTTTAGGAGGTTTGCTGCTTTAATTTACTAAATCCCCTCATTCTTGGCAACTGTGCAAACTAATTGAAAAAAACAAGAGAGAGCAAGAGGCCATTCTCCTCTTTACAGAACTCAGCTGTAGCTTCTTCAGAGATCTGCAAAATATATATTGAAGTTGCTGCACTGGTTTGTATGCTCCAGGGTCACACATGACATTGTTCACACAAGTAAACAACTTAAGAGAGTAGAATAAGAACTATATGAACTAGCTCATGGAGCTGTACCAACACAATTGTTTGTGTGTGCTTGTTAAGAACACACTGCTCATGTAATGTTTGCAGTCCTTAACAACCTTGCCTTGCCATGTCTTAAGTTTTACATCTCCTTTGTGAGAGGCTCTGCTGCTCCAGGATATTAGATCAATATTGACTCAGGGGAAGAAGTGACAGTTTTTGAATCCCCAAACCAACATGCATTAATACTACCTAGCTTTTCCTCCTGGCCTCATGCCAGTTTGTTTCTGACACTTCCTGACCTCCTTTTCCCTGTGGGATTACACAATATTGTTGATGCTCAAAAGATTAAGATACAATAGTCCAAATACAGACATGAACTGACAACTTGGCCAATCTTGCTTAACTGAGCAGTAACACCACATGAATTATTTGGCACAATAAGTTTGCTCACAAATAAAAATGTTAACCTACATGGCTTGGGGGCACAATCCACTGTCATACTCTTGTGCTGCTCTTGTTTATTTCCACAGGGCTTGTCCAGAAAATGTTCCAATGGGTTGTGTCTTTGGGGGAAAAAGTCATAGAAAGCAGCAAGGGGCTTTTCAGCTATGGGCCTCTATTTATAGACAATCCACTGTCATACTCTTGTGCTGCTCTCGTTTATTTCCACAGGGCTTGTCCAGAAAATGTTCCAATGGGTTGTGTCTTTGGGGGGAAAAGTCATAGAAAGCAGCAAGGGGCTTTTCAGCTATGGGTCTCTATTTATAGTAATGAGACCTCTTATTCAATCACTTAGTTTCAGGAGTGTTTTGAAACAGTTCAGTGTGAAAGCTAATTTATGAAGCTATTGTACTGTAAAACCTATGTATCCTAGTGAGTTTAAGTAGGGGCACCATCCATCAACCCTCCCAGTGTGGTGATAGTGCAGAAGCTTGATCACCTTGAGTATATGTGAATTGTTTTTCCACACTTGCATTCTTCTTTGGTATAGTGAAGACAGTCCTTTAAAAAAAAGAAATGGACTGCCTTCAAGTCAATCCCGACTTATGGCTACCCTATGAATAGGGTTTTCATGGTAAGAGGTATTCAGAGAGGGTTTACCAGTCCTTATGAGAAGGAAGAAAAAAAGGTCTCAAAGCAGTGTATGGATTTCCTACAATTTTGAGACAACTCTTGTTGAAATCAGCAGATGTCTCATTTGTAATGTGCTTTGGACCAATTTAGAGAAGCGGCACCATTCTGCATCTGAGCATATTCACCTCTTGGAACAAAAATGCTTTTGATGAGTGCATGGAAAAAGAGAATGGCTTTTGGCTTACTTTTCAAAGTTGACAACAGGCTACTAACACAGCTTAAATGTCTGTGGAGCACCTGGAAAAATGATTTATGGCAACTGGGGTGCATGGTCCCTCAAGTGGTTTCAATTAGACTTCCAAGTTAGTGTGAAATCTTAACTGACTGTACCAAGCAACAATTCTGCCCTCAGCATCTACAGTGCGCCCCTGGTACAGAGCCTAGCTACTGCTAAAGCCTGATTCCAGTTTCTTGGTATGTAGGCCAAGACTACTTTCTACTACATGTACAAAAACAGACAATTCGAGATCACCCTGCTTTGTATGTAAACCATGCAAATACTTAAGCTTCATTTTGTGTGTTTGGCCTAGCATCATGCACGGGGGGGGGGGCGCATGGGAAGAGAGTGGAGAGGGAAAATGGGGAGGGAAAGGAAGAGATGAAATAGATAGAGTAATGGAAGATGGGGAAGCCCTCTGCAAGCAAGCAATTTAGACCTCTGGCAAGAGCAATCTGTCCCTTCCCTAGCAGCCTGCTAGGCAGGAAGAGGGAGGAAAAAAAAGAGGTGTTACAGGAAGTGCTGGTCCTGTCCACACTTCAGTCCTGTCCTTGATAGATTATCCCTGAGAAAATGCAACCCTTGACAGAAAATAGATTCCAAACCCTTACAATGGAGAATGCCACAATGTGGGTAGAGACACGTTTACTGTTCTGCTGGGTCCAATGCATCTCCATCACTCTTTTCTGAGAACAGGGACACATGATGATAGCCAAATCCCATCCCTTTCAATGGTAAAACCTGGTGGGATTAGCTCTAGTGCATTTTTTATTTTTTAAATTCAGCTTCAAAGAGAATACGCAACTGACCAGCAGATCAACTAGTTGCCCCTTCAGGTGTGGCCAATGGAAACGCTTTGTTATAGGCGACTAGTGTGCTCACAGCCTCTGTGAGCAAATGGGGAATCAAGTGGATAACAGCTTAAATCCTGAGGGTGGATCCATACTTTAGAAGGTAAGAAAGCTAAGAAGTCTTTATTGCCTTACACAGTTCTCTTCAACTGCAATTTCAAAGAAAAAGCCATTCCTTGAAAAACAAAACACCGCATTGTGTTCAACCAAGGAGTTGGCCAGATAGGTGCTCCCAAGACATAATCACATTAAGTCTAACACAGACGTCTAACCATCCATACCTTTTCTAAATGGTTGAGGCATACCTCTGCTCCCAGCCATTTAAAGGAATATTATGCTTATTGCTGTTTCTGTGTTTTTTTGGTTTACTGTTAAACTTGATGCTTTTTTACTGTGTATAAAAAGGTGCATAGAGATGCTTTGTATCAGGTGACAAATAAATCATATTATTAATAATAATAAAAAATGGCATTGCACCATTTCCTTCAGAATTTTTACATGCTTCCTGTACTACAAAAGATGAACCAACTGAAAACCTTTATTTGTAATGCAAAGAATAATATAAATGGCTTGTCATAAAGCTGACTTTCTGTCTCTGTATATCATTATCCTTTAATATAAAGCAAAATATTATATTTCTATTAAAGCCTGCCACTATCATCAATGAGCTTTGGATAAAATCCTAAATCTCCAGACTTTCCGGAACTGATAAATAAAAACATACACAGAAAAATCCATCCACATCTTGATCACAGCTGCTGTCAAAACAGTCCGCTGCTTTGGAAGGATTCCTCCGAATGAAACATAATTGAGTAAATTCCATAGTTATGATACTTCTGAACGTATAACACTCTCCTCAATGGATTGGAAACATTCATGAGAGTATGTGGAATCCTGTTAATTACTTCTGGAATGACAGCGGAGGAGAAAATTACACGTTTTCCACAACAGCAAGGGCTGCAATCCAGAACATTCTTACTAGGAAGTAAATCCCATTGAATTATGGTTGGAACTAACATGCTGGATTATTTTTGTTGTTGTTATTGTTAACAGTTCATTTGTTTTTTAGTTTATTTACAGTAGATGCTGATTTTCCCACATCTTCTTATAATCCACCCCTCCAGATATTACAGTGTTATATTCAGTATTTCCTCTTTTTGCAAAATGCTTGTTTACAATTAAATTTTGATAGAGAGGAAAGAGGGGGGAGAGAGAGTGAGTCAAAAGAGAGAAAGGGAAGGGGAAAGGAAGGTGAATAGGGATGATGTAGTTTGTTTTTCCACATGTAGGCCAAAGAAGTTGTGACAAATTGTCTGAAATGTTTCTTTTTGTATCTTGATATAGAAGATATTTTCATAGCCTGCCAATACTAGGTCACAGATCCAGTTTTGCAAGATTATTTATTGGATTCCTTACCCATACCCTCCATCATAGTCCCAGGGCAGGTTACTACATCTTAGAATTAAAAATAAGTAAAATAGGTAACACAAATCAAAACCAGCACAGTATAGGGTAAACAAAATAGTATTTGGCTGTCTGGTGAACCGTGCCTTTGTTCATCTATGAAGTTCCAGCTCTAATGAGTATATATACGCCCCCTCAGGGGATGTACATCCCCCATTATGAATGTCTTATCTAGGGTGATTTTGCATCTTCCCAATACACTAGGGTGCATTGCCTTAGTTCTGCCCCTTAACTGGTTTCTGGCTGTACCTTACACTCCAACAGCCCCAACTTACCAAGGGTGTGTGTGTATTTTTTTTATACCCTGGTAAAGCACTCCCCCTGTTTTGCATGTGGTGGCGATGTTGGCAATACCTTTTTTTTCTTTAAAAAAGAAAGTTAAGTGTAAGCATTTCAAGCTTCAGTGCCTTCTTTAATTTCCTTAAAGCTCTGAGGGGAGATGAATGTATCATGATGCTAGAGAGGGGTTTATAGAAGTGTCCCTGTTTTGACGTGAAATGATGGAAGTTAAGCTTATTTATCATCTTGATTTATCATCATTTACCACTTGCAAAAGCCAACAATGGCTTCTGTCTTGCTCATGGCTGGCAGGGGAGGAGGCACGAGTGATAGTACATATCAAGAAATCAAGCAGGTACTGTTGTAGCAACAGCAGCATCTCCCAGTGTATCAGGAGAATGAAACTGAGTGTTCTAGGTTGCAAACTGGCAACCCTATTTTAACAGCAGCCTAATAATGTACACATATTTAACAGGCAAGGCTTTCTTAACTGATAGGTAAGACCTGGAACTTTAAGAGTTTCACAGGATGGCTTCTGTGTCCAGGAGCTGTTAGGAGCCAGGCCAGAAAAAAACATGGCAACCCTAAATTGGCACAGACCAATTTCATGAGAATAATATACCAATTTGGTTGCAACCACCTGTGATTTCTAGTGTGTTTCTCAGTGAAAATGTTTTAGAGTGGCCATGTGCCTTGAAGGGCTGTTCAGTCCAAGTATAATTTAAAGATAAAGAATGGTATTTAACTATGTTTTATTCAGAGTAAACACACTGAAATTAAAGGACCTAACTTCAATGGATATACTCTGAGTAAACCTTAATTGAATACCACCCAAAAAATCATAAGGAGGGAGAAGAGGGGCCTATAGCACCTGGACATCAGACTGAGCAGTCAATGTGGTGAGATGTATTGCATTTTTGTTTACATTACAATAATTATTTCTAATTTTGCATTATACATAAATATTGGCATTTATAAATGTTATACAGTCTGTTCTCTTTTGTCCACTTTTTTTGGGTGAAGAATTTCCTCTTTTTTAGTGATGCATAAATAGTCATCTTCAGCTGTCCACCCTGCTTCAGAGGTCCTATTCCAGGTGCCTCTAACTTCAGAAGCTGAGCCTGTGGTACTCTTCGTGATGATGCCTTTCATGAAATATGCACCCTTTTAGGTAACAAGTCAAATTATTTTATTTGCCTAGGCAATTAATAGTAGTTTTGATGTTTCTGAAATTTCCCCCTTATTTATATTTGCATTACACATAAATAACCTTATTTTTTTTTAATTTTGAGAGTTTACTCTGTTAATCTTTTATAGCAAAAACAGTAGTCTTGACACAGCTTAAAGACTTACAGAGCAATCCAACTTAGGTGGAGCTTGTGGAAGGGGTGCTGGCAGAGGAGGAGCTGGTAGTAAGGTTAGTTTTTGTGTTGGAGGAGATATTTGTGATCTTGGTGTGGAGGAACTTTCATTAGTTCCGTTGTCATGGACAGATCACTACCTGGTCAGGTTTAGACTTACTGGGACTCAGAACCTCCGCAGGGGTGGAGGACCAATTAGAATGGTCCGCCCCAGGAGACTGATGGAACCAGATGGTTTCCTGATGGCTCTTGGGGACTTTCCTGTCACCTTGGCAAGTGATTCTGTCGAAGCTCTGGTTGACCTCTGGAATGAGGAAATGACCAGGGCAGTGGACACAATCGCTCCTAAGTGTCTCCTTTCGCGGATTGGACCTAAATCTGCTCCTTGGTTTACCGAGGAGCTGGGTATGATAAAATGCGAAAGAAGGAGACTAGAGCGTCGTTAGTGGAGAACTCAGAGCAAATCTGATTGAACACGGGCTAGAGGCTATTTAAAGACCTATTCTATGGCAGTCCAGGCTCAGAAGAAAGTTTTCTTCTCTGCCTCTATCGCGTCTGCCAAGTCTTGTCCGGCAGAACTGTTGTGAGTGGTCAGGAACCTTTTAAGCTCTGACCCGTGTGACCATGATGATGACCACTCAGTAGCCCGTTGTCATGAATTTGCGCAGCATTTCGCAGAGAAAGTTACCCAGAGTCGTTCTGACTTAGACACCAAAATTAATACAGTCTCTGGGGATGTAGCTATGGCTCCTGCTTGTTTGATTAGAATGGATTCCTTTCAGCCTGTCCAACCCGAGGATGTGGACAAAATCCTTGGAGGGGTGCGTCCTACCACCTGCATATTGGATCCTTGCCCTTCCTGGCTTATAAAAAATGCCGGGGGGGGGCTGGTTGATTGGGCCACGGAGGTGATTAATGCCTCCCTGTTTAAAGGAGGCAGTAATAAGACCTTTACTGAAAAAACCCTCCCTGGACCCTGCACTGTTAGTTAACTATCGCCCAGTCTCCAATATCCCTTTTTTGGGCAAGATAATAGAGTGGGTGGTGGCTACCCAACTCCAGAGGTTTTTGGATGAAACGGACTATTTAGATCCATTCCAATCTGGTTTCAGGCCCGGTCATGGGACCGAGACGGCTTTGGTCACCTTGGTGGATGACCTACGCAGGGAACTGGACAGGGGGAGTGTGTCCCTGTTAGTTTTACTGGATCTCTCAGCTGCTTTCGATACCATCGACCATGGTATCTTGTTGGGTCGCCTTGCTGGGATGGGACTTGGAGGCATGGTGTTCCAGTGGCTCCGGTCCTTTCTAGAGGGGCGAACCCAGAAGGTGGTCATGGGGGATGCCTGTTCGACTCCTTGGCCATTGACCTATGGGGTCCCTCAGGTTTCAGTTTTGTCCCCCATGTTGTTTAATAATTATATAAAACCGCTGGGAGAGGTTATCCGGAGTTTTGGGGTTCGGTGCCACCAATATGCAGATGACACCCAACTCTACTTCTCTTTTCCACCTAATGAAACCAAGGAAGCTGTCCAGACTCTGAACCGATGCCTGGTATCAGTGGTGGACTGGATGAGGATGAACAGGCTGAAGTTAAATCCTGACAAGACAGAGGTGCTCCTTGTCAGTCGGAGGGCGGATCGGGGAATAGGGATCCAACTTGTGCTGGACAGGGTTACACTCCCCCTGAAATCACAGGTCCGCAGCTTGGGAGTACTCCTGGACTCGGCTTTGAGCCTGGAGGCACAGGCCTCTGCTGTAGCAGGGAGTGCTTTTGCTCAATTAAGATTGATACGCCAGCTGCGCCCGTTCCTTGATTTGTCAGACTTGACTATGGTGACACATGCACTAGTTACATCCCGATTAGACTACTGTAACGCGCTCTACGTGGGGCTGCCCTTGAAGACTGCTCGGAAACTTAAATTGGTACAAAGAGCTGCAGCCAGAATGTTAACTGCTGCTGGACTTAGAGAACGTACAACCCCTTTATTGTACCAGCTCCACTGGCTGCCAATTTGTTTCCGGGCACAATTCAAAGTGCTGGTTTTGACCTATAAAGCCCTATACGGCTTAGGTCCAGGCTATCTGTTAGATTGTATCTCCCCTTATGAACCTGCTCGGCCTTTGAGATCATCTGGTGAGACTCTTCTTTCTATTCCATCTTCTTCGCAAGTTTTTCTTGCGCAGACACAGCATAGGGCCTTCTCAGTGGCTGCCCCTAAATTATGGAACTCTCTCCCCAATGAGGTTCGTACGGCTCCCTCGTTATCGTCTTTTCGTACCCAGTTGAAGACTGTTTTGTTTAGATGGGCTTTTAATTAATAATGTTTATCATTTTTAATCTATTCAGGATTTAATGTACTTTTAACTGTTTAATTGTATTCTTGTTTAATTGTTTTGGTTTTTAGTCTAATTATGTTTTAATTGTAAGCCACCCTGAGTCTTTTGAGAAAGGGCGGGGTATAAATATTTTTAATAATAATAATAATAATAATAATAGTGGCATCCATTTGCAGTTCGGGAGCTGGGGGCCAACGGAACGTCGGTTCAGCTAGGAGCTGCATGCATGAATGCAAAAGAAAAAGCCAGCTCTCACAAATACCCCTACCAGTGAGTAAACACTCTCCATAGACTTCCATTATGATTATTTTCTTAGACTGACCTTTTTCTCGGCATAACTTTGGCTCGGAGCAGGACCTGCAGGAATACTCTGAATGGGAGTTGGATGACATGTCCCCAGAATGCCCCATTTTCAGGCCTTCCACCGACTTCCACTGGCGCCCCTTCTGCTGGGCTGGGTTTGCCCTGCTGAGTTCCAGTTCCAGGGCTTCTAGCAACGGAGCCGGGATCCTGCCAGTTCAGCCAGGGTTCCGCCATATCCAACTCCCCTCAGCCCAGCATAAATACAAGTTGGATTGCACCGTAAGGCTGCAATCCAATACATGTCTACTCAGAAGTAAGCTCCATTAGGTTCAATGGGATTTACTCTCAGTTAAGTGTGTATCAGACTGCAGCCTGACACATTTATAAATGTGTCAGTCTTTAAGCTACTAGAAGACACTTTGTTCTTTTATTACAGTTACATTTCTATTTTATTGTTTAGTGTTGAAGATCAGGTAGTAGAAAGGTAGGGCACAAGTCTTTTGAATAAATAAACATGCTTACATAAAAACACTGACCTCATTTCTGAATAACGTATAAAAAGGTGAAGTATATTGGGTTTGTTTAAATTTTAAACTTTAAAAAAATTGCTTTCAGACTTTCCTCCAATATCTATTATTTAAACACATGTCTTGGCTCTGAGCAAGATTATTCTTCAGTTTCTTGTTTATAAAAGACTCTTCATAAATATTTGGGCTATAGTACAGGGCACTAGCTAATTGCAAAAAATCTTGCCGGCCACAGCTATAAATCATGTGCAAATTAAAGAAATGGAATTAGATACTGGTTTAGAATGGCTGCTAAGTACTAAAAACACATGGCAATGATGATTATCTAATAAGGAACTTGGACCCTTTTGCAATCACAGGTGTCAGCATTATGGTACCATCAATTAAATAAATCAAAATCAGCTGTTGCACAGAGAGACCACAGCCACCCTTATCAGGCTAAGAATATATTTGAATAAAGAACACTACTGCCACATCTTAGAATATATTTGAATAAAGAACACTACTGCCACATCTTAGGCTACTTGAACAAATAGTACTTGAACTATCAATGAATTACAAGACTTTTTTTAAAAAAATCTAGTTATTATTTTATTATTTTAAGCTATTTCCCATATTCATATATAACTTCAAATAATTCAAAGAAACTCTGCAGCTCATGTCTGGATACAATTTCACTTTGCAGTGAATTGCTGCCAAGGCAAACGGTATTGCCCAACCCATTCCAAACCTACCCTAAGTTCCTTTATGAGTTTATTATTTAATGCTGCTGCAGAGCTCTGAAGAGACCTAAACAGGAAGCGTCTGGGTGTTTTCTGCTCATGGAGTGGGTGGGACAGAGTTCTTCAGAGAAAACAAGAATATGAGCTGCCTGCAGATCATATTGGGCCAGTTCCTCAATTTCCTCCAAGAATTGTTTCCTTGGATACTGAAATGATTAGTCGTCAGTAGAATCCTAGCCCTTTAGAACTGTGTTCTTTTAATTGTATTGCAGAGACCTTGGGTTCTACAAACACAGCTTCAAGAGACAGGACAGAGAAACATGCACACATCTTTCTTCTCCCTCTTACAAAACTAGAGGCTTGTTGTAGCAATTGTAGAAATAGGCACATGTTCTGTTTCTGGAGCCCAGTGCCTAATACCAGCAAGAGCTGCATTTGCTCTTTCAGTTTATCTTCTCTGGGGCCATAAACAGGGCTCTGATAACCCTCTTAGCAGTTCCCAGAGAAGAGACCATACTCACATAAAATGAAAGTCCTAGCACATTGCAAATAGGTGGATATTGGGGTCCCTCAACCAATATCTAGTAATCATTCATTAGTGGAACTGCAATGGTCTGCTTTCTGTGACTTTATCCACCTAATTTTCATGGAAGATGTTTGTGGGAAATACAATCCACATGAAAAACACAACCCTTCCAACATGCCAGCGAATTGTGAATGTTCACATTTTTAACTGATAGGGTGAATTAAACATTTTCGACATTAAGTCCATAAGCTGGATCCAGAGGTATGTACATTAAAGGGGACTGATAGAAGTTGCTTTCTCCTTCATCTCCATACCCCTGTGCAATACTTCACTCCATTCAACAGGACCTGTGACCCTCGGGAGAGGCTTTTCAGGAGGGTAGTAGCATTACTGTGGATTGGAGGCTGTGTGAAAGTCTGTTTTCACTTGTCTCCTTCAGTGCACTTATCTTTGGATCCAACCCCAACACAGCCAGCTTTTTAAATCCCTGATTCTGGCTTTTATTTACTGTGTTTATATACATAGTCTTTTTCTTATTTGCATTTGAAAGCATACTTTGTTGTACACCTTTGAGCCTGTTTGAATTTTTGCAAAGGCTATAAGCAATACAAGTTTGACCTGGCTTATAACATGCTTTTAAAGACATTATTCATAAAGCAGTGTACAAAAAAACCATAGAAACATAACTATGTTTTTATTGTTATAACACACAGACTTTACCACCCTGGAATCAAAATGAACCTCAGAATATAGACAAGAGGACATAAATAAAGGTCTTAAAACAAGTTAATATGCTGTTCAAATCTGGAACACAGAAGGGAATCTAGAACACATCTTCAGTTCTTGAAGACAGACATAAGGCAGTGTCCTCCAGAAGCAGTTGGTTCAGGGGAATAAGTGGCTTCAGGAGGGCAAGGGCCAAATACTAGACAATATGTTAAATGCATGGTTGCATTTTTATCTCTTTCATTTATATATACACAAATTCAGATAAGGACTGCTTCATGGAATAGGGTTTAACCTTTTCCTCCCTGTACAATGGCCCTGAACTAGATGGTGGGGAATGACTGTCCTTTTTAAAATTAAAGATACGCAAATGCAAGCATGCATTTTAACATATCTTCTAGTTTGAATCTATGTTTGAAAAATATCTTTGAAATCACTTCAGTGCATTGAATTCAAAAGAATTACTCCACAGAAAATAGCTTGTTATTTCATTTTCTTAGGACACATCTATTTATTATTTTATTATTAAATTTGTTAGTCGCCCATCTGGCTGGTTGTCCAGCCACTCTGGGCGACGTACAAGATAAAACAGTATATCAAACAATTAAAATTTAAAAACAGTAGAAAACTGTTGAAAAAATTGACTGAACATGGTTTGGCAGGCGACAACGTTCCCACTCCAGGCTTAGGTTATACTAAATAAGCAACTGAGCCCGCTGAGCTCACAAGGCAGCATCTCTTCCAACACTAGTCGTACAGTTTAGTGGTAAACTGGAAGTGGCATGACAGCAATAAAAAGTGTATGGCTGAGTAGGATTTTGCTCAAAAATCTATAATTGCTCTCTAAAAATGGGCTCAATTTTGTCAAGTGGAACATGCTCATATCTTAATTTATTGTTGGACAAGCAGAGATCAACACAACTTATGTATAACCAGAGTTTATCAAATGGCTTAAAAGCAGCCCAAGCAAATAATGGACCTATTAGGTATCAATTCTGTATCTATCAAGAATCACAGTGTTGGCCTGCATCAGCTTTACATCGAGGGCAAAATATTTCAGTGGAACAGCAAGACTGGTCCATTCATTTTATTGTTGCTATTAAACATATGTAACTGATATGGAAAAGGGATGATAATTTGCAGATATTATTGCCTGTCTTCTGTAATCTGAGAGGAATTTCCTCTGAATTCCAACTGTATATATTACTTGTATACTCTCTTTACTACTTATCTTTGTGTTGGTGTTTTGTGTAGCATTCCATTTTCAGAAAATAAAGTTCTTTTCTTCTATGTTGCTCTGTTGACAGACATAGCCTGGATTCAGCTGAGAAAGTAAATGCAGTTATAAAACCACAACAGAATACTTATTCTTTAGCACTATGACAATTTATGTGGTGCCACCATGACAAAGATTGTATCTGCTGTTGAGTCCAGTCCCTACTGCTGGGCTGCCTAGCGAGAGTCCACAGGCAAGCAAGCAAGGGGAGGAACACGCTAGCCAAAATAAGGAAATGATTGTAAAATAGTAAGGAAATGATTCACAATACTTTCTTAGGCACTTCCAGACTTGCTATTTTGTGGATGGCTTCATTTGCACAGTGTCAAAATCAGGTTGCACAATTAAAGTGGATTTGGCCCTTTTGCACCATAAACCCATTTACAAAATAAACAAATAATCAGACTTTTTGTGTTAAAGAAAGTGTCAGGAAAATGCCCTGGAAATTGGGCAATAAAATTGTTTAATGTAACATTTTATAATCTCCCCTACAAACAAATCCGAATGAATGCTCAATAAACTTAGAATATACTGTCCTTGTAATGTATTAAATTAAATCTTTTTTTCTTTGCATTTAGGGTGCATCTCAAAAATACATAAGGTTTATAAATATGGACACATTTCCTTGAAGTAAGGAACTTCCTCCCCCTGTCGGGTCAGTGCAGAGACGTGCTTTGGGACCAGGGGGGCTACCCAGACCTAAGCAAGCAGCTCTTTCCCTTTTTGTATCCCCAAGGGTTAGCCCAAAATGTTTGTTGCCTGAAACAGAACAGCAGATTTCCTCCAACCTCCAAACGAGACCCATTGTGCCTAAGGCTGACCAAGTTATTTTGACACCTGAGACAGAGAATCCCACAAGCACTTCTTCCCGGGAATAAAAATACAACAACAGCAATAATAATAAATCAAAGTAACAATTTGTTGCCCTTTCAAAGCACCCCAAATCAGCAGTCACTTCATCCAACCTAAAGTCACCCTATTCCCTTATGCAGTGGGACAGGAAAGGCTCCATTTTGTCTTCTACCTCAGATAGCAAAATATCTCGAGAGCTGCCTGGCGCAGTAAAGGACCACTCTGGGCCCGTTCAAGAGGGTGGGGGAAGCAAGGAGGACGGGATGTGCAAGTAAAGTAGACAGGTTATCACACACACACCCAATAACCCAGACGTTCTGGTCCTAAATGAAAAGCAGCAACGGCACAAAAAGAAAATTCTGGGGGAGAGCACAGAAAGGACAAAGTATATTTCTAGGTGGACGAAATATACTAGGTGGGGGGGGAGCTCCTTTTGCCCCTCGGTTCTCCTTTGACACCGCCCCGATGAAAAGATACAGCCCTTTTTGTAAAGACAACCCCCCCCCGTAATGCCCTTGAGATGAGGCGGTTGCGGTGGTGTGGTATAACAAAGGTGTAATACAAAAGATATACAGCTGACACCTGCACCCACAAGAAGGCGCGGAAACTGTTGCTTATGCTGCGGCGATATCTCCTGCTTACTGTTTGCGTAACCAACCCGGGTCCCTCCCAACGGAACTTTGTCCTTTAACGCCCCCAGGGCCCTGCGGGGAACCGTGGGCGCGCCTCACCCCATAGCCTTGAAAGTAACCGCACATTAGGAGAAACCCCGGCGCTGTTTTTCTTGCCCACGACTTGAACTTTCTCCTAGCTGAGGGGCGGGCGAGCGTACGACTAATATTTTTCCTGCCCGCGTTCGGTTCACTTCTCCGCAGGCTTCTTTCAGGAGAAAGGGGAGCGGCCGCGGCCAGCAGGAGCAGCTACGCAAACGGCATAAGCAGGCCAGCCATGGCCGCTTCTTTTGCCGAACCCCAGCAGGCTCTTTCTGTTTCCCAGCAGCTCCGCCTCATGTTTTACACCCTCACTCCCAAAGAGAGCTCCTTCCGCACCGTCGAGGAGGTGCCCGATTACGTGGACAAGGTGAGAGCACCCAGGAGTTGAGCACAAGGCAACGAACTGGCCCGCTAGGTTGCGGCTATTGGAGGGCTCCCCACCTGTGCACCCAGCCCGAGGAAGTCGGGGTGACATGTCATAGGAATATAGGAAGTTGCTTTATACCAAGTCAGGCTAGTAGTCCATCTCCCTCAGTATTGGCTACACTGACTGGCAGCGCCCTACAGGGTTTCAAGTAGAGTGTCTCTCTCAACCCTACCTGGAGATGCCGGAGATTGAACCTTGGTCCTTCTGCATGTATTGTAGATGCTCTGCCACACTGACCTAAAGCCCTTTCACCCCATGGCCTAATTTAACTAGCAGTGCTGAGATCTGAACATACTTCAGGAAAACTGCGCTTGGGCTAGTAGAGAAACCGAACGTTAATTACCTCAGTGATGAGGAGAAAGCCTCTCTGGAAAGGCTGGCTATGTTGTTCTGCTTCATAGATAATGAAAAGGCTGTAGCTCAGTGGTTTGTTGTTATGTGCCTCCAAACGACTTATGGCAACCCTGTGAATAAGTGACCTCCAACAGCATCTGTCATGAACCACCCTGTTCAGATCTTGTAAGTTCAGGTCTGTGGCTTCCTTTATGGAATCAATCCATCTCTTGTTTGGCCTTCCTCTTTTTCTACTCCCTTCTGTTTTTCCCAGTATTATTATCTTTTCTAATGAATCATGTCTTCTCATTATGTGTCCAAAGTATGATAACCTCAGTTTCATCATTTTAGCTTCTAGTGACAGTTCTGGTTTAATTTATTCTAACACCCAATTAATGGTCTTTTTTGCAGTCCATGGTATCCGCAAAGCTCTTCTCCAACACCACATTTCAAATGAGTGGATTTTTCTCTTATCAGCTTTTTTCACTGTCCAACTTTCACATCCATACATAGAGATTGGAAATACCATGGTCTGAATGATCCTGCCTTTAGTGTTCAGTGATACATTTGAGGACCTTTTCTAGTTCTCTCACAGCTGCCCTACCCGGTCCTAGCCTTCTTCTGATTTCTTGACTATTGTCTCCATTTTGGTTAATGATTGTGCCAAGGTATTGATAATCCTTGACAAGTTCAATGTCCTCATTGTCAACTTTAAAGTTACATAAATCTTCTGTTGTCATTACGTTAGTCTTTTTGACGTTCGCCTGTAGTCCTGCTTTTGTGCTTTCCTCTTTAACTTTCATCAGCATTCATTTCAAATCATTACTGGTTTCTGCTAGTAGTATGGTATCGTCTGCATATCTTAAATTACTGCATATCTTAAATTATTATCCCTCCAATTTTCACACCTCCTTCATCTTGGTCCAATCCTGCTTTCCATATGATATGTTCTGCATATAGATTAAATAAATAGGGTGATAAAATACACCCCTGTCTCATACCCTTTCCGATGGGGAACCAATCAGTTTCTCCATATGCTGTCCTTACAGTAGCCTCTTGTCCAGAGTATAGGTTGCGCATCAGGACAATCAGACGCTGTGGCACCCCCATTTCTTTTAAAGCATTCCATAGTTTTTCATGATCTACACAGTCAAAGGCTTTGCTGTAATTTATAAAGCACAGGGTGATTTTCTTCTGAAATTCCTTGTTTCTTTCCATTATCCAACATATGTTTGTGATATGATCTCTGGTGCCTCTTCCCTTTCTAAATCCAGCTTGGACGCCTGGCATTTCTCGCTCCATATCTGGTAAGAGGCTTTGTTGTAGAATCTTGAGCATTACTTTACTTGCATGCGATATTAAGGCAATAGTGTGATAATTATTGCATTTCCTGGGATCCCCTTTCTTTTGAATTGGGATGTATATGGAATGCTTCCAGTCTGTGGGCCATTGTTTAGTTTTCCATATTTCTTGACAGATTTTAGTCAAAATTGGGACTGATTCAGTCTCGGTAGCTTGTAGCAACTCTATTGATATGCCATCTATTCCTGGTGATTTGTTTCTTCCAAGTATTTTAAGAGCAGCTTTCACCTCGCATTTTAAAATTTCTGGTTCTTCATCATATGGTCCTCTGTGAATGAATCTGTCATCCTGGCATCTCTTTTATAGAGTTCTTCAATGTATTGCTTCCATCTTCCTTTTATTTCATCTCAGTCAGTCAGTGTGTTCCCCTGTTGATTATTCAACATCCCTACTTTGGTTTAAATTTTCCTTTCATTTCTCTAATCTTTTGGAACAGGGCTCTTGTTCTACCCTTTTTGTTGTCCTATTTCTATACAGTAACTATTGTCATAGTTCTCTTTGTCCCTACGTACTAGTCGCTGTATTGTTGCTTTTAGGGTTTTGACTGTGTTTCTGTCTCCTGTTGCTTTTGCTTTCCTTCTCTCTTTAATCATTTGAAGAGTTTCTTCAGTCATCCATTGAGGTCTTTCTCTCTTTTTAACTAGAGGTATTGTCTTTTTGCATTCTTCCCTGATAACGTCTCTGATTTCATTCCATAGTTCTTCTGGTTCTTTGTCTACTAGTTTAAAGCCTCAAACCTGTTCCTTATTTGATCTTTATATGTTTCTGGGATGTTATGTAAATTGTATTTTGGCATTATGATTGCTTTGTTCTTCTTCTTTAGCTTTACTCTGATTTTCGATACGACCAGTTCATGATCTGTACCAGAGTCTGCTCCTGGTCTTGTTTTTGCAGAAAGTATGGAACATCTCCATCTTCTGCTACCAATTATATAATCAATTTGTTTCCTGTATTGACCATTTGGTGATGTCCATGTGTACAGTTGTCTTTTTGGTTGTTCAAAAAATGTGTTTGCAAGAAACAAATTATTGGCTTCACAGAATTCAATAAGTCTTTGTCCTGCTTCGTTTCTGTCTCCTAAGCCCCATTTCCCCACAATTCCTAATTCTTCTCTGTTCCCTACTTTTGTATTCCAATCCCCCATGATTATCAGCACATCTTGTTTTGTGTGTGATCAATTTCTTCCTGTACTTCTGTGTAAAATCTCTCCAATTCCTCTTCTTCTGCGTTTGCAGTTGGAGCATAGACTTGGATGATGGTTATGTTGATAGGTTTCCCATTTAATCTCATTGATATCACTCACTCAGACCTTGCGTTGTAGCTCCTAATTGCTCTTGCTACACCACTTCTCACTATTAAAGCAACCCTATTTCTTCTTGATTTCTCATTTCCTGCATAAAATATTTTGTAGTTGCCTGATTGAAAATGTCCCATTCCCGTCCATTTTAGTTGGCTCACACCAAGTATTGTAATGTTGATGTGTTCCATTTCTTGCTTGACAATTTCTAACTTTCCCTGGTTCATGCTTCTCACATTCCATGTTCCTATTGTGTGCATCATACAACTCTGGACTCTCCTTTCACATCTGTGCACATCAGCCTCTGGGCTTCCTTTCGGCTTTGACCCAGCTGCGTCATTAGTCACAGCGCTACTCATACTTGTCCTTTGTTCTTCCCCAGTAGCTTGGTGAGTGCCTTCTGACTGGGGTGTGTGTGTCTCATCTTCCAGCACTATCTTGTGTTGCATTTTGGATACTCTGTTCATAGGGTTTTCGTGGTAAGAGATATTCAGAGGTGGTTTACCATTGTGTTCCTCTGAGTTTGGATGCATCTTAGTCTGGTGTTTCAGCTTTGACCATTCCGCCTTGGGTGCCCGTGCAAGAAGTCTAGCCTCTGGGTCTAGACACCTGACGGCATTGCTCTCAGCTTCTTCAACACACTCAACCCCCCTCACCACGTTAAGGTGTGCATCTGAAGAGGAGGAGCTCAGTGGTAGACCTTTGGATTCAGAAGGTTACAGGTGCAATGCACTGCATCTCTAGGGCTGCATTCACACTGCACTTTAATCTGTTTTTCTGATGATT
Organism: Rhineura floridana; assembly: GCF_030035675.1. Taxonomy (NCBI): domain Eukaryota; kingdom Metazoa; phylum Chordata; class Lepidosauria; order Squamata; family Rhineuridae; genus Rhineura; species Rhineura floridana. The sequence continues at coordinate 45,683,670 of NC_084489.1, forward strand.
TCTTAGCTGGTAATTCGCGCATTGGAAGTTTAGCGCCAATTTCTGTGATAAATAATCCGTTTGTTTCTCTATGTCTCATTTTTCCAACATGAAATTCAGTTCCCCACATTTCTGCAGCAATTTGTGATTTTTTAAAAATCCTCATGAAAATTCTCTAGCATTTTAGTGCAAACACATTTTTGTAGGCAGGTTTGACTAATGTACACATTTTTTGCAAGCAATTCCCAATCATATAAAGTTGTTTTGTATGTTTTCACTCATATATACATTTTTTGCTCATTTTCCTCTAATATATGCATTTTTGTAAAGATTGGTTGGCGAACGGCCTAGTAAAATTCAAATGAGTTTGAATTTTGAAGGATGGCTGTGGTTTGCTTCACATATTGTTTCAGAAAGTGCGGATTTGATAGATTCAACTTGAAGTGCAGACCAAATAGAGTTTCTCACCCACCCCTAGTATGTATGAGGAGCACCCATCCCACAAAAAATACCTGTCTGGAAGCACCCTTTATAGTCAAATGCAAAACAGAACAGACAGAAGTACATCCCCATCCTCCTATATCTGCTTCAAAATAAAATGGGTAAATAGCATATATCTTTCATTTATTTTCTGTTTACCATCCTTTACCCAAGGAACTTGGCAACATACATGGTTTCCACCTCCCACCATTTTTACCCTTGCCAACAACAAACATGAGCTACATGATGAATCCATTCCTTTTTGAGGTGGATGGAGGTTCTGATTCCTTCAAGGTTAATTTTATCTTCCAGATTTAATGTACATTTTCTGCAATCCTATATACACATGCATGCAGATAAACAGCAGGGAGAGGGTCAGATGCAGGCATATTCTCTTGCACACATGCACACCCATGAACCATGTAGATAAACATACTTCCCCACCTTACCTTGTCCCCTTGCAGGTTGATCTGACGAGTAGGGAGAGATCCTCCCTCTCCCTACCATCACCATATAATTGATTTGGTGAGCTGGTGTCCTGATTCTAGCTCCGACATGGCATTCCACAATAGGGATGCAGATTCTGGTATGGGAGGAGAGCATTATGTCTTAAAGAGTTAAGGGGTAAGCACCTTGGGAATTTCCCTTTCTGAGATCTGCTGCCAGTCAGACTGCACAATAGTGGGTGAGATGAATCTAACTTTGTAAATGCAGACCTGCTTTTTTCGGGTTCCCAATCACTGGAAAAAGCCATATGCATGTATAGGAGCATCTACACGCATTGTATCAAATGTGTGATGGCTGGGAGTAGGAACAATGTGTTGGAATATGTGGTTCAACTCCAACTTGTGGGTTGAGGCCACATGGGGTTAAAAAGGGTAGCTAGAGAGGAGACCTCCTGATGCTAGGCTAATACCTATCCTTTGATCTCCTGCTGTCTCTCCCTTCCTGCTAGACTGATACGCATAGGATGTTGACCACATCTCCTTCCTTCCTTCTTTCTCTTGAGAGGGAGAGCAGACATATTCTCTTTGTCTCTCCCTCTCCTCCAGCATGAGGGTAAACATTAGGCTTAGTGTTTGCATCTCCAACTTAGCTAGTTAGCTAGATGTAGAACTCTTTCCTATCAAGTATGTACTTCCAGAATAAAGTAGTTATTTCTTATTTTAAAGCTTAAAGTCTCTGTCTGACTAATTTGTAGGAAAGGTGTAATCTTTAGCAAAGATTCAAACACATAAAGGCTCACTCAGTCTCTCCATTCCCAGTTTCGCCACTCTGCGACACAATGTATAACCCACCCACCCCGAGTAACATGAAAAGTGCTAGAATAATGCTGGGATCTAGGAGCTCAAATTCTACCTCTGCTATGGATTTTAGTAGAAAAATAGATCCCTGAGTCCACCCTTGCTTATCAATGTAGCTTGCAGTATGGAATAACTAATCTGTAAATCATTAGCTTTAAATACACTTGGTTCAGAATCAGAAACAATATACTAAGAAAATCTTGCTTCAGAGGACTTTTTGTCAGACAATACAAAACTGGAGAAAGGGCAAACCTTTTCAATGAAATAATGGAGAAATTTCTTATAAAGTCATTGTATTGAGATTTTGATGTAATACAAAAAGAACAAGCAGGGGTGTTGTCATCCAGGGTCTCATGGAGTCATAGACCCCTTACTTTTTTGGGAGCAGGGTCCCAGCAGGACTAATCAGCGTGGAAGGGGAGTGTGTTAGCCACTGAGAAGAGTCTTGTAACATGCTTCCTTGTCCTTTTCTGCGGATTGGAGCCAGTCAGAGAGAAAGGAGGTGAGTCAGGCATTGAGGAGACTACTTTCAGTAGCTAACACTCTCCCCTTTCATTCTTTTTGTCCCCTTGGGACGTCTGTTGTTGTGGGAAAAGACCTTAAGAAGGATTTCATTCTCAATCCAGCAGCAAAAAATGGGGCCCCTGCACTTCTGAATTTGCCACTACACTACTACAAGTTAACAATGTTCCTGCAAAGCTATATGGCACAAAATTACCTTACATGTGATCCTTTATCATGCCTACTTAATCATAGGTTAGACAGATTTGAATGGGACTTGTTCCCAAATAAATGTGAACAGAAATGTACTGTCAACCTCGCATATAAAAATGTGCAATGTTTACACAAGTATGACTAATGCAGATATTCAGATTAAATGACAAGTTTTAGGGAAAATAATGTATTTTAAGTATAAATCTTTATTGGAAAATAAACATTCCTATTTTATTTTATTGTTGACTGTCTGTCAATTCAATTCATTTATTACTGTCTGGCCATAGGCCTCACACAGGTAACACATTTTGTACAAACAAGAAACACATTTTATACAAACAGATATTTTCAGATTGCTTTAAAATCATAAATAATTAAAATCGATGTGTCAGCATGAATTATCTAACTGGGGTGTCCTAGTTCTAGTAAACGTTCCCTGCTAGGGCAAATAGAGCTACCTTGTATGTTAAGCTGGGATCCTTATCTGATAGAAGGAAGGAAATGCGAGAGGATGTATCTTTAGGCGCATGTATCAAGGCCTCATCTAAAAATTTGGTCCGAGGCTGATTATATAAAGGGCATGCTAGCAAATAATGCGGAAGGTACTCCACCTCTGGGGCATCACAAATACATAGTCTTTGGGCCCGGGGGACTCCGTTATATCATCCAGCCAGATATGCCGTAGACATTGACTGGAACCTCAGGGCTGTGTAAGCGTGGCGCAAATTTACTGAGGTAAGGAAGTCTAGATAGTTTGCTTTGGTTTGTTCCGTTTTAAAAAGGCTATACAATCTTGTGTAGTTGGAATTTATTAAAGCTAGCTTATCAATCCAGGCGGTATGCCATATAATGGCCTCCTTGATACTTACTCTGGTGGAAAAATCTTGGAGGACTTTGCAATTTAGATGGTAAAGTTGGCATATTTTGGATAGTTGCGCAGACCAGAATCTGTCTGTCCATACGTGTGTTGCACTAACTTTTAGCGTTTTCCTTAGTGTGGTTTGCATGTCTGTCTTCCAAAAGTTTAAGAGGGCTAGGTGAATCCTTGCCCTAACTGGTTGAGTTCCGGTTTCGGCCTGGACTAACGCTGCTGGAGTTGATGAAGGGAGAAGCAGAATTTTTTAAAAAATTTGTTTTGGACTGTCTCTAATTGGTCAAGCAGGGGGGTTTCCCATCCCCAAATTGGGGCTCCGTATTGCATCATTGAGATGACTTTACTTGAAATAATTTTAAAGTCGGGGATACTAGATTTCCCCCTGTTGTGCGATAGAAGTTCAAGATTGTTCCGCTGACTCTTAGGGCGGCCACTTTTGTGTGTTCTATATGCTTTCTCCAGGACAGAGAGTCGGAAAAATATATGCCGAGATACTTAAAAGTCCAACATTGCTCAATTGGGTGACCATTAATTGTCCATTTATGTTTTGGTGACCTATTGCCAAATACCATGATTTTGGTTTTAGCATAGTTTATTTGTAATTTTTCAGTAACGCAATATGATGAGAGCCTTGCTAGGGCCCTTCTAAGTCCAAGGCGAGTTATTGATAGTACGGCCATGTCGTCCGCATACAATAATAGGGATATTTTCCTTGGACCTAAGGATGGAGGGAAAAGGTCCATCCCTGTGACCACAGTTACTATATCGTTTATGAAGAAGTTAAATAGGAATGGGGCCAGCGGGCAACCCTGTTTGACTCCCTTAGTTATTGGAAAGGGGTCTGTCTGGGAGCCCGCTGGTCCCACCCTAACTCTGGCACTATTATTGGAGTGTAATGAGTTTAGCAGAAATAAAAGGCGTCTGTCTATATTAGAATTTTTAAGTTTTTCCCAGAGTCTGGATCTTTCAATTGAGTCAAAGGCGGACGCTAGGTCCACGAAGGCTACATAAAGGTGTTTTGTTGGTCCGTGTATTGATTTTTTTGCTAAGAAGGAGAGGGTAGCGCAATGATCTATAGTGCTGTGGCCTTTCCTAAAGCCAGCTTGTTCAGGGCAGATTATCTGGTTTGCCTCCTCCCACTCCTCTAATTTCGACAGCAGAAATTTTGCATAGAGTTTGGCTTCTATATCTATCAGACTTATAGGGCGATAGTTATTTGGACATGCATGATCTCCCTTCTTGTAGATTGGTACAATTATACTCAAATTCCATCCAGCGGGAAGCACGCCTGTGCTGTTTATTTGGGTGAAGAGTTTTGCCAAGACAGGGGCCCACCAATCTGGGAAATTTTTAAAAATTTCCGGTGGTAACATGTCCTCACCCCCCGGGCCTTTCCTTGTTTGAGGGAATTGATTAATTCTTTGATGTGAACTGGTGAGACTTCCGGCCATTGAGGCATTGCTAAATCTTGGCTTAGCGTAGAAAAATGGGGGGGACTTGTTTGTTGGGGGTTATGTCCACCAAAATGGCCGAGCCATTGGTTAGCCGTGATCTGACAAGGCTCGTGGAGACTATTTGACCCTTTGGCTATCAGTTCCCAGAACCTGCTCTCATTTCTGTCTTTGACAGCCTGCGCGCGAGAGAGCCAACCAGTTCTGGCAAATGCAAGTTTTTCTGTTTAAGTAGCTGTTTATAGTTTGTTCTAAGCAGAGCTTGGAAATAACTCGTTATTTTTAATGAGTTACTTCTAATTCGTTACAATTTTAAATAATGAGTGGGTAATTCCATTACATTTGGCAAGTAACGGAACAACTAGTAATTTCCCTACTTTTCAGCTGCGACTTTAACGTTTCCACGTTAGGTTGGACGTTACTTGGGGGTGGGAACAAGGGGAAGTCAGCTCCTGGCTGTGATTGGTGAACACAAGACATGTGCCTCACACTGATTGGACCTCTACGCAGACTCTCTCTTCCCTCGTGATCTCGCAGAGCTTGGAAAAGTTACTTTTTTGAACTACAACTCCCATCAGCCCCAGCCAGCATGGCCACTGGATTGGGCTGATGGGCATTGTAGTTCAAAAAAGTAACTTTTCCAAGCTCTGGAAGAGGTGAATAGGCAGGGCCTGCTAGCGTCTGAGAGGAAAAAATGGACACTGGAGGAAAAAGCCAGGGCAAGGACAACGGAGGAGAAGGCAGCAGCAGAATGGCGAAGAGCTGTGGAGGTGAGTGACGATGATTTGTGTGTGTGTGTGTGTGTGTGTGCCTCTCCTTACCTCGCTGCTGCCTCCGCGGCACCTTCTGCCCCCCCCACAGCCTACTTCTCTTCCTTCCCCCCCTTTTTGAACTCTCCCCCTTGTTCCCATGCATACCTGTGTGCTGTATTTATCCAGACAGAGCACTCCTGCCTTTTAAAATGCCGGCTAGCTTTTTATTGTATATTTATTTGAACTCCATCTTTCTTTTTATTTGTATTTTTGTCCTGTTTAATCACAAGACTGAATTGTATGTGGGACAAAAACTGTCTCAGTAATAATAATAATAAAAATAAAAAATCATTAGGCATATAATAAATGGCTTAAGGCTGATTTTTTTGTTCTTGGCAGAGATGAGGTGAGAAGTACGGTCCTTGCAGCTCCTCCTCTCAGTCCCCCAGCTCTCAAACTCATGTTCTGTGAGAAAGAGAGAGATTCCCAGTCCCAGAGAGAGACAACTCCTGTAAACCCCATTCTCTCCAACAGCATCCCCAGGCGGGGTACCTGTGAAGATCACCTCTTGTTGAAAAAAATCCATTTATTGCAGCTGAATATCTGGGCAATGTAAAATTAAAATGTTTAACTGATTAATCCTCTCCCTTTCAATAAACTGATCAATTACATTTCAATTGATTTGCTTATCACCAAGACTTCAAATCTATGAGAATTTGCAGAATATAATAATTAAAAGGAGTGCAAGACAATGAAGAATTCAATACAGAAGCTCTAGGGCACACAGTTAAAAAAAATCAAGGCTGATCTTTGTTATTGTTTCATGCATTCCCCAGTACAGTAACACACAAAATTACTCTAAAAACAATAAACAAGTGTCTCATATTAAAACTCATTCTTACCAATAAAAATAGGCCCCACTGATTAATCAACTCTCCTTTTAGTTAATTAATCTGCTGAAAATTAAAGCTTGTAGCCCTAGAGTTGGTTTTTTTTTTTAAAATCATTTGACCAGGAAGACAAGTACCGTTCAGTTCGCATACAGTGAATTTCAGAGTTGAGATTAATCTGTTCTCATCACAGCCCAGGCTTGTGTATTTATGTGCAAGCCATTTCTTGATGACATTGCCATGTGGTGACCAAAGCAAGGAGGAGAGAAGTCTCAGGCTGTGTGGTGCAGTCACTGCAACACAATTGCTGCCTAGAAAAGAATGTGCAGGTGCAAAAAGCAGAAGCTCAAGTAAGCTTCAATAAGATGAACAGTGCCAAAGCTGCACAGGCTGCAATAGGCAATGTTGAGGGGTTTCATCATTACTGCTTTTTAGGAAGTGAAGGTCAACCACTGTCAGTGCCGCCCTGGGCTCCTACTGCGAGGAAGGGCGTGATATATATAAATATAAATAAATATATATATATACAGAAAGAAAGAAAGGAGAGATGTAAAGGGGAGTATTTCTTTAGATGTTACCCTACTTTCCATTTTTGCTTTCTATTTGCTTCTAGCCCTATTCTGTCACTCTCCAGTACTCATGAAGAAGGGGCAGTGAGGGCAACTCCCAAACCTGGGTGTTGCGCCTCCAGGTTAGTTACTTAGAACTAGGTATGCCTTTCCTATCTACGATGTATTTCTATAAATGAAATAGCTTTTCTTATTTTACTAAGTCTTAAGTCTCAGTGATCTCAGTGCAGGGTAAAAGCCTGCCACAAACACACACATTGGCACACACAAGCATCATAGACTGTTGACAATCTCTGCTAATATCTATACAAATGTACATAACATGCATCACCTGAACTCACATGATCTAGAGTTACCTTAGATCTTGCAAGATTTGCAAATGAGAAGCAATAGGGTTTTATATTAGTTCTGATTGTCTATTGGGCTATCATAGGTTATATGTTTTTTTCATTTTCTATGGCAAAAACTCCAACTTCAGTGGAATTTATGTGATGTGTTCTAATCATTTGAATTTGGCTAATGAATGCTTTATTCTTTCATCAGAACTTTAGCAGTAATACTAAAATATTAATAAAAAAGAAAAGGGAAAGAAAAAATACTTTACATACATCATTCAGCTGTATTGCTAATTATAGATATAGATATAGAAGATAAACGGCATTTTGTCAAAAGTATTTTTGTCTACATTTTATACCTCATCCTTGGTTTTCCAAGCTTGGCATGGAATGCTTCTCATACAGAATTAATTTGAAATGCTGCATATTTATTATCATAATCATCATATTCAAAATAAAAAATATATGTACCGCCTTCAAGTTGATTCCAACTTATGGTGACCCTATGAATAGGGTTTTCATGAGGCTGAGAGGCAGTGACTGGCCCAAGGTCACCCAGTGAGCTTCATGGCTATGTGGGGATTTGAACCCTAGTCTCATTTTGTTCTCACAACAACCCTGTGAGATAGTAGATTAGACTGGCCCAGGCAGGGTTATTCAGTGAGCAAAAATGATGCAAATAGGATCTCTTTTAATTGTGCTATCGACCTGCTTACTTCCACTCTGACTGGGGGATCTTGCAGCATGGGGAAGAGATGGGGGCACATCACAGCTGAAGTTCACCCATATAGGAGCATTATCTCTTGTTTATTACAGAGACGCCTGTTGCAGGTTTTGCTGCTGAGAGCAGCAGTCAGTTAGTGCGGCCACTTGAGTCACAGCTTGTTGATCCTGAGGAGGCAAAACTAGAAAGTGAGGTTCAGAAAGGAGGCCCTGTGCATGAGGAGGAGGAGGGCATGAAGCAGTGCCAGTTGCCCACAGCCACATCTGCAGAACAGCAAGTACCATGGTTTGGCTTTGAGAAAGCTTGTACATTTGTGAGCCAGAGTGGGAAAAATGTTGTTGTACGATGCAATTACTGCCTTCCAAGGATCAAAAATCTGAGATCAGCTGTTTCCTCCTCATCCAATGTGAAGAAACATTTTGAGGTAAGCCTTTGTCATGCTGGTCCTCAAAGAGTGTCCATTGTCTATTTATGTTTAAATTGTGAAGTTCCTCTTCCATTTTTTCTTGGATTCATGCTTTGTTCTTCTTCCTCAGAGGGCACACCCTGAGAAGCTGAGAGCAATTGAAGAAGCAATAAAGGCAAGGAGCCGTGGCCTTCCTGAACCAATGCATGACACCCCTCCTCCCAAAATGCTGAAGCAGCAGCAGACAACCCTTGAGAGGTGGGGATCTGGCAGGGAGCCTGTCACCCAGAGCAATCTCGACAGGAGAATCATTGATTTCATTGTCTCATGCCACATGAGAGAAACTCTTGCAAACTGAATGGGTGCTGTGGCATATATAGCAACCACTGCAGATTGTTGGACCAATGGCAAGAAGAGTTACTTTGGGGTAACAGCCCACTGGATCAACCCAACTACCCTGAAACGTGAGGTCGGGGCCTTGGCTTGTAAGCGTCTGAAGGGGCGCCATACATACGATGTCCTTTCAAAAGCACTGCATGATGTACATGTGCAGTACAGGATCCACAACAAAGTTATGTGCACTACTACAGACAATGGCTCCAATTTTGTGAAAGCGTTCAGAGTTTTCATGGCCAAAGAACCAGTGGAAGCTGCAGGCACCAGTGACGATGATGGTGATAACCAGGAGGAGGAGGAGGCTGAGGTGGAGTTTGTGCCTATCTGTGAGATCCTGGACACAGGACCTGAGGCAGAGGAAGAAGCTGCAGACTTAGGAGAGGATTTTGTTTTACCACCACACCAGAGATGTGCTAGCCACACCCTCAACCTTGTGGCAACACAAGACATAGAGGCCATGCTTTCTGACTCCTCCAAAAGTAGTCTTCTTGGTCCTTTCAAGAAACAGTTTCGTTCCTTGATGGGAAAGTGCAGCAAGTTGTGGTCCAAGCAGAACCAGTCAGCACAGATTGCTGAGTATATCCGTGCGCAATGTGGTGTGTATCTGAAGGTACCGAATAAGACCCGGTGGAATTCCACCTTTGATGCGTTGAAGCAACTACATGAGCCACTAAACTGTGCCACTAAAAATGCATGCCATAATGGACCGCTGCTCCTTGTCCAGGATCACAGCTGCTGAGACTGAAGTGGTACAGGAATACACAGAGATTATGGAGCCACTAGCCCAGTCCCTAGATATCCTGCAACGGGAGAACGGCATGTTCATGGGGTATTTGCTACCAACGCTCTGCAATCTGGACCACAAGTTAGAAGGACTGGAAAACAAACCTGAGAGGTACACATACTGTTTTCAGCTGCTGAGAGGTGTGCGCGAAGCCCTAAGAAAGCGGTTTGCAGCTATCTGGGAGGACAAGAGGCTTCGTCTGGCAGCCTGCCTACACCCTCGCTTCAAACTAGATTGGCTGGAATCGTGTCAGGCCACCACCCATACCAACAAGTAAGAACATTAGGGAAGCCCTTTGGGTGGATTACTCCAAGGGAAATGTTGTCTCAAGGGAGGCATCAGAAGGCTTAAGGTGGTAGACAGGGGCTGGTCCTTTTCTTCCTGGGGCTCCTCATCACAACCTTGGGTTGCTGCAGGTAATCCTTAAGGGTCTGCTTTGCTGCCCCATGAGTGTGGTGACTTGGTCACCTTCCTACCTTCCATGCCATCATCCACAGGCTCAGGCTGGACCCTGAACCAGGGGACATGACAAGCATCAGGAAATGAAGAGCAGATGATGGTTTCCTAACATATATGTGTTAACATATCCTCTCTCTTTCTTAGATACACAATGGAAGCCTTGTTGAAAGCTGAAATAAAGATGGGTGTACTTAATGAGGACAGTGATCAGTCTTCAGATAAAGACCAGGAAGGAGATGACTTAGAAGATGACTTCTTTAACTTTCTGCCCCAGGGCAAGAAGTCAGCAGTGGACACTGCTGAGGAGGAACTGGTGAGGTACCTGAAGTCTCCCAGCAGGGAAGTGTCATCACTCCATGGCTTTCCATGTGTGCTGCGGTGTTTTTTGCAGCACAACACAGGCATGCCTTCAAGCACCGCAGTAGAACGCCTGTTCAGTACTGGTGGCAACGTAATGACTGTAAAAAGACATTCCTTGTCTGACATGCTCTTTGAGCATCTTGTTCTTTTGAGACATAACAGAAACATATTATAAAAGCATTTCAAGTGTAAAATTTGATTTCAAGAGTTGGGGTATCATCATTGCTTGGGGGGATGTGAGATTCTGTTATGCCGTTATGTTAATCTTCAAGTGTTGGGGTATCTTCATTGCTTGGGGGGATGTGAGATTCTGTTATGCCATTATGTTAATCTTACAGATAAAATTTTTTATTCTACTACCCCCTGTGTGTGTGTGTTTATTTTTAATATTGTTTTAGGCTTCTTAGATGTGCAGCAGCCAAGGCCAGCACCTTGTAGGAGTTTTTTTAAAAAAGTAACTGAAATGTAATTGTAGCAATTACTTTTGAGAAAAAGTAAAGTAATCAGTTACTTTCAGAGCAATTGTAATTGTAACGGTAATTACTACTTTTTTGGGCCAAGTAATTGTAACTGTAATTTATTACTTTTTAAAAGTAATCTTCCAAGCTATGGTTCTAAGTGACACTAGGGTTGGCCGGGTATAGATTGTCAGATCTTGTAATGTCCCCCTTATGTATTTCATTAGTTGTTTCCTGGCCTTTCTACAATCCCTATCGAACCATGACTTGGCCCAATATTTAAGTGGCTCCTGTGAGTATGTCTTTGTTAGCTTTGGTCTAAGCTCCTGAATTATGTCTTGGTGCTGAGTTAGTACTTCCCCTGAGCCATTTATAAGCACTTGTTTGATTGTTTGCAACTGCGGGCTTATCAGAAGATAAGCAATGGAGGAATAAACCTCTTGGGACCAAGGTTTTCTTTTTTCTATCGGTGGACATCCTTCTCTCGTATGACTTGGGGGTGGAAGATTAGATGGAGATATCCTTAGCAACAACGTTAGAGGAAAATGGTCACTTTCGGATCTACAGTCTATTTTGAACCCTGTGACCTCTAAATATTTTATTTTATTGTTGACTGTCTATCTTCTTTTTGTCTTTCCATCTCAATTTAGGCAACTCCCTTGTTCATTACCCTGATTCTTCTAGAGATTGTTGTTAAGTGGATTCAGAAAGGATCATCAGCTCGGTTCAACGATAGCATAGCATGTCTCTCCGCAGGTGTCCTGTCTCGACTGCCAGAGTAAGTCCAGTCAGTTGCATGGCTTGACTGATTCAAGTTTAAGGTGAAAATGATCCCCAGTGACAAACCTTACATTTGGGACTAAGTTGGGCTAATGCAGAAAAGCTAGTGGTTTTGGTTTAATGCAAAAGTGAAGCATGCTTGGGCATACTGCTGAAATTGTGGTCATTTACTCCTCTGCTTCCATTTCCACTGGGCTGCTAGGAAAGAAGCAATGGTCTGACTTAGTATTGCTTCCGAACCCAGGCTTGCAGTTTGTTTCTTTCCAGTCTCCACAAGCAAGAAGCCAAGAACACACCTTGGTTACTGCTTGTGTTTTATTTGGAGAGAAACTAACTATGAGTCTGGGTTTGGACATAGCGCTGAGCCAGACCATGGCTTGCTTCTTGGCAGCACCAGGAGTGGGGAAGGAGCAAAGCCATTGGCCAGATAGGCGACGAAGAAATTAAATTTATTATTATTATTATTATTAAAGGACCCATGATTTCAGCAACATACACATTAATCATAGTTTATTTTAACAATTGTTTAATGTGACATGCAAATTAGGCCATTGAGACATAAAGCTAGTAATATATGCAGCTTAATAGGAACTATTGTTCCACCTCTGCATTTGGAACTATGTGCAAAGACTAGATAGACCAGGGCTTGCAAGGCCTTTTTCGACCAGAGGGCACATTTTGAATTTTGAAAAGTTCTGTGGGTGCCAGTTACAAAATGGGTGCCATGAGGGGGGGCATGTCATAATACAACATTAGAGAGAGTACAGCAATAGTGAAGCTTTTCCCATAATTGTGTTTCCATACTAGAAAAGGCTTAACCTGCTGAATTTGCCTGCCATACAGTTGTTAAAGGTACAAGAACCCTGTTTTTCCCAACGTCAACTCTAAAGCAAAGCCTAAGTTGCCATCCTGTACCCATTTACCTGGCAGTAAGTCCCATTAAACATAAAGAGACTTACTTCTGAGTAGATATGCATAGCATTGTACAGTAAATTCATTATACATTGAATTCTTAGTGAGTCCTTACTCTTTAGCTCCTGTACAGGAGGAAATATGTCTTTGTGATGTTTTCATATTTGCCTTTTGTGTGGAGGGGGATTCTTTAACATCCACCAAGACTTACTGCATAGTAGTATTTGCAGAAAATAACTTCTTGGGACTACCTGATCTTAGATGAACCCACCACAGGAAAGATGAATCGTTTTTGCTAGGGAAAAAGGAAGTGCAAATTATTAAGATTTCAAGGACTAGAACATAAGTCAGATGAGAGAAAAGTGCACTAAAGGGGAGGTGAAAACAACAGGTCTTTAGAACTCCAGGGTTTCCTATTGTCTGGTGTCCAAACAACTCAATTATCAGTCATAGCTCTGACTTCACTCATTGGCTAAAAACACTGACAGACAGGAGCAGCCAGACTGGCTTATTTCACAGAAACTGCTTAGGTGCATACCTGCACCTTTTGCTCCATACTTTCTTTCTAGGAGGGCTAGATACTTCCTGTTTTAATATACACATAAATGAAAGTTCAGAGTCTGGGGCCCTGCACACAGGTGTAAATGAAGGCCTTTGCAGGTGCTGCATTGGTAGCCCCTGAGATAGATAGATTGACATCAAAATGTAAGATGGGTTGCAAATTTAGATCAGCATTCTGCATTTCATGTAAGAAAATTGAACTCAAACTCTATATGTGTTTTCAAGAGGGCCAGGAGCTTTAGTGGTTCTTCATCACATTACTATGTGTAGGGAACATATTCTGGTGGATGGCTATTTTCAAGTTTTTTGCACATTTTCCCAGTTCAGCTGGCTGCCCACTGATAGACTAGATGTACCTTTTGACAGTTATAATGTTTAGATAACCTACAACTGGCCCTAGGTGTGCAAATGTTTTGAAGTGCATTACAGCAGCCATGGGGTAATTTGTTTTATTGCTTTGCCTTACATAGTCAGATCTTGGTGTTTTGTGACGATCATACTTCTTTCTGCTTTCTTCATTATAAGCTATTATTAGATGGGCCAGTTGAATCAGAATTTTTCCATTTTGGGTTCCAAATGTTATTGGACTATAATGTTCATTATCCCCAGCCAACTCAGTCAATGGTCAGGGATGATGGGAGCTGTAGTCTAACAACATCTGGGGACACAAGGTTGAAGAACGCTGCTTTAGTTGATTGCTTTGTTTGTATGGGCAACTGTAACACTATTTGAATGTATGAATTGTCAGGGCTGATTTAGACAGCTGAATTTGGTCTGACTCTGCTGCAGATGATGTGTTACCCTAACAGTTTTTTCTGGTATAAGTAGAATGGAATTTTGTAGTGTTGTCTTCCTCCCCAAATCTATTTTTAAAAGTTAGATTGCTTTATTGGATCAAGTGTGGAGATGTAACTTGATTACATGAAAATGCCAACTTTTTATTCTTTGTGCTGTATTGGGGTAGAGACACACTGTTCTATCTACTCCAGTGTGTCTCTACATCCCTTTTCTGAAAGTGGGGGCATATGATGCTAGTCAAACCCTTTTTACTGTAAAACCTGGTGGGATCAGTTCAGGTACATTTTTTAAAAAAATCACTTCAGTCAGATTTTGCAGCTGATTGGCAGATGACCAGGTGTGGTCAATGGAAACGCTTTGCTGTAGGTGACTAGTGTGCACACAGCCTTGGATAGGGAATGAGAAAATCCTTGTGGTCATTGTCCAGATGGGAAACAATATTTGATTAAAATAAGAAATTTTACAGCCCCATCCTACACTTGTTACTGGGAAGCAATTCCCAGTATTGAAATCAGTGGGACTTTCTTCCCAGTAAATAGGCTGAACTTGTAGTCCAGTCCTATGCATTTTCATTGACAATTAAGTCTCTTTGAGTTCCAGGTAAGTGTGCACAGGATTCCAGTCTGTAGCAGGAAAAGATTTTGAGATGCTAAAAGAGGTAAAAGTATTCATAATGGCTTGGTACCGACATAATGTCAATATATGGTTTGGTGTATGAGCCTCGGTCCCATGCACATGCTGCTCCCCTCGCATGCTCATATTTAAATTAGCTGCTACTTCTTTAGTACAAACCAGATTTTGATCCTCATTTGCAATGCTTAAGGACAAGCACAAGTCATAGTTTGGCAGATATTAGATGCACTGTCAGTTCACTAACCTAGGAATGAGGAATCTGTGGTCCTCTGATCTTGTTGGACTCCGCTTTCAGCCCCAGCCAGCATGGCCAATGGTAAGGGATAATGGGACTTGTAGTCCAGCAACATCTGGAAGATGAGAGGTCCCCACCTTTGTACTAAACAGTTGACCAAGCATTATCACATGTTTTAAATGATTTATGAACAGCAGGAAAAAATTAACAGGATTAAAAATTAAAACATTCGTTTTTGTCCTTTTTTTCTCCTCAACAAACCCAAACAAAATATAGTTAGTTACTTCCATTTGAGCTTCAGTCAGCCTCTTTTCAACAAATACATAGTAAGGAAGCTTGACAGAAACTGTTAAAATAATATTTCAGCAGAGCTCACTGTATCAAGGGAAATACTGGTGTAAATCATTAACAGCTGAGGGTTAGATTAACACGCTATTGATGATATCCTCTCCTAGGGACTAATTTTCTTCTTCTCGGCTAACAGGAGAAAGTTTGCCACTTCCTTGGAAAGCATGAGATTAGTATTAAAATGGTGACTTGCAATACATCAAGCCTGTAGTTGGAGCAGATCTTCAGACATATAATCAGAAGGCTTTTGCAGGTTCAGTGGATAAATGTGAAGCCATGGGTTTTATGTTTAAGTATGGAACACAACTTTTAAAGTCTCTTAAAAGGAAGAAGAATATTAGGGCTACAATCCTAAAAGCACTTTCTAGTGAATAAGCCCCACTGAATGTAGTGGGATTTGTTTCCAAGTAAGCATCCTTAATAATGCAATTCTTTCATTGTAAACAACAACAAAAAGAAGCATCATAAATTGCTCATGATAATTTAAGAGGTATTTAAAATTCATGGAAATGTAAACCATTAAAAAAAATTAAAATCCCATTAGAAAAGGAAACATAGGATTGTAGAATTCATGAATTTATGCCTGCTTCCTGGGAATAAGTTCTTTTGAACTCAACAGAGCTTACTTCTGAATTGACATGTATATGGTTGCACAGTGCATTAATAACAAAGCAGTGTGTCATAATATTTTATTTACTTCATAACATTAAAAAAATTACAGGTGTGTGTATCATCCATTGTTTCCTTAAATGATAGTTGTGTTTGGGACAAGAAACAAATATTTCAGTTTTTAGGCACCAACATCCTGTTTTCAGATTCTAGGCCTATTCTCAGGGCTCTACACATGTTTCATATTTGTAAATATAGGGTGATATCTAACATTAGTCATACTTGTAGTAGATCCATTGAAATCAATAAATTAGTCCGCTGATTTCAGTAGGACTTTTCTGAGTCTGATTTAGTGGCTATCACCCATAGCATTTAAATTCTAAAAGCCTGGACGATAATTTGCCTGGGATTTCCCCCGAGATTTACATGCCTTGCAAAAGTAATCAGACCCCTGGCCAATGATCTCTTATGACTGAATTACAAATGGTACATTGTAATTTGGTTCTGTATGACATTTTATTTTGAAACAGTGAAACTCAAAACCAATTATTGTAAGGTAATAAATAAATTGCAAATACATTGCAAATAAAAGTTGCCAGAAGTCTGGAATGCTTGCTTTAAAACTGAAAAAATGCTCATTTCCCCAGAAGTAGTCATATGTCAGATATAAATATCAGCTACAGTTCCTGCATTATTTCTCGTATCCGTTCATTTTCCCTACTAAAACAGCATACACATGAAATTAACAGCAAGAGAACAAAATGTTTGGAGTATCCTTTTAGTAGATGTGAGGAGTTTATATTTTTTCTATTATATTCTGATCCTAAACTCAGGTCTTAGTTATTTGAAAGCAATAAACTTCAAAGGAAACAGTTTAGGACTACAGCCATAATTACTGTTTGTAGTTCAGGAAAAAAACTTTGTCAGTTGGCTTGCCACTTTACTTTTGTATATTGGCTATACACTTAATATTTATTTTTTAGCCATGTCTGCAATGAAGATTTCCATTCCTAATACCAGAATAACAGCATATCGGACATAGTTAATGCTGTCTACTTAATTATCTCTTTACACTGTATTGCCTACAAAACGGAAATGCCTCTTGGATTTGTGTGTGTGTGTGATTTTACATCTTCCTGTGTCAATAAACCTTTCACTGTTCCAGGGTCAATAATCTTTGACTGCTTTTTCATATTCATTCCTTTTTATAGCTGAAATTCATTTTAACCTATAAAAGCTGCAATCCTATAAACGTGTCTGGGAGTAAACACCATTGAAAACAATAGTACTTCTGCATTGACATTTTATTTATTTTGTTATTAAATTTATATCTCGCCTTTCCTCCCAGAAGGAGCCCAGGGTGACATGTATAGGATTTCTCTATAAATGAATTTGCAAATTCTTGTGTGGTCATTAGGATCTGTTGTACTTAGTTACCTTACCAGGCTTTTGGGTATCTCATGTAGAATTTTTGTTCTGGAAGCTGATGACCTGTGGGTGTTGTCTTCAAATTAAAATGTGTATGTTGAATTTTAACAATAGCAATAGTAGGTAAAAAATAATCATGTATGTATCTTAAGGAGTAGGCAGTATGTGTAAGCCCAGTATGTATTTGGGCTCTAGGTGAGAGCCAGGGTGAATGGGTGGAGTCCTGGATGGGAGCCAGGAGGTTGAGAGATGTTGAGTGGGAAAGAGGGAAGGAATTTGCGTTGGTATTTATTTATTAATAATCTGTATTATGCATGTATTATTTGTATTATTGTTTTATTGTGCATTTTTATAATACTTGTAGTTTTACTTTTCTGTATACTGCTTAGAGATTTTTTTATATACTAAGCGGTATAGAAATAGTCTAAATAAATAAAATAAAGTCCAGCTGTAAACATTTTGTTTTTACATTATATTACGTAGCTGATAGCCAACCATAGTGATGATACAAATTAACAAATGTGTATAGACTAGCTCATATAGAATCTATTTGCTAAATAAGCAAATACTGTACTCCACTAGATGGAGCAAAGGGGTAGCAATTTAGGGGTAGTCATCCTTCAGTTTAGCCGTTTGAAATTCTGGAAACTTAGGAAATAGTTCCCCAACCCCTATTATTGCTATGCAACACAGTATAAAATAGTAGCTTTGCAGAAATTCCTAATGTAGATGTGAGAGGCAGAACATGTGGCTTCATATTAGGAAAAAAATTAGGATGTATTTCCATTCTGTTTGTGAACAAACATAGTTTATTATTTGGACAACCTAAAGCTGTAATTCTGTGCATATGTTCATGGTTGTAAACCCTATTTAACTTAGTTTGTCTTCCTTCAGAGTAAACATGCACAGGATTGGTTATGATAACCTCAGCAAACTATATGATGCGAACTTGCAATTGTTACAGTGGGCAAGAGGTAGATCGACCAAAAGTTATTTCTTTCAGCAATCATGATAATAAGCAATTGTGGTAATAAATAAAATGCCATGCAAGCTGATAGTACTATATGAATAATGAAAAAAATCTTAACATAAGATTCAATAACAGCAGCACAAGATTTAAACAATAGAAAGGAACCAACCAAATGAGAGTTCCTTCATGTGTCTGGTATGAAAATAAGTTGCTGTTGGGAAAAATTCTATGAAGTTCATTGTACTATGAAATCCTATTTTTTAAATTTTACTTGTCCTCATTATAGAATTTGCACTCATTATTTTTAAAAAATTGTTAAATGACTTGTATACTACTTTTCATGTAAGAATAAAGCACCGTACAACAATAAAAACATTTAAAATATAAAATAAACAATAAAACAGTAAATAGGGTATCACTGAGTAGGAAAATAAAGGTCCAGCAAATGCTTGGATAAACAAACATCTTTTAAAATCCTGGTGAAAACAGTTTACTGAAGCTAGTTGCCTGGTTTTGGGCGGAGACTGTTCCTTAATATAGGCACCACTACTGAGAACACTCTCTTTCTGATAACCAGCAGATGACTGAAGCAGGCTCTGGCACCACCAAATATCTTAATGGACAGACTGGTTCATATGGAGAAACTTTCTCTCTCTCTCTCACTCACACACAAACACACACACACACACCGCACTACCACCGCCAACAATGAAAAACAGGTCCCAAGTTATTTAGGGCCTTATAAGTCAAAAGTAAAATATAGACATTTTATCGTTTCTTATAACTGTTGACTTGTATTAGATATTAGATTATATTAAAATTTTAGTGAGTTGGAGCACATATATAGTAACTTCAAAGTCTATTTGGAGCACTTTTTAAAAAACATGAAACAGCACAGGACTTTTTTTTTTTTTAAAAGGTCAAGGACTTATTGATTTTTTTTTTTACAATAATTTTTATTCAAATTTTCATAAAACATACAAAACAAAATCATAAAACATTCAAAGACAAAAAACAAAACAAAACAAAAATGATTAAACAAAAAAATAAAATGTTGACTTCCCATTTGTCGCAGATCAAATCAGTTATAGGTCTACAATATATAACAATCCTGTCTCTTAAATTATATTATAAAATCACTTTCCTCCAGTAGTTATCTTAATTAATCATCAAATCTCATAAACATTACTTTATTCTTTCCACAAAAAGTCAAAGAGAGGTTTCAATTCTTTAAGAAATATATCTATCAATTTTTCTCCAAATAAACATGTCGATTAATCCATCTCGTTAATAATAATAATAATCTTATTGTCATAACCATAGTCCAAATAAACATATCGATTAATCCATCTCATCAAAATCTGTTAGGTCCAATAATTTCAATAGCCATTATTCCATTATCCATATTAATTCCATCTTCCATCTTCAATAGTCCTGTTAAGTCCAGTAATTTCAGTGTCCAATCTTCTATTATCAGTATTCCATAATAATCTTGCTGTCATAGCCATAGTCATATAATAAGAGTCTGATGGGAATTTCCTCTATCCCAAATATTTTCTTGCCATCAATTCTGAATAAGTTGCTGAAATATTGTTGTAAAGTCATATCTGTGTTTTTCTTTTTTACAAAATGCACTGGCTCATCTCTTGAGAGTTTTTCCATTGTCACATGGCTGCAGTTAATTCCATAGATTTTCTCTATATCAAGCTCCATCACGTCATTCCAGTCCAGAAGATTATCCAAGCCATTGATAACTTTATCTCTAATATCTTCATTAATTTCTTCAGAGATAACGTTAAATTCCAAACAGTAGATTTTATTTCTAATATCCATAAACTCCAGATCTTTTTCCAATTCCACATTTGTTCCAATCTCCAGGGCTTGTATCTTCCCTTTATTTTTTCTTTTCTCATCTCTGATCTCATTCTCCTCTCTCACAGGATCCCCTATTTCTTTAAGCTCCTGCGTCATTTTGCTCAGTTCAATTTTCAGCTCCTTACTGCCCTGTCGCAGGGTTTGTTTCGTTATCTCAATCTCCTCCATTATTTTCTGAAACATAATTACTTCCAGATTCTCAGCCACTTTCTTGATTGCCATTTTTAAAACCACGAAAACAAAACAAAACAAAAATAAAGAAGAACCACTTCTTATTTCAGCAACAATTGGGTTAATATTCCAGGCTTGATGACATCACAGTATAAACAGAGCAGCCTGCCTTATCTCTCTATGTTCAAGAACACAAAACAAATTTAGTTCCCAGCATCAAAACAGTTAGTGGCGTCGTGAAGAAGCAGATTCGTCAAAATAAAATAGACCAAAAAGAGAATAGTCCCAGACAATATAATGTTCCTCAGAATAGAAATCCCTCTTCTGTTTATATCTTTAGAATGCACTTCCAGGACAGCTTTTTGCAATAGAAACAGAGATAAGCTGTTAATTTCGTGAATAACAGAGAAGAGTTATAGCTCACCCAGAAGTTCTTTAAAGCTGATTCATTTGACAAATCTCTTTTTGCTGCAACAATTTAAACCAAGTAAAAAAATAATAGAAAGAAGGGTGCTTGCCTGTTAGTCCGTTTTCTCTTTGAAGAAAAGATAAACATATCGCATTAATCAGAACGTAGAGATCAACCTCAAAAGCCTGTTTTTGTTGGGAGGACTGGATTTCATTAATTTATGAGAAAAGGTCCAGCCAGCAATGCCGGACGGACTTCCGAACAGGACTTATTGAGTCTGCTAATAGCATTCCAAACTCTGCCATTTTTGTGAATTGTTCATTGCTAGTTTTGCATATCGAGAATGGAAGAGGATCATATTTACCTTCCTGAGTGAAGATAGGGAATAGAACTCCCATTCCTTCCTTCCCCTTCCCGCCACCTTGCGGGAAGTTTGGCTTTGTATTAGAGTGTGAAAATAAAATAAAAAAGCCTTGACTGTAGCGTGTCAAGCATATTTCAACTTGATTTGTGTCAACTCTAATAAGTTGGTTGACAGAGTAATAAATTGGGTGTCAGCTCAAGAGCTGGCACCTGTCCAGAAAATAAAAAGGGAGTTTAGATTGCAGGAAAGCTCTTTTCCTTTCTTAGTCTGAGGTTTCCAAAGGCTGCTTCTTCTCCCTTCTTTTTCAGAGAGACCACATTAGGAAATCCTATTATTTTTATTTTTTCTGTTCAGTTTCCCTTCTAGAAATGTGGCTCTCAATTATCTGTTAGTACTTGATACACACTTGAACATTTGGCTGTAATAAGTGAATTTCCTATCATATTTTTTGTTGCTGTTTTTCATATCCTCAGTATTTTGATCTACAGTTCGGAAGATCCAGCATTTCCTAGCAGCTCAGTTTCCCTTGTTGTATAAAGTCAGATAGAAATTAATAGATTTCCACACACTATTTATCACATCTTTCACAGAATCCCATACAAAGATTACACTGGAGACAACTTTGGTGCAAAATAAGCAGAAAATTAAAGCCAAGTTGGAATCTACATTGGAATCTTAGTGAATTTCCCTGCTATTTTGCAATGCGAATTTGTCGCAGCTTCTGATTACAGTTGTATTACTTAGAATAAATTCCATTGAAATAGAAGGGCATATCTCCAAAAAAAACCGTACTTCAGATTAATTAGTTTCCTTTTTTTTCTTGAAACCCTTAGAGGAGAGGGGAATGGAAGTTAGAACAACATTTGAGCAAGCTTTATTTAACCAAATGTTGACTTTTATAAAATGCTATTCAAATAGACATAAATAAGCAATTGCTGATGCTTTGTCAGTTTCTGATAGGATCAATTCATATTACAAGTTTAGCTGTCATATATTTTGTAATCCAATGATGAATTAAAAATATGCAGATATGCAGATTTTATTTTTTTTAAAATGAAATGAAATAGTTGCTCTGCAGTTAGTGTGAATTTTACACTCTGGCTTCAGCCCATGGAAAAAAGGACTTAAGGGCAAAATGAAAATTCATAAAAATGGAGGAAATGTATCTGTTCATATTTCTAGATGTGCTGCAAAGGTATCACAGTTCTTATTAACAAGACCAAAGTGAGAAAATAGTGCCTAGTGGCCACAATCCAACACAGAGTCAGTCACTCTTAAGCCCTTTTGATTCAGTGGGGCTTAAGTGCATGCAACTATGCACTGGATCGTGGCCAACATAGTGTTGCAGAAGGTGTTTCTTTTCTTTTTTTTAATATCCTGGGCAGTGAAATAATGTCAAGAGAGGACTTTTTTTTGTTCCCTTTAGACTAGCATTGGTCCCCTTCTGGCCTATTGTCTTCATGATTAAGAATTTAAGCTAAGACTTGTGGATACCTCATGCTATAAATTATAAAAATATGGTTGGTCACATAAAATCATCTTTAACGATATTTGAAGAACAGGGCTCTTATGAAAATTAAACATCTTCCAGGTGTTTTGCTTTAGAAAATGGCAGGCTCACCTACCATTGAAAGTTGCATGGAAATTCTTGGTCTGTCAACTGCCAAAGTGAAGTTAAACAGATATCTCTAGTAGAAGCCAGGACAGCTGTTGGAGGGCTATGAGTGAGGCACAGGTGGGCTATGACAGCCAGAGGTGAAAGAGGGTCTTCTTATTCTCTTCCCTATTCCTTTTGGTTTTTGGAATTGTAACCAGGATACATTGCCAATGTGTTTCCCAAATAATAGTTTAGCGTTACCTGACTTTGATCACAGTGACTCTTTGCTGCTAAAGGAATCAGGTGGGCAGAGTGTTACAGATAAATTTGGGTCACTTTAAGAGCCACAATAGTAGCAATTTCATGTTGTCAACTGTGTGTATTTGTCTTGTTTGTCATCTTTTGGCTGTTCAGTGTTGTCTCTGCTCATTTGACGACTGCTTCTATAGATTTGGATTGGTGGGACCCTTTTGGTTTGATTTTGAATAATTCATTTATCTCCCGCACCTTTTTTGCATTCCTCTTATAAATGTCTGTTTATTGCTTCAGCAAGTGTTCTTCCACTACTTTTCTGTAATGATGACTAAGACTACTGTCCATGAAAACACAGAAAACATATATCTGCTTTCACAGAAAACACATTTGAGGGAGATAAAAATTTCCAGACAAGGTACTTAAAAGGTTCTGACTGTAGCTAAATTTGGGATTACATAATTCTTACACAGTATCTATTATTGGTTTCAACTGGACTTTTAAAAATTAACTAGGACTTAGGTCAAGCAGCTTTGAAAGGAGAATGGTTAATTGTCTGGTAATACAATTCAAAAAATGTGCTTTTAAGGCTGAAGCCATATGCTCACTTACTTGCTTTTGAGTAACTTGCTTTTGAGAAAGCTTGCATAGAATTGGGCTGCAAGTTGAACTTGGAAATGTTCTTCTAAACTCTGTTTTCCAAATTTCAGTGTTTTGTCTAGAAGTGTTGAGCTGACAACATATATCTACGTGTGGGAAAACTATAGACTTTGTGAACTACCATGGGACTCGCCATGGACGTGGTATATGACATTCCTTGGAGTAGATTTTGGTTACTACTGGTTCCACCGCATGGCCCATGGTAAGATTTTTTTTTATAATTGCATGTTTTTGACTTGTTTTCTCAAGGAATGTTGGAAAAGGCATACTAAGATTGATGATGCTAGGAGGAAGGGCAGAATATAAATCAAATAAATAAATAATAAATAATGCTAGTAATGTATTGATCTTGCTCTTTAACATGAATGCTGTTTTGTGGCCTTGAGACTGTCATTTCCCCCAGGTAGCATGCCATCAGGAGGGCATTAGCCCCACCTAGTGTCCAAAGGCAGGAATGCATGGGAGTCATGACTTCTGATGCTCCTTCTGGTGTGATCCCAGTCCATTCCTGCCTTTGTCCTAGATTGTATCCTTCTGCCTTAGCTCTCCTGTTGGTTTGTTCAGACCTTTAGTGTGGCAGCACCTACCCTGTGGAATTCTCTCTGTTTGAATATTAGGCAGGCACCATCTCTGCTATCTTTTCGGCGCCTTTTGAAGACTTTCCTCTTTCAACAAGCCTTTTGGGTTGAGACCTATCCCAGTCTGCATCTGTGTTAGAATTGCTTAATATGTTTTTTAATAATGTTTTTAACCCTTTTTTAAAGTTGTTTTTTTAAAATGTTTTTAATGCTGTTTTGTTTTAATGTATTTTAAAATCTGTTTTTATGATGTTTTAAAGTGTTTTTAGTGCTTTGTTTGCCGCCATGGGCTCCTTCTGGGAGGAAGGGCAGGATACAAATTAAATAATGAATAATAAATAAAATAAACACTGTATTTTGTCTGTATTTTGTGAGCCTTTTTTCTCCCCCTTTTTTCCTTTTAATCTCTTGTTGGAACGAGGATTTTTTCTGTCTAGCCCCAGGCTTGCGACTGCTGGGGTTTTCCTACTCCTCCCCCCCCAGTCATGGTTTCTTCTCCCCCCCCCACACTGCCTGATCACAGTCTACAGCTGCAGATTGCCCTTTTTGCCACCATGGCCAGTGGGGGTGTATTTCCCCTTCATCTGCTGCCTCATTCCTGTGTGCTCCGGAGCTTACAGCTGTGGTTTCTATCATGGCCTCATGGTCTCCTTTCCCAACCACCATTTTGTCTGTCCTCTGTTTCAACCCTTCCTGCCCTTTTCTTTGTGCCCTTTTTCCTTCTGCCTGTTTTGCTTATTCCTTTTCACCCTTGTTGCCTCTCGCCCCATTTGTTTTATTAAAAAAAATCTTGGTTGTTTTGTTCTTGCCCCCACGCACCATTAAGTGTCCGTAAGTGTGAAGCAAGCATACGTAAACAGGGGCATGGTGATGGAGTATATCCGTAAAAGCAAGTGTACGTTAAGTGAAGGTCTGTATAGCGGGGTATTCCTGTATAGGGTCTTGTACACCAAAACCAGAATCTTGAACTTGGCCTGGTAGCTAATAGGTAGCCAGTGCTATTCATTCAGCAGTGGGGTGACATGTTGGCAATACCCTGCCCCAGTGAGCAGTCTCGCTGATGCATCTTGCATCAGCTGCATCTTCCAGACCAACCTCAAGGGCAGTCTTACATAGAGCACATTACAGTAATCCAGCCTGGAGGCTACTAGTTCATGGACAACAGTAATCAGACTATCCCAGTCCAGAAACGGCTACAACTGTCTTACCAGCAGAAGCTGGTAAAAGGCACTCCTAGCCATTGAGGTCACCTGGGCCTCTAGTGACAAAGATGGATCCAGGAGCACCCCCAGACTACAAACCTGCTCTTTCAGAAGGAGTACAACCCCATCCAGAGCAGACAACTGACCAATTATCCGAACTCAGGAATTGCCAACCTACAGTGCCTCCGCCTGCTAGGATTCATCCAGCCAATCACTGAGTCCAGGGCTTGCACGACCTCTCCCGATTCAGATGTTAATAGAGAAATAGAGCTGGGTATCGTCTGTGCACTACTACTAACACCTCACCCCAAATCTCCTGATGACTGCTCCCAAGGGCTTCATATAGATGTTAAACAGCACGGGGGACAAGATGGTACTCTGTGGTACCCCATAGCACATCTGCCAGGGGGCCAAAAGGCAATCACCAGATGCTATTCTGAGAATGACCCTGGAGATAGGATCAGAAGCACTGTAAAACAGTGCCTCTGATACCCATCTCACCAAGTCAGCCCAGAAGGATACCATAGTCAATGATATCAAAAGCTGCCGACAGATCAAGTAAGAATAACAGGGTTCCACTCCCCCTGTGCTTCTCCCGGCAGAGGTCATCAATCAGGGCGACCAAGGCCAATTCAGTCCCATAACCAGGCCTGAACACAGACTGAAATGGTTCAAGATGATCTGTTTCATCTAAGAGTATTTGCAGTTGCTGTGCCACAACCCTCCCAATCACCTTCCCTAAAAAGGGGGTATTTGTGACCAGGCGGTCACAAACCAATGGGTTGTCACAGACCAATGGGTCCAGGGTGAGCTTTTTCAGGAGTGGTTGGATCACCGCCTCTTTCAGCGTGCAATGACACGTTGACCACACCCTGAATCCACTTGGTCAAACCCCCTCAGCAAGCTTTAATAAGCGAAGAAGGGCAAGGGTAGAGAGGTCACATTGCTGGCTGCATCGTCACAAGCACCTTGTCCATGTCATCAGGCCACATCAACTGAAACCAATCCCAAGAAGTTGCAACAACTGGGGACTACAGTAGATGTGGACAGGGCATCAAGATTGCTACAGAGGCAAGCAACTTTACCCGCGAAGTGCCTTGCAAACAATTCACAGTGGGCCTCCAAGTGGTCTAAAATTCCATTTCCTCGACTTGATGTCAACAGACCTCTGACAATACGGAAAACCTCCACTGGACAGCTACTTGAGGATGTGATGGTGGTAGAGAAGTGGGCCTTCTTCGCTGCCCTCACCGCCACACAGTAGGCATGATTATGATGTTTTACACATGCCTGATCAGCCTCACAGCATGTCTTTTGCTACTTGTGCTCTAGTGTCATCCAGCCTGTTTTATTGCCCTTAGTTCACTGTTGTACCAAGGTGCAAACCAGGCTCCACAATGCCGGAGAGGGTGCTCATGGGCAACTCTGTCAAGCGCCCGATGCATCTCGCTGTTCTACAGCTTCAACAGGGTCACCTGCTTTATCTTCGGGGAACTCCCCCAGAGCATTCAGGAATCCTGTGGATTCTAGTAGTCTCCACGGGCAGACGGTCTTAATCTGTCCACCACCTCTGCAGGGGAGGATTGGAGCTGTAAGTCTAAACTTCACCAGGAAGTGGTCTGACCATGACAATGGGGTGACATCTACCCCCCCATCTCCAGACCACCCCTTTCTCCATCTGGAGCAAAAACCAAGTCAAGGGTGTGCCCTGCCCTATGTGTCAGGTTGGTGACAACTTGTGACAGCCCCATAGTCATAATGGAGGCAATGAAGTCCCAAGGCGGCTCACTAGAGGCAACCTCAGCACAGATATTGAAATCACCCAGGACTAAAGTTCTGGGCTCCTCCAGTGCAACAGCTGAGACAGCCTCTGCCAGCTTGGTTAGAGAAGCTGCTGGGCAGCAGGGTGGATGGAACACCAGCAGTAATCCTAGTTTGCTGTCTCCTTGGCTCAGCACCAGGTGCAGGCCCTCAAGGCCAGCTCCAAGACAGAGTGGTTTCCTGGTGACAGAGATGGAAGTTCTGTAGGCCACAGCACTCCTTCCACCCCCTGTCCCTGCAGCCTGTGCTGGTGTTGCACCAACTATGCAGGTGAGAATATTGAGAAGGCTGAGAATATCAACCCTCTTGTGGTTTAATATCTGCTCTCTGGTCCATCCATTTGCAATTATCCAACTGGTAGTTATCACAAATAAGGCTTTTTCATTTGTGATACCACAATAATGAAATTGCCTTTCCAGGTAGTTCTGACAAACACTTTCTCTTCCCCTTCTTAGTAATGTGTTTTGAAACAATTTTTTATTCAAAAAGACATTTTATGATAATCTGCTGTTTTACTATGGTGCTTAATACCATTGTGTATTTCTACTGCCTTACTTAATTTCCAGTATTTTATTTTGTTATAATATTTTTAAAAATAAGCTCCTTCAGAAAATTGGTTTGAAAAGGAGTATAAATAACTTTAATTTGTGAAGCTCAAACGAACCCAAGCTGATAAACTCGTCTTTTTGTGTTATGTCTTGCCTTTGCACTAACAGTATCAACTTTCCTAAAATTAGTAGGGGAGGACCCCTTTTGGGATTAGTGTGCACTTTTGTGTTTCCTTCATATGATACTTAACAAAGATTTGTATTCAGAGACAAACATTACAGAGTCCTCAAATATGTGGAAAACATTGGGGTGGACTTTGGAAAATTATGGGAACAGGTAGGAAATAAGAATGGGCTGTTGAACAGCATGGAAGGGTGGGGTGGTCCCTAGTCCTGATGAGAACACTTGTGTTGGAAAAAGGAATGGGGTCAGAATGAGGCTAGAACAATGCTGGGAGGATTTTTGAATTAAGCAGAAGAGGAAGGAGGCAATCGGACATACAGGAATCCTACGGGGAGGAACTCCAGACTTCATTTAGAGAGGGGGTGGGTGGGAGATGAGGAAGTGCATGGGAGATGAGACAATGCTAAGGGGAGGGAATATTCATCATCAGGGTAGCCAAGTTCTGTGTGTGGGTGTGAGAGAGATGGGGAATATGCTTCATAAACAACATTAACTGTATTGGCAGCACTAAGATGTACTGAAAACTATGATTTCCATTCTGAAAACTATAATATTATAAAAAACTATTATTATCCATACCCTACTGAGCACATAATTCTGTCAACCAAATTCACATTGACAGAGAGGAAAACAAAATCTGTTTGGGGGAAAAGATTGCCCTTGAAGACAAGCCTGTTGCACTCCTATTTAAATTAAAATTTGATAACTTCATTGTAGGCAATATGATTTCTAAGTTTAAACTACATGTGACTTGGTTGCATGATCTTTTCCCCAGACTCATGCAAAGCAGACTTGGAGGAGGCTGTGATCAAGAGCGGGAAGAACAGCAGGGGGGGCACTTTAACTCATACGCGTCCTGCCATTTGTCTGTTGAAAATCCTCCTCCCATCTGTTTTCCCACCTGTGGGGGAGGGGAAGATATAGGGTCCCATCAGGGAAGGAATAGCACAACTACATTGCATGTAGTTTAAGTCTTAGTTGTACTCTGTGAGAAGCAGAGAAAGAATGCATGCATGGGTCATTTTTACACATACTGTTCACTACACTGGATAGATGTCAATTCAACAAGATAGAGTCCTGTGCCATATTTGCACAAACAGAGAATTTCCCACCACAGCATCACTATGACTAGGGAACCTACCCAGTTCTGTTGGCCAGAATGTTCTATTTGTGGCAGTTAGTAAAGATAGAAGACCCCTCTCCTCCTCCTGATTAAACTAACAAGGTATGTGTGAAAGAAAACAAAGGAAAGGAGGTTACAAGTCAATATTGGTAATCCATCACCATGTGAGATTGCTGAAGATTCTATAATGGCTACTTCTGTTTTGCAAATTTTTGGAGGACCCAGGAGGGCAAAACCTCCCTGGCCATTTAATGCAGCTTTTCCATGTTAGAAGAACATAGAAACATATGAAGCTGCCTTAGAACAAAACAGACCATTGGTCCATCTAGCTCAGTATTGTCTATACTAAATGGCAGGAGCTCTCCAGGATTTTAGGCGGGATGTTCCCAACCCTACCTGGAGTTGCCAAACGTTGAGTGTTTCGTGCATTTAAGAAATGGGGGAAAAACTAGTCTGCTTCAAAACTCTGTTGAAATTAAGAGAGTTTACATATACATGTGTATATTTGCAAGTGTTCTGCCTGAAAACTAATACATGTTTTTATTCTGTGCTAAATATGGTTTGGGAAAAGTTTATTTTTGCTCTAATATATATATTTTTCAAATGCTGACCCAAATTATTTAGCCAGATTTTTTTAGCATTCTGAGGATGGGGCTAATGGGGACAGCATCTTTTTCAAGATTGTTACATCATTTTCATGGGACAGTCTGTCTTAAGTAGAAGTTAATGTCGCTGGGTAATGAGGGAAGTCTAAAGGTTTCTACAAGTAGTGACAAAGTTTTTCTCCTTTTTAAAAAAAGAAAATAAATCCTTGGCCGCTTCATCTTCCCTCACCCAAACATTCAGATAATTTACTTGCTAAAGTTGCTGATACAACAACCTTGCCTTCACAGGGGAATGACAGACCCCCAAAAGTGAGGGAGGGGATAGAGAGAAATTTGGCCTGGCCTAAATAATATAACATTTATTTTAAAAAGTGGTATTAATATCTGAATTGTCAGTGATGAACTTTAAAATTCAGCTGAAACAATACAATCAAACATGTTGGTTGCAGTTTATATGCATAGAATTAAAACCACAATAATAAGACTTCAGGCTACTTATATTTATCCTTACT
This sequence comes from Rhineura floridana, assembly GCF_030035675.1. Classification (NCBI taxonomy): domain Eukaryota; kingdom Metazoa; phylum Chordata; class Lepidosauria; order Squamata; family Rhineuridae; genus Rhineura; species Rhineura floridana. Next base: position 45,713,780 of record NC_084489.1, read on the forward strand.
GGCATCCTAGGGAAAAAGGTAAAGTGCAGTTTAAAAAACTGGGCAAAGAAGGATGTAACTTTTTCTTTTCTCCCTTGGGCTGAATCTCAGCTGAAATAACTGACAATTTCTGGACTTGCAGGAGGAAATGATGAGCTAAGATAAATATCCAGATGTTTGCTGGCCAGATGGATAATGTTACATTTTGGAAGACAATGGTATACCTGTGTTGCCTGACAGGAAGCTGTAAACACACACAACCTTTTCATCTTTGTGGTCTTGATGAAAGTTTGTTTTGTTTTTTTAAAATATAAAAGTATGCAAATTTTTATAAATGATCATACAGCAGTTCTAAATAACAAATCCATGGAAGTAGACTTTTGAAATGATGTTTGTATCTGTCAAGCTAATTTAACAATCTTTGTGTATTGTTTTGAATTCATAGAAGTGCCTTTCCACCATTAGGAGAGAGGTGTGCCATCTTTTCCCAAGCTTCCTATGGTCTATTCCCATTTTTCAAGTTATTTATCTGCAAAACTGGAAGCTGTGACTTTTCCCCCTTTTCACCTGCCCACACCAATTCTCTCTCCCAGCTAAAACCTGTTTGGTTTCACTTCAAGCAAATTGTTGGAACTAAGTTCTTAACTATCCGGGCTCACTCCTGGTCCTGGGGAAAGGTGAAATAAAAAATACTATGTAATAAAAAGTTATATACATTATTTAACAGTGTAAACTCATGTGAAGTATAACTCTTCAACTCCTGGAGAGCCACATATGTTGGTTTTCCATTAAGGCTGAATGCATCCCAAAGTGGAAAAGAGTGCTGAGGTGAAATGGAGGATGCCTTTTTACAAACACTTCTGTCACTTAGAAAAAACACCCCCTTTTGGTTAATTTTATGGGATGGTAGTGGATAGAATGAAAGTTATGCTTTCTGTCTGCAGTCTGTATTGACTTTGTGACATCAGGTAGCCAAGTCTGATTGGTTATGCGGCTTTGCAATGCCATGCTGGTTGTGTGATCCCTGACTGGCTGGAATTACAGAGTCAGCAAAAAGGAGATTTTAAAAAATGTTGCCAAAACGGAGTTGATGGCAGTTGTAAATTACTGCAAGCAAGGGATGGGCAGAGTAGTACTCTTTAAAATAGAACTATTTTAGAACTATTTAGAAATAGAACTATTTTTTATAAATCTCTTGTCAAAACTGTGCACTACTTGAATAAACAAACTGGCTTAAGAATTTAGGGGTTGGATTTGTTTCCCCCCCCCAAAATTCTTTTATGGATAGGTCTATGGGAGCCTTTTTGTTAGAATATGAAGTTTACAATTATTTATTATTTATTTATTTATTAGATTTATATCCCACCCTTTCTCCCAGTAGGAGCCCAGTTCTTTAAGATGTGGAGTTATTTAGGTCATAATGTAAAGATTACCTGTATAGTTAAAAACAAGAGCAGGCGCAATTGTGAAAGATTGCCTGCCTGCTTCTTCAGTCCAGCCCTTGCATTCTTTAACCATCTCTCCCATATAGGGTTGCCAGGTTCAGGGCCTGAGACTGATCCTGTATCGTTAGGAGAAGAGAAAGTCAGCCAAGTGCAGGTGTTCTTGCAACACTGTAATGGGAAAAACGACAAGGTGGAATTCTCCTTTCCCCCTGAACAACTTTTAAAGGTTCAGAAGTTGTGCAGGGGGAAAGGAGAATTCCACCTTGTCGTTTTTCCCATTACCGTGTTGCAAGAACACCTGCACTTGGCTGACTTTCTCTTCTCCTAAAGATACAGGATCAGTCTCAGGCCCTGAACCTGGCAACCCTACTCCTGTAGGGTTGAAAGCACAAATTGTCCTAAATTTAATTAAAAGGTATGTCAGCTTCTACTCTTGGCCACCTGGAAAACTGTTGTCTATTTCTTGCGATTGAATGTGCTTCCAAACAGTGCTTTGAGCTAATTACATTTTTGCCAGAAATTCTGGTGCAAAGTAATGCTGCACCATTAAAAGGTGAAAAGGGGGGGAATCATGCTCAAGAAGGGAGGCAGTGAGAGAGAAAGAAGGTGCCCAGGAACCTACAGAGTGCTTCTGATTCCCTAATCAGAGTTAGATTAGGCAACATTATGTCTACATCAGTCCTGTGACATTTCTTTCCTTTGGCTCCTACATATCTCTTTGCCTCCACACCCGCCAAAGAAGACTCGTGAGACGTGGCATTGGTTTAAATGTTATATTTAATAAATATAACATAATCCAAATCAGAATTCTAACATATCCAATTGTAATTAATAACTGCTTATAACCCACAGGCAGGTGAGAAATTGCACTATTCTGGTGGGGATGGAATCTCCCCATTCTCCTGGGCATATATCACAGCTGATAGCTGTGGGTTCTCATGCAAGGATATGGGCCAAGGCCTCCTTGCCCAGTGAACCTTGGGAGCGGTTTGCCATGCGCATTCTGGCCCCACTGTACAAGCGTTCACCCCAATGTGCATGACAATCCACAGGGGCACTTGCCAGTTATCCGCAGACCGGATTCCTGAGGGGTGTCCTTACCCAATAATGCCTCAGAATGCCTACCTCTCCCTCCACCAAATTCCTCACCTGCCCAAACTCAATGCCACAAGAGGTGTAAAGCTCATGTTTATACACCTAGCCCAACAAACCCCAACAACTCCACCAACCCCTTATGTAAATCCTCTAAGAACATGTCACACCCAAGTTCAGAAAGGTGAACGCCATCCTCCCTAAAGAGATGAGGATAGTTGACACCAATCCTTGGATGCGGAAAGTAGCCCCACCCGTTCCTCAGTACAAACTTCTTGATTCTCCGGTTCACCCCACGCCTAGGCCTGTCAATTTTATTAGGGTGAACCACCACTTTCCAAACTCGCCACTCCAATAGTGCGGACCAAACCACTAGAAGATGGGGGAAAGTACTTCTGACCCACTCTAAATCTCTCACCACCCTACAAAATAGATCTAAACCAGGGCGCTGGATGAGGTCATTCTCGCCCAAGTGGACTACTAGGATGTGGGCAGGAGGGCCAGCCGAAAATTCCTGGCATAGGGTAGGAAGAAGCTCATCCCATAACATGCCCCTCCAACTGCGAACACTGCAAACAACTGCAGATCGCTATCTGCCCTTAGGTGCCGTATATGCATTCCAACTTCAAAACCGTGCAACAACTGCAGATTGCTATCTGCCTTTGGGTGCCGTATATACACTCCAACCATCAAACCGTGCAAAAAATTGCAGATCGCCATCTGCCAATAGCCTGTATATCAGGTGATGAGAGGCCCATCCGTGCAGCTGCAGTAGCAGCCCCTATTCGGAAAGAATGAAGGCCAAAGACTGCTGGATTGCAGCCCAATGACAACAAAGCCCCCTTGAGCACTGCCCAGAATTGAAACCTAATGAGGGAGGACCCATCCTCATGAATAAAGAGGTAGCTAAACCCTTCTGGGTGGAGTGACTAATAAGCCTGCAATGCAGCAACAGGGCACAAATGGGGAATAGGGCAAGGGCCTAACACGACCTGTTTTCCCTTGGCCTTCTGATCTTTCTTGGAGATTCATAGTGTAATACAGGTTGCTAATTTAGAACACAGTCCGTGAACTGCAGGGCCCAGAATGCAAGAGGTCAAACGTGCACTGCCACTACAATGGGGAAAAATTCAAAGAAAGTTAAATCAGAAGTAACCCCCTTCTCATGCCAGTCTGCAGGCCACCTCTATGCACACCATTCATTGTGGAACATGAGACCAAATCCTGAGCCACCAGCCACGTCAGCACGGACCTGGAGCTCTGCCTCCAACAGCATCTCCTGGCGCCAAAATGATACCCCGTTGAAATCATCAAGGAAGGACAACCAGGTCTGGAGGTCTGCTCTCATGCCGGCAGACACCCTAATGTAATGGAATCTATGCTTAATGCCCTTCATGGCATCGCAGGGGCACCTAAGGAACGCCCTGCTGGGCAAGATTACCTTAGAGGCGAAGACCAAATGGCCTTCAATATCCTGTAATTGGAGCAACGTGAGTTTCTTCAGACTCACAGCTGCTCGCAGCCTGTCCCTCAATGCCTGGATTTTCAGGAGTGGGAGCCTGGAACACTGAGCCTCAGTGTCCAGTTCAATACCCAAAAAAGTATGGCAAGTAGAGGGGCCCTCTGACTTCTCAGGTGCCAGAGGGACCCCCAAATAATTCAATAAAGCTGTGAAGGCGGACACTAAACGGGTGCAGCACCTGGAATCGGGAGGGCCAATGAACAGAAAATCATCTAAGTAATGGGCCGTCAAAGAAGAACCAGCCCGGTCCCTAACGGCCCACTCCAAGATGGTACTGAACGCTTCAAAAGCGGAACACTATGGAACAGCCCATAGGCATGGCCCGATCCATATAGTATTGGCCGCAAAACTGAAATTCCAAAAGGGTCCCCAGGGTTAACAGGCAGGAGACAAAAGGCCGACTTGATGTTGCACTTTGCCATCAAGGCCCCCTTTCTGGCTCTTCTCACCACCCTGACAGCCTCATCAAAAGAAGTGTATCATACTGAGGCAATGTCTGGGGGGATGCCATCATTCACCAAACTCCCCTTTGGAAAGGAGAGATTATGAATGAGGCGGTACTCACCCTGCTGTTTTTGGGTACTATGCCAAGGGGCGAAATGCAGAGGTCCAGCAAGGGGGGGGGGGAGAAAAGGGGCCAGAAATCCTGCCTGCAGCTATCTTCTTGTCTAGCTTCCTAGCCACCACCTCATCCAAGATCTGTACTGAAGCCTGGTTAGGTGTCCACGTGGCAAACTTGGGTCCCTCATAAGGGATCCTAAATCCATGCTTAAAACCCGCAAGGAGGTAAGCAGCAGCATCCCTGTTTGGATATCTAGCCAAAAGGTGTGCCAATGGGGTAACACGAACCAGGCTATTGGCCTTGCGGTGCACCATGTCTGCCACCTGCTGACCTATGGGGCTGTTGCTGATCTGGGCCATTGGGTTTGCCCTGTTGTGCTCTGGAACAGGCTGAACTGGGATGCCCACCTCCACATGTCCCACAGGCATGTTTGAAACAGCATGGACGACGGGTGCAGCATCCAGAGCTGTTATAGCCCCAACACACCAGAGCTTGGAAAAGTTACTTTTTTAAACTACAACTCCCATTAGCCCAATCCAGTGGCCATGCTGGCTGGGGCTGATGGGAGTTGTAGTTCAAAAAAGTAACTTTTCCAAGCTCTGCAACACACCTGGTGGGAACGCACCCACTGTGGCCACTGCCAGAAGCCGTTGCCTGCGTCTTGGACAAAAGGTGGCCACTGTCTGACCTTTCTCCCTAAAGTGGCCGAGCCGGAGTCATACAGCGAAGCCCCATGTCCTGATGTTCCACGTCCCAACGCATGGTGGGATCGAGGGCCGCCTACTGGTGAAAATTTTCATCATAGCGCAGCCATGCCATTCTGGCAAAATCCCTAAAGGCCCTGTGTATGATGTCCTGATATTTAATCATAGACATTGCCCTTGAAGGGTAGGTCTGAGTCATCACGCCCATGTAAACTGTATAGGCATTTAACCAATTAGGCCAGACCCTATCCACCTTCTTTTTTGCAGCCTCCGTATCCTTAGCCGCTTCCCCATTTTTGTCCTTGCCCTCGGGTTCACAAAACAAAAGAGTGAAGATATCCACGTATTCACCCCTCCAAATCCTCTCTTTAGTGATCCCCGAGAAGGAGAGAACTATCATATTGGGGATAGACACCCTGGGGGAGAGGCAAGGCATCCGCAGAAGAGGAATTAGGACCTGATGGCTGCCAGGGGGCAATAGTTGCTGCCGGCCAAAGAAGTTGCAATCCTATCTGGCAATTGATTACAGTATAAAAAGTCTCTTATAGATGGTGTATTTCACAGAATAGTTTCAATGCACAATAATAAGTCACCCATATTATGGAAAATCCTTCTAGATCTCCATATGATTCTATCCCGGAGAGTTGTGTTAGAGCTTGTTGTTGGTGTTGTTATATTCATCAAATGAACTTTGTTTTCAATTCAAGCCAGACGTACTGTACAATCATAAACAAACTAAATGTAACAAATCAAAACAAAGAAAAACTGTAAGTATTGTTGGAAGTATCTCATTTATACCACAATAATAAAAAAATTCTGCCAACCAAAAACACACACTGTAATTACATTATCTAAATCCTACATAATAAGTTAATTTTGCCATAAATGCATACTCCCATATTTTATCATACCACTCTTTTATTGTGGAAATTATTGCCACTCTGCATTTAGCTGCATATAATATTCTAGCAGCAGCAAACATATAAGAACCCAATTCTATATGGTCCTTCTGTACTGAGGATAAAATGGGATTTCATATCTCAAAATGCTTACTACATGAGATTTAATTTTCTTCCAATATGTCTTAGCCACTTTGTACTTCCACCAAATGTGGAAGAAATCACCTCTTTCTTTCTGGCATTTCCAACAAATAGGTGGATAGTTTTTATTTATTTATTTTTTCCGGGATCCTATACCACCTGGACATGATTTTATAGCAATTCTCTCTTATCTCTGAGTTCAATGAAAATTTATGTCCAGTTATCTTTAACTTTTTCCACACCTCCATTGGTATATTTTCCCTGATGTCTTGGGCCCATTTCACCATATACTGTTCTACTTGCCCATGTTCTGTATTGCACTTCAATAACAAATGATGCGTCTTTACCAGTCTATGTTTGTTTGTATTTAATACAGCCTTCTCAAATTCTGTTGTTTCTCTGATTTGATTAAGTACTCTTGTATAACCTTGAACTTTAGACTAACTTTGATGTATTCAAACCAAGGAGGTTTATTGCCTTACATCTGTCTCTTCTACATTTGCAGCTGAGGGGCAAAATAAGACACAGACACATCAGCTTGGGTTGATCAAGGGCCACTTTATTAAATTATAACAAAACCCATTTTAAAGTGACCTGCAGATGGAAAACCTAGGTGCGGGAACTGTCTATAAGCAAGCATCTTGCCATACAGCTCTCGGGCGACCAGCCCCTGCTGGGGCAAGGGCAATTCCATCTGCTTACCCCTTACCCCGACCACACCCAGTAGGTGAGTAGGGGGGCCTTCTCATGTCACCAACCCCCGGGGCCACACAACCCTTGGGTGGATGAGGTAAGTTGGCCCCAGAAGCAGCCCATATCCTGCCCTTGAGCCGTAAAGCCCTGACAGACAGGCCTTTGGAACCACCAATCACCTCCCTAAGGGGGCCACCTAGCTGTCCTTACCTACTTCCCTTCCCACACCTTCCTGCCACAAAAGAGGGACAAATCTCTATTAAGTCCCCCTTTACCCCACTGCCAAGAAGCAAGTCTCGCAGACACTTCTGCAGGTCTCCCCAGAAGACATTGTTCCCTGCATCCGACAGGTGAATGCATTGGCCCTATAAAGCTCAACTCTTGAATGCTGTATGTGGGGATGCGGAACAGCCAACCCCCCATACTCAAGAAGAGCCAACCGAATCCACCGGTTGGCGTTCTTCCATGCCTGATCAATCCCCTTCAGGTTCCATACACCATGCCACCCCCTCGTGGGAGAATGCCTGACCATAGCAGACGTACCAAAGGCTATCGTTGCCTTGTTAACTGCATGTCCTCACATGCCTGCCAATTGAGGGCCTTGCCCTTAAGTAACCGAGGCCATTGTTGCCTCTCAAACTGAGGGCCATGCCCTTAAGTAACCTAGGTTGTCATTGACTCTCGAACTGCTTGTCGTCACATGCCAGCAATCTGAGGGCCTTGCCTCAAGTAACCAAGGTCATGCCCCCCCCCAGGTGAATGACCACCACTTGCGGAACCGTCTGCACTGAACCATGCTGGAACAAAGCGGGTAGGAGCCCATCCCAATGCATTCCTCATTGGCCAAGCCACTGCACTGCAGCCTATCCACTCAGGCCCAACTGTGAGCCCATGCTCGATTTCGCAGCCCTTCGGGCTGCCCAGAAGACCATGCTATGTCCGCATATTAGGATGCACATCTGCTCAATCCCTGTCTAGCAACCTGTCAAAACAAATTACAACTTGTTAGGCTTCAAATTCCCAGGCCCTCTAAAAGGGCCAGAGCTTGGAAAAGTTACTTTTTTGAACTACAGCTCCCATCAGCCTAATCCAGTGGCCATGTTGCCTAGGGCTGATGGGAGTTGTAGTTCAAAAAAGTAACTTTTCCAAGCTCTGAAAGGGGCGAATATAGTCCTTATAAGCACCAGAGGACCACCATCCAAACGGTCTGCACCTTTTGCCTGTGAAAACCAAAGACCTGCTGCTGTAGAAGCAGCTCAAATTCTAAAAGAGCAGGTTCCAACTCTGAGGGGGCCTACCCTAGCCCCTGCAAGGCCCGCTTTGTGAGTGCCCAATGTTGGAAGTGGCTGGTAGGATACGGAACAAACACGAGAGACAACGTTCCGAGGGTTGAAGATATTTATTTACTGGCTCCTTATCAGACAGTCAATACGAGACAGTAGTACAGCGATGGACATATAACACAACTCCAAGCCTTTTCCCCCACACTTTTTCTTTCCGTTCCTTCCGTTTTTATAGCCCTTGAGCTCTATCTGAGGAATATAGGCAACAGCTGTGTGATTGCTGCACTATGAGCCTTGTTATCTCCTGGGCTTGTTTTCGGCTTGGTTTAACCCCTTCCTATCTGTTTGTGTTTTCCTTTCCCTCTTTGTGAAGCGAACTGCTGGCTATGCATCTGCCAACAGTCTCCCACTTTGATTCACAAATAAACATATTGACATATTTTGTAGGGTTACATTACTGCAGTTACATATAGCATTATATACGGTACATTATACAGGTTCATTTCATTCCCAGTTTGCTAATGAGCAGTTCAAACCTTTCTCAGGTAGTGGTTTTGTAAAGACGTCCGCCACCATTTTGTTGGTCTCACAATAGTGTAGGCAGACCAGTCCTCGTTTAACACAGTCCTGCACGTGATGAAAACGGACACTAATATGTTTCATCCGTTTTGTATGTGCTTCAGACAGCGCGAGCTGTATACATGCCTGGTTGTCCTCAAATACAGTATATGGTTTGTGTACAGGCAACTGTGCGTCTTTGCATAGTTGTTCAAACCAATCCAGTTCAGAGCACGCCAGTGACAGGCTTGTGTATTCTGCTTCTGTGCTCGATAATGCTACTATGCTTTGTTTTTTACTGTGCCATTGCACAGGGGAACCGTGATACATAATGACTACACCCGATGTGGACTTTCGGGTAGTGGGATCTGATGCGTGGTCTGCATCTGTGTAACAGATGAAACCCTCATCTTGTTTAGCTGACAGGGTTAGCCATTTTCCTATTGTGCCTTGTAGATATCTTAATATCCTTTTAACTCCTGTCCATTCCTGTTGGGTTGGACATTCTACCTTCCTACTGAGGATGTTTACGGCGTTACATATATCAGGTCGAGTTGTATTGGTAAGGTACAAAAGCTGGCCAATGATGCGCTTATATTTTAGTGAATCAATAGGAATAGCATTGTGTGTTTCCTTCAGGAACCCCACAGCCATAGGTGTCGTAGCAGGCTTACAATCTTTCATGCCTTGCTCGTTGAGCAGTTGTCTAATTTTTTGCTCTTGATGGAGAGAGAAACTGCCATCAGCTTGTCTACAGATCTCCGTGCCTAGGTATTGTGCTACTGGTCCTAGGCGTTTAATTTCAACGTGGCGTTCCAATTGGTCGCCAAATGTAGCCTCTTGTTTTTCATTTGCACATACATATAGAATGTCATCTACGAATACCAAACAATAGGTGAGTGTACTACCTTCCCCTTTCTCATACAAACATGGGTCAGCTGTTCCTTGTTTGAACCCCATTTCTTGTAGTACATCGTTCAGTTTCATGTTCCAACATTTCGCACTTTGTTTCAAACCATATAGTGATCTGTTTAATCTACATATGCGCCCTGTATTGTCATCAAATCCTTTGGGTTGTTCCATGTAAATGACTTCAGCCAGTTCTCCATACAAGAACGCCGTGTTAATGTCATGATGGAACACTAATTGCTGTTTTATGGCAGCCTCTTTTAAGATTAACCTAACCGTCTCATGTCATACCACCGGTGCAAAGACAGTGTCATAGTCTTCACCGTATTTTTGTAAGAACCCTTTTGCTACCAAACGTGCTCTATATGTGAGTACTTCACCTGTACTGGTTCTTTTTACTTTATATACCCATTTGCACCCTATGGCCCTTTTACCAGGTGGGAGTGCTTCCATTATCCATGTTCTATTTCTCATCATGACGTTTATTTCTTCTTGCATGGCCAAATGCCATTTCTCTTTCTCCATGTTTGGTAGTTCTTTCATTTCATCATAAGTGACAGGGTCTGCCCCTTGGTCTGTTGAGGTCACCACAGACACTGTAAACCTATCAGGTGGTTTACCCAAGTTAGTTCTTTGAGATCTGCGGGGTTCTATATTGAGGGTTTCCTGCTGTATGTTTATGTGAGCCTCCGGGGCGCATTTTTCTCTGCTGCTAACAGTGGGGTCAGCCTCAGTATTTTCTTGCTTAATTACTGCAGGTTGGCTGAATCCCCCTACTTCAAGGAGTGGTTTTACTGTTTCTGTTTCTTCCTGGGACGCCTCACCTCCCAAATCAACCATAACGTTGTTTTTAGTAGTTTCCCACGCTTTGTCATTAGCATATACATTCCTGCTTAAGATAACCCATTGTTTACTTGGTACCCACACTCTATATGCTGCACTTTGATATCCTATAATGTGCCCTTTTAGTGCCCTAGGGGCTAATTTTCCTTTCCTTTGGGCTTTAGGGATGTTTGCCCAACAGGGTGTTCCAAATGTGCGTATGTGATTTAATTTTGGCTTGCAGCCATATAGCTTTTCATAGGGTGTGCATTGCACTGCGCTTGCAAATAACCTATTTTGCACGTAATTAGCATACGTGAGGCTTTCTTCCCAAAATATTGAGGGCAAAGAGGAATCACATAACATGGAACGTGACATATCCTGCAAATACCTATTACGGCGTTCTGCCAAACCGTTCTGAAAAGGCAAAAAAGGAGCTGTTAGGGTATGTTTTACCCCTTCTGCCTTTAAGAAATTTTGCAGCCCTTCAGATAGAAACTCAACTCCACGGTCTGAGTACAGTTGTGTCACTTTTGCATCGAATTTATTTCCAACCCACTTTATGAAGTATTTTATGTTTACTCCTGCTTCTGCTTTGTTCTTAAGCAGATACACAAAACCATACCTAGTGTATGCGTCTACAAGTAGCAAATAAAACCTGGCGCCACCCTTGGATTTCCGGAATGGACCCACTAAATCCATGTGAAGTAATTCGAACTTTCTTGAAACCTTTATATCACATTTTTTCTGTATGGGTGCTATTACTGATTTGTGTTCTTTGCAAATGTCACAGTCCACATAATTTGCACAGCTTTTGAAACTTACATCAGCGCTGTGTATGGGCATTTGTTGCAGGGTTGTGAAGCTAGCATGCCCTAATCGTCTGTGATACATATGGATACATCCATCGTGAGGTGGCTTGTTTATAATAACATTTGCTATGCTGTCAGAGTTTATCAACCGTATCACATATAAGGAGTTTTCTAGGGTTCCCTTAGCGTGCAGTGTACCTTTTCTACTTATTTCACATACCCCTTTTGAGAACAGTACATCGTATCCCATCTTTTTCATCTTTATAACAGACATTATGTTATTCTCAAGTTGAGGCACATACAATACATTTGTTAACAGAGTGTTTATACAGGTCATATACAATGTGCCCCATCCCTTTACCTCTCTTGTCGTGCCGTCTGCTAAGGTTACGTGTTCACGTACAGAGGAGAGAGTCTGAAACTGCATTTTCTCTTTCGCAAGAAAATGGGTTGTGCCTGAATCGATAACCCACAGCATTTCTCCTATCACTCCGTCTGTTTCCTCCGTAACTCTGCCTGTCCTCACAACATGCACAGAGTACTGTTCTTTTCTATGTTTTTCTTTTTTTGCTGGACATTGCTTACGTAGATGTTTCTCCGATCCACATTTGAAGCATTTCCTCACAGCATATGCTTTAGTGTCGTCATTCACTTGTGCTGAACCACTTGTAACTTGCTTCTGCCCCCTCTCTTGTCTCCTTTCCCATTCCTGGATGAGTTTACCCGACACGTATTCCACCGTAAGACTGTCATCATCCATAGTCTCTAACGCACATACCAGTGCATCCCAGGAGTCGTCTAATGTGGAGAGGATCAAATAAACCTGTTGCTGAGGTGAATACGTTACATCCCTCTCCTGCAGCTCTGCAAACAGGCTATTTAGTGTTTGTAAGTGTTCATGCATGGCACCTCCTTCCTTTAGATGCGTCTGGAACAGCTTCCTCGCAATTTGAACCTTGCTCCCTGCTGTTTTCTTTACATGCACGTCTCAAAGGGCTTGCCAGACGGTTTTTGCGGTGTACTGGTTTCGTACATACAGCAGCTGATTATCTTGTAGTCCCAGAACCACACAGGCTTTTGCTTTCTTGTCCAGACGTAGCCATTCCTCTGAGGGTGGATCCATGGGGGAATCCCTTTCTATAACACACCAAAGCCCCTCTAGGTGTAAATACATTTCCATCCGGACTTTCCAGCTGGCATAATTGGAGTCGTGGAGCCTCTCTAGGGGCAATAGTGTTGGATACGACATTGCCACTTATTACCGTGTTGCCTCCTTTCTGTGATTGTACGCTGGATCGGTTTTCAGGCAGACCGCTCCTCTGCTCCGTAGTTCAGCTATGTCTCTGGGCCCATAACCCTCTGTTGGAAGCGGCTGGTAGGATACGGAGCAAACACGAGAGACAACGTTCCGAGGGTTGAAGATATTTATTTACTGGCTCCTTATCAGACAGTCAATACGAGACAGTAGTACAGCGATGGACATATAACACAACTCCAAGCCTTTTCCCCCACACTTTTTCTTTCCGTTCCTTCCATTTTTATAGCCCTTGAGCTTTATCTGAGGAATATAGGCAGCAGCTGTGTGATTGCTGCACTATGAGCCTTGTTATCTCCTGGGCTTGTTTTCGGCTTGGTTTAACCCCTTCCTATCTGTTTGTGTTTTCCTTTCCCTCTTTGTGAAGCAAACTGCTGGCTATGCATCTGCCAACACCCAAAACTGGTATTTTGTGAGGGGATCCTCACTCGCATGGATGAATAAATATCCTTATCCAGATTCCCTGGCCCCCAGAAAAGCTTGTAAAGCCTGCACAGGGCAGAGGTCAAGTAAATGCATGGTCTGCCCCTTGCTTTTCTGATCTATCCTAGACCTCTTCAATTTTTGCAGCACCAACCCCCCTCCATGGTGACATCTAATAGCTGGAGGGCACATTGAGACCGGCTCATTTGGATCCAGCCACCTCCTCCCCTATCCTAAAAGCTCCCAAAAGCAGCTTAATGGCTACAGCCTGGAATACTCTGGCTTCATAGCTTGAGAAGCCAACATACGGCAGACTCTAAAGTCCCCGGAATGATCGGGAAAAAACCACCAGCCTTTGCTAGGAAGGAAAGTCCCACCAGCTTAATTTGAATTGCTCAGGCTGACAGGCCCCTTCTCCTGCCATCCAATAGGGCTTCCAGCAGGTGACTCACTGGAATGGGCCACTCTGGTGCATAGCCCTTGCCATCCCAGAATTCCTGAATCACCCTACCTGCTGTCTGGTAGCTGGCAAGCGTGCTGGGGGCAATGGAATCCATGGGAATTCCAGTGCGCAGTTCACAGGAATAGGACACCTTCACACAGCCCCTGCGGCCCTGAACTCCTGGTAATCCCTTTCTGTATTCTGATAGCTGGTGATCATGCTAGGGCAACATATAGGCTCATGGCCATCTCCGACTCCATTCCCCAATCTCCCAATGTGCGGTTTGTACAGCACTGCCGCAACCTCTCCAAGAACAGTGGAACAGACAAGGGCCCTAACTCTAGTGTTCTTAAATATAAGGGAGTTACAAAACCTGGCCCATGGTCATGAGCCTTTCGGCCCATAAGTCGACCTCCAACACACTGGAAAAGAGTTACTGAAAGGTGCAATCCCTAAGTAACCCCTCCCAAATCCAGGCCTGCAGCTGCTGGAAAGAAGGCCACACGGCCAGGTCGGCGCCTAAGGCAACCATAACCCTGAACCTGTAGTAAGGCTGTGAAAGCCTTGCCATGGCATCATAATCCACCATAAAAGACCCCTTAAACCTGGATGGCAGAAAGGAAAACACTTTCATGGCCCCTGAAAACTCCAGGATCCTAATCTGCAACAGTTCAAGCTTGTCCCAGGGCAGCCTGCAGCTGCAATCTTGATACCCATAAAGGTGAACACTGGGGCAGAATCCTCCCTATTGTCAGCTGTCAAGGGAACCCCCCAGTTACATAACCATATTATAAACTGTGACCTCGGGCCAACATGCACCCCCAAATCTGCCAGACCTATGAACCACCAATCATACAGGTAGTGCCCCACAGCTTCTGAGCACACTTGTCTCCTGACTGCCCCCTCTCAGAAGGAGCTGAACCCTCACTGTGAGAAATATAGCAGTCCCTAAATGCATAAGGCACCTCTGCCACATGCACCATGTTGAATGAAGTGTAGTGCAGTGTTCCTAGACTGGTATGAAAACCTTTACTGCCTGACCCCATAAATAAGACTGGTGGTAATCAGGTGTAATTTGCCCGTTGCCTCTTAGGGGCCCTACACCACTGGGGCAACCAGGAAGGGGCCAAGAACCCTACCCAACTGTACATCTTTACAACCTGTCACTGGCAATTACTGCCATACTAAGACAGATTTAAGATTGTAGGCCACGAAGGCCAGCCGGGAGATGGAGTATGGGATCGGGAAACCAAAAGGAAAACACCATAACACAGACAAACTTCCCCTTAAACCGGGTAGCCTGCAAGCGAAGTTGGTAGTACCTCAAGTCTAACTGGGGAGGGACACCTGTCCCTGAGCAGCTCATGCTGGGGGCTTCTTCTTACCCCTTTGAAGGCCTCTGGCCTCATATCTCACTGTTGCACATATCCTTCTGCAAAGAAAGGAAGGAAATCATTTATGAGTAAGTACACTTTACCAACTGCTTTTTCCTTACAGCTAACCCAGTTCCCTTAAAGCGCAGAGACTGAGGATATGCTGCTGTCACCAATATTGGGCCCCACTGCAGCAGCTTTCTCCTAACAGGTTTCCAAACACTAATCAGAATAGAAGTGCCAATGTAAAAGTTGCATGCTATGTATGACTTCAGGTAAATGACATCAGAAATCCTAACAAAGAAGGTGTCGTCATTGTAAAATCATCAGGAAAGGGTGAAGGGTCTGCCTGGATCTTAAAATGCAGCCTCTGTGTCAACAAAAGTCTAAGATCCTGTCAAGGCAGTCCCTGTGCCAGCAAAGCAGAAGATCCTGGAAATGAGGATAAGAGCTTGATAAGTAGTCTGGCTTTCCTCTTTATTCCTATCCTCCCATCAAGCCAATTATCATCTGCTAGACCTTCAATTCCCTGCAGAAGTTTGCATGTCCTTCTTTAAATATAACAAATGCCATATGCTTTGTTTTTGATATAAGACCAATTTTAAATAAATGCAACTTCTGTCTCAGAGTTAACAATTAATGTGGAACTGACACTTGAAAAAGGATCGCTGTCACCTAAGTTATGGTGATTTAGACATTTTCTAGCAAACCCTGTCATCTGTGCACACCACTAGTATCTAAACAGGACAGGCACAAAGTCCCCAAAGCTCACCTGGCCCCACAAAGGCCACCATATAATGTAATGATAATGGAATTAATTACCTCAACCTAAATATATTCCTGGGCCTAGCAAGAAGTCAGAAGCTTAACCAAGAGCTCCGCACCCCCCAACAGCCACCATGTAATAAATTAATAGAATAAAGTACCTGAAACCTAATATAGGCCCAGATCTAGGAAAAAGCCATAAGCCTAACCAAAGAGCCCCGCACAATTGCTAATAGAGGCTGCCAGGGCCTCACCCACATTCCTCACTGTCTTGCACCCCCTACCTAGGCTGAAATCACACCCAGCCTTGGCAATCAAAGGTGGAAATAGGGCCTGTTGACAGGCTTGAAAAGCCTGTGCAGCTTCCTCTCCCATAATTTGCTCTAAGTCTGCAGTGACTGGCCCAAAGTCACCCAGTGAGCTTCACGGCTGTTGAGAAGATTCGAACCCTGGTCTCCCATAATTTGCTGTGAGCCTGCAGTGACTGGCCCTAGGTCACCCAGTGAGCTTCACGGCTGTTGGGAAGACTCGAACCCTGGTCTCCCAGGTCGTAGTCCAATACCTTAATCACTACACCAAAACTTAGCCCAGGTGTATGGGGGGGATAGAAAGGCCCATGCCACCTTCTCTCCCATGGAGGCGCCTCATCATCATCAGAAGAGGTAGGGACTGGGGGGTGCCTTTTTTGTGGAGGCCTAAATGCCTCTCCCTTCCCCTTTGGCCCCCCCTTTCCTTTCTGGGGAGGCATGGCTTTTCTATGTAGTTACTTTGGTTTATTGTACCATATTTTGTTATTATTGCTATATATAATGTTGTTATGTTTGCTCGTTTTATTTTATATTTATATTTATTTATGTTTCTTTCTTTTAACAATTAGCAGCACTGATGTGGTGCTGCTCAAGACGCCTCGTGCCACCCTCCCCTAACTGCCAGGGGGGGGCTGGATGTCCAGCCAGCTAGGCCCTTTTTACGAGGCCCGCTGGCTAGGTCCCTTTTTAGAGGCCTGCTCTAGCAGCCGCCACGCCGCAGCGTTGCCTGCTGGTGGCCCACCCCTGCTGGGGGAAAATGAGTGGGCCAAATCAGTCCCACAAAATGCAGCCTTTCCCAAGGCCTGCCAGCAGCAGCCAAGCTGCCGTGCCAAATGGCACCGCCCACGCAGCAGCTTTATGCTCCCACCCCCTCCGGGGATCAAACAATTGGGCCTAATCGGCCCACAAACGCGGCCTTTCCCGCTGCATTGGTTGCTGCAAAATGGTGCCATCCTCATGGCCGCAGCTCTCCGACATGATGCTCTGTCCTCCTCGTCCTGCTCCGCTCCATTGTGCGCCAAAGAGGAAGCTAGGAGGAGCGGCCGGGACTTAAATAAGCCCCATAGCTCCGCCTCTCCATGCTGTACACTGCGCGTGCATAACCACTGCAATGTGCAACATTGCCCTCTTCAAAGATGGTGGCGGCAGCAGCATCGCCCCCATCAGCAACTATGCCCCACTCGCCAGCTGCACGGAGAGCGGAGCGGTATGTGTGACCATTTGTCCTTGATTCACTAAAACTTGTAGCCTAAACAATTTAAATTGTTTCTACGTTCTGAAACTTGAAATATCACATCTTGTTATATCCAAAATTGATTCAATAGGAGAATGGCTAAGCAGCCTTTTATATTGATCCTGTATCTTCAGTATATTTGATAGTAAGAATTACTTTTTAATATTGTTCTTCTATACTTATATTCTACCCAGAGGATGTTATGCAAAGGGAATCCAACCAAATTTTGCTCAAATAGTGCAATCCCTTCATATGGTTCTACAATCCAATCAGTTATCCAGTTGATACAATTCAAAATATACAACAAATTTAAGTTTGGATCTTGCAATCCTGCTCTTTTTTCTCATCATATAACGCTTTGGCTTTTAGTCTAGGTTTTTTATTCTGCCAAATTTTAAATAGTAGCTGTTGCCATTTATTAATAGTGGAAGGTGTTATTTTGATAGGCAAGTGTTGAAACAAAAAAACGATCTTCGGTAATATACTCATTTTAACTGCTGCAATTCTTTCTGAAAAGGGTAAAGATAATTTTTTCCATTCTGAAATAAGAGCTATGCACTCCCTAAATAAAAGTTCATAATTATTCTTGTATAAATACTGTAAATCCGATATCAGTCTTATTCCCAAATATCTTAATGGACCATTTGTCCAGTTATATTGATATTTCTCTTTTATTTTCTACGTTGTTTCAGTTGATATATTTAAACCTGTAATCTCTGTTTTACCCCTATGAATTTTATAGCCAGATAATATCCCATAATTATTGATGTTCTCCTCCACTCTTATTAAAGAAGGTAATGGCCTCATTATAATTAATACTACATCGTCCACATATAATTTAATCTTTTCTTTCACCTAATTTATTTTGACCCCATTGATTCCTTCATTTGATCTTAATCATGTTGCTAACTGTTCAATCACTAAACCAAAAAATGAGGTAAAAGTGAACATCCCTGTCAAGTTCCTTGATAGTTCAAAATTAGCCAACATTTCCCCATTTTGTACACAGTTTTGCCTTTCGATCAGTATAAATTCTGTGTACCCAAGATCTGAATTTTTGACCAAAATTAAACTTTTTCAGATTTTCAAACAAAAAAGACCATTCAACATTGTCAAAAGCTTTTTCAGCATCCAAAATAATATTGTTTCTTGTTTTTTCTTAGAAACATAATCCATAATAAGTATCACTCTGAATATTACCCATTATTTTCCTTTTCCAAATAAATCCAGATTGATCTGGGTTTATATATTCCCAATTATATTATTCAACTTCTTTGCTAAAATGGACATAAAAATCTTATAGTCTAACAAAGAAATAGGTCTGTCTGCTGTTACTTACATGGGTTTTTTACCTTCTTCAGGGATTACCACAATGTTAGCCTCCTTCCATGAATTGGGTATCTTATTCCTAATTATTTCATTAATGACTTTTGCAAGATGTTTAGATAGTACAGATGAAAAATATTTCTAGTAAATAACTGAAAAACCATCTGGGTCTAGTGCTCTGCCCTCTTTCAGTTTTTAATAGCTTCAGACACCTCTTTCTGAAATTGATTGTTCTAAATTTAACTGGTCTTGCGTTAATTTTGGTATTTTTAACTTCTGTAAAAAATTTCCCTATCTCAGCTGGTTGGGGGTTATTTGTTTGATATAATTTTGAGTAGTATTTTAGAAATTCTTCAAGAATTTCTTCATATAGTAAATCCATTTATTTTCTTTATGGGAGGTATTATAGTTCTTTGCTTCTTTTTAAGTTAATACGCCAATAAATTTCCAGCTTTATTTCCCCACTCAAATGTTTTTTGTCTAATAAAATTTAGCTTTTGTAATGTTTTGTGTGTTTCCAACAAGTCTAATTGCTTCGCACAGATTTTGAACCTATTAAAAATTGATTTTGATAGTGGCATCTTATGTTCTGTTTCTAATCTCTTTATCTCCAGCACAATTTCCTTCCTTTCCTCTCTATAGTTTCTTAAAAATGTGAACCTAAAGAAATTAAGTGTCCTTGAATAAAAGCTTTAGTTGTAATTCCTCTTCACATCTTCTTATAACTTCCTTATTTAACAACAGTAGTTCATTTAATATCCAATTAGGCTGCTTCTTTATTTTTTATAAATATCTGTGCTGTTACAGGATTATGATCTCCATAAGTACTTGCAGCAATAGTTACTTAGTTTAATTTTTGTAATATATTAGTGGTAGTCCAGATCATATGTATCCTCGAATATGTGTCATAGGGGAATGAATAAAAAGTTTAATCCATCTGCTCATTATTTTGATTTCTCCAGCAATCTGTTAATAGCAGGGCTTTCATACTTGTTGGTATTCAAGTTAGTAATCTAGATTTCATTAGAGCTTTCTTCCCCTGATTTCTACATTTATCAATTTTGGAGTTTAACACCCCATTCATATAACCTGCTATTATAATTTCATTCTGTGCCAAGTCCATTAGAATTCTGAAAAAGGATTTAAAAAACTCTGACCCAAATTTGGAGCATAGATGGATCCCAGCATCACTTTACCAATTGGACATAGAACATTCACCAAAATAAATCTCCCATCTGGGTCCAAGCATTGATCTTCAGTTCTCTACTCCTGATTTTTAACATAAATTACCACCTCATGTATTTTTTATCTCACATGACACATACTCAATTCCCAGATTTGTATTTTTCAGTAGATTCTCCTATCCTTTTTTAATATGTGTTTCTTGTAAATATATAATGCCTGCTTTTTCTTTAACTTTGAAAAGTATTTTTCCTTTTAATAACATCATGTATTCATTGAACATTTGTAGAAAAAAATCTTTATTTAATCCATTGAAGATTAATTTAAAATGACTTGATTATCAAATCCTGCTATAATTCAATTTACCTCATTTGTCTGCTTCTAGACTCTCTCCCTCCTGGGGGTTTGTGCACTTTATAATTTCCACTAGCTGTGCACCTTCTTCTACTTTTTGAAATACTACCCACTCTTTGTCCATCTGAACATTTAAGCTAAATGGGGTTCCCCATCGATAATGGACATTTCTCTCTCACAGATAGTCACAAACCTTCTTCCTTAAAATATCAGGGCTCAAATCTGCTAATGTTTCAACTTATTGATCTCCTACTTTCAACTCTTTGCCTGTCCTTATTTTTTTGAGAATTCTATACTCTCGTTCAATGCTTACCTTCCAATCCTGATCTAACTCTAAAAAAATCTTTAAACAATATCTGTGTTAGAGCTTATTATTAAAAGAGATGCATATAAGATATGTTTTTGAAATGGGTAATAATTAGTGTCAATTTTAAGGCTTTAGTGTACAATAGCACTAGGAATCTAAAATTTGAAACTTGTTAGAAGCACTTGAAAGGAGGCACTGAACTGAAGCTGTGTCTTGCAATCTTGGCTATTGTTCTATTATTGCAGAGTCCCACAGGCAAGCCTAACATGAACAGTACAGAGACTTCACATCCTGGCTCTTTTGATTCTTTTGTCCGCCCTCCAACCTGCAGGGCCAAGAACTTTCAGTTGAGAAAGATTTATGAAGCCCTTACTAACAGGGTCAACCCTGTTATATCATCAGAGGGATCCTTCTTAAAAATAATAACATCCATCCACAGCTCTGTAGGGTGGCCTTTCTTGGCATCAGCATTTTGTGTTTGTCTTAACAATCTGCGCACACAAAAGCTGCCTCCCCCCACTCCAATGAGGACGTCCATCAATTCTGTTAGGCACAGTAGCTCAGGTTCTTGTTATCTGTCAGCCCTGTGTCATCTGAGGTAACTGATATGCTGGAGAGTTGTTGTAAACTTCAAAGGGGTAAAACTGAGCATCCTGAGGAGACATGCTTAGATTTAGAGGTTTCCACATCAGAAGATGTAAACATAAAGAACTGACTGCTTGAAAAGATAATTTATCTCTCTCACTGTCAAACCCTCTTGCAGATAAGCATGTTGGCAAATATCCCAAATTGCTAACCAAGCTTTAAAAAATTAAAGTCAGAAATTGAAAATATTTAGAGATTTACCACAAGACAGAAGTATTATTTTTAGATAGGGAATATGTAAATTATGAATAATTTCTCTCACAGCAGCCTTTCTTGATTTGGCTGAACTAATTAGATGCATTGTTTATAAGAATGACCAAAATAATAAATAAATGAAGATCTTATGTTTTCACAGACAATGGCCTTTTATTTTATTTGCTGTGATTTCAGAAACTGTTTCCTTCTTTTTTGCAGTCAGACTTTCCAACTAATATTGTCTCCTGTGTCTGGAGTTTAAACAGAAGAGAATATATTCCTGGGTACTTAGCCAGGGATTTTGGAGAGTTAATACTCCCACTCTTCTTTGTCAAGAGCCACTGAGATTTCGAACATCCGCAAAACAGACAGGAACTTGGTTTTATGCCTTAAAAAAGGATGGACTTTTTCCACCGCATAATCTGAAGTGCAATTACCAATAAAAAAATATTTAAGTACTATAAACTGAACAATCTGTAAGGGATTTTTTAAAGTAAGACACCAACCCTGAAGTAAAAAAATACATAAGGAATGTACATCAAGTTTCATAGTGAATACAGAATTCACCAAAATGGATAGGTGGCCAGGACCTGAGACTTTAAGAATGGTCAGGGAAATTATGTTTGTGTTTGAAGCCCAAGTTCCTAAGCACTGTAGGCCGTGTTACAGTCTTACTTTGCCTGTGTGTTCTGAGGCTTCTGCAGATTCTGCACCCAAATCAAAGCTCAATGGGTATTCTGAGGCACATACTTTCTTAGCAAGTATACCATTGCCCAGTCTAACTGATCTGTGGAGTGGGCCTCACAAACTTTAGCCCTTGGCTTGAAAAATGAATATTGCTCCTTTGTGATGGGTGTGTGCACAGTTTATGGTAATTGCTGCTTTCTGTCCTCCCTTCCTAGTTTACAATTTTCAGAAAATTAGGTTTATACTGAAATCTTTTATACCACTCTTTCCAGGTTCTCAACTGAGAAAACTAACTTCAGGAAACACACTACACTGGAGTCTGCATAATATTTTAGGAAATGTTCTGTAATCCATTTGCACTTTGATCTTTGTGTCTTCACTCACTTTGCAAATGTATAAATGTAAACAGAATTTGTATTTTAAGTATGTAAATATAAATGAATGAAGTCTTTATTGTTTATTGTTCAGAGCCATAGGCTACCACAATTAAACAGATATAAAAGGAAGATACAAAATACTTATCTAAAAACAGATCATATTACAATAAAACACAGTTCAACATCATAGAGTAGAAGAGCAGCGGTACAATTCAAATAAAATTTCCTCTCCTGAGAGGGAGATACCCTGCCCCACCCCATGTCTTACTGTATAGATACTATGGTCAGAATAGCGCTGGGGCACATCCCACTCATCCCACAAGGTGTTTTAGGTAACTATTACTTTTCCTGCAGCTAGAGCAAATTTTGCTACCTGAGTAGTTATAAATATGTCATTGCCTGCTAACAGGATGCATATTTGCTGCAGGGGAGGTCTATTTGACAAGGAGCAAAGGATGCAGGAAAGAAATTTTAATCTTGGGGACTTATATAGGGGGCATCTTAGCAGGTAATGTATAATGTTCAAAAATGTAAATATAACAACAATTTAATTTATTTAGCTTTATTTTATCTCAGCAGAGCTAAGAATGTGTAATTCCAACGTGGAGTTAAGATGGTTTAGGGACAAACTAGATTAAATATGATGTGTAAATACACTTCATGTATCTTGATGGTGAGAGGGGTTGTTTCTTTTATTGTGTTTTTTCCCTTTTATATGGGGGGTATTTGGTGCCAGTAGTAGCTAGGGCGTAAACCTGGTATGGGGAGTTCTTCCAGGCTATTGGTCTGAATGACCTGAGTATTTATGGCACAAACCTCTCCATCTGGTGTAGCTCAGGTTTTGATGACTAGCATGATGGACATGGAGCTGTCCCAGAATGTCCTTGAGCCCTCACACGTGGCAGATCATTTATGATCTGGCATTTTATGTTACTTGGAATAGCACCAGTTTGGTTGTTGAAGGGGATTAAAATTGCACCACTGTCATGAACAGACAATTCATTACTTGGTAGTTGCAGGGATTCCAAACTTGACCAACTCCCACAAATGTAAGGTATCTATTTGTGTGAGCAATATAGCTGATGGCTTTCAGACTACCTTGGGGTGCAGGTGGAGGGTACATTTGCTGCTACCAGCGGTTCTGTGAGTTCTGATTAGACTCTGGAATAGATAACTGGTCTGAGTAGTTGACATTAAACCTTCAAGTTTCTCCTAGTGTCTCTTTAGGTGGAGGAAGACTCAGAACACTTCTAGCTGAATGTACTTGGAGACTTGGAATACGAAAAATCCATGCTGTCTATAGTATACAGCCACTCTTGTGGCTGTATAATATGGCTGTCTCAAACATTCTGTTATGGTACAATGTGTCACAGTAGATCAGTCTAATTTATTTTCCCACATTCATGTCTGATTTCAAATGCATCAACTTCACACTCAATAATTACATACAGCCATTGTAGTCTGCCTCTTACCCATCTTTACTCCTTATGGAGACAGTTACAGGTTGTGTTGTCTGTGCAGTTTTCAAGAACTACTCCTCATTGTCATGGTATATTCTGGGAGATAATGTACCTGCCTTTTCCGGGAATATTTCTGCATACTTTTTCTAATTATTAGAAAATAATTATTTGGGAAAACATGTAGCTCCTGTGTGAACTTGCCATTTTCCATGTCAGTCCTCAACACTGAATTGCCAAACTGTGTTTATGCTTGAGAGTTTTGATTTGGAGATCTGCAGCAGTAAAAATTCAGTGAAAAATGACAGAAGAAAGGTGGCATATAAATGTAAGAAAATAAATAATAAATAAGAATGTTGAATAAACCCAACGGGCATGTGTGCTGTTGGGGTATCTAAATAAAGGCTAATGCACAAGAGTTGGAGCATGTGTTCTGTTTACCATTGCCAAAAACAATGTTTCCATGGAGAGTTTACTGTCAGTCTAGTAGGGGCCTGGAGATCCTCCATATGACAGGCTGCAGTCTAGGGAGGTGGGATGGAGAAACCTCTTTGATGGTATTCCTTTTGAACACATAATAACTGTCTCCTGATTAAACAAGTCTTAATCAATTACTTTTATTTGATTAATTGCTTTATTACATCTGCATAGAGACAATGATTACATCTACTTGATAATAATGATAATACATATATTTGTGCTTTTTAGATGATTAACACATGTTGCGTCATCTTAGAAAGAGGCACACAAGGGAATCCTCTTCAAAAATGATCCTTGCCATTTTCATATGCTACTTGTATTGAATTTGCTGTCCAATTAATTGGGGACATCTTCTTGATAAAAATGTAGTAAACATTATTTATTTCTTTATTAAATTTATATCCCGCCCTTCTTTCCAGAAGGAGCCCTGGGCAGCAAACAAAACACTAAAAACACTCTAAAAGATATTAAAAACAGACTTTAAAATATATTAAAACAAACATCTTTAAAAACATTAAAATAAAACATCTTTAAAACTTTTTTTTAAAAAAAGCTTTAAAAACTTCTTAAAAAGCAATTCCAGCCCAGAAGCAGACTGGGATAAGGTCTCTACTTAAAAGGCTTGTTGAAAGAGAAGTCTTCAGTAGGTGCCGAAAAGATAACAGACATGGTGCCTGTCTAATATTTAAGGAGAGGGAATTCCAAAGGGCAGGTGCCACAACACTAAAGATCCTCTTTCAATGTTGTGCGGAACGGATCTCATGATAAGATGGTATCTGCAGGAGGCCCTCACCTGCAGAGTGCAGTCATTGACAGTATATAAGGGGCAAGACAATCTTACAAGTATCCTGGTCCCAAGCTGTATAGGGCTTTGTAGACCAAAACCAGAACCTTGAACTTGGTCCAGTAGCTAATGGGCAGCCAGTGTCATTCTTTTAGGAGCGGGGTTACATGTTGATGATACCCTGCCCCAGTGACCAGTTGTGCTGCCACATTTTGCACTAGCTGCAGCTTCCAGACCAACCTCAAGGGCAGTCCCACATAGAGCGCATTACAGTAATCCAGCCTGGAGGTTACCAGTGCATGGACAACAGTGGTTAAATGTTACAGACCTAATAGAAATGTGTATGTCCACAGGTTTTTTCTGCTATTTTTTTTTTACCTTTTAAGTAATTAAACAAGAAAGAAGTGTTATTATTTATGTATCTTGTAATCAATGGAACCAATTACCTAGAGAGATAGTGGGCTCTCCGACACTGGAGGCATTCAAGAGGCAGCTGGACAGCCATATGTCGGGAATGCTTTGATTTGGATTCCTGCATTGAGCAGGGGGTTGGACTTGATGGCCTTATAGATTCCTTCCAACTCTACTATTCTATGATTCATACAGACCAGTTAAGCCAAACTGCTTACATTCATGCTGGTTTAGTCCTTTCAGGGCAATGGGAGTTAATCCATCTTTAAATAGATTAGTTTAGCTGGTCAGTAAGATTATAAGTAGTTAAGTTTTTAAAAAATACTGTCTTAGGATAATGGAAACAATTAAAAAATTGAAGTAATTTTTTAAAAAATGAATCTTATTTCAGGAGCCAAGCTTTAAAAATTGGCACAGGACAGCAAACAGCATTGCCATTAGTGTTGACAGTATATGACGTGACCAGTGTTTTCCTTGGCTCAGTTGAAGCATCACATTCCTCAGGCTTTTGCACCCCATTGACTGTACTGGTGACAAGATCTTTTAAGTCACTCAGCAGACTGAAAGTCAACAGCTATTCCACATATTGCTCACATGTGCTAAACTGTATAATCTTTTTTGCCAGGCATTTCTTTTAAGATTTTTTCAAGAACATTTTTTTTATTATAACAAAGTTAAAAAGCAGCAAACTATTTCCCTTTCCCTCTTAGTTAGTGTTTACTTGTTTGCTTGTTTTAAAATTTTATTTCTGGACATCTTAAGAGTTCCATCTTGCAATTTTTTTAAAAAAATCCAAAGTTATCTGTGCTGAGAGGCCTCTACTGTTGCAGGACAGTTTTCTTTCTGTGGAGTCAACATTTGTGAGGCAGGAGCATGCTGTGTTTCCCCCTTCACCATGGGAAATACAGTAGACAACAACTGGTTGAGGTTGAAGGTAGAAAACAGGCCACAGCTTTATTGATTTAAGCAAGCAGGTGGGGTTGGCATGGCAGTAGGGCAAGGATCAGCTTCCATTTCACCAGCCATGCGTGCTGAGGAAATGCTGAGACAGTCCAACAAGCAGGTAGAGCCCAACAAGCAGTTGAGAACACCCTTGGGGTTGATCAGCTTTAGACCCAGGCAAGGAATCTGCCCATCTGGCTATGATCCCACTATCCAACCAGTGGGGGGTGTTTTTGAGCTGGATGAGGCCTGGCCTCTCCAGAACTAGGGCCATGGCCATCAGAAACCCCACTAGTTGCCCCATGGGAATCCCCCTTATGTTTGATCCTGCCCAATGCCATTTCTGCCTTAAGTTGTGGCAGAAGAGGTGAATGCCTAACAATTGTACTGTGAACCAGTGAGGGATAGGGAAAATAATAACAATAATAAATCCCCTCCCCCACTGCTCAATTGGGTGCCAATTTTATTGAGAGGAAAAAATCCTATCTGGCCAGTGACTCTGTTGTTCACATCTCAGTGACACACTAAAACAGAGGACGGGTTGTGGGCAAGCTGGTGCGCAAAGAAAGAGGCCAACATCAAGCAGGCTTAGGCCTTTTAAGGATTAGCCTTGACTCTGCCTTGTTCAGGCTGTCACTGGATTGCCCAAGATCAGTAGCAATCCTGCAATAGCAAGCATGGATGAGTGGAGGAATCCCCTCCCATTGCTCCAGAAGGCCGCGAATCACCTCATGCATGCGCCCCATGCCAGACACAAAGTGGTCCTTCTTCCTCAACTCAAAATTCAGGAATCATATAACATTTACTATATTTATATCACTGGCAAAAATAATATAGAGACAATAAACTTGATTTATTTCATACCCCTGGAGGAATACTAAAATTATACAGTACTATTAATGTGATGAACAACTTTATTATTTGCAAACAATTGTTTGTATGAAAGGAAATGACAGTAATCAGACCATGACTGGCACAAATAGGTGATGGTACTATTAACTTTGACAGTGGCAACTACATGGCTTACACAACCCGGATCTATAACATCAAGTGATGGAGTCATTTCCTCCATCACCTAATACTCCTTTGCATGCTTTGAGCCACCTAGACGGTGATTTCCATTTACACATAGAAACTTGTTTGAAATAATGGATTATACTTGCTAGACTTGAGATCCTGCACCCTAGACAATACATATACTTTAAGAAACAACGGCTGTATACTGCTAATTGCATAGTTTTTGTCAAAAAGAAATAAAAGGCAGGTTTTAATGCTGCCTTTTTCTTGCATGTGTATTTAAGAAGAGGTTTGTGGTGCAATGCTTTCTTTCAAAAGCTTTGATTAATGAAGAGAAGTTGGCTCCCTGTAAAGACAATAGAACTTCGCATGGACAATTGTTCCTTTGCACTCCTGAATGTTCTATATTATTTGTATATGTTTTTCCAAAAGGCACTTTCTTAGTCATGTACTGGCAAAGTGCCAATTTATTAGCTTTTCTCTTGTGACAAGCAATTAAACGTAATTCTGGTTACTACCAGGTATATTTATCTTTCCTTCAGTAGAATGGGACCATTTGTCTTCTGTAAGGCATAGAGTCTACACATTTTTCTAAGTGACATTTCTGAATTACCAAAGGTATCTGCTTAGAATTGCTGACATTACAATCAAAATCAGTTAACTATATGATGGACTGAAACATTGCAAAGTGGTCTGGTGCCAGAGGGCTGCAACACAAAAGGTAACTGAGATCCAAGACAGGATCTTGGCATGGTGTGCTCGAACAGTATTTTCACAAAAGAACTAGAAGTGCCATTGTATAGTATAGTGGCATTCAGTCAAACATTCCCCTACCCCTATATGTTCATTCAGAAGTAAGTTCTCTGACATCAACAGTATTCCCTTTTAAGTAAGTGAGCATCATATTGCAAACTGAGTATGAACTCTGAGCCAAAAAGTTTCTGCTTCAAATCTTTCCTCATCTGTGAACTTAGTGAATGCCCTTGGAAAGTTTAGACATCATGTCAAACAATAGTTAAAGAAGATTAACTGGTTTTGTGTGTTGCCTGAATTGATAAAACATAATCTAAAGCCACTGCTGTTGCTACTCCAGGGATCACTGCACCTAAAGTGCTGACCAGACAAAGTGAAATTTGACAAGCAGCTTCCATGGTTTGCCTGATTAGCTCACAATATAGTTTGGGTTGTAAGCTAAGGTTAGTGCAAACCATCGTTATCTGAATAAGCCACTGTCTCTGGCTCAATTTTAATAAATATAAATTTAAAAAGGGGATAATATTGACCTACCTCACAGGGCTGTTGCAAAGATTATGAGGATTATTTGTATGATTCTTTTTTGGACATATAATAATAATAATATTGCATGATTGAGGATAAATGAAAACAAATCATTTGGGGCAGAATCAGCAACTACTGCACTATGCTTGTTTCAAGCATTAGTGTCAGTCACTGACAATAAACACATACAGTCAAAGACTGATTGATGATAAATGTCTGAAAAAATCACTTGGGACATACGCATGCAAAAAGCATTATTAATATAATAAGGCTGAGTAAAACATAAGTCAGATTAATTACAAAAACTACACACGTTCAAGTCCTAGACTATAGGACTGTATCTGAGGGGAAGGGGATTACAGTGCACTCTAAACTCAAACTGAATAAAATGCAAACTCAAAAAAATCCAAGAAGTCAGATATTAAATCAAAATGGAATGAAAGGGATTGCTAATGAACAATTGGAAATACTAAGGTTAAAAAGTTGGATAGTCAAAACGGAATGAAAGGAAGCAAATCGGTAATGATGACTGGAAATAAAAGGGTGGGTAAGGGACACCCATACTTCCACTAGACCTACTCTTTCTAATGTGCACCTCTGGAGAGACAGAGTTTGCAAAGAGCAATGAGCATGTGAAATAAGCATATTTCTGTAAAAATCCTTTCCCCAAAGCACTGGGAGAGCCCTGATGAAATTACAGTATTCCTCTTACTTGTTTAATTATTTAAGACATTTATGTATCACTTAATCATTCACATTTCTAAGTGGTGTCCATAAAAATGAGCTGTACATAAAATAAAACAATAAAATCATCATAAAACCAAATACTACCTTAAAACGCTTTCTGGAACAAAAAAGTCTTGAGCATGCTCCTGGTATTCAACAAGGAGGGTACCTGTCTGATCTCTGTTTAGAGGGAGTTCCACAGGCTTGCAACCACTACACTGAATGCATGGCTTTAAGCTGTGGGGGACCACCAACAGAGACTACCCCAAAGAGCTCAGTGATTGAGACAGGATATAAGGAATCAGGTAATCCTTAAGATTGGACCCAAGTTGTTAAGGGCCTTGTAAATTAATACAAGAACCTTAAACCTATCCCAGTAACATATGGGCAGCCACTGCAAACTTTTAAACACTGAAGTTATGTGCTGGCAGTAGTCTGTCCCCATCAACAGTCTAACTGCAGCATTTTGCACCCGCTGAAGCTTCCACACCAAACGCAAGGAGAGCCCCACATAAGCACATTGCAATAATCAAATCCTGAGGTTACCAGTGCATGAATCACTGCAGCCAGGCTATCCCTGTCCAAGAATGGCCATAGGTGGCACAACAGCCATAGCTGGTAAAAGGCACTCCTGGCCACCGATGCTACCCGAACTCCAAATGACAAAGAGCAAACCTGTCCAGAACAGGAAAATGGCCAATTTCCCACACACTGGAACCACCCACTGTACCTCTGTCATTCCAGGGTTCAAACTAGGTCTCTAAGTTTGCATCCATTCCACAACTGCATCCAGCCAACCATGCTCAGCCTCTCCTGACTCAGATGTTATGGAGAAATAGAGCTGCATATCATTAGCATGCTGATAACACTTTGCTTCCAAACTCCTACTGATCACTCCCGATGGTTTCATATAGATTTTAAACAGCGTTGCAGACAGGATTGTGCCCTGCGACACACCATAGCACAAAGACTGTGGGGCTGAGACATAGTCCACCAATGCTATTCTCTGGACATGACCTTGCGGGTAGGAATGGAACCACTATAAAACAGTGCGATTTATACCCATCCCACAGAGTTGGTCCAGGAGGATACTGTGGTGAGTAGTATCAAAAGCTGCTGAAGAAACAAGAAGCAGGAGAAGAGATGCATTTCCCCTGTCCCACTATCAATACAAGTCATCCATCAGGGTGACTAAGGCTGATAGAGTCCCCAAACCCACACCTGAATCCAGATTCAGATTCAGTTCGTATTCTCCAGGAATTCCTGCAACTGCTCTGCCACCACTCTCTGCACTACCTTACCCAAAAAGGAGGTATTTGTGACAGGGTGGTAGTTACTGTAAACCACAGGATCCGGGGAGGGCTTCTTCAGGAGTGAACACACTGTTGCTTGTTTAAGGGCAGCAGGCACCACTCCATCACATAAAGACATGTTCACCACCCACTGGACCCACCCAGTCAACCCCCCTCGACTGGTTTTCACCAGTCAACATGGACAGGGGTTAATAGAGGAAGCTGGTCATATCATTGCAAGAGTCCTGTTCATCAGGGCATATAAACTGAAATTGATCCCATAAAATATGGGAAGGTGCTGCATTAGACACCTCAACTGGAATTGCAAGAACTGCTACATTTAAGGCACTACGGAGTTGAGTGGCTTTATTCTAAAAGTGCCATGCAAACTGCTCATGACATGCTACTGAGTGCTCTAGATGACATCCATGGTTAGTGTCCAGATTACCCAAAATATGTCTACTGGATGGTGCATTAAGGATGCAATGCTGGCAGCAAAATAATTCTTCACTGCCTGCACTACCACTCATTACAACCTACACCTGTAGTCATAAAGGAGCTATCCTTCTCCCAGACCCACTCGCTCTCCACTCTGGTGTTTTCTTAGTATGGTGAGGTTAGATGTTACTTTCACTTCTTAGAGACACGTCTTCATGTCTAGGTCATTGTGGCAGTATCCCTCCTTTTCAGGAGGTCCCCTCGTCAACTTAATAAACTTTATATAGATCCTGCTTAGGCAAGCCAAGAATACCCCTCTTTGACTCTGGCTTTGTACAAAGCTGCTGCACATCCATAATAGCTTCTGTATACAGGAAATTCAAGAAATTAAACAGTTGCACAATGTCCAGACCAGAGTAGTTGTTACCTGATCTATGCAGTTAAATTACTTACAAAAGTTGCGCCACCTTACTGACAACACTTTGATATTTCTCTATACTAAAAATTGGAGTCCTGAGAAACAAAATATATATGATACCTAGTACTGATTATTTGGTAGCAATCCTAGACAACTGTAGCCAGGGCAGGGGTGTATTTTCATGAAGTGAGAAAGAAATTTGGAAAAGCTTTTAGTGCCACCAATCACACTGTGGCATTCCAGCTGCTTTGCCAAACTAGCTTGCCAGTTCAGCTGGCTTGTCTGCTTCAGTGAAAACTTTTCATATATCTGACTGTGCTCCCATGTCTGCCTTATAGCTATCCAGAATTGTGGCCTTTAACTCAGTTTCCTTAAGTGCACTTCATCTGTGGTGATTCTGTCACCCGATCAGCATTGTAGGAATGGTAATGAAACAAGAAGAATGGAGAACAAGTGAGTGGTGACAAGAGAGGAAACAGACATGCAGGTCAGTAGGCAAGGCTTCTTGAAAATCCTGGTGTTTCATTTATACAATGATTTGGGAATAGGACAATCTCTTACACTACTTATTTACTTCTAAAATTTTAAGCCTCCTTTCACCTTAAGGTCACAGGTCAGTATTCAGTAAAAAAATATAGCACAATATACTTCAACAATAAAACAGCAGAATTCATTTGCTAAACCATAAAATGAACCATTCAGCGACAGTTAAAATGAACCATTCAACATGCTGAAATGCCTGAGCATTTGCTTTAAAAGCCTTGGTCTTCTGCCAGATAAATATCAAATTTGAAACCAAGTAAGCTTCTTGGAGGGGGCATTCCAAATGAGACGTGCCACAACCAAGAAGGCCCTTGGAACACCAGTTAATTTTCTTGCTACAACATTTTTTTTAAAAAAAAAAACATTAAAAATGTATTCAAATATTTTGCAAGAAAAAAGTGGACTGAAAGGATGTCTGGGGTGTTTCATTGTCCCAATCTTCTCTTGGGGGTTCCCTTCTTAGTTGCCTGGTTGTTCTTTTCACCAAGATGGCCTTTCTGATATTAATTAAGCAAACAATAAGCACAATGCTGAAAAGTATAGAAGCTGTTCTGTGAATGTTTTTCTTTTTCCTCTCAAAATTTTGATGCCTCAGCATCATCTCTTTCTCCTTGGCAGTACACCATGAGCACCAATCTGTTTATACTCTTCTTCCCAGCCAGTGTAATCGAACCCCCATTATTTTCCTCCTGTGAGAATTTATTTCATTTGTTTAACTATTTTTGAAAGGGGGAAAATTGGCCTCACTTAGGAACTTTCTCTTCTGGGATGCCCTCAAAGTCTTAAATCCTACTTGAAAGCACCACAAATGATGCAAACTTCCTGGTCACTTCTTCATCATAGCTGAGAGTTTTGGCTGGACAAGGAATTAAAATTAGGGGGAGGCATTCTGTGTACTGCACACTGCAAATCTTTGACTAGCATTGACTATGAACTCTTGGTTCCTTAATTTCAAATCTTCTCTTAGCCATTCTGTGGTCTCACTTCCTGCTTGTTTGTCATCTCTCTTCACTGACTTTTGCTTATGCAACTCCTATAACTCCTTTATAGGAGTTGTTGTGGGGCCTGCCGTGCCCAGTGGCCAAGACCTTGCCATCCATGCATTCTATGCATATGCTGATGTAGGCATGTAGAGCTTTTCCATGCAAGAGGGGGAATTCTGATTGAACCAGAAACATCCCTCATGTAGAGGAACTCTGTGTGTGAACATGGGCAGCAGGAGTTGGGCTAGCCTGCGTAGCAGCCCTGTAGCCAGCCTTCCTTATTAGGTGGTGCAGCCACATTTCTAGGTGGAGCATTTGGGGGAGAGGGACATAGTGCCAGCCAGTTCCCACACACACACACACACACACACACACACTCTAGTGGAGAGGACATGAGGCCCAGGCCAGGGGAGAGAAAGGCAGTGTGACCTTC
The DNA here is from genome assembly GCF_030035675.1 of Rhineura floridana. Taxonomy (NCBI): domain Eukaryota; kingdom Metazoa; phylum Chordata; class Lepidosauria; order Squamata; family Rhineuridae; genus Rhineura; species Rhineura floridana. The sequence goes on from NC_084489.1 coordinate 45,747,336, forward strand.
CCCCTCATTCCTCCTCTATCTAGAGTGAAGTTTAATCTGTTCAGTTGCCTCATCCTTTTTTGAGAGAACCCCAGGAATACCAGACTCAAAAGCTTGACTTTGCTTATAGCTGCAGTCTTCTTTCACCTGTGGTCTGCCCCGTGTTCTGATTCTTCATGAACTGAACTACTTTGGTAATGACAGTGAGCTTCTGAGCTTGTCTTTGATGCTGCATTGAGTATCTCAGTTTTAGATTCCACCTGAAAAAACAAACTTGTCAATACTATAAGTTTAGGGAAATTCAGAGAGAAAATAAATATTTTAGGGTGTGTTTGTTAACTCCTTCATGAAAGTCCCTCCTTCTAGTCTTGTTCCTGACTTTCCTTCCTGTTGCATAATCAAAGGAAAGCTTTTTTTACTGGCTGCTCTATAAAAGACTAAGTAGTTGGAAACTAATTGTGGAAAGCAAATTTATCTTTTTTTTTACTGGATTCTGGGTTTATTTTTCTGTCCACAAATCCTGAAAAGGCCTCATGCTGAGCTGCACATATTGGGAAAATCAGAAGTAAGGCCTGAGTTACAGCCTAAGTGTCCAGCCAGTGAGCTAGCTAGCTCACAGTGGTGTACACAGCAACATTCTGTTTATCTAGGGCTGTGTTCATCCTTTGCCATCAAGAAAAAGAAGAAATAGCCACTATGATTGTGAGCATAGTGAGTGCTTTACAAGAGTAAAAGGTAGCCATTTTTTTCAGATCACTTTCAGTTATCTGTTTATTTCACCCTTTAGCAATAAGCACCCAATCCTGCTCTGTTCATTATAATAACTGCGGTATAAACAAACTCTTACTTCTTACTGCAGGCAAACAAACATGCTTCTTTGTTGCTGGCTGGATAGAGAACACAAATGAAAATGAAAAGGAGAGCAAAGGAAAATCCAAGGGATGGAGTCTAACTGTAGCCCATAATACAAAGTTCCAATATTTAACATTTCAAACGTCATGTTCCCATACAGGGTGTTTTTCTCCGGATCACTTATGCAAAAAATCCTAGGGGGCAAAGCATAGCTTTGGGGGGCAGGGCTCCATTTCCTCCCCCCCCAGCTACAGGCCTGCTGCATAGGGTTGCCAGGTCAGAGCCATTCAAAAACCTGAGAAAATGGGGGCGGGCCCTAGTGACGTCACGGGGCGGGCCCTAGTGACATCACGGGGCAGGCCCTAGTGATGTCACAGGGTGGGCCCTAGTGATGTCACAGGGCGGGCCCTAGTGACGTCACAGGGCGGGCCCTAGTGACATCATTAAACATGATACATTGTATCAACCACAGTTGCTTGGAGCATACCATTCAAAAAAAATTCTCTGATTGGAGATTAAAATAGAAATCTTACCTAAAATAGGGTATTCCTAAGTCCATCTGAAGTGACAAGGTCATTCTTTCTCACAAGCTTAGGGTGATGCAAAATGGAAATGGACTGCCTTCAAGTTGATCCCAGATAGGGTCTTCATGGTAAGCAGTATTCAGACAGAGGTGGTTTACTATTGCCTTCCTCTGAGTCTGAGAGGCAGTGACTGGCCCAAGGTCACCCAGGGAGCTTCATGGCTGTGTGGGGATTCGAACCCTGGTCTCCCAGGTTTTAGTCCAATACTCTAACCACTACACCATACTGGCTCTCAATCCATAATACAAAGTTCTAATATTTAATTCCTCAATGGCCATGTTACTATATAAGCTTTTTTTCTGGATCCCTTAATTATAGGGTGATTGTGATAATGAAAAATCCACCCTCAGTCAGGGAAAAGTCTTGAATGAGCATAGTTTGGGGGGCTCTTCTAGATGAAGCTTTTGTTGTGCACTCGCTCTACCTTATTCACTGAATTTTTCAGAGGGTCCTATTCTTAAATTGCTCCTGTTCTTAAAACAAGCTGTCATTATTTAAATGGAGACTGTCATGTCACAAATTAAAAACACATTTTTTAAAAAAAAAATGGGGTGGGGGTGGGGAGAAAAACACAGCTCTAGGGGAGGGCAGTGCACCCATTTGCCCCACGCTAGCTACAGGGCAGTACCAAGTGGGCAGAAAGTAGATTGGGATGAATCTCTTGGGTGCTTTGCTGAAGTTTCTGGCTCTGTAGTTGGATGCAAGGAGGCAATCTCTGCCACACTGTAAATTGCCAGGTGACATTCACCGGCTCCAATGAGTTCAAGGACCAGTGGCAAAAGATCAGCTAAGAATCAGGTTTCCATAATAAACTCAGTTTTGCAAAAGCTGTTGTGTATCCTTAGCAGTTCTCTACAGTTCAGTAACTTGACATGGCCTTTATTAGGGAAGGCCAGAAAAATGAGAGGTGATAAAGAAAAGAGGGTGAGAGAAAGAATGAAAAGAAGGGTGTCCAGCTTGCTTTTGGCTTTATGTTCACCTACTGCCAGCTCTGTCAGAAGTGACAGTAGGAAGAAAGAAGTGTGCATGTGTGTGCCCACACCACAGCAAGCGAAATCTCTCTCTCAAGCCACCTCCTGTTTTAAAAAGGACTGTTTATGTTCAAGCACAGTGGGTTTTATTTCTATATCGAGAGGTGCCAAGGTTTTGAGCATGTTGGAAAGCTTATACCCTCTGACCAGGATGCCCTTTGGCCTAGTTCTTAATGTATGGCTGAGGGTGGCTATAATCACTTAGCAGCAAAAGAAATGCACTCTGCACACCCTCAGAGGTACTTTGCTTCACTACTGCCATAGCTGAGCACTGTCATGGAAAAGTGGTTTAGGGGTTGAGCACTGACTCAGATTAAGCCCCAGTCTAAGGAGGGCTAATGTATCTGGACAAGAACACACCCACCCCGCGCACTAACCAGTTAACCACTCTATATGAGATTCAGTGAGGTTGGAACACCCCAGGATCAAATCCCTGCTGGGCCGTGAAGCTCTCAGCCTAGCCTACCTCACAGGGTTGGTATGAAGATGTGTGGAGGTCTTTTCTTTTTAAAGAATATGTTTATTCAAGATTTTCTTCTGTCTGTCCTGAAGTTCTGCTAGTTAATTTCATTGAATGTCTGAAGTTCTAGTACTGTGAGAGAGGGAAATGAACTTCCCCACATCATGCATAATCTTTATTATGCCCCCCTCCCTTGCACACACACACTTAGTTGACTTTTTTGTACACTAAAAAGATCCAAACACTTTGCCCTTTATGAAGGATGGCTAGATCAGTCTATTTCTGGCCTAACCCAGTTTCACATACCTTCATTCCTAAATATTTTCTGTCCTGTTTCCATATAAATTTGTGATTTTTTTAATGCACAGAATGCATTTCATTTTTGTATTTTTTTAAATAGGCATGTTGTGGGCATTTTGCCTTATTTATTACCTTATTGTGGGCATTGTTCATTTAATGACATTTGTGTACTGCTTAATCATAAGAAACTTCTAAATGCTTTACATCAAATACTAATTGGTGTATGCATGCATTTTTAGCCTAAAATATGCCATTTTTTCCCGACACACATTCAGTAAAATACAGATTTTATATGCTTTTTGGTACATTCTTGGGATGCCCCCCCCCCCAGCCAGAGGGAGGATGGGTGAAGCCGCCGGCCGTCCTTTCCAGAGCAGGAGCTCCGGGGCTAAGAAGGAGCTGGCCCGGCCTGCCCTCCATGGCTCCTGCTGAGGCTGCTAGGCCGCGTGGGCCCCATCTCGGCAGCGGTTGCTAGGAGACGGGGCCCACGCAGCCGGGCAGCCTCAGCAGGAGTGGAGGCTGGCCAGGGCCGGCTCCTTCTTAGCCCCGGAGCCGGTTCCCCTGCTCAGGAAAGGACGGCCGGCGGCTTCACCCCTCCTGCTGTGGGTGCTGCTGGGTGGCAGCGGCCGCGATGGCCCCCCCCAGCCAGAGGGAGGAGGGGTGAAGCTGTTGGCCATCCTTTCCGGAGCAGGAGCTCCGGGGCTAAGAAGGAGCCAGCCCGGCCTGCCCTCCACGGCTCCTGCTGAGGCTGCTAGGCCGCGTGGGCCCCGTCTCGGTGGCGGTTGCTAGGAGACGGGGCCCACGCGGCCGGGCAGCCTCTGCAGGAGTGGAGGCCGGCCAGGGCCGGCTCCTTCTTAGCCCCGGAGCCGGTTCCCCTGCTCAGGAAAGGACGGCCGGTGGCTTCACCCCTTCTGCTGTGGGCGCCGCTGGGCAGCAGCGGCCGCGATAGGCCCCCCCCAGCCAGAGTCTGCTGAGCCCCATCGCGGCCGCTGCCGCCCAGCGGCACCCACAGCAGGAGGGGTGAAGCGGCCGGCAGTCCTTTCCCCCAGCCAGAGACTGCTGAGCCCCAGGGGAACTGGCTCTGGACCGGGGCTAAGAAGGAGCCGGCCCAGCCTGGCCTCCACTGCCACCGCTCACCTCCACCCATCACCCTCACCTGTACTTCTGTGGGTGGCGGGAGTGGGCAGGGGCTGCTGCTGGAGGTCCCTGCAGGGGCGGCAGCGCTCAGTCCTCCTCGTCTCTAGTCCCTGCCTGCGACTGCCTGACTGAAAGAGGGCGGGAAAGCGGCCAGCCACAGCCAAACGTATGCGTGTGTCAATCACGCATGCGTGGCTGAGGCCACCAATGAAAAGCCGGAGATCCTCCAGTTTAAACAAAGTATTGCCGGAGGCCGGAGGTGGCCCCCTTTTGCCGGAGACTCTGACAGAAAACCGGAGACCTGGCAACCCTACTGCTGCATAGCCCCATGCCCCCCTTCATATTTATCCCCACCTCTAGCATATCTGAGTGCTGTCTGAAATACTTGCTGTTGTTTTGCACTGGAGAGTGTCATGAACCTGGATATTTTTCTGCAATGTTTAAATTATATGTAACATCATGGCTCAGTGCAAAGAACTCTGGGAGTGTCATCTTGTTAGAGAAACAGGCCTCTGAAAGGGAAAAATGTTAAGTTTTGATTCCCAGCTGAAGACTGTTAAGGGAGGCCTAAACAGGGGCACCTGTTTATCTGTGCTAATCAGTAAGAGCCTGGCACTCAAGGCCATTCAAGTCTGAGAAGATTGAAACACTGTTGGGAGGGGGGCCTGGAAGGCACGAAAAAGTGGAGAAACTTCTAGAAGGGGATTACATCAGAAAACTCCTGATTGGTTAATTAATCTTGGACCATTGGGTTTCTTTTCCTTAAGTATAGGGCTTGAGACCCATAGCCTTTGTTCCCTCTGGAAGGTTTGAAAAGGTTCCTTCTGACTGGTGCCTATGGGAGGTTACCTAAGCAGGGTTCCATTGCTTGTAACTGATGCTATTCTCTCTGAGGAGAGACGAAACTTCAACCAACTACCTCCTATGTAAGTAGATAGGTTAGCTAGGTTGTTATTTTCTTGTTGTGTGAATGAATTCTCTTATGTGTACCTAAACCCCTGTTTGGGTGTATGGTTTTAAGGAATTGTTTGCTGCTATATTTTAATGTGTACTTATATTTTTTGAATAAAGCTACTTCTATTTAACCTGGTGTGTTCATTGAGAGTAAGGGTGGTTCTGAATTCAGCACCTTGACCATTCAGCTACACAACTACCAAAAAGGGAAAAAGGAGTTAAGCCTAATTCTGTTTTGTGGGGTTTAACCAGAGGTTTCTTGACAAGGAGTGTAAATTTGGCTCTTGTCTTATAGGACCTTGGTTTACCTATTTTCTGGGCTCAGAGTTCCCCTAGCTCTGAGTGGAACCAGTGACAGGGGTGGTGGCAGCCTACTTTCTACCTTGCAAGGTTGGTGTTAGTTTACATAGCCTTGGTAAGAGAGAATTTGGTATTTGGGATTCCAGAACAATTACCGTAAGGGTGGGAATTGGGTCTGAACCATGATCCTCGCGCCTTGAGGGGTGGAGAAGCATGACAGAGAGCACATGTGTTACTCTTTAAAAAAGAATAATAGGCAAGATGCAGCTAGCAATTATTTTATATTTTGACTGAATAGTTTGATAGGGTCATGGCAGTCCTATAAATATATTTAGGGCTTTGTTTTGTGTCTCTCAGATCTCAGATGTCTCAACCCAAGAGCCCAGGGACTAACCCTAGAATGTATTTTCAGTGCTTAGACATAGCTCTGAAATGTGATTTGACCATGAAAAGTATGTGTAGAGTGCCTTTCCTATCACTAACAACACTATCAGTTGCCATTTATCTGGGTTTATTTATTTATTTAAAACATTTATAAAATGCTTACTATTTAACAAATCCATAAGCAGTGTAAAGCATGCAAACAGTAAACAATATAATTAAAACAAAAATATATCACAAATCCAGTAAAACAGTAGTATAAAAAGTGATAAAAACAGGAATTCAGGGAATTCTTACAGACAAGGGTCCAGTCTTGCACATTGGAGGAAGCCTGGGCAAAAAGATGTTTTACAAGATGTCTGTAGCAACTTATGGTTGCTGTTTCATGCATAGCAGAGGGAAGGGCATTCCATAGTAGAGCAGCAGTAGCAGAAAATGCCCCTTTGCAGGTCACCGCCCTATGACATTCTGTAGGGTGTGGTGCCATAAGTAGTATTTCCCCAGATGATCTGAGTGATCTTACAGGTCTATACAGGGGCAGGGTGTCTTTCAAGTAAGGGGCATAGGGCATGATTTCCAAGCATGGTTGATCCAACATCTACTTTAGAAATTAATTGTTGGTTCATGTGATATGATGTTGAACTATGAAGCACTAATAGCGCTTCTCTATATTCCATGGATATTCATGTACAGGACTGTTCTTTTTTTTTTTTCTGCTGAGACTGATGCCTGTTTTTGATAATAGCTTGTCTCTTTAATAATGATGATATTCCAGGGAACCCAGACTTTGCATAGGAAATGTAGGCATGCTGAAATATGAATAAATATTGAGAACGACACATTCCCATGACTTTGATTTGTATTTAAATGTGCTAATAATATTCTGCTGTGGACCAAGGTTCATACAAATTGCTCTGGAATTTTTCCCACACTGGAAAATGTTGGCCACAGTATTCTCCTAGTATATTAAGCTTTTTGGAATTCACTTCTGTTTCCTATCCCCAAACATTACTCAAGTTTTTAAAAGAAATAGTGGAAATAGTGTGCATCATTGTGCAAAGATTCAATTTTAGCAACCACGTAAAAATAATTGGTTGGAAGATAGATATGATGTGATATTACTTGTTCGTGTATTTTGAAATATACATATAACAATGATATGGGTTGAAGTACTAAAGTCTCATGCACATGATGCCTTACTTCCATAGTGGCACAGAAGTTCCAAAGAACTCTTACTTGGAATGGCAAAATATATTAAAAATAATTGGTTTAGGAAGTAATTATTACAATTCTTTTATACTATGAATTAGTCCCAGATGTACGGAAGGCCATCCTTATAAATACAAGTATACAGCAAATGGGCAGAGCAGTTCTCAACCCTGATTCACCTCACTGGAGGGGGTTAGGATGTGGCAAAGGCTTCCCTCTGCTGGTGGGGTACCTCCACCAAAAGAATCCTTCCAAAAGGATAGAAATATCCCTGCAGGCACTAACTGGCAAAAACTCCTGAAACTGAGCATAACTGGGCTGGCTAAAGGCTTGCTGGCTCCTCAGCCTGTTCAGCTTCTGGAAATGAGCCTGATCAGGCCTGTCTCCTATACCAGCCTAGAACAGGCATGTTGATAATAGCAGTTCTACTACGCCCCTTCCATCCTGACTGATGTGAGTGGCAAGGGTTCTGATGGGACACTCCACTGCTTCATTCAGCTACCTGGTCCTGACTGGGATTTAGGATTGTAGCCTAACAGTGCAGCATCTTTATTTGCAAGGAAATCCCTTTGTTTTCAATGGGGCTTACTTCCAGGTAAGTGTGCACAGGATTGCAGCCTATTGGTGGGATTAAAGAGATGGTATTTTGCCAGATATAATATGCAGCTTTCCCTTTTCCAAGTAAACTACATGTATGAATAAATAGTCTGATGTTTAAGGACTTACATATTTCCCTCCATCTTCAGATAATGTTTATGGCATTCTTTAAAAGACAAATTGCAAATATTCCACCTAATAATTGTGTATGTGGTCAAAATCTGTGTAGCATCAGGTTTATTATGTGTTAAATTTCCCATTATATATCTCTCCTAGGAAAATATTTATTCCAGGAGCTTTTCTTAGAAAAGCAAAAGCAGAAAAGTTTAGAAAATGTGTTACTTGACAATATTTTGTTGTATACAAAATTGTGATGTATACATGTGTTTCCCAGCATATCAGACAAAACTTTGTGCAATTATAACTGGTATTATTCTTCAGAGACTAATGTAGATCTTTTTCTGAGTACCTATCGTCAGTTATCTCTCCTTTTTTTACATCTGTTGGAGAAACTATGACACTCTATTTAAAACAATTGCTCCCAAGGAGACCACAGTTATGATAATCTGTTACAATGAAATACAAATGCTGTTTTATTTATTGTTTGGTTTATAACCCGCTCTTCCTCCCGGCAGGAGCCCAGGGTGGCAAACAAAAGCACTAAAAAATTTAAAACATCATAAAAACAAACTTTAAAACACATTAAAACAAAACATCTTTAAAAATGTTTCTTAAAAAAAGCTTTCAAAACAATGTCTAAGATTAAAAACATTTTTTAAAAAAAAGGTTTAAGAACATATTAAAAAGCAATTCCAACACAGACGCAGACTGGGATCGGTCTCAACTTAAAAAGCTTGTTGAAATAGGAAGATCTTCAATAGGTGCCAAAAAGATAACAAAAATGGCATCTGTCTAATATTTAAGGAGAGAATTCCAAAGGGTAGATGCCACTACACTAAATGTCCGCTTCCTATGTTGTGTGAAACGGACCTCCTGATAACAGGGTATCTGCAGGAGACCCTCACCAGCTGAAGCTGGTAAAAGGTACTCCTAACCACTGTGGACACCTGGGCCTCTAGTGACAAAGATGGATCCAGGAGAATCCCCAGACTAGTACCTGCTCTTTCAGAAGAAGTACAACCCCATCCAAAGCAGGCAACTGTCTAATTATCCGAACTTGGAAACCACCAATCTACAGCATCTCCATCTTGCTAAGATTCAGACTCAGTTTATTGGCCCTCATCCAGCCAATCACAGAGTCCAGGCAGTGGTCCAGGGCTTGCATGGCCTCTCCAGATTCAGATGTTACAGAGAAATAGAGCTGGGTATCATCAGCATACTGCTGACATCTCACCCCAAATCTCCTGATAACTGCCCCCAAAGGCTTCATATAGATGTTAAACAGCATGGGGGACAAGATGATACCCTGCGGCACCCCACAGCACAACTGCTAGGGGGCTGAAAGACAGTCACCTAATGCTCTTTTCTGAAAACAACCCTGGAGATAGGATTGGAACCGCTGTAAAATAGTGCCTCCAATACCCATCTCACCAAGTCGGCCCAGAAGGATACCGTAGTCAATGGTATCAAAAACCACTGAGAGATCAAGTAAGAATAACAGGGTTGCACTCCCCCTGTCCTTCTCCCGATGAAGGTCATCCATCAGGGCAACCAAGGCTTATTCAGTCCCATAACCAGGCCTGAACCCAGACTGGGATGGGTCAAGATAATCTGTTTCATCCAAGAGTACTTGCAATTGCTGCACCACAACCCTCTCAATCACCTTCCCTAAAAAGGGAGTCTTTGCAACCGGTCGGTAGTTGTCACAAACCAATGGGTCCAGGGTGGGCTTTTTCAGGAATGTTCGGATCACCGTCTCTTTCAAGGCAGCTGGAATCACTCCCTCCTGCAATGATGTGTTGACCACACCCTGGATCCACTTGGTCAAACCCCTCAGCAAACTTTAATAAGCCAAGAAGGGCAAGGGTTAAGAGGACACATTGCTGGCTGCATCAACACAAGCACCTTGTCTATGTTTTGACCTAATAATAGGCTGTAGAACTTAAATTAAAATACCAAGGTTAGAAGGGACACAAAACTCTTGTTCTGTTCCCCAACATCAATCTCCACAAACTAACTAACCCCCATCATCTTGACTATAATATGTCACAGGTTGTAGATGTTAGGGTAGCAGCTGGTGAAATTCCCTTGCTTCTTCCATAATATCAGGATCGCTGCCCATGGTAGCAGCCTAGTTTTGACTCAGATAGTGAGGGGTTGGCCAGATCTATCAACCTAGTGGCACTAGAAGCAGATATCAGGATCCTCATTTGAAGCAGCAGACTGGACCTTGATTTCATCTTGGAAGGACCAGGTTGATCCATCAGTCCAGCAGTACCAGAAGATAACACAGGTCTCATTATCATGCTGAGACCCGATCTGTAGCCCAGGCTCAGTAGATAATGGGCTCTGGAGCCCTAGAGTCAGAACCTCCTGAGTCTCAGCCTTCTGAGTCTGCACCTTCTCCAAGCAAAGGATCTCTAGGCTTCCATTATTATTATTATTATTATTATTATTATTATTATTATTATTATTATTATTATTATTATTATTATTATTATTATTATTATTATTATTATTATTATTATCTTTATTTATACCCCGCCCTTTTTCCAAACTGGAACTCAAGGTGGCTTCCAGATAAAAACAAGTACACATAATTAAGAACCTATAAAAATATAAAACATATAAACATATAAAATCAGCATTAAAACAGGATTAAACTATTAAGATGTTAAAACCAATTACTCTTAAAATACTGCAGCCCAGTTTAGGAGCATACAGGCAAAACAATAACATACAGCATCCTCTTCAGTCACTACCCTTAAAACCTTCAGTTCCAAAGGCCTGCCGGAAGAAAAAAGTATTTAGCTGTCGGTGGGAAGACTGCACAGAGGAGGCCATTCTTGCCTCCCTAGGGAGGGAGTTCCAGAGCCTAGGGGCAGCCACCGAAAAGGCCCTATCTCGTGTCCCCACCAGTCGCACTTGTGAAGGTGTTGGGATCGTGAGAAGGGTCTCTCCTGAAGATCTCAGGGCCCGGGCAGGTTCATATACGGAGATATGGTCTGACAGATAGCCTGGACCTAAGCCGTATAGGGCTTTATAGGTCATAACCAGCACTTTGAATTGTGTCCAGAAACAGACTGGCAGCCAGTGGAGCTGTTGCAGCAGGGGAGTTGTATGGTCCCTGTAACCAGCCCCAGTTAACATTCCATATCAATACAGGCAACACGTGTGGAAGGATTTGTTGAAAAAGAGAAGTGTTATTAGGCTGAAAGCCAGAAACCTGCTTTTTATGGCCTTCCATCCCTCAAGGAAGGGGTAGAGCCAGGGAGGGGTGATCTTACCCTGGAGTATAAAAGCCTTCAGTCTTTGCTTCACTATGTTCTGTAGACTCCATGTCAAAACCCGGACAGGATTAGTAATGTGCTAGAATTCTGCCCAATTAGGATTTGATACTGAATTTTCCATTAATTCATGTATTCTTTATTGTTGTGGATAGGATTTATATGTAGCAATTTTCAGTGGCTATTTTTGAAAATAGTTTTTTTAAAAACATCCACCTCAAAGATATTGATAATAAGAACATTATTTTTTATCAGTATTTCATTTGATTTATCAATTTCCCTTCAAAATATAAATATTGTCTATAAACATATTGATATTCCTATATTAATATCAATATTTTCTGAGAGGGAAAAAATCCCAGATTGGTAAAAGCAGCAGCTAGCAGTCAAAGAATGAACTCGAATTGATACCAGCCTGTTAAGTTGACGGAATACTTTTGAACTGGCACTTTTGAAAGGCATCATAGAAATTAATCTAGGAATCTAGTAGCATTCAGTTAGGGTTACAGATCTCTGTTTTTCAGCCTGAGACTCTGCTTTTTGGGTGTCCCCTCCAGGTCTCCGGGTGACTCACCTTAATCTCTGGACTTTCAGCTTTCATTTTTTTAAAAAAGTTAAGTTTTTAGGTGGTCTGGTTTCAGAGATATACACCAAAACATCAGCCGCCCTCCCTACAACTTCTTAGTTGCTCTAAATTCTGCTCTGTTGCCTGCCCTTTCAGGTTTTTAGCCAATAAGAAGTCAGGGTTGTGATTGACAAGGAATTATATAGCCAAAAAACTATAGAGTCAAATTGAGTCGTCTGCCTTCAAGTCAATTCCGACTTGTAGCGACCCTATGAACAGCTTTTTTGAAAAGTATCATAAAGGAAGAGGCCACACAGAGGATCTAACAATAACAAGAACTTTACTATAACTAATTATATACATAGAACAAGGCCCACAGCAGGGTGCTGCTTGTAAGGCAGGTCTGGAACTAAAACTGCCACAGCCTGGGGCTGACTCAGCAATTCCTGGTATGGCAAGCCTGGAGGGCCAATACACTACAGTTTTCATGGTAAACGGTATTCAGAGGGGGTTTACCATTGCACAGGACATCCTGATCAATATTGAGAAGAAGTGGCATTAATGACACTCGTAAACAACACTCTTGTGATCTGCCTGACTCAGGGTGTACATGCAACACTTTGACTGTCAACATATTAGAATGTGCCTTTCTAAGCATTTCCTTACTACAGTAAAGGTAGAGAAATGTATTGTTATGAGCACGGGGGGGGGCTGGAATGGATGATTTCTGTGGGTCACCTTTCCAGCCTCTGATTTGGAATCCTATGCCTGGGAGGCTGGCTCTGCTAGCCAGATGAATCTCCTTTGTTAATCAAATAGAGTGGCTAGGTAGTTAATGGTCCTATTTAGTTGCCCCGGCAACTGGTGAAAGGGCTTAGGAAGATCCTTTTTGTCATTTTCAACTCTACTGGAGGAGAGTCTCCCCCCCACTCCTGGGCGGGGAGAAGTGTGTTTGGAACTGGAAGTGGGTGTACTGGAGAACTAGGGCGGCAGGCCTGGGCAGAGGCTGGCTCCCTGCATCGTGGCGATAGGATGCCCCTGCACCTAGATGGAAAAGCTGGATATTAGACTGCTGATGCCTTGAACCCCTCCATCCTAAGCTCAGGTTGGAATGTGTGTACATAAATAAACCATATTTCATAAAGACACCGCAGTCTCCGCTGACCTTCTTCCCAAAGGAAACCAAACCCTGGATGGGCGCAGGGAACCCCTGAAATCTCACCGCTCGGAGATTGGGGGAGGCGCGCAACAGTATTCATCTGAGATGTAGCCAAGCGATCTCTGATCTCAAGATCTTGAACCACAAACACTTGACGAGAAACTGGTTGCTCTAACAAGTTGACCTCACACTCTGATTCGCCAGATGGATATACCTCAGGCTGGAATTTCACCCTGCTTAATTGTATTTCCATCAAGAAATCTTGGTTCCTTCCTCTTCCCCCACAGGCTGTATTACGCCCATGCCTCATGGGTTTGTGAGAAGGAGAACTCTGAGGACTAATGTAGTTTTTAGCTGAAGATGTAGGTGGTGCATTTCCAAAGTCCTTCCCCCCATAAAGGTGCCAAATGAGTGAGGTTTCTTTCACAACATAGCGCACCAATGGAATAGGAAATCTCAGTGGAGCTTTTGTTTTTACCCCACTTTTTGACATATCGTACAAGAGGAACAGTACTGTTTGACATCCTTGGAAATATTTGGCCAATAATAATGAGCAGTCAGCCTTTTCTTTGTCTTTTTTATTCCAAGATGCCCTGAACAAGGAATATCATGTGCCATGTCTAGCAATCTGGATCTAAATTTGCTAGGTACAACCAATTGTTTAACTGGTTCACAGTAGTTCTGTCTCTCATTAGGTAACCACAGCCTATACAGTACACCATTCTCCCACACAGTTTGATCCCTCAGAGTTTCTGTAAAGGGGATTCTTTGTGGAAGGGCTTTTTCCTTTATTATTTTCAAACTGCTATCATTTCCCAGCTCATCCCTGAACTGTTGTGTTTCTGCAGTAGAAAACATTCGTAACAAAGTTTCATTCACTCCAGGCACACTAGGGGTTGCTATGGCGACCTCAGGCTCGATTACAGGTTCCACCATGTTTTGTTCAGTGTCAGATGAAATGGCTTCTGCTGCTTTGCCAAGTTGTCTGGTCACCACATAAATTTTTCCTTGTGCCCCCATAACATCTATGCCCAAAATTACAGGTTCTTCTTGCTGGGCATTGATACCCACTTTATAAGTCTCCCCTTTTCCTATCCATTTCAGGTTTATTAGGGCCATGGGAATGCTTTCTGGTTCACCTCTCACACCTTGGATTACCAACTTTTCTTGAGGTAAAATTTCTTCAGATCTTATCAAATCTGGCCTCAGCAAGGTCTGAGCAGCACAAGTGTTTAGCAAAGCCCAATATTTTGCCCCTTGCACACATACTTCTTCTCTCAAGCTTGAGTCAAAATCTTGAACATTTGACCAGCTTATTTGACAGAACTGTATTTTCTTCGTTTCTCCCTCTCTCCATTCACTTTTCACTGTTCTTCCTTCAACAGGATTACTGATGGGGTTTATATTCTCACATTGAAAATGGAGATGGCCTGCCTTACCACATTTGTAGCAGAGTTTGTCCTCCATTTTAGGAAACACAGACCCAAACTGAGGTGTCCTGTACCCTTCTGATTTTATTGGAGGGTTTACTCTCTGTGGTGCCACATCTTTTCTGCCATTGTTATTTGGTCTTGGTTTAAAATCTCTTTGTGGTTTTCCCATCCAACCAGTTCGGTTTGAGGTAAAATGATCTGCCAGCTTTGCTGCTTCCTGCACAGATCTTTCACCAGCAACCTAATTTCAGGCAGCAATTGATGGTACAACTGATCTAATATCATGAGGTTTTTCACCTCTTCCACAGACTGAGCTTTAGCACTTGTCAGCCATTTTCCAAATATGTCCATCAGTTTTGCCCCCAGCTCCACAAAAGACCTCCCTGTCTGTATCTGGCAGTTTCTGAACAGGTTTCTAAAATAATCAGGCCCCAGTCTAAATCTTTTAAACACTCCTTCTTTGAATTCAGCATATGTCACTGGCCTGTCTGAGGGGAAATACTGATACACCTCAGCCAATTCCCTTTTAATTAAATTTGATAAATACTGCATGTATTTATCGTCAGGTAGCCCCACATCTGAGCTGCCTTTTCAAATGTTGTGAGGTAAATTTGTGGATCTTGACCAGGCTCATACACAGCAAAGTCTTTTGGAGTGACTTTTATTTTTGTTTTATCTCTCTCTTTCCTTGTTTTATCAGAATGAAACTTCTCTCTTTCTAATTTTAACCATTCCACTTGTATCTCAGCCTCCATTCTCACTCTTTCAGTATCCATTCTCATCCTTTCAATCTCCAACATTAGCTGCTTTTCCTTCTCCTCAGCCTCCATTCTCAATCTCTCAGTTTCCAACACATGTTGCTTTTCTTTCTCTGCAGCTTCAAAGACCCGCTGCTTGTCTTTTTCAGCCTCCAATTTTAACTTCTCTCTTAAATACTCCACATAGGCAGGGTTACTTAAGCACCCTTCTTACAAGTTCTTTGGTTTGGATTGACGTATATGTTATTAATGCCACCCGCAATTTATCCACCCATTTACCCTCATGAGGTAAATGGAACGCTATACATTTTTCCACCAGCTCCTCTCTCTTCATCTTCATGAACTCAGCCATGTTTCTCAGAGCTCACACACTCTTTGCCACACACTCACAAGTAATCTTTATTTGTTATTCCTTTACAGTCACACCACTTTTTAGGGACTCTCTTTTGTTCGTATCCCACGGCTACAGCCACCACATGTGATGATCCCACCTTTTGGCTCCCCCTGTCAGGTTCCCACCTGCTTGTGGCTACCGCCTTCCACTAGGCACCATCTCAGGACACCACCAGTCAGGATCGTTGTTTTTATTTTTTCTCACTCCACTCTAGCACAGATCTCACAAGATCCCACTGCTAGGCAGCACCACCAATCACTCCCTGTAAACAATACTGCTAGAGACTTTGCCTCAGTCTCTCTATAGCTTGTTACTTTGTGTCTGGGTGCCCTTGCTGTCCACAACCCCCTTGTATCTTTGTCTATAAAGCATACAATCCTGGGTTGCTCTGGATACTTGACATTGTTACAATATCTCCCTTCACTGCTGCCACCATATGATACAGTTTCCCTTCAGCCTTGGTAATTACCCTGCCCTCCCTTCTGGTCTGTGTATTCCCAGCCAAGGATCAGGCTTTTGGTAAACCGATAAAAGTATTTATTTGACAACACCAGGAAATAACAAGATTACTTTAGGAATGTTTAACAAGCGTATGGTTTCATATAGTCTCACTCTTTATGTTTCTGGTCATATATATACTGTCTAAATATCAGCCAAATATAATCCAACCCTCCCTCAGAACTCTGCCAACCAACCCATCCAAATAACTCTCCACTAACGACTCTCCAACAACTCTCACCAACCAACCCCCTCTCAACTGTCATCCTCTCATTTATACCTTCAGCCATTCAAACACTCAGCCAATCATCCTCCAGCATTCTCCAGCCTTCCAACCCATGCTCTCCCTCATCTCATTCAATTCACTTACCATATATCCCTTAATAAAACCGCACTTACCATATTTACAGGTTTTAACATGTAAGGACATCACACCTCCCTCTGAGGCTGAGAGCAGTTTCGGCCCAACGCTCAGAGACATGCTTTTTCCTGCTTTTCTGAACATCTCACAGATTGAATAAGTAAGCTTTCAGTCTTTTTCTCTCTTGTGTGTAGGAGTCAGACAGGTTTAAATTTTGAAGAGGGCAGTGTTTTGCAAACTTCCCAAATTGAAGCTTTAATTTAGTACTTGCTTTCCAGAGAAAACATACCCAGAGTAAACCCCATTGAATTTAATAGGACTTCCTTTTGAGCAGACATGGTTAGGATTGTGCTGTAAATTGATGGGACTTTTGAGTGAACATAGGAAAGAATTGTGTTTGTGTTGTATATCTTTCCCCCTCCAATCCTATTTTTAAAGCAATTAGGCAGGGTTTACTTAGGTATCACTGTTTTTATTATGTAGGAAACTAATACTGATTTTATTTTTTAATGTTCTGCAAGGATCAACTGGTTTTGACAATAAATTATTATATGGGGCGTATGCATTTTTACATCTCCAGTGTATGTGTATATGGGAATCTTTCCAACAACCCTGTGAGGTAGGGTTGCAGTCTGGAAAAACCAAGGCAGCTCACAATAAGAAATAAATCAATTTAAAAACTAATAACCATAAAAACAAGTATAAACAGTTGCAAAACAGCTTAAAGTGGCATGATTCTGAATTTTGGGTTGTGTGAATGAAGTTGCTTATCACTTGAGGTTGCAGTTCTGTCCCTGTTTGAGCAAGCTCCTTCTGAATAAATAAACGTAGGATTGCACTATAAATATCTTTACAGGTTGTGTAAATAAAGTCATGCTTATACAAATATTTCTTCATTTTTTATATTTTCCATTTTTGATTAGGAATCCTGACTGGTTGTGAGATGCTTAGTTTTCTGCGTTACTCATAGGAATCTTGTTGTGGTTGGTATTGTTGTTGTTGTTGTTGTTAATTAGTTGCTTTTTTCCAAAATGGAACTCAAAGCGACTTACAAAAACAAATTGTGCTCAAAGTGGCTTACAACAAAAGCAAATAACAGTTACAAAAACAATTTCATAATAAAATAATACAACAGTAATAAAACAATAACAAATGTCACAGCAAACACAAAACCCTTTTCAATACTATAAGTATAACATTACATTCTTTAGCAGGCCACATTACACCTCTTGGCAATATGGCAAAAATAAAAGGAAATTAAGACAGTTTCAGCTTTGCTCCTAGAAACACCCCACCCATGATGTTACTCGCAGTCTCACTCCTGCAGCCACTTCTTGCAAGCCCTCCAAAGGCCGGAGGTAGTGGGGTAGTTGGAAACACCATGTTCATGATTTATGCACGGTAGCTCAGACAAGTCCCATCATCTTCCAGAGAACTTGCCATGTTGATAAAATTGCAACCTCACCCCCCTTTTTAATACCACTGTTAAAGGCATGGGGGTGGAGAAGAGACGCTTGCTTCAATGCGGCTTTTGCAGGTGATAGTTTCCGTTGGCTCCATACTTCTCCCTGAGCCGCCGCACCTGCTCCATGCTGAGGCTGCAGCTCTCCCACACCGCTGGCCGTTGATCAAACTGCACCGAGGCGGCTCCGGCTGCGTTCTTGGGAGCAGTATCTGAGGTGCCTTCCCCCACCGCTGGTGCTGTGGTGCAGCCGCAGATGCCGCCTCATCTGCCACCCCATCCCAGCCACCGCTGCCGCCCCCATCTGCCATGGCCATCATGGTTCTCTGGGGGAACCAATCTCATATGGGAGTATTCTCTGGTGTTTTTCATCCTGGGTCCAATCCAAATGTCTTCCACTGACATATTAGTGATGAAATCTCATTTTGTATACCCTTTTTTGAAGGCTCTCTGTTGAGTCAGATCTTGATTGCAGAAGTCAGTCTGTAAACACATTCATTGTTGGTAGTAGTAGCCCCTGTTAAATTTCATGCTTCCCCAATCCTTATTTAACAATATCAACATTGGACCTTGGGTGCAATAAACTTGGTTTTATAAAACTTTCCTTCTGATCGCCATCCCAACAAGCGAAGAACTGGCAACTGAAGATGCATTCTTTCTGGAAGAATGGGCAAAGAAGTACAGAAACAGTCTTGAGCTGGCATAAGACAGCTTCCGATGAATACCTTTCCAGACTCCAAATGCATGGAAAGCACCTCTGCATACTAAGCAGTGGTGCTTTTCCTTGTAATCACAGCCACAATGATGGTATGGTATTGCATTTAAGAAATCATCACTGTCTTTTGTTCTTTTTCTATTTGCATTTTATTTACCTTTATCCTCACTCCCTTTGATCCATAGAAGCAACAACAGTGGTTCCATGCACTCTGCTCAACATTTTTAAACCCACTGATGATGCACCTTGTTTGTTCCTTGTCCAACAGTGGTAAAAGAGAATTCACGTACTGGGCAGCATGGCTGCAATTGTTGTTCCCAAGCTGCTTCCTATGAAGGTAGACCAAATCATGTGTGCTCTCTCTCTGTCAATTATATTCACTAGAATTGGGTTGGCTGATAAAGTGAGTTTATAGCAGCCCACAGGTGAGACAGAAAAGGGTAGGGAATCTTCTTATTCATTACTCAGACCTCTTTCTGAAGTGAAGGGTCAAATCTGTAAAGAAATTTGGATGTTAAAAGGTAGGGGCAGGGCATTCCAGGCAGGGGGTTGCCAACCCTACTTGGATATGGATATCTTTGCAGAGGATCCCTAATCAAGCTTTACCAACAACACAATCCAAACCATATCTACTGAGAAGTAAGTCCTATTGAGTTTTATGGGGCTTAGTCCCTTAGTAAGTGTGTTTAGAATTGCAGCTCTTCGGGGGCATCCATCTTTACTCCTGAGTTTTCCTATCTAACATCTCCACAACACTAGGTTCCTTTCTTCCTACAATGGCCTTCTGGTGACTGGCCTGGCCTGGCCTGAGGGCACTTGAACCCTTTTTGCCAGACAGAAATTGGCTAGATTAAATATTTCCTACCCAGGCTCCATCTTTTAGCTAAGATTTCTATCTTAATTTCCAATCAGAGAAATGTTTTTGTATTAATTGTATGCGCCAAGCAACTGTGGTTGATGCTTAATGTATCATGCTTAATGACATCACTTGGACCCACCGTGTGACATCACTTGGCCCTGCCTCATTATATCACTTGGACCTGCCCCATGACATCACTTGGCCCCGTGCCATGACATCACTTGGGCCCGCCCCCAAAATCTCAGGGTTTGGGATGCTTCTGACCTGGCAACCCTATTTCAGTCCTCTAAAAAACAATGGCCTGGATCCAAAGAGCTTTGAGCAGAAAGAAAATAACCAAAACCTTTGTCTTGCAAACATTTGTACAGAAGTTCAGGCAGTGCTATAATAATTAATAGATTCTGTGGCAGTTCTCATGCTTTTGGAACTAATTCAGGGTTTTTTTGCTTGTGCATGAGATTGCACAAGGTCATGCACAAGCAGAAAAATATATTTGCATAAGAAAAGTTGAACTAAATTCAGTGTTCTAGTGTGAAGTGTTCAGTAGCCCTTTGTATCCAGACAAGCAGATACAATAATAATTTAGAATAGGAATGAATTGAGCATTTCTTGCCCTAATTGTCCCCCATGTTACAGAGGCCCAATTGGCCTCAACTAGAAGTTGGGCATTTAGTGTTGCCTATTCCATTCTGTGGAACACTCTTGCAGGAGACATTCAATGGGCATCCTTGCGTTTGACTTTCAAGTGTCTCTTGAAGATTTTTTTATGCCAACAGGCCTATGCAGCTGTTTAAAGTTTTTTTGAGTAGCTAGTCAATTTAATTATCTGTATTGTTTCTAATAGTTTTAAAAAAGGTTTTTTATTTTACTGTGCACCACGCTGATATATTGTGAGAGGGCGGTATATAAATACTTTTACGAATATATAATTGTCCACCATCTCAGTTGATTTATGTCACAGCCATGGGAATGTAATTGATGAAATGGCAAGATTAATGATAGTTTGCAGTGACTAGGAATGATGATAGCTTCTTTGTTTTGAATTGCTTCCTTTGGAATGTTTGCTATTAAATAAGACAATACCAATATCTTCCTTTATGAGAAATTATTATTTATTAGATATGTTAGTTGCTTTTCTACACACATATGGGCACTCAAAGCGACTCGCAGTTAATTTTTTTTTAAAAAGTAAAAGATTAAAAATAAATAAAAACTTAAAAAAAACAGTGCATAAGGGGGTAGAGCAACTCTTCTTAGGAAGGCTGCACAACAGAAGCCTTCCACAGTTGAGAACTGAATGCCTGGGAGAAGATAAATGCTTTTGCCTGGATAATTATGTTGCCAGGTGTACCTCCCTGGGGAGAGCATTCCACGAATGGAAGACCACCACTGAGAAGGCTGGTTCTTGTGTTGCCACTCTTGGCACCTCCTTTGGAGGGGGCACACAAAGAAGGGCCTCTGAGGGGGGTCCTTGCGGTATTGGGGTCCTGAGCCATATAAGAGCTTTATAGGTCAAAACAATCACTTTGTATTGAGCCTGGAAACTAATTGGAAACCAGTGCGGTTGTGCCAGAATTGGTGTTATATGCTCAAACCATCTTATCCTGGTGAGCTGTCTGGCTGCTGAATTCTGCACCAGCTGCAGTTTTCGAACTGTCTTCAGAGACAGTCCTAAGTATAACACATTGCAATAATCTAACTTAGAGGTTACCAGAGCATAGACAATAGAAAGGCTATTCCTGTCAATTTGGGCAGAACTACACACTATGAAAAACACAATGCTGTTGCCGAAAATGAAAGCCTGTTTCTCACTCACCTGATGGCATGTAACAAAACTGAACCCATATCCTCATAGCATCACACTGTATTTCCCCACCCCCTTACCCACAACTGTATGTATGTCAGGATTTTTAAAATTATTTTAGGCATACTCAAGAGCGTTTGTTCACCCAGAGTTTTTTTAAAAAAAAACAAAATAAATAAATAAATAAATAAAATTAAACTGCAGTCCTACATTCAGTATCACATATTGGCCTTGAATATCTCCCCTCAGTTTCAAATGATTCAAAGGGATCTTCTACATAGCATGGGGCTACAGCAGGAGGAACCTGTTTGACAGTGCAACTGTATGCATGCTTACTCAAATGGTGCTCTATGGGGATTACTGTCTAGGATTCTAGCCATGATTCCACTTGGAACTAATTATTTTATTCTCTGAATCTATATCCTGTCCATAGTCATTTGAAAGATGTCTGTTAACATATATCTTTGTTCAGATTTGAAATAGTTTATCTGAAGTTAATTTTGCAACCTTTGTGATCATTGACCCATGACAGATGAAGGACAAATTTCAACCTGTTTGGTAAAAATGGAGAGTTATGTGTCATGAAATTTGTGTGCCTCAAGGTCAGTCATGGCTTCATGGCTTGGACCCAAGAAGCAAAAACCTTTTTAGTTTTAATTGAATAGGTATGGTTTATCTTTATGCAATGTGCCACCTAACCCTTTTTAATGATTTGTGTTATTGTTGTTAGTAGTAGTAGTAGTAGTAGTAGAATTTATCACCCAGAGGTCCCAGGGTGGGTTACAACCATTTTAAAACAATTAAAACACTTAAAAGCAACCTAAGCAACATCACAAAAAATAGGGTGGGTACATACATACAGGTGTTTTTTTAATCCCTTTTGGGTTGTGCATTATTTATGTTTTAACTAGCATACACTTGATAGGAAGTGGAAGTAAGAGCACTGATCTTTTGTAATATGAGTAAAACAAAGTCAACAGATAAATTAGTTATAACTTTTCACAGCTGAATAAGAACATTAAAAATACTAGTTACAGAGAAAAGCCATTTACTACACTTGCCAGTATTTCATTTTATTGTAATCTCAAACACATGCATAGTTTACCTCTTCCCACCTCCACTCCTAGACCTGAGACACTCAGGTCATCTTTCCTGAATGCATTTGTAACCATTGGTTTATTGTTGCTGTCTAGGTTGATACTTTAGATGTTGTGAAATTTGTTGTCATCTGTTAATGGCAATAAAGTATTCTCAGGGCTTCAGGCCTAGCATTTTGTAGGTCAGGACCTGACACTAAATTAGAGTCTGTATTCAAAGGATTTATAGGATGGGTTAACAAGAAGCAAAAAGGAAGCTAGAGAATTCCAGTGTGGGTCTAGAGAAGAGAACAAGTTGGAAAACAATAGGGCATTATGTGCTAGGGTTTCTGACACCCCCCTCCAGTTATACATATGCAAGCACTGACTAGAGACAGTGTAAGGGTTAAACCGATTATGCACTCAGGAATACAAATTCAGGCCACAAAAGGGAAAAGGTACAACTCAGTTTTATTGAACAATGCAAATCTTACAGGGTTATCCTAGCAGAATACAACTGAATAGTACAAGGCTTCACCTACAATCAGTTGTACCAAGGCTCCTACTACAGTAAATCTGCCTGCAAGGCTGTTCACTCAACAGGAGATAATTGGCAAATGATGATGTCACTGCACACTCTTGAAAGCTTCAGTAAAGGGGATGACCAGTGGCTTAATTCTTCAGGTGGAAGTGAGATTTAGGCCTAATCTGGGTAGTCCATAGTAAGGCTTCACCAATGGAATATAGGCAGACCATCCTAGAATCACCCAATATTTTGTTCTTTTTAAAAATCTGTCACACAATTAGACCTAATTCTGTTCAGTCAGGGATGGGGAACCTGTGGCTCTGCATATGTTGTTAGACTCTCAACTCCTATCCACCCCAGCCATCATGGCCAGTGGTCAGGGATAATGGGAGTTGTAGTCAACATCTGGAGGGCCACCTTTCCCTTAGAGGTGTTTGTCTGCTAGCTAGTCTTGTAATATTATTTTCAGCAAAAGCAATGTTCAAAAAAGGATATCGCCCTCTGTGCTATCCTGCAATTCAGACAATGTAGTGATGTCAACAAACCAATCCAGTAGTGACAGCAAAGCAATACAGTAGATTCTGCAAAACAATGTATGAATCCTGGTTGATAAGTTCACAAAGCTTCAACAACATGACCTGTGAATACCATTATACTTAGATCTCAAGCAACATATAATAAGGTACTTCTACTCCCTTAATTATGTCTTATTTCACTTCCTTCTGGACTATATTCTTCAGACCCTCTCTTTCAGCCCATATGTTTTCTTACATATTTTTATTAGAAGATCAGCAATTTCACATCTGAGTTCTTTATGAACTCTTGGGTGGATGCCATCTGGATTGGGTGATCTGTTCATTTTTAATTCTTCAATAAGGCCTAGAGCTTTGTCTCTTGTCACCACTATTTGCCTCATTTCCTCAGGCTCCTTTGTTGAGAAAGTTCAGGCACAGAGTTCTGTCCTACATCTTCCACAGTGAAGACAGATGCAGTGAATTCATTCAGCTTTTCCCAATTTCCCCCCCTCCTTTAACTTTCTTTTTGCATAAGGTTCAACCTGTTGTTGATGGTCTTAATGTTTTTAGTGATTTGCTCCTAGAATTCTTCCCCCCCCTCCTCCTTTGTGCATCTCTTATTGTCTACAGTAGGGCCCCACTTTATGGCACTTCACTTTACAATGATTCGCTAATACAGCGGTCTCAATTAGATGCAATTAGACTAAAGCCCCACTCATACGGTGCTTGTTCCGCTTTTATGGCGGTTTTCGGGCATTGCGTGCCATTCTGTTCAATGAGTTCCGCTTTACCGCAGTTTTCACTTTATAGTGGGGGTCCGAAACGTAACCTGCCATATGAGTGGGGCCCTACTGTACTTATATTTTTATTACCAAAGTTTGCGCTCCTTTTCATTCTCCATTTTCCTTAGGAAGCCTTCTTGTCTCTAATAGCTACCTTGACTTTGCTTGTTAATTACGCTGGCACCCTATTTGCTTTGGTAGTATCTTCCTGATCTTCATTCTAGCTGGGCTTCTATTATTTTGGTTTTGAGCAACCTCCAAGCATTCTGGAGATATTTTTTCCCTCTTGACTTTCCATTTCAATTTCCTTTTACAAGTTCCTTCATTTCTGGGAAGTTACTTCTTTTGAAGTAAAATGTGACCGTTGAACTTCCAAGGTAATTCTACCTATATGTTGATTCTGATAGCACCAATCAATTCAACAACATTTACTTTTCACACCAAGGCCTGGGTACCACTCAAGATTAAGTTCAGGTCACCTACTGTCTGGTAAGTACAACTGCTCTGGGACACATCTAGAAATTTTACCTCTTTGTCATGACTGGAACACACCCTTTCCCAGTCTGTTTTTGGTAATTGAAGTCACCCATTACTGAAACATTTTCTCCCATCTCCTTGATTTAATTCTTCATTTCATAGTGGTTTATCAGATCATACCAACCAATATTCAGAGTATATTCAGATTGTATTGTTTGCAGTTTGCCAGTTTTTCTTCATGTCATATTTCCTTCAACACAAGTTCCCTTGTCTTAAATTATGAAAAAAATATAAGTGTTTTTCTGCTGCTTCTTTTCAGGATTGAAACCCAGGGGTGGGGGTAACTCTCCTACAAAATAAAGCTTGTCTGGTTTTTTTCTGTCTATACATACTTCTAGCGTGAAATTTCTATGGAGAGAAAGTGACCAAATAAATAACCTTTCTTCCTAAAATGAAGTATACAGAACCACTTTAAATACACAAGCCAGGATGTAAAGAGTTACATTAACTGTGCCCATTAGCTTAGGCATTCCAAATGGGACTTAAGAGTTCTCCCACAAACACATATACACACATTGCCTTTGAACAGTGGGCCCTTGTACCACGCTGCATGTGGCATCGGGATAGTATTCAAAATAGATTTGAGAGCCCAGTTGGGGATGTGGAACTAATTGGGTGGTACTATAGATCTTGAGCATAACTTATTTTTAAATATGTGATTGACTGGACTTTTTTTACTTTGGCTCTCAGAGTTTTTAGAGATAGTATTAATATATCTTTATTAATCTCTGCATTTTTTAAATTTTCAGTATACACTGACTTTAATGTTCCTTTAATGTATGCACATTCAGAATTTTGGACATTGTGGGAAAAGGTTTCACTGGCAACCATCCTTGCCATTAAAAGCATTTCCCATCTGAATATCAGCTGCCAAAGTATGTGGTATCCAGCAGAGCAGGAGGATGAGGACATAGTTTGCAATGAAGCTGAACAGTTTGCACTTCCTAGCAGTGACACCAAACATCAATCTTTATCGAGACAGCCCAGAACACAGGAAAATAACTCTAAAAAAAAAAAGAACAAAAGGAGAATTATCTTCTCTTTCATTCTCATTCCAGTGGTTTTCCCTTCAGAACCTTCCAGAACAAAATATATTCTCTCAGTGACATTTCAGAGTTTTATTAATGCAACTTGAGTTATAAATGTATGCACAATATTAAAAAATGCTTTGGTTTCTCTAAATGTCGGCCCTGCTGTTGATATAAGTCTATGGCAATACATTCTTGGACGAGTGGAAGTGCAGCAGCACAGCTGCAGAAGTGGCATCAGAGTGCTATTGCGTCTATGGGCTTCTGATTTCACAGCATTAGAGGCTGTTACTTTAAACTTTTAGTCAGTGTTTGAAGTATTTCAGGGAAGCTAGTCTCCTGTTTGTTTAGATTGGTTTCTTTCCGTTTTGCCCAGCAAAGGAAAGAGTATTCTCCACAGCATGTGGGTAACGCATTTTGAAGTGGACCCAGAAGGGAGAACCTATATGCTTTGACTACAGTTGTTCATCCATCCACAGGAAATTAAAACAAATTCCTTCATCGGTTATTGTCTGGTTGAGTGGTTTTGAGGGTACCAAATTTTAGCTAATATTTTAAAATGCCTATGATACTTTTTAAATACATGTTCAGGGTAGGGACTTTAGGGGGAAGGGGCCCTGTTACCTTCTATCTTGTTTCTGTTCTCCATTTTAACTTAGGAATATAGGAAGCAGCCTTATACTGAGTCAGATCATTGGTCCATCTAGCTCTGGCAGGGACTTTGGAGTCTCTTTGTCCATACTGCGACTCCTTTTCCTCCAAGCTTGTGTTCCATTCTTTTCCTGTTAGCCTCAAACTAAGGCTAACCTGTTGAGCCTGGGTCTGGAACAGAGAGGTGTTGTCAGGGGCGTAGACTTTCCAATTTCCAAAGGGCGGGGTGGGGAAGCCAAACACAGGAAAAGGTTGGTGCGGGCCAGTGGTGATAGTGGCATCTCTGTGGTCTCCTGCTGTTTCCTGTCTTTGAAATTCACTTTTAGGATGTTCACTTTAAGATCTGCAAATGTACATGCATGTACATAGGACAAAGTGGACAGTCTCTATGCAAGAGACTTAAATGGACACAAATTTGACATTAAGAAAGGTAACACAGAAAAGACTGCAGGGAAACATTTTAATTTTCCTGGCCATTCAGTTGTAAGAGTCTTTGTTTCTTCTTCATTCACAAGGGTGACTTAACAATATAAAATTGACTAAATTACAGCATCATGGATGCCTTTATTTGGTAAGGGCATGGTTGTAGTCTCTGAGCCATTGCAGCATGTAAAACAGTTGCTGTGTACTAACTCCATTTCCGAGCAATGTACAGAGTTCAAAATAATGGCAATTTTCACTTCAGACTCTTAACCAAATATCTTATGAGTGCAAGCACATTTTGGGCAATTCTTAATAATTATGAAGTGCATCATGAACATCCCCATAGCCATGCCCCCAAAGAAATTCCAGAGTCATGCCACTGGGATTTTATATATCTTGCTTTTCTAACACACTACTTAAAAGTTTCATCTTAAAAATACAGACATTCAAAACTACTAATAAAATCTCATAAATATGGGGCATGACTGCAATCCTGTGCATAGTTACCTGGGAGTAAGCACCAAACTCAGTGTAGGTTCAGCTTGTAAAACACATTTGGCTTTAACATATCATTTGCTGCTGAGCAACAGATGTCACAATACGCTTTGTCTGTTACCAAATCATAAGAGAGACACTCATAGGTTCTTTTCCAAATCTTCACATTAGGAGCTCTAATATTTGAAGACTCTCCCTCTCTCTTAGCTAAGTTTACTGCCAAGGAAGAAGTGGAGATTCCTCCTGGTCCTGCATTCAGGTTTCCACTGCAGGATGTTGTGGATGTACTTTCACCAGTGGAATCTTCAACCTCAGTATGGACTTCCTGTTTTCTAATAACAAATCTATCTATGGGGAATTAGTGAGAATTGTGGACTGAACACAATTCAAAGGAAAACATCAGGATTCTGCAGGATTCTGCACTGTTGCAGCCACTCTAGACCCCAGTATATTCACTGATCAAAAAAACCTGCCAGTAAGACCAGGGTTAAGGCTATCTCATATTGGCTGAAATTGGCCAGCTGAATAAGCTCACGTGAGCTGACAAAACCCTCTCTCATACCCACTCTTTTAAGCAGTTTGACATTGTTTCTTTTTGTCTAAATTGCATATAAAAATAGGAGAGGGGTAGCCATGTTAGTCCATAGTATCAGGAAAAACAAAAGCAAACAATCTGTGGCACTTTAAAGACCAACTGTATTTTTTAAAAAGGCATAAGCTTTCTTAGGCCAGTGCCTACTTCATGAGTGAAGAATTAGGCAGGGTGGATATATATATTGTTGCGTACACCCCAATCTCTGAATGGTGCAAGACTTCCAGGAGTTCCTACACTTACCCAGGATTTGGTTTCCTTGAAATGAAGATCATCAAGGTATCTTTACGGTTTATTTACACATATATACAATCTGAGCATAAGATGGAGGGGCTCACAGCATTAACTTTCTAACAGATCTTGCTTCCCTATTAGGTTTCTAGGTTGGGACTCAGCACAGAGAGCAAGCCTCTTTCTGTCTTTGCAACTTTTAGCTCCAAATCAGACTAATACTAACACAGAGAGACCACTTCCTGCCCCAGCCAGGTGAGGAGGGGAGGCTACCCTCATTCTTATGGCAACACATATTTTCTTGGCCAAATCCTTACACGTGTTAATGGAGCACTGGAGAGACCTAGCTGGACCCATTAGGAACAGGTTTCTCTGCTAACTCCATCTATACAGATTCAAAATGAGGCTGGATGGGGACCCAACGACATCATCCAGACAAACCCTGCAGTCCTATAATTATACAGCCACGAGAGTGGCTGTATACTATAGCCAGCGGGGATTTTTCACATTCCGCAATGTTAAATTGAAAATACCCCCATGCCATTCTGATGCTTCCCATAAGCTCATTTCAAAACAAAACCTTACATAACTTATAGTCCTGAACTCAGAAACGCTTGCTTAACAACCCTGTCAATTTTCATGGCGATACACAAAACAGTCAGAGAGAATAGACAGTTTAAAGTGTAAGAAGAGAGAGAAAAACCTCAGAGCCCTTTTGGACTTTTTTCTCTGTTCTCATAATCTGTTGAAATTCATTAAAAATCAGCCATATTCACAGAGTGCCTGTAATCCTAATACTGACGTTGCCCCATACTCTGACCTTCATCTGCTGCAGTTTAAAGGTTTAAAAAATGCCTGGCTGATTTTTAATTAATTTAATGAATTTTGGCTGGGACCCAATGATAGAGCGTAGCATGCTCAGTAAGAACCAACTGTCAGAGTTCTAAAAGCCTCACAGCTGCTGGGCTTGCCTAATAAGAGGGCCACACCCACACCAGACTTTGATTTCATGTGAGACAGTCATGGCTTCACTCAAAGAATCCTGGGAAGTGTAGTTTGTGAAGGGTGCTAAGAGACTCCTATTCCCGAGAGAATGGTTTAACAGTCAGCCACTCTGACTGAAGGTCTGTGAGGGGAACAGGGCGTCTCCTAGCAACTCACAGCACCCTACACTAACTACACTTCCCAGGATTCTTTGAGAGAAGTCATGACTGTCCAAAGTGAAATAAAGGCCTGGTGTGGATGTGGCCAGGAAAAGCTTTGGTTTAAATTTGGGTGGGAGGCTACATGTGTCTGCTGTAGAATAAAAAGGTGGGGGAAAGCCTGAAAAAGAATGATTCTGTTTACATTGTTTTCCTTTTGGAAAGGAAAGGGGCTTCCCTTCTGCCCAGTGCCCACCCACCCAATCTCCTCTCCTCCCACTCCCTGCCCCTTCCCTGGGTCAGTGTTGGACTACGACCTGGGAGACCAGGGTTCGAATCCCCACACAGCCATGAAGCTGACTGGGTGACCTTGGGCCAGTCACTGCCTCTTAGCCTCCGAGGAGGACAATGATGAAATCACCTCTGAATACTGTTTACCATGAAAACCCTATTCATAGGATCGCAATAGGTGGGGATTGACTTGAAGGCAGTCAATTTTCATTTTCTAACATGATTGCATAGAAATAAATCCCACTGAACTAAAAAAATATGCAAATGATCAAACCCACCCTCCCTTCTCTTTCCTCCTATCCCCTCCTCCTGCCACTCCCCTCGCCCTTCCTTTGCCCCTCACTCCTCATCCCCTTCCAATCCCCTCTTTCCCCTTCCCCCTCCTCCCCTTCCTCCTCCCCATAGTCAGTTTTACCTATTTTAAACATGATTGCACGGAAGTAAATACCGTTGAACTCTATAAGCATGCAAATGATCAAACCTGCCCTCCCGTCCACCTTTCTTTGCCCCCCTCCAATACACTCCTTTCCACTCCTCCTCCCCCATGGTCAGTGTTTCCTATCCTAACCAAGATTGCATAGGAGTAAATCCCATTGAAAATAAGCATGCAAATGATCAGACCTGCTTTCTCCCTCTCCTCTCCCTTCCTCCTCCCCTGCCCACTCCAGCCCTCCCTCCCTCCCTCCCCCGGTCAGTTTTACCTATCCTAAGCATGATTGCATGGGAGTAAATCGCACTGAATTTAATAAACATGCAAATGATCAAACCTGTCCTTCTCCTCCCCTCCCCATCCTGCCTCCTCCCCTCCCAGTCCTTCCCTCTGCATTTCCTCCCCTCCCTCCTCCTCCTCCCCCCCTCCCCACCCTCTGTGGTCAGTTTCACCTATCCTAAGCATGATTGCAGGGGAGTAAATCCCATTGAACTCAATAAGCATGCAAATGATCCATCCATTCTCAGCAAACTTGGACAGGATCCCATTTCTTACCTCCCGGTCAAAATGCAAACACCATTTGGGTTGGTCTTTCACAGTCCAATCCACTTGCTGTGTAGCTTGGAAGAATTTGGTAACATGTGCCTCTGAGCATATGGTGAGTGGTGGCAACACCTGCAATCAGCCCAAATAATAGAAAGAAGACATGTGCTGTGCTGATCTTTTAGCAGGGAGGAAGCAACATTATTAAGACAGTTGATATAATTCAGATGGTCACTTTGAATATGTCTGATTTCCTTTGCAATTTTAGTGACGTTTCCTATAAGAAATCATTTTCTTTTGTTTCTATTTCTGTGAATATGTGAAGTACAGCAACTCTTTGCAAAATTTATACTAAAAAAACTCCAAACATAATTGTGAAATAATGGCACTGACTTCTGCAGAATAGTCTCCAGTGGACCTCAGGAGTGTCACAGTTTGCGCAAGATAAAACAGTGGAAGGTGAAATATATTCTAGCAAAATGCTAGGTGTGCTCTATGTTTTTAATTGACTGTGCCCACCTTGCCTTAAATGAAGTGGTTTAAACATAACAGGCTGAAAATATGCATCCTCTATTTTCCAACAGCTAGAGTCATTGCTGAAGTAGCAACATATTGGAATCAGTCTGATTTTTCATCAAACTGCAGGTCCAAATTCCACTGTTAATCCACCCAAAATAGAAATAGGGTATAACCTCCAATTTGAAACACAAAAGGCTGTCTTCACCATCATATGACATTGACCAATAAAAAGGCTTTGAAATTAATAAAAATAAATTTGACACAGATTTCTGGGATGAATAATGAGGGAAATAAAATTTTCTAGTGTAGATTCTCTGTAGAAACATTAATAACACAGGAAAGAAGCAAAGTAAGAAGAACACCAGCAAACATACAAAAATATAATTCTCCATCTTTGGAGATGCCAAGTGTTGCCACCACTCACCATATGCTCAGAGGCACATGTTACCAAATTCTTCCAAGCTACACAGCAAGTGGATTGGACTGTGAAAGACCAACCCAAATGGTGTTTGCATTTTGACCAATTTGTAGGGCAGTACAATATCTCAGAGAGGAGTTCAGGTCTCCTGCTCCCCTGGTGCATTTACTATAGCTGCCCAATTTCCCTGCTTTTTAAAGTTTGATAGAATAGCTGTGGGCTATAGGTATGTTCTTAAACCACAAGGTTTTTTGCCTATTAGTGAATAATAATCAACTTCCTGGCCATTCAGGTTCAGATCTTAAAACCATTAAGCCTAGGAACACAAGAGCTTAACTTCAAAAAAATCTTACAATGGCGCAAGACTCCACTTAGACTAAAATGATGCGGTCATGTGTCCTCTCGACCTTTGCCCTTCTTGGCTTATTAAAGCTTGCCAAGGGGGTTTGACCGAGTGGATTCAGGGTGTGATCAATGTGTCATTGCAGGGGGGAGTGGTTCCAACTGCTCCTGAAAAAGCCCATGATTTGAGTGATTGAGAGGGTTGTGGTGCAGCAATCACAAATACTCTTGGAAGAAACAGATTGTCTTGACCCATTTCAGTCTGGGTTCAGGCCTGGTTATGGGACTGAATCAGCCTTGGTTGCCCTGATTGATGGCCTTTATCGGGAGAAGGACAGGGGGAGTGAGACCCTGTTACTCTTACTTGGTCTCTCAGCAGCTTTTGATACATTTGACTTCAAAAGAGGAAACTTCACAAAAATGAGGGGATTGGTAAAAAGAAAGCTGAAAAACAAAGTCCAGAGGGTCACATCACTCGAAAATGCTTGGAAGTTGTTTAAAAACACTATATTAGAAGCTCAACTGGAGTGCATACCGCAGATCAGAAAAGGTACCGCCAGGGCCAAGAAGATGCCAGCATGGTTAACGAGCAAAGTCAAGGAAGCTCTTAGAGGCAAAAAGTCTTCCTTCAAAAAATGGAAGTCTTGTCCAAATGAAGAAAATAAAAAAGAACACAAACTCTGGCAAAAGAAATGCAAGAAGACAATAAGGGATGCTAAAAAGAATTTGAGGAGCACATTGCTAAGAACATAAAAACCAACAACAAAAAATTCTATAAATACATTCAAAGCAGGAGACCATCTAGGGAGACAATTGGACCCTTGGATGATAAGGGAGTCAAAGGTGTACTAAAGAACGATAAGGAGATTGCAGAGAAGCTAAATGAATTCTTTGCATCTGTCTTCACAGTGGAAGATATAGGGCAGATCCCTGAACCTGAACTAACATTTGCAGGAAGGGATTCTGAGGAACTGAGACAAATAGTGGTAACGAGAGAGGAAGTTCTAAGCTTAATGGACAATATAAAAACTGACAAATCACCGGGCCCGGATGGCATCCACCCGAGAGTTCTCAAAGAACTCAAATGTGAAATTGCTGATCTGCTAACTAAAATATGTAACTTGTCCCTTGGGTCCTCCTCTGTGCCTGAGGACTGGAAAGTGGCAAATGTAACGCCAATCTTCAAAAAGGGATCCAGAGGGGATCCCGGAAATTACAGGCCAGTTAGCTTAACTTCTGTCCCTGGAAAACTGGTAGAAAGTATTATTAAAGCTAGATTAACTAAGCACATAGAAGAACAAGCCTTGCTGAAGCAGAGCCAGCATGGCTTCTGCAAGGGAAAGTCCTGTCTCAGTAACCTATTAGAATTCTTTGAGAGTGTCAACAAGCATATAGATAGAGGTGATCCAGTGGACATAGTGTACTTAGACTTTCAAAAAGCGTTTGACAAGGTACCTCACCAAAGGCTTCTGAGGAAGCTTAGCAGTCATGGAATAAGAGGAGAGGTCCTCTTGTGGATAAGAAATTGGTTAAGAAGCAGAAAGCAGAGAGTAGGAATAAATGGACAGTTCTCCCAATGGAGGGCTGTAGAAAGTGGAGTCCCTCAAGGATCGGTATTGGGACCTGTACTTTTCAACTTGTTCATTAATGACCTAGAATTAGGAGTGAGCAGTGAAGTGGCCAAGTTTGCTGATGACACTAAATTGTTCAGGGTTGTTAAAACAAAAAGGGATTGCGAAGAGCTCCAAAAAGACCTCTCCAAGCTGAGTGAATGGGCAGAAAAATGGCAAATGCAATTCAATATAAACAAGTGTAAAATTATGCATATTGGAGCAAAAAATCTTAATTTCACATATACGCTCATAGGGTCTGAACTGGCGGTGACCGACCAGGAGAGAGACCTCGGGGTTGTAGTGGACAGCACGATGAAAATGTCGACCCAGTGTGCGGCAGCTGTGAAAAAGGCAAATTCCATGCTAGCGATAATTAGGAAAGGTATTGAAAATAAAACAGCCGATATCATAATGCCGTTGTATAAATCTATGGTGCGGCCGCATTTGGAATACTGTGTACAGTTCTGGTCGCCTCATCTGAAAAAGGATATTATAGAGTTGGAAAAGGTTCAGAAGAGGGCAACCAGAATGATCAAGGGGATGGAGCGACTCCCTTACGAGGAAAGGTTGCAGCATTTGGGGCTTTTTAGTTTAGAGAAAAGGCGGGTCAGAGGAGACATGATAGAAGTGTATAAAATTATGCATGGCATTGAGAAAGTGGATTGAGAAAAGTTCTTCTCCCTCTCTCATAATACTAGAACTCGTGGACATTCAAAGAAGCTGAATGTTGGAAGATTCAGGACAGACAAAAGGAAGTACTTCTTTACTCAGCACATAGTTAAACTATGGAATTTGCTCCCACAAGATGCAGTAATGGCCACCAGCTTGGACAGCTTTAAAAGAAGATTAGACAAATTCATGGAGGACAGGGCTATCAATGGCTACTAGCCATGATGGCTGTGCTCTGCCACCCTAGTCAGAGGTAGCATGCTTCTGAAAACCAGTTGCCGGAAGCCTCAGGAGGGGAGAGTGTTCTTGCACTCGGGTCCTGCTTGCGGGCTTCCTCCAGGCACCTGGTTGGCCACTGTGAGAACAGGATGCTGGACTAGATGGGCCACTGGCCTGATCCAGCAGGCTCTTCTTATGTTCTTATGTTCTTATGATACCATTGACCATGGTATCCTTCTGGAGCAACTTGGTGAGATGGGTATTGGAGGCACTGTTTTACAGTGGTTCTAATCCTATCTCCAAGGTCATTTTCAGAGAATAGCATTTGTTGATTGCCTTTCAGCCCCCTGGCAGTTGCGCTGTGGGGTGCCGCAGGGTACCATCTTGTCCTCCATGCTGTTTAACATCATATGAAGCCCTTGGGAGCAGTCATCAGGAGATTTGGGGTGAGATGTCAGCAGTACACTGATAATACCCAGCTCTATTTCTCTTTTAACATCTGAATTGGGAGAGGCCGCTGGATGAGGGCCAATAAACTGAGTCTGAATCTTAGCAAGAAGGAGACACTGTAGATTGATGGTTTCTAAGTTGAGATAATTGGCCAGTTGCCTGCTTTGGATGGGGTTGTACTCCTTCTGAAAGAGCAGGTACTAGTCTGGGGATTCTCCTGGATCCATCTTTGTCACTAGAGGCCCAGGTGTCCACAGTAGTTAGGAGTGCCTTTTACCAGCTTCAGCTGGTGAGGGTCTCCTGCAGATACCCTGTTATCAGGAGGTCTGTTTCCCTCAACATAGGAAGCGGACCTTCAGTGTAGTGGCATCTGCCCTTTGGAATTCTCTCCCCTTAAATATTAGACAGATGCCATTTCTGTTATCTTTTTGTTGCCTATTGAAGACCTTCCTGTTTCAACAAGGCTTTTAAGTAGAGACCTTATCCCAGCCCGCGTTTGTGTTGGAATTGTGTTTTAATGCATTTTCAAGCTTTTTTTTTTTTTTAAAAAAAGATCTGTTTAAAGATGTTCTGTTTTATGATGTTTTGTTTTAATATAATTTAAATATATTTTGCAAAAGCAAAGGAGATAGAAACAAGGTCAGAACCCTAAATGCAATAATACAGTGACTAGTACGTAGAGACAAAGAGAACTATTTCAATAGTTATTGCGCAAGGAGGCGGGAAATAAACAAGCCAGACACATGTATGGGGTAAACTAGGGCCACTTTATTAACTACTACTTAAGAACTTAAGAAAGTATGGACTCAAGAACTTATAAACCTCTAACTTCTAAACTGCATAGGGAATTGAAACGTGTGCAGGAAATCCATTAATCCTTGTCAGGCTCCTAAGCCTGTTGTGCCTGGGCGAGCCTATCCTCTAACCTGGGATAGTTCTTTAACAATCTGTTCAAAATTAATAACTTAATAGGACTAGGGCCCCTTGCTTTGAGCAGGGCCAACTGCACCTGGTTTCCTCCCTTGGGTATCCCTGTGGGCCTGAAATTCCTGCCCCTGGGGGACTGGTGAATGGGTGAGCCCCCCCACAAATGGAGCATTCATGCCTGAAGTGACATGGATTCCTGGCACAATGTCCATGGGAGCTGTACTCCCAACAGAGTAAGTGGGGTTGAACCACCTGCCCTGTGCTCCCACAGGCTGTGCTGGTAGCTTGTGACTGAGATATCAGATGACCACTATCTGACCTATCCCCAGATACTGCCTTTGCTTTCGACATGAATTGTAGCCACAATTCTGGCTCCTGCCTGTCCCATCTCAAACTTGAGTCAAAAGCTACCTGCATCCTAAAAGCCTCGTCATAAGCCAACCAGGCTCCACCCATGAATTCCTTATATGCTCTAAATACAATATCAATGTATTTCATGAGCACAGCACCTTTACTGTGCCGTTTTTCCAATACAACCCCTGCATAAGTCAGGAAGCCTGCCAACCAATTAGACCAATTCCTATCAACTTTCTTCCTTTTATACCTTTCTTTGTCCCTCTCTTCCCCTTTGTTTTTATCCACTTGCTCAAGTTCTCTAAAAAGGAGCGAGAAAACATCCACAAACTCTCCCCTCCATATCTTCTCCTTTGTTACCAGGAGAAGATGTTACCCTAGCCAACTAGAGGCCCTGCTGTATGGGATGTCTGTATCTCTCACCTCTGCATAAACATCCTTAACTTCTGCCTTTTCCACACGTTCCTCCGACCCCTTCCTCCCATCCACAGCCTCCTCTCCTCCTGTCTGTGTAGCTGCACTAACTATTCTAGGTGTAATAAGCTGCTATTCTGCCATTGTCTGTCCCCCTGAAGGCCTCTGTCCTTCCTCTGACACATCTCCCACAGCTGCACATGAGGATGGCCCTGTTTGTATAGCCCCCAATAAGGCCAACCCCATGGGGGAGGCTGGCCCAGAGCTGGCCATCCCCACAGTTTTGTAGGTGTATTGGCCTCACCTGCAGGGTTTTTTCCTGGTGGCTGTGGCTCCTGAGGTCTCCTCTCCATTTGGTGTTGCTCTTCCTCAGCAGGCCTTTCTGCTGGAGGGTAGTTTTGCTTGTTGAAGCTTCTAGCACATCCATGCATGCTGCGACATCCAACAACATTTGTTTAACAGAGGTCTTCACCTTTGCAGGCTTCTTGCCCATTGCCCTTTCCACAGCTTCCAACTTTGCCAAAATACTTCTAATATTAGGGCCATCATGAAGCAGAATCTTCTGACACCCTCTGCCTATCGGGCACCTTAGCAGGCTGCTTTGGGGCTTTACTTTTACATTTTTTACCCCCTAGATCCTTTTTTGGTGCCATGTTAACTGCTCCCAAATCAACTCTGTCACCCAAAATAATCCTAACCCCCTTACCTGGGTGACCACCTTCCTATGTGAAAGCCAACCCTTCTATGCCAAGCCACAACACCTGGCACTACTAGGCCTCACCCAGGCCTTGTATCCTCTAACTGGGTACTACTGCTACCCAGGCCTTGTATCCTCTAACTGGGTACTACTGCTGTCCCCCACAGCCCCACTGTCTGAGACCTCCCTCCTCCCCCCAGGCTCCAAACCACTCAGGGGCTAGGCCCATCTGCTGCTCTTAGTTGTTGCCACCATCGCGCTTGCCATTCTCTCTGCTGCACTTGCTGAGGCCGCCATCACCACCAGCCACGCTTACACGGGCCACTGTAGCCTCTGTGCCCAAGGTTGCCACCACCACCACCTGTGCTTGTTAGGTCGCCGCCAGCCGTGCTTGCCTAGGCTGCTGCCAGCCATGCCTGCCTAGGCCGCCGTCACCACCAGCTGCCGCACTCCCAGGACCGATGTCACGATCCCTAGGCCACCGCTGTTGCCTGCTGCACTCATGGGACTGATGTCGCAGTCCCTGGAGAAAAGAGGGAGAGGTCAGCAGGGGTTTGGCCTTAAATAGCCTCCCCTGCTCCTCCCCTGTACTGGCACTTTTGGTGCCAAAGAAGCCGGAAGTGGCTTCCTGCCCTTCTTCCTGCCCCTTGTGCAAAAGCGTTCCTGCCCGGACCCCTTTTGGTGCCAGATAGAGAGGAACAGAATTATATAGAAATAGAAGAGGACAACAAAAAAAGTAGAACAAGAGCCCTATTCCAAATGATTAGAGAAATTAAAGGGAAATTTAAACCAAGTGTAGGGATGTTGAATAATCAATAGGGGAACGTGCTGACTGACCGAGATGAAATAAAAGGAAGATGGAAGCAATACACTGGAGAACTCTATAAAAGAGATGCAAGAATGACAGATTCATTCACGGAGGAACTGTATGATGAAGAACCAGAAATTTTAGAATGTGAGGTGAAAGCTGCTCTTAAAAAAGAAGCAGATCACCAGGAACAGATGGCATACCAATAGAGTTGCTACAAGTTACTGCAACTGAATCTGTCCAAATTTTGACAAAAAATTGTCAACAAATATGGAAAACTAAATAATGGCCTACAGACTGGAAGCGGTCAATATATATCCCAATTCCAAAGAAAGGGGATCCTGGGGAAGGAAGTAATTATCAAACTATTGCCTTAATGTCCCATGCAAGTAAAGTAATGCTCAGGATTCTACAACAAAGGCTCTTACCATATATGGAGCGAGAAATGCCAGATGTCCAAGCTGGATTTAGAAAAGGAAGAGGCACCAGACATCATATTGCAAACATATATTGGATAATGGAATGGACCAAGGAATTTCAGAAGGAAATCACCCTGTGCTTTATAGATTACAGCAAAACCTTTAATTGTGTAGATCATGAAAAGCTATGGAATGCTTTAAAAGAAGTGGGGGTGCCACATCATCTGATTGTCCTGATGCACAACCTATACTCTGGACAAGAGGCTACTGTAAGGACACAATATGGAGAAACTGATTGGTTCCCAATCAGAAAGGGTGTGAGACACGGGTGCATTTTATCACCCTATTTATTTAGTCTATACGCAGAACGTAACATATGGAGAGTGGGATTGGACCAAGTTGAAGGAGGTGTGAAAATTGGAGGGAGAAATATCAATAATTTAAGACATGTAGATGATACCATAATACTAGCAGAAACAAATGCTGTTGAAAGTTAAAGAGGAAAGCACAAAAGCAGGACTACAGCTGAACGTCAAGAAGACTAAAGTAATGACAACAGAAAATTTATGTAACTTTAAAGTTGACAACGAGGACACTGAACTTGTCAAGGATTATCAATACCTCGGCACAGTCATTAACCAAAATGGAGACAATAGTCAAGAAATCAGAAGAAGGCTAGGACTGGGGAGGGCAGCTCTGAGAGAACTAGAAAAGGTCCTCATATGCAAAGATGTATCACTGAACACTACAGTCAGGATCATTCAGACCATGGTATTCCCAACCTCTATGTATGGATGTGAAAATTGGACAGTGAAAAAAGTGGAGAAGAGAAAACAACTCATTTGAAATATGGTGTTGGAGGAGAGCTTTGCGGATACCATGGACTGCGAAAAAGACAAATAATTGGGTGTTAGAACAAATTAAACCACAACTGTCACTAGAAGCTAAAATGATGAATCTGAGGTTATCATACTTTGGACACATAATGAGAAGACCTGATTCACTAGAAAAGACAGTAATGCTTGGAAAAACAGAAGGGAGTAGAAAAAGAGGAAGGCCAAACAAGAGATGGATTGATTCTGTAAAGGAAGCCACAGACCTGAACTTACAAGATCTGAACAGGATGGCTTACAACAGATGTTATTGGATGTTGCTGATTCGTAGGGTCACCATAAGTCATAATTCACTTGAAGGCACACAACAATAATAAAGTCTGGTTTTATTATGTTTTAGAGTGTTTTTAGTGCTTTTGTTTGCCACCCTGGGCTACTACTAGGGGGAAGGACAGGATGTATATCTGATAAACAAACAAACTGGTGGATAGCTAGTGGATAGCTCAATGAAGATGTAGACCCAGTGTTCAGCAGCTGTGAAAAAGGCAAATTCCATGCTAGGGATCATTAGCAAAGGAATTGAAATTAAAACTGCCAATATCATAATGCCACTATACAAATCTTTAATGTAACTGCATTTGGAATACTGTGTACAGTTCTGGTCACCTCATCTCAAATAAGATATCTTAGAGTTGGAAAAGGTTCAGAAAATGGCAACCAAAATGATTTAGGGGATGGAGTGACTCCCTTATGAGGAAAGGCTGCAGCATTTGAGCTTTTGCCGACTATACAACATTTTTGAAAGGCATCACACTGTAGTCATGTGGCAGCTTCTTTTAACTGAGGGGATATGGCTATTACGGGAGTGGTGGCTGAGGCTAGCCGCTGAGCAAATTGGGCAGATGGGCAGGGAGGCAAAATCAAGTGAAGACTGGGAAGGCAAGTGGGCAGCAGGTGGTGGTGAGGGAGGGAGAAGCGTGGGCGGGGGTGGTAAGACTGAGCAGAGAGTGAGCATTGCGCTGCTGCTGCTGCTAAGGTCAGCAACTAATCAGGGAGGGAGGAGGGGTGGGCAGGGAGGTGAAACCAGGCGGAGAGTGGTAGAATGAGTAGTGAGTGGTGGGTGAATGCCTGGGTGAGCTGTGGAGCAACAGGCTGGGTAGCCTTCCTGTGTGCCTCACCTGGGGTGAAGGGACGTGCCTTGGTCTGGGTGGGTGTCTTGGCAAACTGGGTGAAGGGGGTTGGTGTAAAGTGCACAGGGGCAAAGTCTCTAATAGTTTAGAGAAAAGGTGAGTAAGAAGTGATGTGATAGAAGTATACAATTATGTGGGTAGAGAAAACAAATTCTCCCTTTCTCATAACACTTGAACTCATGAACATCTAATGAAATTGAATGTTGGAAGATTCAGGACAGATAAAAGAAAGTACTTCTTCACCCACCATATAGTTAAACTATGGAATTTGCTTTCACAGGAGGCAGTGATGACCACCAACTTGGATGGATTTAAAAGAGGATTAGAGGAAAAAGTTATCAATGGCCACTAGTTATGATGGCTATGCTATGCCTCCACAGTCAGAGGCAGTATGCTTCCAAATACCAGTTGCTAGAAACCACAGGATGGGAGAGTGCTATTGCACTCAGGTCCTGCGTGGGGGCTTCACACAGGTTTCTGGATGGTCACTGTGTGAACAGGATGGTGGACTAGATGGGCCACTGGCCTTATCCAGGAGGCTCTTCTTATTTTTTTTGTGCTTTACATGCCCAGTCCAGTCCCCAGCGTCTCCAGGAACGGTTAAGAAAGATCTGCATCTGAAATCCAGAAAGTCTCTGCTAGTTGGCATAAATACTGGGGTAAGAGTAACCAGTTGTCTGTCTTGGTATAAGGCAGCTTCCTATTGTCCAGATATCTGAAGTGAGTTATTTTGAGTTTTGCAAAAAATAATTTGCTTCATTTCAAAATTTATTGAAGGTGATAGCTGGCAAAGCTCACCAGTCAAATCAAATCAAATAATCTTTATTGCATAGTCCACAGACCTCAGCAAAGCTCACCAGTCTCTAATACCCGCCCCACCCGCCCTTCTCCCTGAGCCTCAAGTTAATGTGTATTAACTAATACAAATAAAAATCACATGCAAATAATGTGGCTTTTGGACATGTTTGCCCTTAGAAAGTGCTGAACATGTATCACTTTAAAAATAAAGCTGTTGGGGCTTTAAATATAAGGACTAGAGGGGCTAAATCAATATGGGTTACACCCTTTTAACACAGGCTGTGTACAAGCTACCTTGGGATTTTACTGCAGGAGGGCTTGGGTGTCTCTTATTTTTTCTGGACAGGATCTGTATTACTTCTTGCTTTTGAGATTTCTTCCCACATTGCTTAAGATCAATAGTTTTGTTTTGAATTTCTAGAACTCTTGTGGATCTTCTCTGTGGGAGTGATTGCTTTACTTTTCAGATGGTATGGCAGAGGATCAGGCAGGGGTTTCTGGCACATGCACATAACTTTGAGGCAGGTTTTGCACTGACTTGCTATAGTTCTTGGCATGTATATCCTGGGAACATATTCCCCAATTTTTCTATTTGATCCTAGGTTAGCCCACTCACTGAATAATTTACAGACCACACAAGGTTTTTAATTTTTTAGTGATGGGAATGAGAATGAATGGAAAACTAAAAAATTAGATTGAGAAAGAAAATCAGAAAAATACAATTTTCCCTAAAATGGTTCATATATTGATACATTTTTACTTTAACATTATACAGATGTGTTAAAACTGTTTAAGGGCAAGCCATGTCAATGTGAGATATTTATGTACAGCTCCAGCCCTTAAAATTAGGATACGGGGAAAAGCCAGCAATTGATTTTGGATCACTATGGATGCTACTCCTTCTCTACTGCGCAGCCAGCCTCCTACCTGAACTTGCCAGCCACCTTATCTCTAGCCCTTCCTAAAATAGCAGTTGGCTGTCTATTTAGGCAAGCTCTGCAAAAACATTTTTGTTTGTTCTAACAAAATGGGAGGTGTGGCTTTGGTGGGGTCTGGTTCTAGTTACCCTTCGGGGTGGACTTCTGACTATTTGGTCCAGATGATTTTTGAGGATGATGTACTTTACTGTCTGTGCTGCATATTGAAAAGTAGAGATGAAAATTAAGAAATTTATTAAAGTTACTGGTTCCTTTTTATTTAAGAATGTGCCAGTTGCTTTTTGATATTATATCTCCAAACTGATGTAATTAATACTATTGAAAAACCAGCAGTAGGAAGGGACCCATTAGGGCAATTTGCTAAGGGCCCCTCAAACTCTAATCTCTGAAGGTGAGGACACCCAGAGAAGGAGATCAGTAGCAGACCTTGGAGTTTGGCAGGTTTCTGTGAGAGAAGGTAGTTCATTAAATACCCTGGTCACATGTTGTTACGGCTCTGATGTATGCTAGTAATTTAATTTGTAATTACTGACTGACCATTACTAAAGGGAAAAAAATATTTGGAGAAGAGATTTATGTATTTAAGTATGTGACTTTTAATTCATTTGTTAGAGGTAAAATCTATTTTGGGGAAAAACGGTATTTTAAATGGAGTCTTTAACCAGATGTAACATTTGTAATTGTGGACATTTTTGGCTGAAAATAGGATGATGGAAATGTTCATGAAAATATGTTGCAGTTGGCAATGGTGTGAATATTTCTTTTGTGTTGCTGAAAAAACTTGTGTTTTAGTTTGCTTAAATTCCCCTTCGCTAGATTCAGCACTTTAGTATTTTGCTCTTATCCTGGAAAGAATAAGATATTTGCTGATCAACATTGGTGTGCTTTCCATCCTTGTAAAGAGACCTTTTGTATTTTACAATGTGTTGGCTACAGCTGTATATTGTGTAGTAATAGATAAAATAGGCTGCCACCTGTATTAATTTTTTTTTAAATTGTGTTTTTAATTTTTATGTGTGTTTTAAAATTTGTATATTTGTTTTTAATGCTTTTAATTGCTGTAAACCACCCAGACAGCTTCAGCTATGGGGTGGTATATAAATGTAATAAATAAATAAACAAATAAAATTAGGGCTGTCCAGCAGTGAGTGTGACTGTTCCTGTTGTTCTAGGCATGGTCATTGCTCTTAATTTGTTTCTTAATCTTAACTTTCTTTTTAGAAAGGAATTCCACATTGCAAATCCAGAGCAAAGTGAAACTTCAATTTAGCACACACCGACAACATATTGGATTAACATCAGTATTTCTTCTGCCAGTAGAGCGTAATGAATTTTGTTTCATTTTTCAAGTATGACACAATTTATAGTCCTTAAGCTAACCATTAGTGCTTCTGCCTATATATACAATTAGACACATTTAGCATATTTTTCAAAATGAAAATTGATCCCAAAGCAATTATATATATATATAAATATACAATGCTTGTATTTTTCATTAAACCACATATTCTCCCAAACTAATTAAAATGTTTGACATTTTCAAATAAAAGTTAACGTTCAAAATTGAAGAAAATTATGCTGGTTTTT
This sequence comes from Rhineura floridana, assembly GCF_030035675.1. NCBI lineage: Eukaryota > Metazoa > Chordata > Lepidosauria > Squamata > Rhineuridae > Rhineura > Rhineura floridana. The sequence goes on from NC_084489.1 coordinate 45,790,992, forward strand.
ATTCGGCTCTTTTGTAAAAGATTCTTTCAAAAATGTGTCCTTAAGATTAGTTTTATAAAGACAAGCACATCACTGTATGTATTTTAATCAAGGAACCAACCAATAACATCTGCTTTTGAAGTGGAAATTTTATTTAAAATGTAATGATAATATTTTACTATGGATATCTACCTATTTTCATTTTCCCAAAGATACCGAAGTGTATTTTGAGTATAGTAGGATCAGGATTAAAAGTTGAATAAGGATTAGAAAATATTAGATGCTGAACTAAGCTTAATATATTTTTGCTTCAAGAGCACTGCACTATGTGGCTGGATTCTAAAGAAGGTGCAGCAGTGGAAGTTTTGATAGCTATTGCATGTCCTTTTAATCAGTAGGAACTGTTGCAGTAAAAATAGTAATCAGAGGCTCAGTATGCACATAATTCTCTCCCACGTGTGCAAAAATCCTATGTTTTTAAAACGCACTAATTTTCCCAGCTGACTGTTAGATGTATTTAAGACTAATAACATAATTTGTCATTGTTCTCACTGGTTTAGGAAGCTCTTTAATTGAATATTGGCTAGTAATAAAATGGACTTCTAGTAATGCTTTTTGAATACCATTTGACCTTAACTTGGAAGAGTGTAGAATGTAAAAATCATCATGGATTCTCTTTCTTGAACTTTTCATAATGATTGAGGGAAAGAAGCAAGATCCAGTTACTGTACTTGTTTGTACAGCTGTATCTCATTGAGTCGAGGTTTGTGTTACACACAGTTTGTGATAGGAAGTATATGCTTTTAAAACAACTAAGGAGACTGATCTTTAACCTCCACCCTTTTTAGATTTTTTTTTTTGTTCACTCATTTAGCTTCTGTCATGGACCTAGGAAGTATGTCAAATACGAATTATTGCACAGTATTGTAGTTCACATGAATAACTCATCCTCTACTGCACTCATTAAGAAGGGTGGATTAAGATACTCATTTCCCTGAAGAACTGGTTTACGGAAGAAAACAAACTTTCAAAAAGGATTTCTCAGATTGTATGTTAGGGATTTTTTCCTGATGGGTCAGTTAAATTATAGTATAGGTGTGATAGGAAATTTGAGAGGCTCAGAATACAGTCGGATTATTTAAATTGCCTTCTGTATTATTAACAGGTTATAATTTGTTAGTTATATACTAATATCTAATTTACAAGTAGTTTGTAATTTCTGTGGTGTCTTGGAATGGATGACCTGAAAATTCATTAACGTATTTGTTTTGGCAGATTTGCTCTTATGTGTTAAATCATCAGTTCTAATATACTTTTGGCAGTAGATGATACCAAGGCATTAATTTTTACAATCATATACTTGTATAGTGCACAAGATTTCCTTTTTTGCCAAATGTTGCTTAATCATTTCAGCAAAGATTTGCCTTCCTATTGTTACTAACCAGAGTTCACCTAGCTGCCATCCAGTCAATTTTCACATTATTAGCACAGATTTTCCGTAAACCATTCTTTGAAACATCTAAAATTTGTTTACGTTTAACAAGACAACTTCTAGAATCCACCACCCACCTTCATGCTATGATGTGTTCAAGACACTCCAAAGAGCCTCAGACTACACACCTGATGGTCATGAAAGCTTTTGTCTTCTCAGTTTTTCTTGCCAAATTCCTACTCATAACTGTCCAAATAGACATAGATTTCCAAACTTCATAGCAACCAGGCCAGCCAGACTATTTTAAAAAGAACAATGTACTGATATATTGTGTGTGCATAAATATTTTCCATGATATGAAGATTCTAGCCGTTTTGATACACACCCTTGGGATTCTATACTGAGAGACATAGGAAGGAGCAAGAGATAATCAAATAATTGGCATGGCAATATTCCCTTAGACTGGGAGAAGGCCTGTCTTGCTTTTGGAATTTCCAATAGAAAGATACATAGAAAAGTAGTGTGATGGTAGTTAAATGGTTGTTAGCAGTGAGTGACAACTGAGGGAGGCAAAGCACAGTGAGGCCATCAGTATGCCTGTGCATGGCTTCTGACTGGCCTGTGCCTGTTTTCCTTTCTCCTGAGAAAAAATATAGGAATGGAAGCCTTGAGGAGCTAACCAGGTACTTCATCATCAGCTCTGGGCTTCTGACCTCATTCACCATCACCTCTCCTCCTGGGTCTGGGGAGATGTGGGGTTGCCTGAAATTGGAACAGGTGTTCAGATGGAGGGCTTGAGGCTGTCAGAGATCTCCTCAAGTCAAGGTCTGGCTGGACCTGACAATAAAGCATAAACATTCCTACTGTAAACAGTGGGATTAAGTATGCATAGGATTGCAACCTCAAACATCCTCCTAGCTGCACATCTCCTATGCACCTGAGAGAATGTATATAGTACACTAAAAGTGTTCTGGATTTCTGAGGTGTGCATCACATGCTAATCTTCATTAATTGCCATAGTGACCTTCATTAATTGCCATAGTAACTTGATTATGGGGACAAAAATGCTTTATTGTCATTTTCATTCTTCACTGAATTATTTGTCTTGCAGAGATTAATTTATTGTGGGTAGGACACCAAGTTCATCATAGTTCTGAGGATTATAACTTATTCACAGCATTAAGGCAATCTGTCTTGCAGAAGTACACGTCTTGGGTAAGTCGCACAAAATTTATACTGTTGTGCAGTAAAATAATAATTTGTTAAACAAGTGTATCAGTCATCAGCTTTTTACCCTATGGTTTAAGCTTTTTTCAAAAAAAAATTTGGTAAAATATTTTATTTACTTATGGTGCCTTGTAAAGGTAATCAGACCCCTGATCAATGCTCTCGTGTTACTGAATTATAAATGGTACATTGTAATTTTGTTCTATATGATATTTTATTTTGAAGCACTGAAACTCAAAATCAATTATTGTAAGATGACATTGGTTTTATGTTGGGAAATGTTTGTAAGAAACATAAAAACTGAAACATGTTGCTTGCATAAGTATTCAACCCCCACACATTAATATTTGGTAGAGCCAACTATCGCTGCAATAAGTTTTAAGTCTTTTGGGGTAGGTATGTACCAGCTTTGTACACAGTGTCGGAGGGATTTTGGCCCATTCTTCTTGGCAGATTCGCTCTAGGTCGTTCAAGTTGGTTGGATGTCACTTGTGGACTGCAGTTTTCCAAGAGCGCGACAGATTCTCCATGGGAATGAGATCAGGACTTTGACTGGGCCACTGTAGGACATACACCTTTTTATTCTTGAGCCACTCTAGTGTTGCTTTGGCCTTGTGCTTGGGATCATTGTCCTGCTGAAAAGTGAATTTCCTCCCAAGCTTCAGTTTTTGAGTGGACCGAAGCAGATTCTCTTGCAGTATTTCCCAGTATTTCGCTCTATCCATTCTTCCTTCAGTTTTAACAAGATGCCCAGTCCCTGCTGATGAAAAGCATCCCCACAGCATGATACTGCCATCACCATACTTCATTGTAGGGATGGTGTGTCTTGAGGCATGGGCAGTGCTAGGTTTGCACTCTACTCAGCGCTTTGAGTTTTGGCCAAAAAGCTCTATCTTGGTCTCATCTGACCACAAAACCTTTTCCCACATCACAGCTGGGGCAATCTCATGCTTTCTGGCAAACTCCAGACATGCTTTCAGATGGTACTTTTTGAGTAATGGCTTCTAATTTGCCACCCTCCCATACAGGCCAGTGTTATGCAGAGCTCTTGCTATGGTTGACTGGTGCACCATTACTCCACTCCTAGCCACTGAACTCTGTAGCTCCTTCCAAATGATTATTGGCCTCTCTGTGGCTTCTCTCACAAGTCTCCTTCTTGTTCGAGCACTGAGTTTTGAGGGATGGCCTTTTCTTGGCAGTTCTGGGGTGGTGTGATGTAGCTTCCCCTTCCTGATTATTGATCCAACTATGCTCACTGGGATAGCCAAACACTTGGATATGATTTTGTACCCTTTTCCTAATCAGTGTGTTTGTATTACATTATCTCTCACTTCTGTAGAATGCTCTTTGGTCTTCATTTTCCTTCAGATCTACAGCCTGACCAATGATCCTCCAACAGTGGGTTTTTATCCTGACAACATGACAGCAACTTTAATGGTTCACAGGTGGAAGCCAATGGTAAGGTAATTGTATCCTCGACAGGACAATTTCTTTCATCTGTGTAAACTAGGAGCTTCCACAGTACAGGGGTTGAATACTTATGCAAGCAACATGTTTCAATTTCAAACATTTCCCAATATAAAACCAATGTCACCTTACAACAATTGATTTTTGTTTCATTGAAAATATTGGAGTTCTCCAGTGACAGGTAGCCTGCCATTTTCAGAATGGAGCCAGTCAAGAAACAATAGTAGTTCTTACAACATCACTTGTTTCCGGTAAATTTTGCCGTGCCAAAATAGAAACTAATTAGAATTTCCAGAGCCTCTCCAATGCTTTCAGAAAAAGCAATACACTGTGAATTCATCATTTTCTATTTCCCCATAATGCACTTGTATTGAAAGTGCAGGGAAATAAGACTTGGTTGGATAAAAACCCAACTGCTGACTTTTATGTCATTTGAGTTTTCTAATACTTACCTGATGACATTGAGTGGAACCACATGAATAGTTGGGAAAGTATTATGGACATTTCCAGCCCACTAGGAATTCATCCTTGGCATTTTGGCTGGTTAGCAGTTCCATGGCAGAAGTGCAGTGAGGGGAACAATTGAGTTAAGCAATTTTAAATAATGAAACATGGCAACCATTTTAGTTATAGCACATCTTTATCCACACTAAGCTTCAAGGAAGAATATTTCATAATATGATGGTATGCATCTAATGACCAGAATAGCAACGAAGGGATTTGGAGTGAGTACAAGTTATCTTTGCTGTCTTCTTCTATTCTTGTTGTCTCAGACATGTCATGAATATATAGCTTCTTGGAGTTTTCCATAATTCCTTTATTGAATGAATAAAATTCTGTTTCCTTCACAGAAGAGCTGCAGAGTTTAATATCTGAATTCCTCAATTGGCTATTCTTTTCTATGTATTATACAGCCACGACAGGCTGTATACAGCCATCTGTCAGGAATGCTTTGATTTGGATTCCTGCATTGAGCAGGGGGTTGGACTTGATGGCCTTATAGGCCCCTTCCAACTCTACTATTCTATGATTCTATGATAGACAGCATGGATTTTTCACATTCCACCATGTTAAATTGAAATACCACCCATGCCATTCCGCTGCTTCCCTAAACTCATTTCAAAACAAAATCTTATAAAACTTACAGTCCTGAACTCAGAAACACTTGCTTTACAACCCTCTAAGTCTTCATGGCAATATACCACATACTCAGAAAGAATCCAGTTTTCCCCAGGTAGCATGCCATCAGGTGAGTATCAGCGCCACCTGGAGTCCAAAGGCAGGAATGCACAGGAGTCAAGACTTCAACTGCTCCTTCTGGTCTTCACACTAGTCCTTTCCTGACTTTGTCGTAGGTTGGATCCTTCTGCTTTAGCTCTCAGATCTCTTTGAGAGTCAGTTCTTGTATCTTGTGAGTTTGTTCCTTTCCTCATTCCTTTGTTCTTGTTAATTCCTTGTTATATATTTTTTTTAAAAACCCTTTTTGTTTTCTCAGACCCTGGTGTCCTTTTGGCTCCGACTGGCCACCCTGTCCCATGGCCCGCCCTCCTACATTGCGGCTTCTGCAGCCTCCCTCTTCGCTGCTACCTCCTTCCCTCTCTTAGTCGTCTGGAGGCCATGACTTCCTCATGTCTGCTACCTGATCTCGGAGTCCATGGCAGCAGTCGTGGATTGCCTCTCCAGCCACCATGACGAGTGGCTGTAGATCGGCCCTCCAGTTGCTGCCTCCACTCTGCCTGCTTCGGAGCTTGTAGCTGCAGTTCTAGACACTTTCCTTGCTGTCTTTCTTCTTCACGCTATTCTGCCTATCCTCTGCCTTCTGCCATTGTCATCTGCCATTATGAGTCTTTCTTGCACTTTGCTGCTCTCTTTTGGATACAGGTTCCTTTCTTCTTTTTCCCCTTTGTCTTCTTCCAAACTTGTTGCTCATTCCTCTTGCCCTTGTTGCCTCTCGACCCTGTTTTTTTTTTTAAAATAATAATTGGCTGTCCTATACTTAGATTTCATCTTTTGTGTCTTCTTTCTTTCCGCCTTTCCTCTCCAGACAAGGCAGGAAAAAAAGGCAGTTTTTGTGCTTTTGGCTGCATTTAGATGTCAAACTGCTCCCCCCTACTTGTGTGGTTAATTTTGTTTTTGGCTGCATTTAGAGGTCAAACCACTCCTCTGTGTGCCATTAATTTTGGTCTCACTAATTCACCACACCCCTCTACCTGTCTGTGTGTTGATTAAACAGGAGTGTATCCAACTAATGCCTGGTACTGCTCCTCTCTATTGTGTGTGTGGTATTGTGGTATTGTGGCTGGGCTATCCTCTGCTGCTCTTATGGATGTCTCCACTGACTTACAGCACCTTAATATGCAGCAGCAGCCATCTCAGCAGCCTTCAACCTTACAGGCCTCAGCAGAATCCAAGTCTTGTAAGCAAAAAGCCTCTAAGCCTCTAAATGCACCAAGAAGTCACTTATCTTGGCCAAGCAGAAGGCTTCAAGGAGAGATCATTACGTCAGTGCCCTTATTTCCCAAGGAGACACATCAGAGATAGTGGTGGAAGAGCAGCCTCATAGGCAACACAGGCTGAAGGTACCCTTTCACTCACCATTTGACTCCTTTGATGAGGAATTTGATGGGTTTCCAGACCAGTCCTCTAGGAAGCCTCCTGCCCTACTTCCCTGCCAGTCTCCAAAGGTCAGCGTCTGGCTCACACTTCCACATAATCCTTTGAGCCAACTGTGTCTGCTCGGTCTGGGCTGTCTAGTGAATATCAGCTATCTTCTGATCCACCAGCATCCCTTGACCCAGAATCTCCTTATGCTCCCCAGCAAGGTCTTGAATCAGGCCTTCCTTTCTCAATTCAGAGATGCTCTGCTTGCATCTCTTGCAGGTGAACTCCAGAGGCCTTCTCCTGCTTCTGCGGTCCAAGCTCATCCTTTACCTCCCCCTGAGGAACAAAGGGCATCATCCCCTAATCCCTTTGATGTTCCTTGGGGAAGGGTCCAGCATACCGTAGATACTGAGGTTGTGTCACTGGATACCTTCATCACTTCTGCAGGTGAGGCCAAGTGGGGTGGGGAGTTGGATGAGGAAGAGGACCTCTCACATAGACTATTTCAGGCTTCAGACTACCATGCCCTATTCTGCAAGGCTCTAGCCACCCTGTAGCTGGAAAATTCTGAACCTGAGCACCGTCAAAGGTGCCAGGGTGTTAAAGGCTCCTAAATCTACAGTCTTTCCCTTTTTGGTTCCAGACCTCCTGGACATGTTGGCATGGGAGGAATGGAGCCATCTGCTCCAGACTCACCACATGACAGTTTGCCAACAAATTTTACTCATTAGCTCCAGACTATGGATTTCCTGAACCATTTCAAGTGGATGGGCCCATTTCGAGTCTTGTCTCCAAATCTCTTCTCCCTAAGGAAGGGGATTCTCAATTCAAGGATGCCTCCAAGCACAGACTACATTTTGCCCTCAGAAAGACTCATGATGCTTCTGCGTATGCAATCCAGGCCTCTTGTGCTGTGTCCTTGATTACTAAGACCTACGTGATATGGTTAAATGAACCGCTGGATGATCCTCAGCCTGATCTGGCTTGACTCTGTAAGACACTAGTCAAGCTACACAAGGGTACAGCATTTACGGCAAATGCAACATTTGCAGCTACACAGTTTGCTGCCAGAGCGATGGTTACACCATATGGGACGCCATAACTCCTTACTCTGGCTCCCTGCTTTTTGGGGGGTGAGGCCCTTAAGGCAGTGCTGGTTGATCCCAAGGATAAGAGTAAGCCTGTGCTGGCCACAACCAAGAGAGAGAACATTGTCGAGCTGACCACAGGTCTTCCTTGTACCCTTACCAGCAGTCCTTTTGGGCCCTGAAGCCCAGTGATAGGGGCCATGACTTTTGTCCATCAAGGGGCTATTGGAACTAGCAGCACTTTCCCAAGCCACCCATTCCTAGTAGGGGAGGTCATCAACAGCACCAGTACTGACACCATTCCAGTTGGTGGCAGGCTTCTCCCCTTTGCCAGCACATGGAGACACATGTCTCTATTGATCTAAAGGAGGTCTACCTTCATATCCCTATCCTCCCTGCCCATTGACAGTTCCTGTGGTTCACTTCCAGCCAGGACCATTTCAAGTACTGGGCCTTACCATTTGGTCTTTCTTCGGCTCAAAGGGTATTCACAAAGCTGATGCCCTAGTTGTGCATCTCCGGTTCTAGAGCATACACACCCATCCCTATCTGGATGAACTTCTGGTTACGGTGACTCCAGGGCACAGGCTCACATTCACATACACCTCATCCTAGCAGCTTTGAGGGACCATGGCTACCTTGTTAATATGGAAACGAGCCATCTGCATCCAACACAATGTCTACAGCACCTGGAGGCCATAATGGACACAGCTTCCATAATGGTTTTTCTCTCTCTGGAGAGAATAGCGACTGCCATACAGACAGCTCACTGCCTGAGGTCTCGGAGAGTGGCAGATGTAATATTCCTCACCAGAGCTCTGGGTTTGTTGATCTCTGCCATTCACATTGTTCCCTGGGCTCGCCATCATACCTGGCCTCTCCAGTGGGCGCTTCTACCATTTCAACTGGACATTGCCAATTCCAGGCACAGAAGACTGCCACTCTCCTCATTCCTGCTGGCATCATTTCATTGGTGGATGCTGACCACCAGTCTGCTGAAGGGCACTCCTTCCAAGAATCCGAGAGGACCCTGATTACACAGATGCCAGTCTTCTGAGGTGGGAGCCCCACTATAACGCTCTCTTCATTCAAGAGGTCTGGTCAGTATCAGAACAAACCCTAAGCATCAATCTGCCAGAGCGATGAGCACTCATCTTCAATTGGGCCGAACATCACCTTCGCTCCCTGAGGGCGGAGCACCTCAGCGACAAATTAAACATCACTGCAGACTGGCTCAACAGACAGCAAGTCCAGCTTTGGGAGGGGAAATTGCATCCTGAGGTGTTTTATTAGCTGCATCATCAGTCCAATCCTTTTACAGTAGATTTCTTCACCTCATCTCAGAATGCACAACTTCCAGAGCTCTTTGCAAGGTATCATCAAGTGGGTGCTGAGGCAGTTGATGAACTATCAACATTGTGGACAATAGGGCTCCTCTCTGCCTTCCCTCCAGTTCCTCTGCTGAGACGGACTATCCGGAAATGGGATCCCACAGGACCCATAGTACAACTACAATGATAATAAAAAGCAATAGCGTAGCAATTAACCTCCACTTATCTTTCACCAGTCCCACCCAGTGGGAGGGTGGGCCAAAAGAGTCCAATGGGCTACTTGCAGCTATGTCTATGTCTTGCTCAGTGACAGACTTTCCAAAGGGATAGCACCTCATTGGCTCTGATCAGGTATTGGTTTGGCTTTTCAGTTTCATCGTCTAACTTCTCCTTTCAATCTGGCGGGGTCCACCCAGGGGCACTATATCCTTTGGCACTCTGTGGACCTTTCCTTAGGTTGTAGTGATGATGAGCCCTGTGGTGTGTGTCCTTTCCTCTGTCCTTTTTCCACTGGGGTCTATCTGCATCTGGTTGGCGAAAAATTAGGCTCTCATGAAGTGACTGCACTTTTTGACAATGCAATGCATGTATCCAGGTCATCTGCTCAGCTACTCACACTGCAGTGTTGGTGGTCAGAAGTACCTGGTATGGCCCATTCCACTGAAGTTGGAGGCACTTCTTTCACCGGAACTCTCAGATCAGGATCCATTGTCCTGGCTGAAGCTGGTGTGCAGGCACGTCCAATTGAGCAGGGGTGGCTTCTTGGACCTGAGAGGAAATAGATCTCAACATTTTGGTAAGATTAGTGCAGTAAACCAGGAGAGCTTCCTGTCCCTCTAAAAGTGGTTGCAGCTGGGATGGCCATGGGGCAAGGGCAGCTCTCATTGGGCATCCAAATAAGATTTCATGAGGGATTAACCCATGCTTTCTGTTTGCTGCGATCAGCATTCCTATGAGGGCCAGAGGGAGAGCGTCTGGCCATTTAAGATTTGTCTCTGCACTGAATTTAGCCAATTTGTTCTTTAAAGACTGGTTGCAAAGTTCAACCAGCCCAGAAGACTGGGGATGGTATGGAGTATGTAGCTTGTATTTTATTCCTAGGGCTTTGCATATCTGTTGAATCACTTTAGCTGTAAAGTGACTGCCTTGGTCTGAATCCAGCTGAACTGACAAGCCAAATCGGGGAATAATGTGCTTGAGCAAAGCTTTTGAAACTGTTATGGCATCAGCCTGTCATGATGGGAATGTGTCCACCCACCCAGAAAAATGATCAATCATCACAAGCACATATTTATAATTCTGGGTCTTTGGCATTTCTGTAAAATCCAACTGAATGTGCTGGAATGGCCCATAGGCCCAAGGACTAACAGCAGGTTGGGTTCAAATTGGTTTTCCAGCGTTATACTGCAGACATGTAGCACAAGTTGAAGCAACTTGTGCTAAAACAGAGGTAATTTTGGGAGCGAACCAAAAGCTGACAGCTGTTGAAGCATCCCCCCTTTGCTCAGGTGACCCGCCTGGTGGGTTGCCTGAGCAAGTGGAAAGAGGAGAGATTCAGGAGCAATAAAGCGGTCAGAAGAGTCATGCCAGACAGAGTCAGTGTGAAGGCAACCTCTGTGTTGGACCCAAAGATCCTTCTCTACAGGAGGGGCAGCTTCCTGAAGGAACGCAAGGTCGTGGAGGTCAGGGGCAGAGGAGGAGAGAACCATAGAACATTGGGGAGATGAGGGAGCACTGAGCACAGCAGCTTTAGTGGCTGCATCAGCAATACAGTTGCCATTGCTGATGGGATCAGTTGCTGTTATGTGAGCAGAGCAATGCATGACAGCAATAGCAGAAGGGAGTTGCACAGCTGCCAAAAGGGAAAAAACAACAGCAGAATGGGAGATTTGTGTGCATCTGTAACTAAGGAATCCCTGCCCAACAAAATGACAGATCTTAAAGTCGCAAGAGGAATCAGTATAAATGTTGACAGATTGATCTGCTGCCAGGGAACAGGCTCACTGAAGTGCAATAAACTCTGCAGCCTGAGCAGAGCAGAGGGTTGGCAGAGAATAAGCCTCTAGCACAGCATGGGGAGAGCACACAGAATAGCCAGTTCAAAGAGCGCCCTGGTCATTACGGAAAGAGGAACCATCTGTAAACAGAACCAAATCAGGGTTATCAAGAGGAATATCTTGAAGGTCAGGTCTAGGAGTGCCAAGATGCTCAACAACCTGTATGCGATCTTGTGGAGGAATAGAATATGGTTAACCATCTGAGGGGAGAGGAAGAAGAGAGGCAAGATTAAGAGGAGAACAGCGTTCAAAGGTAACATTAGAAGGAGTTAAGAGAATAGTTTCATATTTCGTCTGATGTTGCGTGGAAAGGTACTGAGTCTTACGGTGTAACAAAAGGGTGTGGACAGAGTGGGGAACAAGCAAGGTGAGGGGGTGGCACTGAACAAGATCTTCAGATTTCTGAAGAAGAAGAGCAGAGGCAGCTAGAGCCCTCAGACAAGGGGGGGTAGCATTTAGCAACAGGATCTAGCTCAGCACTGAAGTAGGCCACTGGGCGAGGTGTAGAGGCAAAGAGTTGACAAAGGACCCCTGCTGCAAAACCCTCACATTCATGGCAGTACAAGAGGAAAGGATTGGCATAATCGGGGCGGCCCAGAACTGGAACTTGAGCAAGTTGAGCATGCTTGAGGGATACAAATGCCTTCTCATAGTCCTCAGTCCAAGTCAATGTGCCCTGTAATTCACCTGAAGTGAGAGAGGTCAAAGGTTTAGCAAAGGAGGAGAAGTTGGGTATCCAATGTTGGCAGTAGTTGGTAGCTCCAAGTAACCCTCGGAGCTGGCACTTAGTCTGGGGGCGTGGAATGTTCAGAATGGAAGAAATGCGAGTGTCGGCCAGTCTGCAAAACCCTTGTGAGATAACATGTCCCAGATACTGAACCTGAGCCTGGCAGAACTGGAGCTTCTTCTTTGACACCTTGTGGCCCTTATTGGCTAGTTGCTACAATAGATATAGAGAGTCAGTGAGGCACGCCTTGGGGTATCTGAAGTAATTAACAAGTCATCCACATACTGCACCAAAACAGAGTTTTCTGGGAATTTTAGAGTGTCCAGATCCTTCTTAAGGGCCTTTGCAAACAAGCATGGAGCATCTCTGAATTCCTGGGGCAATCTGGTCCAACAAATTTGAGAATTTGAGAATATGAACAAAAACTAAGAGTCAGGATGTAAAGGGATAGAAAAGAAAACAGAGCAGAGATCTACAACAGTAAAAATAGTAGCAGACACAGGGATGGTTGTAAGAATTGTAGCTGGGTTGGGCACAACAAAGTGAATAGGAATGACGAAGGAATTTATGGCTCATAAATCTTGGACAAAGCGAAAAACAGGGCAGCCCTGAGAATCAAACTGTCCTTCTTTGCGGATTAGGAGGATAGGGGTATTACACGGTGAAGATGTTGGGACTAGTATGCCCTGAGACTTCAAAGACTCTGTATCAGGCCTAATTCCTTCAATAGCCTCAGTAGATAAGGGATACTAGCGCACTGAAGGAAAGGGTTTGTTTGGAGGATAATTGATATGAACAGGCTCTGCAGCTATATCATTTGAATCTGTGGCCCAAAAAGAAGCTGGTAATGTAGATAGGGTGTCATCAGAAACAGTTTGCAGTTCGTCAGTTGTGGGGTTGTCTTGAGAGGTGAGTAAAATACACATCATTCAGAATCCACATCACTCAGAATCCATACCAGTTCCTCCAGATTTTGGTTCCTTATAGCCATTTTTATCTTTGAGTTGAGCATGGCTCCGGTGTAAGAGTCATCCAGAATGCACTGGGGTGAAGACCGGAAGAAGCAGTTGAAGTCTTGACTCCTGTGCATTCCTGCCTTTGGACACCAAGCTGCATTGATACCCATCTGATGGCATGATACCTGGGAAAATCATATTTCAGGTGAGACCAACAGTCTGTTCAAAGTCTAAAACAAGAGTAAAATAATCCAGAGGCACATGTTACCAAATTCTTCCAAACTACACAGGAAGTGAATTGGACTGTGAAAGACCAACCCAAATTGTGTTTGCATTTTTACCAATTTGTAGGGCAGTACAATATCTAAGAGAGGATGTCAGGTCTCCTGCTCCTCTAGTGTATTCACTATAACTACCCAGTTTTCTCTGATTTTTAAAATTAGATAGAAATATCTGTTGGCTATAAGTACATTCTTAAACTGCAAGGTTTTTTGCCTATTGATGAATAATAATTTAGTGGATTCATTTGGTAATTTTTCCTCAATTTTCAGATATTCTACTTGCCCATGGCTCTCTTTATTCCGCCTTCAGTGTATGCTGTTCATCTCCAGTTTAATCTCCTTTACCAGTTCTGGATACACACAGAGGTAATTTAGGATTTTAAGCAATGTCTAAGGCTACAATCCAATACACACTTACCTGGGAATAAATCCCATTGAACCCAGTGGAGCCCATTGAACCCAATGTATTGGATTGCAGCCTAAGCTGTTAGCCTGAATCAGTGTCTTGGAAACCTACTAGTAGCTGATTTATTGTGTAAGAAAAGCATTTTTCTGACTTTATTAAACATATGTTCACTTTTATTTCTTATTTTAAATATGCATGTGTGTGTATGAACCATTAAAGCAAGTTGGTCCCTATTAATTTAAAAATATTTTAATTGCAGCATATCAAAGCAATGTACTATTTTAGTGCTATATTTTTACACTTTTTTTTTAATTGCAGCAGTACAGGTAGGTTATATCTGAGAAAGATATTTCAATGAAGTGCTATTTCTTCAGATAATTTAAAAACTAAAAACATGGCCAAATTGTGCTGTTGCTGTCAATTTTTCTTATCATTACCTGCTCATGAAAGTTTCATGTGAACATTGTGTGTCCATTTATGCACATATTCATTCATCTTCTGTATTGACGACTAATTAGTCATCATATTATCTCACTATTCAAGTAAACTTGGTTTCAAGTATTATTACTATGCAAGGATATGTGTGAGTTTCCTCTTTCTATTTTATGGCAATGACTTCCTTTTACATTTAGACTATCAGTTTTAGTCATGAATGATAGATTTGGTTTGCCATTTTACCCCACTTATATGTTACTATAATACATCCAGGAATGAAAAAAAGTTTTGGCTGTTTGCCTAAATTAACAGCATTGAGAAGAAACGTTTTCACAGGTTGTGCTACTTTAAAGGCCAGCCCTTTCATTAGCAGAATAAATATGTCACTTCACACACACAGGCTAGAAGGACAAAACCTGCCCTCCTCTTTGAATCTGGATGGCAGTTCCTATAGTATTATCTGTGTAGAAGGTACTTCAGTCATTGGTGCTATTATCACCTTTGAAATTGGTTTCAGTTTGCATTTTAATGCGAACCTACTTAGTCTGCTCTTCTTGTCATGCCTGGGCAAGCCTACTCTGCAGGGAGTCAAGCTGGCCATGTTTCCAGCTCTTTCCCCCGCCACACCCTTCAGGTGAGGAGGGAGATCTCCCTGATTCACATGCCCCGAAGCCCCATAACTCTGAGTGACACAGGTTAACCTCAGCAGTGATCCATACTCTGCCGCACAAGGTCCCACAGCCCTGTGTGTAAGTCTCTGAGACCACTATGCACTTGAACAGTGCTTCAGGGTACTCACCGCTTGTACACCCCTCTTCCTTTTCCTGCACACACCAGCCACAGAAGGAGGACAAGTCTCAACTTAGTCCTTCTTCCCTACCTGGCCAAAATAGCCTCTCTCAATCCCCTGTGCATGTCCTCTAAGATGTAATTTCCTAAATCGGACAGGTGTACTCCATCATCCCTGTAGAGCTCTTCCCTATAATGCTTGATCTCGGGATGAGGAATTACCCCAACATCCATTCTTTGCAATGCAACCTTGAGCTCTCTGATTACCTTCTGGATTGCCTTATTCAATGGCCTAGGATTCCCATCACCCTCCAAACCTGTCTAGGCAAAATGTTAGACCATAAAATAGCAAGCCCAGGCCATCTTTGCCCGATCAACTCCAACCCCCCCAAAGCCTGTAAAACTAGTGCCTTTCCCTTCAACAGACCAAAGTCATTGCCACCTGCATGTAAAATCAGTATTTGTGGCGCTAATCTGACCTCACACTGATGAAAGAGATGAGATTTAACCTTCTCCGGCCTAACCATTGGATCACAGCCATCTGGCTACATCCTAACTGGGTCCCCAGCCTGGTATCCTGGAGCATCTCCCCTGTATCCCACATATTCTTTCAGCACCTTCACTGGACATATGTCCCTCTCTGTCGATGGCCCCAAAACCACCACAGACATTCTCCATCTGTGGTCTATCTTGGACCATCAAACTCGGAGCTGTACCCCTTCGCCTTAAAGAAAACATCCTTGAACTGCAGTGCTTGTTGCTACAGATCAGCCTTAGAGCCAGCTACCACCTTCCCTATTCTAAATGCTCCAAAAAAGGCTGTCAGCGCTGCAGCATGGAATAATGCGGTCTCATATGGAGAACCTCAAATCCCTTTCCACTGTTGCTTCATGCCCCTAACTAAGCTTGGAGATATGGGAGTCCTGTGCCAAGGAACACTCCCTCAACCACCCTTCTATCATCTTCCAAATGCAGAAGTCAACATAAACATTTTCCACCCCTCTCATCTTAGCTATGAAAGCCAAACTTGCCATCTTACCTTTATTGTACCAGCAGACAACCCTTGGGCCCTCAAGTGTACACAATACTCCATCAATTGCTCCACTTCAATGGGCCATGCCTAGGGCCACCCCTTGTCTGCTCTAAACTCTGCCAATTCCTTACCTGCCCTGTCATATGCTGCTTGAGTACTGGTTGAAATGGCTAACCTCATGGCTGTCTCATCTTCACTCTGCCAATCTTGCACAGCTCCAGTGGCATTGGATCTGCATGCTGCTGAGTCCAGAAAGCTACCTCCTGAAACCTGCCCATTTGATCACGTGACAAAGTGTCAGCGATGCCATTGTCTAGACCTGGCACATGACATGCTCTAAAAAGAATATTAAATCGCAGACACTGCAGCATGAATGCCCTAACCAATATGATAACCCTGGGATTTGGGGATGTTAGTGGCCTGTGGCCTGATTATCACACCAAAAGTGTACTATATTGGCCAGGACCTGTGGCCACAAGTATATGACCACCACAATTGGGAAGAACTCTAAAATAGTATGATCCCAAGTCATCCCTCCTGGTGCCACATTTCAGGCCACTGTGCAGCACACCACCTATCCCTTAATATGACTCCAAAGCCATATGCACCCATTGCATCTGATGACAGTTGCAATTCAACTTCTAACAACAGGTCATCTCTCCAAAATGAAACCCCATTTAAATGATCCAATAATTCCAACCACACACCAAGGTCAAAACAGATCTCAGTTGTCACCCTTAGTCTATGATGTGGTGCCCTCAAACCCCTCATGGCGTCAGAAAGGCCCAGGGCCACTACCCAACAAGCAAAATTGAGCGATCCCTCCTATAGTTCCTTCAATGTAACCTTCCTAGCTGACTGCACCTGTTGAATCTTGTTCTGCAATTTTAACAACTTATCCTCAGGCAAACGGGAACACTGAGCGACTGAATCCAACTCAATTCCCAAAAAGGTCAGAATGGAACTAGGTCCCTCTGTCTTTTCCAGAGCTAAAGGCACCCCCAACTCTTCAGCCATCTCACTAAATTTCCTCATCATATTTACTTGACCCCTTGGGTCCAACAAACAGAAAATAGTGTAGTGCCTCCTCGGAGCTGGTCCACCTCCTCACAGCCCATTCCAAGAATGAACTAAATCACTCAAATGCAGTGCAAGAAATAGAGCAACCCATCAGGGGAGTTATCAACTTAATACTGCCCTTCATAGTAAAAACCCAGTAATTCAAAATCCTGTGGATGAACTGGAAGGAAACAGAAAGCCAACTTGATATCACTCTTCCCCATCTGTGCGCCCTTGCCACATAACCCTCACTGCACAACTCTCACTACACTGTCAAAAGATGTGTAGCGAACTGAACATAAATCTTCCAGAATGTAGTGATTCACAGAGTCTCCTTTAGGATAAGAGAGGTGGTGCATTAGCCTAAATTGCCCTGACTTCTTCTGTACCGCAAACAGAGGAGATGTGTGCAGCGTTGGCAAAGGGGGAGGTGTAAGAGAAAGGACCTAGGACTCTACCTGCCAGAACCTCCTTGATCTTTTCTCTAATTACCCATTCCATTCCCTCAACTGACCTCAAATTCTTATTAAAACATAAGATCCTTGGCCCCTGATAAGGTATCTTAAAACCATCCCGCAAATAATGCTTGTCTTCCAACTTGGGACAGTTCTGCAACAACTTAACCAAAACTGATAACTGAATGGGGCCGGGGGGGGCTTGTTTTGAGCAGGGTAGCAGCCCCCAGTTTTCTCCCTTGGCTGTCCTTTGGAGGCCTGGAATTCCTGCCCCTGGGGGCATCTGGTGAATGGGTGAGCCCCCTCCAATGGCATGGAATTCTGAAATGGCATGGATTCCTATAACAATGTCCATGGAGCTGTATTCCCAACAGAGCAAGCGGGGTTGAACCACCTGTCCTGTGCTCCCACGGGCTATGCTGGTAGCCTTTAACTTAGACACCTAATGGTCACTAACCGACCAATCTCCAGATACTGCCTTTGCCCAGACATGAATTGCAGCCACAATTCTGGCTCCTGTCACCACAAGTTCCTGTCAATGGAACTTCCCTCCCCTCTCTTCCGCATACCCTGCACACCCTCAAAATCTGCTCAAGAGGGTTTGGGGGCCCTCTGGAACAGATTTTGGGGGCACACAGGGAGACGACAGGAAGGGGAAGTTCTGTTGTGGAAGTGGAAAGCTACTTGTGCAGTGATGGATACAGCTCAAGCAGTGGAAGTGATTTTTGCTGATTCCTTGTTCCTCTTACAGCCTGCTATGCACCCTGGAAAGCTGTTTGCGAGGTGATGAAAAAATAATCACCATCTTCTTCCATTGGGAGCTGCTTCTGGATCTCAATTGCTTCTGCCACTAGAAGGAGCCCTCATGGGAGAGACACTTTGGATACAACTCTTGAGCTGCAGACCTATGCACAGAGTTAAGCCCCATTTAATGCAGTGGGACTACTTCTGAGTAAACATGTATATGTATAGGATTGCTTGGTGAAGCTTCAGTCTTACGCATGCTCAATGGGGAGTCATCCCCATTTCACTCAGTGGGATTTATTTCCAAGTGAGCATGCATAGGATTGCAGTGTGTGACTGTAATTAGTGACAGTCAAATTAGAGACTGAAGCAAGATTAGATTTATCTAATTTCCTGAGGGAGGTATAGGACTATGGAAAAGTTTGGTTGTAGGTGATATAATTGAGACTTGCTGAAAGTCCTATGAAACCCAGCAAGCTTTTAGGATCAATCAGTCCACAGAGTGCTGATCATATTTTAGGTTGTTGTATGTGGCAAACTATTTTGAATAGACCCATATATTTAAATATCAACCTTATCCTCTGCTGCAACACTAGCTTATTACATTGTACAGTACTTTTTAGTTATTTTTAGTTAAGTAGCCTACATATTGTTGTGAGGAGCCCATACATTGTTCTATATACGCTTTCACATCCTGAATAGAGAAACTGAATTTTCAGATTTCCTGTGCATATTGCTTTGGCCTACTTGCTATGCATCTATGTGACGCCCTTCCCTGGCTCTCCCTGTCAGGTTCCTACCTGCTCGTGGCTACTGCCTGTCACTAGGCACCACCAGGGACTCCACCAGTCCGGACTGTCCTTTTTTATGGTTTCCCTCTCCGCTCTAGCACAGATCTCAATAGATCCCCCTGCTAGGCAGCACCACCAGTCACGTCCTATAACCAGTATCCCCAGAGACTCTGCCTGAGTCTCTCTCAATCAGGTTACCTCTGTGACTGCATGCTTAAACTGTCCCAATCCCTTTGATCTATACAGAATGCATATAATTCTGTTTTGCTCTGAATACTTGTGGTGTTATTTTCTTTCCTTCACCGCTGCCACCATTTGTTACTGTTTCCCTTCAGCCTTGGTTATTACCTTACCCTCCCTTCTGGTCTGTGAAACCCCAGCCAAGGATCAGGCCTTTGGTAAACCAAATAAGTATTTATTTATATAACAAAGATAACAAGATTACTTTATAAAGGCACATAAGCATATGGTTTCATCTATTACTATTCCAAACTCCACCTCCCTCCTTCTCCACACTCTCCTGACAAACACCTCTCAAACAACTCACTAACGTCCACCCTCTCAAACAACCCACTAACGTCCACCCAGATTTAACTGTCATGCTTCCATTTATACTCTCAGCCATTCTAAACACTCAGCCAATCATCCAGCATTCTACTGCTCATTTATTCCCCCCTCTTCTTTCACTCCACTTACCACATATCTTCTATGCAAACAGCACTTACCATATATACATTAATATAGGAACATCACAATCTACACTTGGCCTTTTATGTACAATATACCTCTAGCTTTTAAGATATTATAAATCTGAAGGATATACTACACTGGTCTGCTAGTTATAACAAAATACCAAAATCACAATGGGTTGTTAGAACAAATAAAGTAGTCTTGCTTTTTATAAACAAAAGGCTCCAGGTGTTACTGTGACAGAACTAAATGTAATTTTGTTCAGATGGTGCTGTCTGACAGATGTGAATTGTACATTTATATTTAATTAAATGTGCTTCCATTTTAAAAAAAAAAGTGTCTCTCATATCAGGGCTACTTCTATTGCAACAGTAAATCATGAGTTGCTGCCCTGCATGAAATTCCCCCAAAGAAAATATTTAGCTTCAACACATGATGCTGCTAAATGTCTAAAATAAATTATGTAGTTGTTCCTGTCAAAATTACTGATACACAATCAGTGCACAAGACATACACTCATTTTGACATACAATAATTAGGAACTAAATCAGGTCCTAAAAGGGCTTAGGAAACACGTTTATTAAAAGTCATTTGAAAAAGACATAACGATATTACTTATGTAACAAAAGAAAAAAGGTGTAGGAGGGGATTCCATAAGGCTCAATGGAACCCTTTAACTCAATTTCTGCTGCTGGCTGTTTATTTGTTTATTTATTATTTGATTTATATTCCACCCTTCCTCCCAGCAGGAGCCCAGGACGGCAAGTACATGGATGCTGCAGCATGCCAGACACTAACTTGGAATAGAAAGTCCATATGTGCCTTGCATAGTGACGTCCAGACATCTTGCACAACATGCATGTGGCTAGTGCTAGTTGGATTACTTTTCTAAACATTACTTTGATTTAGCATGGGAAACTTATGTAAACAAAATGAAAGTAGAATACAAGATTGCTGGTGCAGAATTATTAATTTTTAATATCCTCTTTGTAATACAGCCTTTCACAGGACAGAGGCAAAAATTGAACAACATACATTTATGTTTACAAAATGGTAGAAATATAAGCTAAAGAACACAATGCTTTATAAACATAACTATTAGGGGCATGAACCAACAACATGATTCAGTGTGAAGCCCAATTCAGTGTTTCATAAAACAGCATAAAATTGGGTCTGAACTGATTCCCGTGGTCAGTACACACCTAATATTGATGCTCATGAAGCATATTTATGTTAGCCTATATTCCTACCATTTTTGTTTTGGGGATTTTTCACCAGTGTGCATTTCTGACAGTATCAGGCATCTGTTTGGATAGGATTGATTCCAGATTTCCTTACCACTACCTCCAGCAAATGGTCATGGGTGATAGTATCAAAATTTGTTCATTGGCAATGAACTTCAGCCCACGGCTATACATGAAACCTGTTGTTTTTTTGGGTGGGAATAACTAAGGGATTCACTTTCTAGGTGGAATCATTTCCTTGGATTATAAATTTGACCTATTGGTCACAATGGAGCTGTCCATCAGCACCCTCTTCCCTCCCCATTTTAGCATTTTCCTTAAGCTTAGATATGAGAGCAAAGTCACTTTTGCAAAGATTCTCCCTTTCCCAAATCCACATTGAGAAGTGAAGTAATAACATGTAGAATGCTGGTAAAATCATTCCCTCTGATTAGAAGCTAGACCTGTCAGCCACAACAGAGCTGTCCCTCCACACCATCTCCCCACTTTGTTGTTTGCAGCCCCTTTCCTATCATACCATATTGGCATTAAGGTAAGCTTAGAGACTTTGCTTTCACTTTCAGGAGACACAAAGCACTTCAGGGGTCTTTGCTTTGATTTATGCCACATTTGTAGAGCTCCTGTTTCCCCCTGACAAGCCCCAAGTGCCTCTAAGGCATACTGCTTTGCCTTTGGGATTTGAGGTTTGTCCAGATCTGATGCACACCCAAATAAATATCCATCCAAATATTTTAGATAATAACTCAGAGGAAAAATGTTTTCAGAAATGCATCAGATTTATGAAAAGGGCAATAATTGTGTGAATAATACTGCAATAACAAAATAATCATAATTCTTGGGCAAATCCATACCTCTCTGGTTTCTGTTCTGAGCAGAACAGAACAGATTTTGGGCAGAGGGTGCACTTGGAAATTGAGTACATGGCATGTTAAATATCAAAGAACCTCACCATTCAAACTTAACCATGTTTACCCAGATGTAAGACCTATTGAATTCAATGGGACTTACACTTTGGTAAGTGGTGTTAGGATTTTAGTCTCAGTGCTTTTTCTGTATAAATAAATGCAGCTTTTGTATGTATGTCTATTCATGTGGATAAAGAGGTATTTTTGTTTAATACTTTTGTTGTCCCAGACCTTGGATAAAATAATTAAAATACTGAAGGAAGTTAATACATTATTTATATAATTTGCTCTGAAATTCTGGCTGGCCTGCACTGGCTTCCAATATGCTTCCGGGCCAGATTCAAAGTGTTGGTACTAACCTATAAAGCCTTATACGGCGCGGGACCACGATACCTGTCGGAACGCCTCTCCCAATATGCACCGGCCCATACACTACAGTCTACTACGAAGGCCCTCCTCCGGGTCCCGACCCATAGGGAGGCCCGGAGAGTGGTGACAAGATCTAGGGCCTTCTCAGTGGTGGCCCCCGAACTATGGAATAGTCTCCCCGAGGAGGTGCGCTTGGCACAGACATTATCATCTTTTCGGCGCCAAGTTAAAACCTTCCTCTTCTCTGAGGCATTTTAATTTAAGTCGACTTAATTTTAAACTGCTGTATCTGATTTTAGATTGTACAGTTTTTATATACTTTGTTCTATTAGATTGTGTAATTTTATTGTATTTTTCTGATGTTCACCGCCCAGAGAGTTATTGCTAGTTGGGCGGTATATAAGTCTAATAAATAAATAAATAAATAAATAAATGCTAATGAAATATGCCTTTTATAAAACCCATTGATCGCTTTAAAATATTTCTAATTAAGTTTCTATAGAATTGCATACTTTTTCACAAAGTAAGTTGATGAAAGATTTTTAAAAATTGAATTGGATTAAAAATAAATCTCTAGTTATGAATGGCCTGCCTAAAGAAAAAGGCTTCAGCTTGTCCACTGGAAAGTAGAACCTTTAACTAAAAAATATAGGTGAAATGTTAATATAAAATGTCAAGTCCATTCAGCTCTTGGTTCAGGAAAAAAAATCTTGACTGACAATATTGTGTGCCTTCAAGATAATTTATTATAAACACATTTCTTTAAACCCTTGTATTTATTGTATAAACAGTTTCTAAGCCTGACTATCCATCAAGGCTAGGCTTTCACTTCTTCATTCCTAGAGTGCAGTTATATCAGAAATTCAGCCCCCCACAAATCTCTTTATGATCCCTACAGGCCTGATTCTTTTAGCTTGTTTTACTTCCCAACCAAAAATATTATTGTTTCACTTCTCAATGTGGAAATTTGGCAACCTCCATATTACATGCTTATTGGAGTAGAAAACTGCCTAATCAGATAGGAAAACAGTTGGCGATGAATAAATCAGGGTTTGCCGAAAATTTCAAAGTGTGAAAGCGGGCAGACGAGCACATATCCTTGGGGTTCTGCCTTCCCCTGCTTCCCTGTAGAGAATTCACATGACAAATATGGCCACCAGGTCCATCTGTATAAATACATGGGTGGGTTGTCTTGAATTAGCACAGCAGCTTTAAAAAAAAAAGCAAATCACACTTTTATTTTTATGTTTCCTCACCAGATGGTCTCAAATATAGATTCATATTCCAAAGGGTTTTTAATCACATTGACTTTGATGAATTAGTTTATAATATTATGGGAGAACAAAATAGTTGACTTGGTCCACCCAAATAAAATGGACTATGGTCCTAATTCGGCCTAACAAATTCTCATTTGTATTTAACTTTAAGTTCATGAACAATTCCACTGTTAGTACAATGTGTCATGGTCTTCCGCCCCCTCAGGGCATGGATACCATGCTTCAGACCCAATTCCCACCCTTAGGGCAATTATTCTGGAACCCAATCACCAAATTCCCCTTGCCAAGGCTGTGCAAACCAACACCAACCCTGCAAGGTAGAAGATAGGCTGCCACCACCCCTTCACTGGTTCAACTCAGAGCTAGGGGAACTCAGAGCCCAGAAAATAGGTAAACCAAGGTTCAATAAGACAAGAGCCAAACTTACACTCCTTGTCAAGAAACCTCTCATAAAACCTCAAAATTAATTTAGGCTTAACTCCCATATCCTTGGTAGTTTTGTAGTCGAATGGTCAAGGTGCTGGATTCAGAACCACCCTTACCCTCAATGAACACACCAGGTTAAATAGAAGTAGCTTTATTAGAAAATATAAGTGCACATCAAAAGATAGCAGCAAAACAATTCCTCAAAACCACACACCCAATCAGGGGTTTAGGTATACATAAGAGAGTTCACACACACAACAAGAAAATAACAACCTAGCTAGCCTGTCTACTTACTTAGGAGGTAGTTGGTTGTAATCTCATCTCTCCTCAGAGAGAATAGCATCAGGTACAAAACAATGGAACACTACGTAAGTGGTCACCAGCAAGATGGACACCCATAGGCATCATCCAAGGAAACCTTCCAGAGGGAACCTCTCCAAGGGAACTTTTCAGAGGGAACCAAGGCTATGGGTCTCAAACCCTATACTTAAGGAAAAAGAAACCCAACAGTCCAGAATTAATTAACCAATTAGGGGCTTTCTGATGTAATCCCTTCTCGATGCTTCTTCACTTTTTCGTGCCTTGCAGGCCCCCCTCCCAACTGTGTTCTTAACCTTCACAGGCCTGCATGTCCTTGAGTACCAGGCTCTCACTGATTAGCAAAGATAACCAGGTGTTTCTATTCAGGCCTCCCTAACTGCCTTCAGCTGGGAAACAAAACTTAACATTTTTGCCTTTCCAGAGGCCTGTCTTTTGACAAGATGTAACTCCCAGAGTTCTTTGTACTGAGCCATGATATTAGAAATTAGGTTTAACAATTCTTAGAAATTTACAATTTCATGACACCATGAAGAATCAAACTGTAGATAAACATATGCTTCAACATGTACCACATACAGAGTGGCTGCAAGCTTACAGATAAAGCCAAGAGCAGCATGAGTCTTTTTTCTTACTGAATGTAGGTCAGTTACTGAAGCATTACTGTATTATTCAGGCCCTGTTAAAGTATACTGTTGGCAGCATAAGAGATGCAACATGGGGTCTTCTTATCTGGCCCACGGTTTCACTGATATCCAAGTGGAAGGAGATATGCTGCAGTGGCTCCCTCACTTCCAGTGTGACTTAAAAAGTGCCCCCCATTTGTTTTTGGATTTGCATTGATAAAGCCTTCCCCCCACCCTGTCAAAAAATGTGTGCTTTATTCAAGTGACCTGTATGTATTTTGCAGTGGTGACAGGAGGAGATGTTACACAAGATGTATTTATTTATTTATTTATTTATTTTCATTTCTAGACCGCCCATAGCTAATAGCTCTCTGGGCGGTGTACAAAACGAGAGTAAAATACAATATAGAATAAAATCAGTAACAAAGGAACACATTAAACTAAAAACATTAAACATAAAGCATTAAACATTAAAATGCCTGGGAGTATAGCCAGGTCTTAACCTGGCGCCTAAAAGAAAGAACCGTAGGCGCCAGGCATATTTCCTCCGGTAAGCTGTTCCATAATTCAGGGGCCACCACAGAAAAGGCCCTAGATCTAGTAACAGTCCTCCGGGCATCCTGGTGAGTTGGTACCCGGAGGAGGGCCTTAGATACTGAACGAAGTGAACGGGTAGGTTCATAGCGGGAGAGGCGTTCCACAAGGTATTGCGGTCCCACACCGTGTAAGGCTTTATAGGTCAACACCAGCACCTTGAATCTAGCTCGGAAACAAATAGGTAGCCAGTGCAAGCGAGCCAGGACAGGTGTTATATGCGCAGACCGATTGGTCCTCGTCAACAGCCTGGCTGCCGCATTTTGCACTAGCTGAAGTTTCCGAACAGTCTTCAAGGGCAGCCCTACGTAGAGCGCGTTACAGTAATCCAGTCTAGAAGTCACCAGAGCGTGAACAACCGAGGCGAGATCATCACTGTCCAGATAGGGGCGTAGTTGGGCTACTAAGTGCAGGTGGTAAAACGCATTCCGTGCCACCGAGGCCACTTGAGCCTCGAGCGACAAGGAAGGGTCAAAAAGGACACCCAAACTACGAACCTGTTCCTTCAAGGGGAGTGTAACCCCATCTAGAACAGGATAAGCATCCACCATCTGAGCAGGGAAAGAGCTCACCAACAGTGTCTCAGTCTTGTCTGGATTGAGTTTCAGTTTATTAGCTCTCATCCAGTCCATTATCGCGGGCAGGCAACGGTTCAGCACATCAACAGTCTCACCTGTGGAAGGTGAAAAGGAGAAGTAGAGCTGCGTGTCATCAGCATACTGATGGCAACGCACTCCAAAACTCCTGATGACTGCACCCAGAGGCTGCATGTAGATGTTGAAAAGCATGGGGGACAAAACCGACCCCTGAGGGACTCCACAATGGAGAGTCCAGGGTGTCGAGCAATGTTCCCCAAGCACTACCTTCTGGCGACGATCCGCTAAGTAGGAGCAGAGCCACTGCCAAGCAGTGCCCCCAACTCCCAACTCCGCGAGCCTCCCCAGAAGGATACCATGGTCGATGGTATCAAACGCCGCTGAGAGATCAAGGAGAATCAACAGGGTCACACTCCCCCTGTCCCTCTCCCGACAAAGGTCATCATACAGGGCGACCAAGGCTGTTTCAGTGCCAAAACCAGGCCTAAAACCGGATTGAAACGGATCCAGATAATCGGTTTCATCCAAGAGCGCCTGGAGCTGGCCGGCAACCACCCGCTCCAGAACCTTGCCCAAAAAAGGGACATTCGCCACCGGTCTGTAGTTGTTCAAAACATCTGGGTCCAGAGAAGGTTTCTTTAAAAGAGGTCTTATTATTGCCTCCTTGAGACTACCAGGGACTACTCCCTCTCTCAAGGAGGCATTTATTACCTCCCTGGCCCAGCCGGCGGTTACAGCCCTGCTAGTCTTCACTAGCCAAGATGGGCAAGGGTCCAGAGCAGACGTAGTCGCCCGCACCATTCCAAGCACCTTGTCCACTTCCTCGAGCTGCACCAACTGAAATTCATCCAATAATAAAGGACAAGACCGTGCTCTGGACACTTCAATGGATTCATCTGTCATAACATCAGAGTCTAAGTCCCGACGGATGCATGCAATCTTATCCTGGAAGTGCTCCGCAAGTTTGTTGCAGCGGGCTTCCGATGTTTCCTTAGTATCATGAGAGCCAGAATGTAGAAGCCCTCGTACCACCCTAAAAAGCTCCGCAAGAGTTTGCCTTTGATCTCTAGTCATTATTTTTCTCATTATTTATTAAACAAGAACTACATTCAAGGGCTACATGGATTTCTCCATGTGTTGGCAAAATTCTGAGACTATGTATATGCCACAAAAGAAGGTGCAATGCAAGTTTCCCCTCCCCTTAAAGCTTGCTTTGCTATTGCAAAGAAACAACTTTTTTTTTACACAGATTTCACATTTCACATTTCACATTTCAGGCTATGAAATACCTTCTACTTACATAAAGCGTATGTGTATAAACTTTGGACTTCAAATGTATGTAATACGATACTGCTGGTTCAGACATAAGTATTCATAATGAAAGATGCATCTTTCTAAAGAACTAGGAAGAGCTTTTGTAGCTTTGTTTTTATACATTTTTAAAGTTGATAAATAGCTTGTTATTATTTTGGTGTCAAATGATTGGCACTAAAATTTCTTTCTCTGCTCATGGATTGCTATGGGGATACCAGAGGAATACAATGCACATCGTAGCTCCAGTAAAGCAAATGGCAATATGTACATGGAAACGAATTCTTGAACACAGTTGTCGCTCATGGAGGCTACCCTGCCCATCCAAAAGGGTGCTATTGGGGGAGGGAGGGAATGCATATCCTTCACCCAAGAGTATGAGTGAGCACTGCCAATCACCTGTTTGGGTGGGATTGATTCCAGTTTTCCCCACCACCACCTCCAGCAGGTGGTCAGGGCTGACAGCATCAAAAATTTGTTCATTGGCTATGAACTGCAGCCCACTGCTATCCATGAAAATATCTGGATTAGGGCCAAACATAACATGAACCTCTTCAAAGGATTAATACTGCAAGAAGTGATGTTAGCAGGAATGGGGGGGAAATCATAAAAACATCTACTTAGATCTAGCCCACTGCTAAGCTTAGACAAAATGTATAACTCAGTCCATAGTACTATTCACGTTGAGAATTCAGATATGATATATTTTTACAAAACTATTCCAGTGTTTATTTTATAAACAAACCAAAACTAAACGGGTCAAATCTAGGTGCGGTCTTTTAGAAAAACCACTGTGAATCAAGGAGTGTCTTTTTACTTTTATGGCTCAATCCTATTTAACTTACCTGAGAGTACATCCAGTTGAAACTAGTAGGACTTAATTCTGAGTAGACGTGTAAAGGGCTGTGAAGTGAGTTAATTTAGTACCCACATTTAAAACTGCTTAAAGGTGTAGGACCTTCTTGCTGTATAAATGATGGAAGCTGAGCTAACCTGAAATACAAAGTTTTTCATACTCTTAGATGGCCTTTTGGGGCTTGAAGATATTTGCTGGCAGTATTTGTGGAATTCAGATGTAATGCTTATGTTGTCTTTGGCTTTCAAATAATAAGAATAAAAATAAATACTCTGTCCAACTGTTGTCAGACTTTTTGGGAAACATTTTATACAAATCTCTGTCTAAATTAGCTTATTAGTGAAACAGATATAATATGGGCACAACTAAGATTCATCTGGGAAAATAGCAAATTTCTATACTGTGTTCAGTTTGCACTATAGAGCTTCTTTACTCATTGAACAAAACGTTTTTAGAAATTATTATCCCCTCTTAAAATCAGGGAGAAATCAAGCATCATGTATAAAATATATCTTCAATTGCCTTAAAGCATCCTTTTGAGATTCTGTCCCAAGTGTTTTTGCTTTGAACTCTGATAAGTTTCTTGCTTGTCTGGATGAAGGACAGAGAGAAGTATGTATAGAAACTAGCCTATCATACAAAGGGAAAATTACATTTGTTGCTCTGCACACTACTGGCTTGTGGCCCATGAAAGGTTGCCCAGAAGGGAGTGTGGTCCATGGGCTGAAAAAGGTACCCACCCTGCCTTACAGGATTGTTGTAGGATAAAATGGTGGGGACTTCTTGTATGTTGCCTGTAATTTCTTGGAGAAAGGATGGGGTACAAATGTAAGAAAATAATGCAATAATAATATCCTGTTTTCATGGTCAATGAATCTTACACATCATAGAATCTTTCCCATCCTTGCTTATGAACATTTTGTTCTGGATTGGCCATTGCTATTAAACTTTATTCCTCCCTCCTAGATAATTTTTCCTATTGTATCATTTTATGTTTTTCTTTTCATTCAAGGTTAGTCCATCATCATTAACAAGATCATTATTGTTTTTCAAAGGTTATTAAAAATCTTGGCCCTTTGGAGTTTCTTCTCAACACTCCTAGTCATCACAGAGTACATCATGGTAGGCAATATTAGTTCTTTGGAGTCCATATCTGTACTGTTTTTTCTTTGATGTTATTTTCTATGGTGAAATGGAATAGTAGGAGCAGTTGCTATAACTGAGGATTTTTCTATTTTTGTATTAATAGCAATCCTGTAAAGTTTTAGATTTTTGTTCATATTTGATTATTTTACATCTCAGATGGGAAGTCATTCAGGATTACCCTTCATATTACTTAATGATTGTGCCCCAATAACGTCAGACATAAGCAAATCAACAAGGTTGTACCCAAATTGTTCTCTTGTATCCTCAGCCCTAACCACATGTGCCAGTGTGTTAGTGCTGTCATAATACCATGCCTTGTGATGGTCTGGTATCACAGTTGTATGTTAAAACTGCTAGTCTTTGTATAATTATATAAAGGTGTATTTCAGAAAGTCACTGCACTTTATTACATAAAGTGTGGGCAGCCATTTTGTTGTTTTCTAAAACATCTTGTGCTGCTTCAGACAAGACTGAAGAAAAGGGAAATAATGTAATAAATCTTACATGGCAGCTTAGCTTTTGTATCACATCTGTTTGTGGTTTATTGAGTTGCCCTAATTAGAGATGTTTTTAAGATAGCCTGTGAAAAATCTAACTCTATTTTGTTATTGAAAAATCTCATATTGTTCATGCCTTATACATCAGAACTGTGAGGTTTTTCCTCAAGTATGCCTGCCATCCCAGTCATAATATGGTCACTTTGCTCAGTATTGTTTGTTAAACAATTGCACCCCGGTCCCCCATATGAACCTCCAAAAATAAAAATTGAAATAATTTGCAAAAAATTTGATAAGCAGCTTACACTAGAATCCAGAGAGCTGCTATTAGAAGGGAAATGAAATACAAGTGCTGCTGAAGAAATGCTTGGGGGTCATGGTTACTCAGAGTTTTGGGTGTTAGGAAAATTATATATTAGGAAATATATTTATATAAAAATAAGTCACAATACATTATTTAAAGCCAGTAACCAAGTTTGTTTCACAATTTCCCTCCCAATAGGTAGAAATCGCTATTGCATTGATAAAAACTATGGTGGCACACTGATCATTTGGGACAGAATGTTTGGTAAGTGCAGTTAATTGCTTTTTAAAAAATTTGCAAACATTGATTTTTATCCTGAGCTTTATTTTTATTTCCCTTCAGGGACATTTGCTCCAGAAAATGATAAAGTTGTGTATGGCCTAACACACCCAATAAATAGTTTTGAACTTTTCAAGATTCAGGTAGTCCTTCTGTTTTTCTAACCTATTTGCATGATTTAAATGAAACTTGCTATACTGGGATAAAGTCAATGTGTTGCCTGTTGCCTCTGTTGTTTTCATTTGGTTGTCTTATGGTTTATTTCCAAATATAAGAATTAAGCTAATTTTAGCCAATCTCTAGGAAAAAATATTGTTAATCCTCAAATATTATTTGTTTCATCACTGATAGAACAAAGTACCCTTGCACGGAATTACATATTTGCCATTTCAATAAAATGCAATATTAAAGCCTTGATCACGGACAAACGTTTCATGCCATTATTATAATTTAACCTGCCAGTCTTTTGACAACTGCCCCATACTCAATCTGCCACACTTTACTTTTTTTTATATAATAATTTTTTTATTATTCAATTTTTTATAAAAACAAATACAAATACAACAAAAACAATACAACAGAAAAAAATAAAAGAAAAAGAAAAACTTGACTTCCGATTTGTTACAGATCAGCTATAAGTATATAATATATATCAAACCTGTCTCCTAAAACATACGAAATTCACTTTTTTCCAAAGTCTATCTTAATTAATTGTCAAATCCCATTATCATCATTTCATTTTTTTCTTTCAACAAAAAGTCCAAAAGAGGCTTCCATTCCTTAAGAAATGTATCTGTCGTTTTTTCTCTAATAAGACATGTCAATTTGTCCATCTCAACTAAGTCCATTAATTTCAATAGCCATTCTTCCATTGTTGGTATCGATTCCATTTTCCACTTTTGTGCATATAGTAATCTTGCTGCCGTGATCATATATAATATTATTCTTCCATATTTCTTTTCCTTTTGTTTATCCATAAAACCCAATAAAAAAAATTCTGGTTTTGACTGAATATTTATCTTTAAGATTTTTTGCATCATCCTACCTATCTGTGCCCAAAATAATTTTGCCTGTTTACACAACCACCACATATGATAAAAAGATCCTTCTTGTTGTTTACATTTCCAACATACATTAGAAACATTACTATACATTTTTGACAACTTTTCTGGAGTCATATACCAACGATACATCATTTTATAAAAAAATTCTTTAAGATTATAGCATAATGTAAATTTCAAACCTTTTTTCCACATATTTTCCCATTGATCCATTTGTATATTATAACCAACATTTTTTGCCCACTTAACCATACACTCTTTTACTTGTTCTTCTTCCATGTCCATTTTTAATAAAAATTTATACATTTTTGCAATTATGCATTCATCATTTGTACACAAACCTATTTCAAAATCAGATTTATTTATTTCAAACCCATACATTTTCTTGTCCATTTTAAATCTTTCTAACAATTGTAAATAGGCAAACCATTGTGAACTATATCCTTCCTTTATTAGTTGTTCTCTCTCTTTCATTATATATTCACCATGCACATTTTCTAATAGTTCTTGGTAAGTTAACCATTTCTCTTTTCCAGCCATTTCTCTTCTATAAAATGCTTCTTGACTTGAAACACATAGTGGTATTTTCAAAAAAAACCTTGTTTTGTATTTATTCCATATATTCAACAAAGGACGTCTTATAAAATGATTATTAAAATCCACATTAACTTTTACTTTATCATACCATAGATATCCATGCCATCCCCACTTCAGGTTGTGACCCTCCAAATCCAATAATCTTTTATTCCTCAATAGAATCCATTCCTTTATCCAGACTAAGCAACAAGCAGCAAAATAAAGTCTCAAATTTGGTAATCCCAGCCCTCCTCTTTCTTTGGCGTCTTGTAATAATTTAAATTTAACTTTTGGTTTTTTCCCCTGCCGAACAAATTTAGAAATATATTTTTGCCATTGTTTGAAAGGTAGATCAGAGGATATGACAGGTATTGTTTGAAATAGAAACATCATTCTCGGCAATACATTCATTTTTATTACAGATATTCTACCCATTAATGACAACTGTAATTTATCCCATTTTAACAAATCTTTCTTAATCTCTGTCCATAGTTTTTCATAATTATTATGAAACAACTTTGAATTTTTATTTGTCATAATGATACCTAAATATTTCACCTTTTCTTCTATTTTAAAATCTATCTTCTCCATTAACTCTTTTTGATCTCTTAAAGATAAATTTTTCACCAACATCTTCGTTTTTTGATTATTGATCTTAAATCCTGCTAATGGTCCAAATTCTTCTAATTTATCCATCAATACTTTGATTCCTTCCAAGGGATTTTCTAATACAATTATCAAGTCATCAGCAAATGCTCTCAATTTATATTCCTCTTTTTTTATCTTTATTCCCAAAATCCTTTTGTCTTGCCTTATGTCTCTAAGCAGCACTTCTAAAACCAGAATAAATAGAAGGGGGGACAATGGACATCCCTGTCTTGTACCCTTTTGTATTTCACATAAGTCCGTTAAATCCCCATTGACAATTATCTGTGCCTTCTGTGATGTATAAATCAATCTGATCCATTTTATAAAATTATCTCCAAAGTCCATTTGCTCTAGAACCTTAAACATAAATTTCCAATTCAAATTATCAAATGCTTTCTCAGCATCCAAGAAAATCAAAGCAGCTTGTATGTCATTTCGTTGTTCTAGATATTCCAACACATTCAAAACATTCCTAACGTTATCACGTAATTGTCTTTTAGGTAAAAACCCCGCTTGATCTTCCTGAATAAATTGTTGCAATATTATTTTCATTCTTTCAGCCAAAATCATTGTAAAAATTTTATAGTCATTATTCAGTAAAGATATTGGCCGATAATTTTTTGTTTTAGTTAAATCCTGCTCCTCTTTAGGTATTAATGTTATATTGGCATTTTTCCAACTATCCGGTATCTTCCCCTCTTGTAAAATAGAATTCATTGTATACTGTAAAGGTGGTAAAACTTCCTCCTCCAAGCATTTGTAATACATTGCTGATAGTCCATCCGGTCCTGGCGCCTTTCCTAATTTAATTTTACTTATAGCCTCAGATATTTCTCTTGACGTAATAGGACCATTAATAGCTTGTCTCTGAAGATCTGTAATTTTAGGCAAATTCTGTTTGGATATATACTCTTCTATTTTTTCTGAGGGAATTTCCTAACACTTGTACAAAGTTGAATAATATTGATGGAAAACCCTTTGGATTTTTAAATTGTCTGTCAACATCTCATCTCCTTCTTGTATCTTTAAAATAAGATTTTTTTGTCGTTCTTTTCTTAATTTATATGCTAGCAATTTCCCCGGTTTATTTGCAAATTCAAAAGTCCTTTGTTTAGCAAAATTTAATTTCCTTTCAATTTCTCTAACTGTCAACATTGACACTTGTTTCTGTAACATTTTAATTTGATTTACAGTAGAAGCTTTAGTTGGATTCTTTTTCAATTCTTCCCCTTTTTGTTTTATTTCTTCCAAGATCAATTGCATTTTCTGTTGTTTCTTCTTTTTTAATTCAGAATTACATTTAATAAAATATCCCCTCATAAATGCTTTACTTGTATCCCAAACAATATTTTCATCTGTTCCTTTATGTAAATTGTGTTTAAAAAACTCTTTTAATTTCTTCTTACATTCCTGCACTATTTTATCATTCTGTAATAAAGATTCATTTAGTCTCCATCTAAATCCAAGATTTTTTTTTTAAAGTCAATATCACTGGATTATGATCCGAAAAGGTTTTTGGTAACACATCCATCTTGGAAATATCTTTCACTAAATTTTTAGACATCCAAATCATATCAATCCTCGAAAATGTTTTATGTCTTTCTGAAAAGTAAGTAAATTCCTTTACATTGTCATTTATATATCTCCAAGCATCCACCAATTCTAAATTTTCCATCAATTCGAAACAGATCTTCGGCAGTTTGCCCTGTGTCTCTTTAATATTTTTCTCAGAAAGTCTATCCATTTTCGGTGAAATTACCCCATTCCAATCACCCATGACACACCAATGATCATATGCAAACTCTGATCCATAAGTCCAGTATAAAACCTTCTTTTATCTTCATTAGGAGCATAAATGCCCACTATCAAAATTTTTGTACCCTGAATGGTGATTTCAACTCCCACAAATCTGCCACTATCATCCAATAATATCAATTTAGGAGACAATTGTGAATTAATATAAAGAACCACACCATTTTTTTTTGAATCCTGCTGAAATAAATTCTTCACCCAAATTTTTACAAATTAAATATTTAGAATCTTTCTTCTTAATATGAGTTTCTTGTAAACAAATTATATCCAATTTTAATTTTTTCAAATAATGAAATACTTTCTTTCTCTTCTGCGACGAATTAGCTTCATTTATATTCCAAGTTAGATATTTGTAATCCATTTTTAAGCATGTATTTTAGAAAAGTCTGTGCCTGTTGCTCCCTTTGATCCATCATCATCCTTTTCTTCCTCTACCTGTTTCTGTTGACTTTGTTTCCCAGGAATTATATCCATATCTTTGAGTTTATCTTCTTCCATGTCTTTTGAAGCTTTTCTCAAGAAATCCCTTGCTTTTTGAACAGTATTTAATCGATACTTCTGTTGTCTAAATGTAAAAATCACTCCCTCTGGAACATCCCATCTAAATTGAATTTTACATTGTTTAAGTTTTTCTGTGAAGAAAGCGTAATCTTTTCTCTTACGTAGAAGCCTAACAGGAATTTCCTTCATCACCTGTATTTCTTTACCGTCAATTTTGAAGACATTGTTAAAATGATGTTGCAAAACCATATCTCTGGTCCTTTTTTAAAAAATGAACAAGCACATCTCTTGGGATTTTTTTTATTGTTGCATATCTGGAATTAACTCTATAAACTTTGTCTATTTCAAATTCCATCCGATCTTCGTTCCTGTCGAAGGATTTTGCCAAAACATTAACAATTTTCTCTCTGATATCTTCACCTGTTTCCTCAGGAATTGCACGGAATCTCAAGCAATGTTCTTTATCTCTAAGTTCCATAACAGCAATATAGTCCAATTTTTTTCCAATTCCATATTTGTAATATCTATTCTATTCTCTAAGGTTTGCACCTTATCTTTAACATTTTTTACATCCTGTGTTAATTGCCCAATGTTATTTTTAATCTCACCCACTTCTGTTTTAATATAATCTTGTAAATCTTTAAAATCCTTTTTCATATTGCAAAATTCATCTTTAAGTTGTTGTCTGTCCTGTTTCATCTCTTGTTTCAACTCTTGTTTAAAATCACTAAATCTCTCCATAATTTTCTGGAACATGTCCATCCCTTCCTGTGTATCAATTGAAACTCTTCACTCCAAAACTTTGGCTGCTTTCCTAGTTGTCATTCTTGAAAAAAAAAACCTTTTCTATTATTAGCCAATGTAGAAGCAAACAGTTTCTTTTCTCCCAGCAACAAAAAAGTTAATATTCCAGGCCTGTTTAACCAACACAGTTCTTATCTCCAGCACATTCAGGAATGTAAAACAAATCCAGTTCTCAGCATCCAGCAGTTAGTAAGATACACGAACAGCAGATTCGTTCAAAAAAAAAAATTAATCCAAAATAAAAAAAAATAAAAAAAATATTCTCAGATATATTTCCTTCAAATAATCAAATCATCTTATCTAATAAGTTGCCTCTTATCCGTTTAATCTTTGTAATTCCAGCTTTAAGCCAGCTTTTTGTCATAAAAAATAAAGCAGGTTCTTTGAATTGCTCCCTTCTTCCTTAGCTTTGTATAATACGAAAAAAGTGTGACTCACCCAAGTTTCTGAGTTGCCGATTCGTAAACAAGTCTCTTTTACGATAGTAATTTAAGTTAGTTGATAAGATTTAGACAGAAGGAGGCTAGCTCATTAAAAACGTTTTTAAAAGAGAAAGAAAAAAAGTCTTGCTTACTTTCAGCACAGCCTGTTGGAAATCCAGACTCTGTCTTCCGCTGCTACAAATGCCTTCTTATCTCAGGGGGATTCCTGATCAAATCTAGCAATCTACAGCTCAACGGAGTTCCGTGGATAATCTCTTCGGTTCCCCTTTTATCTTGGAGAACTTTACGCCAGTCAAAAATTCCTCTTGACTGGCTTTTAACTGAAATAAGCTTCCTCTGAGATAGAGCTCACTCAGAGACAATCACCAGCCAGCACTCCTTCCGGGAAGTCAATCTGCCACACTTTACTGAAGTGGCTGTGAATACATTTCAGTAGAAAATGAAATCATTAATTAGTAGTCTATAATGTATTAAACAAAATCTTTATCCTGAGAAAGATGAAACACACAGTAATTTTATCACAAGTAGCTAGGAAGGCTTTAAAGGGGAATTAGACAAATTCATGAAGAATATCAATATTTGCAAGTAATAAGCTGTAACAGTGAAAGACAAAAATTAATTTATTAACAAACCTATGTTGATTATCATAATCCAAATGAGCAAGCAACTAATTACTCCAACAACAGTCAGTGCCCAGAAATGATAGAAAGATCACCCTCCCACCCATAGTATATATCATGCTATCTTAAACAATATTAATGTAATGCATAGACTTTCCATATTTTCTGATTTCCTTGGCTTTAACACTTTTTTTTTAACGCTTTTAACATTTTATTTTGGGAAGTGTTTGCACCAAGAATGCATCTCTGATATTTTAGTTTTCTGATGTTCTTTGTATATTTGAGATTTTAAATTTGGGGTTCTACATTTTTGAGGTTTAATTTACGTTTTAAATTTTGTATACTGTATATTTTTATTTTTGTAAGTCAATTTGTAAGGCCTAGGTGGTGAAAAGTGGGAGATAAATATTTTTAGGCTGTCTTCAAGGGCAAAAGGGTTCACATGTTCTTTCCCTTTGCTTTTCTCACACTGCTACTAGGAGACTGGAAGCTTTCACTTCTATTTTCAACTAACTGTAGCTACTCGATATGGCCAAACCAAGATAAGCTGTGATTAGTCTTAACTATAGGGTTTTGGGAT
Organism: Rhineura floridana; assembly: GCF_030035675.1. Taxonomy (NCBI): domain Eukaryota; kingdom Metazoa; phylum Chordata; class Lepidosauria; order Squamata; family Rhineuridae; genus Rhineura; species Rhineura floridana. The sequence goes on from NC_084489.1 coordinate 45,828,333, forward strand.
ACAAGTCAGCTTCTCAAATTGAATGAAATAAGTAATTGTGGTTAAATGAAAACCAAAGCAAAAGCTTCTGATTGTGAGGCAGGTGTAAGATGCATCTACTCCCTCTAGCAACAGAAGTAAAAGAGCCAACAACGGTTTATGGGTGAAAACAGACCACAACTTTATTGATTGGAGCAAGTAAGCCAGGTTGACATGGCAGTAGGACAAGGATCTGCTTTCATTCCAACAATCCATGCTGAGGGAATGCTGAGCCAGCCCAACAAGCCGTTGGAACCCAACAAGCAGTTGGGAATCACCCTTGGGAGTTTGCCAGCATTAGACCCAAGCAAGGTGCAAGCCATCTGCCTGTGATCCTGCTGGCCAACCAGTGGGGGGTGGTAGCAAGCTGGATGAGGCCTAGCCCCTCCCAGTCTAGGGGCAAGGCCAGCAAGTACACCACTAGACCTCTTATAGGGTTCCCCCTTATGTTTGATCGTGCCCAACACCATTTCCGCATTAAGTTGTGATAGGGGCAGATGAGCACCTAACAATTGCACAGCAGTCACTGAGAGATAGGTGAAAAGACTTGCTCAACCGAAAGCAAATTTGATTTAGAGGAAAAATTCCTCTCTGCCCCCATCAGCCAGCAACGCATTAGAAAGAGCTCAGCAGTGCACTAAAACCGAGAAAGGGTGCATGGGAAAGCTGGTATGTAAAGAAAGAGTCTACCATCAGGCAGGCCAAGGCCCTTTGTAGGCCAGGGCCTGTCCCCACTAATCTGCAGTTCTTGCACAATTGCCTGGTATTACAAGCAATCCCACAAGAGCTGAAGCAGGAGCAGGAGTAGGAGGAGAAACCCCTCCTCCCATTACTGCCAGGGGGTGTGCACTGCCCCACAAAAGCATCCTGTGCTGAGGGCGCAAAGCTAGGCTTTTCTCATGGCTGTGCTGGAGGAGAAGAGAGGCAGCATATGAGCCCTAGGCACATCCAGCTCATTTCATTGGCAATAAACTCTACTTCATTATTATATGTAAACACAGCTATAAGCAAAGTATTGCACTGTTTCTCCATAATCCTATCTCTCATCAATATTTTTTTAAAAAAATGTCGTTAAGGAAAACTGTTTTCTGCTAATTCTATTCTCTTGAACAATATGAATACCTGATCATTCTGTCTTCAGTTTCATCATTCTATTTATATATGGAAAACATGGTGGAATACTCCTGGATTCTGCAATAAGCTTTCTGTCATGTTCAAGGGGCCAGGATGGGGGCCAGGCAAGCCAAGACTTGGCCTTCTTGAGGACATCCCAGAAGTAAGCATAATGTGGATTTCACTTTGATGTAATTTCTTGGTCCTATAAGTACTGTTTCTATAAGGCTTCAATTTTACGCATGCTTATCTGAAAGTAAGCTCCAAATCTGTGGGATGTAAGTGGGATCCCGAGCATATGTCTAACTGGGTCAATAATTTAAATTTGGTTCCCTACATCTTGTTAGTCCTAATAGTTGGCATTTTAGACGTAAACACATTTTTTTCACTTGATTTCATTGGAACTTAGACTTAAAAATATGTTTTTGTCGTATCTATTTGTTAGAAAACAGTCTTGAAATCCTGGGGGAGGAGAGAATTAAGAGATCTGAAATTTAAATCTGTGAGTAAATTTGAATGTGGCCTACGTATATGTTCCTAGGTCCATTAGATCCTGACTTGTGGGGAGGCATTACATTTTCTGCAGTATGTAAGGTCGAAATGTATATTTGTTCTATGAAAGCTAAACACGTTACCCTCCCCCCAAAAAGAGGTGGGAGAGTAGAATGTAATGGCTTATATGTGCAGATAATTGCATTCTATTAAAGCACAACTGGACAAACTGTGACCCTCCAGATGTTGTTGAACCTCAGTTTCCATCACTCCCAGCCAGCATAGCCAAAATGCAACACGAGATAGTGCTGGAAGATGAGACCCCCAGGTCAGAAGGCACTCACCAAGCTACTGGGGAAGAACAAAGGACAAGTACGAGTAGCGCTGTGACTTATGACACAGCTGGGTCAAAGCCAAAAGGAAGCCCAGAGGCTGATGCGTACAGATGCGAAAGGATAGTCCAGAGTTGTATGATGCACACTATAGGAACATGGAATGTGAGAAGCATGAACCAGGGAAAGTTAGAAATTGTCAAGCAAGAAATGGAACGTATCAATATTACAATACTTGGTGTGAGCAAACTAAAATGGATGGGAATGGAACATTTTCAGTCAGGCAACTACAAAATATTTTATGCAGGAAATGAGAAATGAAGAAGAAATGGGGTTGCTTTAATAGTGAGAAGTGATGTAGCAAGAGCAATTAGGAGCTACAACGCAAGGTCTGAGCAAGTTATAGCAATGAGATTAAACGGGAAACCTATCAACATAACCATCATCCAAGTCTATGCTCCAACGGCAAACGCAGAAGAAGAGGAATTGGAGAGATTTTATGCAGAAGTACAGGAAGAAACTGAAAACACACCAAAACAAGATGTGCTGGTAATCATGGGGGACTGGAATGCTAAAGCAGGGAACAGAGAAGAATTAGGAATTGTGGGGAAATGGGGCCTAGGAGACAGAAATGAAGCAGGAGAAAGACATTGAATTCTGTGAAGCCAATAATTTGTTTCTTGCAAACACATTTTTTGAGCAACCAAAAAGTTGACTATACACATGGACATCACCAAATGGTCAATACAGGAATCAAATTGATTATATAATTGGTAGCAGAAGATAGAGAAATTCCATACTTCCTGCAAAAACAAGACCAGGAGCAGACTGTGGTACAGATCATGAACTGCTTGTACTGAAAATCAGAGTAAAGCTAAAGAAGACCAACAAAGCAATCATAATGCCAAAATACAATTTAAATAACATCCCAGAAGAATATAAAGATCAAATAAGGAACAGGTTTGAGGTTTTAAACTTAGATGACAGAGAACCAGAAGAACTATGGAATGAAGTCAGAGATGTTATCAGAGACGAATGCAAAAAGATATTACCTCTAGTTAAAAAGAGAGAAAGACCTCAATGGATGACTGAAGAAACTCTTAAAATGATGAAAGAGAGAAGGAAAGCAAAAGCAAAAGGAGATAGAAACACAGTCAGAATCCTAAATGCAACAATACAGTGACTATTACGTAGGGACAAAGGGAACTATGACAATAGTTACTGTATAGAAATAGAAGAGGACAACAAAAAGGGTAGAACAAGAGCCCTGTTCCAAAAGATTAGAGAAATGAAAGGGAAATTTAAACCACAAGTAGGGATGTTGAATAATCAACAGGAGAACACACTGACTGACCATACACTGAAAAACTGTATGAAAGAGATGACAGATTCATTCAACCGTATGATGAAGAACCAGAAATTTTAGAATGCAAGGTGAAAGTTTCTCTTAAAATACTTGGAAGAAACAAATCACCAGGAATAGATGGCATACCAATAGAGTTGCTACAAGCTACTGAGACTGAATCTGTCTAACTTGTGACAAAAATCTGTCAAGAAATATGGAAAACTAAACAATGGCCCACAGACTGGAAGCGTTCCATATACATCCCAATTCCAAAGAAAGGGGATCCCAGGGAATGCAGTAATTATCGAACTATTGCCTTAATATCCCATGAAAGTAAAGTAATGCTCAGGATTCTACAACAAAGGCTCTTGCCATATATGGAGCGAGAAATGCCAGACGTCCAAGCTGGATTTAGAAAGGGAAGAGGCACCAGAGATCATATCGCAAACATACGTTGGATAATAGAACGGACCATGGAATTTCAGAAGAAAATCACCCTGTGCTTTATAGATTACAGCAAAGCCTTTGATTGTGTAGATCATGAAAAACTATGGAATGCTTTAAAAGAAATGGGGGTGCCACATCATCTGATTGTCCTGATGCGCAACCTATACTCTGGACAAGAGGCTACTGTAAGGACAGAATATGAAGAAACCGATTGGTTCCCCATCGGAAAGGGTGTGAGACAGAGGTGTATTTTATCACCCTATCTATTTAATCTATATGCAGAACATATCATACGGAAAGGAGGATTGGATCAAGATGAAGGAGGTGTGAAAATTGGAGGGAGAAATATCAATAATTTAAGATATGCAGACGATACCATACTACTAGCAGAAACCAGTAATGATTTGAAACGAATGCTGATGAAAGTTAAAGAGGAAAACACAAAAGCAGGACTACAGCTGAACATAAAAAAACTAAAGTAATGACAACAGAAGATTTATGTAACATTACAGTTGACAATGAGGACATTGAACTTGTCAAGGATTATCAATATGTCAGCACAGTTATTAACCAAAATGGAGACAATAGTCAAGAAATCAGAAGAAGGCTAGGACTGGGGAGGGCAGCTGTGAGAGAACTAGAAAAGGTCCTCAAATGTAAAGATGTATCACTGAACACTAAAGGCAGGATCATTCAGACCATGGTATTTCCGATCTCTATGTATGGATGTGAAAGTTGGACAGTGAAAGAAGCGGATAAGAGAAAAATCAACTCATTTGAAATGTGGTGTTGGAGGAGAGCTTTGCGGATACCATGGAGTGCGAAAAAGACAAATAATTGGGTGTTAGAAAAAATTAAACCAGAACTATCACTAGAAGCTAAAATGATAAAACTGAGGTTATCATACTTTGGACACATAATGATAAGACATGATTCATTAGAAAAGATAATAATGGTGGGGAAAACAGAAGGGAGTATAAAAAGAGGAAGGCCAAACAAGAGATGGATTGATTCCATAAAGGAAGCCACAAACCTGAACTTACAAGATCTGAACAGGGTGGTTCATGACAGATGCTCTTGGAGGTCGCTGATTCATTGGGTCGCCATAAGTCGTGATTCACTTGGAGGCACATAACAACAACAAACAACATCTGGACAGTCACTGGTTGCCCACTCCTGCCTTAAAATAAATAAGTTGTGCCGATAAATGGTTTCAGTTGTGCTTCTGTTTAAAAGAAATAATCAATTAAATGTTAATTACGAACAGTATAACTACTGAATATAAATATGGGAGAAAAATAAATTCATAATTAGATAACGGCTCCCATTTGTTTTATTAAATGTAGATTACTGGAAAGGAAGTTCCCTTCAGCCCCAAATTGCCAAACTACCTTTGTGTCTATGCAGTTACTCATTTCATCTTAATGCTGGGATTTTATATTGATTTGTTTGCTACCAAATCCGTAAGTAACATTCACATTTATTTAAATATGCTGCTTTTTGTTGCTTTAAAAAGATGCAAGTATAGTGCAAATAAAGTCTGTTGCTGTTAAAACTGGATGAATGAAACTGAAAATTGTGTAGGATAGTGTAGTTCAGCCTTTCCCAACCAGTGTACCTCCAGATGTTGTTGGACCACAATTCCCAACTTTCCTGACCATTGGCAATGCTGGCTGAGGCTGATGGGAGTTGTGGTCCAACAACATCTGAAGGCACACTGGTTGGGAAAGGCTGGTCTAGTTATTTTCACACCCCTGTTTTGTGGGGCAAGATGGATTTATCACCTCTTAGCATGGACATGATTTTAATGTGGCAAAAGAATCCTCTTTTTTACTGAGTAGTCAGCCCTGCTATTTTCTTGTTTTCTGATGTAGTCTTTTGCTCATTCCTTATTCTGTGTAAAAATCTCAGCTCGCATAATAATTCAGAAAGCAAATGCAAAACCGTTGTTCCTGAAATTTACTTTCATTCGAGCATCCCACAAGGGAGCCATTGTGAGTTCTACTATTATAAATTCAAAGTGCATAACATGGAGCCAATGATCTACACAAGTAGAGGGAATGATTGTTCTAATGCTAGCACTACAAGAGAAGAGATAGACTGCATAAAAGTTCTCATTTCAGGATCCAGATTCTATGTATGGTACAGAAAGTAGAGCTAAACTGAAGGCTAAGTTCCAGGAACTCTCTAAAACTCATGAAGGAACTATCACAAGAAAGCATGCATGTGAATAATATAACTTGGCATATAACTTCAATATCAGTTTTCCACTACACCGAGTTATGAAATGGCCATAGACACAACTGGAACTTTTTAGTTGGCTATGTCATAAATGTGGCATTGGTCCATAAATAGACACAACTGTTTTCCTTATTTTTAGACATATGTTCCACTCCATAAAAGCAATAATGTACTTGAGGCTGCAAAATTATTCTCAAGTTATTATGGTCTTATATACCCAGTCTGTCACTGTGCTCTGCAGGTGAGGGCCTCCTGCAGATACCATCTTATCAGGAGGTCCATTCGGCACAACACAGGGAATGGACCTTTAGTGTGGCGGCACCTACCTTTGCACAGCCTCAAGTGCATTATTGCTGTTATGGAGTGGAACATATGTCTAAAAATAAAAGTTTTTATTTATTTATTTATTTATTTATTAAATTTGTATCCCACTCTTCCTCCCAGAAGGAGCCTAGGGCAGCAAACAAAAACACTAAAAGCACTTTAGAACATCTTAAAAGACTTTAAAACACATTAAAACAAAAATCTTTAAAAACATATTAAAATAAAATATCTTTAAAAGCAACTTTAAAAAGTCTTAAAAAGCAATTCCAGCACAGACACAGACTGGGATAAGGTCTCTACTTAAAAGGCTTGTTGAAAGTAGGTGCTGAAAAGATAACAGGGATGACACCTGTCTAATATTTAAGGGGTGGGAATTCCAAAGTGTCAGTGCCACAACACTAAAGGTCCACTTCCTATGTTGTGCAGAACGGACCTCCTGTATCTGCAGGAAGCCCTCACCTGCAGAGTGCAGTGATACCGACTAGGTAAAAAAATGAAATGGACTGCCTTCAAGTCGATTCCGACTTATGGCGACCCTATGAAGAGGGGTTTCATGGTAAGCGATATTCAGAAGGGGTTTACCATTGTCTTCCTCTGAGGCTGAGAGGCAGTGACTGGCCCAAGGTCACCCAGTGAGTTTCATGGCTGTGTGTGGATTCAAACCCTGGTCTCCCAGGTTATAGTCCAACACCTTAGCCACTACACCACACTGGCTCTCACCGACTAGGTATATGAGTAAGACAATCTTTCAGGTTTATATGCATTAGGCTTGTCTTCTCATTGTGGAATTTTTTACTTGGAGGAGATAAGAAACAAGAAAAGAAAATATTCTGCTAAGAAAACATTTAGTTAGATGATGCTTTCACAAATAAGTTTAAATTGAAGCCCAGTGACAAGTACTTGGTTGATTTCACTAGGTCTTCGATCCATATATTAGTGAGAAATGCCTTGAACTGTGAGAGGCTGAGACAGCAGCAGCTTGTAAGGTCAGTCTAAGTTCAGATCCAGTTCTACCTCTTTTTCACTAGTCATTTATGCCTTAATGCTCTCTCTAGCCAGTTTTGCATTTCCCAAACTCATTTCCACACCTCCACCATGTTTCCCTGATGCAGCACTAAATATCAGTTGATTGACCTGAAAGTTTCCCAGCTAGGTTGTATTTTTAAACAAATAATATTTTAATAAGAATATAACAGTACAGCATAGATAATTCCATGAAGTTTTAAAAAATAGCCACTCGACATTTTAGAAATTAAAAAACAGTTGGATACTAATTCTTGTATGCATTCTTATGGCTGTAATTTATTTTAATGTTTTAACCCTTTTAATATTGCATTTAAGTTGTTTTGAGCCATCCTGGAACCTTGTAATGGAGGGTGGGTAATAAATTGAGGAGTTGCAATAGTAGTAATACACACAACTGCACAAAGGATGAGGGGAACTGAACAAAAATAAGACAAAGCCACAAAAGGAGAGGTCCATCTGTTAAGAATAAATGTAGCCTTAATTATCCTTAACTATCGCATTAGTTGCAGATCTTACATTATATGGAATTTGAAAGCTTTACTTTCTTTAGGCACAACAAAAATATCCGTTTTTGTTTGGTCACTGTGAATAACTTCAAAAGTTGTGGTTAACACATAACTGGAGATCCTGCTGTGGTTCCAGAAGCTTTTGTTGTTGTTGTTGTTAAATACAAATACAGCAGTATATAAATCCTCATTTATTTTATATGTTCATGCTTCATGTTTGGATTGGAAAGAGAATTATTGCACTGACATTAAAGTGTATCAGTCACATTCCCACTGCAGCTTGCAAAACTTACATTTAATGTATAATATTTATATTAGTGACCTAAGTTATTTATTTTATTTTTTGCCCATTTTGGAGCAGCACAACCAATGCAACAATTGCCAAGGTCCACTTTGTGGTTTGTAAATTTCAAATATAAATTTTGAGTGTAAATACAGGAATAGTTCTAGTGTGCATCTCCTACAGGATAAGACTGTAAATGGAAAACCATGGTACATAAGTAATAAATGCATATTTATGTGACACAATTTATGTGTTTAAAAATTATATCAATCTATCAAAATTATATAAATTTTGTTGATATATTAACAAGAAACCTGCAGGTTATTTCAGCTTTTCCTGACTTCTAGATCTCCTTGCTCTCTTCCACTAGGAGTGCTTTTTAGTTTCAAGAAAAGGCGAGTAAGAGATGACATGACAGAAGTACCTTGCAAAAGTAATCAGACCCCTGACCAATGCTCTCATATTACTGAATTACAAATGGTATATTGTAATTTTGTTCTGCATGATCTTTTATTTTGAAACACTGAAACTCAAAATCAGTTAGCAAATCAAAAGCAACATGTTTCAGTTTTTTATGTTTCTTGCAAACATTTCCCATCATAAAACAAATGTCATCTTAAAATAATTGATTTTGAGTTTCAGTGTTTCAAAATACAGTATCATACAGAACGAAATTATAATGTACCATTTGTTATTCAGTAATACAAGAGCATTGGACAGGGGTATGATTACTTTTGCAAGGCACTGGATATAAAATGATGCAAGGCATGGAGAATGTGGATAGAGAAAAGCTTTTCTCCCTCTCTCGTAACACTAGAACTCGTGGACATCCAATGAAGCTAAATGTTGAAAGATTCAGGACAGACAAAAAAAAAGTACTACTTCGTGGAGTGTGTAGTTAAACTGTGGAATTCACTCCCACAGGAGTGAACCTAGATGGCTTTAAAAGAGGATTAGACAAATTCATGGAGGATAAGGCTATCAGTGGCTACTAGTCATGATGGCTATGCTCTCCCTCCACTGTCGGAGGCAGTATGTTTCTGAATACAAGTTACTGGAAACCATAGGAGGGGAGAGTGCTGTTATGCTCAGGTCCTGCTTGTTGGCTTCCATAGGCACCTGGTTGACCACTGTGAGAACAGGATGCTGGACTAGATGGGCCATTGGCCTGATCCACCAGGCTCTTTTTATGTTCTCATGCTTGGCCATTTCAGACGTCATGGCATAGTGTGTAAAATGTCATATGTTCGCTGTCTAGGTACTTTAATTTGCATACTCTGGGTAATATCCACAAATGATTTCCATGATTGGATACATGCACAAACATGTATGAGTTCATATATGAAATCTAGGATTATAGATGACAATTGTGAGTATGGGCCATCCACAGTACTCATCTGTATATTTAAGATCTCATTTCGTATATTGACTAAGAGTATGAGCTGTGAGCTAGGGTCTCTCTGGTTTAGATCTTGTATAGGGCAGGAAAGAGAGACAAGCTCTGGTGCTAGATGAAATTTATTGTGAGCTCGACGCATTTTGGAACTTGTCCTTCAGGAGCTACAAACATTAAAACAGACTCAAATCAATATAGTGGAGACAACACTGTGGTCTTAAACATGATATTTTAGAGACCACACTCCATAGACTCATTTTACAAGCATTTAGAAGACATAATAAAAAATTTAAAATGTTGTCATTATATTATATCCTTAAACTTTGACATAATACTGACACCTTAAAAGACTGTACTGTGTGACTCAAAAGGGACTGAATCTTGTGCCAGCCATGGCAAAACAACTTCAACATAACACTCTCAACCCCTCCCCAGGAAAACAGGAGGGAATGGCCCTGTACTGACCTGTGAAGATCTGTTTTTCTCTTTATTCTGTCAGGCAATGCACATTCTCTGAACAGGCCCACACTAAACACAAACTGAACTCAAATGCTGATAGTATCCATAGGGTATGTGTAAATCAGCTCAGCTGTGCAATCACTGTGTTTGCAGATTATACTGGTCCGGTTGACACAGTGACTGACTGGCAAGCACAGTGGTTACAGAGAGTCAGCCAAGTTTCATAAAGACCCTTGGTTTTGATATTTAAATTCAGAGAAATCCAACTCCTCATTTAACCCTAAACCCAACCTCATGTGCTGTAATGGGTTAAATAATGCTGACATCCTTACAATAATCCTATTAGGGTTAGCAGTTAAAATATGAAATGCTTTTTTATTCATGGTAACTAAGTGTATCATTCCTGTGAATTTACCCTAGAGAGAGAGACATCAAATTTGCGTAATATTTCAGTGTATATAAAAATCTCTAAATGCTATTTACAATTATAGAAGTTGTATTTATCAATGGGATTGCTCATTCTGTGTGTGGAAACCATAGTATTTATGGGTCACTAGTGAAAGATAATGTAATATCTTTGCATTGGCAGCAAGGATTATATCTTAATAAAACAGAAACAAACTAGGGCTGGAATTGTCCCTGCTGTTGCCATCCCTGGCCTTCATGTGTTCACCCAAATGTCTGAGCAAAGCCTAAGTGTATACAGGTTGTACATTTGTAGGTTTTGTTCAGAGCTTTAGATGAACACCTGGAGTTTGGGAGTGGAGATATGAGTGAGTATGATCTTAATCTACCCCTCCATATTTTCACTAAGCAACTGCATAGGGTTACTGTAGCTTCTTCTCCTGGGCTTTTACAAGTCTGTTTTCCCAGGTAGGATGCCATCATTTGGGTACTACTGCCATCTAGCGTCCGAAGGCAAGAATGCACTGAAGTCAAGACCCGAGGGGACCAGGCTCCTCCCACTCCAGTTCATTCTTGCCTTTGTCCGAGGCTGGTTGTATCTCCAGAGCGTGAGGAATTAGTTAGGAATTAGTGATAGTGTGTTCTTTGTGTGATCGTGTGTGTGTGTGAGGGAGTGTCTGGGAACTGGGGGTCCCCCTCTTCCCCTCTCTTGACCCATTTTCCCCTCTTCATTCCGTTGTTGTTGTTGGTGCTTTGTTTGTCTCCCCCCCCCAGTCCCTTGTCCTAGTCCCTGCTGCTGGCAGCGGCTGCCTTATGCGGTGCCGCGGCTCAAGTCCTTTCCCTATGGAAGCTGGCTGCAGCTTCAGGTTTTTTGTTTTTTTTCCCTGACTCGGAAGCTGCGATGCTACCTCAGACTCATTAGGAGCCTTTTCTTCGCTTCTTCCCTCGGTGCTGGCTGCGGCTCCTCTCCTCTCAGCCCTAGGAGCTAGCAGCACTGCCTCCCTCCTCTGCTGCCCTAAGCAGCGCCTGAGTCCCTCCCCGCTTGTGGGCATCGGAGCTCTGTTTCCTCCACAGTAATCGCTGTGGCTTGCTGCTTGTGATGTTCCTGTATTAATGTAAATATGGTAAGTGCTGTTTTTATAGAAGATGTGTGGTAAGTGGAATGAAAGAGGAGGGGGAGTAAATGAGCAGTAGAATGCTGGATGATTGGCTGAGTGTTTAGATGGCTGAGAGTATAAATGGAAGGATGACAGTTGAATCTGGGTGGACGTTAGTGGGTTATTTGAGAGGTGTTTGGTGGACGTGATTGGGTTGTTTGAGAGGTGTTTGGGGGATGTTAGTGTGTTGTTTTGGGGGAGTTTGGAGGTGGGTGTGAGTTGGTGTATGTCAGGAGAGTGTGGAGAAAGAGGGAGGTGGAGTTCGGATTAGTAATAAGTCAAATATCACAGTAATAGATGAAACCATAAGCTTGTAGATCATTATCAAAGTTATCTTGTTATTAATGTTATTTAATAAATACTATTTTGGTTTACCGAAGGCCTGATCCTTGGCTGGGGTTTCACAGACCAGAAGGGAGGGTAAGGTAATTACCAAGGCTGAAGGGCAACAGTAACAAATGGTGGCAGCGGTGAAGAGGAGAATAATAACATTACAAGTATCCAGAGCAACCCCGAGTTATATGAGTTATCTACATTGATACAAGGGGGTTGGGAACAGCATAAGTACGGAGTCACAAAAGTAACCAGACAGAGAGAGGCTCAGACAAAGTCTCTGGGAACCTTGGTTACAGGACGTGACTGGTGGTGCTGCCTAGCAGGGGGATCTAGTGAGATCTGTGCTAGAGCGGAGAGAGAAACCATATAAAGGACAGTCCGGACTGGTGGTGTCCCTGGTGGTGCCTAGTGAAAGGCAGTAGTCACAAGCAGGTAGGAACCTGACAGGGAGAGCCAGGGAAGGGCGTCACACTGCTCACGGCTCTTTCTCAGAGCGGCTAGCCCCTCTGGAGCCGCTTTACCTGCGGCTCGTGCCAGTGTTTTCGGCTCTCTCCTGGTTTTTTTCTCTCAGGTAATAAGGGGCCGTTGTTACCGCAGCCTGCTCTAGCAGCTGCGTTCTTTTCATGGCCGCCATTACTCCCTGTTTTCCCGCCTTTTTTCCCGTTCGCCATTTTGCCTGCCTGCTTCCCGCCTTTTTTCATCCCCCCCCCGCTTCTGAGAGCTTTCCCCTTGTTTTTTCTTTTCCTTTCTCTGCCTTTTCTCTGGCTGTGTGAGAGCTAGTTCATTTATTCTTTTTGTATTTTTATATGTTTTATTGCTACATGGTCTCTATATGGCGCTGTAGAAGCTGGATAGCCCTAATTATACCATTTTGGAGCGATACCACACCTTCCACTTTGTGTGCATGTATCTTGCTGTGTTGGTGTCATACTGTATCAATTTTATTTCTTTTGGCGCCCTAGCCTGGAAAGTGCGTAGTAGCGGTACCGCACCTTCCCCATTATGAGCGTGTATCTAGCTTTTGTGGGCCATACTGCATCAAAACCTGCCTTTGGCACCTTGACTTGGACAGTATATAGTAGCAGTCTCGCACCTTCCCCATTGTGTGCGTGTACCTAGTTTTTGCGGCCCTTACTGCATCAAAATCTACTTTTGGCGCCCTGATTTGGACAAGTGCACAGTAGCGGTCTCGCACCTTCCCCATTGTGTGCGTGTACCCAGCTATTTTTCGGTGCCATAGTGAACCAAGCCCATTTTTCTTGGCACCCCAGCCTGCATAGCACATCTTTCTCTTTAGCATCATACTGCACGGGAGTGATACCGCACCTTCCCCATTGTGTGCATGTATCTAGATCCTAACATGGCAGATCAGTGACCAGAGGCAGCGCAGACCCCAGGGGCCAGTCAACAGCACAAGGCCCCAGTGCAACACAAAGCATCAAAGCACAAGCATTCCAAAGCTGTTGCCAAGACTAAGCATCTGTCTACCCATAGCGCTCCCAAGCAAGCCCGATATGTCTCAGCCCCAGCCTTAGAGGAGCCTGCTCCGGAAGCATTAACTACTCTTTTTCAATCTCCTACCGGGTCATCAGAGGACGAGTTTGAAGGTTTTCCCAGCCAAACATCCGTGCACTGCCGCTCTCATTCGATGTTGGCAGCATCTCGCCACTCTGATATTCCTCTGGCTTCCCTGCCTCAACCTGTGCAGCCACATCTGCCTCCACATGAGCACACTGTACCCTCTGATCCCTCTACAGGGTTACAGCTGACTCCAGAATTTCTGTCCCAGCTGCGGGATGTACTGGGGTTCCTCTCCCAAGCACAACCTCCGTCTCAGGCAAACCTATCACCTCAGCAAGCAGCTCCATGGCAGTCCAGTTCTACAGGGCAACATGGCTGCCTTGATGAGGTTCCACCCTCTTCGCCAAATCCATTCGATATTCCCAGAGGCAGAATTGGTGGTGAACCCTTTGGGATGGATGACTGTTTGTCTTTTATGCAGGCAGATCCTGATGAATGGAGTGGAGACTCTGATCTGGAAGAGGACTACTCCTGTTGTCTCTTTGACTTGGCTGATTACCTTCCTCTCTGCCGTAGAGTGATGGACACTCTTGGCATCCAACCCTTGCAACCACAACCCACGGCTCCCCCTGTGAAAGGCACCCGGGTTCTCAAGTCTCCCAGGTCAGCAGATCACTCTATTCCTGTGCCAGATCCCATCAACAAGCTGGCCAAGGAGGAATGGACCCACCCGTTGCGCCCACGTTGCGTCTCGCCGTTAGCCAACAGACTCTATATTTTGGCTCCAGAATTCATGTATTTCCTGAACGTTCCTGGAGTGGACCAACCAATTTCAAACTTAGTATCTAGGTCTCTCCTTCCAAAAGGAGATTCACAGTTCAAGGACCCCTCTGAACGGCATCTGGACTTTGCCCTACGTAAGAACCACGAGGCCTCTGCTAATACCATCTGGGCCTCTACTGCCGCCTCTATCTTCTCAAGAGCCTCCATGATGTGGCTGGATGACCTTTTGGACAATCCAAATCCAGATCCAGTCAAACTGCAGAAGGGTCTAGTTAAGTTACACAAAGCGGTCACATTTGTGGCAGACGCCACTCTGGACGCAACCTGCCAAGGAGCACGGGCCTTGGCTGCAGAAATAGTGGCTCAATGAACTCTCTGGCTCCGACACTGGGATGCTGACGCTACAGGCAGAGCCAACTTCTTACTCGGGGTCCTTGTTGTTTGGAGAGGATGCCCTTAAAGCGGTCTTGATTGACCCTAAGGACAATTGAAAACCAACTTTGGCCACAGCCAAGAGAGATGAACGCAGACCATTTTGATGGTTCGCTCCATATCGCTCCTTCCAGTCCTTTCGGGGGGGTGTGGCTTGGGGGCGTGGCTTGGGGGTGAGGCTGCGATGCTCGAATTGCCGATTTCCGCTCCTCCAGGGCACCCTGGTCCAGAGAGTGTTTCCAAGGCAGAGCCCAATACCAGGGACAACAAGCTCCATCTTCTTCATACAGCAGAGGAACTCGTCAGCGCAGACAGTTCTGACGCCATCCCTATTGGGGGCAGGCTACTCCTCTATGCAAGTTCCTGGCTCGCCTTAACACAGGTCTCCTGGGTCAGAGGGCTTTTCTCCCACAGATACAACATAGAGTTTTGGTTGACCCCCCTGGACAGATTTTGCCCCTCTCCCATATCCAAATCACGGAGGAGGGTCATGCAGGATGCCATAGGTCACCTACTCAACATAGCTGCAATAGAACCAGTACCACCAGCGGAAAGGTCAGAGGGTGTCTACTCCATTCTGTTTGCTGTTCCCAAGCGAGATCTCTTGTGGAGGACGGTCTTAGACCTCAAGTTTGTCAACTGCTTTGTCAAGTACCGCCGGTTCAAAATGTAGTCCCTGGCATCAATTGTGGAAGCACTGCAACAGGGGGACTTTCTGGCATCCATCGACCTGAAAGACGCTTACCTCCACATCCCGATCTGTCCTGCCTACAGACGATTCCTGAGATTTTTGTTAGGCCAGCACCATTTTCAACACCGGGGCATGCCGTTTGGCCTTGCATTGGCCCCAAGGGTATTTACCAAGGTGATGATTACTTTGGCCTGGAGAGTGTCTGAGTTGAATGCTCTGTCTGTTGACAAGAATTTCTGTGTATTTCATAAGGATAGAGTAGTCCTACGTACTGTCCCTTCTTTTCATCCTAAAGTACTGTCTACCTTCCACTGTCAGCAAGAGCTGGTACTTCCTTCCTTTTGTCCTAATCCCATCACCCCACAGAGAAAGTGTGGCATTCACTGGATGTGTGCGAAGAGCCCTGAAAGTGTATATTTCTAAAACAAAACATCTCCATCAGACAGATAGTTTGTCTCCTTCCACACAGCATCTTTAGGGAAAGAAGTGTCTTCGTCCACGCTTGCTAGGTGGATCAAGGCATGTATCACACTGGCCTACGCCTCTCTAAAGTTAGCCAGGCCGGCCAGGATAGTGGTAGGGCAGCAGCCACATCGGCAGCATTCTCATGCCATGCATCTATCACAGAGATTGTAGAGCAGCTACATGGACCGCACCTAATATGTTTATTAAACACTATAAGATTAACACATATGCATCAGCAGAGGCAGCTTTTGGGAGGAGAGTGCTACAGCACATTCTCCCAGATCACTAGTGTAATCAGCCAAGATATGTTCCCACCCTACATGGGTCAGCTTTGGTATGCCGCACCTGAGATCAGCTTTTCCATGCACAGGAGAAAAGACATTTGGTCTTACCATAAAACGGTTTTCTCTGTGCATGTCAAAAGCTGATCTCAGGGCCACTCCCTAGGTGAGCTGGGCTGCCATCGCTGTCTTTTTCATCTTAGGCCTACAGCAGAGAGCGTATGAATGATGTTGTCTCCTGTTTCGTGTTGATGGTTCCTATTATTGCTCATTGTTCTTTCCTCCTGTTGGTTGGCATGTTATCAAAAACTGAAAGAAGGAGCTGCGCAGAGCAGAAAGTCCTTGTTTAAAAAAACTCTTTAGCACTCTTCTGCCTTCAACTGCTAGGTGGAGCTAGCTACCCACCTGAGATCAGCTTTCGACATGCACAGAGAAAACCGTTTTACGGTAAGACCAAATGTCTTTTTTCTTTAATCCAGAACCTTATTGCTTAAGTTCCAGGTCAGAGTAACTATCTTTCAATTAAATGTGAGTTTGCATACTTTGCTAGCCACAAGATTTCAGTTTTAGATAGGGGTATGATTATCTTGGCTTTGAAATTGGCTAACTAGAACCACAGTCCAGTGAGGACAAGAGCCAGCTCTTGCATGTTCCATAGCTATGTTCAACACTGCTAGCCGGAGAAACTCACATAAACCAAAGGGGAGAAAGAGGCAAGACAAGAATGGAATTAATGAAGGAATTTGTGAGCACAATGCTCTTCCATTCCAAGTATGAAACAAATTAATAGTTTTTCTATTCAATACATTTATGCAGGATTTATCCTACCTTTGCACTTTGGAAGGACCACAAGTTTCCTTATCACAATAAAACCAGTATAAAGCAATACAATAATTAAGAAATAATGAAATAGCATAGCAATGCACTATAAACAACA
This sequence comes from Rhineura floridana, assembly GCF_030035675.1. Classification (NCBI taxonomy): domain Eukaryota; kingdom Metazoa; phylum Chordata; class Lepidosauria; order Squamata; family Rhineuridae; genus Rhineura; species Rhineura floridana. The sequence goes on from NC_084489.1 coordinate 45,845,323, forward strand.
CAGTTTCATGAAAAATTGGGCTAAAATCTCTCAGTCTTTTTGGCTGTGGGGGGGAGGAACTATATGTTGAGCTCTTCCTTGAACACATTTTGCTTTCTCTTTTTTGACACAAAATCCACTAGTTAAAAACTTGTTAGAGTAAAAACTATAGGAGTTAAATATTGTTTATCTCAAGAGGGGAAGTAAATCTGTGGTTTGATCGTTAGTGCTGGGAAGAAATGTGCCTTGGCTTGTAAACTGGTTAGATTGCGTTCTGATTTTTTTAAGGGCAGTGAATCTGTTTTCTTAGTTCTATTAAACTAAGAGTTTAAACTTTTGGTTAAAAATCCCTGGGGATGCCTTTTGAAACTTCAGTAAAACAACCCACTCAGAAATGGCCTGGATCTTGTGGTTTGATGTGTTCTCCAAACATGGACAAAAGGAGTTCTCATTGCTATTAAATTTGAGAATCCTGTCCAACAGCATCTTTCTCTCAAATGTCTTTTAGGGGAAGGGGCCGCTGTGAGGCTGTGGTATTCTTTCAATAAAATTTTATTGAGCTCAGAAAAACTCCTAACACATTTTCCTGCATTTTCATCTACTCTTAAGCCCTACAGTCGGAACTAGAAATCACAGCTCAGACTCCACTATGAAGCCTAACTATACAAGACTCTTCCATTATAGCTTATGGTTCCTTTAAAAAAGAAGATAAATCTATAAAAATTATGGATGGAGGCACCCTTCATATTCTAAGGCAATATATTAGTTATCCTGTGCTTTTCCTCCTTAAGAATACTCTCAAAAACAACTGATTTCATTTTCTTATATCTTATATCATTTTCTTATATCTTTGCTCCTCTTTAAGAAGTAGGCAGAAGGTGTTCCATTTCCTAATGTGCTTCTGCACAAGTGACACTCCCATGTCCAGAAATTGAGGTTCCTGATTTTTGCTGAGTATTGGGAGACCTTCTAGTGGAATTGCACCTGTGAGACCTGTGTTGGAGATGCCAGTACCTCCTGTTGCTCCTTCAAAAGATCTCAGTAAATATTCCCTCAACAATACACAATGCACAAAAGACTGTTCACTCTTCCTGCTTCATTCCTGTTTGCACTGGTTCAACCTCTGCTACACTGACTATGGCCCCTTAAACATGCCCATATTTCATTGGATGCCAGGATTGGACACCCTCCATTTCATTCTGAACAGACAACAGAGGCAAAGAGTTTCTCTCTGTGAGTGAGTGTGATGGTAGCTGAAGTTGGTCTCTTTTCTCATGCCTTCACCATGTTGTAATCCTATCTCTTTTTCTGCTCTTTTAGATGTGGCAACCATTTTGTATTATGCCACGGCCCACAGCCCTTTCTCAAAATTTCAGATCTGCCCACTGGCCCAAAAAGGTTGATGATCTCTATGTGGTGGTGTGTAGAGAAGACAACATGCTGTGGGGTACAGGGGAGGAAAGGGTTTTAACCAAATAGGTTAAAATGCAAGAGCGTGTCTTTGCATAATTAATATTTTAGTGTTGCCCTCTCCAGTTAATCAAAATGTAATTATAGCTCTTGAAATGATGAGTTGTGCAACCCTGTCAGAGAACATCAGGACATTGGGGAAAAAGTTGTGTGTTTCTCCATTCCCTTCTTTGATGTAATATTGATAACATTATTTGCTTGCAATCTGCTGCCACTGCTGTTCCTAGTCTGACAGGGGAAGCAGAAAAGTGTGCCACTGTGTATACATGAAGGTCCTAAGACATGTAGTAACCTGTCATCTTACCCAATTTGCTTAGTCTCCATTGAGAATTCAAGATCTGAATCCTTGTGTCAGAATTGAACAGAATATATCTAACTGAATGTTCCACTGAAATAGAAATTGTATGCTCCCCTGATCCAGGATAATATATTGAATTGCTAAGAAGCAAGGGGATAGATGTGAGATCATGTTAAAATTATGATAAATTTATCAAACTGCTTCACTCCCCCCCCTTTTCCCTGCTTTTCTTTTCTTGCCATTTAACAGAATAGTGTTTTCAGTTGCCACTGCTCTCTAGGGAGCCAGGATTGAAAAATACAAAGATGTAATGCTATTAAGAGTTGGGGGGGGGAGAGCAGATATGTGATATGGTATTTATTTAGAAAACAGGTCTACTTCTTTGGTTCAGGTCACTGAAGGTTCATATAATTTCAGGAGAGGAAACAATAATAACAGTGAATGAGTTATTTTCAAGGCTAACATTGTGTGAAGAATGATTTTGGGGTGAAATATCCCATTTTTGTAACCTTCAGCCTTGAAACATAATGACATTAAAGTGGAATGGAGAATCTGCAGTGGATTTTTAGTTGTAAGGTTCAAAATATCAAGCTACTCTCAAAGCAGACAGTAACAAAGTAATATAATTGAGAGAGAAAGTTCAGGCTGCCTCACTGGTAAGTTTAGAATTCAATATCCCTCCAGAGAGTTAACCTAAATGAGTAATTTGTCTGCTTGTTGATTTAACAGACATTATCACAGGTAACTATTCTCATGAGGATCGGCTACATTATCCTGACACTAACCTCCATTGGTTTCCTTATGGAGCAAAGGTAACTGAGCATTTCTTTTTTGTACACTTTCTGTTAAAAACAAAACTTCTTGGATTGGATTCAGAGTGTTGTGTCTGTGAAGAGAAAGAGGCTCCTGCTGGAGGGGAGGCAGTTTTTGCCAATTCCCCCCTTGCCTTGCACTCCCTGTGGCACTCCAAAGTGTCCCCAACCTTTTGGAGCAGCTTTTCAGGAAGAAATAGGAAACAGTGAAAATCATCTTCTCACCCTCTTTCTTCAAGCAGAAGAGCCCCGTGAGTGGAGTTCCATTTACGGAAACCATGGATCCAAGCCCATGATTGCCAAAATTCTCTCATGTAATATTGAAATCATACAAAGGACAAATGCTGAAATGATGCCGTGTACATTAAATGCTGTCTTCATGGTTGGTTGGTGGTTGGTTGTACTGGCTTCAAGTCGATTCCAACTTATGGTGACCCTATGAAGAGGGTTTTCATGGTAAGCAATATTCAGAGGGGGTTTACCATTGACTTCCTCTGAGGCTGAGAGGCAGTGACTGGCCCAAGGTCACCCAGTGAGTTTCATGACTGTGTGGGGATTTGAACCCTGGTCTCCCAGGTTGTAGTCCAACACTTTAACCACTACCCCTTCTAAAATATACTGATGGTCATGGAGACATCTAGAGGGTTGTGCTGCTGTCATACAACTGTCACTTGTATGGAGAAAATGTGACAATAATGGACGATTAGAATTCTTTTTAAAAATGCATTAATGCAAGGGTAAATAATGTGGTGCCATCCAGATTTTGTTGGACCAACTCCCATCTGTCCCAGCTACCCCTACATTAGTGCTTGTTGCCAGCAGCAAATTATGGTGTAGAATAATGTATTATATACCGGGCCTAGGAAACTCACTAGTTAGAACAGGATCATAATACTGGTATGTTGGTTAAAGTAGGATTCACCTGGGGATCCTGGAGGGTATTGCAAACATTTGGATTGGCACCTCCTGCTGGAACTGAGAGAGAGAATCACTAGAACTTTCTTCCTGAGGCAGTACTATACCCTGCCTCCCAGACCAGCTTTGACTCAGAGCTGAGAGGTGGTGTCTGGTCAGGCTTCTTTTCCTGACCAGAGCTTTCTTCATTTGAGGTGGGGGACTGTTTCTTTTCTTTTGCCTTTCCTTCCTGTCCTCCCCTCTCATTCTTGAGTTAGCTAGGGAAGAACTGGAGAGACCCATGCTCTGACACTGACATGGGATCAGGGACTCTTCAGCTGCTTCCCTTGATTATGAAGATTCTGCATAAACAAAAGAGGAAACGGTGGAGATGATTCTGATCGCCCCATATTGGCCTTGAAGGCTGTGGTTTGGGGATCTGATGGGACTGTATGTGGACAGGAAATAGCAACTGCTATATTGGCCAAACTTTTGATGCAAGGACCAGTCCATTTGACATCCTGGAGGCTGAGCAGATCTGGCTGAGTCAGTCTGGCTATTATCCTGGTTTCTAGGAAGGGGTCTACTAATAAGGTATATTCTACCATTTGGCAGGTCTTTCTAGCCTGCTACAAGGCAGGAAGCAAGTCTCCATCCCCAAATGAGGTGAGTGAAGTGTTAGGTTTCTCCCAGCTGGCATGGACAAGGCCCTTAGCTTTAGTACTTTGAAACATCAAGCGGCAGCCCTCAGCAACATCTTTGTCAGGGGCAGGGCTGCTTGGCTTCCCATCCCCATGTCAAACCGTGTCTTTAAGGGGTGGCTTTGCTGAAGTGTCCCATGGTGCATAGGTCCCCAACATGGAATGTCAATTGGGTGTTAACCTCCTTCATAGGAGCTCCCTTTAAACTCATGAACACTTGTTTTTTACAGTTACTTACCTTTAAAACAATATTCCTGGTGGTGATCACGTCAGCTAGAAGAGTTTCTTAGCTGGAGGCTCTCTCTTCTAACTCTACTTTGTGCATTTTTCACCCAAAGTGGTTCTGCATCCTGATCCTTCTTTTATTCCTAAAGTAAATTCCTTGTTCCTCAGGTCACAAGAGGTGCCTTTTTTTTTTGCCCTAAACCTGTTCATGCCAGAGAAGTTAGCTGACATAGGCTGGACATTGGTCAGGCACTCTGTATCTATTTGGACCAGACAGAGGAGTTCTGCAAGTCCCCATCTTTATTCGTATTTTTTCAGGATCATTCCTTGAGTATCAGAGTTTCTTAGTCCACTATTTACAGGTGGATCAGACTGTGTATAGCAGAAACATATTCCACAATAGGCAAGTCTACCCAAAAGGGTTGACAGCTCACTCTTTAAGGGAAGCAGCAACTTCAGCTGCTCTTCAGGGTAATTTTCTAATGTCAGACATTTGTAAAGAGCAACCTAGGTTTTGGTTCGTTCCTTCACCAAGAATTATAAAATTGACTCTGTGGCCTCAACAGATGCTGCCTTTGGTCTCAAGGTGCTGCAGAAGGCACTGGGTTAGTTGTTTCACTAGCCCACCCTTCATAGTTTGCCACTGCTCTGCTGTGACCCAAAAGTATGCAATGCCCTCTGGGATACTCAAGTGAAAATTGAAGTTTCTTACCTGGTGAACTTCTGTTCATGAGAGTCCTGGAAAGTTTCTTTTGGTTTAATTGTTAGTGTAGTGCTAGATGTTTTTTCTGGTTTCTGCTTCTGCTGCTACCATGCATGTGGGGGTGGTAAGCAGGGTCTTTCTGAGAGGGGAGACTAAGTCCTGTTCTCTTACTATTCCTTATTGCCAGATTTGCTCCCTGTGGGGCATTGCCTGTGTTTTTTCCATTGTTTGTTTGTTCTCTGTTTTTGCAGTTTTTACATATTGTCGCAGTGCTTCATATCTGCCAGTTGGTCTGGGAAGCAGGGGGCAGCACATCCTCCTGAAGAAAGTTCTAGTGACTATCTCTCGGTCCAGCAGGAGGCGCAAATCCAAAGGGCCATCAGGCTTTGCAGTGTTATAAAGAGAGCATTTTAGAGGTCTATAAGTTTCAAGTTGGTGCTTAGAAGACATTGGAGCCATGCAAAGATGATAATGCGTTTCTGAAATAAAATTAAATAAAATCAGTGTACAAAATTGAAAACATAAAAATAATCAGAGCTTGGAAAAGTGACTTTTTTGAACTACAACTCCCATCAGCCCCAGCCAGCATGGCCACTGGATTGGGCTGATGGGAGCTGTAGTTCAAAAAAGTCACTTTTCCAAGCTCTGAAAATAGTAAAATGATAATACAACAGTTTTTAAAAATCAAAACAGATAGCAGCATAAGAATCTAATCAAGTGTCAAAGCTACAGATTGAAAATCACACTCTAGGTGCCTTGAAACAAGAAGGTCTAAGAGATACTTAGAGGCTTAGTTTTTTAGATACTTAGTTTTATGAATAAAACTGGCAGACCTCTAGAGGGAGAGCATTCCACAGTGCACCACTGGCAAACAGGAGGAGCTGCATACCATGGCAGCCACTTAATCAAAAAATAAGCAGATGATGATTTGGTTCCCCAGTTTCTGCAAAAAACTCAATATATGTTGAGAGTCTATAATGACATTGGATTGGTTACTTTTGGATTTTGGCCTGAGGTGTGCTTGTAGACAGCTTTCTACAAAAATTCATACCACAATAAACCAGTTAGTATCTAACATTTCACAGAATTTTGGTCACTTAGGGATTTTTCAGATGTTCTTGTTTATAGATGATATTCTTTAGTATGTGGTCAGATTTAATTTCTATATACGCACTGTGGCTGAGTAGCCACATATTGACAGTAATCTCACTTGGCAAAGGACACTGCCTTTAGGAATTATTGCTCTGATAGCAAGATTTGTGGCACCATTCCAGTCAGTTTAGAAGCAAAGCAGGGCCATTTACAAATAAAAGAGAAGTTTCTGTACACTGAAGAGGGACCATCAAAGTATGAAGATACACACCTAATACTTTAATGTGTGTCTGTTGTTGTTTGTGTTTCCAAGTTTCTGCCATAAACATTAGATTATCCTTCACTAGCAAAACAATCTTGATTAACTTTTTAGTTGGCTTTTTATTTACTTTATTCAATAAAATAGAATGACCGTGGACTTCTTTCTCCTAAAATAAAACTTTTTTTACTTTTTTCTCTAACTAAATGTATCTTCCATTTTCATATCTCTCAATACCTGACGCTGAGGAGAAAAAATGGGAAGGGGCTGGTAAATGTACCCATTTAAAGAATCAAGTTTTGTAACATTTTGTTGTAAATTTTCCATAGTACCTTTGGAGCTCTAAAGTGTTTGGACTGTGAGCATTGCAGTTAAAATTGAAATGTAGCTTGGGTTTACTAATAAAGGGTGTTTTAGAGAGGTAATTGTGCTTCTTTCATGCTGTAAGGATAACTGCCGATCAAACCCTGAGCGGATGAACTGAAAATGGAATGTTTGTCTCACTTTTCCTAGGTATCATGCCTAACTAATTTCAGTTAATTATTTTTAGACCTGAAGCTCCTATCTTGGAAATAGCCCACTGCTCTGCTTTTCTTACTCTGCACAAACTTGGTTGCGTCAAAAGTTACGTTGCGCTTCTGTCAATCACATATGAGGTAAGGCAACTTAATTTATCATAGAGTACATATGTTTCTTTTAAGAATAAATTATATATATGAGGAGCTTAGTTTGGAGTATTAAAATGCTTTGCAAACATAGCAGAGTGTAGTGAGCATTGTGAACCAGATGTGTAGTTGTTTAGATTTATTAGTCGCTTGTTACCAAGGTCTCCAAGTGACTTACTTTTAAAAACATAAACATAGATATACTATCAGACTTATATTTATAAATAATATTTTTTCTCTCTGTGTATGTATTTTTTTCTCATAGTTGGTCACAAGAATGATGTACTTTTTTCATAGTTGGAAGAGCTTTAATAATGTTCATGTGTCTTAAAGAAAATAAACTCTTATTTAACAGAGATTAGTGTTGTTGATACACTTGAAACATTCTGGATAGTTTTCTCCAGAGTCCCTTATATTTTGAGCTGAGCTTGGGGACTTGTTCCTTTACAGTCCTGAACATGACACTGAAGTCTTTCTCTAACATAGTGTGATATAATGTGGCACATGCAAATATGAATTTATCATTTGTATAAATGATGGGAGCTGAAGTCCCAAACGTCTGGAAGGTACTAGGTTAGGAAAGGCTGGTTTCATTCATGGAAATAACTTTCCTCAAACTATTCCTCAAGTATGCTTGAGGAAACATCTCCTTCCTTTTTGACAGAGGGGAGGAAATAGTCCCCTAGCATATTTTCAGGGGGATACTTCGGACATGGCTAGGGATGTCAGAAAATTCCAACAAAAATGGAAACAGGAGCAGAAATTACCAATGTTTATTTAATTGTCTTGTGCAGAATGGAAATGAATTCAATGAATATGAATGGTATTTGCTGTTGTTGCTTTCAGTCTGCAAATGATACATAATTGCTTTTTTCTCCCTATTTGTATTGCATTTCCTTTGCTTTGAAATGAATGGAATAGCACATTGACAATGTTATTTACATAATTAATCACATAAATTACATAATTTCATCACAATAGATAGCAACAGAAATAACATAGTTTTGGGTGGAAGACAAACTGCTGCAGAATGGAAACAGTGCTGCATATGATACAGGACAGAACAGAAAATGAAGCATTTTTGCATTCCTAGACATGACTTAATCTCTCCTCAATCATGACATCATGACATGGAGAGCTTCCGTGCACAGACGGGATTTCTTAAAGTGACTGAAGGGGAGCAAACTGGCTTTTTCTTTACAGCTGCATTACATATAGGGTTTTTGTTAATTTGGTTAAGTTGTACACCACTGTGGGATTCCATGCAATGAAGGACAGCCTAAAAGTGTAATAAGTAAATAAATGCACATGAACACTCGGATAATTCAATCTTAATTACACATTACATTTTCTCCAAGGAACTCAAATTGGTGTACTTGGTTCTCTCCCTCCTGCCCCCACTCCATTTTATTCTCACAACAACCCTGAGAAGTAAGTTAGGCTGGAAGTGGATATTTGAACTTGATTCTCCCAAGGCCTAGTCTAACTTTCTAATCATTATTTCACACTAGCTCACTTTCATTCGAAAGCTCAACTGACTTTTAATTTTCTCACTTAACACATTGGGTAATATATCATACTTAGAGTACACCAATTGAAACAATGGACTGAAATAACTCATCCACTGATTTCAGTGTGTCTACTCTGAGTATGGCTTAGATATTGCCCATTGCGTCTTTGAGTGTGTGTATGTATAGGGTCCATTTTACTAATCTTGCATAACTAGGCAATTTAACACTTCTCCATCTTCATGTTCCATCTTGAGGAGGAGGGACTGAACATGTACTATAAAGAGAGCCTTCTCTGTGGCGGAACCTCAACTATTGAATGCCCTCCTCCCAAAAGAGGTATGGCTGGCATCACTGTATTTTTCATAATGCCAGATTAAAACCATTTTGTTCAGGCATTTTAAATTATGGCATTTTTCATTTGCTTAAATAGCTTTATTATTCTCAATTATATTGTATTGTTATGTTTTATATTGTATTTTGTAGACTTTAATATCATATGTATAGTGCCCTGAAATCTGCTTTTGGATGATGCATCATGACATGTTTTCCTCTATATTCAGGTTGAAGGTCTCCACTGCCAGGAAATTGTTTGTCACAACTTGATTTTTTTCTAGAATACAACAGTTGTATTTTTCTTTGGCTTTTATAGTAACCACTCAAATGGTGTACAGATAACATGACTTCTGAGATATGAAGGCAGTGTAATACAGCCATAGATTATCATGGTTCATGTTCTTCTTCTTCAGCCTATCATAATGGGACAAATTGGTTTTGCAGGTTTGCATAATATAGCTTCAAAAATCTGTTTGACAAGACACCATGTGTAAGACAGGAAAGGTGAACCTGTACTTTAGACAATAATGGATCTACTATACTATTTCATATCTCAGAAATAGTACCATCTGTACATATTCTACAGTCTTGTTCATCTGTATAGTAGGAAAGACTTTCATACCATGGGCATTGGCTGGGATGTGCAGCTGTGTCCTCCTGTCAAGTGTAAGAACTGCAAGCCTCTCCATAGCTAAGCCTACCCTCTATGCTGTATAATCCAAAAGGAAATTAGAGGGAGGAAGTGATGGGAGGAAACTCCCGTGAAGATTCATGATATAAACTCTTGTCAGTACACCTAGTTTTCCCCAGGTAGCATGCCATCAGGAGAGTATTAGTGCCACCTAGTGTCCAAAGGCAGGAATGCATGGAAGTCAAGACTTCTCACTGTCCTTCCTGTCTGATCCCAGTCCATCCCTGCCTTTGTCCTAGGTTGGATTCTTCTGCCTTAGCTCTTTGTGAGTCTGTTCCTGTATTGTGCGTTTTGTGAGTCTCTGATCTTCCTTATTCCTTTTGATACCTTGTTTTTGTTCTCATTTCTTTTCTTTTTTTTCTTTTTAAAAACCCTTCTTTGTTACGGCTAGCCTCAGTCTTGCAGACTGGGGCTTTCTCTCTTCTTGCATTTTCTCCCTCTCCCCCTCCAGTTGTCTGGAGGCCATGGCTTCTCTGTCCCTCCACTGCCTGATCGCTGTTTCCCCACCCACACACTGCTGATTGCAGCCTGTGTCCAATCGTGGTCTTTTTTCACAATCTTTTTTTATCACAGTCCTTGTCCAGGGATCTCAGACTGCCATTGTAGCCAGCAGCTTGGCAACCCCTGCAGCCACTAATCCCTCCAGAGCTCACAGCTGCTCCTCTGGTCAAGTCCTTGCAGTCCTTCCTTCAACCGCCATTTTGGCTTCCTATCAGTCTCTTTTCTCCTGACCGCCATTTTGTTTTTGCTCATTTCCCACCATTGCAAGTTTTAATCCATTTGCCAGCCTAATCGGTTCATAATCATTCCCATTGGTCTTTGTCCTCTGCCTCTCATTCAGTTTATAATCAGACTAGGTCTTTGCTGTCTTACCTCTCGTTCTTTTTTTTAAAAAGTATATATATTTGGTGGAACTAATCAGTTTGCAAGTCTTAATCAGTTTGTAATCAGCTCCCTTTGTTGTTTTATTGTTCCTTTGCCCTCCTTGCCTCTCATCCATTTAGAGAGAGAGAGAGAGAGAGAGAGATTTGGTCCTCTGGCTGTCCTGTACCTAGACTTGGCCCTCTGTGCCTCCTTCCTTTCTTCCTTTCCACCTTTGACAAGGCCAGAATTTATTTTTTATTTTTTTTACTAGGTTCTGTTTTGCTGCCTTTTTGGTCTGCATTTGCACTCCAGACCTCCTGCTGGACACAGTTAAAGTTTTTTTCTCTTTTGTTTCCTTGGCTGCATTTAGAGCTCAACCGCTCCCCTCTACTGTGTGTGGTTCTTGTTGGCCTTGCTAATCCACTGCACCCCTTTATCTCTGTGTGTATTGATTTACCAGAAGTCTATCCAACTAATGCCTATTACCACTCCCTTCTATTTATTTATTTTATTTTATTTATTAAATTTATTAGTCACCCATCTGGTTGGTTGTTCAGCCACTCTGGGCGACGTACATAATAAAAGCATATAATTACATTAGAACATTAAAATCAACAGTAAGTAAAACCTAACCCACTCCAAAAGCCTGCCTGAAGAGCCAGGTCTTCAAGGCCCGGCGGAAGCTCATTGACATGGCTGGGTCATCTCATGCTGCTCTTATGGACATTACAACTGAGCAGCAGCACTCTAAGAAGAAGAAGCAACCATCTCAGCAGCAGCAGCCATCTCAACAGCCAGCCATCCCATCAACCTCTCTGGCCTTGGACTCATCCAAGGCACATATGCACAAAGCCTCCAAGTCTTTCAAAGCCTCAAATGTACAAAGAAGTCGTTCCTCTTGGCCAAGCAGAAGGCTTCATGGTGGGGTCGCTATGTCAGTGCCCCTACCTCCCAAGGTGACTCATTGGAGGCTATGATGCAGGAGCAGCCACACAGGCTAGAGGCATTTTTTCAATCACCCATGGACTCCTCTGATGAGGAATTTGAACGGTTTCCAGACCAACCTTCTGGGAAGGCTCCTGCACTTCTACCCTGCCAATTGGTCTCCAAGGTTCAGCATACAGCCAGCGCCTCCAGTCAGCTGAGGTTCATGAGTGTTCTCAAACCCAGCCAACTACTCATCTTCAGCAGTCTCCTGATCCACAAGCATCTCTGGACCCTCTGTCACCTTATATTCCCCTGCAGGAACTTCTCCTGAATCAGGCCTTTCTTTCTCAATTTAGAGATGCTCTGCTGGGGTCTCTTTCCACTGAACTTCAGAGGCTTTCTCCTGTGCCCCAAGCTCATACTCTATCTCCATCTGAGCGACAATGGTCATCATCTCCTAATCCCTTCAACATTCTTCAGGGCAGAATCCAACATCCCACTGATCCACTGGATCCATTCATCGCTCCTGCTGATGTGGAAGCCAAGTGGAGTGGTGAGTTGGATAGGGAAGAGGACCTATCACATCGATATTATCATGCTCTATTCCTTAAGGCTCTTACCACATTGGGGCTGGAAAATTCAGAACCCAACCCATTGCCTGCTCCTGTCAAGAACACTAGGGTGCTAAAGGTCGCCAAGCCTACTGTCCTCACCTTTCCAGTTCTGGACGCCCTGGACAAACTAGTTCTTGAAGAATGGCACCATCCTCTACAGACTCGTCGTGTGAAGGCTTTTGCCAACAAATTTTACTCTTTACCTCCAGACTTCATGGATTTCCTGAAAGTTCCTGCTGTGAACAGGGCCATTTTGAGTTTTGTCTCCAAATCTCTTCTCCCTAAAGTGGGGAACTCTCAATTCAGGGATACTCCTGAACACAGGCTGGATTTTGCCCTCAAGAAGACCCGTAATGCCACACCACATATGCAATCCAGGCATCCTGCACTGCCTCCTTGATTACCAGAGCCTCCATGATGTGGTTGGATGAACTACTGGAGGATCCTCAGCCCAATCCAGTTTGCCTCTGTAAGACTTTAGTCAAGCTACACAAGGCCACTGCGTTCGTGGCAGATGTGACACTTTATGCCACACAGTTCACGGCCAGAGCAATGCCCACTGGAGTGGTGGCTCATCATACACTCTTGACTACACCACTGGATGCCAACAACACAGCTTGGATTAACCTTTCCACAACTCCTTATTCTGGGTCCATGCTCTTCGGAGATGAAGCCCTCGAGGCTGTGCTAGTGGATCCTAAGGATAAGAGCAAGCCTATGTTGTCGACAACTAAGAGAAAGGACTGTTAAGCCACTCACAGGTCTTCCTCTTACCCCTACCAGTCCTTTCAGCAATCCTTTCGGGCCCCACAGTCTGGTGGTAAGGGCTGGGACTTTTGTCCATCTCAAGACTATTGGAACAAGCAGCGCTTCCCCATACAATCTCAATACCAGTTTTCTTCATACTAGAGGTGCCTATAGTGGATATATGTAGAGCAGCAGCTAGGTCTACTCCAAATTCTTTCATTAGGCAGTACAAAGTAGATCATTATGTTTCTGCAGATGCCTCCTTCAGTAGGTGTGTATTGCAACAGATACTGTCCTCTTCTTAGGCAGCCTAGGCCCACCCTACTAGGACTGCTTTGGTACATCTATCCTGATGGCATACTACCTGGGGAAAACAGACCGTTGGTCTCATCCAAAAGGTGGTTTTTCCAGGTATCGTGCCATCAGAGCCCTTCCTGATGGGGCAGGGGCTGCCTATCCTGTTTCAGGAGATATGATCTGCGTACATTTATCTGTTTTCAAGTTGCATTGTTCCAAATTGTTCAGAAATTGGTTTTTTCTCGCCTTGGCTAAGGCTGGCTGTTTGTATTCCTGTTTAGTTGGGAGTCAAGTGGGGTTTTAGTCATTTGTGCTGTTGCTTCTGACTAATTTTTCTTCCAACTTGATTGTGGATCCTCGGTATGAGCCATCTGGAATGGACTGGGATCAGAAAGGAAGGAGCATCAGAAGTCTTGACTCCCATGGATTCCTGCTTTTGGACACTAGGTTGTGTGCTCCTGATGGCATGATAGCTGGGAAAACTACCTTTCAGGTGAGACCACCGGTCCAATCTAAATAAACTCAAGTTGAGCTTATAATATTAATTTTCTGTGTTAACTTTGCTAAAGAGTAACTCCTGCCATTGTAGACTAGTAAGATGGTCTGTCTTGACAAGACAAGAGCTGTGGGGGCAATAATGTACCTTGGGGGGAAAAATCATAGTTGAACCTTGCATTCGGTGTATGAAATTAATTTTCACTTAGGTGAGACAGAGTCATTGCTGACTTTAGCCTTAGCTGGTGCGCAAGCTGGCATCACCACCAGCAGCTAAAGATGATGATGTATGGTTCCAGATGCTCTGGCCAATTGACCGTAAAATTGCTCTGCATTTCTGGCAGGGCAGCCAAGTTAGAGCTTTTAAAATCCCCATGCCTGAAGCTCAGTGCCCACTGTTTGGAAGCTGCTCATTATTCTTCTCCTGCCCTCTGATCTGAGCAAAAGAGAAACTTCTGGAATCAATTAGAAATGTCTGCCCTTGATGAGATTTGCACGTGAGTTTGGAATTGTGAACCTTTGATAGTGTCAGCCAACAGCTGCATTTTCAGGTGGTAAAATCAAGGGAAGAATTTTTACATGGCTTAATTACAATCAGTATGTATTTATACTTATTGGAAGGACATTAAAACAAGTGAAATTTGAAACTGTCAAGTATATTGTTGAAGATGAGACTTAAAAATGTTTCATCACAGGAAAGTAAACATAATGCTTGTTGGAAATTTGTGGTTGTGAGACTGTATGATGGTTATAAGAATGTGGAAATGAGTTCTGCAGTTCTTGCTGCAAAAGAAACATCTGGCAATATTTATGTCATTCCCATTTGACAGCAAGAGGCAATAGTAAGAGATGATATACATTTGTGTACAAGTGTAGAATAAAGTCTTCAATAAATATAATAATCTGATACTAATCCTTAACCAGTCCAAGGATGTGAGCATTAAATTATATATTTTAAACATTTTTATATACAGGGTTGTATCCAACACTGTCCATACACTCCCTCTATAAGCTTCTGCAAGCCCTCAAAATTTGCTCCGGGGGTTGGGGGACCCTCCATAGCAGATTTTGGGGGTGCATTGAGGACTGTAGGAGGAAGGAGTGAAAGGTGAAGTCCCATTGCTTGAGTGGAAGTCCACTCATGCAGTATTGGATTCTGCCAAAAATAAATGAGAATTCATAGAAGCCACGTTGCTGATGATCATCTTGATTTGTTTTAGCTTCTTCTGATATGGTTGCATTAAGTAAAATGAAAAAGGAAATTACAGTTATTTCTGTACTTTACTTTGTGCAAGTAGTGCTTTCATGTTCTGAAAAATTAGCATGTTCTCATAATATTTTTAACTAGTAGTAAAAATTCTGCTTGTTAGGACACAGCTGCTTCTATAAAACCAGAACTTTATCTTTGCATTGGCAGCCTTCTTCTATCTGAATGAAATGGAACTAAGCTTCTGTTATTGTTGTTTAATTTGTATTCTACTTACTAGCGAAAAATAAAATGTTACAAAACAAGCACTGAAACAACCTAGTGTTTACCAAATGCCCATCGTAACAACTACAAAAGTCTTGCATTCATTCTGGAAGGCTAGCAGAGGTGGGATTCGTTGTGACATCCAGTACAGAAAAGACAATAGTTCTTAATTGGAATTTTTCCTTCTAAGGATGGGATATTTCTTTTATGGAGGATAAGATAGGATACTTTTACATACAAATGTACACTCATGGTCTGAATTAATTATTTATGCCCTGGCCTGCCAGTGTGGTGCCTATGCAAGTGGTGCTGTTGAGAACTTCCCCTGGTGCCCACAAAGCTGCTGAGCCCTCCCCCCCCAGCTCATTACCACTTCATCATGAAGTAGTGAGGTGGTCACCTTTCCCCCCTTTCAGAAGTACTTAGAACTGAAGGAGAAAGATGGAAGAGTGATATTTTTTACCATTTCCAGCTCTACATGGCACAAATGGCACTTGGGCAGCTTAATCAGAGGTTGCTAGTCCTTTTGGTCCCATGAATCATTTTGTGGTTTGTGGTGGTTTTGTTGTCGCCCTATATACACCTCATGAAGATATGTGTCTTGGATCAATGAATTTATGATGCTGGCAAGTGCTTGATCTGTTGTTTTTTCTCTGCAGTCCACTATTATAAGCTTTAATTTAATGGTGGGTGTTTTTAGGACTCCGTGTAAAATCATGCAGATTCAAGAGTAGAATTTTAATTCTGCTGGTTCCAACTTTTACCCAGACCCTGTTGAAAAGTAAAACTCTGTGTGTGCGCACATGAGTTGGTAGCAGAGAAGCAACTGGGGGAGGATGCCCACAGCACGTTCTCAAAATTCCAAATGTGCCCATGAGTCCAAATAGGTTGGCAACCCCTGATTTATACTCTCTGCATAGATAACAGGACACAAGCAGAAATTCAGTAAAGCAAGCTGTTGTGTAAGAGATTGAGACAATACAAACTGTAGATAACAATACATCATTTTTAAATTATGAAAATGTATCCTTTGAATTATGTCACATTTTCATGTTTCTAGCATTCTACTTAAATTATGAGATTTTAATACAGCTAGCAGGTCAGCTTTGTATTTGGAAAGCTGCTTCTCCCCTGAGTAAGTTATTATTTAATGATGACCATAATACTGTTCTCTAAAACATTCTCTGAATGGAGCATGGAGTTGTAGGTGGATCATTCAGTCATTGAGTATTGTTGTTGTTATGTGCCTTCAAGTCGATTATGACTTATGGCGACCCTATGAATCAGTGACCTCCAAGAGCATCTGTCATGAACCACCCTGTTCAGATCTTGTAGGTTCAAGTCTGTGGCTTCCTTTATGAAATCAATCCATCTCTTGTTTGGCCTTCCTCTTTTTCTACTCCCTTCTGTTTTTCCCAGCATTATTGTCTTCTCTTCATTGAGTATAGCACTACCTGCTTCCATAGTGCCTTGCAAAGAACTGGTATGACAGGTTTCCCACCCAAGAAGCTTATACTCTAAAATAGACACAGGTAAGCAACTGGGGTGGGGAATGAAGGAGGCATGGGTAGACAAGGGGAAGGATACGTGATTATTTCAAATGTATGCAGTTTGCAGTAGTACAATACAGTATAGGGACTAGCTGTAATAGCTGCAATTATCAGGTTCAAATGGAATAAAGGAGAATGCAGGACTCTTTACAGCTTGATTGTAGGAACCTCTGCACTGCTGGATAAATATTTTAGGAAGTGATGAAATAACTGCTGCACTATATCATGATAACAGTTTTGGTGTTGGTGTCCTGAGTATCATCCTTTCAACACAGTATCCTGGACTAGTACTGGCAAGAGCCATAGGCACCCAGCATGATGTTGGCTGTATCATGTACCAGAGATCTTGATCCAGGCACTCTAGCAGTGAAACAAGACACCTTACTCTACAACTGTGGAGGCTTCGAGGAGAGAGCTGGTAGCCTCTTCTATACTATAGTAGGAAGAGTGCAGATGGCCAGAAGAAGCATTGCAGAGATCAGAAGAGATCTGGTGATTCTAAGGGTCAGTATAGTTTCTGGTGTCTCAGTGATTATCCTCACCCAACTTTCTCTGTTTGCCCTCAGCTATGTGTTATCAGTAGGATCAGGCATTCCTTCACATGTTCCTATTAGAACTACAGTAATACCTAAGTTAACAAATCCTCCAGGAAGGAAGCTCCTTTTAATGAAGGCTTTTTTAAAAGGTGAAACTGACAAGCTTTGCTTTGCTATGGATAAGCTTTCAAGCCTGTGCCTTTGCTTTAAGGTGAAACTGACCAGCCTGCATCATTGCTTTCCCATGGATAAACTTTCAAGCTTGTTCCTTTGCTTTAAGGTGAAACTGACTACCCTATGTCATTGATTTGTTATGGATAAACTTTCAAGCCTGCAATTTTGCTTTCAAGGGAAACTGACCAGTCTGTGTCTTTGCTTTGCTATCAGTAAACTGATAAGCCTGTGCCTTTGATGATGATGGACTGCCTTCAAGTCGATCCCGACTTGTGGTGACCCTACAAATAGGGTTTTCATGGTAAGCGGTATTCAGAGGGGGTTTACCATTGCCTCCCTCTGAGGCTGAGAGGCAGTGACTGGCCCAAGGTCACCCAGTGAGCTTCATAGCTGTGTGGGAATTCGAACCCTGGTCTCCCAGGTCCTAGTCCGACACCTTAACCACTACACCACACTGGCTCTCACCTGTGCCTTTGCTAGGGTGAAACTGACAAACCTGTGTGCTTGCTTTGCATTAAAGAGATCTCTTGCTTTCTTCCAGGACTGGGGAAGGAAGGATCCAATACAATTCAGAGGAGGGGAAGGAGGGGGAGTGGATGGGTGCCAGGGAGGAACTTTTTAAAGCCCCGGTTGAAGCTGTCCCCACCATCTATGAGCGGGTATAGGAACCTATCCCTATTCTTTCCATGTTATTCCTACTTCCGGTACCAAGGTTTCTGTAAAAGAAGTAATGTCCAGGAATGCATTTACTTTGTTAACTGTATTACTGTAATCTCATAGCATTCCATCTTCTTGACTTACACTCATACTCTGGAAGAGATGGGATTTAAGTCCAATTCCTATGTTTACTTTTGATCTGGTAAAGTAATTATGAAATTATTTTACCTCATCAGTTTCATATGGTTACTATTACGGGTGCCTCTCCATATGAATGACATCTAGAATCTACCATTTCAGTCATCCTGTCGGATATCAAGGTGTAGAAAGTACCACCTATCACCACATGGGGATGCTTGGATGACAATATTCACACTGTGAAATTAATAAGGCAAAATCACCTTGTGATGGCTTTACCACATCAGATGTGAACTAGACCATAGAGGGTACTGAAATGAATCTTGATCAGATCCCATGGGTTCATTACAACAAAATGTTTGTGATTTTAAAGTGTAAAATGCTTTTGTCGAAACAGTCAGGACCTGAATATGAATGTTTTGCTTTAATTTCATTACATGATCTGATTTTTTCCCTCTTTCCACTTTGCAACACATTCTTTTTCCTGTTAAAACATATGGAAATATATTGGTTTGAAACTTTCTTTTAACTTTGGTCCCTCAAACTTTTTTATTTTTTTTGCTAGCACTACTTACAAGAAGCATTAAAGCAACATTCCAATAGTTTTTGAGACCTTTTTCAGACCATCATACCTAAACACAAAAAATGTATTACTCCCTTCTTTTAAATCGATCCAAAGTGTAAATTGTGGTATGCAACCTTTCTTTATGCAAACAGACCCCATGAAATAAATAACTTATGCCTGTTCTTCATCATGTTATTTCTTGACTTAAGAGATTCATCATTTGTGAGGCTTGTAAAAGCTATTAATAGCCTCCAGCATGTGCTATTACTGCCATCAAGTGTAATATCATTTTGCACATGTAACTGTTCACATACTGTAATTTGCCAGGTATGACATCTCTCTTATGATTTAATCTTGGGCCTAATATTCAAATGACACAAAGCTTGAAAAGCTCATACTGCTATATAAACCAGACTGTCAGTATGCTTTAGTTGTAATATGTGGGAAGGGTTGATAGATATATTGGATAGGAAAAATAGAGATTGCCCTTTTATATAAATAACAGGGAGAACTGGTTACTTCCTCCCCCCCCCCCAGCAAAAACATCCCTTCTTATTGCTAATGAAGAACCCAAATCTGGCTGTTGGAAGAGATTAGTGTCCGAATACATTTTTAATCACTGTTAAGTTAAGGGGTGGGGGAAGAAGGATGTAAGAGTATAAGTGGGTCGTTAAAGCTAGATCAGAATAAAATAAACCAAGTCCATTTTATTAGGTAATTCATTAAAAAACCTGACTTGTTCACAACTTAGCCTTCTCAAAATAGTACAGATGCTCACTGCTTACTAACGTAATGCTAAATCCTAACCCTAAGGCTTTTGACACAATATGTAGTTGCTTTGAGGATTAAACATATAAAGAAGAGCTCTGCTGGATCAAACCAAAAGCTTATCTAGTCCAGCATCTTGTTCTCAAAGGGGTCAACCAAATGCCTGTGGGAACTCCCAAGCAGGGCGTAAGCACAATAGCTCTCTCTACTTGTGTCCTCAGCAGCTTGTGTTCAGATGCATACTGCTTGTGATACTGGAGGTAATGTATAGCCATCAAGATCAGTAAGCACTGATAGCTTTATCCTGCATAAATTATCCCCCCCTCCATTTGTCTAAATCCCTTTTAACACCATCCAAGTTGGAGGCCATCACTATATCTTACAGCAGTGAATTCAATAGTTTACTAAGCACTATGTAAAAAGTACTACCGTTTGCCTGTCCTGAAGTATCCAGCTTCATTAGATGGCCCCGGGTTCTAGTATTATGAAAGAGAAACTTTTCTCCACTTTCTTCTCCAAATCATGCATAATTTTACACACCATTTTTATATACCCCCTTGATGCCTTAGCACTTAATGTTTTTCCAAAATAAAAAGCCCCACATGTTGTAACCTTTCTTCATAGGGGAGTTGCTTCAGCCCCCCTTTTCTGAATCTGTTCCAGCTCTACAATACCTTTTTTGAGGTAAAGTTATCAGAACTGTATGCAGTATTCCAAGTGCAGTCACACCATAGATTTGTATAATGTCATTATGTTATTGACAGTTTTATTTTCAGTCCCTTTCATACTTGATCCCTAACATACTTTTTCTCAGCTCAAATTCTTGTGTCTCCAGTCTCTGAAAGCTTCTGCTATAAGTAGTGCCACATTTGACAGCAAAGCTGTTCAAAGCCATCACAGGTAAGCTCTGTTACCAGTTCCAAAGAAAAGCCATTTTCTGACAGATAGGTATCTTAGCTGCCGCAAAAACAGAGACTTGTGGCACCTTAAAAACGTAACAGCTTTATTATTATTATTATTTATTATAATATAAGCTTTTGGGGACTATAGCCCACTTCATCATGCAGTTAAATAGCAATGGAGTGCAAAATTGCAGTCTGTCACAATTCAGGTAGAGCAAGGGTGGCTAACCTGTGGCTCTCCAGATATCGCTAGACTATAGCTCCCATCATCCCTGATGTTTTGGCACAAGGGCAAACGTACTGTAAAGGAATCAGATAAGCAACAAAAGAAATACCAGATGTGCTCGTTAACAGCTTTTATTCATAAGATGAAAATATTAAAAAATCAAGCTAATATTCAAACTATTGTAAATATGCTTGATGCTGTGTGTGACTCAGGCTGCTTTCACACATGGGGCTGATGTGTTAGTTTAACGGATCAAAAAGCAATTCTGTCCCAATTTCTAAAATCCCTTTCACACTGCAGTACCTGTTGCATTAAGGAACAGCAGCTTTTTCAGCTGATATACTGGCATTTCGCGCAACTGTCTTTCACACTGCTTGTTTTCGTCCCTCACCCATGAGCACTGTTCCCCACTGTGTAGGAGGTCTAAGATCTCATCCTGCCACCATGCAAGCCCTCTCCCTTTAGGATCTGACTTCTTAAATTGTTTTAGTTGTATCAAGACAGGGGTGTGTGTGGAAATGTGCTGCTATCTGCGCCGATGCAGGAATACCGGTACAACGTTTGTCAGGCAAAAAAAAAAAACCCATGCGACTAAAGGGTGGGAATGCACTGCATGCTGGGATGCCTGTCATGTGAGCGGCTGCAGCTAGCGAAAAACTCCTGCAATCTTCTGGGTTCCCAGCCTTGCTAACGGATTATTTCTGGTATCATTTATGATGGAAATTAGCACTAAACGTCCACTACATTCCACTAGAATTCTGGAGCTAGCTTGTGTGTCATGTGAAAGACCAAATATAATGTGCAAATTACCAGGTAAGAAATCATCAGAATAATGGAATAAAGTGCAGTGTGAAAGCAGCCTCAAAGGCTTAGTAGCAGTTTTGTTCAGATTATTTTCAACCTACGTTGATCTGAACTATGTTGAACGGTTTGCAAGAGAGAAAAATATTGAGTGTACCAGTTCAGGAACAAATAGAGGATACCTCTTCCAGGAATTACTTTGTAACAGGTCATGTAGAGAACATAGAGCGTTGTTTTGTTTTACAAACAACTGATAAAGCTTTTAAAAGAAGTGCATTTGGGCAGAATAAATTATAATTGAGTGCACCTTAGAGATTTCCCCTTTCAGTTCCTGAATTTACATGAAACCACAAGAGCTTCTTCATAGTCAATCAAATCGAATGAAAATATATTGGATGCCTCAACCCTTAGTAAATAAAGAGTAAATAATTAATTGCCTAATAGTGCTACAAAGTAAAAGGTGTGATATACTATAATTTTTTCCCAGTGCATACCAACAGAAATTTAATAAAAATAGTGTGCATTCTCACTCCCTCAGATATGGACTCACCATGGCAGTAACATTCTAATACAGATGCATTATTACCTAGACATCTTTTTCATATGTATTTTAGGATTTCTGCTGGATATTATGAGAATTTATCATATAAGGAATCCAGCAGTACTTTTTTACATTGTATGTGAATATATGCAAAACAATACCAGTTAATTCAATCTGGATAAGTTTATTTTAAAAAATATCTAAACTTGTTAGCTGCTTATTAGACATTGCAGTATGGCCAGGCATACTGGGTTATTTTAAACATTTATTATGGTGTTTTTCCTATGATGTGGACCCATTAAAACAGCTGTAGTGGTTTTGTATGGATTAGTAAAATAACATTTTGGAAATTCTTGCATTCAGTAAAGCCATCTATTTTAAGCAAAGAAAAGAAGATTGTTAAGCTACCAGTGAGAAGTGTGAATATTGTGGTTGGCCACTGTGCCTAAACCTGTGGACAGGTATAATGCAGAGTGCAAATGACTTGCTACTGTATAACCTTAAAACTGCAGATGTAGAAGCTAAAATAATATTTTAACTATTCATGGTATAATGAATTTTTGCTTGGCGGCTGGCATTCAAAGTCTATTTGAAAGGTACTGTTGGCCTGAGATGTAAGTGATTTGGCAGAGGTCTTGCCTAATATATATTCTCAAAGCCTGTCTGCGCAAGGATGCTGGCAGTTTTAGTGTGATTTCTATTCCAGGAGACACGTTTCTGTCCAAGGCAGCATATGAGTGACCAAATACTTTCCAGTGGAATCTGGGCACTGTAAAATTTCCGGAACTAAGCTGAAGGATTGCAGGGCTCGCTAAACTTTTTCCCCCCTTTGCATACCAGTGTGATGGTGAAATATTTCCAGCTGCAGTATACTGTGGTGAAAGGCTGTAAATTGAACAGACCATTTCTTTTGTATTTTACTGGTGTTTCAAATTGCAGTATTGCATTACTACTAATCAACTATAGTTTTTTTTAAAAAAAAAACTTACAACACTATGATAAGATGCTAAAACACATCTACAGGATGATAAAACACATCTAACCTTCAATTAATCTCTTGCAGAAAATCAGCAGTAGCAATGTAGGTAATGGCATCAAATCACTTCTCATCAAACCAGCAATCTTTAGACTAAACCAGATGTAAATGGAAATTTTTCCTTAAGAAATCAGTTAAGAAAGGGATGGTTTTTGCTAGTTTACTTATCTTCCCTCAAGCATTTTCAAATCTGTTTTACAAATGTAGAGTCTCCCCTTTTTGACAGGCTGTTTAAATGTAAAAGCAACTATATTTCCATTTCCAGTAAAAAACAAACAGACTTTACATTATGATGCAAGACACTTACGGCTAACTTAGAGCCAGCAGTTACTGTCAGGCTGTTCTTGCTCTTTGTGAGTTTTGAGTAAATTAGGGTTCTATAAATTACAGCCTTTTTGTACCATTGCTTAATATAGCACACATCGAAAACACAGCATGGTTGTATTATAATTCAGCGTTAATGATGCAACACTTGGTTTTAGTCAATTGTTAAAAAGCTATGGTAGTGTTACTTTAGTGCTTCAGACATTGCATGTCCCATAACAATTACAGCCCAGCTTTCAACAATGGCTGTTGGAGGTTTATACTCAAGTGAAGTCATAGCAATTTCAGCAAAGAATTAATAAAAATGTACCTGTCTTGTAATGGAAAGCGAAACTTTAACATCTTTGCTTTGAAGTTAGGTGAAGTCTGTGGTATTAACTAACAGATACTGGTATTATGATGCAGTAAGTCAGCCCTTCAGGGGAGTGTAGGGATTTTTAATACAAAAAACTTGCTATTTTCTGTCATGACAATCTGAATGAAGAATGGAAATAATGGGGTGATGATAAAAACTAGAAGGGTGTTAGCTGTAAAGTTGGGAATATGTGAAAAATCACTTACATTTTGTAAGCATTAGTTTAGGTGGCCAATCCAGAGGATTGGAAAATGTGTGTTTGTCGGGTGTGTTTGCTTGTCTGAAGTATGGCTTGAAGACAGGATGTAGCAACCTTGCTGAAACTAAGCAAATCTGTGACTGGTCAGTGCCTGGATGGGAATCTGCCTTGGAACCCTGTGCAGGCTTCCTTGATCTCAGTGGGAGAAAAGGAGGATTTAAATGTAATAAATATGTAAATATGTAAGCGGCGGTAACGCAGCCAAAGCTCTGCTCATGGCCGGAGTTGATTCCAACGGAAGGAGGAAGTCGAATCTCCGGTGAAAGGGGTCGAGGTTCACTCAGCCTTCCATCCATCCGTGGTTGGTAAAATGAGTACCTGGCATATGCTTGGGGGGTTAAGAAAGGCCAGGGAAGGAACTGGCAATCCCACCCCATATATGTTGAATGTAGAAGTGCTTACTTTTTTATGATGATAAATACCAGCCTGCAAACTCTCTTCTTAGTGTTTATTAAGAGACTTTGCTGATCTTTCTTTCAGTCATTTTGGAATCTTTTCTTCCATATTTGCCTTCCTTAGAATTTCATATTAATTGAAGATTCCTAAGTCGTATTATTAAAGTTGGAGCAATACCTCCAGCTACACAATGAGAGCAGAACACTTAAATCTATCTCTAGTCTTAAAGTCTGGGTTTTTTTAGGGGAGAAGATTTGGGGAGAATTAACCAATTCCTGCAGATTTATATTAACAGTCCTCCAGCACAAATTAATATTTCATGTAAAAATAATTTTGTCAGAAGCAGAAATTATATCCTTAATTTTTAGAAAATCCAAAATTTTACATATACAGAAACATAAAACCCTCCTATGAAACTTGGTGAAAATCTGCTGAATAACACCAATTTTCATATACTTCATGCATGTTTGTTCACCTAAAAGTTTTTAAAAACTGCTTTCTAATTTTGTTTGAACCACTATTCTTTGTTGTGAAGTTGGCATGGTTACTGTTCTTCCTAGTTTATCTAGAATAGGATTTATATATATCATCTCCTCCTCTAAGTAGGTTATTCACATATGAATCCCATATTGTAATGCCCTTAGCTCTGCAAGAGTTGACACATTCACAGTATCTAATTCAGCATGTGTTGTAACACCTGGTTTACCTCTTATTCATTGCCAGAAGTTTTGTGTGTAAGACATTTTGGCCATATTCCAAATGTGCATTGATAACTTTAGTCCCATAATTCTGCTCCATTTGATATATATACTACTTCAGCTTTTAAAATGTTCTTAATTGTGGCTATATCTTCTCTCCTTGGGTTATTAAAAAATTACTGCTTGAATAAACATACGGATCATATGTTGATAAAGCTAAGCAACCACTGAATGAATGAATGTAACCTTAAAAAAAAAAGAATGAAATCATCCTCTCAACATTTTAAGCTAAGTTATTTTGATGTGTAAAATTCTCTGGAAACAATTTTTCCTTCTGCTGTGGATGGGTATTTTGGCTCAGAAATGGCTTTCCAGTATGGTTAAAATAATATCCAGTCGTACTAATAACTAAAAATTGCATCCTGAAATAGTGGTTGCCCTGATTGTATCATGTTTTATGCATTTTGTTCACCAGTTTCTGCCAGCATCTCTTAGAAAGAAAGAAAAATTATTATTTTTGTTTATTAACTGAATAACTTTTTTTAGTCATCACATTTCTTCAGCTGTATAATCACAATTCTAAAATAATGAAGTTACACATACAGAAAATCCGCCTTATCAAAATCCCTACTTGCTGTTTAAAAACCACCATCTTGAAGACGCATAGTTAAGGAGTGTTGGACCAATTGTAAGAAATGAGAAAGTGCCCTTGTGTGGGTGTTTTAATTTACAAACAAAAATATTTTATGAACAAAATTAATACTTTTCTTTTCATGCTAATGGATTTACATTTGAGAAGCAATAGGAGAGCAAACAAATGACAAAGCTACATTGACAATCTATTCTGGAGTCTGCATAAATTGAAAGCCACTTTCACACACCTCAAAAATTAGAAGACTATTTTTTCTAATTATTGCAAGCTAGCAATAGTAACTATATTTTTCAATTATTTTTTTTGTACTGAATTTTTGCAACTGTAGTATCTTATTCCCTATTTATTTCTGTACCTTTTTTCAGTTCCAGTTTTCTTCATTAGAGACTATTACTTTCTTACAGGATTGTATTCTCCAGGCTCTCTAACAGTTCTTTCTTCCTGCTTTGTAGTAAACTCTGTAGTTTGATGTTAAGCTGAATTGATTTATTCCTATGTCTACTTCTCAGCTGGAATTGTACTTCTACACCACACTTCCCCTTCCTACTATTAAGGTCACTTAAATTCTTTTTAGAATTATGATGTTGCAGCAGAATGAGTATAGTATTGTTAGATTAGGGGGTCAACCCATTTTACATAATGCTTCCATTTGCTTCCACGTTACGAATGCCTTCTGTTCTTCCATTATGTTAAAGCAGTACACTTTGTCTTCATTTCAGGCAAGTCTGGTACTAGTTCATGCCTCTATCCAATCTCTTAGTTGACACACCTCCCATTTTTGTATTATGGTCCCTAAAATTCTTTCAGTACTTGGCACTTCTGTGCCTCTCAGCACAGTGTTGCCTCTCAGTTGCAGTCATACTATAATTAATTACTACTATCAGGGTTGTGAAATGAGTTGACATCAGAACACTTAGGATTCCTTAATACAAAGAGTCAATACAAACTCTGCTTCCTCTCCAGGGTTGTTTTGCATAGTAGTGCTATACTCATGAATCATACTTTTCATCATGGTGTTTTTTGAGAACCATGTTAAAGAAATGGCACCTTTATACCACTAAATACTAGTTTCTAGAGAGCAAACAATGGGTGAAAGCTACTTCCTTCATGCCCTGTTTATTGGCATTTTTTACATTTATTTATTTTAAAATATTTCTATACCGCCCTTCTACCCTATAATAGGGCACTCAGGGCAGCTTACAAAAATAAAATCAAACACGTACATAATAAAATTGTAAACAGTCTTGGAAGTATATGGCTACTGTAAGAAACAGAATACAAGACTAGACAGATCTGTCACCTGTTCCAGCAAGGCTCTTATGATTATCTTTCTTATGCAGCATCTACAGGGCACCTGGTTCAACTATAACAACGCCACTGACCATGTTAAGATGGGAGCTCAGTAGTTGGATCTTACCCTAAACCAGTGCTAGGGAACCTCCAACCTGCAAGCTTCATTAGGCCCACAAGGGATCCTAATTTGGCCAATTTCCCAAAGCCAGGGCCCCTGCACCACACCTGACATTTTATGTGATGTCATGTGTGGGACAGGTAAAGATGTGGCTGTAAAGAAGCAATCAGGAGTTTAAAATGTGCTCCTGACAGTTCCCTGGCAAATTGCTGTCTGCACCAATCAGCTGATCAGCACTGACAGACCACATGAAGTCTGGTTGCAGGCACGGTTTGGATTCAAATGTGCCTACAAACAGACTTTTCCCTCTGCAGACCAAATATGCAGACAGCTTTGCTGGTTTGTAGAGGAAAAATGTTTGCAGGCATGATTTTAATCCAAACTGCACCTGCAAGCAGACAAAGTAGGGCTTTCTGTCAATGCAAATCAGATGATCATCACTGACAGTGAACTGTTTACACATTTTAGTAAGTGGTCCACATGGGTGACTCCAAGGTGACAAAGACCATTATTAGATGAATAAGCATTTAATCCGTGCCACATGGTACCTTTGTATTCCATGACCTGAAGGCTGTAGAATAATCTGTGACTGATGGTCAGTGGAAAAAGCTTTTATATTGTTCATCTTTCTGCTGCAGGCCAGCTGTGGATCTTGATATTTATCTCTTTTCTCAATGTGCATTATCTATTGGCTGGTTGACAAGAGGGTATAGACATAATTTGTGGGAATTAAGGAGTGACAGATAAATTTAATTAGGAGGTTGATCCAAAGGAGTTCCATAGTGTATTACACATTTGTACAGCTGTCCAAATTATGGTTCATTAGGTGTGTAAATAAATCTTTACACTGCATTTTGGCAATATAGAAATAGATTGTCAAGTTAAATTATACTCTCATTAACACAAGTGAAGAAATATATTAATAATTCAGTTACATTTAATGTGTGCACAAGGTGCTATATTAACAAGTTAGCTATCAGCAATTTCTTTGTTTCTTCTGTTCACCTCAATAAAAAATATTTTTTATGTCTGAACTTTATTATACATAACTGCTTACCAGCCCAAGGGAAAATAATTCCTATGTTAAAGCTGAAGCCTAAAATTCCGCTGGCTCAGCTCTTAGGAGGATTTGAGAATATGAAGAACTCCTGGAAGGGAAGCTGGAGAAGGGAAAAACAACTATTGTATGAGCCTTGGGGGATTAATAAATCTTCCCATATTCCTTGGAATCCTTTGAACTAAACTTAGGGAGAAGCAATGGAGACAAAAGTCTTCTAGAGCTTGCTTTCCAGGTTGCACCCTCAACACAAAAAATCACTTGGACAGATGGCAGTTTTTATCTGCAAACTCTAAAATATTTTATGTATTAATTTCTGAACTTTCAAAGAGTGAAGACACCAAATCTTCTTTAAAACTGCAGCTCATTAGTAATTTGATATTTCACAAATATTGCTACATGTTATCTGTTTTAAGGATTGTTGTGACCTGATTGGCAACTATCAGACCACTCTCATGTTGCTTGAAGAAACTCATCAGAATGGGTTTTGGTGCCACCTTGTGGTCAAAGGCAGGAAAGACAAATTGAAGGAAGTGGACAGCTCCCATAGTGCACTCCTTCAGTTTGCTTTCCTGCCTTTGCTGAAGTGATTGCTTTTTTTCAGTTCCTGCCTTTTCTTCAGGCTTGAATTACTTATATTGTAACTTTCCACTCTTTCTTTCGTCTTTTTCTCTCTTACCGTGCTCAGGGACTCTCCATGATCATTCAGTTCATTTCCTGCTGCCTGCTCCTTTCTTTTTTCCCACTTATAAAAAAAGTGTCTTTTTAAACCCGCTCCCTTTTTTCCTTCTATCAGCTTCCCACTTACTTGTTTAACAACTTCAGGGAGGGAAGGTTGGCCATTTTTAGAGTTTGAGTTCTCCCTCAATTGCCTCACAAAGGGACGCTAGTCCACTGCATCATCTTACCAAATGTGTGTTGTACTTGCTCAGTTGTGTTTTCATGTCATAATTATACAGTCTTCATATCTGCTGACAGATCTCCCCCAGTACCCTCATGCAGCTCTGCAAAGCCTGTCACCTAAGCAAAAAGCCACCATTTAAATTCTCAGTCTAAGGGAGATGCTGAGCAGACAGCCAAGAGGGCACATGTTAACAGCCTTCAGACTACTGCTTCCAGCCACCCCCCTGGGTCTCAGGCTGCAACATGCTCCTCCATGAATGTCAGGGAAGAGCAAGGAGACATTTTTCAACATCAAGGTAACTTGGGGGATAATGAAATGCTAAGGGAAATATTCTCACCTCACTCCTCTAAGGATGAGATTTTTGTGGGTTTTCCTCAATCCCTTATTATATTCCACCAGCCAACCTGATTCAGTAAGGTCAAGGGTACTCTCCCAACTAGGAGTCTGTCCCTCCTCAACCTGGCTTCTTGAAATTACTGGTCCTGCTCATAATGACTTTTAATGACTTTTAACGACTTTTAACCAGGCTGTCCCATCTACCTCCAGGGACAGACCTGCTATGCAAGTCCTGTCTCATCCAAGGGGTCTGTGTCACAGACAAGCTGCCCCTACAAGGGGAATGTCTGTTACTGCAGCCTCCTCTAACCCATTTGCTCTCCATTTTGACAATGGTGGAGAACCTGCACTCTCATATCAGCCGAATATCCCAGCTGGTGACATAGATCCATTAGACCTCTTCCTTAGTACTGAGTTGGAAGAAGGAGAGTGGAGGAAAGGCTGTCTGACAGAGGAACAATCCTCTCATTGCCTGTTCTATGAGTCTTATTTTGTTCCCCTTCTGACAAGGATTTTGGCAACACTTGGCCTTAGTTCTAGTCCCACTGTGCCATTTCTAACTCAGTCTAAAGGGGCAGTGGTAAGCCTAAATCCTCAATTAAATCTATTCCAGTCCCTGGTCTATTCAAATATATCACTAAGGCAGAATGGGATGTGCCATTGCAGTATAAAAAATCTGTCTCGCTAATAAGTTTAGCAATTTAGATCCAGAATTTACAGAGCTGCTAAAGATTCCAGCCATTGACTATCCAGTCTCTGCTCTTGCGGCCAAGAATCTTCTCCCCAAAGATGAGGATTCTCAACTCAGGGATCCCAATGAGAAGTGCTTGGACTATGCCCTACTTCAGGGCACATGAAGCTGCAGCTCTGATAATTCGGGCTTCCTGTTTTGCTTCAGTCTTCATTCGTGCAGCCCTTGTTTGGTTGGATGACCTAATTGACAACCTAGACCAAGATCAGGTTCACAAGTCCCTTCATAAGATCTCCAAAGCATCAGCATATGTGGCAGATGCTACACTAGATGCAACTCAGTTTGCAGCCTGGTCTCTGGCAGCAGATGTGATGGCTGGAAGGACTCTTTGGCTGAAACATTGGGAGGTGGACACTACCTTCAGGCTCAACCTGTCTACTGCCCCTTATTCTGGAGGGAAGTTATTTGGGGAAGACACCCTGAACAATGTCCTTGTTGAGAGGAAGGTGCTGATCTCCTCTTGGAGAGATGACAAATGCTTCTCTCAATGCTTCTTCCCTCACCCATCAAGTCAGTCCTTTCAGGGCTCTTGTCCACCCTAGAGATACAAGGACTCCAGCCCCAGGCGGGGAACTGCAACAAGCCCAGATATTCTTCCAGATACCAGCAAGGAGCCAAGTTCCTGTTCTCCAACAAAGGGAGATGTTCTCACTAACTGCAATGACACCAACCAGACCCCAGTTGGAAGCCACCTTCAACCATTCTTCCACACCTGGCAGGCCTCAACAACAGATTAAGGGTCCTCACCTCTATCCTTCAGGGATACAAAATTGAATTCCAGTCCTGGCTGCCAATCCGATTCCTTCCCTCACCAGCTTCTAATTCTCTGGCAAAGCAGGATATTGTAAAGAACACCATTCAACACCTGCTCTCCACGGCAGCCATACAACCAGTCCTAGGATAATTCTTCTTCGGCATCTATTCCATATTCTTCATGGTGCAAATGAAATTCCTGGAGGGCTGTACTGGACCTTAGAACCAGTGAATCATGCACAGAAAGTTCAGAAAGGAAACCCTGGCATCAGTCAAGGAGGCTCTCCATCCTCAAGACTTCCTATCATTAATAGACCTATCTCCACATTCTCATCCACCTCAGTCATCGAAAATTTCTTCATTTTGCTTACAATCAGCAACATTTCCAATTTTGAACTCTGTCTTTCGGCCTAGCCTTAGCGCTGAGGGTATTCATGAAGATTATGGTTGCCTTGCTGGCTCATCTTCATCTCCAGGGCATCCATATCTGCCCCTACTTGGATGGCCTGCTAATTTGTTCATCAACCAAGTTATGGACCCTTCAAGATCTCAAGGTCACATTATCAACTCACACAGCTTTCTGGTGAATCTCCAGAAAAGTCACCTGAATCCTATGCAACACCTAATCCATCTGGGAACGCTTCTGAACACTCTTTGTGGGACAGTCTCTTTCTCTCACCAGGCAGGGCCCAGTCCATCAAGACAGCAGCCTTCAAGTTGATGGTGTCCAAAACAGGAGATCTGATGTTTTTAGGAAGGGTTCTGGGTTTACTAGTATCAGCATCACAAGTGATTCTGCGGGCCAAACACCATGCATGGCCTCTTCAGAGGTTCCTTCTCCTGTTTCAACATGCCATTGCCTTCAGATAGCACTTTCAGCTCCAACTCACTCCTGCACTGAGATTAGCCATGACCTGGTGGACCCAGGATCAAAATCTTCAGAAGGGCCTTCCCTTCACGAAACTGTCACAGACTCCAGTAACATCAGATGCCAGTCTAAGTAGATGGGTGGCCCACTGCCTGGGCCACATAATCCAGAGTTGTTGGTCCCCAACAGAACAAATGAAGAATATCAACTGGTTAGCGTAAAGGGCAACGTGCCTTGCCCTGCAGTTCTTCATTCCTCCTCTCAACCCATCCCACATCCTCTTAAAGACTGACAACAGTACAATAAAAGCAAATGTCAACCGGGAAGGGGGGGATGAGGTCTGCAGAACTGCAGGCAGAGGCCTCCCTGCTTCTGAATTGGGCAGAGCTTCACCTTCAATCCCTGTCCACCAAACACAGCAGCCAGGCATCCAATGTCCAGGCTGATTGGTTGAGTCTACAATCAGTGAACCAAGGGGAGTGGATGCTTCACCCAAAGATCTTCCTTCATCTTCAACATCACTTCAGGAAGCCCCTGGTAGACCTTGTCATGTCAGAAGACAACCGTCAGCTCAAGAGTTTTTTCTCAAGATGCCACTCTGCCAGGTCAGAAGGCCTGAATGCTCTCACATAAAGTCCAAGGGACTACTTTATGCCTTCCCTCAATACTCATCCTACCATGAGTCCTATGGAAAATCGGGGAGGAAAGGGCCTGGGTGATCTTGATAGCCCTCTTCTGGCCTTGATGCCCCTGGTTGTCAGAGATTCTGGCTCTTGCAACATCATGGCACCTTCCATGTCACCTGGACATATCTCCCAGGGTTCTCTACTTCAGCCAGACCCAAACTGGCACCAACTGATGGCCTGGGTGTTGAACAGAGACCCCTGAGAAAGTATGACTTTAATACTGATGTCATTGAAACCATCTTAGCTTCCAGATGCCCATCTGCTGTCCACATTTACCCCTCAACATGGAAGTTCTTTGAATCATGGTGCTCTTCCAAGCAATTATCTCTCTCGCAAAACAAAGATTTCTCATATTATGGATTTTCTTCAGGATGGCTTGAAGAAGGTTCTTAGATCAAACACCTTAAAATGACAAGCCATAACACTTTCTTCGCTTATTTCAGATCCAGCGTCTACACCTCTGTCTGCCCATCCACTCCTGAAATGTTTCATATAGGTGGCAACTTCAAGATGTCCACCTACTGTACATAGATTTCCATCCTGGGATTTGCATAAGGTCCTGTGGGCCTTGCAGAAACCCTCTTCTGAATCTTTTTTCACAATCCCACCAAGGATTCTGTCATCTCCAAGCAGATCCCTCTATACCTAAAGTGTTGACTAAGTTTCACAGACAGCAAGAACTAATCCTTCTGACTTTTTGCCTGGCCCCATCTCATTCCCTAGAACACGCCTCACATTCTTTGGATGTTAGACAGGCACTGAAGGTCTATATTGCCAGGAATAAGGACATTAGACAGAGTGATACACTTTTTGTCTCTTTCTACCCAGCCTCACTGGGACGGAGAGTAACCTCCACCCTCTCAAGATGAATTAGAGTGTGCATAGCTCTTGCCTACAAAGCTCTGATACTTGCTGCCCCTGATAGGATCACAACCCACTCTACAAGAGCTGCAGCCACTCAGCAGCACTTTCAGTTAATGCTTCCATAGAGGAAATTTGCAGGGTGCCAATATGGGCATCCCCAAGTTCCTTTACTAGGCACTATGAAATTGACACATATGCCTTGGCCAAAGCAGTCTTTGGCAGGAGGGTCCTTTAGCAGGCCCTTTTTATCCCACCATACATGACAAGCTTTGCAAAAACTGAGTCCGATGAGTTTCTTCTAGCAACACAAGAAAGAACCTTTGGTTCCCTGTCTGAACTGTAGTTCTGTGTTTCTGGAAAGAAAATCATCAGGCCATGTCCTGGTACTGGCTGCCCTCTTTCCTGTACTAACATTTCTACATGCTGAAACCAATTCTGATGAGTTTCTTTCCAGCAACACAGAACTACAATTCAAGTAGGGAACCAATGGTTCTTTCCCTCTGACTCATAAAGAGTCATCCAGAACCACACACAATGGGAGCCTGTTTTCCACCATGCAGACTACAGTCTGAACAGTGGACTATAATTCTCCAGTGCACAAATGGTCCATCCAAGTTCATGTAGCATCATGACCATTCAAGGTGCAGGTCCTGTGGCCTGCACAGTGGCAGTTTAACATGACAGCATTTTACAAACTTAGTTAAGGTTTGTGATTTTTTCCTACCTTTGCTAGAATGTGATGCTGGTGTGTGTGTATTCCCTTTATTTTTAACAAATTTGTTCCTAAGTAAGCTATTCCAATTTCCTACTTAAATCTTGAAATGTATGTTTTTTTAAAAAAAATAATAATAGTAAGAAGAATTTGTATTGCTGCTTCTTTAAAGTTCACTGGCATTTGGAGGGGGGGAGAGGAAGAACCAATATTTTAAGGTGACAAACTTGTACACACTTATCTGAATTTGAACTCAATGAGATTTTCTGAGTAGAGCTGAATAGGATTGTGCTTTTAGTGCTTCAGAAGCATGTTTTTTTCAAATACTGTATAAAAATCTATAGGCTATTTTTAAAAAAAGATAATCCTGACAAGTTAAAATAAAGAACAGTGTGCTTGTGCACAGAGCTCTTTCCTCAGCAGGGTATATTATATACTGTTATTTTTTTTAAAGGAAAACTTTTTTATTTCTTTAAATATTTGCATGCCACTACTCTGAGCAAAGCCTGCCCAAAGCAGCTTACAAACAATAAAAAGTGCAAGTGTAAAAACATCAATTACTAAAACCAAGAATTAAACATATTTGTAAAGTTTAAAACAAACTCAGAACCCCAATAAC
Source organism: Rhineura floridana (assembly GCF_030035675.1). Lineage (NCBI taxonomy): Eukaryota > Metazoa > Chordata > Lepidosauria > Squamata > Rhineuridae > Rhineura > Rhineura floridana. Next base: position 45,879,910 of record NC_084489.1, read on the forward strand.
ATAATAAAATTCCAGCCTCCATCCAGCGAGCGGGACAAAAAGTTTACTTAGGGAAGTCTAGTAAAAAGAAATGAGTCTTTTAAAGCCTTCAGAATACTTTGAACTGTAGCCGCCCATTTTTGTGACCCAGGCGAGGTAGAGTTAGATCAGGAAGGGGAGTCAGATGAGGACCAGGTACCTTGGGAAGCTGAAGGAGGGGAGACAAGCGAGGAGGGTTCTGGCAGCCCCCAATCTCCCCATCACCTAGCAAACTCCCAACATCAGATGGGTTGTCTGAGATTTGGCCCCCCACCCTGCATGAGGAGGCATAAGAGAGACTTTCAGAGGCTGGAACTCAGGCAGAGCCACCATTTATGAGCCAAAACCTTCCCGACTTAAGCCAGTGTCTCCCAAGGCACAAGTGCTGAGTCAACTCTCCTCAAACGCTGCAGAGACTGCTTAGGTAGGCTAGTAGGGAAAGCAGTGAGTCAGGGTAGACAGGTATATGAAGCACACTGCTTTGGATGTAACTATAACACTAATAAAAAGAGAAAAAGACATCACCTCACCTCAGTCTGAATCCGTCATCTCTGGGCAGGACATCCATCACAGCTCTACTGAAAGACGGGGCTCATTCACGTGGTTGTTTCTTGTCAATTTTGCACACCTCTCCCAGCTGAAGCGGAGAGGGTCAGGTGCAATTGACATGAAATTGATTAGAGGGGGAAGTGAGTAAAGTAGGCAAACAGAACTCCGATGTGAGAGGACAGAGCAAGGTGGAAGTGGCTGGTTAAGCCACTTTTTGCATTATCAGCAAATTGAGTTGATACAGATTTAGAGAGGAAAACTTTGTTATAGCTTCTCCTTGCCTGCAACATCATGTGAACCATGTGAATTAAATGGGGGTGCAAGTAGTACCAATGTCATAGTAAGTTGCCATGTGAATGAGCCCAGAGGTCCAGAGATGTAGAGACAGGGCCCTCTCTTGTGGCCACACACTTCACAGACCTAGGAAGTGGACATACTGTTGAAGGCCTCTGACTGAGTTCTCAATGTGCAGGCAGAATGATACTAGTACAGGCAGTCCTATCAGATACTTTAAGCTCAAATGGTTTAGGGCTTTAAATGTTTAAAATAGCACTTTAAATTGGGCCCAGGAATGCACTGGATGTGTAGCTGGTATAATACAGGTGTTACTGAAGCTGATCACCCTACACATATCAGGACTCTGGTGGCCACATTTTGAACTAGCTGAAGTTTCCAGGCTATCTTTCAAGGTAACCCCATGGTTAGTGCATTACATCTAGATGTGACCAAAGCATGGGTCACTGGGGCTAGGTCTGCAATCTCCAGAAAGGGTCACAGGTGGCATCTCAGTTGAAGCAGATAAAAAAAGATCAATGCTTTTTTGATTGGCTTTTCCCAATTAGCACCAAATCCTGGAACACTCCCAAACTGAAGATTTGTTTTTTTAGGTGCACTACCCTATCCAGCACTAGACATAAACCTTCTGGAGCCAGTGATCTCCCAATCCACCACACCTCTGTCTTGCCTGGCTTTAACCTCAGAACTGCTTCCTGGCACTGATTTGGGATTTCAGCAGCTTCCCTGATATCAGAAGATACAAAAGAAAGATACAGCTGCACATCCATCCATTCTGTGGCATACGTTATCTGCCCGGACAATGAAGGCTGTTTCCACCACATAGCCAGTCCTGAAGCCAGACTGAGAAGGATCTATATAATCAGCATCATCCAAGACTGTCTGGAGTTGCAAGACCACAGCCCATTTCAATTCTTTGCCCCAAAATGCAGATTAGAGACCAAGTGGTAATTGTCCAATGCTGCAGGATTAAATTTGGCTTATTTAGGAATGGCTTTGTTACTGCTATCAGGAACCATTTCTACCCTCAAAGGGGTATTAAGCACTTCCAAGGTCTGGACACCCAGCCTCAGTGATTTAACCAGCCACAATGGGCAAGGATGGAGCAAACAGGTGATAGACAGCATCACTCCAAGCAGCTTGTCAACTTCCTTGGTCAAAACAAGCGGAAACGTATCCATCACAACATTACAAGATCCATGCCTGATCTCATCCAGCTAAATGGCATTATCATAGCATCAAGGTCAGCGTAAATATGCACAATTTTTTTCTCTGCAATATGATTAGCAAGATGGCCACTGCAGCTCCTTCAGGACTCTAGACATTGCTGCTTTGGGCCTGTTTTTGGAAATCACTGTACCCTTGGAAAAGTGCTTCTAGACAACACTTCACAGATGCAACAGTGGCATAAAAATAAGATGTTTGCTGCCATCAACACCACAGAATAGGATCCAAGTTGGATCCATTCCGTTCAACTCATTTCACCAATTGCTCTCTAGCTGTCAACCTGGCTTGCTTCATTATCACCAACCCTTTTGAAAATAAGGTACCAAATTGGCTCTGCAGTTATGTAGAGGTCATTTGTGAACCATCGTATATATGACCCCAGGGATCCCCAAATTCCAAGTAGAGATCAGGGCTTCAACAGGACTGCTGACCAAATCTGCAGGAGAGGAAAAACTCAATTTCTTCAGCAGTTCACCTGGATTCATCCAATTGAGAATGAGCAATACAGAGGCCATTGCCAGATTCAGCCCTCCAAGTACTATTATCTGGACCCCAGTAACCCTACTGAATAGTAATCACAACAAAGTAAGGAAACACACTCACCATTTCATTTGTGAGGAAAACAATCAGATGATCACTGACTGTTTTCCTCACAGTGTGTATGAGATTGCAGCCTGAGTCTCTATGTATACGTTACATTGATTTTACTGAATTTATGTCTCATGTACATTCTGAAAAAGCAAAGTGTTGCTGGAACTTTTGGGAACATTCATTCCTTAGCTTTCTGCTAAATTAGTGGCCTCTACCATCTGAGTTGTTTTCTATAACTGAAAAAGTCATTGATATTATCCACAGAGCCTATCCACTCATGATGGGGTTGTAAGGTTCTAGCCCACAAACCACTATCTGGGGAATAGAGTGGCTCAGAAGAATATAGAAGATGGCCATCCCTGGCCTAAGTGAAAAGTACCATTTGTATCTGCTGTGGCTGAAATAATTAAATCTATCTAGTGAGATTATTACTGTTTTAACAGTTCAGAAGAAATATTGATACTGCCCATAAGCCTTAGAGAATATGGTTCATTAGAAATCTAAATAAATAATAATGAAAATACTTTTTTAAAAAGCAGGTGTTGAATTATTCACACTAGTTCCTAGAAACCATTTCTGAGTACTTAATATATTTTGTAATTGAATAAATTAACAGGACTCCCTCTCTATTAATTGCTAAAGGTTCTTGCATTACATTTCTGTGTGGAAACCAAAACACAGAATGGAAAGAATGGTGTTGTGTATGTACTGGATTAGTCAACATATGGACCTACAACGTCAAAAATGGAATTTTGGGTAAAAATATTGTAAACCCACCAATCCAAAATCCTGTTGTGGAAAGTTGAGTGCTCATACCAAAATCTTCCATGGTTTCAGGAAGTTCTCCACTTCTTTAAATATTTATTGTTGTCATTCTTACATCAACAAACATTCTAAATTCTCACAATGTGTATGAGATAGTGTGAGAATAAATAATATTGCAGTATCCCTACAAACAAAAGCATATGTTAAATATGACTGTTTATACAACTTTAAAACAACAAACATCTTCTGCCCATTAGCAACAACACATTGTGCTGAATTAAATTGTAGGAAAGGAAACCAAACAAAAATGGACCAACATTTGAATCAGCTGATGGAAATTTCACACACACACGCACAAAACAGTTTTCAGCCAAGAAAATAAAATTTCTCATGTGGATATTGCATATGACTGTTTTGATCAGCCTTTTCCCCATGGCTTGGATGGTTAACATTAAGAATTAATTTGGGAGGTATGCACTAAAAATCCACACTTTTAATTTACAACCATTAAATGTCCAAGTAAAAATGAAGCTGCCTTATACTTAACCAGGCTATTGGTCCATCAGCCTAGTATTTCTGCTGACTTACTGGCAATGTTTTTCCAAGGTGTCTGGCAAAGGTTCTGTCCAAGCTCTGCTACCTGACATCCTTTTAACTGCAGATCCCAGAGATTCTATTGCATATATTCTACCTCTGAACTATGGGACTTCCACATATATTTCAACATAGTCATGCCTTGAGGTTACTAAAATATGATTGAGAGTTTGCAGCTTCCTTCAACAAACCAAGCTGGAAGTTTGCAGCTTCCTCACTGTAGTGAAATAATGAGATGTTCTTGCTACTGTTCCTGTAATATTGTTTACTCACTATTGGACACTTTAGGAATAAAACTTCACAGTGCATATGAAGAGCTGCTTTTAAATGTACAAATGTGATTGCCTGCTCTCATGGGAAATGAAAGGAAAAGGAAGAAAGTAGCTTTGAGATAACTGTCAAAGTTTCTAAAGGACAAGATATCTTTGTTTTAGTGAGTGGTTGAAGAATTCACCAATTTCTCAAGGCTGGATATTTATTTTCTGGAGTAAGTTGACAAAAGAGTGACAATACAGAAAGAGTTGTAATGAACTAGCAGGATCATGGTTTTATCTTTTTTGCATGCCAAACTAGGAATTGTGGTAGTGGACATGAGTTGCTTTTCACTCAGCTCCTTTAACATATTGGGGGGGGGTGTCATTCTTTCGAAAGAGCACGTGGGACAGAGGAACTGAACCCTCCCCTCTCCAGTGCTAGTTTCTCCAAATCCAGTCCACTTCCACACTGGAGCCAGAAATTTTAAAAAAACAAAACATCTGAAGCAAGAGACTGTGAAGAGTTATGGAGGAGGGAAGGGTTCACTTCTCCTTTCCGACATGTTCCTTTTAAGGTATAACAACTTTCTTATGTGTGAAAAGAGGCATATGAAAAGGGGCATGTGAAAAGTAGGACACATCTACCACTGCAACCATCTTGTCCCTCCCCTTCTCAGGGTACAAAAAAAGGGGCACCCATTTCAGAGATTTTCAGGAGGTTGCTAGAAGGGATAAAACTGGCAGCAAATGTATTGCAAATGCTGCTGATAGCCCCCCCCCTCAGGAGTGCCTAGAGGGGGAAAATCAGTGTCATTACTCTGATTGGCTTCATGATGACACAGTGTAACGACATACATTAGACAGCTTTAACATTCATGAGGGAATAAATTTTCGTTCATATCCTAGTTTAAAATCTGTTTTTAATGAAGAGTATGTGTGTATGTTTTACCTCTGAATTGGTGTGAGGCAGCTTTTGATATATGCATTGTGTAAATAAGTCAGTGACACTACTTAGACAGTCCGCGTTGGAACACAAGGCTCATGTAAAGAAATACTAGGACTCTCTTCAGTCTACTTCCTCTAACAGATTTCTGACACATGTAGCTCTTAGGGAATCATGCTGATCAAGGACATAAACTTCTGTGTTACACATTCATGGGATGCTTCCTGTCTATGATGGTCGTTCAGTGGTATGCATGGTTCACCAAGATAATTTATTATTTGTTTGCATTTGTCAGTTGTACCACAGTACAAATTCTCTACTGCAGAACCAGCTCATGCTTATTATCTGTACTGCAGATATTTATATATGTGAATGTTTGCCCCAGATATGGATAGGGGAGAAGTTGGTGTGATTCACATTTTAATGTAAGGGTACCAAATTCACACTTCCTGAAGCAATACATGAACTTGAGACCTCTTCCAATAGTTATACTTCTCTGAATTTTTGCAATGCAGTTTCCCAGCCAAAGAATGTGTACAAAAATATATGTACTGTATAAGTGAAGTATACACATAAAAGGAAATATATTAAGGGAAATAATGAAAATAATAATCCTATTAGGGGAAATTGCTTGCAAAAATGCATATACTAAGCAAAATTACATTAAAATTCATATGTTAAGAGAAACATTACAAATCTTCACACTGACATTTTAATTTAAAAAGTTGCAAATGCAAGCCGTAATCAGGTGTACCACACATAAAATTGGAAAAATTAGAAACTGAAATTGGCAGATTGGTCAACTCCTAGCACTGGAGGTATTTTTTTTTACAGTGGCATTTCCCCCTCTTTTTGACTACATGATTCCAGCTAAATGGGGATCACATAGCATAATGATGTCATGGTAACATGTAAGCACTCACTTTGGTTACATAGTGATGTCACTAACAAGACAGAGGGCAATGTTTATTGTCCCTGTTCTGGATTGACTTCATGATTATTTATTTATTTAAAATATTTCTATCCCGCCCTTCTACCCTATAATAGGGCACTCAGGGCAGCTTACAAAAATAAAATCAAACATGTACATAATAAAATTGTAAACAGTAAAATCACAAAAACATTAAAATAAATTAAAATATATAAAATACAATTAAAATACATAATATGTAATAATAATAATGCCACATAATAATGCCACATAGTCGATCACATCAGGTTGCATAATGGTGTCACAAAGCCAATACCGAATGACAGCAAAAGCATTTTCTCATGCTGAACAGATGCTCCTATTGAAGTCCAGGAACACTTTTAGCAGCTCCCTCCCCGCCACCAAAAAAGAAGAAAAAAATCTAGCTTCTTTTGGGACTCAACTCTATGTAGTTTATTTATTTATTTATTAGATTTATATCCCGCCCTTCCTCCCAGGAGGAGCCGAGGCTGGCAAACAAAAGTACTAAAAACACTTTAAACTAGCATAAAAACCTACTCTAAAATATATTAAAAACAAAACATCCTTAAAAACATATTAAAACAAAACATCTTTAAAAACATTTGTGAAAAAAACCTTTAAAAACTTTTTAAAAAGCTTTAAAAACTTATTAAAAAGCAAATCCAACACAGACTCAACTGGGACAAAGTCTCTACTTAAAAGGCTTGTTGAAAGAGAAAAGTCTTCAGTAGGTGCCAAAAAGATAACAAGAGATGGCGCCTGTCTAATATTTAAGGGGAGGGAATTCCACAGGGTAGGTGCCACTACAGTAAAGGTCCATTTCCTATGTTGTGCAGAACAGACCTCCTGATAAGATGGTATCTGCAGGAGGCCTCACCAGCAGAGTGCAGTGATCGACTGGATATATAAGGGATAAGACGGTCTTTCAGATATCCTGGTCCCAAGCTGTATAGGGCTTTGTACAACAAAACCAGCACCTTGAACTTGGCCTGGTAGCTAATAGGTAGCCAGTGCTATTCATTCAGCAGTGGGGTGACATGTTGGGAATACCCTGCCCCAGTGAGCAGTCTCGCCACCGCATTTTGCACCAGCTGCACCTTCCAGACCAACCTCAAGGGCAGCCGAACATAGAGCACATTACAGTAATCCAGCCTGGAGGCTACTAGTTCATGGACAACAACAAATCAGGCTGTCCCAGTCCAGAAATGGCTACAACTGTCTTACCAGCAGAAGCTGGTAAAAGGCACTCCTAGCCACTGAGGTCACCTGGGCCTCTAGCGACAAAGATGGATCCAGGAGCACCCTAGACTATGGCCTGCTCTTTCAAAGGGAGTATGATCCCATCCAAATCAGGCAACTGACTATCTGAACTCAGGAACAACCAACCCACAGCATCTCAGTCTTACTAAGATTCAGACTCAGTTTATTGGCCCTCATCCAGCCTACCACCGAGTCCAGGCAGCTTTCATGGCTTCTCCTGATTTGGATGCTACAGAGGAATAGAGTTGGGTATCATCTGGGTACTGCTGACACCTCTCCCCATATCTCCTGATGACCTCTCCCAAGGGCTTCATATAGATGTTAAACAGCATGGGGGACAAGATGGTACCCTGCGGCACCCCACAGCACAGCTGCCAGGGGGCCAAAAGACATTCACCCGATGCTATTATCTGAAAACAACTCTGGAGATAGGATCAGAACCATTGTAAAACAGTGCCTCCGATACCCATCTCACTGTCAGCACAGAAGGATACCATGGTCAATAGTATCAAAAACTGCTGAGAGATCAAGTAAGAATAACAGGGTCGCACTCCCCCTGTCCTTCCAATAAAGGTCATCCATCAGGGCAACCAAGGCTGATTCAGTCTCATAACCAGGCCTGAACCCAGAGTGGAATGGGTCAAGATAACCTGTATGCGTTGGTCTAATCAATGGGGGGGCTGGAATAGAAAGCATCTGTGATTTGTGAGGGATAGGATAGCTCCTATACTCCTAACTTTATGCCACACCAAGGCACAGGTAACTCCCATCTAGGGATGAGTGAGAAATTTGATTCAGTTCACATTTAAAGCCAAACTTATCAAATTTGCACTTTCCACACAAATATGAGGACCAAAACAACCATCCTTCAAAATTTGTACTTAGCTGAATTTTGCAATGCCATTTCCATCCAAACAGTATTTATAAAAATGCATATATGAAGGGGAAATGTGTATAAAATGCATACATTGGTGAAAATAACATACAAAAATGCATTATAGTAGGATAACTTGCTTGCAAAAAATGTATACATCAGTCAAAACTGCATATAAAATATTAGGAGAAATTCACACTAAAATGCTGAAGAATTTTCATGGGAATTCTTTTTTTAAAAAAAGTTCACAAATTGCTGCAGAAATGTGGAGAACTGAATTTAAGATTAGAAAAATGAGAAACTGAGAGAAATGAAACTGACAGATCATTCCATCCCTGCTTCCATCTGTATATGATTTAAAGGTTCAGCTGGTACAGTATGCTTAGTTCAATGCAAACTACAGCATAATGAGAAAGGGTGCACGTTTTAACACTTAGTTTTTTCCCTATTGTGTGTTTTGATATCCAATGTGCATAATGAAAAGAGCTGTGATTAATCAGTAACAAGACTGCCAAAATGTTGGCCCTTGTGCTTACTGAAAAGAGTTGTATTCAGTCGAATTAAGCCATTGATTTATCTTTACCAGGAAATAGCTAACTAATACAAAATAAAACAGAATTGGACATGTGGGAACTGAATAATCTAGAGATTTAAAAAATATTTTCAGTCAAGATGGGTTTCTATTCTGTTTTCAGAAAATGCTGTAAAACCCTCCTTGTTTTGTCTGGCTTTAAAATGTGTGTGTTATGGTAGCAATACCCAGGAGGGCTAGATTTTAGTCTACCATGTATGTGGTTGGTGTATAGTTTATATTGGTATCCAGTACTAAAATATATGAAGTGTTAAGCCAACAAAAGAAAGAGCTAGTTCAACAATATTTGTTCCCAGAAACTTCTCTGTTTTGTTTTGTTTTATTCCGCCTTTCTTCACCAAGTGTACTCAAGGCTGTTTACAGTAAAACAATATGCAATTTATAAACTGCAAAATAAAATACAACTCAGTAGTAAAAGCAGCAGTTAAAACATCAGATGGTTTCCTTCCTCCATCTTACCACATGTGGGTGAAAAAGCCATTGAGTTTATTGCTATTTATTTATTTATTACTTGAATTTATATCCCACTTTTCCATATAAATATGCTCAAAGTGGCTTACAATTGCACAAAAATGAAAATTACTACATCAATAGCAATCATTTCGAAAACATAACAATAGTTTCAAATCATTTCAAGACATAACAATCCAACAATAACTCCAATTAATTACCTAAACATCACATTTAAAGGCATCATAAAACAGGCTATCAATCAAATAAAACATATCACATTTAATAGCATAACATTCCAATACAAAAGCATAAGATAACAGTTTTGTCACTTGATGTTAAAACCTCTGCTGATGGCTGCTGTTGTTATATGGAGCCTCCATATTCAGATGGTATGGTAATATGTTGCCTTTCCATAAAAACATAGATGCTAAAGTTCCTTGGATTTTCCTCGGGTGTTTAGGGGATGATGTGTGTGTAGTTCAGACATGGGTCCAGACGTGCCATAAACTTTTCATATACTAATGATCTTGAGTTTTTAGAAGTCAGACTTTTACCTTCTACTGTGCCAGTCTTCATGAAAACATGAATAAGACCAATAGATCTGGCTCTTCTTTGCTTTCTTAAACAGAATCCTTTAGGAACTGAAAATATCACATTTCTGCTTTACATGATGAAATCAAGATATTCTCACGCTCCTTGCCTCCAAAAGCCTGATAGTTTTAAATTAGAAATCAACAGTCATGAGTCACTACAAATATATCTAGAAAGTTGCGGGGGGGGGGGTCTTTGACATGAATGTAACTCTTTAGAACTTGATCTTTCATGCACTGGAAATCTGATGTATCCAGAGTTGATAGCCTAAGACAGTATAGCAAACTTCAAAGGTGCACAGCAGAATTTGGAAAGTATTGATGTGCCAGTCAGTCACTCAGTACTATACTTTGTTGACAACTATGCATATGTCTCCTCATTTTAAAGTAATACTAAGTTGGCCACACTCCCATTGCTAAATTTGTAATTGTATGTGACCAAAACATTACAAATCCTTTTTCTTTTTCTTCTTCATTGAATTTATATCCCACCCTTCCTCCCAAAGGACAGCATTAGGCAAATTAGGCATGCAAGGAGGATAAAAACAACCATAACAAACCTGTCAAAATTCCTAATTGTAATCTTAATGGCTTTCAAAGGTGACATAGGAATGGAGATAGTCATCATCTTATGTTTTTTTAAAAAATGTGCCATTTTAAACATTAATCAAACATAAAGGAGTTCTCCAATGCCAGTGATGCCCCATCTCTAAATAAGTGAAAGAGGAGTTAGGAGTTAGATCCACCAAGCCCCTTATGTGATCATAAGGCACTTTTGCTCACACAAGATAGTCTCTTATTTACACCATTTCCCTCTCCATTTTCAGTATCCTGCACCATATCTCACACTGTTCCAAAGGGTCCCCCATCCCTGAAGAACTGTGTCTTACATGGTGATGCAGCATCAAGGAAGAAAAGTCCCCTTGTGTGAGTGGACCTTCTCACATGAGAGGTTAGCCCCAGAAGATATTTGTCAAGGCAACACAGCCCTCCTTTCCCCATTAATGGAAGTGCAAAACTGCTTCTTATACAATAGGCCTGACTAATTACAGTTTCAATCCTTACTTCAACTGACTCTTTGAAAGTTTAACATTTGTTTAAATAAAAGCTCTGATCCAAAAACTTTCTTTACATGAAAGGCAAGCCTGGTTCAATTCATGTGAGCCAAGTTGCTCAGCTACATGCCTGAATATCATATCTCAGCAGCTGTTTCTCCTGAGCAGATTACCCAGAGAGAGTGCAATGATAGCATTAGTATGAAATGTAGCTGATGAGTGATGACTTATTTCACAGCAGTACATGATTTATGTTTTCGACTCAAAAGGCTACATATGGCTGTGTAAATTTCTAGGTGCACTCAAACCTATGATTCAGTTGTTCAATGTAACCATGCTGGCAATAATGACTTCTGTGGAAATTATTTTTAACCTGTGGTGGAAATATAGACTCCCTGAGTTTGCATGTTAATGACTTGCCAGGGCATAGTTTCACTACTACTCTACTCTCTGATGTGCAGTTGTGCAAGATGATTATATGTATATGATGCACATGTCACTGCTGCTTTTTGAATGCAGCTATCTAAACAGTTTTGTCCATTGCTCCCTAACTGCTCTGAAGTAAATAGTTTGAGGATTACAGTAAAGATGCTGTCACACAGTTTGTTATGGCAATCATTTTATGCTCTTATTATAAATGTATTTTACCCTGAAAGCATATAGTGCTATCCAGGGCAATTTTTAAATAAGAAGCTCACTGATTTGTCAGATACTTTTATAAGCAGACTTGCTTATGGATAAGCAACTCAGCTTATTGTTTGAGGCACTTCCTGCTGCCAGTTCTGCCCTTTACAAAAACAGGGCCAGCCTGCAATTTTCAAGTTGAAACATTGTCTTGCAATCAGAAGTTACAAATGGGGTATGATTGGGTCAGTTTCAAATTCTATCCATCCGAAAATTGTACTCCTCTCTAGCATTGTTTGTCTTAGAAGTTGAGTACAAGATGCTTTGACTGCAAGAGTGGTTCCAGCCTGGTGCAGTTACAGGAGTCTGAAGCCTTCTTTTCTAGCATATCAATCAGTTTGTAAGTGTTCCAGTTTGCTGTTCCTGACATGACACTTTAAGAGCCCATAATTCAGGGTATGCCATTGCTGCTGCTATTTCTCATGAAGGCTATAGCCACTTGCTGGAGTACAACTTTGCATGTATCTCTACCACAGATGTAAACAAAAAAGAGAAATGTATCTCAAAGATGCTGGAAATGATTGATGTTTATTGTTAAATTAGCCTGATGCTTTTCTGCTCAAGTGCTTTCTTCAAAGACTTATCTATAAAAAAAGTTACTAAACCACACATTAAAAAAACCTGTAAAGAGCTTTTAAAGTACAATTATGCCATTTTAAAAAAAAACCCTAATTTTCAAGACAAATTAACAGAAAGAGACCTATTTTAACTAGAACCAAATATATCTTGTAGTCTATGCAAACATATTCACTTGTTTCTTTACAAACTGCTCAAAAATCATCCTTTTCAAAACCTTGCAGGACAAAAGGTCTTAAGAAGCCACCTCAAACTGCAAAACTAAATATTTAAGCCGGATCCAGAAATGTGTTAACAACTTACCAACTGCTTAATGTGTTCTGGGGATTTTTTAAAAAAAGTACATTTCTATACACAAGAAGTTGGCTTATCCATACATCACATAACCTTCCTATGCTTTCATCCAATTAATATGCTAATTAAGATAAAAGGGGGTAAAAGCCCAAATCCTCATTCAGGCCCTGACGGCCATAGTCTTTAGCTTCAGGATCCAGTGTACTTTTTTCTGAGTAATATTTTTTCATGTGTCTGGTGGAATTTTCAGAACTGATAAGTCACTATGGTTATATGCCAAAAAATGACTCACCAAAGGGGTACCAATCCTTTTGTTCATGATGTTACCCAGATGCTCCTGTATTCTTATATTGAGCATCCTTGATGTTTTGTCCACATAAAATGTTCAACAAGGGCATTGCATATTACATTACTGGTGTTATACCTAGTGAATGATCTTAGAAAATACTTAATATTGTTAAAATGATCCCTAAAATCCATCCTGGCAATATACACAGTGCCCACATGGGTGATGGCCTGCTGATCGTATAAGAATGCACTTGAGCCAGCATTTGTGAGATACATTTCTCTTTTTTGTTTATATCATGGGATGCTTCCTGTTGGGCATCCATGGGCAGGGGAACACCAAAATGCCCAGTTCCCATGGCCTGAGTCTCCCTCTTGCAGTACACACACAAAAAATCACAACCTCAGGACAACTTGGCTTCTTATGCTTTATTAGGGACATCACTCTCCACTTCCACAGTGAGGGTCCCTTCAGTCCCTAGGAGGGTGTAGGCTGAGGCCTCACCCTTTGTCCTGTAGCCTTCCAGCCCCTCAAGGTCTCTGGCAGCCCCTTCTCCCCCCTCAGGCTGAAGACCCCCCTCAGCTTCATTCAGGCTCTTTCTTATATGGGCCTCTGAAGGCTCCCTACCAACAACTAGGTATCTCCCCAGCTGTTACTCTTTTGGCTTGTCTCCCAGCCTTTCTTCCTCAGCCAGTTATGGGGACTGGGGACTGGATCCTGCATCCTGTATCCATACAAGACTGAAGCCAAGGAAGCAGTTGGGCAGCCCCTGGTGGACCTTCACACTTCCTGTTTTTTGTGTGTTTCCATCTGTAGTAGAGATGCCTGATACACTCAACTTCAACAATAGCAGTCTCTTGCTGAGGAGAGAGCACACACTTTCCCCCCATCCTTTTAGTTGCTGTTTGGCTTGAAATAATATGACAGTGCCAGCCAATGAGAAAATGTTACATACACAAACATGGATCCAGGCCATTGTTGCTTGCACACATGGATTCCAAACAAGCCCTGTCCAGGACAGAAAGGTAGTTGTACCTCAGGGAAGTGATGTAGCTCAGTAGTAGAGGATATATTTTCCCTATTATAGCCTCACAATGACCCTGTGGGGTAGGTTAGACTGAGATACAGTGACTGACCCAAGATCACTCAGTGAGCTTCATGGCTGAGTGGAGATTTGAACCCTGGTCTTTCAGGTCCCAGTCCAACACTCGTTACACCACACTTGATTTTGTCAATTGAATTGGGTGGACTTTCAAATCACAAGCTGTGCAGATATAATTACTGTAAATCTCCTTAACTTTTCCAGAATAAAAGCTAATTAATAAATCTGCAGTATTTCTCCATATTGACCAGGATATCTTAAAAATCGTAGCACAAGCTATGTTTTAATCATCTTTATTACTATTAAGATGTATTGTTAATGAATCATGCAGATAAGAAAATTGACCTTTGTAAATTGTTTAGGCGGTAACTATACTGCAGCCTCATGGTGATTTTGTTGATCATGCTTTATTTTTTCTTCTACAAGTCACTCTTAAAATACAGTTAATACTAGTACAGTTTTCAGTGCTTTTCTGTCTGGGAGTGTATCTCCACAGCTGGATAGCTCCCCAAGGTGAAATGATCCCAGAAGGATATGTTTCCTATTATCCAAGTTTCCTGCACCACTTTTTCTGAATAATTAATATTTCAAAAAGCCCCTTGTGGTCTTTTTTGATCCATAAATGAAGTCACCCTCAGTTCTGATAGCTAAAACCTTATCCCATCTCAGCTAGTGAAACCCAATCTCTTCCATTTGTCAACGTGGAATAAAAATTATATTCCAACAAAATGTCAAAGCCTTTCAACTTCATTGTATTGAACTGACAGAGGTGTCAAAAATTTTAAACTATCTTTATTTGGCAGCAAGCTTCAGCATTTGTATAAAGCCTGGTGGCCAAACAGTTAATTTCTGGAATTATGTGATGCCATAAAATGCATTATGATGGATACAGAAATGTAAACAATAAGATTTAATTAGGACAGAACAACCCTCAGCTGCTTATAAATGTACTACTTCTTTGTATGGTTCCTATATTCCCACATACTAATTTTGGATAGGGAATTCTTCTTTACAAAACATCATTTCCCCCAGAAAAAAGGGGTGTCATTTCAGTGATCTTTTATTTTCATTATTTATTTATTTATTAGATTTATGTCCCGCCCTTCCTCCTCAGAAGAGCACATGAACAGGGATGAAAATATTTGCCTCTTTGAAAGAAGCAACTGTAACTATCAACGAGGTCGTCTGCAGTGTTATGTATAGCATGATTCCTCCACTTCTGTCAAATGACTTGCCAATAGAGGGAGAGGTACTGCATTTTCACAGCTAAAGGTGATTTCCCCTTCCACCCGGAGAGTGCTGTTCATTAGGAAAAAAAGCTTCATGGCATCCTCAAAAACCAAACCACAGACATTTGGGCCACCTAGTAAAGAATTAAGCAGAATTCACCAGAAATACTGAAAAGAGTGAGGAAGAGAATAAATATATTTTTAATTGTACCATTTCTTCTTATAATATTTTAATTTTTTAATTGAAGTACTTTATGCTTTTCTTTCTTTTTTGCCATTATACTGGTGTACAGACTTTTATCAGAGATAAGTCTGGATTGCATATCAATCATGAGTGTATGTGTGTGTGCGCGCACACGCTTACACTTTTGCAGGAGCCTTTTGCAGGAGCTGAGGGGCAGATGGAAAGATGGTGGATCTCACTCATCCCCTACTTTCAAGGGAGCCCATCTCCTTTAAATTATTTTTAAACATTTACCTAGCCCCAGAAAACTTGTGTGTGTCTTGTGTCTTACTTTCACTCAACTCTCCATCAATGCTTCAAACCAGCACTAAGCCTAGGTGAATGTCAGGTTACTGCTGAATCACCATCTGAGCCCTGCCTCATGTTAGTATTCAGCGTGACCTTTCCTGAGTTCCACTTGGAGCTGTCCAAGGTTTTACTCATGCTTTGCTAGGACTTGACCTGATCAATTTCCTGCTTGGACTTCACTCAAATCCGCCTATGTTCACTGCCTGGTACAAGATAATCTGTTGCAAAAGGGACCCTTTGTAATTCCCACAAACTCATAAGCAGCTCCTCATAGCTAGCAAATGTACAAAATGGCAGCTAGAGACTTCTCTAGAAGAAGCCTAAAGAAGAAATCTAATTGATGTAAACAGATGGTTGCCATGTGGATACTGCTAAAAAAAAGCACAGGGGTAAGTGCTTTTCAGTAGTTACCTTATGATGGCTTTTAAAATAATCTCATCTCCAGAAGAGCCAAGGAGGGTAGGTTTTACTGCTGGGCTGCAGACAGAGCACAGAACTATAGCACTGTAACAGTATGAGTCAGCGAACACAGTGGTTTATATAGTAGTATATTCCTACAATCAAGCAGTATATAAATGTTGTCAAATAAAATGTTTTAATTACTTGTTTTAACGTTTTAATATGTTAATGTTCTTGTATACCACTTAGAAGTTTCCTACAATCAAGTGGTATATAAATTGTATTAAATATAATTTAAAAAAAGAAAGGAAATGTAGTTGCTCATGTCTGCTACTGGACTGGGCAGCCCATAGGACTTGATTGGCTTGGATTCTTGATTACATCTATGATGGAGGGTCTTGTAGGTCAGCTCTCAAGAATTGTGTTAGCTTTCATCAATTTTCGGTTCTAGGCATGCTGAGTACTAGGAACTAAGAGACTGTGGGAGGTCAGGCAAGAATGCCCCATTAAGAATTCAGGTTTTAACCTTTAAAGCTCTAAATGGATTGTGGCCAATTTTCTGAAGAACTGGTTTCTGCCATATATGCCTCCCTAGTCCTTGAGATCTTCATCAGAGGCTCTTCTCCAGATTTCCCTGCCCAATGAAGTGAGGTGGGTGGTTACTAGGGAGAAGTCATTTTCAGTGGTGGCACTCCATTGATAGAATGCTGCCCTCTCAAGAGAGACTTGCCTGATGTGTACCCTGTAGTCTTTGGGGCACCAGGTGAAGGCTGTATTGTTTTCCAGGCCTTTTCATTACAATGGATATAGTCATCTGGTGCTTTTAGACTCTTTCACCATATGTATTCCCCTTGCTAGTTTTATGCTCCGGTGTTGTTGTTGTTGTTAGCTGCCGGCTTTTAGATTTATTAATCTGTTTGTTTTTTGCTGTTTTGTAGTATTTATAATTGGTTTTATTGTTTTCATTCTGTTTTTAATTAGGTCTATAAACCACTCAGAGAACTAAGTTGTATGGATCTAGGGAACCATAGTTCAAAATTTGATTACAATATCTTAAGGGTTACTTCATCAGAAGGGTTTTAAACTGAATCCTAAGCGGGAAGGAGATGTAAAATTGGAAGTAATAATTGACGAAGGCTTATGCACAGTGACAGGAACTGAGAGAACAGCTCTAATCAGGCCCAACAGTAGTTGTCATAAAAATGTAGGAAAGAAGTCAGACCATAAATCACATGGTTTTCGATGTTTGTATACTAATGCCCAGAGTATGGGAAACAAACAGGATGAACTCTTCATACAGAATGGTAAATACAACTTCATAGGTATAACTGAAACTTGGTAGGATGACTCCCATGACTGGAATACAGGAATTGAAGGATATAACTTGTTCAAAAAGAACAGAAGGAACAGAAAGGGAGGTAGAGTCACACTATATGTTCAAATTATATATCCCTACACAGAAATACGGGAGGATGAGCTAGGTAGCCCCAATGAAAGCATCTGGACTAAAATAAATTAGGCAAGGAATAAAAGGAACATGGTGGTAGGAGTCTTCTCCTGACCACCCAATCAAGGAGGAGAGGAGGATGAAGCTTTTGAAAACCCAATTGCTAATGTTTCAAGGAGGTATATAGTAATAAAGGGGCAGTTCAATTTCCCCGATATCTGTTAGGTGACAAATTCTGCCAAACATGTTCCCTCCAAGAAATTCCTGCTTCTGTTGCTGATAACTTTATTCTACAGAAAGTGGAGGAAGGAACTAGAGGATCAGCTATCCTTGACGTGATTCCAACCAATAGTGGATGAAGTGGCAGTTAGAAGAACTCTGGGGGAAAGTGACCATGTTATACTTGAGTTCTTGATTTTAAAGGAAGCAAAAGCTGAGTGTAGCCATACCGTACCTTGGACTCCAGGAAAGCTGATTTTAGTAAACTCAGAACAACGATAAGTCCCATGGCAAGATCCTAATGAGAAAAGGAGTCCAAGATGGGTGGGAGTTTCTAAAAAAGGAAATTCTAAAGGCACAATTGCAAACAATTTCAACAAGGAAAAAAGAGGGAAGACAGCAGAAGAAGCCAATGTGGCTTCCCAAAACTTGGCTACAGAATCGTACTCAAAGACTGCTTATCAATAGATCCTTCTCAAAATGGGAGGAAGTAATGAGCAGGGTACCACAGGGTACCTGGACCCAGTGCTCTTCAACATTTTTATTAATGACTTAGATGAGGATGTGCAGGGAATGCCTATCAGATTTGCAAATGATATCAAAATTGGGTTAGATAGCTAATACCTTGGAAGAAGACAGTGATAAAATTTAAGTGATCTTGATAGCCAGAAGGAATGGGCTGGCAACAACAGAATAAAATTTAATTGGGATTAGTGCAATGTTCTACACTTCGGAAAAAGAAATCAAACGCACAGTTTTAAAATGGGGGGATACTTGGCTCAGCAATACAACATGTGAGAAGGATCTTGGAACTGTTGATCACAAGCTGAATATGAGCCAACAGTGCAATGTGGCTGCAAAAAAGGCAAATGCTATTCAAGGCTGCATTAACAGAAGTATGGTATCCAAATTGCGTGAAATACTAGTTCCCCTCTATTCAGCACTGGTTAGGCTTCATCTTGAGTATTGCATCCAGTTCTGGACACCACACTTTAAGACGGATGCAGACAAAGTGGGACAGATTCAGAGGAGGCCAACAAAGATGATTAGGGGACTGGAAACAAAGCCCTATGAGGAGGGACTAAGAGAGCTGGACATGTTTAGCCGTGAGAAGAGGAGGGGAGATATGATAGCACTGTTCAAGTACTTGAAAGGTGGTCACAGAGTGTCCTGCCCAGAGCCAAAGGATTCAGACTGAGGCGAGGTGATGTCTTTTTCTCTTTGTATTAAGGTTATGGTTACATCCAAAGCAGTGTGCTTCATATACCTGACTACTCTGACTCACTACTTTTCCTAACTATCCTAACTAAGCAGTCTCTGCAGCATTTGGGGGAAGTTGACTCAGCACTTGTGCCTCAGATGACACTGGTTTAAGTAGGGGAGGGTTCCATGCGTAAACGGCAGCTCTGCCTGAGTTTCACCTTTTGAAAGTCTCTGTTCTCATGCCTCCTCGCACAGGGTGAGGGGGGGTGAGTCTCAAATGGCACATCAGTAAGGGGGCTTTGCTAGGTAACAGTGCAGGCTCTGGAAGCTGGACATTGATTGGCTGGGAAGCTCTCGAAGTATCTGGCGGGGATTCCTGCACAGGCATGGAGGGCCCAACCAGGGAGTCTCACCCCAACTGCTCAGACATCAGACTTGCAGAAGGGGCAGGAACTGCATCCACGGATGTGCTGAGCATGGGAGTCTGGGGTCTGTCAGAACCCTCCCTAATATTCTCCCTTCCCCCAGCTTGCCAAGGGATCTTGTCCTCATCTGACTCCTCTCCCCGATCCAGCTCTCCCTCAGTTTGGGGCACAACACAGAGGAGGGCCAGAATGTCTTCTCAATCATCCCAGAGTACAGAATAATGGGTTCAAGTTACAGGAAGCCAGATTTCAACTGAACATCAGGATAAAATTTGTAACTTTTAGAGTGGTGTGACAATGGAACCAATTACCTACGGAGGTGGTGGGCTCTCCAACCCTGGAGGCATTCAAAAGGCAGTTGGTCAGCTACCTGTTGGGTATGCATTAAATTGGATTCCTGCATTGAGCAGGGGGTTGGACTCAGTGCCCTTTCCAAGTCTACTATTCTCTGGTTCTAAGGGACCAAATGCATCATGAACAGTCAGACAACTCACCATAAGGAACAAATGGTTAGGCTACAAAGATACATAGTAGCCAACACAACCACTCCCTCCCCGTCTCTCACTCAGGCAGGGCCATACTCAATACCAGTTCAGTTTCTCATACTGAGTGGTATTGGGCATCTTTGAAGCATACAAAAACATGACAACCCAGACACTGACTCTGGGCAGCACTCTGGGTTAAGCAGCAGAGGAAAGCAACATACTTACATTGCAGGTCAGACACGATCATTTTTTTTGAGGGTCAGTTCTACTCCCTGGATGGGATGTGACTTTTCCTGTTAGAATTGAATGATCACAGATGTTTGCCACCTCGTCTAAAGGACTTCAATATTAGCGCTCTTTCATTATTTTTTAAACCTAATGGGAACAACTAAAGTTGGATAAGTAGCCATCATGTAGACTTCTGAATACACAAATGCTTAGGCCATGTTTACTCTGGTGTTTAAATAGTCCATTCTGAAATTATTACTTTTTGCTCAAGACCTGTTCAGATGTTTAGGATGGGAACTGGGCAAGTAAAATGTCACTATATGGTTTTGCTAAATTCTTGTTATTCATGCAGTTAGTTGCCTTGAGGACTCCACTGAAAAGTGTAATATAAATATTTTAACACAAATAACCAATTTAATTTTTAGTTCCATGTTGTTGTTATGTGCCTTCAAGTCGATCACGACTTATGGCAACCCTATGAATCAGCGACCTCCAAAAGCATCTGTCGTGAACCACCCTGTTCAGATCTTGTAAGTTCAGGTCTGCGGCTTCCTTTATGGAATCAATCTGTCTCTTGTTTGTCCTTCCTCTTTTTCTACTCCCTTCTGTTTTCCCAGCATTATGGTCTTTTCTAGTGAAACATGTCTTCTCATGATGTGTCCAAAGTATGATAACCTCAGTTTCATTATTTTAGCTTCTAGTGATAGTTCTGGTTTAATTTGTTCTAACACCCAATTATTTGTCTTTTTTCGCAGTCCATGGTATGTGCAAAGCTCTCCTCCAGCACCATATTTCAAATGAGTTGATTTTTCTCTTACCCACTTTTTTCACTGTCCACCTTTCACATCCATATGTAGAGATCAGGAAAAAAACCATGGTCTGAATGATCCTGACTTTCGTGTTGAGTGATACATCTTTGCATTTGAGGACCTTTTCTACTTCTCTCATAGCTGCGCTCCCCAGTCCTAGCCTTCTTCTGATTTCTTGACTATTGTCTCCATTTTGGTTAATGACTGTGCCAAGGTATTGATCTTCCTTGACAAGTTCAATGTCCTCATTGTCAACTTTAAAGTTACAATTTTCTGTTGTCATTACTTTAATCTTCCTGATGTTCAACTATAGTACTGCTTTTGTGTTTTGCTCTTTAACTTTCATCAGCATTCTTTTCACATCATTACTGGTTTCTGCTAAGAGTATGGTATTGTCTCTGTATCTTAAATTATTGATATTTCTCCCTCCAATTTTCACACCTCCATCTTGGTCCAATACCACTTTCCGTATGATATGTTCTGCATATAGATTAAACAAGTAGGGTGTTAAATACACCCCTGTCTCACACCCTTTCCGATGGGGAACCAATCGGTTTCTCCATACTGTCCTTACAGCCTCTTGTCCAGAGTATAGGTTGAGCATCAGGACAATCAGATGCTGTGGCACCTCCATTTCTTTTAAAGCATTCCATAGTTTTTCATGATCTACACAATCAAAGGCTTTGGTGTAATCTATAAAGCACAGGGTGATTTCCTTCTGAAATTCCTTGGTCCGTTCCATTGTCCAACGTATGCTTGCAATATGATCTCTGGTGCCTCTTCCCTTTCTGAATCGAGCTTGAACATCTGGCATTTCTCACTCCATATATGGTAAGAGCCTTTGTTGTAGAATCTTGAGCATTACTTTACTTGCATGGGATATTGAGGCAATAGTTCAATAATTACTGCATTCCGTGGGATCTCCTTTCTTTGGAATTGTGATGTACATTGAATGCTTCTAGTCTGTGGGCTATTGTTTAGTTTTCCATATTTGTTGACAAATTTGTTGACAAATTCAGTCTCAGTACCTTGTAGCAACTCTATAGGTATGCCACCTATTCCTGGCGATTTGTTTCTCCCAAGAGAGCAGCTTTCACCTCACATTCTAAAATGTCTGGTTCTTCATCATATGGCTCCTCCGTGAATGCATCTGTCATCCTTGCATATCTTTTACAGAGTTCTTCAGTATATTCTTTGTATATGCAGAGTGGCAATTTGATCTTTATGCAGACTCTGGCCACTTTGTGAAGAACCCTTTTGCTACTGGGTACTACTACTTATTTATTTATTTTAACAAAATACACTCCTCAGTTTCATTAAAAACAATCAAAGCAGTTTGCAACAATTATAATACAGGAAAAAAACATGCAAAAATTAAAACTGATCGCCCGCGGACTATTACGGGAATCATTTTTCTTAATTGTCTGCGATGCAACAGCCTAGCAGCGAATAAAGGTTTTCAGCAAATGCTTGAAAGTTAATATGGAGAGTTAATATACTTTTAGAATATTGCAGAAACTCTCGACTTAATTAGCTGTCCACCTTTCAAAGGTGATTCAGTATTGCTGGCAGCAGGAGCTACTCAGTGTTGCTGGGAGCAGAAGTTCTCCAACTAGTATCTTGAATTGCATTGAAACATCATGGGTTTGATGCAAGTGTGAAATAGAAATGCCTTTGGGCCCAGAGATCCATTTGTGCGAGAAGGACTTTGCTCATCAATTGGGGGGTTGCCAGTTTCTTCTTTTCTTGGCACCAGCTCTTCATAGTCCCTGAAAAACTACCCCAGAAGATCAGAGAATGCTCTGAGACAGGATGCAATGAGGTATGGGGGACTGTAGGCATAGTGTGTAGGGGGGGATCAGCAGCTGTCCATGTGCAAACAGAAGTGTTTCAACTCATGCAAATAGATCTTTGGATCCAAGTCACTAGGCTGAATGGAGACTAACTTAGTCACATTTAGATCCCACTGAAATCAGTGTGAAAAGTCAATCATGGCTAACCTAAATCCCATTGATTTCAAGTTTATGTTAGGGGACAGTATATAAATATTTTTATAAATAAATAGAATCTCTGCAGAGGAAGCTGCACTGGCTGCCAGTATGCTTCTGGGTATACTCCAAAGCTTTGCTTTTAAGCCCTAAACAACTTGGGGCTAGGTTAGATAAGGGACTGCCTCGTGCCATATGACCCTGCCCAGGAACTACATTCCTTAGATGGGGCACTGCTGATAGCACTCCATGCCCCAGAGGTCTGCTTAGCTTTCACTACAAACCAGGCTTTTAGTGTTGCAGCTCCAGCCCTCTGGAACAATGACCAGCTGAAATTAGGGAGGAACCTAGTGTCATGATGTTTAGATGCCTACTGAAGATATTTTATTTTAAAAACCTTTTCCTGAGGTGTTAACCAAGTCATTTTTGGAATATTAATTGTATATCTGCAGAAGTGGTGTTATTGTTTTTAGAGTTGATAGAAATGGTTGTATTTTTTCTCATTTGTATCTTCTTGTACACTGCTTTGATGGCTTCAAGCTGTGAAGCAGTTTTTAAATTTGTGAAATAAAAAAAGTTACTATAATTATGTGTCAATGTCTTTAACATGACATATGTGCCAATGTTGTTTACACAGCCCATAGTTAAACTGTGGAATTCGCATCCAAGTTGCTGTGATGACCACCAACTTAGATGGCTTTAAAAGAAAATTAGACAAATTCATAGAGGATAAAGCTATCAGTAGCTACTGCCATGGCATCTATGCTCTGCG
Source organism: Rhineura floridana (assembly GCF_030035675.1). Classification (NCBI taxonomy): domain Eukaryota; kingdom Metazoa; phylum Chordata; class Lepidosauria; order Squamata; family Rhineuridae; genus Rhineura; species Rhineura floridana. The sequence goes on from NC_084489.1 coordinate 45,903,599, forward strand.
TCCTCCTTTGGAGGCAATATGCCTCTGAATGCCAGTTGCTGGGAATCACAAGGGCTGCGGGTTGGGTGTTGCACCCAGGTTTCGCTTACAGGCTTCCCATAAGCATCTGGATAGTCATTATGGGAGCAAGGTGTTGGACTAGATTGGCCTTTGGCATGATCCAGCAGGGTTTTTCTATTGTTATTCTCATAGTGCTGGGGGGGGGAAGTTTTTCTATACAGTAAAGATGTCACTCCTTTATTCCAAATGTTTTTTCAATGGCTGCTATAATTTTTTGTTTTGTATTTTCTTAGTCCAAAATGTCCAAAAGCTTCTTCAGAATCCATACATTTTAAAAATTTACTGAATGACTAAATAAATTGTTTTTTCATGTTTATACTGAGGATAATTTTTCTTTGTTTTTGAGTTTCCATTGCTTTGGCAAACTAAAGATGAGTTTGATCCAACTTTTTAAACTGGGAGCTGGTCCAAAAAACTGAGTAGTCAAAAATCTGTTAAGTGTGTTGATGCTGTATTGCCTGATACTTTTGGCCTTAATATAAAAGGTTTATGCACTCGTTTACAAATTCTGTGTGTTTTGTTTAAGTTAAAATCAGAATTGTTACTTGACATGTTATCCACACAACTGAATGAATTCTGTCACAATCCCTTTCCTACATGCCATATATCTTTAGGCAGTGCAGCCAAACATATAACTATAGTTGGCTCTTATATCCCCAATATGAAAATCCTCCATTCTTTCAAAGATTTCAAGTTAAGTAATAAAGCAATCTTGAACATTTCCAAAATCCTGATGCTCCACAAGAATAGCCTTTATTTCACCTCATCTGTTTTCAAGTTACCTGAAAGTGAGCGGATGGAAAAAGTGAATCATATGCATGTCTGATGTCTGAGTATTAATAATAAAACTGGAACTGATCAAAATAGTCAATAGTCAAAAGTCTCTGAAGAAAAGTTACTCCAGCTTAAGACTTTTTTGCATTTGTGAATAAACCTTTTCACATACTGATTAATTAGTCTTGTCCGAAATAACAAATGAGATGTAATGTGAACATTACTGTGCGCAAATTAATAAAATCATCATAGGTTAAAAACCCTGAATAGCAGTAGTCCTGGATATATACTATAATGTTTTGTTGTGTGTCGTTACTTGTTCATTCAAATATCACATTTGGATATTAGGCCTATCATATTTCAGTGAAACAGGTCTAACCATGAAATTAGTAGGGTTTCTGACTATTCACAAGACCATCTCAAGCATGCAGAAAAATATTAGCCTTAATGTTTTTTTAAAAAAATGGCCCTAACAAAAACAAAATGTATTTATTCCCACTAGAAATCTCAGAACAATGAGAGCAGTTGAGCATCATCTGAAGAAAGGAAATGGAGAAAGTAGGGAGTGGAGTGGCCTAATCAAGCTGTTAATATATCACAGTATCTGGAGGAGGTTGAGGAATAAGATTAATGAAATGCACAGTATGAGGAGTAGATAAACCCAATCACACACACACACACCCAAAAAAACTCTTTGGTGCACACAGTAGGGATGGAAAGATCTGTTAATTTCAGTTCTCCCTGTTTCTCATTTTTCCAATCTTAAATTCAGTTCACATTTCTGCAGCAATTTGCAATTTTTATTTTTAAAAAATCCTCATGAAGATTATCCAGCATTTTAATGCAATTTTCTCTTAATAAACACATTTTGTATGCAGTTTTGACTAATACAACATTTTTGCAAGCAGTGTCTCATTGTATAATGCATTTTAATGTTATTTTCACTCATATATCATTTTTATGCTTAGTTTCCCCCTAACATATGCAATTTTGTAAACACTGGTTGGTGAACTGCATTGCAAAATTCACATGAGTGCAAGGCCATGTTTTGGTTCTCATGTTTTGGAAAGGGTGAATTTGATGGATTCAACTTGAAATGAGAACTGAATCAAATTTCTCTCCCATCCCTAACAAAAAAGAGAGGTAAAAATAACCCCCTCTGTCCATTATTCCTTGCACACACCCCAACTTACTTGTTTCTAATTTTAGCTGAATAATGCTACTTCTGTTTACAGATTCTGACTATGATCCAGCAAGGCCCCCTTACTTATGAGAGTATGAATCTAATTTAGGATTACATCCACACCATCCATTTAAGGCACATGGCTCCCATGGAATCCTAGGAGCTATAGTTTAAGGGTGCTGGCAATTGTAGCTCTGTGAATGATTGGGGGGAAGCCATATGCTTTAACTGGATGGTTTGGATATGACCTAGTTACTGGCTTTCCCTGCACCCTGTATTGTGCCTAACTCCTATTGATGTTAAGGGCACACATTTTATCTTCCTTAAAAAAAAACAACCCCTAAAATAGACAGGATTCCTACCCATTCCAAGATTAAAATTGCTACTGAGGTCTCTCCCCTGCCCTAACCTACTGTAACAGGTGGTTGCGGAATTAACAGGAGCATCAACTGGATAGCCATTGTCTTTTAGTATTAAAGATATTACAATATCAAATCACATTAATTCTGATTTTGACTAGTCTCCTGGAGAATTTATAACAGGGATTGGAAACTTGTTGCCCCCCAGATGTTGTTGGATTACAACTCCCATTATTCCTGACCATCTGCCATGCTGGCTCAGGCTGGAGGGAATGGGAGTTCATCAACACCCAGAGTAACAGGTTTTCCATCCCATGTATATAGAGATGCCAGATTAGCTTCCCAGCAAGAGTGTCACTGCCCCTTACTGGGAGGGGAGAGACTTGATGGGGAGGGCACCACGGTGCAGTGCACTGGCAGGAACAGTGTGCTTACACAGTGCTGACCTCGCTACAACTTGCCCCTTTCCCTCCTAGTAAGTGGCAGTGACACACCTAGCATTGTGACTGCATCCCACTGGATGAGCCACTTACATAGAGATGTACACATCCTTTTTTAAAACAGCACAAACATAAAAGTCACACTGCTGGCTTCATTGCATCCAAAATACAAGATTGCTTGGTAACTCGCAACAGGCTATCCCCATTTGTCGGCAATCAGCCATAGATCAACTCCTACCAAGCACACTGGAAATCTTTTAATGAAAGGATCAAACTATCCCTGAAGATACTTCAAATCTATACTAAAATGAAATGCATGAAAGATCAGGAGGAATGTAACATCATTCCTTACCACTGGAATAGATGGATTACTGAATGATTCTATAAATTCACTTTGGCAAGCAGCCGTGACAAAAATAAATGTCAGTTATTTTGAATGAGCAGAAATCCAAATCTTACTCAAGCTGCTCTGTCACAGGGTTTCCCTAAATGCACAATATGACTGTGACATGACTGTGTGTCTATAAACTGACAGACAAGCACATAATCCAGGAGCTATTTCTCATTTCCACTTGTTAAGTATTTAAATTGGCATGAAATAAATTATGTTTTCTCTGCTTTGCAGTCTAAGTGATCCCTGCAATTAATCTCAGTGTATGAAATTGAGGGCAGGGAGAGCATCAAGTGACAAAGTGTCTTGGAAAGGCAAAAGTCATTCCTCTCCTTACTAATATTTTGAGCCTTTTAGAAAAAGTCTGGAATGATTAGAACTGCAAACTTTGAAAGCCTGTTGCTCAGAAGGAATGTTTCTGTGCAATAATGGGTACTTCAGAGCCAGTTCACACAGCCTTTGTGTTTGTGAGCAACATGTCCTTTTACTGGGCTCGAAATGTCTTTGTGCTGAACCAATTGTGTGAGCATTTCAGTCCATTTCAGGAAGGTTTTTCGCAGCATGAAGCTGCACAGTCTATAATAGGAATGGAGCCATCTGGTCCTCCAGCCATTTTGGAGTCCAGTGACCAACAGCCTCAGCCCCAGCCAGCATGGCCAATAGTCAGGGATAATGGGAGTTGTCGTCAAACAACATCTGGAGGGCCACAGGTTCCCCATTTCTGCCCTATGAGCTCATGATGAAGTACACTGAACATATTTTAAACCCAAATTTAAAAACAAGTATATTTGTCCTCAGCACAGGGGGCCATGTGAATTGGCCCTTGGCATTACTGGAAGAAGTGTGTTACTGGCTGGCACTTGTTTTGTTCAACCTGCAAATTAGCTGTCATGCCTTTTAAAAGGTTTTTCCTTCTAGAGATTAGATTAGTTTTCAATCTGACAAAAAAGGAAAAGGGGATTGGAGGAGATGACTGAGGGTGAAGGGAACCTTTGAACCATTATTTAAAAACAGAGAAATAAATCTGTTTGAATAACTGTGCCAATTCCTTGAAAATGTTTTCAGCCCAATCTCTATAGGATTCATCTTGACACCAGTATGACCTCCCACCTACTACATTCCCTCTTCCTTAGGAGAATAATTGTTGTGTATCATCTGGATAAGATTCAGATTTATAGGTCTTAGAAAGTATAAACAAAGGTTTCACCTTCTACTGCCCTTCTACTTTACTTCCTCCATGAAATATTGGTCTTTGCAACTAAAAGCTGTTTTTGCATATAATGAAATTTTCAAGTGCATTGGAGGAACTTAACTTTTTCAATCCCCACAGTTTCAATAGCTGCTTATTCCTTTAAAAGACAAATTTCAGAAGGCATATGTTTGAAAGAAAATTGCAAAAATACAGGAAATAAGTGTGTGGCTGTATAACTGAGTTAATAAATGGGGCCCCTTTTTGTATCAAATTGGATGTTTACAGTAGGGAAAAAACCCACCTACTTAACTGTTCTTTGTTACCACCAGAGCATGAAATAAATCCATAATTTATACATATTCTGTCTTTGATATTCTGTTTTCAAGTGTGCACTGTGAGAGCCCATGCTTCATTGTCTGTATCTGTCACAATTATGTGATTCTTTCACAAACTACACTGATTCTCAGCCATTTAAAACCTTTACTACAGCAGAATAAGTACCATTAAAATCAATAGTTTACTATTACAAAAAGAAATGTCAGAGACAATCAGACGATATTGCTGTTGACAAAAGTGACTTAGTGGTGAAAACCTGCCGTGACTGCATGTAATTCAGACTTGGTGAAAGAAGCATTAGAACAGAAAGACAGAGAAAAATGAACTGTTGGCAGTTTTCAATCAGCTAAAATGTATAATTGAAAATTATATATCTTATTATGACTTTAAGTCAAGCATCAGCATCCATGTGTAGCTCTCTGGGGTTTCAGGCAAGAGTATCTTCCAGCCACACCTGAGGATTGAACCTTCTGCATGCAAAGCAGCTGTTCTACCCCTGCATTACAGCCCTTCCTTTAGTTACTTGGGACCATATATTCCTAAAGTACACTTTTCATGAAGACTTAAATGTATATAAGAATGTCACTTCTTATATAAGTGTGTTGGAGAAATCTCACATTAAGCAGTGATTTAAATCACTGCTAAATAAGATAGCAAAAGTGGCTAAAATATGACTTAACTGCTCACTGAAGAGTAGTTACCAGTTGTTTCAAGAAAACACAAATAGCAACATAACTAAAAGAAGCAATGTTGTTTGTGTTTGCACACTAGAGTCTTGTATTTTCCATCTCCTCTAACAGCCATGAACATATCAACTAGGAGGAGAATGGGATGGAAATGAAAACACTATAGGCTGTTAAGGACACAGGAAAGAAAAGACTAGATTGATAGGAACGGTGGAATGGTAGCTACAAAGCTATGTGACTTGTGGTTCTTAGATAATGAGATGATTTTAAGACAGTGCTCAAAAGATGACCATGTGATTGCTACCTGTCACAAGCTAGATAATTGGCAATGGTGCCAAACAGGTGCTCAGGAGCACGAGGCCAGATCTAGACCTCTGTCTGAATAACCGTTTGGTTGTGTCATACATTATCTCACCAGGTCTATGCAGATCATCCCAGCTGCTGGTGTAGCTGGATCGTGGTAAGTGAGCAACAAGTTCCTCTGAAATCAAAGTCACGTACGTCCTTTTCAGTTCTCCCTCTCAACTATTCAGTCAACATATTTTGGCCTGAGTGAGACTGTGCTGCAGGCTTGCTCCTAACATTGGCCTGACCCAGGCTATGCTTCCTGATCTCTGCATATTCAGTAACAGACCCCCATGCATGCACAGGGGCTTCCTCACAATCTGGAACTCTGAGAGACTGGAATTCCAAATTGTATGAAAGTACCTACTGGCATACACCTGTTTATATGCTAGTGCTGTTTATAAGTTCCAAGTACATCAGAGGTATGGCAAGTAGGCATGATCCATCTCCCTGCTCCATAAGGGAAATATTTGAGAGGAACAACTGTCATGGGATTTAGTTCCCAGTCAATGGTATTAGGATTAGGGTGCATCTATTTATCAATCTTGTATATAAGAAGTTGCTTTATACTGGGTTAAACCATTGGTCCATCTAGATCAGTATTGTCTACACTAACTGACAGCTCTCCAGGGTTTCAGACAGGGAGTCCATGTGCTTCCATTCTGTTCTGCTACCCTAGGAGCAACTAGCAGTTGGAACAGAGAGTTCTTTTTGGCAGAGAGAGGGAAACAAGCTCCCTGCAGCTTCTCTGTCTCTGACCTATGGATGGGCCCCAGTTTATTTCTTTTATTTATTTGTTTGTTAAATTTGTAACCCACCTACCACCAAATGGTATTCAAGGTGCCTAACAATAATAATACAAATACAATTACAATAAGATGCCATCCAAGGCAGATACATCATCATTAAAATAAATTAAAATGGTTACAATATATTTTCAAGTCAGCTTATGGACCAAAAGGCCTGCCTAAATAAAAATATTTTTGGGTTATTCCAGTAGATTTCACTGGAATTGAATATAAGTGGTTGCTGCACCATAAAAAAAATCCATATATGTAATTCCTACCCACATTGCGACACCAAAACCACAATCAGAAAATTTTTATGTGGAACCTCTAATTTACAGAGGGTCGGAAAGAGGGGAGGGTCATCTAAAAACTGGCATTGCAAGAGTTTGCATTATCTTTAATTTCTCTGCTTCTATGAATGATAACTTCAACAAAAAAAGTTTTATTCACCATCGTCTGGACATTATTTTTATGTAGTTGTTAACTACTTTACACCAAATAGAATTGTGATTTTTGTTAACTCTGACCTCTCCATAAGGCCCTTGATTTCAGTATCACCAGTGCCATTAATGTTTTTTACCGTTTCCCTACCCAAAGGAGAGAAAGATAAACCTCACCAAGTTCAGTTTCAGTATCTTCTTCTAAGGGGGGGAAATCCTAAAGTTGACTGTTTTGTAAAATTGTCAGTAACTTGAGTCCTCATATCATAAAGAAGGTTAATTTACAAATCTGACATTTTGCTCACAGAAAGCCTCAGTCAGTGCAAGCATCACCACTAATTTTCATCATTGTGTTTTGCCCAGTTTTTAAATATGTTTTACATTTTTGCCACATTTGCCATTGCAGCTGATTTGTCATAGTTAATAATGTTACTGAAAAAATCTTATATGAGATGCCCAAGACTTTAATTTTGTGTATAAAATTTTTCTAATTGTATTTTTGATATGGGTAGGAATATATATATATATATATATATGGAATGTTTTTAAAATGGTGCAGCAACCACCCTCTGGTGAAAGTATCTGGAATGACCCTTTTGTCTGCCAGCAGAAAGTTTCCGATACAGGACTATCTGATCCTCCCTTGGCAATGAGTTCCGGAGCCTGGGAGTAGCTACCAGGAAGGACCACTCTTGAGTTCCTGCCCAACATGCTTCGATGTTGATGGGATTGACTGACACATATGTCTCAAAACCTTATAACCTGGGCAGGCTCATATGGGAGAATGTGGTCTTTGCCCACACAAGAAAGACTCAAGACACAGAGACTGGGAAAATGTTATATTTATTAAAATATAACAATGAACTTGGAGAATCTGCAGACCAAAATAAACCCGATTGGGCAGATCTATCTACCTCTGGTGGTGAAACATCCCCCCAGACCCCTGGGCATGTCACCAGCCATAGGCTGTGGTCTCCCAGCCAATGATGTGGATGAATATCTCCCTTCTTGCTAGGCGAGCCTTGGGTGGACACCCAGCTCGCATCAGGGCCCTGCTGTACCAGTGTTCACCCGAATACACAAGATAGGCCCCAGGAGCACCCCACAGGGGCACCTCAGGCATAAAGCACAGGGAGATCCCTAAAGGCTGTCCCTAATCCCATAACTACCTCAGTATACCTGATGCTAACCCACCAGCTTCCTCACCTGCCTGACTCCATGCCACAAGGGATGATCAGCTGCAGCTTGATCACCCTTTCCCACAAGAAATGTATTGGCCAAGCCCCTTTGCAGGTCCTCCAAAAAGACATTACAACCCAATGAGAGATGAATGCCATCATTTATGAAAATTTGTGGGATATCATGCCTGATTCTGACATGAAGGATAAATGCCTAACCCAAAGCTAGCGCAAGTTTGTGAATACTCCTGTTCACCCATGTTGTGGCTCTGTCAATTTTATTGGGGTGAAGACTGCCCCACCACACCCGTCTTTCCAGCAGGTCAGACCATACCACAAACAGATCCAGAAAACTGTGCTTGATCCAGTTCAAGTCGTGGGACACTCTGTGCAGCAAATAAAGGACTGGCCACTGCACAAAATCATTCTCACCAAGGTGTACAACCAAAATATGAGGGACAGGGACAGCCATCATCACCTGGGAGATTGTCAGGAGAAGCTTTCCCCACAACATACCCTGCCTAGCCATCCACTGTACTGTTTCCCATGCAGAAAGCTGCACCTGGGTGCCAACTGGAGATGAATTAGCCCTCCCCTATGCCCAAAAGAGGATTGAGTGCCCACAAAGGACCATGTAGGCAAGAACTGGAAGATGACACAGACCTGAAACACAAGGAAAAAATGATTACCAAGAACACTCACCTTTAACTCATAATCTAACATAGGCCTTGAACGGAGCAGACCACCTTCTGCCAATTGCCTATATCTGTTCTGGGGGCAAGCCTACAAGGGCTGTGGCAGAAGCCGCCCCAATCCAAAAGGAATGTAAACCATGCACCACAGGATCTCACTCTGTAGCCAACACAGTCCAGAACTGAAACTAGGTAAGAACGGACCCGTCATAGTGAACAAACAATACCCTTGGCCTGCTGGCCCGGAAGATAAATAAGACCACATAACTGCCACAGGGCACAAATTCAGCAGCAGGCATGAGCCCAACAGAATGACCTTTCCTTTGTCCCTCTGATCTGTCTTGGACTGCTGCAAGGTCAGATGAAGGGAAGAATCATGTAACCTACAATCCCCCAGATTCAGAGCCCTTCCAGACCCATTGGACTTTGAGCTAGACAACAACTCACTTGGGCAGAAAGTCCTATAAAATGCTACCAGGGCTGCCGCTGTACACAGAACTGCTTCATAGGTAAAAGAGCATAACCTATGGAACTAAGGTAACAGCTGTAAGAAAATGTCAGGAGTAAAAGGCCTGCACTTATCAGGAACCACTGGAGAAAAGCATGTCCATCCCTCGAACAACTTCTGTATCCTGAAATCTGATGTAAAGTCTACCGGCCTACTCTCTTTGGAGATGAAGGCTAGCACTGACAAATAGCCTGCAATGGTTCCCACCTCCATGTCCTCAACCTTAAGGGACACAATGAATTGCATAAGATGTCCCACCAATATGGGCCAGTCCAAAGGTAAGCCCTGTGATACATGGAAGTGCTGGAAAGTGGAGCAGCTGTGCCGGTATGCCCTTGCTGTACTGGGTGTGAGTGCAGATTCAATGGCTGCCTGCACCTCTAGCTCCCAAGATTCCAGAGGCAGTTTGGCATCGGCATGCGGTCGGGGGATGTGCCGGGAGCCAACTCCCACAACGTTCCATCTGGAATCAAGACGGTGTCAGCAATGCAGTTTTGTAGGCCAGGAACGTGCCAGGCCACAAGTAAGATATTATAATGCAGACACTGCAAAACAAATGCCTGGACCAGACACATCATCCAAACCGACCTCAAAGTCTGCTCATTCACCATATACATGGTAGCTTGGTTGTCACACCAGAACCTAATGGTGTGGTTCTGGAAGGCCAACGGCTACAGGTATACTACCACAACAATTGGAAAAAAATCCAGGAATGTCAGGTCTGTAGTGATACTGGTCGCCATCCAAGTTGGAGGCCAGTGCTCAGTGCACCACTGATCCCTAAATATGATACCAAATCCCAGCCCCCTGCAGCATCAAACATCACTTGGACCTCCACCTCAGTGAGCAACTCATCCCTCCCACAGGAGAGACCATTATATTCCTCAATAAAGGTAAGCCACATACGCAAGTCTGCTCTCATACCAGCTGAAACATGAATGAAATGAAACCTGGAGTGTACTCCCTTCATGGCATTGCAGAGCCATCTTAAAAATGCCCTGCCAGGTGAAATCACCTTTGATGCAAAGAACAAGTGGCAGCCAGCTCTTGCAGCTAGAGCAAAGTCAATTTTTTGACTGCTACTGCTGAGCCCAAATGGCAATGCAACAGCACCAACTTGTCGGCTGGCAATGTGGAAGTCTGACAGACCGTGTCAAGTTGAATGCCTAGATATGTCAAAGATGTGGTAGGGCCCTCAGACTTCTCTGGAGCCAATGGTGCGCCTAACTCCTCTGTAAGTTTTGAAAAAACATTGACCAAGCGTGAACATTGTGTCATGCCCACTGCTCCAACGAAAAGGAAATCATCCACGTAGTGGGAGAGGAACCAGACCTGTTCCTGACAGCCCACTCTAGGAAAGTACTAAAGGCCTCAAAAGCCAAACACGAAATAGAGCAGCCATAGGCATATCTCTAGCCACATAATACTGGCCTTGACATTGAAAACCCAGGAGATCAGCATCCATGGGGTGCACAGGTACAGGTGAAAGGCCAACTTGATGTCACACTTGGCCAACAATGCTCCATGCTGCCTTGATGAACCACCCTGAAAGCCTCATCAAAAGATGTGTACCACACAGACACACTCTCCTGTGAGATACAATCATCAACCAATCCCCCTATTGGGAAGGACTGGTTGTGAATAAGGCGGTATTATTTATTTTATTTTTATTTTATTTTATTTCATTTTTAAACCGCCCATAGCGAATAGCTCTCTGGGCAGTGTACAAAAGATTAAAAGTACAGAAATACAAAATATCACAATAAATAAACTGAAACAAAGAGATTTAAAATTGTAACATTAAACGCATTAAAATGCCTGGGAGCATAGCCAGGTCTTAACCTGGCGCCGAAAAGATAGAAGCGTCGGCTCCAGGCGTATTTCTTCGGGGAGGCTATTCCACAATTCGGGGGCCACTACAGAAAAGGCCCTAGATCGAGTAACTGTCCTCCGGGCTTCCCGATGGGTTGGTACCCGGAGGAGGGCCTTAGACGCTGAGCGAAGTGACCGGGTCGGTTCATAGCGGGAGAGGCGTTCCACAAGATACTGCGGTCCCACGCCGTGTAAGGCTTTATAGGTCAAAACCAGCACCTTGAATCTGGCTCGGAAGCAAATAGGTAGCCAGTGCAAACGGGCCAGAACAGGTGTTATATGCGCTGACCGGCTGGTCCTCATCAGCAGTCTGGCTGCTGCGTTTTGCACTAGCTGAAGCTTCTGAACTGTCTTCAAGGGCAGCCCTATGTAGAGCGCATTACAGTAATCCAACCTAGAAGTTACCAGAGCATGAACAACTGAGGCGAGGTCATCCCTGTCCAGATAGGGGCGTAGCTGGGCTACCAACCGAAGGTGGTAGAATGCATTCCTTGCCACCGTGGCCACTTGCGCCTCCAGAGACAAGGAAGGATCGAAAAGAACCCCAAGACTACGAACCTGTTCCTTCAAGGGGAGTGTAACCCCATCTAGAACAGGGTAAGCATCCACCATCTGGGCAGGGAAGGCATTCACCAACAGTGTCTCAGTCTTGTCTGGATTGAGTCTCAGTTTATTAGCTCTCATCCAGTCCATTATCGCGGTCAGGCAGTGATTCAGCACATCCACAGACTCACCTGTAGAAGATGAAAAGGAGAAATAGAGCTGCGTGTCATCAGCGTACTGGTGGCAACGCACTCCAAAACTCCTGATGAAGGCACCCAGAGGCTGCATGTAGATGTTAAAAAGCATGGGGGACAAAACCGACCCCTGAGGGACTCCACAATGGAGAGTCCAAGGAGTCGAGCAATGTTCCCCAAGTACTACCTTCTGGTGACGATCCGCCAAGTAGGAGCGGAACCACTGCCAAGCAGTGCCTCCAACTCCCAACTCTGCGAGTCTCCCCAGAAGGATACCATGGTCGATGGTATCAAACGCCGCTGAGAGATCAAGGAGAATCAACAGAGTCACACTCCCTCTGTCCCTCTCCCGACAAAGGTCATCATACAGGGCGACCAAGGCTGTTTCAGTGCCAAAACCAGGCCTAAAACCGGATTGAAACGGATCCAGATAATCGGTCTCATCCAAGAGCACCTGGAGCTGACCGGCAACCACCCGGTTGCTTCTTCAGGACAATGGCCAGAGAAGAAATCTGCAGCTCAGATGGGGGGCTGGAGTAGGAGCCCGAAATCTGATCAGCTGCTAACTCCTTGGCCAACTTGGCCAAGACAGTGTCACCCAACTCCTGGACACAGACCTGACTGGAAGCAGAAATAGGTATCCTAGGCCCTGAATAGGGGATTCTAAAGCCCTCTGAGAACCTGGGTCACAAATAAGCAGCTGCCTTGTGGTCAGGATTTGACTCCAACAACCTGGCCAAGGGGGCAAGCTTAATGGGACTGCTGGCCTTATGCCAGACCTCCAGCACCCCTGAACTCCTCTTGGGCTGGGCATGATCACTTCCCCCCCTGCCTGAATTGGCAGGCCATACAATAAGAGACACTGGGGTGGGCCCTGCCACAGATGCTGCAGGCAAGCTTGAAATGACAAGGCTTACATGTGCAGTGGCCTGAGCTATTATAGGCTCTGCAGACCTGCTGGGATTGAAACAACTGCAAACTATGGCCAAAGGCCAATCCTTGGGCCCGCATCAACAAATGACCACTATCTGCCCTATCCCAACTGCTGGCCTGGTGGAGGTCATGCAGCGCAGCCACAAGCCCTGGTGCTCAATTCCCCAATGCATAGTTAGGTCAAGTGCTACCCTCCGCTGGAAATTCTTGTTGTACTGCAACCATGTGGTACCCAAGAAGTCCCCAAAAGCCATATTAATAATGCCCTGGTACTTTATCATGGATAAAGCTCAGGACGGATATACCTTAGTCATAACACCTATGTATACTGTGGATGTATTGAGCCAATTAGGCCAAATGCGGTCAACCTTCTTCTTCTTGGCCGCCTCCTTGTACTTTGATTTCCCATCTGCTTTAGGCTGCTCCTCAACCTCACAGAACATTTTTTTCTTGTGTGGTCTGCTTGAGGTGGTCTCCCTGTGGGAGAGATGAATCTCCCTGGGGGTACATGCCCGCCGGTAAGGGCAAAACCTGCAAAGACTGTGCTACCGGCGCCACAGATGGCTGCCAAGGGGCCATGGCTATGGACGGCCAAGGAGTTGTGGCTGCGAGGGAACTAAGAGTCCTCCCATGTAGACCATTTGCTGTGGGGAAGTACCTGCCATAATGGGGGCCAATCCGCCCCTTCCAAGCCCCGACTGAGTTGTGGCTGGAGAAGTCTGGGTGGCAGAAATTGCAGTGTGAAGAGTGTGAGACTCATCTGCAAGTGCATTTGAGGAAGCCAGCACTGCAGGTCCAGGAAGATCCAATGCAGGCGATGCCACAGCCACAGTGGAGAGTGGAACCAGAAGCATGAGAGCAGACAGAACTGGGCCAACTGGTGCACTCAAGCCAGGAGCTGAAGAAACCTCCGAGGTGCTTCTGTGGGAGCTGCAGTAGACCTGTTGGCTGCACCCTCCTCTAAGCATGCCACCCTGGCAACGAGATCACGTAGAAGGTTAGCTTTTGATGCCAGCCTAGCCGACTTCTTAACTGGCTCTTGCGAACTGGGCCCTGCTTCCGAATCCATAGGAGCACAACGCTCATTTTCCAAAGTCTCAATTCTATATACTAGCACCCTCACAGTTCCCATGTCTTCGTCCTCATTGGAGGACTGAGGTTGTACAGGGGGGTGTTTATTCCCGTCTCACAACCTTGACCCCACATTTCTGTTTTGCCTTCTTAAGAGGCATTGTAATGAGCTGCAAGAGGCAAACCAGCTAGCAGCTACACCACACACTGGAAGGGGGGGCAGGCCCAGAAGCAGGAGAGTGGCCACCAACAATCAAACCCCCACAGCTGCCCTGTCCAATAAAGAGCTCAGCAATATTACCAATGTACTAAGGTTAGTAGTAGTAATAATAGTAATAATACTACCAATCAGAATAGCAAAAGTGAATTGGGTGCCTGCCTACAGAAATCCCAAGGGGAGTAGGCCCCACCCCCAGAGGAGCGATGACACAGCCCCCCAAACCAATACTGGAGAACAACTACTAGAATAGCAATAGTAACAACAACAATAATAATACTATACTAGGGGCTTGGCCCCTGAATATCCCTATACCTAATGTGGGGGAGCCCCCTGTAAGAGGCAAAACACCACCCTTCAAAGGCAGAACCTAATCAATAGAGCTAGCAACAATAATGATTGCCCCAAGGGAATTACAAACAGCTAGTGTAGGAAGGAATTGGGTGTGTGTGAACAACACCATGTTAAGAAAAAGCCTGACAATGGGGCAGGGTACAAATCCCTGGAGTGGCACAGCCACAAGTGAGGGGGCAACCAGGACACCCAGCCACCCCATTACCACCGATCCTGCCCTGCCGATGAGATACTTAACCAAACTGAGACTGGTAAAGGACTCCCAGCTCTGAGGAAGGCCCAACTACAGGCTACGTGCCACTCCAGTTGGACCCGGGAAGTTGCCTATGAGACAAAAGCCGGTCACTCAGGCCCTGAGAGGGCCACAATGCCACAGAGGTGCGACCACCACTGCTACCAAAGACCCAGAGGCAGCAGGAGCCAAACTGCAGCCAGGAGATTGTGAGAAAGCAGAGGGTAAAAGACTCCCCAGACAGCTTAAAAGCTGCCACTGACTGCTGGAGGAAGGAGAAGGGAAGGCCCACAAGAGACCAAAAGCCAACTTACTACTCACTGCCCCAACCAACAGGCTTTGGCGTTGGCCCACGCAGCACAGCATCCAGCCACACCTCCCTCCCCCTCCCCCCCCCCCGCAAAACCAGGAGACAGCAAGCTTATAAGCCTTCCTCCCAGCCCCTGCCATTGGACCTAGAGCACACGTGACCTCCCTCCTCTCTCGGGCTAAACCATCTGCGTTTTCCTTGTGCAAGGAGGGGTGGAGGCAAAAAAACCCCTTATTGAGGGTGGGAATGACATTTATATAACCTGTTCTCAAGCTGTGTTTCTTTCTCTGAGGCAGGGATTGCAACCTCCCAGTGATCTTTGATTCCCTGGCCAATCACAGAGGCCAGAGTGTTTATCCCTTCAATTTTGCAATCCCAGCACAACTGGTGGTTGGAACTGAACGTTCTTAGAGATTAACACTAATAGCCTATTCAAAGTGTCAATATTGTTATTCAAAGTGTGTGTGCATGAAAATTAAATCCATCATTTAATACAAAATGTTGTAAATGCTCTCACAGGGAAATGCCAACTATTTTTATAAATCTATTGATTATTGTTGAAAAATATATATTCTATTTTCTCTCAGTTATAGAACAAAATTCTTATAAAATGAAGGGATGCTGAGAAAAAGAATAAACATTAAAAAGACTGTTCATTCTAACAAGAGATAATAAACCTCATCTTAAGTTTGTTTCCAAAATGAGTCTCAGAAGTGTTGCCTGAAATATTAATTTTATCATATTTAAATAACAGAATAAGCTGTATGTGGAGAACCAATTTTTGAAGGTGTTCCATTTTCCCATATCTCTATTTGTGGCACATGATAAAATTATCAATGAAGCATCCTAATTGGATCCTGAAGCAAAGGGATGTTGCCCTATGAATCATTTTATGTTTGTGGGAGGCAACTTTGGAACTAACAGAGTAGGAATGAGAGCCAGATGTTTTCTGGGAACCTGTCTGGACTGTAGGTTGTGTGCATTTCCTAACATAGGCAGCCATATGGAAGAAAAGGTTGGAAACATCCCATTACAAGTCATATATCACCCATTTGACAGCAAGGATTTCAGCTTGTTTTTATTTAAATCATGAAAGCAGCTGTTCAACTGTCCAGCTGTATTAAATTTAACCCCTTTTCCCTAGCAAAATGAATGTAGTAATTTATGCAATAGTAGCCAAACAATTTGGTGGGTGCAAAAAGCACATTAGGAGGACCCCACATTTGCGCTTGCTCTGTGAATTCAACTTAAATTGTTGTGATTGCTTATGTCTGTTTTCAAGTAACTCTGAAGATCGACAGGAATCATCTTAATATTGAGGATGTCACAGGATATTAATGTAGTATATGGTATATAACACCATAATATATGTAGTATTATTTATAACAGTAGTAATGGAAGCAAAGATTTAAAACAAACTTTTCTTGAAATCTGGAATCGCATGTAATTTTCAGCAGTTCTTGATATCAGTAAGAAAACCTTGTGCCTCATACATTTTTCCCTTTCTAATTATCAATTGCACATATTTAACAGCCAACATCATTTAAAAAGTCACATTTTTCTTTTTCTCTTCTTCTGTGTTTTCTCTCCTTGCTCATGCAATGTTATATGTGCAGTTCAATTATTTTGTATTTTATCTATTTTTCATTTTTCTTATAAAATGTGCCCCCTTCTGTTCTTTTCATGACCTATTTGCTTCTGGCCCTTTCATTTGTTGGCTTTTAAGGTTCTACAGTGCGATTGCGTGCATGTTTACTCTGACATAAAGCCTACTCTGTTCAGTGGACGTCAACTACCTCGTGGGTATGTTTTAGGATTGCTGCTTAAAGGTGTGTCCCTTTTACTGCTAAGAAGGGTACATTAACGTGTTACACAAATCTTATGTACAGCTGTCCTATCAATGAAGGGATTTGTTGTTGTTGTTTTAAAAAAATCCCATATCAGACTTACTTCTAGCAATGTTTCAAAATTGTGTTACTTTATTTATTAGTTTACTATTAAAGAAGGGGCTTTGATTTTATGTGATAAGTAGAGTAGGTACAGACTTCAATTTCCTGTGGAGGGGAAATATTTAAGTGAGATCTAAAAGAACAATATGCTAGAGTGGTGTTCTGGCATACTGAAGATGTTGTTGTTGTTGTTGTCGTCGTCGTCCCCCCCCCCCCGATGCTGTGAAGTTTTGTTTTTACTTACATTTAGATCTCTAAGGTTTTATGTTGTGGTTGCAGATTTGAAAGGCTAGGCTGCATTTCCTTTATAACACCATTTTTATGAAGCATCATGAAGGGCATTGTGCTTGCCATTCAGGATCCTTTGTAAAATATTTGAAAGCAACAAGGAGTGAGCTGATCTCATACTCGTCTCTGCTACTTCCCGCTGCTAAGTTCACTAAATGAGCAGGCAGGCAGTCTCTTTATTAAGAGGTATTCCAAGCTATGAACAGTTTAAAAATCCACCATTTAGATGAATATTACAGATGAAGTTCTGCAGTTTCAGTTTTTCACTGTTCAAGACTAGGCACCAAATTACACAAGAGTAGGAATGGCTAACCTTTTTTTGGCCTGAAGACTGCATCCCCCTTTAGCCAACCCTCTGGGAGTCATGTGCTAAAGTGGGAGTGCACTTTTGTTCACACACTTTTGCATTCATGTGAACACACACACACACAGTCCCCGTCCCTCAACTAGTCTATGCAGATCAGCTGAGGAGAGGAGTTATTGCCCCCTTACCACTCATCAAATTTATTTTATTTATTTTTATTTATTTTTTTATTTAATTCAATTTTTATACCGCCCATAGCAAAGCTCTCTGGGCGGTGTACATCAAGTAAACACTTTACATTCAATTTAAAACCACCTGGTCATCAAATCAACAATTTAAACATACAACAAAAACTAAGATTAACATAATTAAACCCATTAAATACAAGTCAAAAAGTAATTAGAAAAAGATGAACATATAACTATCTTTACAACATTAAATACAAAATACTAAAATATTAAAATACTAAAAATACTAAAACGCCTGGGTAAAGAGGAAGGTTTTCACCTGGCGCTGAAAAGATAGTAATGTAGGTGCCAGGCTTACCTCGTCAGGAAGGGTGTTCCATAGTTTGGGGGCCGCTACCGAGAAGGCCCTCTTTCTTGTAATCGCCTTCCAGGAGTCTTTCTGAGTAGGCACCCGGAGGAGGGCCTTCGATGTTGAGCGCAGTGTACGGGTAGGTTCATATCGAGAGATACGTTCCATCAGGTATTGCAGGCCCGTGCCGTGTAAGGCTTTATAGGTTAAAACCAGCACATTGAATCGACCCCGGAAACATATAGGCAGCCAGTGCAAGCAGGCCAGAATCGGTGTCACATGTTCCGACCGCTTGGTCCCAGTTATTAATCTGGCCGCTGCATTCTGCACAAGCTGCAGTTTCCGAACCGTCTTCGAGGGCAGCCCCACGTATAGTGCATTGCAGTAGTCCAATTTTGAGGTTACCAGAGCATGAACAACTGAAGCAAGATGTTCCCTGTCCAGATACGGGCGTAGCTGGGCTACCAGCCTAAGTTGGTAAAAGCACTCCGTGCCACCGAGGCCACCTGCGCCTCAAGTGACAAGGACGGGTCCAAAAGGACTCCCAAGCTGTGCACCTGCTCCTTCAGGGGGAGTGTAACCTCATCCAGAACAGGTCGAACATCCATCTGGTCAGGGGATCCATTTACTAACAGCATCTCAGTCTTGTCTGGATTGAGCTTCAAATTGTTCGCTCTCATCCAGTCCATTATTGCGGCCAAGCATCAGTTTAGCACCTTGACGGCCTCACCTGAAGAAGATGAAAAGAAGGAGAGCTGCGTATCATCAGCGTACTGATGAGAACGCACTCCAAAACTCCTCATGGCAGCACCCAGCGGCTTCATATAGATGTTAAACAGCATGGGGGACAGAACTGATCCCTGCGGAACTCCATATTGGAGCGCCCAGGGTATCGAGTAGTGCTCCCCAAGCACTACTTTCTGGAGATGATCTGCCAGATAGGAGCGGAATCACTGCCAAGCAGTACCTCCAACTCCCAAATCCGCAAGTCTCCCCAGAAGGATGCCATGGTCGATGGTATCAAAAGCCGCTGAGAGATCAAGGAGAATCAACAGGGTTGCACTCCCCCTGTCTTTCTCCCGACAAAGGTCATCATACAGGGCGACCAAGGCCGTCTCTGTGCCAAAACCGGGCCTGAAACCCGATTGAAATGGATCCAGATAATCGGTCTCATCCAAGAGTGCCTGGAGCTGGGATGCAACCACCCTTTCCAGAAGCTTGCCCAGGAATGGTACATTTGCTACCGGCCTATAGTTATTCAAATTATCTGGGTCCAGGGAAGATTTCTTCAAAAGTGGTCTCACCACCGCCGCCTTAAGGCAGTTCAGGACCACTCCCTCACATAGTGAGGCATTAATCACTTCCCTGGCCCAGCCGGCAGTGCCATCCCTGCTAGCTTTTATTAGCCAAGAGGGGCAAGGATCTAACACAGAAGTGGTTGCACGCACCCGTCCAAGCACCTTGTCAACGTCCTCAAGCTGCACCAATTGAAACTCATCCAATAAAATATGACCAGACTGTGCTCCAGAGACCTCATTTGATTCCACTGCTATAACATTGGAGTCTAAGTCCTGACGGATGCAAGACATTTTATTCTGGAAGTGGTTGGCAAATTCGTCACAGCGAGCTTTAGAAGATTCAATCACGTCCTTAGGGCCAGAATGTAAGAGCCCTTTGACAGTTTGAAAAAGCTCTGCTGGACGGGAAATAGAAGATTGAATAGAAAATGATTAATCTGATGACTTGGAGGGAGCAATTTGCATATCACTGTCAGGGCACTTGACTGGGCGGATAGGTTTAAACCTTCTCCTCCACCCCAGCAAGACTTTACTTTTTCCTTTCTACTGTTGCTGCCACTTTGGGGGGGGGTCTTGAGGGAAGAATTTGCACAAGAAGCTGATTCAGGGCCCTGAGCTACAATTTAGCCACCTCTACACTAGAAGAAACTTCAAAGCATCCTTCCCCAACCTGGTGCCCTGCAAATGTTTTGGATTCCAGCTCCCCCCAGCCAGCATGATCAATAGTCAGGAACAAAGAGAATTGTAGTCTACAACATGTGGAGGGCACCAGGTTGGGGAAGGCTGCCTCAAATATACCAGGACTAGATAACAAAAGTAAATTGCACTAAATTTCCAATTGTTCAGATCCTGGTTGTGTGTATGTTATATTGTTTGAGTCATGCAAGTAATTCACCTGGAACAAGGGTGGCCTATGTTCTGCTTAGGGGGAAATGGTCAGTGCAATTATTTTTTTAAAGAAAACCTTGCAAGACTTCCAAGAGAAGTTTTATGAATGGACATGCAAGATGATTAATGTCAACAGAACTTTTGAACAGAGAAACTAAGAGAACAACTCTGTGTTCTGGTTGAATTTTTGAACTCTGAGCCTCTGACATGCTAAGCTGCAAAGAGCTTGTAAGTTTTGAAGCCCCAGCATAATTATGTACCATCTTATCTTAACCAGTTGCATACATTTCTAGTCATATTTGAGTTATTTATTTTGCTACTTCCAATATCTGTCATAGTTGCACCAATTCATTCTTTCCCCCTACTTAATTCTTGCTGATAAGGTAGTTCTGTTTCACTCTGTTACCCCACACTTTACTTAACAATCTCCCCCCCCCAAAAAAAATCTGAATACCTCTCATATACAGTCTCTAATATACATAATTATCTGTTGTTAGCCAGCTTGAGTGTCATTCACAAGACAAAGAAAGCATATATATGTTTTGGTATATTTTTAAAAGGTATATTGTGCTTTCAGTGAGACACCTTGGAAGTGACCCTCAATGCACTGTGAAGTGGAAGCAGGCCTGATATATGTGCAAAAGCACTGTCTTCATCCTAGTGATCCATAGGAAATCCAGGGAGAGGGAAAACAAGGTATATTGTTGGTCCAGCTCAGGTCAGCTACTTATTTATGAAACCAATGAGCTTATCTACTAAATATCCTTTATCACTCCTTGCAACTTTTGAGATCAACTTTGTTCATATATCAGTGTGCACAATAATTTAGTTATATTAATCACAGTGGAAAGCCACACATTATTCTATAGTAATACTCACCCTAAATTTGTTTAAAATAAGTTCAGCCTGCTAGTTACTTTGATAAGCCAATATTTTCAATATTTATGAACTTGGTGATGTGAACTTTAAGTTGGAAGTAAGTATTCCACCACTATCCTGAACATAAGCTGTTTAAGATTACCTTATATAAGCTCTTGGGGAATCATTAAAAACCATTTTTAATGAGTCCTAAGGAAAGAAAAAGCCTGAAAACAAAAACCTTATTTCTTTTTGCCTTCTGGCCTCCTTGTAACTTTACACTCATGCAAAAATTACACAATAGCACTGGAAAACACAGGCATGAGAGCTATTTTATTGGCTCTGATTTTAAGTAGGAAAAAATAGTTTTCCTCCAGAAAAAAAAGCATTTGTGTGAAGCTTTGTGGAGACAGTTACTGGACCATGTGAAGCTTTATTTCTGGAGTATTTAAATGTATAAGCGTTCAGAGATCTCTGGTTTATTTGTTTGGGGCTTGTTTGTTTTTAAGTGATATCAAGTCATTATTAATGGATGGTGACTGAGGAGTAGCCTGTGCATGCTCAGAGGCACCCATTGTCTGTTGTCAGAGGCTACTAACAGATTCTATAATGGAGCCCTACTGAGTTTTGTCTTAAATGTGTATTTAAATATGTGATCAAATTAGAAATGAGATGGAACAAGGCACACTTTCTGTAAACACATTCCCCCAAATGCCTCCCCTCTTTTATTTGGGGGAGTTGGATCCAAAGGGTATAAAAATAGTTACACATTCTGAATAGGGCAATGCAATCCTGAAAGCAATGCTCTCATTTTGAATTGGCTTCATTTTCCCTTAGTGTTATCATCTGTGCTCAAGGCATGCACCTTTTATACATATCTGAAACCTCCTTGTTCGTGGAACAAGCCTTTCTGGAATGTGAATGACTGGAGGAAATCTCTCTGCTTGTAGGGGAACCTCTTCCCTCTGTAGCCTGCCCCTATTCTGCTGGAGAACAAGCTTCTTTTGGTCCAGTAGATAATGGGAATAGAGTAATAGCAAGGCCAGATCTTTTTCAGATGAAATAAATTCACAGTCTAATAGCAAAGTAAATTATAGAAGCTTGTCCCAGAAGGGAGGGGAGAGGGAGAGAGATGGAGCGAGGGAGTTGAGGCAATGTCCTTGCAATGATGCTTCAGTATCCTGGGGAAAGAGGAAAGGAGTGGAAGCTGAAAAACTAGAGTGGACAAGAGAAAATAAATGAGGCAGAATGGAGGATGACCATGATATTATTGTTTATCTATTCTACTTTATAATCTGTCCAAAAACACATCAAAAGGAGGGGGAGCAAGGGCCTTGAGGATGATTTTTTTTAAAAAAAAAAAGCAGGAAGAATAGCAATTTCTCAGCAAAGCAAGGATTGCAGGATGATGGACACCTAAATGACTGCATTCAGACATCAGAACTATGGTTGGTCATTCTGGGCATAAGTCTAGGCAAACCTTGGGATTTCACCCTCTCATTTTTCAGTGTGTCTATGAGGAGGAGATTGGAAGCTTTTACTCCCAGTTTCCATTAACCAAAATTAACATTACATCCAAACCCTAAACTGTGGTTAATCTTACTGTGGTTTGTTGAAACAAGCCAGCCTCATAACCCATGATTTGAAGTTGGCTTGTTTCAAACAAACCATAGTTAAGATTAACTATAGTTTGTTGGGTTGAGATGATAGGACAAGTTGAACTGCTCATGGCCATACTGGAAGAAGAAAGGGAAGAGGTAGTGTGTAAACCCAATATTTGCCTAGATTTATTCCTGTTGTAATAAACTTAACATGATGTCCAAACACAACCAATAGGAATGCATGTCACACTAAGCTCAAATTGCACTAAGAGCAATTACAGTCTTAGAAAAACAAAAAACTAGTGTAACAACTGTAAGAAAGATTTGCAGGTTAAAAGGGGAGGATGATTGCACTTCTCTGAATAGAGGGGTGCCTGACTCTAGGTGGGTATGTTTCAGAATTGTATCTATCTGGGAAAAGCCATAACTCGGTGACAGAGCATCTACTTTGCATGCAGAAGGTCGCAGGTTCAATCCCCAGCATCGCTAGGTAGAGCTGGGAGAGAACCAAGTCTGAAATCCTGGAGAGTCACTGCTAGCTGGTGTAGACAATACTGAGCTAGATGGACAAAATGGTCTGACTCAGTATAAAGCAGCTTCCTAGGTTCCTATGCCTAATTTGAATGTCAAGGAACAGCTCTTGGCTCTCAAAAGCCAACTGATAAGTGGCATGGTATTGTCTCAATTGAATTACAAAGTGGAAGAGATTTAGCTTTACCATTTCCAAAAGAGAGCTATGACACTCTTCTTCAGACCTGCAAATGCATCTTGTCCTAGTGTGTTGGTTCGTACCAAACAACATTTCCAGACAATGTGATAGTGTGGGGAAAAACTGGTGCTCTCTTGTAACTGTATGTGGCATTGTTCAGCCAACTCTGATTGACTATATGAAAACATCACTGTTTTCATAATAGTATAGTTTAAGGAAAACATGTTGCCAAGCAGCAGATGGGGGGGGATAGGCTGCAAACAGGCCATGAACAAGGGCTCCCCAGAATTATACCATGTTTACCCCCAAAATGTTTATGGATGAGCATCTGGCACAGGGCTAGATAAAAGTGCATTGATTTTAAATTACACATTCTTAATGTAAAAATGTCAAGAGCTTCATTGTGCACAAAGCCCTTTGCTCACACTGAAGCAGGACTTTCATAATGTTGCTGTGACACTATTCAGTTTTGAACTTGCCGGTTTTAGTAAATGCCTAATGCCCTTTTAATGCCCTGCATAAGTCTTCCACACTTAATTATATGGGGTATTTTTCAGCTACAGCCAGGAGACTTTTTAGCAGATCATCATTGTTCATAGTCTGCAGGTGCTTAGACTGAAACAAGCTGAAGCTCTTTGCTAACGCAGATATGAAGCTGAAGTTGAACGTCATGCCTGGTTCAGCCATAGCAGAGCCCTGACAACATAAAACTGATCTACTCTGAAGTTAGCTTTTTCAAACATGAAAATTCTGTTTTCAGCTTGAGAAAATGTTCTTGTACAGTTGTGTTTTTCTGGAATTCTGAAGGAGTTATCTTCTGGCTCCCCTCTCCTGCCCCCCCCAGCTCAGATTTATTCATTGTTCGAGGTTTTTTAATCTCTCTCTCTTACACACACACACACACACACACACACACAACCTTTCATATGCAATTTTGGTCTGAGCTCAATCCCATCCATGCACAGTTGAGCCTCAGCCATTTTTTTAAAAAAAATGTAAAAGTCAAAATCAATACAAAAGAGCTATTTTTTTAAAAAAATCCTCAAAGTAAAGGAATTGTTTACATATAAACACTTACATATAACAATGATTAGTGGTTTATTCTTAGTAAGAGGTGATAGGACTCACACCTTGCAGGAAGACGTGAAAATTGTTTTTCATCCATAAGAGATAAAAAACTCGTAATAATTCTAATGATCTTTGCATGGAATAATTATAACACAGAGTTGGAAGTGAATCAAGTTCCATATTCATACATTCATTGCACACAGACACTTAAGAGCAGTTTAAATGTTTTAACATTTTTCACAAACTTTTTAAAGACAAATGCATAAATAAGGTCATTTCTGCAAACACAAAGGAAAGAGATGTATCCATATGTATCTTTATGCGACTCAAACTTTAAAATGTACCTGCATGGTAATAATTGTTCTAAATTGATACCAATAACTCTTTTAAAACCAGTCATTGATCTTAATGGCTGCAGAGCGGTTATGGAATGAATATGGGAAAAGGTTCCAATCTTAAGTGTATTTTTCATTAACATATGAAGTTGTATTATATTGTTAGACCATTGGTTCATGTAGCCCACTGCTTTGATTGTCACCAGCTTTCCAGATATCACACAGAGGCCTTTTCCATTGCCTGATGTCTAATCCTTTTAGCTACTGGTGCCAGAGATAGGACCTCGGACCTTCTGCATAGAGGTCAGATGCTTGGCCACTAAGTTATGGCCCATCCCTTATTCTTTTATCTTGCACGTTAATGCTAGAACCGAAACTTTTAAAAATAGCTAGCTACTTCTTCAGATAACATAAGATCTTTCTTAGTAGAGTCAGCTTTGAAGAATTTTGGAGTGGACAAGCAACTAGATGATGGTTGTTTGATATAGCATTGAAGTAGGCTCCATGCGATGAGCCCATCCTGTGTAAATATTTAACATAGGAATGCAGTGATTTTACAGTATGTTTTCTAACCACTTTTGTTGTTAGAACTAGCTGAAATTACCAAAATTTTTCCACTTATATTTTTTTCTGAGATGTTTATCTTCTGTACCAGTCCTCTGGAAAAAGGTTGCCACTTTGAAGAATTTTCTCTTGAATGTTTTCCATTATTATTATTTTTGTGGCAGCCTCTGTTGCCCCACTAACCCACACTAGGTGTCGCCAGTGGAAAATGCACATTGATAACCAGGGTGCCCACATATTCTGCTGTTGCCACAAGAAAAAAGGAGCTGTGCTATTGCCAGTACTGATGATAGGGCCATACCCAAGAAACTGTTGGAGAATTTCTCTTCCCCATGGATAAATTTGATGAAATTATCCCCCAGTTTCCCTACTTACAAATAGAATTTCAAGAGGCTACTTGCACCGTTCTAGTTGTTATGGTTTACAGTGTGTGGTGAAAGGGTATGGCAAGCAGTGAATCTGCATGGCAGACAACTACACACACGCAGCTCCTCCATTACTGAGATTTCAAGCAGCTCTTATATGCTTATTAGTGTGGACTGGACCTGATTTTATAATCAAAAGCGTTAGCCTGGTCATAAAATTTCTTGCTTGAGATGGGAAATATTTCTGCATACGTACACCTTTTTTAAATAACAGCTTTAAGTGCCAGGAAAAATGCTTTCACATTTTTTTTCAGTGTTTATGCAACCGTTACCTGTACTTTCAAGACCTATTTAAAGCAGCTGCACGCCTGCTGTTTTCTTCGCCCTTTATTGGAACTCTTGCCAGAACAGGTAGTCAAAAACAGAAAGTGGGGAGAAATTCCGGCATCTGCATGTTTTCTCTCTCAGGAAAACAGCTGTAGCTTCCATAGGAAGCACTCATTTTTCCCATCAGCCAAATCTCTGCATACCCTTGGGTCCACTTTTGGCACAGCTCATCAAGTAGGATACAGTTTATGGCTTAGAACTTATGAGAGAAAGCATTTGGGCGGTCCCTTTCCCTGGCAGAACACTGAGACCAATTCCCCAAGCTGCAAGCCACATGTGAGCATCTGACCTCTTGTTAGCACACCATGGGAGAGGTTAACAATTGTTGAGACTTCAGGCATCCCTTTGACATAGATGCAAAACAATAACAAGCTTTGCCAAGATAAAACTATATGCTTTTTTTTTTTTAAAGCTGTTAGGTTTAGGAGACCATATAATTTGAACAGAAAAATAGTTTGATCACTTTAAACTAGTAGGTAGGAACACAAATTTATCACGGGAAAAAGAACAGATTAACATTCAATTTTGAAATGACCCCTCTTTCATTTGTATAGATTACTTCAGGACAAAACTGCCATTTGCTTGTCAGTATGTTACTGTAATTCACTGCTTCCCATAAGAATCTGGTTGGCCACTCTGAGACCAGAATCCTGGACTAGATGGGGCTTTGGCCTGATGCAGCAGGGTCTTCTTAGGTTCTTACTGGCATTGCTTAGAAAGTGTCATGTTTTAATATGGTGGACACCTGAAGCATAGCTATCCCATAGACGCTGGATTCATCAGTGCAGGTATCACAGCATCCTGTATAAAACAAACATGAATAGCTGGACAGCTCCAAGAGCTGAGCTGAAATTCTCAGAAAAAGAATTTTCCAAGAAATCTTCTCAATATCCACTCCCTCAAAAGATTACTGTTTTGCCAAATATTTTCTATTTCTGGTAGCTTCTGTTTTCTCCCTCCAGTGCCCTAGAACAATGCTACATCAAAGGCATTGTGGGAGGTACAAACTGGCAGCCATTCTGTCAACATAGCGGTTCTGCAAAAAGAAAGAAAGAAACTTCGGGGCAGGGAGGAAGACCCTCCAGTGCTGCTGCTAATAGTGCCCCCTCCCTCAAAACTGTTAGAGATTTTTTTCCCATTTAGATAATGTTCACCAAAATGCCCTGCTCTGTTTTTGCTGTCTTAAGAATAGGGTGGATAATTTTGGGAGGCAATTTTTGCTGCTAACCTTGCCCTATTTCCCTTTAATATGATCTTTCAGGCATAGGGCATAGGTTGAGGCCCTAAGGCAGCCTTTCCGAACTAGTGGACCACCAGATGTTGTTGGACCACAACTCCCATCTTTCCTGACCATTGGCAATGCTGGCTGAGGCTGATGGGAGTTGTGGTTCAACAACATCTGGTGGCCCACTAGTTGGGAAAGGCTGCCCTAAGGGGAAGGGACAATAGCTTCCTCTCTTCCCTCTTAATCCTGGAAACTCCATTGCAGGAGGTCAGTGATCTCACGACCAAAGCCAAGGGTGATTTTTGTTCAATATGTAGTCTCCCATGTTAAATGGTCTCCTATGTTAAATATGTTTGCCAGTGAACTATCAATTAATGCTCTGATACAGCTGTCAGGTGCCAAAATAAACTAGAAGAATTGTTGGGTAGTATACATTACACAGTGGTTTGTTTGTTTCTTTTATGAAATTTAGTGTGATTGCAATAACCAGTATGATAACCAGCTACTATTGATACATTTTTATTTAATTATATTTATTTGATAGCAGTGTCAAAACACACAAAAACTGAAACATACATTCCATATAAAAGCCACCTTTCTGTAAAATAAACCCCTTTGCAATAAGCAGAGTTTGGAGTTTTACCATTCAGATTGTTATTAATACATTTTAGCTTCCATCTGTTTCTAAATAGTAGATGATACAAGAAGACTTGGTTCTCCCCACCCTCTGATTATGACTTTGAACAGATTTTCCCTGCTTAAACTATGTTAGAGCTTGAAATCAAATCAGATTGGTGGCAAACTAGAACATGTATTCAAGCCAAGAGACAACTAAGAAGCATTTCCCCCTCACATGTTGTAAGAGCTCTTGCCTACTGAAATAACGCAGGAGCTGCATTTTTACAGTTCGTAAGAAAGCATTAGCTACAATCTTTTCCAGGGCCAGCAGAGGGCAGTGTTTAACACTGCAGAATAAAGTCTCCCTTTGCTGTTTTGTCCCCTCCTCCCCCAAAATTTGGTTTTGATATTAGGAGTAAGATACTTTTGTGACAGCTGAGAAGGCATGCATTCAACTATTAACTTAAGCACACAGTGACTAAGGGCAGGTACAGACTATAGAAGTGTTACAAACGGAGGTTTGGGGCAACATTTTTGTTTAGGCAAACCTATCCAGACACAAACATGTTGATGTGTTTTAATCTTTTTAGTCTGTTGATGTTTTAATTGTTTTTAAAATGTTAATTACTTAATATTAACTGTCCAAAATTCCATATTGGAGCAATACCTTTATTAGGCCACCCAAAATATCACAAAGCAGTCCTCTATATATTTTGTATACAGATTCTCTGTGCCTAAGACTGTCAGATGGGATTGGTTCTCCTGACAGTCTCAGGTTCACCCATTGTAAAAAATTATAACAATAGCCCTGCTGGATCATATCAAAGCCCTATCTAGTCTAGGACAGTGGCCAACCACAAGTGGACCATGAGGGTAATAGCCTCTTCCCACTATTGTCTCCCAAAACCTTTCCTTCATTGTGTTGCTTCTCTATTCTATATGATCCTATGAGGATAAGTTTTTTTTTAAAAAAAGCCTACTATATGTTCATTATTTTTTTTCATTAATTTTTTTATTCAAAGTTTCAAGAAACAAAACAAAACAAAAACAAATTAATAACTAATACAATAAAATAAAATGTTGACTTCCGATTTGTCGCAGATCAGTTATAAGTCTATAATATATAACAAACCTGTCTCTTAATATATTACAAAATCACTTTCCTCCAGTAGTTATCTTAATTAATCATCAAATCTCATTAACATCACTTTATTCTTTCCGCAAAAAGTCAAAGAGAGGTTTCCAGTCCTTGAGAAATATATCCATCGATTTTTCTCCAAATAAACATTAATCCATCTCATCAAGTCTGCTAGGTCCAGTAATTTCAATAGCCATTCTTCCATTATCAGTGTTAATTCCATCTTCCATCTTCCATCCTTGCATCCATAATAATCTTGCTGTCATAGTCATAGTCATATAATAAGAGTCTGATGGGAATTTCCTTCCTCACAAATATTTCCTTGCCATCAATTCTGAATGTGTTACTGAAATGTTGTTGTACAGTCATATCTCTGTTCCTCTTTTTTACGAAATGCACTAGCACATCTCTTGAGAGTTTTTCCATTGTCACATATCTGTAATTAATTCTATAAATTTTCTCTATTTCAAGCTCCATCACATCATCCCAGTCCAGAAATTTTTTCAAAACATTGATAGCTTTATCTCTGATATCTTCATCAATTTCTTCAGGGACAACGCTGAATTCCAAACAATAATATTTATCTCTAAGGTCCATAAACTCCAAATCTTTTTCCAGTTCCACATTTGATATATCTGTTCCAATCTCCAGGACTTGCATCTTCCCTTTAATTTTTCTTTCTTCTTCTATTGCTTGTCTAGTTATATGTTTGATCTCATCAACCTCCTCTCTCATAAAATCCCCTATTTCTTTCAGCTCCTGTTTCATTTTGCCAAATTCAATTTTCATCTCTTGTTTGCCATGTCTAAGTTCTTGTTTCGTTATCTCAATCTCATCCATTATTTTCTGAAACATATTTACTTCCAGGGTCTCAGCCACTTTCTTAATTGTCATTTTTAAAACCAAGAAGAAAAAAAAACCCTTCAATTTCCAATATAGCACTATTCCCAAGCAAAGAGCAATTTATTTCTTTTTCCAGCAACAAAGGAGTTAATATTCCAAACCTGATGACATCATAATGTAGACAGCACAAACTGCCTTATCTCTTATGTGTCCAAGAATGCAAAACAAATTTAGTTCACAGCATCCAAATAGTTAGTGGCATAAAGAACAAGCAGATTCGTCAAAATGAAGTAGACCAGAAAAAATAGTCCCAGACATATAATACTCAAAAGTTCATATAAATCAAATTTTTTCTCCTCAGATTAGATATCTCTCATCCGTTTGTATCTTTATAATTCTCAATTCCAGGCCAGCTTTTTGCAATAAAAACAAAGATAAGCTATTTTGATTTCCTTCCGCCTTAATTCCGTGTATAAAAGAGAAAAGTTATAACTCACCCAGGGATTCTTTACTGCTGATTCTTTTAACAAATCTCTTTACTGCAACAATTTAAGCCAAATGATAAGGATAGAAAGAAGAATGCTTGCCTGTTAGAATCTGTTTTTCTTTGAAGAAAAGAAAAACGTCTCGCTTAATCAGTTTGAGCTTGCTTGAAATTCCTTGGCTCCGTCCAATGTTGCTGGCTGGTCCTTCGTTCATAGGCAATCCTAATGAATTCAAGTCCCCCAACAAACACAACGAAGCTTGTGGATGATCTCTTCGTTTCTCCCTTGCCTGGGAGAAAGTTTTTACCAGTCAAAAAAAACCTTTTGACTGGTTTTAAAACTGAAAAAGCTTCCTCTGAGATGAGAGCTCATCTCAGAGGCAGGCACAAGCGAAGCAATGCTTCCCGGAAGTCTAAAAAAAGCCTACTATATGTTCAAAGGTAGAGAGAAGGAAACAAAAACATTTCTCCTAGTTGCAGTTGAGGACTCCCTGTACTTCTGGATCAGCATAGAACCCACTAAAAAAAAAAGCCCGTGGCTATTCCTCCCAGAATCTGGGAGCCCAGGGCGGCAAACAAAAGCACTAAAAACATTAAAACATCATAAAAACAAACTTTAAAACACATTAAATCGAATCATCTTTGTCAAAACATATCTGACAAATCACCTCATGAAGGATCTTTATGGATGAAGGGCAGCCCTTGTGAATGATTCTGTGTGCCGTAATATAGTATAGGAATGGAACTGATAGGAACATAGGAAGCTGATTTATAAGTCAGACCATTGATCCCTCTAGCTGAGTATTGTCTACTCCAGTGGTGAGAAGCCTCTGGCCCATGAACCTAATTAGGTCCACCAGTTCTCCCCATGGTCATTTTGACTTTGCCATGCCCTAAACCTGATATCATATATGATATCAGATGTGCAACAGATAAAGAAGGGGCTGGGACAAAAGGGGATTTGCAGTCACCTCCAATCAGCTGATCTGCAGTGCCTGAAAGGTCCTTGCACAGCACTTTGCCAACAATCAACCAATTGTTGGGGCTTACATTAGCACAGTTCACAGTGCTGTTTGAACACCAACAATCAGCTGATTGTCAGGGCTTTCATGCACATTGATATGCAAGTGTGAACAATTAGCTTGATCATTGGGGTATCCATGCACAAAGCTATGCAAAACTGGGTCATCTAACCTTATTATGATGTCAGGCAATTGACAGGTCAGCAGCCCTGTCTCCCTATCAAACATGCCCCTCCCGGGGATGGGGGAGATACAAATTCAGCCCACCAGACAGATCCAGTTCCCTTTACCTGGTTTACACCAGCCTTTCCCAAACTTTTGCTGTCTAGATATTTTGAACTGCAACTCCATTAGTCCAGGTGAGTGTGATCAATGGTCAGGTGTGATGGATGTTGTAGTCCAGTGACATCTGGCAGACACCGGGTTGGCGATGGCTAGCTTACAGTGACTGGTAGTGGCTCTCAAGGTTTCAGACAGGAGTCTTTCCCTGCCCTACCAGAGATGGCAGGGACTGGACCCAAAGCATGTAAAGCATTTGCTCTCTCATTGCTAACAGAGCATTCACAGTTGCTCTTAAGGATCATGTTGGGAATGTAGAGAATGAGGCAACTCATAGGTAGAAATTATCCAAGGTCACCCACTGAGTCCATGAGTGAACCAAGATTTGATCCTAAATCAGACTGTCTTATGTTAATCAAAGGGCACACTGGCTGTCCTGTTTTGAAGCAACACATATGGCTCAGGATTGAGTGCTTATTGGCCCAAGCTATATAAAGTTCTTTGAGCCAAAACCAGTACTTCAAATCAAGCCTGGAAAATCAGTCTTGATCTGGAGCGTGTGCATAATACACTCCAGTAGCCTACTCCATTCCAGGAGGTGAGTGGTTGTGTTCTGCTTCAGTTTTGAGGTTACAAAGACATGAATGATGGATGAATGTGTGCATTCCATCACCCCATCCCCTGACTCTGCTGTTGAGTTGCTTCAAGATTGTCATGCCAAATTAGGCCCAGAATCCATTTTAAAAACTGAAAAGCAAATCTTATTTTGCAGTATGATCTTGACTAATAACTAGTATATTGTCCCTTCTGTATTGAAAATATAAAACCCTGCATGTGGTCGGCCCTGAGTACGTCAGGCTTTTGTTTTCCTTTTTTAATGAAAATCAAAGGAATTATATGATGCAATGTGTGTTTTCTTATTTTATTTCATATGCTCTCTTTCCAAATGTTCATTGCATTTTAAAACACATAATAAATGCAGTAATTTTTTTTCATCACCACATTGAAAAAAATGCACACTTTTAAAGGATTTCCCTTTTATATAATAATAGCTATGACAATCTCAGCTGAGAACACTTCTGGGGATTTAACAATCTATGGTTGTACCTTGGGACCACCATTATCCAGACAATACTCCCCTAAAAGAACACTGCAGTTTAATTAACGCTGTAGAAATTAAACCTCTATTTTAAGCTACCTTATATTTCATGCATCTTCCTGAAATTTTCTGTGATCTTTCTTTGATATGGTTGCAGAACCAAATGTAATAATAGCCACATAAAAAACCACCTAGAAAGTTTTACACAACATGAAGAACCTTGTTTTCTCGTCTAGCCTTTGTATAGATAAAGACAAGCACAGATAAACTATGTGTATGAGTCAAAGATGTTCCACTTTTGCAATGCATAGGAATGACACTGCTGTAATTGAGGGAAAGTAGGAACTCACTGGACGGCAAAAGTAACTGCTTCCCCACCATACTGTTTGTTTGGCTAGGAGTAAGCTCTGCAGTGCCATTTTGCTGTGTACCACAAAAAGGGGAGTATCATTTACCCATCTTCCTTTACCCAGACCTTTCTAGCCAACTGCTATATGCAACAGGATCGTACAATTGAGATTTCAAAGATCATCTGGTACAGCTTTCTCCAACCTGTTGTCCTCAATGTTTCAGACTGCAACTACCACTAGCTATGCTGGCTGGGCCTGACGGGAGTTGTAGTCTTGAGGCCACCTGGCTGGGGAAGACTGATTTAGTCTAACCCTCTGCTGATGCAAGAAATCCAGTTCCACAGCATTCATGATAGGTGACCCTCCAGCATCTGCTTAAAAACCTCGTACATGATAGACTATTATGTCTAATTTCATTATTTGAGAGCATGCCTGGTTCTGTTGGTTGGTTTAATTTGTAATTTAAAAATGCTGTAATGAAGTTGAGTTTGATGTAGTGTTTGTGTGTGTTTCTCTCTTACTACAGGTGTTGTTTTCTCTCTGCATTGCTTTTTGGGGAATACAAATTATGAAGCATCTTGTCTCAAGTGTGGCAAAGCACTGAAAAGAAATCTGTCAAAATCTCCATGTTAAGAACATACGAGCCCTGCTAGATCGGACCAAAGGCCCATCTGGTCCAGCATCCCACTTTCTACAGTGACAAATCAGATGCCTATCAGAAGCCCACAAGCAGGATGGGAGCACAGCAATGTTTTCCCACTCATGTTCCCCAGCAACTAGAATTCAGAGGCTGACTTCTGATACACAACTATCATGACTAACTCTTGATTGCTTTTTCAGTGCCATGAATTTGTAGCCATGAATTAGTCTAATTCCCTTTGAAAGCTGTCCAAGTTAGTGGCCATCACTACATCATGTGGTAGTGAACTCTAGTTTAACAATGTGCTGTTTGAGGAAGTAGATAAAATTGTATATGCCTCTTATCATGTCCTCCCTTACCCTCCCTTTTTTCCTAAAGTAAAAAACCTTATATGCTGTAACCTTTCCTCATCGGTAAAATGCTCCAGGTTCTTGATCATTTTGATTATCCTTTTCTGCACCTTTTCCAGCTCTACAATATCCTTGTTGAAGTCTGGCAACAACCACTGTACACAGTATTCCAAGAGTGGTCACAGTTCCTTTCCTGATGATCTCTGACATGGAATTTGCATTTTTCACAGCTGCAGAACAGTGCGTCAACATTTCCATTGAGCTATCCACAAACCCAAAATCTCTTGTCAGTCACTGCTAGTTCAGACCTTGTCAGCATATATGTGAAGTTAGGGGGGTTTTTTACCCCAGTGTGCATCACTTTACTGTGGCTTACACTGAATTGTATTTGGCATTTTAATGCTGCTTCATCCAGTTTGGAGAGATTCTTTTGGATGTCCTCACAATACTTTTTTGTTCTTACCAACCTAAACAGTTTGGTGTCTTCAGCAAACTTGGCCACCACACTGCTCACCCCTAACTCAAGGTCATTATTAGAGATAAAAAGCATTACTGAGATGTGGTAGACATTTATGGGATTTTTTTAATGTTCACCCACTCCAGTTTTATTTTTTGAAATAGTTAAGATGCCTCAAGTTTATGTTTAGTTTTTTATTGTATTCAGGGAGTTCCAAACCTTCTCATACATAATGTAAAGGAAATACTTTGCACCAGTTTCATTCATGTGCAACCATACATTTGAAAACCATGCAAAGTTTTCAACTGTTGATGAAACTCATAAATGGTCTAACTGGAAATAGGCTATCAGACTCTTTCTCTTCAGATACAGATACAG
The DNA here is from genome assembly GCF_030035675.1 of Rhineura floridana. NCBI lineage: Eukaryota > Metazoa > Chordata > Lepidosauria > Squamata > Rhineuridae > Rhineura > Rhineura floridana. Next base: position 45,938,731 of record NC_084489.1, read on the forward strand.
CTAGCGTAATCAGTTATAGGTGGGCAAATTCCACTGATTGAAGTTGCTCTTATACATTAATAAACAGGATTAGGATCCACAACCAAATTACATTTTAAGTTGCAATCTTACCTATGACTAAGTCCCACCACTTCTGACTAGTCAGGCATAGGGTCAGGACCAGCTTTAACATTAGGCAGAGTGAGGCAGCTTTCTCAGGCATCAGATCTTGTGGACAGGCAGTGGCAATGTGGTTTCAGAGAGGAACAAAGTTGTATGTGCCGTATGTGGTGTTCCCTACACACACTAAGCCTGCTGTCTTCAGGTGCATTGGGGAATGCTGTCCTTTTGCCAGTGTTGTAATAAGATTCCACTCTCATCCTAGTTGTCTTCTGTACATGAAAGAGGGAGAGTGCTGCCTTGTCCTTTGCCTCAGGAGGCAAAATGTCTTAGGCCAGCCCTTCATAGGATTGCATGGTTAAATAATTTTATTTTTACCTGCCATAGGGTTACCATCATTTTGTCATTTCAAACAGAGTACATTTGGCTTTGATAAGTGAAAAGTAAGAGTATGCTGTTGCACCATCTCAAAAAGAGTACATGTACTCTTAAAAGAGTACAGTTGGTAACCCTACCTGCCAACCAAAAAGAAAAGAAAAACATACTCCAACATCAACCTACCCATACATTGAGATTCTCTTTGGAGACCCACAGTTCTAGCCCAAGACATTTGCTGCCTGAAAGGGAGCTTAAACAACACCTGCCCCTCCAGTAGGGCTAACCCTTTAAACCAGGAGTAACCAAGGTGGTGCCATCCAGATGTAGTTGAATTACAACTCCCATTGTCCATGACCATCAGTCATGCTGACTAAGGCTGATGAGAGTTGTTGTCCAACAACATCTGGACTACCCCTGCTTTAAACAGTCTTTTTGCACTATTCAGACACCACCTCCTGCTTCTTCCTGCTATGTAGCCCAGACCTAGAGGAAGCCCTCTGAGTGCCCCAGCTTATTGAAGCCTCGCCTAGGGTCTATGCTAATTTCTTTTTGACCTCAGACAAATGTTGTTTTGTTTTGTTTTGTTACAAATTTCCCCAGTCCTTTTAATATCCGGTATAATCTATCTGCTTTTTTTATATTGTTTGTTTTATTGATTTTTTAAACTGTGTAAATTTATACATTAAACTTTATGGATTTGTGTAAAATTGTATGAATTTATAAATAAAATAATTACTGAATTATGCTAGAACATTAGAGATTTTCCCTGTTATTTAGCTGCTATCAAATGCTATGTAAGACTGAATAGTTGTAACTGGAAAATGTAAAGTAACTCAGACAAATAAGATGGTTTTCTCCTCCCCCCCAATATAAATATGTGTGTTTTGCAATGTAAATTAGCAGCTAAGTATAAGCTGGCAAATAAACCATTTTCCAGGAATGCTTATTGAGTCTTTTCAGTTCTGTTCTTGCCAATCTTCATGTACTGAATTGACATGTAAAAGGGATTTTGCTGGTTTGATCAGCATTGTTTCAAAACAGATATCTTCCATGGCAAAGATGTCCTTAATAGTTAATAGCATTTGTGTTCCTCAGGACTACCAGAATTACTATGGCCAAGCTTAAGGATAAAGGGTTGCTCACCTTAGTACTAAATCTGATCTGTAATATACCCACATCATTAGTCTTACTCCAATGGCTGCTTTATTACCAGTCTTAAATGTAGCCAATTAAATCCAGATGTACAAACTGAGTGTCCTGCACTTTATAATACACACCACAATGCAAACCTACCTAATTCACTTTCTGAAACAATACACAAACTAAAACACAAACTATTCTTCAAAATCCAAACTTCTTTTTGCAGTGCAGTTCTCCAGCCAAAAAAAAATGTGTACAGAAAGTGTGCATAAGGAGAAAGTGTGCATAGAAATGGATATATTCATGAAAATAACAGAAAAATGTATTATAAGGGGAGATTGCTTCCAAAAATGTCTACATTAGGAGAAATCCACAGTAAAAATGCTGATGATTTTTGTGATAACTTTAAAAAAAAAATCAGTAAAATTGCAAACTGATGTGGAAATGTAGCAAGCTGAGTGTAAGATTGGAGAAATAAGAAAGTGACAGTTAACTGAAACTGACCAATTTTGTCCATCCCTTCATGCCATGCAGGAGGGCAGGAAAGAACTGCTGAGCCTTGATCCTGGCACCAGCATCACTGCAGCTTACCTGGATGGGCCAGGGCAACAGTAAAGGTTGGGGCTGCATGAGTGCACTGGTGGAACCAATCTAGCATTCTCGCTGCTGGGCTAGCACAGCCCCAGCCTCGCTACTGCCCTGCCTCAGTCATGTCCAGGTAAGCTGCAGTGACACCGGTGTCAGAGCAGCTCCATGACTCGACCACACTAATCACTACCGACGCCATAGTTTGGAGGACCAGGCACTAGATTTTTTGCTTTTACAGTTCTGGTGTTTCTGGGTAGAGAAAGATGGCGAATAGGAAATGATAATATGGAATTAATCTGCACTTGAATCATATATGTAAATAAGATATGAGAGCAGAGACAGTGTTGCTATACTATGCTCTCTGCAAGCCACAGACTACATTTCTATACATTCTGTACCACCTTCATGGGAAATTATAGGAAACATCGTGTTTTGACAGTCATTTTAGAGCCACACTTCAGCTACTTTTAGGGCTGTGAATAAGAAAGTGCCCTCATTCACTATTTCTGCAACAAAAATAAAACTCAGTTGAAAAGTACAAAGATGAAACCTAAAGTAAGACATCTTATTTATTGGAACTTTTATATCAGTGGAAAGCTTAGCTCAGCCTTCTGTCGTCTCCACTCAGCAGGGTGATGTGGAAACAGACTGGAAATTGATGACAAGCCTTGTGCAGTTAACTTATGATTTAGAACCATACTGAAAAGTGCTAGACAATTAGCCTGCTGTCTCAGCCATCCTCAAGCACACATGAACCTCCATGCTGAGTAAGTTTGCTCATTTAATCTTCCCCTTTTCCCCCTTAGGCTTTTCACCTATGAAAAACTTGTATTTTGCCTTAAGTTCTTGACTTTGAAGTAGGTCTCAACACTTTCTCTGCCTTGTCTCCAAACCATTGTAGACCATATGATATTTCAACTGAAAGGGTGTGGTTGTTTCTCTCCCTAAGGAAGGTGCAGGGAGAAAACCTGCAGCAGTCAAGTGAGAAAGTAACTTCACAAATTAACACTTCTTTCTTTCTTCATTAATTGTGAAAGCATCAGAGTTTAGCTGTAAATAAGCATGGCACGAGAAAGAAAACCAGGTATTTTACATTGAGGCTGCAATCCAATACTTGTCTACTCAGAAGTAAGCTTCATTGGGTTCAATAGTACTTACTCCCAGGTAAGTGTGTATTGGATTGCAGCCTAAGTAAACAAAGAGATCATCGCTAGCTAAATGTTGGGGCTGCAATGCACACATTTCCCTGGGAGTCTCTTTGAATTTAATGGGATTTACTTCTCAGTAGACATGTATAGGATTAAACTTTGTTGCAATTTAATGGCATAACATCAGAGCTTGGAAAAGTTACTTTTTTGAACTACAGCTCCCATCAGCCCCAGCCAGCATGGCCACTGGATTGGGCTGATGGGAGTTGTAGTTCAAAAAAGTAACTTTTCCAAGCTCTGCATAACATACATCCCCTTATGAGGAGAGCACAATCGGGAGCCTCTGACCCTGTAGATGCTGTTGGACTCCAACTCCCATCAGCTCCAGCCAGCATGGCCACTTCAGGGATGATGGGAGTTGGAGTCTAGTAACATATGGAGGGCCATAGATTCCCTACTTTGCTTTAGGAAAAGGTTTTCACACTACATTTTCTGCCCATGTGAACAGGTCAAAACTGTCTCAAGATATATTCTCACCTGTACAAATGTATGACAGCCACAGATACAGAAAGCAATTCTTGTGATTGCATGATATGCAGTATTCTAATCTTTTAAAGTGTTGTACAGTGGGATGAATAAAGAGCAGCCCATACCTGAACTCAGAACCAGATGAAACCTCATTGCAAGAAGAGGACCCCTCCCCTGCCTATAGGTTTCCCACTCCAGCCTTATTGTTTCCCCAGCAGCACCTGGTAATTGTATGGATGATGTCTCTGGACACCGAGGTTCCATTTTTTAAGTATGCTGCCTGTTTAATATACATACCCTCCATCAATATATACAATGCTTTTTTAAAGCCATAAATGCTAGTATCCATCTCCACAGCAAAGAATTTTATAAGTTAATTACATGTTTGAAGAAGTCCTTCCTTTTGTCTGTCTTGAATCTACCATAAAGCACCAACCTCCAAGATCTGGTATTTACTGTAGACAGAAAGTAAAATTCCATCTACACTATATTCATAATTTTATAAACCTCTATCCATCTTTTTCCTAAGCTAAATGCGCTTATTTTTAGTATTTTGCATAATTTTATTGCCAAAAGAATGCTCATCCATAGAAAATAAGCACTGAAGTTATTTAATAGGCAAAGTTGGAGGTAGGGATGGAAGAATCAATCTATACCGGGTTTCATGTCAGGTTCAAGTGTTTTCACTCGTAAATCTGTTCAGCATTAATCTGCAAAAAAAACAAAATCCACAAGGAAATTCTTATTTAAATACATGATTTAGTGTCTCCAAACAGACATTTCTTAATAGATTTTCTCTCAAAATATGCATTTTAAATGTGGTTTGATACATTTTTGAGCATAGAACTATGTCAAAATGTTCAGAGAAGTGTGAATCCCAATGTTCCAATCCAAGAATTTGTCCAGGAGATATCAAGGAGGAATAGGGGAGAAATTCAATTCAGTTTGCATTGAAAAGCGAACCTACAAAATGTCCCAATTACCTAAACAATACTCTAGCTAAAACAGAGCCATAGTTTGAAATTCAGTTCTTTAAATATTGCTGTGCAGTTCTCCAGACAAGTAGTATGTACAGAAATGCATATACAAAGTTTATGTGTGCATAGAAATGTATATTTTCATGAAAATAACACACACAAATGCATAGGGAAATGTGCATATTAGAAGACATTCAGATTAAAATGCTGATGAATTTTCATAAGGACTTAAAAAACAAACCCACCTGCAGGTTTATATGGAAATGCAGAGAACTGACCTTAAGACTGGAAAAATGAGAATGTGAGATAAACCATATGGACAGATTTGGCCATCCCTAGTATCAAATCAGCATTTATAAATATAAAATTCCTCAAGCACCCTTCGTAGGAGGATAATGTTCACAGTGATAATTTAACACTGTTGTTAAGATGTTGTTTTCTGAGTCCACTTGTTTATAAATTTTCTTATATGGGGCCAGTATGTATAAAATAGGTCACATGTTACATGCATAATTTCTTTCATGTGTGTCCCTCCTCTATATTTCATTATTTCAGCACTGTCCTTCAGTCCCTTTCATGTTTCCTCTAACTTAATCTTGCTTGCCTTTTTGCTGCTTTGTTCTATCAATCATTCTCTCTCTGCTTCTTGAGATGTAAGCACCTTTGCTCGGTTCACATGCTGCTTACTAACATGCTGGCTGAGTACAGAGGTGACAGCCAGCCCAAACAGCAGTAACTTCAGATGAGATTAGATTTTAAAAGGAAGAGAAGAAAACCAAGGATTTCAAACTGTGCATTTCAAATACTAGACTTCTGCAGATGTGATTTTATTCCACATGGTTTCATACACACACCCCCTTTCAATATGAGTGTTTTGTCAGCATATGAATTGCCAAAAGTGTTCACCAGGAATGAAGCCATGTTAAGAAAGTCGAGGTATAATTTGACACTAAGACCCTGGGGCATGTCATCATATCTCCCTCTGGTATCTGGCTTGTGAAGAGGAAATGAGCTTGCTAGGATCACAGAAACAATCAATCATACTGCTGTTTTTGCCCAAGTAAGTATAGACTGCTGCTTTTCAATCTCACTGACCAATACTCTCCCTGTGACAATGATTTAATAGGGTTGCTGCAGAAAACTCAGCCCTTCCCTTTCACTGTGCCCAGAGCAATGAAGGAGGGCTCTGAAGACAGCCTGGGCTGCAGAAGAGCTGCAACTTTATTGCAAATAGTAAACGATTTGAGAACCCCAGTGCGGAGGCAAGATGTACTTTTGCAAAAAGTGACTCAGCCCACAGGATGGCTAGTCTTCTAGGGAAGCAGAAAGATGTTGGGAAGGCACATTGACAATGAGTCCACTTTGCCTGTTTCCTTGGATTACAGGAGTGTCTGCTCTGAGCCAGTGTCAGGAGTTGGCATCACTGATGCCCCCTGAGGCCCACACCCTGTCAGGGGGCTCACTGCCAATCCCTGGAGTCTGTCCCTACTCCTCACCATCACTTCCTGTTCACTTGGGAAAGGAGAAGGAGGAGTAGCTTTTGCACATCTTGCCCTCACTGGGAAGTGGCACCAACTGGGCCCAAGGAGAAAGTCAAGTTCTCCCCTCTCTTGAGGCAGAGGGAAACCACAGGAATGGGAATTAGTGAAAACATCTTCTCCAAGTATCCCCCAAAAACTTGAAGCATCTCTAGTCACTCAACTCATCTGGTTACTTTTAGTTTAGGATCTCTTTTGGCATAATTGGTGACCCTCTAACTTATTCTTACATGCCCTGGGGCCTGCCTACTCTAATATGCCACTAAAGTAGACAGTCCCTGGCTTGTCTAGCCAAACTAGAGGGATATCCAAACCTGACCACTGTTGCCTAGCCAATGTCCCAAGACTAGCAAGCAAGTGCATACCATGACCCTGGTACAGCTCTAGCTCTCCACAGCAATGTCAAATGCCATGCAAATGACTTACACAAACAATCCACCATGATCACAAACTCATCCTTGTGTTATTTTCTTATAGGTAGAATGCATTGACCTTTAAGAGATATTTGGCACCTGTCCAGACCCTCTGGTCCAGCAGCTTTAGGCCATTGTACTTGACCTCAATTGCTGGGGATACCAATTGGGGTTGTCCTTGGCAAACACACAGCGGGGCCCATTGCTGGGCATACCCCAATCCCTTTATACCTGGTAAAGCCCAACAGCCGCTTTACCAGTTTAACCACACAACTCTACCAGTTTAAACACTTAAACTATTTAAGTGTTTAAGAGCAGTTGATCGTTCTGAATGATAAAGGCTTTGCTAACTTTTTATGTGCATATTGATTCAGTGTTCACACATGTGCACACGCAAACTCATGTATACATATACACATATAATATCAGAAGTAGAAGAAACTTAGATAGTTGAATTGCATAGAGAGTTATGTTTAGCTTGAACACCTGGCAGAAGGGGATGTCAGAGGCCATGAGCCTATGCTAGCTAGACAGCAATAGTAACAGAGCAATTCTCTTTCTCTGATCTGTCTGGGCAGAAAGAAACAATTAGGAGATCAGTGTCAAATACTACCAGAACTTTGGAGAGGGAGGATATTATCAGCATGATACTGAGAAGAGGAGAAAGGACAGCTACCTATTATTATCCAAACCTGAATGTATTGCAGGAGTCAAAAAATGATCCACTATGGGTTTTTCAGTTATGCCTCACTACTGGGGTTACTGGATTCTTATAGTTACATGAGGAAAGGAATGCGGGATGGTCAGCTTCAGTGTTTTTACTGTTCCTCACCTTTCTATACAGCACTTCCCATGATCAGATTTGTACAAGCAGCTTTAAAAATAAGAAACAAGAATAAGGGGGGGACACTTCTTTTGTTGCAATGTCTACACTAGAAGATTTAAGAATCTTGCAACTTGCACAGGTGAAAAGAACATGCAGCTGAGTTTTGTATTTATCAGCTATTGCGGTAAACAACTTCAACTAAATTTGAAGTATGATCCCAACATTGGGAGGAGGCAATTAGATTTGGACAAGACACAGGAGAGGATTTCTGTCCAGTGTGGGAGAAACAGCTGCATCATGTACAGCAAAGACCACCAGTAGTGCCTTTGGAGAGTTTTCTTGCATGAAAAAGGCATGTGGGAGGCTGACAGCTGCAAGAGTGGGACTGGGTGTGGATCTGGGAGTGGAGGGAAGCCAAATACATAAAACAAACTTTTCAGAATGGAAACACACCTCTAATTTCTCCTGTGGAATCAGGGTGTTACCATGAGATAGCTTTGAGCGGTAAACTATCTGGGAATGCTACTATGCAAATTCTAGCAACTGTCCTCTTTTAACATGCTGAATCCATTCTCATACAGGCATGAAAAATGTCCCAAAATATTTTCTTTTCATCCTTTGCACTGAGTCAGCAGTGGGAATCCCTGTGGAACCTGGCAGTCCAAGTTTCTGCAGAATGATGGCCCTTGTAGGACTTCCCCGGGTGTGGCAGTAGGGTCTTCTTTCTGCAGAAACCTGGGCTGCCAGCTTACACATGAATTCCCACTGTGGACTTGGTGCAAACACCCCTGCTCCGCACGTGTGGCTGTGTCTCTCCTCCATTGCATCTTGGATTTGCACTGCCAGATAGATGGTCCTCACACTCAGAGTGGATTGAGCAAAGGGCCTGAATACAGAAGTGCCCTTTTCTCCTCCTACCAACAGGAAAATAATAGAGATAATCTTTTTAGGGGTGACAGAAGAAGGAAGATCTATATAGCAGCAAGCACACAAATCATTGCTACATTAAAAGATCTCTGGATTGGGGCCTTTGCCTTTATACCTCATCTACTGCCATCTCTCTCTCACTCACTCTCTCTCTCTCTCTCACACACACAAACAAAATCATATTCTGCCTGGAATATGGAACCTGCTCCACTCTTGACATAAACAAATAGCAACATTATTGTTTGCCCTGAAGGTTAAAAGTAATTGGAATTTTCTGAAAAGCCATAAACAATGATACATTGTAGGAAAATGATATTCTGAGATTCAGAACATTGATATGATGTAATGGCTAACGCTATAATCAAACTCCTGGTTGTGCCAAGCTGGGGTGGGGTTTGGATTGGGTGGAGGTATACCTCTGCCCACCTCTGCTGGCCTCCACCCATGGAGTGACACCAGTGTCAGCCTGCCAGTGAGGAGCTCCCCATTCTTCCCAACAAATGTGTGAGTGCAAGTACTTCTTGTGGGATTCCCACCACCAGCAGCTTGTGCAAATGGAGTTTTCTGGGGGTGGAGAAGGGCTGAGCTTGCCAGAGGTCTGCTGGCTCCATTGCTGTCAGTTGATGACATTTGGTTCGATTCAGACCCAATAATTGTGCCAGCTTGATTGTCTCCACCTTCTGCCCCATCCAGTGTGACCCTTGGGGTGTGGATACAGTAGTGGCTTCAGTGCTGTGTCATGCCCCACTGCTGTATTTGTTAACCATAAGTTTGGTTTATGAAATTTGTCCTGAGCAGGACCCAGTAGTTAGGGGCGGAACAGGGAAGGAGGAGCAAAACAGGCAGAAAGAATTAGGCTGAGAATGTGACTGGATGTGATTAATAAAGTTATCCTCAAGAATCACCAACATCTATGTCTCATGGATAAAAGGGGTAGATACTAAACCTGCCACTGCCCCAGTGGGGTTTGGATTGTCTTGCCCAAAACTGAGTTACAGATCAAGAAGACGTCATCCTATGTGTCAATAAACATTGAAAAAGACTTCACTCCTGTTTTTTGCATGTATGAATAGTCATTGTAAACTGGTTGTCAATTCCTGTATTTTGAACTATCCCTTGTCTTGGATCTTACCTGCTCCTTACTCCTTCATTGTTTGGCCGAGCAGTGCTGCTTCCTGTGCTTGCTGAACTGGGATTGTTTTTCTTTTCTGCGAGTCTTGTGCAACAAAGAACAACAAAGAGGCTAGTAGCACCTTAAAGCAGCATGTCCTCCAGAATCAGATGTTGCTTGGGCTGATGAGAGTTGGAAGTCCAACATTCATCTGGACCAACAAATGGATTATGGCTTAAGCTTTTGCAGACTACAGTCAACTTCCTCAGATGCACCAAGTGTTATCCTCAGTTGTAAGTATATATACACATTGTTGGGGTGAGGGAGAGATTGTAAACAGTGTGGTCAGAGGGAAATGAGATGCAAAAAAAGTACAGAGGAGTGATAATCACATAATTAACTATGGTTGTTGTTCCCAACAAGCAGTTGTGCTGGTAATACAGTCATCCTGACATGGTGCACCAATTACACTACATGCACTATGTCTGTACTTTTCTGCATCTCATTCTGCTCTGACCTTACTGTTTACAATTCCCACCCTTACACCATATACTTGTCACAACTAAAAATACACTTCATACATCTGATAAAGTCAACTAGTGCAGACATGTTTATGCCATAATATATGCGCTAATCTTTAAGGTGCCACAAGTCTGTTCCATGTTTGTTTTTTAATGACCACAACTTATATTTTGAAATTCCCATGCTATAGCATATGTACGTAGGTACATTTAAGAGATTAGAGAGTTGCATGCAGAATAATTGTATCAACCCATTTCCAGCACCCCCTTTATTGGGAGGCCCCAGAGCTGCTGCAGGCTTGTAACTTCATTTACAGTTGTCAGGTATTAGCAAGATGAGACTTCCCTTGTTTGTGAGCTCCAGATCCTGATACATTCATGGCAAACAATTTAGTCAAATATTTCTGTCACTTGAAGTTTGTCAAGACTGAATACATTGCTTAGAATTATTTCCTGGGTTGAGGAGTGCCTATATTTGGGACAGTGTATAGGAATATAGGCAGAATGTATGGACTGACTCCTTCAATTTCCTTAAAGGATCGTGTGTAAAGTTGTTCATCACCTGGATTTATAAACTACTTGGACAAACTACTGTTACGTATTTTACAAGGACATGACTACTTACTGTGTATCTTCATGGTTACATGACATATCTTCATGGTTAACGCAATAATTCACAATTATCCCAAAAGTTTAGCCATTTTTCATTTAATTTTAGCACATGCTCCAAATTCTAACAAAGTTGCCTCAGTCCTAGAAGTATGTCAGTTGTCAATGGGCAAAAGCCTTATTATGCCTTCTGTAGTGGAGAGGCACAGAAATGAGAATACACTTTATATCAAAACAAAATAGTTTCTCATGGCAAGCCAACACTGAATACAGGCCTCATCTTTTATATTGGATAATAAGGTAACCATTGTTATAAAACATGGATGAGGAACCTCAGGCCTGAGGGCCAAATGTGGCCCTCCAGGCCTCTCTATCTGGCCCTCAGAACTCTTCCCAGGCCACACTCCTCACTGACCCTGCTCCACACCTTTCCGGGCTAGAATGTGTCCTTGACCTCTGATAATCTTGCTAGCCTGGGTGGATGATAGAGAGAAGTGTGGGAGTGTACCTATGAACTAGGCAATTGTAGAAAGATAAATTTTACTTTAATTGATCCTCCCACTTGTGTCTTTGACCCCAGCATGAGGCCCTCAGAAGGCTGCCCAGAAGGGAATTCAGCCCTTGACCAGAGAAAGGTTCCCCAGCCCTGTTCTTAAGCATTAGCACCAGTAATGTATAATCTTCATCCATTTTTGGATAACTGTAGATTAACCTCTGCTTGCCCAGCCTACTTATACAGAATGGCCATCATTTCAGTCTAATCTAACTTGGCCTATGCATGCATGGAACTAGGGTTCTGCTAATGTCACCCTAATTGCATAGCACCTGCATGTGCAATGCAGCAGATTTCTCCAGGCTCAGGAAAGGCAAATGGTGGCGAGAGCAGCTCCTGTTGTTTGCTGGAGCCGGCAGTCCACGGTCATTGCATGAGGGTAGCGGGCAGAGGCGCTGAAGAAGATGGAGGAGGAGGAGGGTGAGTAGTCCCGCCTGCCCACCTGCCTGCCTGCCTGCCCGAGCACTAGTAGCCCCTGCCCCCGCCACCACCACTTCTTGCCTGAATCCAGGAGGCTGAGCTGCTGCATGCAACTCTCCTGTTTAAAATGTCCCTGACCTTTATACTGCTCAAAGTGAGCTGAAGGGGAAAACTGAGTTCAGCCTTGCCCTGTGCTCTTCACTGCCTCTATAAAAATCTGTTAGCTGCCTGTTGATGAAGGACATTGTGTTTGCTGGACATTGGCGCGCTCCTGGCAGTGACTATTGTATTGCTTAAAATTAAGGGTCAGCCAAATACTTTTCAAACCAAGCAGTGAGATTCCTTGTTTGCTTTTGTTGTTGATGATGATTATGTTGTTTTTATTACATATTTAAGGTCTCTTCCCTCCCCCGCCGCCGCCACTTTATTTGTATTTATTTTGTATTTCCCCAATATCTTCCCCTGGCTGTTTGTATGTATTTTAAATATTTTTAGATTAAATAAATAGGAAATCATAATTGTGAACCTCCCTAAAAGCAATTTACCTATCCTTATGTTTTGGCAAAGTGATGGTGTGAAGGCATGCTGGTAGAAGAAGAGACCATGTTTGAGGCATGTTATAAGGCATTTGAGCACTGTGTCACACATTACTTTTTGAGATCTGTAGATTCATGTTAGAGAGCTAGTGTGATGTAGTGGTTAAGGTGTTGGATTACAACCTGGGAGACCAAGGTTCGAATCCCCACACAGCCATGAAGCTCACTGGGTGCCCTTGGGCCAGTCACTGCCTCTCAGCCTCAGAGGAAGGCAATGGTGACCCACCTCTGATTACCGCTTACCTTGAAAACCTTATTCATAGGGTCACCATAAGTCAGAATTGACTTGAAGCCAGTCCATTTCCATTTTCAGATTCATGTTGGAAAGAACACTTACACGTACTGAATGGTGGGTTGGGTGTTGTTTTTTCAGTCTAAGGTGCATGCACAGAGAAGGTGATACATCATCTGGCAGCTAGCTTCATAATGTGAGGATGAAAAACATTTGGATCACCATTCACTTGTTTACGTTTCTCACTCTTGAGACCACTTCATATATTATTTTTTCATACACAGAAATTTAATCTTTTTATAGGAAAAAAGTATTTTCCATATAGGAAAAAGTATTTTGTGAAATATGGACAGTGGCTGCCCAGTCAATATAACCACTGTACAAAATCTACTCAGCCACTGTAATTATATTTTTGTTTTGAGTACCCTATTGTCTGGGTCTTGTTAAGGTGTGTATCCAACCTTGATGTGCTTACAGAAGGGGTGTGCAAGTAGTGCCCCCCTAAGTGTGGAGGCGTGGACCAACATTGTGTTATGGAAAACTAAAGTCTGTGTGAAAGTGCATATTTGGGAATGCCATCAGTGTGATCCTGAGCACCTAAGACATTAATAAATAATGTCATATCAAACTTCCACTTCACAAAATATTTTACGGTCATGTCCATAAGCAACCAGGAGTATAGCCATCCAGGGTCTCAGGGGGACTTAGTCCCCCTGCTTTTTTGGGAGCAGGGTCCCTATGTCTCCAAGCATCCCATAATCAGCATTTAAAGGGAGTGTGTTAGTCACTGAGAAGAGTCTCCTGATATGCTCCCTTGCCTTTCCTGCTGATTGGAGCCAATCAGAGTGAAAGGAGATGAGTCAGCCACTGAGAAGACTTGTCTCAGTTGCTAATGCTCTCCACTTTCATGCTGTTTGGCTCCTAAAGACATTTGTTGTTGTGAGAGAATGCATTAACAAAGATCTCATTCTTAATCCAGGAGCAAAAAAGGGTGTGTGTGGCTGTAACTATCATGAAGGGACCCTGTACTTCTGAATTTGCTACTACACTACTGATAAACACCTATGTAACCTTGTGTCTAGAGACTTATTATTAAGAATCACTTTCCATAATTGTAAGGAGGTATGTCCACATGCATGCATCCCAGGCACCTAAATGAGGGGTGAGAGCAGCATTAGGGACATAAGCAAATGTCTTATACCAGGGGTTCCCAAACTTTCCTTCTACATAGACCACTTGAAAATTGCTGAGGGTCTGAAAGTATCTGAAAATTTACTATGGGCATATGCAAGATAATTAACTCCCATTAGTGATAAGAGCAAGAATGTATAATTATTATTTTAATTAAAACAAGAAGCTTATCAGTACTTTGAAGAGGACCAGATATTTATTTTCTTTCTGAGCTCAGGACTGGGTCTTTCATGATGCCCGGGGGCGGGGGAGGGGAGTAGGAGAGTAGTTGATAAGACAGACATCCTGGCATTGGTAATCTAATTAGCAAGGTATGTGTAGGGTTGTTGCACACGTCCAGGCCCAATTTCATTTTGAGTGGGGAGGTGGAACCTGTGTAGATGTGGTTGATCAAAGGGAGAAGAAATTTTGAGTTAAGCAAAGCTCTGCTTTTATAAAACCTAAGAAACATACAGATACTTTGAATGTCTGAGTCCCCGCACCAGTGGAATACTGGAAGAACTTGTGGAACTTGCTGCTACTATATTTAGAACTGAGCATGTGGTGTGAAAGACTCCTTTTTCTAACATTTTTGCTTCTTGTTTTTCTCCACCCACCACATCTCTGAAATATATTGTATATGCAATGGTTAACCATACTGCTGCCCTGACTTACTTTATGTTTGTTTCTATTTTGTGCTTTTATATTGATTGTGTATTTTTATTGTTTTTATTATATTTGTAAGATGCCCTGAGCTCTGTTTTTAACAGCAGAAGAGCAGGATATAAATCCTCTTAATCAATCGATAAATATTCCATAGTGTTGGAAACTAGAGTCTAGGCATTTAAGGCTGAAAATGTAAGGTTTTTTTAAAAAAAATTCCCCAGTTTTTGGTGGTAATTACTAGGAACAAAAACAAAACTGGACAATCCAAACATCAATATGCAAACATTTGTATAATATGCAAATAATATGCAAATAACTTGCATAATATGCAAATTAGCCTGCCCATATTTGTGGAACTGGAATATGGCAACCCTAACCCAGAGCAGTCTGTGACTGTCAGGGGGCGGGACATTAGGTGAGAAGGAGAGCCAGACAGGGCAGGAAAACCCCACAAAAAGGCCAAGACCTACCTCAGATTGCCATCTATGTCTTCCAAGAGAAGGTAGGCCCAGCTTCCTGCCTACCTGATATCTCCTTCCCCTGCCCCCAGGATTGATCCCTCAGCAATCCTAAAGGAAAGTTGCTTGTTGAGCATCACCCGCACAGGATTACCCTCCCACTCAACAGCTGTTCAGTGGAGGGGTCGATTCTGAAGCATGCAGGTGATGCTCCGCAAGTGGCTTTCTACTGAGGCATTGATCGGGGGGGGGCATTGCAACACCCTGCAGAGTTATTTTCATGCTGCAGAATTCATCTCAGTTGAGGGTGGGAAGAGAGACAAGGTCTCCCTCCACCCCTCTCTCAGCTATGTTTAATTAACCCCAATTAACCATTAGCCCTGTCCCCAAACTTATTTGGGACCAGATCTGGAGTGGGTCAGGGTGGCGGTCCCTAGATCAACCCAGGGCAGTCGGCTGATGCCCCCAGGATCAGAGCCATGGGGCAGATGGGAGGGCTATGTACAGCCCTTTTTAATAACAAATAGTGCAATAAGCAGTCAACAGTAAATGAGTGAGGATAGTAACACTAATGGCAATACTCTCATTTCAAAGCAAAAAGTGAAATGAACCAAAGATTCCTCACCTTGCCCCACCCAATAGTTTTCAGACCAATCAAATAAACTTGGTTTCCCTTTCTATGCCCAAATATTGCAGATATGCATCTAACTGTGCTTAGCACTTAACATTGAACTTATTTCCAAGCAAGTGACTGAGGATCACAACCTGTCAGGAACATTGTTAGGTCACAATATTTTCAGATGTGTTGTGTATGCGAAAACTCTCTTCTCATTTGCATTTTCTTCTTTTTTTGGTTTTGCCTTTCTGACTTTCGTCTATAATGGACTGACAACAAATCATTATCAAATCTTGTCGGATTTTGAATTACCCAATGCAGGCCAGGCCTTTCCAGCTGCCTTCATTTTTGACAGCATTATGCTTCTCTGGATTCCTTTCTTATTTCCCTACTGATATCCATTGGAGCTTTGAAGAACATTCCTTTGCAATGTGAGCAATTATTCAGTGTAGGAGATGTAGTATCCAGTTTAATAAAAGTCTCCAGCAGAACAATTATATTTGAAAACAAACGGAGAGATTACTTTTCATGCAACTGTCCCAATATGAATATAATGTAACCTGAAAGCTATTCTGCTTATTGAGCTTCTAAATATACAACTAATAATTGACATCTGGAAGCATTTTTACTACATGCAGGTTTGTTTTTTTAAAAAAAGATTGTCTTATAGTGTTGATGGTATTGTGTGTCTGAACTATATCATATGGCAGTGGTTCCCAAAACTTTGAGTGCTGAGGCACCATTTCCCCACATATATGAATCTGATGGCACACTCTGCTTTATATATATCCCTGTGCAGAATACAGGAGGATGAGTTTGGTAACCCCATCAAGATCATCTGGATTAAAATAAATGGGGCAAGGAATAAAAGGAACATGGTGGCTGCAGTCTACCACCAACCACCCAATCAAGGAGAAGATGACAATGAAATTTTGAAAAAGCAAATTGCCAATGTTTCAAGCAGGCATGAAGTAGTAACAATGGGAGACTTCAATTACCCTGATATCTCTTGGGAGACAAATTCTGCCGAACATGGCCACTCCGAGAAATTATTTCCTGACTTGCATTGCTGACAACTTTCTCCTACAGAAAGTGGAGGATGGAACTAGAGGATCAGCTATCCTTGACTTGATTCTAACCTATAGAG
Source organism: Rhineura floridana (assembly GCF_030035675.1). Taxonomy (NCBI): domain Eukaryota; kingdom Metazoa; phylum Chordata; class Lepidosauria; order Squamata; family Rhineuridae; genus Rhineura; species Rhineura floridana. Next base: position 45,955,392 of record NC_084489.1, read on the forward strand.
ATGACTTAGTGGATGAAGGGGCAGTCAGGGGAACTCTGGGGAAAGTGAACATGTTATACTTGAGTTCTTGATTTTAAAGGAAGCAAAAGCTGAGAGTAGCCATATTTGTACCCTGGACTTCAAGAAAGTCAATTTTAATCAACTCAGGACAATGATAGATAAGGTTCCATTGCAAGTGACCCTAATGAGAAATGTAGTCAAAGATGGGGGTGGGAGTTGCTAAAAAGGGAAAATTCTAATGACACAATTTCAAACAATTCCAACAAGTAAAAAGATGGAAGACAGCAGAAGAAGCCAATGTGGCTCCACAAAAAGCTTAGAGATGACCTGAAAACAAAAAAGGAAACATACAGAAAGTAGAAGAAAGGCCGGATCACAAAGGAAGAGTACAGACAGGTACTCAGCCCTACAGAGAGACAGCACGTTACCCCACCCTTTCCAAGCAGAGACTGATGGGAAGTGGGCAAGGCCTGACCAGTGAATTACACAGTGATGCAATAGAGAGCCTCCTTGGTGGGCTTACATGAGCCTTTAATTGTATGTATTTTTTTTCACAGCATGCAGACATATCCCAGTACACAACTGGCAAATATTTGTCTCAGTAATGGTTAAGATCCTCCCTTCCTCCTCCTAGTCACCCTGGCACTAAGGAAATTAAATGATAATAAGTTCTTTTATCACTGATTAATTTAACATCATCCCCAACTACTTGATTTTGATATTGTTCAGACTACATTTATCTTGGGGCATCATTTCTATTCAAATCCTTTGCTTTTCATTATACTAAATTAATACTTATTACAAGTCCTATCCCTCTGTCGATCCCACTTGACAAATCTGTCAAGATTAGTGCATAAAATAGCAACAGTCCTTGGAGCCTTAAGAACGCCCCCTATTTTTGTACCATTTGTAAATTTAATGATCCTGCATGTAAGAGCTTTGTCTAAATCCTTGTATGAAATATTAAAGAGTGTCAGAACTCATCACGAGCCCTGTGGGACATCGCTCTTCACTGATGTGTTGTGCTTCACTGATAACTCCCATTCTTTTTCCTACAGTGCATGCTAACTGGCACCTCATTTCTCCAACTGACATGTCACAAGCAAATAACTGAAGTCACAGGATTCCAGAAAATGGAAATATCCTAGTGTGACAATTATTAGTATCAGGAACTAAAGAGGACCCTAATAAATAATAATTAGAACAAACCCTAATTCTCAACTGAAGCCATCTTTCATATGTACAATGCAACTACCTTCAGAATTTACACCCTGTCATACATTACTCACTTAGCGGCAGGGGTAGACAACATGGTGCCCTCCATTTCAGTTCTCTCAGTTTCTCATTTTTCTAATCTTAAATTCACTTCACATTTCTGCAGCAGTTTGGAAATTTGTCTTTTAAAAAAAGTTCTTGTGAAAATTCTTCAGCATTTTAGTGCAAATTTTTCCTAATAAACACATTTTTGTGTATAGTTTTGACTACTGTACATATTTTTGCAAGCGATTACTCCTAATATAATGTATTTTTGTATGTTATTTTCTCTAATGTATTCATTTTTAAGCACACTTTCCCTTAATGTATGCAGTTTTGTAAACATTGGTTGGTTGGAGAACTGCATTCCAAAATTTGGATAAGTGTGAATTTTGAAGGATGGCCTGTTTTGAAATATTGTTTCAGAAAATGTGGATTTGATCAATTCAGCCTTAAATGTGAACTAAATTGAATTTCTCCCCCATCCCTATCTTCAGATGTTGCTGGATTATAATTCCCAACAGCCACAGCCAACATGGTCAACAATCAGGGATGATGGAAGTTGTAGTCCAAGAAAGTCTGGAGGGCACCACATTGGCTACCCCAGCACTAGGGGATTGTTTCAACTACTGATGGGCCAAAGCCACAAGATGACTGACGGATTTCTTGTCCTTCCCTCTGTTTTTATTTCAAAAAAGGCATCACCATCACTTAAACAGGTAACTCAACTTCAGTTGTTCTTCAAAAAAGAGGGGGGAAATTTGTGCCATGTATTATTTTTTGAAAAGTAATTTAAGAATCCCCTCTCTAAGGATCTTAGAACTTCACACTCTGAATGTCAACAAATATCAATCCCCTTGAAATTTCCTTTGTGCAGCATTCCCTTTAACATCCTTACCATTTTAAATCTAATTGCAGTGGATTCTCTTACAATCTCACCACTTCACCAAATCTTACCAAATTGTGAAGACTTGGCTCTTTCTTTATTACCTTATCCCTTATATCTTCTGCTGCTACCAACTATTCCCGCCTGGTCTCCTACTGAGCCAGGAAGCTTCCCCTTCCTCCTTCGAGGGGAAAGGGCCACTGACATTACACTGACATAACTGTAAACCTCCTAGGCAATTGCTTCTTTTCTTTATAACAATTGTATCAGCTCTGCTGCTCTTTTGAAGATGCCAGACCGAATGTATTCCTTATGTTGCCAAAAGGCAGCAACATTTGTGTGAGCTGCCTCAGAAAGTCTAAGATTGTTCCTGAAAAAGGAACTTCAGTTCTGAAATGCACTGAGCACTATACATACTAGGGGTTGGCACTATACCTAATTAAAATTATTTAATTTGTATCCCGCCCTTCCTCCCAGCAGGAGCCCAGGGCGGCAAACAAGGCACTAAAAACACTTTAAAACATCATAAAAACAAATCTTAAAATACATTAAGACAAAACAGCGTTAAAAACATTTTAAAAACTTTTTAAAGGGTTAAAAACATTATTAAAAACATATTAAGCAATTCTGACACAGACGCAGACTGGGATACCTCTCAACTTAAAAGGCTTGTTGAAAAAGAAAAGTCTTCAAAAGGCGCCGAAAAGATAGCAGAGATGGCGTCTGCCTAATATTCACCTATTAGGGGTGTACATCAGTGCATATCCCAAATAGTGAGGCAAATGAAGGTAAATTAGGTCATGATCTCGTGTTCCTGAGTTGAACTGTGCTGTAAATAAGGTATGTCAAGACAGGTCAGCGAGTCCCCATCTTCCAAGTAACTCCGCTACCTCAGTTTTTCCAAAATGTTAAAAACACCTCCCCTTTTTTCTTTTCTGAGAATCAAACCAAGCTGACTGGGGAAACATACAGAGCTCAAGAGGGGAGATGACGGAAAGGCAGGGGGAATCTTTTATGCTGATGAACAGGTCTAGTTTTTAATCACAGTGCATTACTTTACCAATGCACTGCAGTCAAAAGCCTCTCACAGAGCTATAATTTCCCATTTCCTGGGAAGAGGAATGGACTGTTAAACCACTCTGGAAATTGTAGCTCTATGAGGAGAAGAGGGGTCTCTTAACAACTCTCAGCACTCTTAACAAGCTACAGTTCCCAGGATTATTTGGGGGAAGTCATGACTGTTTAAAGTGAAATGATACTGCTTTAAATGTATAGTGCAGATGGGGCCACAGTGATTTCGGGGAGGGGATGTTGAAGTAAATATAGTTGTCGTTCACATGGATCATCATTCTCCTCTCAGTTTAGGCTGTATGTATTTCATATTAAACATGAATCACATTTGAATGCCCATCTGTATGATGGGTCAAAATGATTAAATTATGCTTACCCATCTGTCATTTCAAAACCTTTCCTCGGTGTCAATTACTTTTCTGTGAGATCCTCGACATCTTGCCTTTTGTCCCAGGGAACAATAGTTAAATCTATTCAGGAGGATCAGCTCAACTCTAGAATCATTCAGCACTGCTCCACTCTTCATTTGTATTGCTGGAGCTTATGACATGTATTGAACTTCTATCCATTCTTCAGGTACAGATAATTTCTTCGTTCTCTAACATCAATAAAGGTCATCACAGTAGTGAGTACTTAACCAATTGATCCTTCTTCTCCTATTACACAAAATGAAAGCTTAGCATTAGCTGCCAGGAACGGCTGGGTTAGAAGCAGAAATCCACAGCTTTATCCATAGCTGCCCTGCTTAATGAGCCACCAGGGCAACAAGCTGGAACATTATCTAGAGTCCAGAGCTTGGAAAAGTTACTCTTTTGAACTACAACTCCCATCAGCCCAATCCAGTGGCCATGCTGGCTGGGGCTGATGGGAGTTGTAGTTCAAAAAAGTAACTTTTCCAAGCTCTGATCTAGACAGTAAAGGATTCCCATTTGCTAGATTTACTCTGTCCACTCAGGCTGGTCATTGGCTCCTCTCGACAGGAAAAGCAAGAAAGTTAAGAGTATATTTACCTGACATGCATTCCCCTTGTCACGTGATTCTCATGAAATATAGTTTGTCAGAATGATGCCAAGAAGCATGGTCAGCCCTATCATTAGGTACAGTGAGGCAGGTGCTTCAGGAAGGCTTCTTGAAAAGGCAGCAAACTGTTTTGTATTGTATTTTTACTGCCAGGGAGGTGGGGAGAGGTGCTAGTGGGATTTTTGGCCAGCCTTGGGTACTATACCCCTTGACTGGAGGTGGGAGCATTTCCCACTCTCCTTCAGACAGCCAAATATTTTGGACTGGCCAACAAGCAAATTCTAGAGGGAAGAAGAACATTCTAGAGTCTTCCTTTGTGGTGTCAGTTGCGCTGTTTCCTCGTCAACAGCATTCAGATATTGTTTAACAAGATAGCTGGGCAAGGTGAACCAGTTATATATTTTCAAACATGAATAATAGTACAGTGGTTGCAAGGGTTTTGCACTTGCCAACATGCAACAAGATTTTGTATTAAAGAGGAGTTAAAAACCCATTCAGTCATTGTGATCAAATGACCTCTGAAAAATATACAGAGGCTAGCACAAGAAATACTGTGTGTTACTAAAACCTTTATCTGGTGAATGGAAGCAGCTGGAAGCACATATGAATTCTGTATTGCAGTTGCACAATAGTAATTAGGAGCATCCAGTGGTGATGTATCTTCTCCACAAATCTTCTGGGTGATTGTGATTGAAGATTAAATAATGCACTCTGGAGGGATTAATTTTTTCTGTGGCAAATAATTATACTTGCTGAAGTAAATAGCCTGATTCATCAAACTGAGACATTGATTATTATAAGGAATTCATCTGAGTCTATCATGTTTTGAAGCAGTAGCATCCATACCTAGCCCAAATATGCATTTTGAATCTTTCTTCTGTAACAGTGAGGTGTGATGTTTTTAGAAACAGATCTGTACTTTATTAGTGATTCTGAGCAACAAACTAATTATGCCACTTGCTCAGACATGTCAAGATGGTTTGTTGGCCTAGTCTAACAATTAATGTGTTTTGGTACTGCTTTTAATACCCCCCACCCATCCTTCAGCTGCAAATGCCATGTTTGGCATAAAAAGAATTAATACTGTGTATTTTAAAAGTCAGTGTGCTTCGATAAGATCAGTCAGTTATTCAGTTGGGATTATTATACATAAAATCTTCCTATCAGCACACAGTTACATTGATTGTTTCCAATAGTGAGATCTGTCAGCCACAATTTACTATTATGTCCATATAACAGGACTGATGCTCACATGCATGCACATCATGTGCAATCACATTCCTCAGTGATTTACAGCTGAATTATGCTGGCACTTAAAATTAAAAAGGTAGCAGAGCAGCTTTTAAACTGACTGAGGGGGGAAACCCGACAGGAGCTGAGAAAGGTCCGGTTCGGAATAAACCTCCCCCCTGGGATAAAAACCAAAGAAATGATGAAATTTTAAAAGGGGTAGGCCTAGAAGTAGGCATTGTGAGAGCAGGGGCACAGGATATAAATTCAGAAGAGCAAAATTACCACAGGCCTAACCACAAGTGCCAAAGACACTTGAAGAGAGACACTGCTTACAAGTGCCTGTACGCTAATGCTAGGAGCCTCCGAACCAAGATGGGAGAACTGGAGTGCTTGGTCTTAGAGAAGAGCATTGATATAGTGAGCATAACGGAGACCTGGTGGAATGGAGAAAACCAGTGGGATACGGTTATCCCTGGATATAAACTATATCGGAAGGACAGGGAAGGACGTATTGGTGGCGGAGTCGCTCTATACGTGAAAGAAGGCATTGAATCCAGCAAGCTGGAAACCCCAAAAGAGGCAGACTCCTCCACAGAATCGTTGTGGGTGGTGATACCGTGCCCCAGGAGGGACTTAATACTGGGAACGATCTATCGTCCCCCTGATCAAAATGCTCAGGGAGACCTTGAGATGAGATATGAAATTGAGGAAGCATCCAAACTAGGAAAGGTGGTAGTAATGGGTGACTTCAACTACCCGGACATAGACTGGCCGCATATGTGTTCCAGTCATGACAAAGAAGCAAAGTTTCTAGATATTCTAAATGACTATTCCCTAGATCAGTTGGTCATGGAACCGACCAGAGGGACGGCAACCCTGGACTTAATCCTCAGTGGGGACCGGGACCTGGTGCGAGATGTAAGTGTTGTTGAACCGATTGGGAGCAGTGACCACTGTGCTATTAAATTAAACATACATGTAACTGGCCAATTGCCAAGAAAATCCAACGCGGTCACATTTGACTTCAAAAGAGGAAACTTCACAAAAATGAGGGGATTGGTAAAAAGAAAGCTGAAAAACCAAGTCCAGAGGGTCACATCACTCGAAAATGCTTGGAAGTTGTTTAAAAACACTATATTAGAAGCTCAACTGGAGTGCATACCGCAGATCAGAAAAGGTACCGCCAGGGCCAAGAAGATGCCAGCATGGTTAACGAGCAAAGTCAAGGAAGCTCTTAGAGGCAAAAAGTCTTCCTTCAGAAAATGGAAGTCTTGTCCGAATGAAGAAAATAAAAAAGAACACAAACTCTGGCAAAAGAAATGCAAGAAGACAATAAGGGATGCTAAAAAAGAATTTGAGGAGCACATTGCTAAGAACATAAAAACCAACAACAAAAAATTCTATAAATACATTCAAAGCAGGAGACCATCTAGGGAGGTGATTGGACCCTTGGATGATAAGGGAGTCAAAGGTGTACTAAAGAACGATAAGGAGATTGCAGAGAAGCTAAATGAATTCTTTGCATCTGTCTTCACAGTGGAAGATATAGGGCAGATCCCTGAACCTGAACTAACATTTGCAGGAAGGGATTCTGAGGAACTAAGACAAATAGTGGTAACGAGAGAGGAAGTTCTAAGCTTAATGGACAATATAAAAACTGACAAATCACCGGGCCCGGATGGCATCCACCTGAGAGTTCTCAAAGAACTCAAAGGTGAAATTGCTGATCTGCTAACTAAAATATGTAACTTGTCCCTCGGGTCCTCCTCCGTGCCTGAGGACTGGAAAGTGGCAAATGTAACACCAATCTTCAAAAAGGGATCCAGAGGGGATCCCGGAAATTACAGGCCAGTTAGCTTAACTTCTGTCCCTGGAAAACTGGTAGAAAGTATTATTAAAGCTAGATTAACCAAGCACATAGAAGAACAAGCCTTGCTGAAGCAGAGCCAGCATGGCTTCTGCAAGGGAAAGCCCTGTCTCAGTAACCTATTAGAATTCTTTGAGAGTGTCAACAAGCATATAGATAGAGGTGATCCAGTGGACATAGTGTACTTAGACTTTCAAAAAGCGTTTGACAAGGTACCTCACCAAAGGCTTCTGAGGAAGCTTAGCAGTCATGGAATAAGAGGAGAGGTCCTCTTGTGGATAAGGAATTGGTTAAGAAGCAGAAAGCAGAGAGTAGGAATAAATGGACAGTTCTCCCAATGGAGGGCTGTAGAAAGTGGAGTCCCTCAAGGATCGGTATTGGGACCTGTACTTTTCAACTTGTTCATTAATGACCTAGAATTAGGAGTGAGCAGTGAAGTGGCCAAGTTTGCTGACGACACTAAATTGTTCAGGGTTGTTAAAACAAAAAGGGATTGCGAAGAGCTCCAAAAAGACCTCTCCAAACTGAGTGAATGGGCGGAAAAATGGCAAATGCAATTCAATATAAACAAGTGTAAAATTATGCATATTGGAGCAAAAAATCTGAATTTCACATATACGCTCATGGGGTCTGAACTGGCGGTGACCGACCAGGAGAGAGACCTCGGGGTTGTAGTGGACAGCACGATGAAAATGTCGACCCAGTGTGCGGCAGCTGTGAAAAAGGCAAATTCCATGCTAGCAATAATTAGGAAAGGTATTGAAAATAAAACAGCCGATATCATAATGCCGTTGTATAAATCTATGGTGCGGCCGCATTTGGAATACTGTGTACAGTTCTGGTCGCCTCATCTCAAAAAGGATATTCTAGAGTTGGAAAAGGTTCAGAAGAGGGCAACCAGAATGATCAAGGGGATGGAGCGACTCCCTTACGAGGAAAGGTTGCAGCATTTGGGGCTTTTTAGTTTAGAGAAAAGGCGGGTCAGAGGAGACATGATAGAAGTGTATAAAATTATGCATGGCATTGAGAAAGTGGATAGAGAAAAGTTCTTCTCCCTCTCTCATAATACTAGAACTCGTGGACATTCAAAGAAGCTGAATGTTGGAAGATTCAGGACAGACAAAAGGAAGTACTTCTTTACTCAGCGCATAGTTAAACTATGGAATTTGCTCCCACAAGATGCAGTAATGGCCACCAGCTTGGATGGCTTTAAAAGAAGATTAGACAAATTCATGGAGGACAGGGCTATCAATGGCTACTAGCCATGATGGCTGTGCTCTGCCACCCTAGTCAGAGGCAGCATGCTTCTGAAAACCAGTTGCCGGAAGCCTCAGGAGGGGAGAGTGTTCTTGCACTCGGGTCCTGCTTGCGGGCTTCCCCCAGGCACCTGGGTGGCCACTGTGAGAACAGGATGCTGGACTAGATGGGCCACTGGCCTGATCCAGCAGGCTCTTCTTATGTTCTTATGTTCTAATGCGTGATCTCCTTCCACTGGAAAAAATTCATGGAAGAAAATACATAGGCTGTGTGAACAGACTAATTCAATTAGCTAACAGGCCTTGTATTTTTCCTGTAAGAACATATAAGAAAATAAAATAGATGAATCAATTCAAAAAATGCATCAATAAACTAGGTTGACCAGGAATCTAAGCTTTCCCCTTCAAGCTTTACATTCACATATAACCTATTAATGCAAAATTCTTATCATGGTCTTGCAAGGAACGTAGTGAAAAATTGAAATTCATATTTCCTCTCTATCAGTCTGTTAAGCATTGTCTAACATTGTTCCCTTCAAAAACAAAGAATGTATCAGCAGCTTTTAGTGTGATTTGTAATGAAATGTGGGGAACCGATTCTTAAATTTTGTGAGAACTATTTTCTGCTAGTGGTTATAAAGATGAAAAGTACATCTGCAAAAATGACAGTTTCTCCTACATTGATTATCCATCATTTGTATAGCAATTTAATATCCGAAGTATTTTTTCCTCATTAATTCTCACACCAACCACCTGAGCTATGTCATTAATATTGCCATTTTCCAGATAGTAATTCAAGCTGAGAGAAAGTAATTTGCCCAGCCAGTGGCTACCCAATGGATCTGTGGATCTACAATAGGGATGGCAAACTTGTGGCATTCCAGATATTGTAACACTTCAACGTCCATCATCCCTGACCACTGGCCATATTGGCTGGGACTGATGAGAACTGGAATCCAACAACATCAGAAGGGCTACAGGTTCCTTATCCTTGTTGTACAAGTACCTGAATCAAATTGACACAACTTGTATACTGTCGCTAGTACAAGTGTTATTAAGAACGTAAGAAGAGCCTGTGGCCCATCTAGTCCAGCATCCTGTTCTCACAGTGGCAAACCAGGTGCCTATGGGAAGCCTCAATCAGGACCTGAGCACAAAAGCACTGTCTGCTCTTATGGTTTCCAGCAACTGGTACTTGGAAGCATACCGCCTCCGACTATGGAGGCAGAGCATAGTCATCATGGCTATTAGTTATTGATAGCCTTGTCATCCATGATACTAGTACACCGCTAGTATCCCAAGTATTTGATGTGGAGGTCAGGTCAAGGTATTTCTATTATGAAATTTGTAGAGATGGCAACCAACTCAGATGGCCTTAAAAGAGGATTAGATTAATTAATGGAAGATTCATGCCTGAAGGCATGTTCTACCTCCATTGTCAGAGGCGTTATGCCTCTGTATCACAGTTTCTGGAACCACAAGTGGGGAGCCTGCTTGTAGGCTTCTCATAGGCATCTGGTTGGCTACAGTGAGAACAGAATATGAACTAGATGGGCCTTTGGTCTGATCCAGTGTGTAGCTCTTCTTATGGTTTTATAATCAGATATTCTGCTAATCTGGTGCTTGCTTTTAGCTTCTCATTTGATTGCTATCTCTAAAACACCGTAAGGCTACCTTACATAAGAGCCATGCTGGATCAGACCAAATGTCCGTCCAGTCCAGCATCCTGTTTTCTTCAGTGACCTACCAGATTCCTCAGGAAAGTCTGTAAGTAGGGCACGAAGGCAACAGCACTCTCCTGTTGTTGCTTCCAAACATCTGATACTCAGTGGCAGAATGCCTTTGATCATGTACTGGTAACCATTGTTGGACTTATCCCCATGAATTTATCAAATCTCTTTTTAAAGCCACCTAAACCAGTGGTCATCACCAATTCTTCTGGAAGTAAATTTCATAAATTAATTCTGTAAGCAAGCACTGCCTTTTGTCTGTCCTGATCACCTGCCAATCATTTTCACTGCATGATCCAAACTTTTAGTATTACAAGAGAAGGAAAAAACATCTCTCTATCTACTTTCTCCATACTATGTGTAAATTTTAGAAACTATTATATCTCCCTCTAAACTGAAAGGCTCCAAACACTATAGTCTTTCCTCATGGTGATATGCCAGCCCCCTGATTATGAAAGTTGCCTTTTTCTGTACCTTTCCCAGCTCTACAATATAGGTTTTGAAATGGGACAATTAGAATTGTACACTGTTTTTAAAAATGTTGCCGTACCATAGATTTGTATACATTATGATACTGTCAATTTAATTTTTAATCCCTTTTCTAATAATCCAAAGCATGGAATTCACCTTTTTACCAACAGTCTATACACTCTTAGTCAACGTTTTAACTGAACTATCTACTATACCTTCAAAAGCCCTTCACTGGTTACTCACTATCTCTTCAGATCTCACATGGCATATGTGGAATTATTTATTTATTTGCCCCAATGTGAATCACTTTACACTTATATTGAATCACATTTACCATTTTGTTGCCAATTTGCCCTTTTTGGAGAGTTCTTTGGGAGTATTTTGCATTAGTTGTTATCATCCTGTATTCTTTGGAGTCATCTGAAAACGTTTAGCTACTGCTTAAAAATTCTATAGGTGTTTACAAGATCAGTACTTTTATCTTCCACAATTGTTCCTGGAATTTGATTGAATGTTTCCTACTGATAATGGCATGGTTAAATTCCTGCTTTCTGTCTCAACAAAATCAAGGAAACTTCTCTTTAAAAACCCATATGCTATAAACTATCTTCCTGAGATGAATATTAACAGGCAAAATTGAAAAAGAAGTATGCCATTAGATGTTCTATTTGTTTCTAGCCAACCACATAAAACATGGCTTGGGACTAAAAGTCTGTATGAATATAAGGCACTCAGAAAATAGCTTCAACCTTTGATGTCAGTCACATTCAACAACATGCTGGACTGTTGCCAAAAGAGTAAAGAAGAACAAAGCATACAGCAAAGCACCATGTCTAAGAAAACAACACCAACAAAGGAAAGGCATATACAGTACAGCTGACCTTTTTGTTTACTATGAAGGACCTTCTGATAGGTTTGCACCTTCTGAAGTTATTTGCACTTTTGTGCAGTATGTAATCTGAATGGGGACGCTTTTCATCTACTAGGCTCATGTGTAAATAGCCTACTCTGCAAAATCATTAAGAACTTATACCAAAAGGAAAGGCTCCTAAGTCTGCTCTAGACAACAACATCCCCCCAAAACTCAACAAGCACTTTGATCCTAGACTGCTATTGTTAAAGCCCTATTCAGGCATCCAGTATCCACCTGAAGTGGCTTAAAACTGGGAAGAAAAGGCATGCTGTATCTCAAATACATTTGTGCCATGTTTGGCATTTGCACAAATAGTTAATGGACTTCAAGCACTAGCAGAAGTGCTATTTTTCAGTTGACACTCACAAAAAAATGTTTCTTTAAAAAAGAAAAGCAAAAGATGACAATCACCAACTAAACTAAAATCCTATGTCACCATTGCATCATTTGAGTGGGGCTTCTGCAGAAGATCTGGATGGATTGTGCCATTTAGGATTACTTACAGAAACTTTAGAGCTATTCTAGGAAGACAAGTGATCAACATATGAATTAGCCTGTTTGTTTTGCAATATAGCCATCTGCAGGTTCTGGGATAATTCACATCCGCAGGCTCTGGGATTTATTCAGACTGTATCTGAAGACGGCATTCCAGAATATCGTGTTTAGATCTGCAGTAAAGTCTGTGTACTTTTGTGCAAATTAGAGCATGGTTATATACATTTGCTTTCTTCTTGGTGCATTTCCCTCCTTCTTTTCCCTTGGCTTCATTTGTTCAGAGTTGACTGGAGTGCTCCAGTTTTACCATCCTGCCAAGCCACTCATACAGTACCTTCTCTCATCTCTACAAAGCTAAGGTTCTCCTACCTTTACCCATGAAAGCACCTCCTATCAGGCATGCTATCTAAATGATATCTGACATCTAAATTCCATGTTCAGAAGCAGTATATCTCAGATACCAGTTGCTAGGGACAAAAAAAAAGGTACATGTGTTTGTGTGGGGAGGATGTTACACATTTCCTAGGGACGTTGGCAACACTTGCTGAACTATTTGCTAATGTGGTTGAAGTTTATGTTCACCTGGTTTAGAATATAAATTAGTCTATCCCATAATGCTTGGATGCATCCTGAATTGAGAAGATCCTCTGAATCGTGGCATGTTAACCTACTAATTCCTTGCTTATTATGTGTTTGTTTACTCTATTTATTAGTTACCCAAAAACTGTTGTTCCCTGGGCAGTATACAAAATATATTAAAACAGAAAATCAACAAGAATACAATTTTATGAAGCAGCATGAAAACAACCATAACACAACAGAGAAGAAAATAATAATCAAAAGTCATACCAAGTAGAGAATAATACAAATCTAAATAAAATTCCAAATAATAAATAGCCAAATTAAAACAATATAATACAAGATTAAAACCATCAATTTTAAAGTCTTCAAAAAAGATTGCTGATGGCAATGAAAAGATTAAAGTAGATGAGCCTTTCTGGGGAAAGTGTTCCATGATCAAGGGGCAACCAGTAAAAAAAGCCATTGATCTTGTAGCCACCTGCCATATCTCAGCTTGTGGGAAGCATTTGGAGAAGGATAGTCTGAGGGAACTGATTGGTACATGTCATGAAGTGCTGCCAGTTCACACCAGAACTCAATTCCCAAGCCCAGGGTAATTGGTCCTGGCCAGGCATAACCTGTGCCTCCCTTACTAAGGCTGAGTAAACCAACAACAACCCTGCAAGGTAGGTAGACTGCCACCACCCCTTAAACCTGGTCAACCTCTCTGGGCCAAGAGGAAATCCAAAGTGCCAGAAATAGACCTGCCAAGGATTCCAAAAGACAAGAGCCAAACATACACTCCTGTACAATGTCCCCAAATTTCACCCAGTTGCCACTTACTAGTTTCCTTCTGGAAACAAAAAATCACTGGGGGCAAAAATACTCCAGAAATTGTGTTGTTAATATGCATGGAGAAAGTGCCAATGTATACCGCTCAGAAAAATTCTTCCTCCTCTGAATAAGTGTTTTTTGACTCAAGGTGCTTTGGTAGTGGCAGGCACACTTGTGGTGACCAAAAAGCGGGGGGGGGGAGGTCTTTGGGGAATGAAGTGACTCCATCCTTCCATTGTAAAACTCGTTGGGGTCCAAATATGTCCTAAAGTCAGCCAGTGTGATTTTTTTCCCCAGGTCTGCATGAGGGTTGAGATGGTTTTGTTTAAAATAATTCAACATCAAAACCATAATTAAAAACAAAACCATCTTAAGGCAGAAAATCCAGGCAATGGGCATCTCTTTCAACTCTTGTATATGTTGTAAACCACCCTGGGATCTTAACTGATGAAGAGTGGTTTAGAAATAGAGTTTAAAAATCATAAATAATAAGTTGGTGGCTTGGCATGCTGTCCATATTGCTGTTTAATCCCATCAGCTGTGGCAGTCCATGATTTTAACCAGGAGTAGCCAATGTGGTGCCCTCTGGATATTTGTTGGAATAATTCCCAGCAGCCCCAACCAGCATGGCCAATGGTCCAGAATGATTGGAATTATAGTCCAGCAACATCTGGAGGCAGTACTTTGGCTACCTTTAATTTTGACAATAGTCTTAGGATGTGACATCTCACATAGTGATGGTATGAACATACATCATGCAGATAGTACTGAAGATAAGTCCTAGAAGGGAAACAGGGCATTACTCAAGTGGTAGAGTACATTCACTGCATGCAAAATGTTTCACGTTCAGTCCCTGGCATCTACAGGGTTGGTTTGTTTGTTTAAAAAAAATAATCCCTGCCTGAGGCCCATGAGATTGATTGTCAATTGGTATAGAATCTCTAGCAAAACATCAGCAGCATTCCAGTCATTTGGCAGAACTGTTACATTTAGTGACTGTTCCAAAATATTGCTGATGTTTATTATGCTTGCAAGTAATTCAGTTTTCAGGGATGGATTCCCCAACCAGTTATGTATGCAGCTGTATGTTGAGGGAAGGATTAGATTGTGTACAGGGGCACTGTGGCACTGGCAGGCTACATGTTACGTATTTGTGAGGAAACTGTAGCAATGTATTTCCTTACACAATATGTAATTGAGTTATGGAGCTGGCTATCACACAGTATAGTGGTGCCCCTGGTTTAAATAGCTTAAAAATTGGATCATACAAAGATCCAAGGGGGACAGAGACAGGGGACTGGAATTGTGCAAGTAAGAGGCTGTGACTGGACTCAGCTGAGAAGCAAAGTGAGGGTGCTTTTGTCCCTAAGGTTCTGCATTGCCTGAGGCAGGGATAGCTAAAATAGTGCCCTCCCCAGATGTTGAACTATACCCCCAGCATGCACAACCAATGGTCAGGGATGGGAGTTGTAGTCCACCAACATCTGGAGGACACCATATTGCCTCTTCCTGGCCTAAGGCGTTTGGGGAGGAGTTGTGCAAGGAAGAGAATAGGTCTATCAATGGCTATTACTACTAGCCATGAAACATGAAACCTCCAGGGATAGTATACCTCTGAATATCATTGTTTCAGGACAAACAATAAAGGAAGACTGTTGGCTTCATAGCCTGCTTGTGGCCTTCCTGGAAACATCTGGCTGACCATTGTTGAAAACAGAATGGGCCTTCAATCTGATACAGCGAGGTTCCATTTTCCCATTAGTCTTGAATATTCACTCCACAATGAAATTCACTTGAGTTGCCTTGGACAGCTTAGTTTCCGCTATCTCTGATGTCCAGTGTGTCAATAAATGAGATATCTGTTGCAGGTTGTATTAATCAGTCTCCAGATCTTTCGGATTACAATTCTCATCATCCCTGACCATCGGCTGCACTGGCTGGGGCTGATGGGAGTTGGAGTCTTAACTTCTGGTGGGCACCACATTGGGGAAGGTTGTATATGCTGCAAATGGCATGGGTGATGTTCAAAAGACAAATGTAAAGAGTTTCTAGAACTAAATTGTCAAAAACATCACTTAAAGTTAAAAGTACAAAATAGGCTTGAAGGATTTTTTTTTTTTTTTTGGTGCACCAAATATAGGTGGAACAAATAAAGTGCTTTTTTACCTGAGCTGTTACATTTTCCCAAGAGGGAATTACTACATACAGCTTCTGTTGAGAACAATGCAGTTTCAGGATTGGCTCAAATATAATCACATCAAGGACACCAGAAGGCCTCCTAGTTTTATTTTGATATTGTTCCATATAGAGAGGTGTTCTGGGTAATGTTTTCAGGCAGGCTTTTGGGGTGGGCTAGATTTTATCGTTATTGTTTTCAGATTTTTAATGTCTATTATATTTGTATGCCTATTTTGTATGTCGCCCAGAGTGGCTGGATAGCCAGCCAGATGGGCGACTAAGAAATTCAATAAATAAATAAATAAATATGTCAAATGATTGGCACCCACATCCTATTGCTTTGCAACAGCTATAGAATTCAGCCTAGAGTGACTTGCACTTCTGCAACTGATTCAGTTTCCTTTCCCTGTTTTGGCAAAAGTAACTGCCCTATAGTACCCTTATCTGAAAATGGCATAGCAGCTTCTGCAGCTCCAAGGAATCTTAAACACATATAGGATGTCATTCAAGGGGCCCAGAGAGTGCCTGCTCCCTCTTTTATACATATATTTTCACACAGCACTATTATACTATAGTATATAGCAGCCTTTCCCAACCAGTGTGCCTCCAGATGTTGTTGGACCACAATTCCCATCTTTCCTGACCATTGGCAATGCTGGCTGAGGCTGATGGGAGTTGTGGTCCAACAACATCTGGAGGCACACTGGTTGGGAAAGGCTGCTATATACTATAGTGTAACACTATTATACTAGAAGCATAAGCATAGAAACACTAGAAGCATGTGGAAGAGCAGGAGCATTTGCATTATATTTCCTGGTGCCTGCCTAAGGTCACCCAAAGTACATTTTGGCTGGCATCAGCATCTGACTGCCTGAGCCTGTGAATTATTTGTAAAAGTTTGTGAATAAGTTTGTAAAATGGGCACTTGCGTCACAGGACTGGTAAAAATTGCTCATCAGCCCACTTGTGTACTTTGAGTTGTATCTGAGGCTACGTATCTAATTTCCAATTGAGATATTATGTGTGAGAATATTGGACATAGCCTTTTCAGTGGTGGTTCCCAATTTTTTGCCCCACAATTATTTGTCAATTTCCTCCCTGCCTTTAAATACCAGTTCAAGATGCTATTATTTTAGCATACTTTTTGCCTGGCCAGCAGCTGACTGTTTGATCCTTTCTAGAGTTCATCCCTGGGCAATAATGTAGTGGCAAATTCAGAAGTACAGGATCCCTTCAGGATAGTCACAGCCACACATCCTCCCCCTTTTTTCTTTTGCTGCTGAGTTGAGAATGAGACCCTTGTTAATGCCTTCCCCCACAGCAACAGATATCTCTAGAGCCAATCAGCATGAAAGGGGAGAGTGTTAGCTACTGAAAAGAGTCTTCTCAGTGCCTGATTTACCTCCTTTCACTCTGATTGGCTCCAATCAGCAGGAAAGGACAAGGAAGCAAGTTAGAAAACTCTTCTCAGTGGCTAGCATATTCCCCTTTCATGCTGATTGCTTCGTAAGACACTGGAGACATAGTGACCCTGCTGGGACCCTGATCCCCAAAAAGTAAAGGGTCTAAGAGCCCGTGAGACCTTGGATTACTACACCCCTGTTCCTGGGCCTGCTACATCCCTTTGTGAATGTTGCTGATTGATGTTTTGTTGGTAACTATTATGTATATGATGTCCATCATTTGCTGAGCATTGATTCTGAGGAGGATTCTGGCCGCCATTCCTTCTGAGCAGAGGAGTCACGTAGACAATAGTGAATAGAACTGCTGTAGGAGACTGAACATGTGCCAAGGATACTGATATGGCAGGAATGCATAAGAGGAGGGTGGCTGGTACAAGGGGCATAGCATCACAGTAGCATAGAATAATTGGATGAAACCGTTGCTATGGCTATGACGAATGTAGGGGTATATATATGTCTGTACCCAGCCGCCATTTTAGTTGAGTTATGTACGTTGCTGATCTGATCTGTTTGCGTGAAGATTATCGTTATATGATTGTCTGTCAATTGCTTGCTTGCCCACACTTTCTCATGCATTTCCTCATCACTTTCTTTACTGTGAGAAGTCCAACTATTTTGAAATGGGTTTGTTGTGCAAGAGTGCTTTAATCCACTCTCATTGAGTAAACCTAAATTTGCCAGTGTGCAGTTGACTCCATCCTGCAAAGCAGAGACAGTCTGGAAGCAACCTTAATAATTTACTTCAGCAGGTTTTGCATGTTTGTGTTTTCTGCAGTTAAATACAATATTCATGACTGAGCAGTTAAATAGCAACATCCTGCAGCTATTCTAAACTCAAAATAACAGAGACAGCAAATGTTTTAAATGAGATCTAGTTTTCCTGCTGGCAATACTGAAACTGTGAGAAGTGGCCTATTTTCAGAGTGCACATTAAGAATGAAAGATGGGGCAAGGGAAAGGACAAGTTACTAGAAACCTCCTTTCTGCATTTTTCTCACATTTGAAATGTCCCAGTGGTTTGCTGTGGAATTCAGGTCCTCATCCTTGAACTCATTCAATATAGTTCTTTAATGCAGCACTTAGTAAAATGATACCTTCCACAGAATTCTCCATTTTGTTTCTAAAGGTTTTGTGGTAAGGTTATTCTTGTTGACGTGTGTGCGTTGTTGCATGAAACAGCATACATTACGTTGGAGTTAAGTTGAGCAAGAAACTTCTTCAGAGCATTAGAGCATATTAAGAGTCTTTATTAAGACATTACGGCCAAAGGCTTAAGAGTAAATACATGTAGAGTTTCTTCAGTCACCCCCCCTTCTGGTACCTCTCTCTTCAAAGGTAAACACAGAAGAGGACCTCTCAGTTCAGAGGCAATACACAGAAGACACAACTTACAGACTCTGTTAGAACTTTCCCAGTTGCTATCTCACATTACCATGACAACCGCTGGCCTTGAATGTCTGCTCACTCTCAGGCCAAGAGATAACAGTTACTTCTCCAAACTTGCAGGCTTTATGGAAAACAACTAGAGACAGTAATGCCCATGGGTCACAGCCCAACAATTCTTGGAGATGAGACTTCTTCTATAGGTCTCCTGCTTGTTCTATGGGTCTCTTAAAAGCATCTTCCTGCAGATATAGCCTACTTATCTTTTATAGCAGTGGACAGCAGTTGACTGTAAATTGTAAAGTTGACAGCAGTACATTGTTGCTGGGTTCTCTAAGGCTCCCTCTCAGATCACAGTCAGATCTAAACCTAGGACCATGGTTAAGTAGATATGTATAGCTAGGGTTGCCAGGCTCAGGGCCTGATCCTGATCCTGATCCTGAATCTTTAGGAGAAGAGGAAGTCAGCCAAGTGCAGGTGTTCTTGCAACACGGTAACAGGAAAAACCACAAGGTGGAATTCTCCCTTTCCCTTGCACAACTTTTAAAGGTACAGAAGACCTCTTGGTTGCCAGACCCAGCCTCCAAGAGGTCTTCTGTATTTTTAAAAGTTGTACGGGGAAGGGAGAATTCCACCTTGTGGTTTTTCCCATTACAGTGTTGCAAGAACACCTGCACTTGGCTGACTTTCTCTTCTTCTAAAGATACAGGATCAGTCTCAGGCCCTGAACCTGGCAACCCTATGTATAGCACAGGTGAGCAATCTGCAGCCCTGGGGCCATCTGCAGTCTCCAGCCTCATTTTCTCTGCCCCCTGTTGTCTCCTGAAGCTGCCACCACACTCTTCCATCCCATCAGCATTCCTTCCGTATGCTTCCTGGGTTTTATAAAGTGTTATTCTCTCTCCCTGTCTATGTAGTTTCAGGACAATTGGAAGAGACAAACCTTTAGTTGATAAAAACAAGGCCCTGAAGACGTGGCTATTCCAGCAAGCCTTTGAGGTCATTGGGTAAATCACCATGATTCTGTCATTTATCGTATGTTGTTATAATTGCTTTTATATGTATTGATGACTGTCCAGTACTTTACCTATTGTTATTAATGTGATTACATCTGTTATTGTATTTTATCTCTTTTAATGTACGTCGCCTAGAGTGGCTAATTGCCAGATAGGCGACAAACAAATTAAATATTATTATTATTATTATGATAGGTTAAAAATGTTTTTCCTGGCTATGTTGCTTGGGGAAAACAAACTCACCCCCCATCCCCACCCCACCCCACCCCACCCCAGTGATCTGAGAACAAATTTGTACATTTCTGCCATATGTGTGTCTTGCTAAAAGTTTGAAAGGAATTACTTTCATTTGCCTTCTAGAACAGTAGGTGTATTGGTCTGTTATACTAAAAAAACCCACCCAAAACCTATGAGGTTTGAGAGTAACCCCATCAAACTCAATGGGACCTAATTCTAAATAGACTTTCACAGGACTGGGATTTCTAATCCAAGTTAGCCATGGTAAATATTGAAGCAGGGCAATCTTTATTCTAGATTTATTAATCCAGAACACTTTTTTTTTGTCTCTGGCTCTGCCCACCACGGGTATGTGATCCCCAACAGATTAACCCCAAGGAAATGTGCCCATTTGAAGAGAAATGTTACTCACCCCGATGCATACCATTGTGCCATTAATGTCTGGCTTTAGAACCCGATTCATGCACTACTGGTGTGTAGGGCACTTACAGTTTTAAGCTAAATGGGTGTTGTGCTTGCCACATCACCACTTTAGCCCCACCCTCCAACCACACACTGAGCTCAGTTTGTCTACAAGGGAATCCCTTTGTGCAAGCAGCTGCTCCCCATTGTCTGGAACAATTATATGCAGTTCTTGAATGCATGGAGCCCCTAAGTATGAGCAGTTGCATGTGTAAAGGGTTTCCCATGCAGACAAGTTTATAAGTTTTACTGGTTTTTTCCTGTGCTTTAACAGTGATTATTTTATGCATACTCGTTTTTAACAGTTTTGTGGATTTTAGCTGTGTTTTTCTACAGTTTTGTTATGTACACCACTTAGAGACCTCCTTGATTAAGTGGTTTAGGGAGCAATCCAAACCCAAGGTCTGCTGGGATGAGGGAGGACTGGGAATTGTGGATTTCCAGCTGAGCCTGGGCTCAGCTGGCTAAAGTCCCCCATCCAAGCTCAGCCAGAGATATACCGGTGTAAGTTCTCTACCCTGGATCAGCCCAAGCCAGCTCAGCTGATGCTGGGGTAAGTCCTGAAAAATCCAATGGGGGGGGACTTACCCCTGTATTTCTTTCACGCAGACACATGACCTAGCAACCAAGTGGGAGTTTACATTGGCAAAAAGGGTGGTGTAAGTTCAACTCAGTTTTAAAGGCTTGTTTTCCCTCTGCCAGCGCAACTGGAGGCCCACTCAACTGCCAATAGCCTCACTCCTGAAAGGAGTTTGGAATAGGGTTTAATTACTCCATCTTAATTTAGGTCATTGTAAATTACGCTGGCTTCCTATAGTTTGGATTGCTCTGTTAGAAATCATATAAAATGAATAAAATACAAATAAATGCAGGCAACTCTACATTCAGAAGTGTTTATATTTTAACCCATACTCAGTCTGATCTCCTGTTGAAGAATAAGGGGATGTGGGAATGGAGCATAAAAATGAGATGTTCTAACAAATAACTGTTCCTAATTTCCCCCCCCCCCCCGATACTAATGACATTGGTTGTCGTTAAATAGCCAAGAGAGTTCAGGTTGTTTAAGCAACGCGCCTGTGTGCAAACAAATGCTGTGACATCTAAAAGAGCCATTTCTAATCCTTCTTGGTTGAAGGCTGAATTTCAGCTTCTCTTATTCCCAAGTTGTGAACAACAGTTTCTGAATGCATGGCATGCATTAGAAGTCATGGTGCTTTCAATTTTTTTAATTATTATTATTCCCACCTTGCACTTCTGGGGCTGTCTGGCCCACTTTAGGCTAAGAATAGTTCTGCTGCTGCTGCTGAACGTGACTGATTCATCACCCACGCGTTCTCGGCTTTGCAACACAGCCTCTCATCTTTTGGCATTTCCCAGCAATAGCAAGCGGGAGGAGGCTGGTTACAAGGAGTATGCCGCTTCAGTGACATTTCATGTGCAGAGGCACTTTATGTAGGGGAAACATAATTGCTTCTCCCTTCTTCTGTGATCTTGGAAGTAATAAGTGTGTGTGTGTGTGTGTATGCAAGCGTGCACGCTGCCCTCTCTTTGTGATGGCACATAGTAGATCAGATCTCCTGGTACTTCTCTTTTTCTTAAAAGCAGATGGGGGGTTAAATTAATACAGTGCAGTAGTGCTGGATGAGGACTTCTAAGAAGTTTGTCCTTCTCCCCCGCCCCCACCACAAATTATGTTTTCTTGACCAAAGCTACTATTTGTCCTGTCGAGGTGGTGATGATGGACATGAATGTGTACATTTTCTGGTGGAGTAAAATAATTTCTGGGGGTTGGGAAAGGGTTAAGTAGCCTCTCCCAAAGCTCTGCTTGGATTTACAGAAGCCCCTGCAGCTACATTGACCCTGGCCTTTGACACCTGAGATATTTTTGGGACCCACCCTGTTTTTATTACTATAATTTGCTTTAAACTATTTTTAATATTGTATTTTTAAATGGCTGCAACCTAACCTGGAACCATATGGTGAAGGGTGGGTAAGAAATAAAAGAATAAGAATAATAGGGGGTCTTATATGCTTCAAGGACCTAGAGTGTGTGCGCAGTGTGTGCTTGTGCATTCTGCCCACATGAGAGGCATTGCACTCTTCTATGAGGTCCCTGTCAGTGAGGATCAGAAATGGGGAAAGTAGGATTTGCAGTTTAACAGTGCCCCCTAGTATGGAATAAGTTTTTGCTTACAGATAGAACAGGGTGGTTTATAACAGATGTTGTTGGGGGTCGCTGATTCTTAGGGTCGCCATAAGTCTTAGCCGACTTGAAGGCACACAACAACAAAGGATTTAATAGGAAGTGTTCACTTTTATAGAAGTGTTTGTGTGTGAATTTTTGTGTGTATTGGTGTGAATGTGCATTGTGTGGATGAATGTGACTTGGTGTGTGTGTATATGTGAGTTTTATTTGTTTTAATATGTGCCTGGGAGAGAGTATTATACATCGACCGGGGAGACTTTAGGGCCCCCAATTAGCGTAGTGATGGGTAATGGGAGGTACGGTGTTGTGAGGAGAATGTGCCAGGTAAGGGGAACTCGTCCCGGACAAGTAGTGTCTGTGACTTGTTCCGGTTCTCCTCACATGCCCAGGACTGCTGGTTGTTCTATCAGTCAGCCTTCGGATCTCCATGTGCTGTTGTTAAACGCCAGGTCGGTTCACCATAAGATCTCCCTTGTTCATGATTTAATTGTGGAGGAGGCTGCCGACCTGGCGTGTATAACGGAGACCTGGGTGGGCGATCAGGGAGGAGTTGCTCTTTCCCAGCTCTGCCCACCTGGGTATACGGTTCAGCATCATGGTAGAACCGAAGGACGGGGAGGCGGGGTTGCTGTGGTCTATAGGAGTTCTTTCTCACTCACAAAGCACCCTGTCCAGGTGACGACTGGTCTGGAGTGTCTTCACCTTGTGCTAGGCCAGAGAGACAGACTGGGAATTTTGTTGGTGTACCGCCCGCCCTGCTGCCCAACGAATTCCCTAACTGAGCTGACAGAGGTAGTCTTGGAGGTATTGTTGCGGTCCCCTAGACTATTGGTACTGGGGGACTTCAACGTCCATGCCGAGACTGCTTTATCTGGGGCAGCTCAGGACTTCATGGCCTCCATGACAACCATGGGGCTGTCTCAGGTTGTTACTGGCCCAACGCATGTGTCGGGACATACTCTTGATTTGATCTTCGCCACTGGGCATGGAGATGGTGATCTGGTGGTTGGGGTTTTTTTCATCTACCCCGTTGTCATGGACAGATCACCGCTTGCTGAAGTTTAGGCTCACAGTGACCCTTTCCCTCTGCAAGGGTGGGGGACCTATTAAATTGGTCCGCCCCCAGAGACTAATGGATCCTGAGGGTTTCCAAAGGGCTCTGGGGGATTTTCCGACTGAGAAGACTGGTGCTCCTGTCGAAGCCCTGGTTGAATTGTGGAATACAGAGATGACCCGGGCGGTTGACACGATCGCTCCGATGCGCCCCCTCCTATGTAGAGCTCATACAGCTCCATGGTATACCTCAGAGCTGAGAGTGATGAAGCAAGAGAGGAGGAGGCTTGAGTGCAGATGGAGGCGAACTTCCGACGAATGCAATTATGCCTTGGTAAGTGCCTGTTCTAAGCGGTACATAGTAGCGGTGAGGGCAGCAAAAAAGAGATATTTTGCTGCCACAATTAAGGCATCTCTTTCCCGCCCAGCGGAGCTCTTTAAAACTGTACGAGGGCTTTTACATTCTGGCCCTCGGGATATTATAGACTCATCTGTAGCCCGCTGTGAAGAGTTCACCAGGCACTTCCAAGATAAGATCGCATGCATTTGTCGGGACTTAGACTCCAATATTATAGCAGCTGGTCCTAATGAAGCATCCAGATCACGGTCTTGTCCTCATTTATTGGATGAGTTTCAGTCGGTGCAGCTCAAGGATGTTGACAAGATCCTTGGACTGGTGCAGGCGACCACGTCTGTTCTGGACCCTTGCCCCTCTTGGCTGGTGAAAGCTGGCAGGACCGGAACCGCTGGCTGGGCCAAGGAGGTAATAAATGCCTCTTTAAGAGAGGGAGTGGTCCCTGACTGCCTAAAAGAGGCGGTGGTGAGACCGCTCCTGAAGAAACCCTCCTTGGACCCAGATAACTTGAACAACTATAGACCTGTGGCGAATGTTCCGTTCCTGGGCAAGGTTCTGGAATGGGTGGTTGCCGGCCAGCTCCAGGGGCTCTTGGATGACACTGATTATCTTGATCCATTTCAATCCGGTTTTAGGCCCGGTTTTGGCACAGAAACAGCCTTGGTTGCCCTGTATGATGACCTTTGTTGGGAGTGGGACAGGGGGAGTGTGACTCTGTTGATTCTCCTTGATCTCTCAGCTGCTTTTGATACCATCGACCATGGTATCCTTCTGGGGAGACTCACGGAGTTGGGAGTCGGGGGTACTGCTTGGCAGTGGCTCCACTCCTACTTGGTGGGTCGTCACCAGAAGGTAGTGCTTGGGGAACACTGCTCGACACCCTGGACTCTCCATTGTGGAGTCCCGCAGGGATCGGTACTGTCCCCCATGCTTTTCAACATCTACATGCAGCCGCTGGGTGCGGTCATCAGGAGTTTTGGGGTGCATTGTCATCAGTATGCTGATGACACGCAACTCTATTTCTCCTTTTCATCCTCTTAGGTGAGGCTGTTAACGTGCTAAACCGTTGCCTGACCGCGATAATGGACTGGATGGGGGCTAACAAACTGAAGCTCAATCCAGACAAGACCAAGACGCTGTTGGTGAGTGCCTTCACTGCCCAGATGGAGGATGTTCATCCTGTTCTTGATGGGGTTACACTCCCCTTGAAGGAACAGGTTCGTAGCTTGGGAGTCCTTTTCGATCCTTCCTTGTCTCTCGAGGCCCAAGTGGCCTCGGTGGCACGGAACACTTTTTACCATCTTCGACTGGTAGCCCAGCTACGTCCCTATCTGGACAGTGATGACCTCGCCTCAGTTGTTCACGCTCTGGTAACTTCTAGGTTAGACTACTGCAATGCGCTCTACATTGGGCTGCCCTTGAAGATAGTTCGGAAACTACAGCTAGTCCAGAATGCAGCGGCCAGACTACTGACGCGGACCAGAAGGTCCGCTCATATAACACCCGTTCTGGCCCGTCTGTACTGGCTTCCTATTTGTTTCCGGGCTAAATTCAAAGTGCTGGTTTTGACCTATAAAGCCCTACACAGCATGGGACCGCAATACCTGGTGGAACGCCTCTCCCAATACGAACCTACCCATACACTGCGCTCGACATCTAAGGCCCTCCTCTGAGTGCCATCCCATCGAGAAGCTCGGAGGGTGGTGACCAGAACTAGGGCCTTCTCGGTGGTGGCCCCCGAATTGTGGAATAGTCTCCCCGATGAGGTACGTCTGGCGCCGACGCTGCTATCTTTTCGGCGCCAGGTGAAAACCTTTTTATACTCCCAGGCATTTTAAAATGTATCTTAATAATTGTTTTTATCGTGTATTTTAAACAGTATCTTATTATTGTTATATTTTGATGTTGCTTGGTTGTTGTTGTGTTGTTTGTTGTTTTGACTTTTGATTCTGTTATATTTACTGTATTTATATATTTTGCTTGTTTTATCTTTTATGTACACCGCCCAGAGAGCCTTTTTGGCTTAGGGCGGTATATAAATTAAATTAAATAAAAATAAAATAAATAAATAAAGAGCATAGAGTAGTACACATGGAATCCATGGGTGGTGTGGGTTAAGAGCTATGCCTGCTTTCTAGTTTAAAATCATCCCTTGTCCATCCGTTCTTCATAGTCTCTGACCTTTTATTTTTCTAGATCCATTCTTAGTTTCGTTTCTTGGCCACAGTCAAGTGAGATGGGATGTTGGATGAGTAGTACAGTGACAATTGGCTTTCCTAGATATTGGTAATAGTCGATATACGTTGCCTTCAGACACACCACTCTAAAAGTGCACAGTCCATCTGATCTCGGAAAGTAAGCTGGGGTGGGACCTGCTGGGATGGGAGACCGCCTGGAGTTGCCTGGTGTTGTAGGCTCTCTCTCTCTCTATGGGAAATAACACTTCTCAGTGGCAGAGCACATGCTTTGCATGCAAAAGATCACTGGTATGGCTGGAAAGACTCATATCCTGCAACCCTGGACAGCCACTGAAAGTCAGTGCTATAGACAATGCTGAGCTAGATAGACCATTGGTCTGACTCAGGGTAAGGCAGTTTTCTTCATTCCATTTTTATTGTCACAGAGGATCTTTTGTAGGATTTGTAGTGATTGGCATTCAGAAATAACTCATATGTATTGTTCATTGGATTATTAGAAGCTGGAGTGCTGATTTCCAAGTAAAAGAACTACATTTATTTACTTACTAGATATATACCACCATTTGGGTCTCAAAGGTAGCATACAAACATGTTTAGATAAGTTGTTTCCAGTCTCAGCAGGGGCAGGCTTCCAGATAAAGGGCTTCCACCCTAAAGCAAACCAACCCACTCCTTCACACTGCATGATTGCTGTCTACTAGGCTCTGGCTGCCTTGGTCTCTGCAGTGGGGTAAAGAGCCACCCTTCAGAAGCAGCTGCCCCCTGATCTGAAAGTGGGGCAGATAACAATTTCCAGGTCAGGAGGTTAAAGCTTCTTCTGCAACATGGTCCTTTCTACAGATAGATGGTTTGATGTCAAGTTATACACAACCTGCCATATTAACCTGATAACCTTGCATGTAGACTATTTGTAATGCACTCTTTGTGGGG
Organism: Rhineura floridana; assembly: GCF_030035675.1. NCBI lineage: Eukaryota > Metazoa > Chordata > Lepidosauria > Squamata > Rhineuridae > Rhineura > Rhineura floridana. The sequence continues at coordinate 45,982,464 of NC_084489.1, forward strand.
CTTCCCTTAGAGCTGGTCTGGAGGCTGTGATGGTGTAGCTTGCTATGGGCATGGGTGGTAAGTAGGGATGAGGGAGGAATTCAATTTAGTTCACACTTAAAGCCAAATCTATTAAATTTACACTTTCTGAAACAATATGAGTACCACAAAACAGCCATCCTTTGAAATATGCACTTATCTGAATTTTGCAATGCAGTCCTCCAACCCAACAATTTTTATAAAAGCTCCTGTATTAGGAAAAAGTGAGTATAAAAATGAATATATTGGTGAAAATATACAAAAATGCATTATTTTAGGAGAAAGTGCTTGCAGAAATATGTAGATTAGTCAAAACTGCAAACAAAAAGTGACAGATCTTTCCCTCTTTAGTGGTGAGTAGTGTCCTTTACCTGGTGCCTGCAGCATCACCAGGGACTCTGAGGAGCCAGCTGCCACACTCAAGCAACCCAAGGTACCCAACTCCAAAGACCCCTTACCTGGTGACCCCCAATGATACCACACCTAGAGCCCCATCTTGTCCCTAGACTCTCCCCCCCTTAACTTCCACCCCCCCCCCGAATGAAGGCAGCATTGAGCTTGTAAAGAAGTCCAGAGCTGGTGGAAGAGTGCTCACTTGGCTGACAGCCAGAGGGCTTCACTACTGAGGTTTACTCGAGAGGAGGAGGATGCCAGAGAAAGACAATTGGGAACCAGCAGATGACCAAGAAAGGGAAGGATCTGCTTATTTATTTATTTAGTCCATTTATATACCGCTTATATTTAAATAAAACTCTAAGTGGTGTACAAGTCCAAACATCTTAAAGCAACAACTACAAAAAACAATAAAATACAGTTAACTGAACAAAACATCCTCTTTAGTATCAACGTAATATAAACATTGCATATAAAACCAGAGCTTGGAAAAATTACTTTTTTGAACTACAACTCCCATCAACCCAATCCAGTGGCCATGCTGGCTGGGGCTGATGGGAGTTGTAGTTCAAAAAAGTAACTTTTCCAAGCTCTGTTAATAAAACTAAGTACAAGAAATAAAAGAAAAATAATAATAGACATAATAGACTGAACAGAATATTCCCTACATTTCAAGGAAAAATAAACATGTCTCTCTGCTTGAGAAGATATCAACCTTCCAGTCATTCCTGGGCCTTTGCTAAGAGAACAGCTCCCAGTCCCCTTTGCTCCCACTAATGATGACAGTAACACGGCAACAGTCCCCCCTCCACTGGCAGAGAGGGAGGCCTGCAGAATCCAGTGCAACCTCAGCTGCCCTTCTAGGAAGCTTAGGTTTTCTCCCTACAAGAATTACCATTTCAAGTGGCTCATTCTTAAGACTCTGGCGTGGGGGAGGAACTTACATGAAATATTTCTGCTAACCACTTTGGCTTTTTATTTTATGCTGAAGAAACACAAGGTGATAAAGCTTTCTGAGGTCTTTTTCCTGTTTGTTGTTGTTTTAAAAACACATGTGCAACTTCAGGGGGTTTAATTCTATTCCATATTGCTATGAGAGACATTTCAGGGCTGCAATTCCATAAACTGTTGAGAGAGAACAGTACAAACTATATTTACATGGGCCGGGTTTGCACAACATTGTAAGCCAAACTATGGCTTACCAGGACAATGAGATTTGGCTTCTTAGCATGTCATCCGAACCCAGGCTTGTGGTTAAGAACAAATCTTGGCTACAGCTCATGGTTAACAAAGAGAGAGCTTAACCACGACCCCAGGTTCAGACAACATGCTAAGCCAAATTTGGGCTTAGTTCATCCTGACATGACAGTAAAGGCGAACAAAGCAGCTGCAAAGTCCTCTCCGTGGACCCACACATTCGTGTGGTCCTGGTAAGCCACATCATGCACAGAAGACCATTGTTTTATTTTGAATGGACAAAGAGCCACCATAAGTCGGCATTTGTACAAGAATGTGTAGTTTGCCTCTACAGTAGCTTCATAAGATCAGATGATTAATTCTTTTTCTCCCTGAGTTCCAGTTCCTCCTTGCCCATATCTGGATTGGGAGTCTAGGGAATAGAGCTGTGTTGAATAATTGCAAACTTATTGGCAATGAGTTTTACTATTTTTACAATAGTGCTTTACTATTGGCACTGATTTATTTTTATTTTTTGGTATAGTTGTATCGCTGTAGAAAGTTCTTCTGGTTCAGCAAAACCAATCCACCTGCAATATATGATTCTACATATAGATCCTATTATGGGATGGGTAAATGGTCGAAAAAGAGGTTCTTCTGTGCTCTGGATTCCTACTGATCATCTAGAAGACCTTTCCCTATCTATCCTCCATTAAATGCTTGGTGAGGAGTCCAAAGTGTCCTGTAAGTGATCTTGTGATTTGCCATTTCATAAAACATGGCTGACTGTTCTGAAGCAAAATGTACAGGTACCCTTCTAAGCAATTTATGTGAAATGAGCCAGCCTCTTTGCTCCCACCTGTCAGTGTTCTTAGCCAATAAGTGAAGTCAGAGCTGTGATTGATGTGAGTTGGACACCAGGCAATAGAAATCTCTGAGGTCCTAAAGAACTTGTTTTAGTGCACTTTTCCTTCTTCTGTCTTATTTTCTAGTTGCGCTTGGAATCTCCATAGTTTGCTATTCCTTTTTTCCAACAACTAGGATGCATCTTTCCTGTGGTGGGTTCATCTGAGCTCAGATACTCCCTAGAAGTTATTTTCTGCAAATATTACTACAAAATAAGTGCAGGTGGGGGTTAAAGAATCCTCTCCTCAAATGGCAAGTGCAAAATGTGAAAACTCTGCAAAGAAGCTTAGGCATGTCTCTGCAGGTGCTGATGCCCAAGAACTCCTTAAGAATTCATTGTATAGTTTACCTTACCATACAGTGCCATGATATACATGTCTACTACCTCTACCTCAGACATAAGTCTCTTTGTGTTTAATGGGGCTTACTCCCAGGTAAGTGGGTACAGGATGGCAGCCTAGGCTTTGGTTTTGGATTAGCATTGGGGGAAATGAGGCTCCTGTGCCTTTAACTGTGTCTCCATAATCATGACCAGCAGGACATAGCTGAATTTCCATGTCAAACATGAGGATGTTGGGGGGAGGGGAGTGGGGAGAGAAGTAACAATGGCTGTACTCTTTCTAATTTTGTATTATGACATGCTGCCCATAGCAGCCATTTTATGGCTTGCACCCACATAGAGTTGCTAGGTGTTCAGTTTTTGCCTGGAGACTTCAGATTTTTGGGGTCATCTTCAGGTCTCTGGGAGAGGCACCTTAATCTCCAGAATCTCATCTTTAATTTTTTTTTTAAAAAAATAAATTTCTAGGTGGTCTGGTTCTTGAGATATACACCAAAACATCAGGCCCCCCTGCAACTTCTGTTAAATGAACTTGTAGCTGGCTGCTCTAACCCCACCCTTTCAGGTTTGTAACCAATAAGTGTTGACCCCCAGGCAGTACCAAGACCACATTGCAAGGCCTGAAAACTGTTGTTTCACAAAGTGAATAAGTATATAGGTTTCAGTCTTTTTCTCTCTTGTGTGCAGGACTCAAGTTTAAATTTTCTTGGGCTGTTGAAGAGGACAGTGTTTTGAAAACCTTCCCAGTATGAAGCTTTAATCCAGTATTCACTTTTCTGGGAGTAAAACTGCAATGCTAATCCCACATGCCCGGAGTAAACCCCATTAAATTCAATAGGACTTACTTTTAGGTAGACATGGTTAGGATTGTGCTTTAAATTATTGGGACTTTTGAGTTAACATAGCAATGAATTGTCTTTGTCTTGTAAATCTGTCTCTCCCCCTCCAATCCTATTTTTAAAGCAATTAGGCAGGGCTTACATAAGTATCACTGCTTTTATTATGTAGGAAACTAATACTGATTTTATTAAGTTCTGCAATGACCAACTGGTTTTGACAATAATTATATGGGGTGTATGTATTTTTACATCTCCAGTGTGTGTGTGTGTGTGTGGAGTCTTCCCAACAACCCTGTGAGGTAGGATTGCCAATGGGAAACCAAGGCAGCTCACAAGAAGAAATAAATCCCTTTAAAATCCAATAACCATAAAAACAAGTATAAACAGTTGCAAAACAGCTTAATTTGGGGTTGGGTGAGTGAAGTTTCTTATCACTTGAGATTGCAGTCCTCAGCACACTTCCCTGTTTGAGTAAGTCCCATTGAATACATTGGGACTTGCTTCTGAGTAAACAAACATAGGATTGCACTACAAATTTATTTACGGGTTGTGTAAACAATAAACATCTTTGACAGTCATGCTTATATAAATATTTCTTCATTTAAAGCGCATGACTTTTCCTAAAAAATCCTGGGAAATGTAGTTCGCCCTCACAGTTATAGTTCCCACCACCTATAACTACAGTTCCCATGATTCTGTGGTGTGATGCATGTGCTTCAAATGTGTGTTGAATGTGCTTTAAATGAATGGTGCGTATCTGCCCTAGGTATGATGTGAATTCATTAGTGAATTGAAAAGAACGACTTTAAAATATACTTTTTTAAAACAGAGGAAGGGCTGTAACTCAGTGGTAAGGCATATACTTTGCATGGAAAGGTCCAAAATTCATTTTCTGGAAAAGAGTATTGCCTGGAATCATGGAGAACCAATGCTGGACCATGTCATCAGTACTGAACTAGCTGATACCAAATTGCCTTAGTTGGTATAAAGCAGATTCCTTCGTACCTAAAAGTGGAAAGAGACCCAAGGGCCACAGTGACTCCAAAATTTATTTATGTATTTTATTTACAACATTTATATACCAATTTATTGTAAACAAAATCTCAAAGGAGTGTACAGAAGGAATAAAATTATTGTCAAAAACAGTTAAAAGACAGGTATTTAAAAACATTCAAAGTAACAAAACCAACAATGAGTTAAAAACAGATAAAAAAACACAATAGCTTCTACATGCCTGGGTTTGTTGTTGTTATGTGCCTTCAAGTCGATTTCAACTTATGGTGTCCCTATAAATCAGCAACCTCCAATAGCATCTGTTATAAACCACCCTGTTCAGATCTTGTAAATTCAGGTCTGTGGCTGCCTTTATGGAATTAATCCATCTCTTGTTTGGCCTTCCTTTTATTCTCCTGTTTTTCCCAGCATTATTGTCTTTTCTAGTAAATCATGTGTTCTCATGATGTGTCCGAAGTATGATAAACCTGTTTCATCATTTTAGCTTCTAGTGATAGTTCTGGTTAAATTTGTTCTAACACCCAATTGGACAGCCAGTGTGGCATAGTGGTTATAGTGTTGGACTACAACCTGGGAGACCAGGGTTCGAATCCCCACACAGCCATGAAGCTCACTGGGTGACCTTGGGCCAGTCACTGCCTCTCAGCCTCAGAGGAAGGCAATGATAAGCCACCTCTGAATACCGCTTACCATGAAAACCCTATTCACAGGGTAGCCATAAGTTGGAATCAATTTGAAGGCAAGCCATTTCCATTTCCAACACCCAATTATTTGTCTTTCTCACAGTCCATGGTATCTGCAAAGCTCTCCTCCAACACCACATTTCAAATTACTCTTATCCACTTTTCTTATCCATTTTTTTCACTGCCCAACTTTAACATTCATACATAGAGATTGGGAATACCATGGTCTGAATGATCCTGACTTTAGAGTTCAGTGACACATCTTGGCATTTGAGAACCTTTCCTAGTTCTCTCATAGCTGCCCTCCCCAGTCCTAGCCTTCTTCTGATTTCTTGACTATTGTCTCAATTTTGGTTAATGACTGTGCCAAGGTACTGATAATCCTTGACAAGTTCAATGTCCTCACTGTCAACTTTAAAGTTACATAAATAATGGTCAGTTGCTTGCTTTGGATGGGGACCTACTCCCTTTGAAAGAGCAGGTTCATAGACTGGGGGTGCTCCTGGATCCATCTTTGTCGCTAGAGGCCCAGGTGATCTCCATGGCTAGGAGTGCCTTTTACCAGCTTCAGCCGATAAGACAGCTGCGGCTGTTTCTGGACTGGGATAGCCTGACCACTGTTGTCCACGCACTGGTAACCTCCAGGCTGGATTACTGTAATGTGCACTATGTGGGGCTGCCCTTGAGGTTTGTCCAGAAGTTGCAGCTGGTGCAAAATGTGGCGGCGAGACTACTCATTGGGGCAGGATATCGCCAACATATCACTCCGCTGCTGAAAGAATTGCACTGGCTGCCCATTTGCTACCAGGCCAAGTTCAAGGTTTTAGTTTTGGTGTACAAAGCCCTATACAGCTCGGGACCAGGATACCTGAAAGACCATCTTACCCCTTATATACCCAGTCAGTCACTACACTCTGCAGGTGAGGGCCTCCTGCAGATACCATCTTATCAGGAGGTCCATTCTGCACAACATAGGAAACGGACCTTTAGTGTGGCAGCACCTACCCTGTGGAATTCCTTCCTCTTAAATATTAGGCAGGAACCATCTCTGTTATCTTTTCTGCGCCTATTGAAGACTTCCCTCTTTCAACAAGCCTTTTAAATAGAGAAATACCCCAGTCTGCATCTGTGTTGGAATTGCTTTTTAATATGTTTTTAAAACCTTTTTTTCTAAACAATATGTTTTTAACCCTTTTTATTTAAGATGTTTTGTAAGGTTTTTAAAAAATATTTTTAAAGTTGTTTTGTTCTAATGTATTTTAAGGTCTGTTTTTATGATGTTTTAAAGTGTTTTTAGTGTTTTTGTTTGCCGCCCTGAGCTCCTACTGGGAGGAAGGGTGGGATATAAATCAAATAAATAAATCTGTTGTCACTACTTTAGTCTTCTTAACATTCAGCTCTAGTCCTGCTTTTGTGCTTTCCTCTTTAACTTTCAACAGCACTCATTTCAAATCATTACTAGTTTCTGCTAGTAGTATGGTATCATCTGCATATCTTAGATTATTGATATTTTTCCTTCCAATCTTCTCACCTCCTTCATCTTGGTCCTATCCCACTTTCTATATGATATGTTCTGCATATAGATTAAACAAATAGGGTGATAAAATACACCCCTGTGTCTCACCCTTTCTGATGGGGAACCAGTCTTTTTCTCCATGTTCTGTCCTTATAGTAGCCTCTTGTCCAGAGTATAGGTTGACATCAGGACAATCAGATGCTGTGGCACCCCCATTTCTTTTAAAGCATTCCATAGTTTTCATGATCTACACAATCAAAGGCTTTGCTGTAATCTATAAAGCACAGGGTGATTTTCTTCTGAAATTCCTTGGACTGTTCCATTATCCAATGTATGTTTGTGATATGATCTCTGGTGCCTCTTCCCTTTCTAAATCCAGCTTGAACATCTGGCATTTATAGCTCCATATAGGGTAAGAGCCTTTGTTGTAGAATCTTGAGCATTACTTTACTTGCACGGGATAATAAGGCAATAGTTCAGTAATTACTTCATTCCCTGGGTAGGGTTGCCTAAACAAAATGTTTTTAGCCAGTGAGGAAAAGAGTACGATGAAGGCAGCTGCCTAATGTAAGTAGGCAGGGAGTTCCAAAGCATAGGTGCTGCCACACTAAAGGACTGATTTCTTAGAAGAGCAGAACAGTACTGTGTGGCACCCGTAACATGGAAAGCACACCTTGAACTTGGCCTGGTAGCATATAGGCAACCATGCTGATTTCAGAGCAGAGGTATTATGTGCTGATAGGGTCTCACTCATGCCAGCAATCATGCCACAGCATTCTGCACTAACTGCAGCCCCTGAGTCAGGTTGTGCTGCATGGGGATTTCTGTGACCTTGGCTGACTGGCTGCAAGGATTTTTTTAGTTTTGGTTTTTGGTTATGAATCCTGACTGGTTGTGGGATGCTGAGTGTCCTGCCTTACTCATAGGAATTGTGTTGTGGTTGGTATGGCATTGCATTTAAGAAATCATCACTGTCTTTTCTTTTTCTATTTGCACTTCATTTACCTTTAAGCTTACTCCCTTACATCCATAGAAGCAACAACAGTGGTTGCATGTGGTCAGCTCAACCCCCTTAAATCCACTGATGATGTATCTTTTTGGTTGCATGACTGTTTGTTTCTTGCCCAATAGTGGTAAAAGAGAATTCACATACTGGGAAGTGTGGCTGCAAGTGTTGTTTTTCCTAAGCTGCTGCTTGTGATGGTAGACCAAACCATGTGAGTTTCTGTCTGTCAATTATTACTCACTGGAATTGGGTTGGCTGCCAAAGTGAGTTTATAACAGCCCACAGGGCAGACAGAAAAGGGCAGAGAAACTTCTTACTCATTTCTCAAACCTCTTTTGGAAGTGAAGGGTCAAATCCGTAAAGACGTTTGGAGCAGCCATGTGAAAAGGTAGGGGCAGGGCATTCCAGGCAGGGGGTTGCCGACCCTGCTTGGATATGGATATCTTTGCAGAGGATCCCTAGTCAAGATTAGTAACAGCATAATCCAAACCATATCTACTCAGAAGCAAGTCCTATGGAGTTCTATGGCGCTTAGTGTGTTTAGAATTGCAGCTTTCAGGGGCATCCATCTTTACTCTTGAGTGCTCCCATCTAACACCACCACAACACTAGGTTCCTTTCTTCCTACAATGGCCTTCTGGTGACTGGCCTGGCCTGAGCTCACTTAAACCCTTCTTGCCAGAGATTAAATGTTCCCTACCCAGGCTTCATCTTTTAGCTAAGATTTTTTAATTTCCAATCAAAGAAATATTTTTGTTTTAATTGTATGCTCCAAGCAACTGTGGTTGATGCTTAATGTATCATGCTTAATACTTCACTAGGGCCCGCCCCTGTGATATCACTTGGGCCTGCCCCTGAAATCTCAGGGTTTGGGATGCTTTTGACCTGGCAACCCTATACCGAATGCACTCTCTCAAAACTCAAAATGTGCCTACTGGTCCAAAAAGGTTTGGTGACCCCTGATTGAAACTGTCTCTGAATACTCACCTATGTGGTATGTAAGGTATGACCTAGAGATCATGGATGCAGATATAGAAAGGAATTCTTGTGCTTGCATGATATGCAGATGTTCTACTCCTTGTAAGCACAGTATAGTGAAAAGTATCGATAGCAACTCAGTACTGAGTCATGCTATTGGACTATATAGCCTGCAATGTCTACTTGGAAAGCTGCTATCAGTGCAGGGTCACAGCTGGCGGTTTTTCCCTGCCATCTGGAGTCTTTTAATGGGCATAGCTGGAACTGAATCTGGGGCCATATGCATGTAAAACATATGCTTTTATCACAGAGCTTTTACTCCACAACCCTGATCTCTGCATTTCTGTGGCCACTGCTATTCTGAAACCCAAACCAGATTCATCATATTAGGCCTTTTGATGAGAACTGGCATCGCCATTGCTTTGCTCTTCAGTGTCTGTTGCGAATGGTGCTGGATTACCTTTTACCATTCTAAACTTAATATTCAGATTGAGTCTGATGGATCTGGTGCTTCTATGCAATTTAAGCTGTCTGCTTTCAAAACCTTAGAATTGTTCAATGGAAGATGTGCAAAGTGCGGTGTATTTAAAGACAGCAGAATGAGTAAGATTTCTCAGTAATAAGTTCAATTTTTATTAGATTGCACAAAGCACTCTGAGGCACTTGTATGCCAATATAATGGAAATTGAATTAAATCAGTAGGATGAATAGATTTAGTTTTAAATGTTACAAGTGAAATCCTGGTTTAAAATCAGTCTTATTTTATTCCACTTGTTTGCTGTAGGGCACTGGATAAAACCAGAATTATGTGTGAAAAATACTGTCAAGAATAGGGCACAGTGATATCCTTCTAGACATCTTGGTTGCTTATTCTTTCATCTTCCAGTTAAAGCCAAGTATCAGTTTTAGAATTTGTTCTAGCCATAACTGAAATAACCATAACTGAACTATAGAGCAGATGTAGCCATAGTGGTGACCCCCAGATGTTGTTGGACTACAAGTCTTATTACCCCAATGATAGCTTTGTTGTTATTGTTTTTAGATTGGATTTTGTATCCATATGTTACTCCACCCCATCCCCACCCCTCCCCACAATTCCATTCATTTTTTGAATTAGTTTACCACAATGCTTTTGTACACTTTTACATATCTATTTCTTCTTATTTTTCCTTGTTATTTATTTTGTAAATATCACTGTGCCCTGCAGATGAGATTCCATCTTATCAGGAGATCTATTCTGCATAATTTAGGAATCTTGCCCTTACTGTGATGGCATTTCCCCCCTCCCTCCCCTTAAATATTAGGCAGGCACCCTCTCTGTTGTCTTATCTGTGCTTACTAAAGGCCTTCCTCTTTCAACAAGCCTTTTAATTAGAGACCTTTATCCCAGGCCCAATTCCTGCATGGTGTGGAACAGACCTTCTGATAAGATGGTATGTGCAGGAGGCCCTCACCTGCAGAACAAAGTGATCAACTGGGTATATAAGGGATAAGATTATCTTTTAGGTTTTCCTCTTCATTTTATTGTATTGTTGCTTTATATGACTGTTTCTGTAATTTTAATTTTTTTTGAGTGTATACATCAGCCTTAAATCAATCTTCGGATGAAGGGCAATTTATCAAAAACAAAATAATTAAATAATGGATAATAATAATATCTCAAGTGTTGCATGTATGTGTTCTTAAGATCACTCAGCTACCTTGCTGTTTCCTTCTCTGTATAACCTGCAAACCAGGAGAAACCTGTAATGAATAGGCATAAATAAGATGATTTGGTCATGTTTTCCAGAAAAGGTATATCAGATGGAACTGAAAAACAACTCCCAGCCAGAAACACGGCCTGAGATTCCAAGAGAAATGTTTTGTCGAGGCTTAATAGGCATATTCCCTTCTCTCAGAACTGTTACCATCTTCCACCAGTATTTCCATATTCTCTCAATTCAGTTCAAACTTTGCCCCTGCTCATTGCCTACAGAGGTTAACCCACATGAGATTAATGATGGGATGATCTTGCTTTGAGAAAGAGTAAATGGATTATCTTACTTTGAGAGAAAGAGTAACTGATGCTGTTATATCCATCTACTGGCATCTAGTGCTATGATTCTATGCTAATAAGGAGCATCTTTTGAGATACTTTGTACAGTATGTAATATATTAATTTACCACTACATATGAGCCATTTGGGGAAAGGGTACAGTCGTAATCTCTGTATGTTTGTTGAAATTGTGAAAAACTGACCGAGCATTAATATATATGAGATCAAGACAAGGACTAGGGAGCTGCTGCAGAGTCTGCAATAAAAATACCATTCTCTATGCAGTGGAACTGGGACAGAGGCTTGGCCCTCTAGCAAAATAGATTGCTGTTGTGATCTACAGGGCAAAGCTTGTAATGGTTCAGTGCATTTCAAATTGCATGGCAATCTCTTTATGCTTCAAGGCAGTGCTTTGTCTCAGAGAGAATCCTGTTTATTTGGATTGCTGAACGTCATCCTGAGAAGCAACTGCAAGTTATACAGCTTGACTGATTCTAGTCTGAACTATTTAATGATACAGTGTATATCCTGGTTCAAAGAAATGGCATACATAGTGTTTTTCCAAATCGATTAGTTCTACAAGCACAAGAGAGTTAAAATAATCTATTCAGGCAATACATCTTATTAAAACATTTAGTTCTTGTGCTCATTTATATCTATCACGCCAAAAGCATATTAAGTTGTGCTTGATAAGATAGGTGCAGTCTCCACAATATTCTGTTTAATCTGAATGCTGTGCAGGACTCTATGTATCATTCTGATGAATTAGAACAATATGGAAACTGTAGTCTACATTTTTATCCCATTAAAACTGTCCATTTTGTTCTCCAGAAGTTTTTGTTTGTTTGTTGGCCACTGGATCCAAACTACCTTGTATCAAACCACCTTGTACTTGGCATCAAATAAACAAGACATTTTCCTTTTAATTTAATCTTGTGCCCTGCAGTAGATTTGATTTATAGACAATGCAAAAGGTGAAAACAAGATTGTTTATATGAATCTCCCTTATAGTACCAGAGACATGCTAGGTTTAAAAAAACCAATAAATCAACTTCACAAATCAGATTAAAACTCAATGAGCATCTAATGCCATATAAAATGCTCCAATTTATTTTCAAGTAGGAATTAGTTTCAATTATCAATTAGATATGAAAGTTTTAAATTTAAAAAAATTAAGCTTAGTGCAATGAAATGATAATCCAGAAATCTGACCCATATTTTCATTATTTTTTACTTCCCTGAGGAAACAAGGTTTCTAGATTATTACCACAATTTTAAAAATGCCTTATTAGCAAAAGTAGAAAAATCCAGAAAAAAGCAGCAAACTTCACAGTTGCTTTATTTCATCGTAATGACGGTGCTCTGTTCCAGGATGGCTGCATACCAAGAAAGACTGAAATGAAAAATACATGACTTAACAATTAGACTATAAGTAGAGGGTTTTTAAGAGGGCTATTTTGTTCTCTCTTTCTGAATTGCATTACTTGTCCTACAAGCGGAGAAAGGGAGGTGTGTGTGAGAAAAATGTCTTTAAAATTATATAGCACCGTTTTCTTTACCAGTTGCCTCCCTGCATATGTAGGAAGGCCTTTCGAGTTGGCATATTTTCATTCCTTGTCAGCTCCACATATACTCGATCATAGATTTGTTCTGAGCTTTTGTGATTTAAAAAACACACACACACACACTTGTATTTAAATTGCGACAGATTTTGTATGAAATCTTTCCCTAAAATATGCATTTTTGTATGCTTTTAAATGATTTCCCCCTAAAATATGGATAATTGTATGCATTTTTCCATAAAATTATTTTATATGCATTTTATCCATAAAATACACATTTCCACATGCATTTTTGAACCAAAACTGCATTGCAAAATTTGAAGAGGTGATTACTCTTATTGTTATTTGTGTTCCCATCCACATATAAGTCTGGGACTGGTAAATTATGTGAGTTCACTTCAGACTGAATAAATTTCTCTTCCGCCCCTAATCTATAGGTCATCCTATATACTAACTGCGCTTATTCTCCAAGTGTGGGACCAGAAGTAGCCAAAAAGGCACCATTCACTTGTAAGAGGGAGGTATCAATGGGCCAGAGGAAACCACAAATTTTGCGAGAGTACAAAAAAAGGGGGGAAGGGGAGGAAACCCTAACGGACAGAATCCTTCAAAACAAGCCAATGAGGTCTGAGCTCAGAGGACATGGAATGCTGACTGACAGCTGGGGAGGGAAAGCAGGAACAGCAGAAGCTGCCATATACTGAGTCACTTCATTGATTCAGCCAGCTCAGTATTATTAACACTGACTGGCAGCAACTCTCCAGAGTTTCAGACAGAGATCTCTCCCAGCCTTACCTGGAGATGTCAGGGATTGAACCTTCTGCACACAAAGCTTCTGCACACTAAGCTACAGCCCTTCTTCTTGGAAAATTAAGGGGGATAGAATGTAGTACCCTGGGAAAGGGCATATCTAGCTGACTAGAACCTTGAATGGGAGCAGTCTACACTGCAACATTTGGGTGCAGGCCTCACTTGTTTAGAGCAGCTATCATACTCAGACAAGATATTTTATATCCCCTGCTACACAAATCTGAGTGCCTGGTCATACAAGTGCCTTTGAAATTGGGTCTGTGATACTCATTGCCACCTGATCCACCCACTTTCTGCTCCATCCACATACTAGAAATGGCAATCCTGTTGTTGCAACTTATCCTAAGGTGAAACTTGAATTAAGAGTTTCTCATTGGGTTCCTTGCTCTCTTTCACATCTGATTCATCTCTTGAGCAGATAAACAAGTCAGAAACTGAAGTGAATCAAAGATAGCTACCCCAGGAAAAATAATTATGTAAACAGGCCCTTGAGAAAAGCATGCATGGCTTCAGCCTCTGGGTAAGCCTTGTGTTTATATTCTCTAAATCAATCTTTCTTGCTCTCCGAATAAGTTATATGAAATAGACTTTAACAATAATATGTAATTTGTAAGCTCAGTAAAATTGCTGCCGCCTGTAATGAGTTCTTCTCAGTAGAAATTCTATTTTCCCAGGAAGCAATTTTATTCTTTTTATGTAACACTTTGCCAGTGATAAAAAGGGGTATAATTACAGAATTGAGAGTACTTGCAGTTCCGGCTGTATGAAAGTGACAAAGCTTGTAAGATGGCGATAGTGCATGCTCTGTTTTGATGGAGTTTGAAAATAAAGACAGGGAGGATGGTAGTTTCTCAAAAGGCCACTGGCAATATCTGCTCTTATTTCATGTATTAATAATACCCCAAGTTGAGTATTCATTTAGGATATCTACGTGGCTGACCATATAATTTCTAAGGTAGACTCTTTGTATTTTTAATGTCTTTGGACCATTTACGTATCTGTTAGTGAACAAATGCATCAGTTCACCCCTTCAGTACCTTGGCCCCAGAAAGCTACCTGGGAATCCATGGACACTACACTGAATCCCATGATGGTAGAAAAGCACAATATGGAAGTGTGTGTATAATGAGTTCCACTTAAGGAGGTCCTCAGAACCTCAGAATGTTCCCTATCCTTCAGGTTCATTTGGTGGACATAGAGTCCCTCATATACAGAACTCATCATTGGATCACTCAACTTTTTCTTTCATTTTTCTTTATTTAAAAATTTAAGGTGAGCATGGTACATAGAGACAACTACAGGTTACACAGTAGCCTAGGTCTCACTCAAGCTGCGCTGGGCATGGCTACACTAGCATAGATGTTGCCACAACAATTGGACATGGCCCCAGGACCCCTTAAATAGGATCGGGATGGGCACTCTACATGCATGGGGATGATCTCTCAGATCTGAACTGGTCAAGCAAGCAGGTACTTCTATGGGTAGGATGTATTGCAGGCTCAACCTGTTTGCCACTAGGCAATGTGGGGATGATTCAGTAGGTAGTGAGCACTGGAGGCAAGGCAGAAGAGCACTTGTCCCCTCCGTCCGGCAGCTGGCTCTGATGCAGCCTATCATTCAGGGGAGGGGCTGTCACCTGTCAGATCACTAAGCCCTTTCCCCGACTCTCCATTCCTCCTTACAGACCACTGGGTTCCTGTCCAGGATCCCACTCCTCTTCATTGTCAGAGCTGCTCTGTCAAGAGTTCCCCATGGGGTTCATGACCCTCCTATGACTCTTTCAAAAATTTGCAAGTTTAAACTCACCACTGGGCATTCAGCCCAGACCTCCTTAATGGAGATTCTACCTTTTGTTTACAGTTTGCTTACTCCTAGGTCCACCTCCTTGCCTATCGTTTCACTCCCCAGTCATACCTCCACCTTTGTTTTTCTCCAGAATCCTCCAACTTCCCTTTTCCATGATTCACCTAGAAACACATTTCATCTTGTGGTCTCCTTGCATTCAATCCCAAAATGTAGCATTCCAAGCTGATATCCGGCTACTGAAGTCCTATCTATATTCCCAGAAGTGTATCTATAGTATACTCAACCATGCCCCCACACCTCCTTTCCAGGCCACCTGCAATCTCTTCCAGACAGTCCACGAGGGAAGCACAGAGGCCACCGCCCTCCAGCTATGGACATCTCTCCTTTCTTGTCATTATCTGGCAGGATAAGAGATAATGATCCTCCTTGATCACCCACCTGTAACAGATTTCTTCAGATCAGATCAGATAGATAGATAATTCCATTGTAGAAAGGTGGATAAATATAAACAATGGGTTGAATCCAACGGTGTTTTTCCATCAGAAGAAGCTTCTTCCAGTGGAGGAAGTTACTTTGGTCAGAAGAAGAAAGGCGGCTCCATCCAATTTAATAGAAATAAATTGATATCAGTGTTTTACATTGGTATTTGTCGTAATATTTATTGTGAAATGCACTAGAGCTTATTTTTAGCAACTATGAACTTAGCTCTTTGTAACTTGGATTACATTAGTTTGTCCATATGATGTAACCCCAGTCTTTATCAATGTGTATGCCCTGGGGTATGAACTGGAGGCACTTGAGGCCACCACCTTGCTGAAGCTAAAGAGGTCTGGGTTTGATCATTGCCTGGATCGGTGACCAACTAGAAACCATATGGGTTCCATGATGGAAGAAAGACAGAATATAAATGTAAGAAAAATAAAATATGTGGCCCTTGATGAAAAATTTGGATTTTAGTTTTTCTCCCTTTTACAATAAATTACTTCACAGCATCCACTGAGAACCTTGATTTTCCTCCTGTGATTCCAGGCAACCACATTTGCCATGCAACTGGGGCCACCTATACACTTAATATAGCAGTATCATGATGCATATTGCTAGCTGAAGTGGAAAAGGCATACACTTAATTTAGCTGAAACCATTATATGCCTTTCTGTAGCATACATCATGTTATTATGTCACATTCATTTTGCACTTTAAAAGTAAACGTCAGTCAAGCTGGGGATGGTTATGATTGTCCAGTTCTATGGCAGATTCATTCATTGTTACACTGAAAGCCAGAACTTATTTTCTTTTATGTGCCATCTCTCACCCTAACTTACCTCATAGGATTGTTGTGAGGATAAATTTGGGAAGTGAAGATCCATGTTTGTATGCTACCTTGAGTTCCTGGAGGAAAGCTGGGATATGAATGTAACAGAAAATAAATGTATGAAACTAAGGTTCACCTGGCTTGCTTGACAATGACTGCTAAAGTGTGGCCAGCTTGACATTATTGACTTCCATTTTCAAAGCCATAGGGCAACACCCCATTTTGGAAGTCACGAAAGCAAGTCTGTCTAACTGTATTATAATAAATTTCATTTATGTATGGCTTGCTATGAACCATTTTGAAGTGATTTCACAATACGCAACTGTATTGTGTATTTCTTGTCACCTAAATAACAACTTACTGTCTCTCTCTCTGTCCTTTCTGCTTTTCTTCTGCCTAGCCCATGACTATTCATTCACTTTTCAAGTATTGTGAAATGCTCTTGCGAAATTTCTCAGTTCCCAGTCAATCTACCTCTGACAGGTGAAAATTAGATATTATTTCTGAAACGGTCAATTTGAATCAGAATGAATGATGGAAAAGCTTTTCTGCAGTGGGATTCTCTGACTGGTTTTTCAAAAGCCCTACCTCTGTTAGACTTTTTGACTTGTAAGATCTTGATTGATGCAGGTGACTGTGTTGCATTCAGACATGATGAAGTAATAGCACACTGTCCCTTTGAGCACAATTCAGCTTCCAAACTCCCCCCTTCCTTTCTTCTCTCAGCTTAGACTAAATCCTCCTGAAGGCCTATGTTAGGGAATGCCACAAGGCAGCTGTACAGAACCCTGCTAATATACCAGTTATATTTTTAAGTGCTGTGTGGAGCCTGGACCCAGTAAGCAATGTTCAACAGGCAACAAAGTCACAAGAACTAGATGATTTCATCTTTCATCCAACATAAAGCTTAGTTTTTACCTATTGATTTACAGGACTCTAACTTGGGAGGTTCTTTTGGAGATTCTGCTGCTATGGAATAAATTCTTGTTTTTGTTTCATTGCACTCAGACAACCTGCCTGAATGCAGTTGAGGCTGGCCATCTGTCCCCTTGACTTTTGCTTGGAGAATTGCCATTGAGCTTTTAGTGCCCAGTGAACTAATGCATGTATGGATGCAAACAGTATGAGATTAAGAGCTTTTTTTCTTTTGTGTTTTGAATTCTAAGTGATCTGATTTACTAAGGATAAATAATTTCCCCCCACAGTAATGCTACTTTGCCTTTGGATTGGAACTACCTGCTCACCTTTGTTAGGTGCTTAAATGTTCACTGTGATATATACCACTAATAAATAGATATTTGGGCTTTACAAGTGGGATCTCTAACAAAAACCCTGCAGTGTGGAGGAGTGCTGTTCAGTCTTCCAGCAGCCAGCCATGCACTTTTTTGAGGATACTTCATCCCTTTCCCAACAAGTCAGTCAGTATTCTATACCCACAGACCATGCTCAATCTTCATTGAGCCGTTTTGGGGTCCTCTCCTCCTCAAAGTTTTTGCCCTTCTGCAAACCTTGGAATCCCCCTGAGTGTGGTAATAATTTTCCTCTTGTGCATGGTCATTTAGGCTACATAAGCATTCACTCTCAGAGAATAGGTATACTTTTAATATATAAGGTAGGAGAAAAAGAGGCACCTCCAAATGCCTTGAACATGGAATGAAGAGTATTAGTTAGGTGCAAGGTGAAGGTACAAAGATAATAGGATAGTACTTAGTCCACCTTCCTCACAAAATGTAAAATATTACTCTTGCCCCTACTCATCCTCTTTGAGAGAGACATTTTGATAGTTGCAAAGGAAAAAAAGAAACTAAAAAAAGCAGTTGTGCTAAACTGCAGTGTAAAAATTGAATATGTGTAAAATTCAGGATACTTTTTAGAAGGCAAGAATCTCCAGTTGCTGCTTCAGTCTGTAGGTAAATTTATTCAAAAAGGAAAACTTATGAGAATGCTTAGAGAAAGGGATTGCTGACAGCATCAGATCTATAGAACAAAAACAAATTGTTTTACGCTGAGGGAGTAATGTGCCAAATGCAAAAGGAATTGTATTCAAGTTATTCCCATTTTGAAATAACATTAAACATAGCCAAGAATATTGTCTTGTACTGACCACAGGGTATTATTACTGACTCCTAACATTGACTGAAGCAGTTGGCAAGTAGGATCAGGCTGAAGTTGCAGGACCTTGGATAGTTCCAAGCAAACTTGCTTTAATGCAAAAACAAAACATAAATTACTCTAATGAGGTCTGAAAACCAACTGGGATTTTTTTATGTCAGCCCACACTTCTAGAGCTCCACGCCCCCCCCCCTGAAAAAATAGAGAACCTTAAAGGGGCAGTCCTTTGTCATGGATCCTAGCGATCAATTCTTCCCTTGTGCATTGCCTTTGCTGATGAGCTACCACATTTTCATTATTATTATTTATTACATTTGTATACCGCCCCATAGCTGAAGCTCTCTGGGCGGTTTACAACAATTAAAAACATTAAAAACAAATATACAAATTTACAAATTTACAAATTTAAAAACACTTTAAAAATACAATTTAAAAATGCATGCTAAAATGCCTGAGAGAAAAGTCTTGACCTGGCACCGAAAAGATAACAGTGTTGGCGCCAGGAGCACCTCATCAGAAGAATCATTCCATAATTTGGGGGCCACCACTGAGAAAGCCCTCTCCCTTGTTGCCATCCTCCGAGCTTCCCTCAGAGTAGGCACCTGGAGCAGGGCCTTTGATGTTGAACGTAGTGTACGGGTGGGTTCGTGCCAGGAGGGGCGTTCCATCAGGTATTGTGGTCCCACGCCATGTAAGGCTTTATAGGTTAAAACCAGCACTTTGAATTGAGCTCGGAAACATACAGGCAGCCAATGCAAGCGGGCCAGAATCATTTTTATATATTCGAACCGTCTGGTCCCTGTTACCAATCTGGCTGCTGCATTTGCACAAGCTGTCCGAACCGACTTCAAAGGCAGCCCCATGTAGAGCGCATTACAGTAATCTAATTTGGAGGTTACCAGAGCATGCACAACTGAAGCCAGGTTATCCCTCTCCAGATAGGGATGTAGTTGGGCCACCAACCGAAGTTGGTAGAAGGCACTCCATGCCACCGAGGCTACCTGAGTCTCAAGTGACAGAGATGGTTCTAGGAGAACCCCCAAGCTATGAACCTGCACCTTCAGGGGGAGTGCAACCCCATCCAGGACAGGTTAGACATCCACCATCTGGTCAGAAGAACCACCCACTAGCAGCATCTCAGTCTCGTCTGCATGAAGCCCCCAGTATAAAATGGGGATCAGTTCTGGGAATCTGCGTCAGGGAGTTTTGACTTTGTGGGGGTGCCTATTTTGAGGGGAGGTCTCTGCCTAAAGAGGTTCCTTGGTGTCAGGGCTTGGGTCTTTATTTAGGTGATGAATACTGGTAGTTTTCCTGATCAAACTGGGTCTTCCTCCTCTGTGTCAAATCTTGCCTGCTGCCCTGGGATAGTTATTTATTTATTATTTTATTTTATTTATAAGATTTCTTACTCACCCTTCACTGAAAGGTCCCAGGGCGGGGTACAGCAATACAATTAGAAACAATGAGTAGAAGCATTTGTTTATCCAGACCTGTAGAATGTACATGGGTTTTAATATATTTTTAGATTATTGTTGATTTTAGTTGGCTTTTGAATGTTTTAAATACCTGTTTTAAATGGTCTTTTATGGATAATTTTAATGTTTTCTATTTCCTTTTGTAAACTGCTTTAAGGTTTTATTACAATCAAGTGATATATAATTTTTGTTAAATAAAGTAAATAAAGTGTGGAATAACACTTGCTTTGATGCAACATAATCTAACTTCTCTGCAAACAAATCAGGATGAATGCTCAATAAGCAGGTCATTTGGAAGGACTGATAGCCTCTTACCCAGGTAATACTTGCTCTATGATTATGATATCTTAGAAGGAGAGGGAGTCTCCCATCCACAAATTCCTCTCCTCCCCCCTGCCCAGTCTATGCCAAGCTGCCATTATCTACCTTTTCCTTGGAGGTAAAAGGGCATTGACCTGGCTGCCACCCAGGCAATTTGTGGCAGCAATGACCTGAATGATCTTTCTGGATGACTTATTTTCTTGGAGGTAGCTGCTGCAGGAAGTCGTTGCTGTCACAGATACTTCCACTTGGTCTTGGAGGTTTCTGGACTGTAAAAAGTAATAGTAGGGACAAATAGGTTATACTGTTAGTCATCTCCAAGCAGGCAGCAGCTAAATGGCAAAACACACAATTAGAGAACCCTTGAGGTATGGCATTTTCTGGCAGTAGCAGTAAGGGGGATTTGCAGATACACACACACAGACACACACAGACATCTTCCTATACTTACAAAATTGGCATCTCATGGACCACATCATTTTGGACACTTTATTCTGAGATACTGATAAGAAGTTTCTAATTTTCTTTTCCAATACTTGGACAACCTGATTATGAATATGTCTTTCTTTTTAATGTTTTTAGTGTCCTTAATATTTGTGCTATGATCTTTAGAGAAGGAAATCATATTCTAGTGTCTGGTTAGCAAAGAGCATTTGTACGTGTTTCTTTTCAGTTACCTTTTTAAAAAACCTATTTAACTGCTGCAGCATTGAGGTTCTGACCCTGGGTTGAGATCCATACAGGGAAATGCCACTTCCTAAACACTGCATGATTGTTTTCAGTGCATGCATGTAATCCTAGCTATCAAGCTACATGAGGAAGCATAGGGCCTGTTCATGTAAAAGTCACCCTGAACACTCTCAGAAGTTTTCCTTCCTGTCACAAAAGTCTTGTGTCTTTCTCTGTGGATTTATAGCAGTGACCTCTCCTTGTTGTAGCTGAATGTCATGTATAAGTATATGCTAGCTGGTACTGCACAGGCAATCAAATACTCTCACGTTGACAGAAGCAGAGGTAAATTGTTGCTCACTACGGAGATGGCTTGATTTCAATAGAAAAAGTAGCTATTTGGGGATTTAACATATTCTTTTATTAGCATTGTTGTATTCCTTGGGGAAGAATCTCTTCATTAAGTATCTGTAATAAACATTTAGAAACATTAATTAGTCAGAAAAGAGCCAGGCCTTATGTATTCACCATTTTGCTACTGCCTCCTCAATTCAGCACATCATTACTCAGAATTCACTTACCAAAGTTGTTTTCCTTTTCTCTGTGCTACTTGCAAACCCTGAACAATCTTGGTTCGAAACAACCTTCCTCCCTTGAATTGGGAGAACCAACACTGTATACATTACTGAAGATAAAATGCATCATTAGCCTATATGAGCTATTATGATGATTTATGAATTATTCTCCATACCTTTCCTAATTGGCATAACATTATTGTTCATTTTGATGGCTACAGCATGCTGAGCTCTTATTTATAGCCTGATTCATAATGATTCCTAGATCTTGAATACAAAACAGGCATTTGAAACTCAGTAGGGGCAATTTAGAGTGGGCAATGCTTCTGGGAGCAATTTAGAGTGAAGAAATCACGGCGGGAGGCACCGATCCCACACTTGTCCATCCCCAACTGTATCCTGTTAAAGCAGCTTGGGGTATGCATGTATTTCTGAATGAAAAAAAATATGAAGCCAAACACCCCTCTTTCAGTTCAGTTTTCATTCAATCTGAAATGAAACACATGCAGTAATGCATATGAATTTTGCTGCTTTGACTTATACTAATTTGGATGTATGTGTGGATTACCCTTCTTCTGTGGCAGCAGAGCTAGCAGAGCTGATTTCAGAACCCAGTTCTTACAGCAGCTATTTTAAATAATAAAGACACAAATTTATATTCCCAGAAATGCCCCAGCTGTTGCATTGCTCCATAGTATTTTGGGGAGGGGGTGATGGAGGCTGCTATTTTTTGTGGTGGTCACCATTTAATTTCACCACATGATTGAAAAGGTGGTCAATTCTTAAACCCACCTTACTTCCCTATCCTGCTGTCCTCTGGATGTTTTTGAGTTACAACCCCCATCAGCCCCAGGCAGAATGACCAAAAGTCAGAGATAACAGGAACTGTGGCCCAAAACATCTGGAGGACACCATATTGAGGAAGGTTGAATCTGATTCTATCAACTGTCCTCGAGCTGTTGATTTTCCATCCTGGAATCCAGGACTATAGCATGCTTTTAATATATGTTTTACAATCCAATCCAATTTCTTTGGCAGGCATTAAGTTGCCCACCTACTTCCTTTGGCATCCAAATAATTGTGTATAAGGATTAGATTTATTTTAATCATTTAAATCATGCCCCTGTTAACCTAAGATTATTAGGATCAAGTGGTTATTACCAACATTGACCCCGATTATCTTACCTTCTTTTTTGTTCCATTATGACAGAGCTAGGGTAACCTAGGCCAAATGCAGCCCTCCAGTCCTCTCTATCTGACCCTCAGGACTTTTCCTGGTTATACCGTCTTGCCAGGTCATACCTCTCCCAAACCCTGCGCCGCACCTTCCTGGAATGTGTCCTTGAACGGTAATGATGCCTCTTGCTTGCTTCGGTGGAGGATGGAAGGATGTGATTTTGGATGTGTAGAAACCTTTGACTTTTGTATGGCTGGGATATAGGCTACTGTACAAAGATAACAGTCACATCCATTGTTCCATCCACTTTTGCCTTGCCCACCACTGGCATGTGGCCCCTGAAAGGTTCCTCACAAAGAAATATGGCCCTTGGGCAGAAAAAGGATCCTGACTCCTGCATTATGAGAAAACAAACATTCCCCTCTCACCTCTTTATCCCTATGGAATGGCTCAGTGCACAGTGTTTGTTTCTGCATGCTTGTTAGCTTTCTTTTGCTCCCCATCAACTAATTTAATTGTTCTAGTTCAATAAGGTTGTAATATTGTATACTCCTTCATTGATTGATCATGTTCTGGACCTCAACGTTTGAAAAGCCCTCAAGATTTAATATGAATCAGTAAAGGTTGTTCAAATCATATATAAATGTATGAATATTTCAGCAGGGATTCTAGGTGATAATCATGAATTTAGCTGGAATTCATTAACAGAACTTATGCATATGTATGAGCAGCCAATGCTCCTGAATGTTGCCTGAATCTGTGCAAACATTTACCTGTGTTCTTCAGTACATCCAGAATCTCCAGAGACAAGGGAAGGGGAACACCACAATAAATTAGCAGAGGACAGAATATAATAATAACATGCTTATTGACAACACAACTGATGAAAGAAAGACTTTCAATAGCTTCCAAAATACCCCCTTTTGAATCCTACTGCATATCCGTTTGGGTTATATGATTAAAGGCAGAAAATCAATGTCTGTATGTTAGTGGCTAGCTCCTCATGCCTCATAAGAACAGGCCTGCTGGATCAAGCAAAAGGCCCGTCTAGTCCAGCATCCTGTTCTCCCAACGGCCAGCCAGATGCCTATAGGAAGTCCACAAGCAGAACCTGAGTGCAACAGCACTCTGCCCACTTGTGATTCCCAACAACTAGCATTCAGACGCATACTACCTCCAACAGTGGAGGTATAATATAACCATCATGGCTACTAGCCACTGGTAGTCTAATCCTCTATGAATTTGTCTAATCGTCTTTTAAACTCATCCAAGTTGGTGGCCATCAATACCTCTTATGGCAGACACACTGCCCATCCCTGCAGCTCCTCTGGTCCTGTTGCCTCTTTTTCTAAGCCCCAAATTAGAGTTGCCCAAGTTCTATCCCTCCTCTCCATTGAAGACCTCCTGCACCAACCTGCGGGAAAGGCAGTATGGTTGCCTTGGGCATTGCTGGGCAGTATGGTTGCTCAGAGGAGAGCCAGGGGATAGCTGGAAGTTAAGATGGACTGATCACACATAGATGGATACTTATCTCTTCCAAGTGGAAGCACTGCAGGTGCCTTTCATGCAAGGGAGGTAGACTGGGATCTTGGCCACTTGAATCTAAGATATGCTGGATCCTGGATGCTTCTCTTTCAAGTAAAAAACTTACTCATATTAGTCATGATGAACAAGACCCATTGATTTTAATGGGACTGAAGCATTTCTAGCTTAGTCAAGATCCAACCTATATGCTACTAATGAATTTGCATTGATGAAAGAGTAGTTATTTCAGGCATATGTAGGATCAAACTGTAGCTGTGAGGATCCCAGTTATGCTTCTGTCAGTTGAACTAACTAAGCAGGATCACTCCATACTACAGTATTTTGTTGCAGCCCCCACTTATTGTAAGCATTCTTATTTTTTACTGCGGGCAGCAACATAAGAAAAGTCTGCTAGATCAGTCCAATGGCCCATCTAGTCCAGCACCCTGTTCTCACAGCAGCCAAGCAGATGCCTGTAGGAAGCCCGAAATCAGGACCTGAGCACAAAGCTAACCAATACAATGAGATGTGGCTAGAACAGTGTTCACTGAATAAAAATAATTGTTTTTAATCTTTTGCCTCCTGAACAAGCGAAGAAATTCCTTATTTGTTTTTAGGGTTGGATCCAATGCTATTGCTCATGGAAACACTTCTGTCAGCAGAGAGGGGCGGAAAGCAATTTTCAGTGACCCCCCTCTGAACCTCTCCACAACACCCTAAATGTGCTCCAAGGTTTGGAGTCACCTCCATTGAGTAGATTTAGGTTTCAGGAGGGAGGCGGGACGGCTGAAAATGGCTTCTCTCTGTTCCGCTGACAGAAGATTTACTGTAAGCTGGTGGGCACTGATGGATGCAGCCTCAACATGGAATAAATAATATTTTCTCTTGTTAAGGAAGCAGAAGATAAAAATTCCATAATATTTAGCAGTTTCTATAGCCTGTAGGAAAATCTAATAGAATATAAAGCCTCTTCGAGTTGGCAACTTTAAAAAACCAACACACACAATTCAGTAGCAGCATTAGCAATATATACTACTGAAACCCATTGGTGTCTGTTTTCCCACAGTTTGCTTTCAAATAATGTTAATAAAATAAATACCGCTTTCCAGTGTCTATCCCTTCCTCCACTTCTCTCCCCTTCCTCTAGAAAACCACAGGGAAGGGGGAATGGAATGGAGTATCTGGCATGGCAAAGAAGGGATGGTCCAAGCCTCAGCCGAAGACACTCCTGCCATCCTGGGTCAAGGTGCCTAGTTTCCAAGGTGAGCCATGTTATTTTGGCAATAACAAATGACTAGTCATTTGTCGCTCTTTCATGTCACCCAAAACCAGCTGCCTAAGGAGCTCACCTCACTCTGCCTAATGCTAGGGCTGTGGTTAAGTAGCTGGAGCACTGAACAGAATCACTCCATACTGCAGTATTTTGTTGCAGTCCCCACTTATTGTAAGCATTCTTATTTTTAACAATTAGGGGAAGCAATAGGGGGGAAATTATAGTTCAGCAGTAGAGCATCTGCTCTGCATGCAGAAGACCCCAGGTTCAATCCCTGGCATTTCCAGAAAGGGCTTGGAGAGACCCCCGTCTGAAATCCTGCAGAGCCGCTGCCAGTCAGTGCAGGAAAATACTGAGCTGGATGGACTACTGGTCTGATTTAGTATAAGGCAGTTTTCTATGTCCCATTGTGTTTTTCACCGTTTCCCTTTGGTGACTGTCCAGACTTAGTCATAGAATGGACCCACTGAAGTCAACAGGACTTAGATTAGTCATGGCTAAGTCTGGAGCCAACCCATCGAGAGAATGCCTTGTAGCAACTAATGCCCATCTGTCCTTCAAGGGCTTGCATCAGTTTGCTATTAGCCCCTGGGAAAAGAGCCTGTGAATCAAATGTTATGGCTTTAACTGGTGTGTAACTGCCTCTTTCTGTGAACCATTTACATGCCTCCTGAATTCTGATTTGCACCAGAATTGGCAGTTTCTGACAAAGCATTGTTTTGTGAGACTTTAGGCCTGTGGCGGGGTGGGGTGGGGAGGGAAGCAGCCTTGTTAGCTTATTGAATAATTGGTCATGCTGTCAGTAGAGCCTTATTTAATATCAAAGCACAGGCTGTCTTTGGTGGATTCATAAGATAGCAATTTGTGACTATAGTCAAGGGGAAACTGCCAGATGCAATCTTTTTGGCTATATGTCTTGTGAAGCATAATGGATTTTAGAATGAAGTGTGAAAATAAAAGGGAAAACATTGGCCAACGAAAGGTCCTGCTATTTTTGTTTGCCAAAAAAGTAAAATTACATAATAACGTTCCTTAGGAACAATGATATATGCTTCCCTTCTCTCTAATGGCAACTGCTCAGTTGTGGTTATTTTCAAGCCCCTGCTTGGAACTCATGTTTTAGACACCCATCTCCAGCATGGTCCTTTTTCTGAACAGCTCAGTTGTAGGTTTTACTTGGTACTTTTAAAGTCTGGCATTGGGGAAGTTTTCACACAAAGCAATTGAGTTTGCCAGCAGACTTGAACACTGTTTGAATGAGAATGACACTCTCAGCGCTTGTACTTTATCATCTGTAGAAGTTAGAAAGTATCATTTCTCTGTTTCACACCAAACCCTAGTCATTTAAAGGATGGGGCAGGTCTGATTTATTCCTTGCCGAGTATAAGAAATGCCAAGATAGCTAGGCACAAATGAAGAGTCTAAAGGGAAAATACTTAGCTACCCTTTATTCTCAATTCATTTTCAAAAATAGCCATGGAAAATTGCTACATAAAAATCCAATCCGCAACCAGGATTGTCCAGGGCTTCTTTTCTGAAGGAACAACAGGATATAAATTTAATTAATAAATAAGATTGTTGTTGTTAGCGAACAAGTCAGCCTATCACATCTTTCATCATAGACAAGCCATGTAGCCTATCTTACTTTAAATAGTTTCTTCAGAATTCCGATTAAATCTCCTCTTTCAGTGAAAACTTCAGTGCTTGTGACCTCACCTTGAAGCAGATGATTTATACAACAAATTCAAATAGAGCTCCATTTTCCAGTCTCCAGCTTCCATCTGTATGGCTCCATCTGCACTACATATTTCAAGCAATTTTATACCACTTTAAACAGGCATGGCTTCCCCAAAGAATCCTGGGAACTATAGTTTGTTAAAGGTGTGGAGAGTTGCTAGGAGACCCCTATTCCCCCTCAGAGAGCCACAATTCCTAGAGTGGTTTGACAGTCAATCCCTCTTCCAAGGGCATTCTGAAATTGTAGCTCTATGAAGGGAATAACTCTCAGAACCCTTAACAAACCACAGTTCCCAGGATTCTTTGGAGGAAACCATGACCATTTAAAGTGATATGATACTACTTTAAATGTGTTGTGCAGATGGGGCCTATGTCTCTCTC
This sequence comes from Rhineura floridana, assembly GCF_030035675.1. NCBI lineage: Eukaryota > Metazoa > Chordata > Lepidosauria > Squamata > Rhineuridae > Rhineura > Rhineura floridana. The sequence goes on from NC_084489.1 coordinate 46,010,102, forward strand.
CTTCCCCCACTCCCTAGTCCATTAAAATGATATTCAAAGTGTGCAAGTGTGCAACTTCAAAGCATACAAGGCCATCATTTGGGACCCTTCTGGCTAGAGTTACTATTTTTGTTATTGGAGCAGGGACAAAAAGGACACTTAACAAGTGAAGGTTTTGCTCCTGGAAAACGTGGGGAAAGTTTCACCTGCTGAATTCCTGCATGTCAGGTTTCCGTTAAAGGCACAGAATCAGCCCCAGCTGTAAACTCTAAGCCTGGCAAACTGGTGAAGATCCAGTTCCTTGGAGCTGGGCCACTTAACTGAACTCTCAGTTCCATATTTGTGGTTGTTTTAAAACAACATTATTTTTAATGGTAGCAAAGGGTACATGGATAGTAGCCTGTTTTGGAGGGGAAATACCCCTGTAAGATTGCTGTATTTTGCCCATTCTATCTACCTTGATGCATATAATCTCTCCTTGCATAATACTTATGCTTTAAACTGAATCACAAATAATCCCTGCCTCACCACCTTTCATCCTGGTTTATTTATTTATCTAATTGTATGGGAGACTGATAAATTGGGGTTCAGAAGCAAAAACTGATTCAACTGCCATTTTATAATATTACATCTAGAACCCCTATAGTAGAGATCAGAATCAGAACTGAAAACAAAATATACAATTTTTCATCTTCTTAAACGCGCGCGCGCACGCACACACACACACACACAGAGATTTATAATACCCTTTCATTAATGTATGCCCACAAGCTAGGGGGAAGAAAGTGCTGCATGCAGGTTTTTAATCTCTTCTGCTTTGTGTAGCAGGAGTTAATGTAGCTAATCCGTATTCAGCGAGATCCATTTTCTTATATAATCACTTCTGGCCTTTTTACATGGCATGCCACAGAGATTATTCTTTTCTTGGAGCAATTCTCAGAATTTGTAATGTGGAGATGTAATTTTGCCACCTCCACAAACTCCTGCTTCCTCAGTCCCACCTCATGGGCTTTAGTGCCAATAATTATGAATAATTTGCCCCAAAGTCTAGGAAATATTGCCAAAATGACTCCAGAATGGGCAATACAATACCTAGAAGATTACATCAAGGACAAGTCTTAAGAATTTTCTAACACATTGATCTTGCTTTTTTTGTTCAACTTTCTCTTGTTTGATGCTCCAGCACCATTATGAAAATTACATTGCAGTCCTGCTCAGAAATATGAGATCTGTACAGAAAAGCACAATAGAAAATGAATGAAATAAATATTTCAAATAAAAACAATCTTTAAACCAATAATTTGGAAGTCAAACAGCAATTAAGAAATCATACAGATCCTTTAAGAACTGCTAAAGAACTATGTTCTCAGGTGGACTTCTAAGATTAAAAATTGGAGACTTTGATTTGCAAAACTTTTGCTAATTCTTATAGAATTAACAGAGCAAGACAAACCCCACAGGGTTAAAGCCCCCCTTGCCGCACATCACAGTAGTTCTGATCCAGCTTCAAACCGCCACTGACTCAGCAATGGCCATTTGTTAACCAGAAAACAGCTGTGCAATTTATGTATTTATTTTATTTAACAATATTTAAATACTGCAAATAATTGATACACGTAATGTCTAGTTTGCCTCTGAGTTGAATGTGTCTTACTCCCTAGCCTGTGCATGGTTACTCAAAGGTAAGTCCCAGAGTTTGATGGGACTTATTCCCAGGAAAGCATAAGTACATTCCCATAAAGTATACTAAAATAAGTCCTATTGACTTCAGTGGGGCTTATTTCCCAGTAGGTGGGTTTGGGATTGTAGCCTATGAATAGGATTCCAGCCTTAAGGTAGGATTGCAAGAGACCCTTTGGTCTAGCCAAAATAAAGCAGTCATGAGATGCTCCCAGGAAATCAGTTGGGCTTAAAAGTGCTTGATTAGGCATGAGATCATGGCCAATATTTGTATTTTAGCGGGGTTACTCAGGGCTTAGTTTCATTTTGTAGTATTCTAGTTATATTTGCAGCTGTCAAGTGTTAGCACAGCTATATGGTTTCATTATGTACTATAATAAATCTCTGGGCAGAAATAGCAATGTTGTTACGTTCTAACAGCCATAAACAAAGTAATCCTCAGTCTTTCCCAGTGCAAACAGTATACAAAAGTATAACTTTGGCCCTGGGCTAGGCTTTCAGTGTAAGTGATGATATTAATAGAATCTACAGTAATAGAATATAACTAGTAGGGCTACACCAGCAGTAAGTTCTTGATAATACTGAGTATTAGATAGATTTTTGACTGCTGTGGAATTTGCAACCTTGTAAGTAACTCTGAAACTGCTGCCCTTGGGATCCTAAGGGTCTAGAGAGCATGATCATATTTATAACTGTCACCTCTGTACTCCCCTGCTCTAGGGATTCATTGACTCTGGAACAAACTGGATGTGACAAAAATATGTCTTTGCATCTGACCTGCAGGGCTTTTCAAGAATGCAAATAGCACTGTGGTTGGGGGGGCTAACAAATAATGATCAGAGCAGACACGGAGAGGGAATTTAACCCATTTGCCCCCTGCTGTGATCTGAAGGAAAAACCCTTCTCAATTTGCATTCGGGGGGTCCCCACTAGGGTTGCAGGTTCATGGCCTGAGACTGATCCTTTATCTTTAGAAGAGAAAGTCAGCCAAGTGCTCTTGCAACACTGTAAAACCTAGCAAACCTAGTCCCCACTGAAGCCAATGGGGGATTCATCCTTCCACAAGAAAATACAAACTTCAGAAAAGAGATTTCCCTCACGGAAGGAAAGGCTTAAATTCCTTCTCCATGCTTCTTCCAATCCTGTTAATTATCAGCCCCCCCTCTCCCAATTATGCGATGTGCATTTTAAAAATGCTAGGGTTTAGATGCATTTTAACACATTTATACTCTTCTGTATTCAAGGGGATTAAAAGTGCAATCCTATAATGTCTACTCAAAAGTAAGTCCCATTGAATTCAACAGGGCTTACTCCTAGGCAAATGCATTCGGATTGCAGCCTCAGCATTATTACAAAAAGGTTAAATATTTCAAATGGCTGTTGGGATTAGTTGGGTGTATAACATAAGAACATAAGAAGAGCCTGCTGGATCAGGCCAGTGGCCCATCTAGTCCAGCATCCTGTTCTCACAGTGGCCAACCAGGTGCCTGGGGGAAGCCCGCAAGCAGGACCCGAGTGCAAGAACACTCTCCCCTCCTGAGGCTTCCGGCAACTGGTTTTCAGAAGCATGCTGCCTCTGACTAGGGTGGCAGAGCACAGCCATCATGGCTAGTAGCCATTGATAGCCCTGTCCTCCATGAATTTGTCTAATCTTCTTTTAAAGCCATCCAAGCTGGTGGCCATTACTGCATCTTGTATATTATAGATTGCGAAGAAAAATTACTGTGGTGCACTAGAATGCTCAAGTATGAAATCCTGTATTATTATAAATGAACAGATATATTAATAGTTTTTTAGATCTAACCATAAAGGGAAGCAGCTGGACTCTCGTGAGCCATTAGGTGCATAAAACTGTCCTATGCGTACCAGACTTCACTCATTAGAGGACTGCCAATACAAGGGGTGGGTGATCACACATGGAACAGCAAAATAGTGGAGAGTGCCAGGCTGACTGCACCATTCCCCAATAGCTAAAAAAGGGCACACAGAGACATCAGATTCCAAATTCAAGTAACCAGTCACAAAAATATAAAATAACCACCTTGATTGTTTTGTAATGCAAACTAAGCCTGCTTCCTTTGTGACATGCTTTATCAGAAAGCTGCTACATCTTTCCCATGGAATACTTGCCAGTCTTTCCTGACTGTAAAGCGCTATGGACTCATTCACCACTTTTCGCAAACCTCTGGCTGGATTCTATCAACAAAGCATAGATGAACCTTTCAGCATTAGCCCACCTTACCTAGCTGTTTGTCATAATGAAGAAGCATTGTCATACCAACATGAAGCACAGAGCTGCCACTCCTTAAGCTCTCCCCATTCCTGATCTCTGACCCACACAGTTCATGTTGAACAGCTATAATAATGGCTATAATATTTATTTATTCATTTATTTATACTTATAGCTGGTCCTTCATCAAATGGTCCAAGGGCAGGACCATTTGAATTAGATACAGTATTAGATGCAGCATGTCTCTGAATACTAGTTGCTGGGGAATATGACTGGGAAAGTGATGATGTGCTCACCTCCTGCTTGTGGGCTTCCCATATGCATATAGTTGGCTACTGTCAGAACAGAACAGATATAAAAATAACATGTTCTGCCCTGCAGAAATATTATGGACAAGGCATCCCAGAGCCTCACTTTGTGCAAAATATATGCCTTTGGCCTTTTCCAGGAGGATTTTTATGATTAGTCACATAGTTGCCTCCCTTCCTTAGTCATAATTACGTCTTTTAAAAGCACACAACTGATTGGTGATGGTGCTATGTCTTGGGGAACAGTGTGATCATAACCTACTAGCTGAAGAGCAATGTCCTAGGAGAAATTTGAGCCCCTGAGCATGAAGTGCTCACAGGAGTACATTTGAACAGGTCTTCCAGCACAGAACACACAACTAGACTGCCTCCTTGAAACCCTCTTGAAAAAAGGAACCATCTATAACTTAGTTATTTTTTGTTGTAGAATTGTGTGAAATATGTAGGCATGATAGCCCCCGCCAAGTGTGTGAATGCTGCCAAATTTCAAAAGGATAGCTGAAGTGATATTCTTCAAAGAGCCACCTTTACAGTCTTGGTTGTTTAAAAAAGGATTAACTTGTTCTTGCCTATTTCATGGCCAATTTGTATGAAAATACAATACATAAGCAACATCTTCTTAAATAAGAAATCTGCCAAATGACAAATATGTTGTGCTAGGCATTTTTAAAGTTGATGGGGTGGGGGAGAAGAACTAAAAGGGATTTGCTTTCCTTTATCAGGTTTTGTGGACAATGGTTTTATTATGAACATGCCATATATCATAGAGCTACCATATATCATAGAGCTGCCATAGGAAAATAGCCTGCAAAATTTCAGAAGGATAGATGCAGGGGCTAGGGCAGCCTTTCCCAACCAGTGTGCCTCCAGATGTTGTTGGACCACAACTCCCATCAGCCTCAGCCAGCATTGCCAGTGGTCAGGAAAGATGGGAGTTGTGGTCCAACAACATCTGGAGGCACACTGGTTGGGAAAGGCTGGGCTAGGGAGTTATGGTGAATGAAAAAATAGATTTGAACTCATGTTCTGCTCAATTGGCACCAATATACAGATAGTAAGTTTTCCTGATTGCACAGGAGTGGATGGCACAAAAGTTGGAGAACATGAATGTCCAGCATCTTCCAAGCATGCACCACTAGCAGAAGTAGCATTAAAAAGAGAATAGACAAGAACTATGTGATACATTACTTCAACATCCCTTTTCCAAAGCACTGTCATTGGACAGACCTGGTAAAATCATTCCCTCTGATTAGAAACTAAACTTGTCAGTCACAAAAGAGCTCTCCTTCTCTCCCTCTCTCCACCGTAGTGTTTTCATTATATGACAAGTTTGGAGAGAAATATTTCAGTTTTTGCAAACACAATGTTGGCAAGTGTTTTTAAACATCTGAATCTGTTTCAGAAATCCCTGCTTCAGTTCAAGGACCTTCAGAGAGATCCTGCTGCAACTCGGAAAACCAATATATTTGTCCCAAAGTGGCCCTGATCCAGTTCTTGAACTGGGGTTTGTTCAAATATTTTGCACACCCATAATATATGATGGATTGATACAGCTGCCTGCATTCTTCAACTCTCTTTGGAGGCAGAGATATGAGCTTCACTGTTTCAAAATTTTACCGCTGCACCACTGGTGATAACTGTACCCAACCTCTGGAACTGCTTTGTGGAAGCCCATCTGGCTCCTTCACCTTTTCAGCATGCTGTGAAGACAATATTGTTTAATATTGTTTAGGCTTTTAAGAGTGTGATGAATTGAATATGTCCCAATGTTGCTTATTTGAATGTTCTCTCTGCAAGAGCTGCTCATTAGGATTTCTGCTGTTTCTATTATGATTTTTTTCCCACTACTGAGATATTTTAGTGCATTTTCATTTTTTAAATATTCTGTTAGCAGCCTTGGATGTCTAAGCAAAATAAAAGCAGAATGGGACTATTTTAATAAAATTAATGAATGAATGAACATTCCTGTAATTATCATTACTTTTTAGTGTACAAGACTGATTTGTGATTTGGATCAAGTAGTGAAGAGCCTTCACTAGGTTAAGTAGAGTATCTAATGAAGATGGAAAAAAGAAACTCCAATATATGATCTTCATTTCCCCCCCCCTTAAATTAAAGTCCAAGAATTGGGTGCATTACTGCATGGTTATAAATTCAAGCCAAATGAGAAATTGTTCACAGGCATATTTTCAGTCCATTTCCCAGGAGCCGGATTTGTCCTATTCCCCCACCCCTGGGCTGTTGTAAAAACATGTATTAGCATAATGTACCAATAGCTGGAGTTCCTCAGCAAAATTGCATACAAGTAGAAATCAGAGATGGGTAAGCAATCTGAAGCTTTCCTTGGATTAGTTTGGAATTTACCTGAGATCTCCTCCCCACATCAGAATATGTCAATTACATTTTATGAGCCAATCCAAGGGCTTAGAAAAATTGTCACCCATCTCATCTCTCTGATCCTTCTTCCTGTCCATTATACAAGGTAATAAAGTGTCCTTCTTTCAGGAGGTTTCATTGGGGGAGGGGGGAATCCTGTTGGAGCAAAATCCAATAATGGGTGGGGTGGGGCCCATCTCCTCACTGAGGACAAGTGAGGGGTGGGTCCCCACATCCCCTCAGATTTCACCCCTGCAGTGTTCTGTCCCCATACAAATGGAGCATCATTTAGCTTGTATAGAGCAGAAGAGAAAAAATGTAAATGTACAAGGGTGAACCTGGCAATTCTTCTCCAGTTTGGATTTAAACCTGAGCTGGGGAAGAATGTGAAGGCTTGTAAAAATTGCCTTTCCTCTGAGGTGGGCTTTAATAAACCTACCACAATTCTTTTATGAGCCTTGCTCAAGGAGAACTTATTTAGCATCTCTAGTAGCTGTGTCCTTTGAAGTAGATTTTTAAAAGTTTTGATTCATTAAGAGTTTCATCAGGTATAAAATCAGATGGGGTGGGATGGAAGGGGGCAATTTCAATTCCCTTATTTAATTTTATTTAACAAAAAAATAATAAATTCAGAACATATGTATTACTCTTAAAATTCTCTATAATTATTGTTTTTTTTAAAAAAATTCACAGTAGGTAATGGAAATAGTCTTATTCATGGAATGGCCTATTTTATGAATGGATGGAACCTGGATTCAGTATAAACCAACAATGTGCAACTGTTTGGGGTGGAGCCTGCATGAAGGAGGAGAGTCGGGTTGAGGTTAGCATGTATGGCTCCACTCTTCTGTCCATGCACTCTGAGAATAAGTGAACAAATTTCTGAATAGGGTCGTATCCTCACCACACCTTTAAAGCATTCTTATGCCACACTATCAGCCATGGCTTCCCCAAAATAATCCTGTAGGACTCAATTTGTTGATTGTATGTACTGGAGGATGGGCCCGAAGGGCAGTTTGGGGATCCTGCTAGTGTACCGCCCACCCCGCTGCACAGCAGATTCCCTGGAGGTGGTCTCGGCTGTACGGGCGTTGTCCCCAGACTTGATAGTGCTGGGTGACTTCAACGTGCATGCCGAGACCACTCTCACTGGAGCCCCTCGGGATTTCCTGGAAACCATGACTTCCTGGGAACTGCACCTTAGTAGTATTGGGCCCACCCATGTAGCCGGTCATGCTCTCGACCTTGTGTTTGTCCTGGGAGAGGAGAGAAGTGCTCTGAAGTTGGGAGTGGTTTATTCCACCCCTGTGTCATGGTCAGACCACTACCTGGTAAACATAGACTTCTCAATGCCGCGCCCCCTCCGCAGGGGTGAAGGACCTATTAGAATGGTCCACCCCAGGCACCTGATGGATCCGGATGGATTCCTGACTGCGCTAGGGGAATTGGAACCTGCGGAAGGTCGCCCGGTCGAAACCCTGGTGAGGGAGTGGAATGATGAGATCACCAGGGCATTAGACTGCGTGGCTCCGAAACGTCCTCTCCCCCTGAATAGAACTCAGTTAGCACTGTGGTATATACCACGGTTGCGTACTCTGAGACAGGAGGTGAGACGACTAGAACGCCGGTGGCGGAAATCCCGCTCCAAAGATGTCCGGACACAGGTTAGAGCAGCAGTAGCTGCCTACCAAGTGGCAGTAAAGGCAGGAAAGAAGGCTTTCTTTGCTGCCTCTATTGCGTCTGCGGGGTGCTGTCCTAGGAGGCTGTTCCAGGTGGTTCGAAGCCTGGTCGGTCCAGTTGCTCAGGAACCCTTGGAACAGTCAAAGGCCTCCTGTGACATATTGGCAAAGCACTTCGCCGATAAAATCGAACACTTGCGGAGCTCGATCCCATGCGCCGTGGATACAGTAAGTGAACCAGAGTTGGCCAGTTGCATGCCGGTAAGTTGGGATCGGTTTCAGCTTCTCCCTTCTGAGGATGTGGACAAGGTGCTTTCGACTGTGAAGCCTACCACTTGCCTAACGGATCCTTGCCCATCGTGGCTCCTTATGAGCTGCAGAGACAAATTGGGCAAGGGGATTAAAGCGGTGGTAAACGCATCCTTGAAAGAGGGTGTGATGCCATCAGCCTTCAAGGAGGCAATTGTAAAGCCCATCTTAAAGAAGCCCTCCTTGGATCCCCAAGTCTTTAATAACTTTGGCCAATTTTGAATCTACCATTCCTGGGCAAGGTCATTGAGCGAGTGGTGGCCAACCAGTTGTCGTCACACTTGGATGAAACGGATTACTTGGATCCATACCAATCGGGTTTCAGGACTGGTCACGGAACTGAAACAGCCTTGGTCGCTCTGGTAGATGATATGAGGAGGGCATTAGATAGGGGAGAATTCACCTTTCTTGTCCTCCTCGATCTCTCGGCGGCTTTTGATACTGTCGACCACAGTATCCTTTTACATCGCCTGGAGGGATTGGGAATTGGAGGCACTGTATTACGGTGGTTCCGTTCCTTTCTCTCCGACAGGTACCAACAGGTAGCATTGGGGGAGGAGGTTTCGCACCCTTGGCCTCTCAATTGTGGTGTGCCGCAGGGCTCTATCCTCTCTCCCATGCTATTTAATATTTATATGAAGCCGCTGGGGACAATCATTAGGAGATTTGGGCTGCAGTGTCACCAATATGCGGATGACACTCAGCTCTATCTCTTGTTTAAATCTTCACCAGAGTTGGCTGTGGAGACCTTGTCCAAGTGCCTGGAATCTGTGAGTGGATGGATGAGAAGGAACAGGCTGAAGTTGAACCCCTATAACACCGAGGTGCTACTCGTGGGGGATAAGAGAAGGTTGGGAGATGTTGACCTGAAGTTCAATGGGGTGAGTCTACCCCTGAAGGACCAGGTCCGCAGCCTCGGGGTTGTATTTGATTCCAGGCTGTCCATGGAGGCTCAGATTTCGGCAGTGAGCCAGGCAGCCTGGTATCAACTACACCCCATACGAAGGCTGCAACCCTACCTTCCTGTTCATCAGCTCCCACTGGTGGTACACGCCCTGGTCACCTCTCGATTAGATTACTGTAATGCACTCTACGTGGGGTTACCCTTGAAAACGGTCCGGAAACTACAACTTATACAAAACGCGGCGGCTTGACTACTTACGAATAGTCGCCGCTGGGATCACATCACACCAGTGTTATTCGATCTACACTGGCTTCCAGTTGTTTTCTGGGCCCAATTCAAGGTGTTGGTATTAACCTTTAAATCCCTATACGGTCTCGGCCCAGTTTATCTAACGGAGCGCCTTCAACGCCACCAATTATGCCGCCCAACAAGATCAGCCACACAGGGCCTTCTCTCAATCCCGCTGACAAAAACAGCTAGATTGGCGGGAACTAGAGAGAGGGCTTTCTCAGTGGCGGCCCCCACCCTTTGGAACTCCCTCCCACAAGATCTCTGGCACGCCTCTTCCCTAAATGTATTCCGTAAAGCCTTAAAGACCTGGCTCTTTCAACAGGCCTTTGGGATTTCCGGGGAGGGTTAACTTTTATAACTGATATGCCTCCTACCCTGCACTAGTATTGTTATCGCTCCTATATCGCTGTACTGTTCATATATTGTATTATTGTATTTTACTGTATGGTGTTTTAACCTTTGCATGTATGTCGCCTAGAGTGGCCATTGGCCAGATAGGCGACACATAAATTAAATTTTATTATTATTATTATTATTATTATTTGTCACAGAGCTGCAATTCACAGCACCCTTAGCAAACCACAGTATAAAGGATTCTTTGGGAGAAGGCATAACTCTTACAAGCGGTATAAGAGTGCTTTACGTGTATGGTATGGATGTAGTCTTCTGAGTGACGAAAATGAGAAGAAAACAGTTGCTGGGGATTCCTTTTTACTCCAGAACAAATGGAAAATAAATGTTTTGCCCATTATCTCACTTTCTCTCTACCCTAAAAGCTCTTGACATTGTCTGAGATGTTTTGTCACCTTCGTAATCGAAATAGGCTTTGTTCATCTTCTTAACGCCAACACTCCATCTACAAAGTGCCCTCCTTGTACCACAGCAAGAAGAGCAAAGGAACAGCAGCTAATATAATGCATAGTTTTGTAACTTTTGGCCATTAAGCATCTAAATTTTGTATCTTGCTGACAGATGAAGCAAACACAAGGAGAAATGGGCTTAGGGTAATTTACAGCTAATAGGACAGGCTAAGAAAGGCCTTTTACCATTTAGAGAGAAAAAAAAGTTGAGATTTATGGCTTTAGTCTTTGGTGTCAAGGAAAGTGAGTCATGAATTCTCTATCATGCTGAATTGCTTTGTCTGAGATCAAACTGGTTTGTAGGGCTATACTTCACAGAGAGCCATCTATGGGACCAATTGGAATGTATATAAATTAGCAACTGTGAACATGTGTACACCATCTTGCATTTATTATCATTGCTACATCAGGAGTAACAACTACAGCAGCCAGTAATAGTTAATTATGTGATGGTGTGCCACAAGACTCTTGTTTGTCTTTCCTTACAGGCTCTAAGGATGTCAGAGAATTCCAACAGAAATGGGAACAGAAACTGCTTATTCATCCCATGTTCGGAAAAGGAAGCAGTTCAGTGAATACGATTACGTTTTTCCTGATTTGCATTTTGTTTTCTTTGGATTTAAATTAATGTGGTGAAATAATGTAATGACAAGAAATTGTACATAATTAATCACATACGTTTTGTAATTTTGCCACAACAGATAGCGTGATTAATAGCCTCATTGTTGGCGGAAGATGACATGCAGCAGAACGGAAACAGTGCTGCATGTGACGAATACAGGTAGGAATGGAAAATGATGTCTTCTTACATCCCTAATGGGAATAGATGTCTAGTTTGGTCAGCAAACAACTGTCATGGTTTCCGTCTTGTCTGTTTTTACAGGTATTTCTTGCTTCAAAATAGAAGGCTCCAGAGATGAATGGGAGATTGTGAAGAGAAGCACTTCCTTACATACCCTCCTTCACTGATTAGCAGTTTAGATACAGGAAAGAGAATCAGAGTGAGCTTCCCTTTGCAGTTTTATCTTCATGTTGCCTCCACACCTTTGGGACATCAAGGCTGCATTCAGACATGGGGTTTATTGTGTTAGTTTAATGGATTAAAATAGTAGTGCTTCTGACCCAATTTCTAAAATTCCTTTCATACTGCAATACTTGATATGTTAAGGAACCATGGGTTTTTTGGCTGATATACCAGCATTTCACGCAAATGTCTTTCACACTGTGCAATGAACAGCGCCTTGTTTTTGTCCCTCTCCTACATATGTGCACTATATTTCTTCCATAATTCACTGCTTGAGTTAGTGTCTGGACATGGGTTGTGTGGGGGAAGAGGAGGAAGGGAATGCTGCCACCGGCACCTACGCCAGAATACTGGTACAATTTTCATCAGAGGGGAAAAAATTGGGACACACCTGAAGGGTGAGAACACATTGCATGCCAGGATGCCTTTCACATGAGTGGCTACAGCTAGTACAAAGCTCCCACAATCTTTTGGGTTCCCAGGCTTGCAAACAGATTATTTCTGGTATCATTTACCACAATAGTTAGCACTAAACTTCCACTAGATTTCCAGAACTAGCTTTTACATCATGTGAAAGGTCTAATATAATGTGCCAATTGCAAGGAAAGAAATCATCAGAATAACAGAATGTGTGAAAGCAGCCTAAGACACAAGACAGGTTTATATTGAAATAAGTAAAACTGCATGTTATGATTTAATTCCAAACTCTAAGTTCTCCTTGCTGGGTGATAGAGGGAGTGAAGTGGTGAATCATCTGCCACTTCCAAAGCTCCATGGGCTCACACCAGCCATGGTAGGAGGTGGGGTAAAGGTGTGTTTTTTTCTTTTCAGTTTTGTGCCCCACAGATCTCAGTTTCGTAAAATTTCTTCCGCACTGAAACCAGTAGCGCTGGTGGGAGATAATTAACTATACTAGCTCCAAGCTGTCATAGTTGATGAACTAGGGGTGCAGTTGTCCTGGGGTGTGTGTCATAGACTCCTTACTTTTTTGGGAGCAGGGTCCCAGCAAGGTCCCTCTGTACAAGCCAAGCAGCAGGAAAAGGGAGTGTGTTAGCCTCTGAGAAGAGTCCTTGTCCTCTTCTGCTGATGGGAGCCAATCAGAGTGAAGTAGGTGAGTCAGCCACTGCAAAGATTCTTCTCAGTAGCTAACACACAGCCTTCCCTTTCATGCTGATTGACTCCTGGGAACAGCTGTTGTAGTGGAGTGTGGACTCAAAGATGACACAGAGCAGGGGAGATGAGGGAAAGTGGCTGTGGCTGTGAGAGGGGTGTGATGTGACTATCATGAAGGAACCCTGAACTTCTGAATTTGCCACTACGCTACTGCTAAGGCCTCTTGGAAAGAGGAATGAAGGGGCTTTAGAACCAGTTGATCCAAGTCTACCTCTGCCCCTGGCTTCTGCCCCCTTGCCCTGGGACATCCCATTTTACAACCAGCAAAATAAATACCAGAGATTGTCAGTGCAGACTAGTCCATTAGGATGAATGGGGCACTACCTCATCAACTTCAGTCTGTTCCCATCTAGCCCACTACCTTATTATTTACAAGCAGACAGGCGATGGCTCTACCTGTCATTTAGCTCTGACTTCACCTATTGATGGTATTTATTTATTTATTTATTTAAAATATTTATACCCCGCCCTTTTTCCAAAGAACCCAGGGTGGCTTACAAAAATAATCATGAAGAGTTAAAACAGTAAATATACAGAATTAAAATAGTTAAAATGAATTAAATCAAATACAAGGTAAGAGTTAATTACCAATTCAATTAAAAGCCCATCTGAATAGGATCGTCTTCACCTTAGCATGGAAGGAAAGAAGTGAGGAAGCTAATCGTACTTCACTGGGGAGGGAATTCCACAATCTGGGGGCAGCCAGCGAAAAAGCCATATTTTGTGTCTTTACAAGAGAAACTTGTGAAAAAGAAGGAGTAGAAAGTAAGGCCTCACCGGATGATCTCAGAGTCCGGGCAGGATCATAGGGGGAGATACGATCTAACAGATAACCTGGACCTAAGCCGTATAAGGCTTTATAGGTCAAAACCAGCACTTTGAATTGTGCCCGGAAACATATTGGCAGCCAATGGAGCTGGTACAACAAAGGGGTTGTGTGTTCCCTGAGCCCAGCTCCAGTTAACATTCTGACTGCAGCTGTTTGTACCAATTTAAGTTTCCGAGCAGTCTTCAAAGGCAGCCCTACGTAGAGCGCGTTACAGTAGTCTAATCGGGATGTAACTAAGGCGTGTGTCACCGTAGTCAAGTCAGACAGGTCAAGAAACGGGCGCAGTTGGCGAACTAATCTTAATTGAGCAAAGGCACTCCCGGCAACAGCAGAAACCTGGGCCTTCAGGCTCAAAGCTGAGTCCAGGAGTACCCCCAAACTGCGCACCTGCGATTTCAGGGGGAGTGTAACCCCATCCAGCACAAGTTGAATCCCTATCCCCTGATCCGACTTACAACTGACAAGGAGCACTTCTGTCTTGTCAGGATTTAATTTCAGCTTGTTCATCCCCATCCAGTCCACCACTGATACCAGGCATCGGTTTAGAACCTGGACAGTATTCAACACCACCCTAGCAGGAAAGCTTCAGGGGACACTGTAAATAAGGCTAAATTCCAGTCGGAGAGAAGGGGAAAAAGGAAACTCCACCGATACATACAGGGAGAGAGTCAGCTCAGTCCTTGCTAAAAAGAGCAGCTTCAGCCTTCCTGAAACACAACCACAAGCTCTGTTTCCCTAGGTTAAAGAAAGGTCAGGCTGTTCTAGGTGGGAAAACAACAAACACAAAAGACTTGCCTGGAAGGCGCAGCCCCTTGCTGAGATTAAAAGCAGCCAAAAGCTTAAACAGCCCCGCCCATCGCTCAGGAAGGAAGCCTGCCTTCCTGCCTTCAAAGGAAGGAAGCCTGAGATAATACTAAAGAGTTAAGCCCCAGCTGATAGTTGAGCCATCAGCCTCAAGTAACACATCATTGGCTGGCAGCAGTAGCTGGGAGGAACCAGCCACACATATAAAGTCAGAGCACCTAGCGAGGGAGCCTGCTCCACGAGCTAGAGGGAGCCCCAGCTGACAAAGCGTCAAGGCGAGTTAAGCAGCAGAGCGAGTTCGGCAGCAGGGCGAGGAGGCCAGGGCCCCCCACTCTGCCGTTCTGTTCCCTGACCTCAACTAAACCACAGTCTCCAACCTATTGATGTAACAAACCTCAAACAAAACTATGCAGGTAAGAAGTCAGCAGGCGTGTGGGGGCTTTCCAGTGTTTTGCACAGCCTGCAGCATGTACGACTATCTGCCTGTTGGACAGCAGTTGTGGGTGTGCTCTCGGTGCAATGAGCTCCTGGCTGTCCGGGAACGACTTCATTTCCTTGAGGCCAAGGTGGCAGTCCTGGAAAAGCTGAGAGAGACACAGAGGTGTGTGGAGGAGGCCTTCAGGGACGTTATAGCTGTGTCCCACTCCAGCGATGATAGCTCTCCTGCTATCATGGAGAACGATGGTCTTGGGGAAGGACAGCATCCAGCTGAGGAAGAGGGAAACGATCCCTTAGAAGGGACCCATTCCTTGGGGGATGAGCAGCTATCCTCTCGTGCCAAGGATATATCTCCAGGGGGTGGAGGGATCCTTGTAGTGGGTGATTCGATCATTAGGAACAAAGACAGTGGGGTGTGTGATGGGCGTGTAGACCGCAAGGTGTTTTGCCTGCCTGGTGCGAAGGTTGCGGATATCGCCCATCGTTTAGATAGTTTGGTAGACAGTGCTGGGGAGGAGTCAGTGGTTGTGGTGCACGTTGGCACCAACGACATGGGGAAATGCAGCCGTGAGGTCCTGGAAGCAAAATTTAGGTTGCTAGGTAGGATGCTGAAAGCCAGGACCTCCAAGGTAGCTTTCTCTGAAATGCTACCGGTTCCACGCGAAAGAACAAGCCAGACAGGCCCAGCTTTGCAGTCTCAATGCGTGGATGAGACGATGGTGTCGGGTGGAAGGGTTTAGATTTGTTAGGTACTGGGGAACATTTTGGGACAAGCCGGGCCTGTACAAAAGGGACGGGCTCCACTTGAACCAGAATGGAACCAGACTGCTGGCACTTAAAATTAAAAAGGTAGCAGAGCAGCTTTTAAACTGACTGAGGGGGGAAACCCAACAGGAGCTGAGAAAGGTCCGGTTCGGAATAAACCTCCCCCCGGGATAAAAACCAAAGAAATGATGAAATTTTAAAAGGGGTAGGCCTAGAAGTAGGCATTGTGAGAGCAGGGGCACAGGATATAAATTCAGAAGAGCAAAATTACCACAGGCCAAACCACAAGTGCCAAAGACACTTGAAGAGAGACACTGCTTACAAGTGCCTGTATGCTAATGCTAGGAGCCTCCGAACCAAGATGGGAGAACTGGAGTGCTTGGTCTTAGAGAAGAGCATTGATATAGTGAGCATAACGGAGACCTGGTGGAATGGAGAAAACCAGTGGGATACGGTTATCCCTGGATATAAACTATATCGGAAGGACAGGGAAGGACGTATTGATGGCGGAGTCGCTCTATATGTGAAAGAAGGCATTGAATCCAGCAAGCTCGAAACCCCAAAAGAGGCGGACTCCTCCACAGAATCATTGTGGGTGGTGATACCATGCCCCAGGAGGGACTTAATACTGAGAACGATCTATCGTACCCCTGATCAAAATGCTCAGGGAGACCTTGAGATGAGATATGAAATTGAGGAAGCATCCAAACTAGGAAATGTGGTAGTAATGGGTGACTTCAACTACCCGGACATAGACTGGCCGCATATGTGTTCCAGTCATGACAAAGAAGCAAAGTTTCTAGTTATTCTGAATGACTATTCCCTAGACCAGTTGGTCATGGAACCGACCAGAGGGACGGCAACCCTGGACTTAATCCTCAGTGGGGACCGGGACCTGGTGCAAGATGTAAGTGTTGTTGAACCGATTGGGAGCAGTGACCACAGTGCTATTAAATTAAACATACATGTAAATGGCCAATGGCCAAGAAAATCCAACACGGTCACATTTGACTTCAAAAGAGGAAACTTCACAAAAATGAGGGGATTGGTAAAAAGAAAGCTGAAAAACCAAGTCCAGAGGGTCACATCACTCGAAAATGCTTGGAAGTTGTTTAAAAACACTATATTAGAAGCTCAACTGGAGTGCATACCGCAGATCAGAAAAGGTACCGCCAGGGCCAAGAAGATGCCAGCATGGTTAACGAGCAAAGTCAAGGAAGCTCTTAGAAGCAAAAAGTCTTCCTTCAGAAAATGGAAGTCTTGTCCGAATGAAGAAAATAAAAAAGAACACAAACTCTGGCAAAAGAAATGCAAGAAGACAATAAGGGATGCTAAAAAAGAATTTGAGGAGCACATTGCTAAGAACATAAAAACCAACAACAAAAAATTCTATAAATACATTCAAAGCAGGAGACCATCTAGGGAGGCGATTGGACCCTTGGATGATAAGGGAGTCAAAGGTGTACTAAAGAACGATAAGGAGATTGCAGAGAAGCTAAATGAATTCTTTGCATCTGTCTTCACAGTGGAAGATATAGGGCAGATCCCTGAACCTGAACTAACATTTGCAGGAAGGGATTCTGAGGAACAGAGACAAATAGTGGTAACGAGAGAGGAAGTTCTAGGCTTAATGGACAATATAAAAACTGACAAATCACCGGGCCCGGATGGCATCCACCCCAGAGTTCTCAAAGAACTCAAAGGTGAAATTGCTGATCTGCTAACTAAAATATGTAATTTGTCCCTCGGGTCCTCCTCCGTGCCTGAGGACTGGAAAGTGGCAAATGTAACGCCAATATTCAAAAAGGGATCCAGAGGGGATCCCGGAAATTACAGGCCAGTTAGCTTAACTTCTGTCCCTGGAAAACTGGTAGAAAGTATTATTAAAGCTAGATTAACTAAGCACATAGAAGAACAAGCCTTGCTGAAGCAGAGCCAGCATGGCTTCTGCAAGGGAAAGTCCTGTCTCAGTAACCTATTAGAATTCTTTGAGAGTGTCAACAAGCATATAGATATAGATATAGATCCAGTGGACATAGTGTACTTAGACTTTCAAAAAGCGTTTGACAAGGTACCTCACCAAAGACTTCTGAGGAAGCTTAGCAGTCATGGAATAAGAGGAGAGGTCCTCTTGTGGATAAGGAATTGGTTAAGAAGCAGAAAGCAGAGAGTAGGAATAAACGGACAGTTCTCCCAATGGAGGGCTGTAGAAAGTGGAGTCCCTCAAGGATCGGTATTGGGACCTGTACTTTTCAACTTGTTCATTAATGACCTAGAATTAGGAGTGAGCAGTGAAGTGGCCAAGTTTGCTGATGACACTAAATTGTTCAGGGTTGTTAAAACAAAAAGGGATTGCGAAGAGCTCCAAAAAGACCTCTCCAAACTGAGTGAATGGGCGGAAAAATGGCAAATGCAATTCAATATAAACAAGTGTAAAATTATGCATATTGGAGCAAAAAATCTGAATTTCACATATACGCTTATGGGGTCTGAACTGGCGGTGACCGGCCAGAAGAGAGACCTCGGGGTTGTAGTGGACAGCACGATGAAAATGTCGACCCAGTGTGCGGCAGCTGTGAAAAAGACAAATTCCATGCTAGCAATAATTAGGAAAGGTATTGAAAATAAAACAGCCGATATCATAATGCCGTTGTATAAATCTATGGTGCGGCCGCATTTGGAATACTGTGTACAGTTCTGGTCGCCTCATCTCAAAAAGGATATTATAGAGTTGGAAAAGGTTCAGAAGAGGGCAACCAGAATGATCAAGGGGATGGAGCGACTCCCTTACGAGGAAAGGTTGCAGCATTTGGGGCTTTTTAGTTTAGAGGAAAGGCGGGTCAGAGGAGACATGATAGAAGTGTATAAAATTATGCATGGCATTGAGAAAGTGGATAGAGAAAAGTTCTTCTCCCTCTCTCACAATACTAGAACTCGTGGACATTCAAAGAAGCTGAATGTTGGAAGATTCAGGACAGACAAAAGGAAGTACTTCTTTACTCAGCGCATAGTTAAACTATGGAATTTGCTCCCACAAGATGCAGTAATGGCCACCAGCTTGGACGGCTTTAAAAGAAGATTAGACAAATTCATGGAGGACAGGGCTATCAATGGCTACTAGCCGTGATGGCTGTGCTGTGCCACCCTAGTCAGAGGCAGCATGCTTCTGAAAACCAGTTGCCGGAAGCCTCAGGAGGGGAGAGTGTTCTTGCACTCGGGTCCTGCTTGCGGGCTTCTCTAGGCACCTGGTTGGCCACTGTGAGAACAGGATGCTGGACTAGATGGGCCACTGGCCTGATCCAGCAGGCTCTTCTTATGTTCTTATGACAGCTTCCTTGGCATCATTAGGTGGAAAAGAGGAGTAGAGTTGGGTGTCATCCGCATATTGGTGGCACCGAACCCCAAAACTCCGGGTGACCTCTCCCAGCGGTTTCATGTAGTTGTTAAATAACATGGGGGATAGAATTGAACCCTGAGGGACCCCATAGGTCAATGGTCAAGGGGTCGAACAGGCATCCCCCATAACCACCTTCTGGGTTCATCCCTCTAGGAAGGACTGAAGCCATCGTAACACCGTGCCTCCAAGTCCCATCCCAGAGAGGCAGTCCAGGATGATACCATGGTCGATGGTATCGAAAGCTGCTGAGAGATCCAGTAAAACTAACAGGGACACACGAAGGTCATCCACCAAGGCGACCAAAGCCGTCTCAGTTCCATAACCGGGCCTGAAACCAGATTGGAATGAATCTAGATAGTCTGTCTCATCCAAAAAACTCTGGAGCTGAGCGGCCACCACCTGCTCTATTATCTTGCCCAAAAAAGGAATATTGGAGACTGGGCGGTAGTTGCCTAATATTGAGGAGTCCAGGGAGGATTTTTTCAATAAAGGTCTTATCACTGCCTCCTTTAAACTAAGGGGCATTCTGCCTTGTTGTAAGGAGGCATTAATCACTTCCCTGGTCCACTCAACCAGTCCCCCTCTGGCATTTTTTATAAGCCAGGAAGGGCAAGGATCTAACATGCAGGTGGTCAGACGTGCCTCTCTGAGAATTTTGTCCGCATCTTCGGGTTGAACAAGCTGGAAAGAATCCATTTTAATTAGACAAGCAGGGGCCAAAGTTACATCCACAGAGACTGTATCAATTTTAGCGTCTAAGTCGGAGCGAATCTGAGCAACTTTATCTGCAAAATATCGTGCAAACTCAGAACAACGGGTTGCTGAGTGGTCAACATCAGATTCATGGGGGTCAGGGTGTAAGAGATCCCTGACCACTCGAAACAGTTCCACTGGGCGAGATCCCGCAGATGCAATGGAGGCGGAGAAGAAAGATTTCTTCTGGGCCCGCACTGCCACGGAATAGGTCTGGCCCATGTTTGGTCAGATTCGCTCAGAGTTTTCCGCCAACGTCGCTCTAGTCTCCGTCTTTCGCGCTTCATTGCCAACAAATCCTCAGTAAACCAAGGGGAGGACTTGGCTCCAAAGTGCGAAAGGGGATGCTTAGGAGCGATTGTGTCCACGGCCCTGGTCATTTCCTCATTCCAGAGGTCAACCAGGGCTTCGACAGAATCACCTGCCGAGGTGACAGGAAAATCCCCAAGAGTCATCAGAAAACCATCTGGATTCATCAGTCTCCTGGGGTGGACCATTCTAATTGGTCCCCCACCCCTGCAGAGGTTTTGAGCTCCAGTGAGTTTGAACCTAACCAGGAAGTGATCTGTCCATGACAAAGGAACTAATGCCAGCTTTCTGCCTATCAGTCCCAACGTGCACCAGCTACCACTATTGGTAGCTATACACCAGGATAGCTATCCATAGATGTAGTAGGAGCCTCCACAATGAACGTATCCTTCTACTGGCAAAGCTCTTCTCCACCAGTGGAGGTGCATCTCTGCTCCGTCCTAACATCCTACAACCAGCTGATCCGGGGGGTTGGATTGGTAGATGTGTAGCTGGCAGCACACTTAGAAATTGTTCATAAATGGGGAAATAACCATCCTCTTGCACTTATTCAGTAGTACAAACATTTATGAGTTTTAGCTGTGATGGACAATTTGACTGAACAAGTTCTAGCGTCTGATGGAGAAACACTATCATAGAATCATAGAATAGTAGAGTTGGAAGGGGCCTATAAGGCCATCAAGTCCAACCCTCTGCTTAATGCAGGAATCCAAATCAAAGCATTCCTAACAGATGGCTGTTCAGCTGCCTCCTGAATGCCTCCAGTGTCGGAGAGCCCACTACCTCTCTAGGTAATTGGTTCCATTGTTGTATGGCTCTAACAGTTAGGAAGTTTTTCCTAATGTTCAGTTGAAATCTGGCTTCCTGCAATTTGAGCCCATTATTCCATGTCCTGCACTGTGGGACAATCGAGAAGAGATCCCGGCCCTCCTCTGTGTGACAACCTTTCATGTACTTGAATAGTGCTATCTATCTCCTCTCAGTCTTCTCTTCTCCAGGCTAAACATGCCCAGTTCTTTCAATCTCTCCTCGTAGGGCTTTGTTTCCAGTCCCCTGATCACCCTTGTTGCCCTCCTCTGAACCTGTTCCAGTTTGTCTGCATCCTTCTTGAAGTGCGGAGACCAGAACTGGATGTAGTACTCAAGATGAGGCTTAACCAGTGCTGAATAGAGAGGAACTAATATTTCACACAATTTGGAAACTATACTTCTGTTAGTGCAGCCTAATATAGCATTTGCCTTTTTTGCAGCCACATCGCACTGTTGGCTCATTTACAGCTTGTGATCAACGACAATTCCAAGATCCTTCTCACATGTTGTATGGCTGAGCCAAGTATCCCCCATCTGTTAACTGTGCATTTGGTTTCTTTTTCCTAAGTGCAGAACTTTGCATTTATCCCTGTTGAATTTAATTCTGTTGTTTTCAGACCAATGCTCCAGCCTATCAAGGTCTCTTTGAATTTTGTTTCTGTCTTCCACGGTATTAGCTGTGCCCCTCAATTTTGTATCATCTGCAAATTTGATAAGCATGCTGTGTACCTCCTCATCCAAGTCGTTAATAAAAATGTTGAAGAGCACTGGGCCCAGGACAGAGCCCTGTGGTACCCCACTCGTTACTTCCGCCTAGCTTGAGAAGGAACCATTGATATGCACTCTTTGAGTACAATTCTGGAGCCAACTGTGGATCCACCTGATAGTTGTTCCATCCAGCCCACATTTAGCTAGTTTGCTAATCAGAATATCATGGGGCACTTTGTCAAAAGCTTTGTTGAAGTCAAGATATATTATATCCAGTGTTCCCACAGTCTACAAGGGAGGTTACCCGATCAAAAAATGAGATAAGCAGGATTTGTTCTTCATAAATCCATGTTGGCTCCTAGTAATCACTGCATTGTTTTCAAGGTGCTTACAGATTGACTGCTTTATAATCTGCTCCAGAGTTTTTCCAGGGGTTGATGTTAGGCTGACTGATCTGTAGTTCCCTGGTTCCTCCTTTTTGAAGATTGGAACAACATTAGCTCTTGACCAGTTATCCGGCGCTTCACCAGTCCTCCATGATTTTGCAAAGATAATAGACAGCGGTTCTGAGAGTTCTTCAGCTAGTGCTTTCAATACTCTATGATGCAGTTTATTGGGCCCTGCTGATTTGAACTCGTTCAAAGTGATTAGGTATTCCTTGACCATTTGTCTATCAATCTCAAGCTCCAATCCTGCCCCTTCTACTACATGTTTCCCGGGAGGGTCATAGACCTTTTTTATTTATCAGACACATATATTGAGAGACGGTTTATGTTTCCTATATTAATGAACAATAATTCTTCAGTACAGTGTTTCTCAAGTCAACACAATCTTTGGGGAATAATTTGATTACTGTATGAATATTGTATGATTTTTAATCCTATGACGTTCTGTCTTAATTACTGTCATCAGTTTTGGTAATAATATGTATATTGTATTTTCTGGTCTTCTTTGTATGTATGTTTTCATTAGTGCTATTCAGTTGTTCTCCTTCCCTGCACAGTGGAAATTCCCGTGCATGATATAGAACCTTGATCTTCCAGAGTTCTAAATTATGAGGGGGGGGAATAAAGGCTTACCTGCTGAAAAAGCTCAGCCCTAGCACATGGAAGATTGCACAGGGGCTGGACAGGCGTGTCCCTGCCCTCCCCTTTGCATAATTGGTAATCGTGGGTGAAGGGGTGGGATAATAATGGAATTGCTCAATTTTGTTTTATTCGTCTATACCACTAGTTCCCAAACTTTTTTCCTACTGTACCACTTGAAAATTGCTGAGGGTCTTGGTGGACCAAATTATTTTTCTCTGGTTGTTTAGTGATTGCAATGCACTTTGGACATAAGACCATGTGAACAGCCTGCTGGATGAGGCTGATGGCCCTTCTAGTTCAGCATCCTGTTCTCACAGTGACCAACCCGATGCCTATGGGAAGCCTGCAAGCATCACCTGAGTGCAAAAGCACTCTCCCCTCCTGTGGTTTTCAACAATTACTATTCAAACTGTGATCTAGAATGGTGCTATATGCTAAAGTATTTTTTTTAAAAAATAGAATTCATTTTTAATGTAATAAAATGCAATAGACAATAAAGGAAGCAACAACAATACCATTAAAAAAATAAATTCACTAATGGGCAAAAAACCTTGCGGTTTAAGAACGTACCTATAGCCAACAGATATTTCTATCAAACTTTTAAAAGCAGGGAAATTGGACAGCTATAGTGAATGCACCAGGGGAGCAGGAAACCTGACCTCCTCTCTGAGATATTGTACTGCTCTACAAATTTCTCAAAATGCACAGTCCAATCCACTTCCCCTGTAGCTTGGAAGAATTTGGTAACATGTGCCTCTGAGCATATGGTGAGTAGTGGCAACTAGGATAGGTGAAACTGACCATGGGATGGGGAGGTGAGGTTTAATCATGTGCATGTTTATTGAGTTCAGTGGGATTTACTCCCATGCAATCATGCTTAGGATAGGTAAAATTGACCATGGGGAAGGAGACCTGGAGTGGCCAGGGGAGGAGGAAGAAGGAAGAGGGGAGGGGAAGAAGAAGGGAGGAGGAAGGGAAAGGAGGAAGGGAAAGGAGAGGGGAAGGAGGGGAAAAGCAGGTCTGGTCATTTGTGTGCTTATTGAGTTCAGTGGGATTTACTCTTGTGCAATCATGCTTAGCATAGATGAAACTGATCTGGGGAAGGGGCAGGGAGGGCAGGGAGAGGGCAGGAAGGGGAGGGGTGGGCAGGAAGGGGGAGAATAAGAGATTGGATGGGTGGGCACTGGGCAAAGGGGAAGCCCCTTTCCTTTCCAAAAGGAAAACATTGTGAACAGTATAATTGTTTTTCAGGGTTTCCCCCACCTTTTTATTCTACAGCAGGCACATGTAGCCTCCCACCCAAATTTAAACCAAAGCTGTCACTGGCCACATCCACATCCAGCCTTTATTTCCCATTAGATAGTCATGGGTTCTCCCAAAGATTCCTGGAAAGTGTAGTTAGTGAAGGGTGCTGAGAGCTGCTAGGAGATGCCCTGTTCCCCTCACAGAGCTTCAGTCTGAGAAGCTGACTGTTAAACTACTCTGGTCACTGGAGCTCTGTCAGGTGAATAGGAGCCTCCTCTCAGCACTCTTCACAAACTACACTTCCCAAGATTCTTTGGGGGAAGCCGTGACTGTCTAAAGTGAAATAAAGGTCTGGTGTGGTCCTCTGATTAGGCAAGCCAAGCAGCTGTGAGTTTGGCTTTTAGAACACTGATAGTTGGTTCTTACTGAGCATGCCCGACATTATCATTCAGTTCAATGCTGAATTTCTTCAATTAATTAAAAATCAGCCAGGCATTTTTTAAACTTTTAAATTGCAGAAGATGAAGGTCAGACTATGGGGCAAGGTCAGTAATAGGATTACAGGTACTCTGTGAACATGGCTGATTTTTAATTAATTGACAGAAAAAAGTCCAAAAGGGGTCTGGTTTTTCTCTCTCTTTTTACACTTTGAACTCTTGATTCTCTCTGACTGTTTTATGTATCACCATGAAAATTTAGAGAGTTGTTAAACAAGCGTTTCTGAGTTCAGGACTATAAGTTTTGTAAGGTTTTGTTTTGAAATGAGCTTATGAGAAGCATCAGAATGGCATGGGGGGTATTTTCGATTTAACATTGCAGAATACAAAAAAAATCCAAGCTGACTATAGTAATACAGCCACTCTTGTGGCTGTATAATATGAGCATTTTTAGATGTTGACAACTATCCTTTTTTAAAATAAACTGACAACTTCAATTCTAAGCCATTTTCTTTCACTCACATTCCCTTTCTTTCTCACACATCTTCTCTCCCATAGCTTCTTCCACACTTTCTCACTGCTTCCTTCATTTCCATGCATTGACTCTCTATTCCTTTCAAGTGTCTTGTGAGCTTCTTTTCCTCAGGACCTTCCTCTGTCTTGCCACCAGCCACGGCTTTATTCCTCAGAGGAAGGCAGAGTCTCCTCCCCCCTTCACTTCCTGTCAGTTCTGCTCACCTTCCAGGCAGACCACCAGCTTCTCAGAACACAGAGCAGCCACTGTACCCGCCATTTTTCACCACATAGTCACTGCACCTGTCATTCTACACACACATTATTCTTCACACACATGTAGCTATGCCGCTCTGCAGCATTGCCACCACCTAAAGGAAGCTCACAAGCCGCTAGTGGTTTGCGGACCATACTTCAGGAACCTCCATTTTATATTATTTTTGTGGTGGAAATGCAGAAGATCTTTTAAAAATGAAAGAAAAAGATCAAAACAAAACTGTGACAAGTATAATGGATGGTTGCTGGTGCGAATACAGTAAAAGCTCCATCCGTTTTTCATAGGTGCACTATATCCTAGTTCACAATGTCACAATTGAGACTGCAAATACTCCAAAACATGTGACTGAAACAATTGCATATTGCTGTCCCTTTCCTTTCCTCTTGTTTTTTCTGTCTTGAGTTTTAGACTGTAAGCTCTTTGCAGTAGAGACTTATCCTCTTGCACTCTCTTGGTCCCAGGCTATGGTCTGAAGGCACATAAAGCCAGCTCCCTGCTGAAGCTAAGCAGGTCAGGTCTGGTCAGTGCCTGGGGCAGACTGGCTGGGAACCATATGTAAGCCGCCTCGGGTTTCATGAAAAGAAAGGTGGGATATAAATGTAATAAATAAGTGCCATGCACACTGTTGGTGATGTACATCTCTCTATACTATATTTTTGTAAGATGTTAGGTTGTCAAACCATCATGCAACGTGACATGCAGGCACAGCAGAAAAGTGTCTTACAAAAAAAAAGATTGGGCCTTGAGTGTGGTGGTGGCAGGAGACCCGGAGTGTGGCGGCGGCGGCAGCAGCAGCAGCAGCAGCAGCAGACCCATAGTGTGGTGGTGGCGGACCAGTGAGCGTGCATGCAAGAAGGTCCAGACCTCAGCAGGCCCAGAGCTTAGCAGCTGTGGCCTAGGTCTTGGCCTCACTAGGTGTGTGTGGGGGGGAGGCCACTCTTGATGACCAGTGGGCTGGTGGGGGAAGAGAAAAGGAGAGGGGAGCTCTGGCAACCCCTAGGGTGGTGGTGGGGAGAGAAGGGGAGAGAAAAAGGGAGGGCAGTGCTGGTGACCTCTGGGGTGGTTTGGGAGGTGAAAAGAGGAGGGAAGCTCTAGTGCTCCCTGGGATGGGGTGGGGAGAAAAGGCAAGGGGAGATCTACTGCAAACTGTTGGAGGGGAGGGGGCTTTGGTGACCCAGGGAAAGGAGGGCTTTGGCGACAATAGGTGGGATTGGTGAGTGAAGCAAGCAGTGGTGGAGCCCCAAGGAAAAAAAATATATAGTTGTTTTTCTCTAAGATTATGAACATTTCATTGAAGCAACAAACTGGGTTAAACTGTAATTAAATGCAACAAAAATGCAATCTGTGACAATAGCTCTAATTGTATAGTGACAGATTATACTTTTTGCATTTTGTTACCATTTAACACCACCCTTTACATCTCCCTCCCTTGTCAACTGAGAATAACATTTCATGCATCTGATGAAATAGAATCTGGTCCACAAAAGTACCTGCCATAATGCATTTGTTGATCTTTACAGTGGTGCAGAAGTCCTTATTGTTTTTGCTGCAAGTAGGGATGGAAGGATCTGCCAATTTCGCTTCTCTACAGTTCTTATTATTCCAATCTTAAATTAAGTTCTTGACATTTTCAAGCCTTTCATGTGGCGTTAATGGCAGTGAAGAAAGCTCACTTCTCTGCCATCATTGCATCTGCTCAGTGTCATCCAGCAATGCTTTTCTGGGTGGTCCGGGGTCTTTGGAGCTCTGGCCCTACACTGGATCCTGAACCCTCAGCTGCTCGCTGTGACAAGTTTGCACGGCACTTTGCAGATGAAATTGCCCACATGCGGACGGACTTGGACTCCTCATTAACCACAGTTGTGCCTGAGGGTGCTTCTGGTCATTTTTCTATGGATACTTTTCAGCTTGTAAAGCCTGAGGATGTGGACAGGACTGAGGGCCACTACCTGAAGAAATGAGGGCCACTACCTGCTCTCTTGACCCTTGCTCATCCTGGTTAATTAAACCTGCCAGAGTGGGAGTGACTGGCTGGTTGGCATATTTAATTAATACCTCTCTAAGGGAAGGCTCTAGAGAGCCAGTGTGATGTAGTGGTTAAGGTGTTGGACTATGACCTGGGAGACCAGGGTTCGAATCCCCACATAGCCATGAAGCTCACTGGGTGACTTTGGGCCAGTCACTGCCTCTCAGTCTCAGAGGAAGGCAATGGTAAAACCCCTCTGAATACCACTTACCATGAAAACCCTATTCATAGGGTCGCCATAAGTCAGGATCAACTTGAAGGCAGCCCATTTCCATTTTTTGTCAAGGGAAGGCTCTATGCCAACATTGTTAAAGGAGGCCGTGATAAGACCTTTGGTAATAAGCCTTTGTTCGACCCTGCAGATCTTAACAACTTCCATGTCTCTAATCTCCCCTTTTGGGGCAAGGTGAAGGGCTGGAAGTGGGCTAACGAACTGAAACTTAATCCAAACAAGATGGAAGTGTTGCTGGTCAAGGAAAAAGCTGTGCCACGAATAGGGCTGCAACATGTTCCGGACAGGATGGCACTTCCCTTGAAGGGGCAGATCTGCAGTTTGGGAGTGCTCCTGGATCCTGCTCTGCTGCTTGAATATCAGGTGGCTACAATAGCAAGGAGTGCTTTTGGCCAGCTCAAACTGGTCTACCAGCTGCGCCCATCCCTGGAAGTGGTTGACTTGGCCACAGCGACAAATGCACTGGTGACATTGAGGCTTGATTACTTTAATGCACTCTACATGGGGCTGCCTTTGAAAACCAGTTCGGAAATTGCAGTTGGTTCAAAATGCGAATGTTTATCTGGATTGCAGAATGGGGATCAGATCACCCCTGTGCTTTATCAATTCCAATGGCTCCCAATTTGTTTCCAGGCCAATTCAAAGTGCTGGTTTTGACCTTTAAAGCCCTAATTTTTTGTGTGTTTTTATTGTGTATGATTTTATTGTGAGTCCTGTTTTAGGGTAGAAGGTCAGGATAGAAATATTTTAAATAAATAAATTCCTGCAGGAATTTGTGATTTTTTTTAAAAAAAATTCTCATCAACATTCTTCAGTAGTTTAGTGTAAATGTCTCCTAATAAGCACATTTTGTATGTGGTTTTGACTAATATACACAATTTTGCAAGCAGTTTCTTCTAATATGCATTTGATGTTATTTTCACTAATACATTTTTATGCACACTTTCCCTTAATATATGCATTTTTGTAAACATTGGCTGGAGAACTGCACTGCAAAATTCATATAACTGTGAAGTTGAAGTATGGCTGTGTTTTGGTGCTCATCTTGTTTCAAAAAGTGCACATGCGATAGATTTAGCTTCAAATGAGAACTCAGTAGAATTTCTCCTCCATTCCTAACTGTGAGAAAGAGACTAACGTGAAACTAATTTCAGCAAATCCAACTTTCATAGAGGACCACTCTGTCCTTTGTTTGAGGACTTCTGCAAAGATGTCCCTTAGTTTTGAAATACGCACTTGTATGATCATATCTCCATCCTTGCTTCCCTCGTGCTCTACATACATTCAAAGAAATCATGTTGATATAAAGCATGGAAGGGGAGCATGTGCACTGGCCTTATCCTAATGTTTCTGGGTGTGCCAGGCACGCTCGCTCTAACTCTAACCTTCCTGCATTGAGCAGGAATGCCTGAAGGGGCCTTCTAACCGCATTTGGCTGAACATGCTACCTCCTTGCAGTTGGAAATCCTGATAACACAGGATTCCCAATTGTAGGGAGGCTTCTAAACATGCTGAGACAAAAGTACTCGTGTGGAAAAGCTGAAGGTAGAGGGAGCAGGGAGGAGGATACTGGAGGTGGGGCTGGCATGCCCACATCTCCTGCCTGGCTCACACACTTTACCTCCACATTCTTTTATAAGCATAAGAAAGGCTTCTGTCTGATGACAAAGGACATCAAAAGCTCTTCTTTTCCCCAAGTACAAGGCCCCATCTGCACTATACATTGAAAGCAGTATCATACCACTTTAAACAGCCATGGCTTCCTGGAAAGAATCCTGGGAAGGGTAGTTTATTAAGGGTGCTGACAGCTGTTAGAAGACCCCTATTCCCCTCACAGAGCTACAATTCTCCAAGTTCCCTAGGATTGTTAAATCACTTTGAGGCCCAGGAATACAGAATGTATACAGGGTATAAATCAATCTGCTGTTTGCAAAGGCTTCTAATTTATTAGTACTTTGAAGATGGCTGCTGACAATTAATTACATTCATCAGATAATGCTTTTCCTTTGTTCCTCCAAGCATATACTGTCTTTCAATAAAGTTCTCCTGTAATTCCAAGAGGCACCTGTACTTTCCATCTCTGACACTTTTATTGATTGCTCTTTTTAGACAGAACATTCTCTGTTCATTGCCATTCATTCATTTGATTCTATTTTCCACCTCTTTAATTTTTTAATTAATTGATTCATGATGTTCTGTTACTCCTCAGAATATAAACCATATTTGTAATTGCAGCTTTTCTCCATATAATAATACTGAATTTCCAAACAGGAAAATGCAGCTTATCTGAATAAAATTATTTAAACAGAAACAAATAATTTTATCAGTTTTTGAAAGATATAAACACTTCCTGCGATTATAACTGCAATACTATACAGGTTTACTCATAAGTAAGTCCCACTTACTCCAGTGGGGCTTACTCCCAGTTAAATGAGTATAAGAGTGCAGCCTGTAACACAACACACTCTCTGACTTTAGAGACCTGTTTTACTTTCCATTATGGGATTTGTTAATATTACCCTAAGTCATGTTAAAAATAAGTCAAATACTTAAACCACATTTTAAATTCCCTTTGTGTTTGTCTTTAAAGGTCACTCAACAACACATTAAATGGGTAAAGTTTTTTTTAATCTTCAGTCAAGCTTCTGCTTCAATAACCTTGAAGTGAAGGCAAGTTCCTCCAAGGTTGTGTCCATAGAAACTTAGATATACAGGTGAGGTCAGGTTTTTCTCCCTTCTTATGTAATTCATGAACAGCTATCAATTGCTGTCCCAAGATCTAATATATTCAGAAGTGATGATCAGTCATATACTGCACCATTCTTAATATTTGGTCCACACCAAAAGATTCAAATGCAGCCTAACAGCAATTTCACAGGAGACCAGGAACATAGGGACCTGTCTTATATTGAGACAAACCATTCATCCATCTAGCTTGGTATTGTCTACACTGACTGGCAATAGGTCTCTAGGATTTCATACAAGGGTCTCTCTCAGCCTTGCTTGAAGATGCCAGATATTGAAGCTAGGACCTTCTGCATGCAAAGTGGATACTCTACCACTGAGTCATGGTCTTCCCTTTTAACCAGTGTTTCCAGGGCCCACCTAAGACTTTTTTCTGTCTGCAGTGGAACAGATAATAATGTCCCACTACATAAGACAAGGTGCAAGGTATCAAAGGCTGGCCAAGTTGTTGTATGACCCCAAGACAGAAAATCCCACAGACACTTCTCCCAGGGAGTAAAACTTACAAGAACAGTAAATTAAATCATTTACAATTTACTGCCCTGAAACTCAAAATCATCTGTCTGAGTCAGCCATTTCACTCTGCCTAATGGTGGTGCTCACTGGTGTATTGGTCACAGGGGGATATCTCCGTACTGTTAGTTTTTTGGGAGGTGGGTCAAGGGGAGTCTCTTCCCTTCAGCCTGGCTTGGCCCCTCATGCTGCAGAGGAAGTGTCTGGTGGAGGCTGCCGCTGCTCTTGGCCACACTGGCTGGGCTGCAGGAGTTGCCAGTGGGTGGCAGGCCTCTAAGGCGGGAAAGGAGGAATAGAAAGGAGACAGGCTTTTGCTTGCACACCAAGGAGAAGAACGAGTCACTACTGTTACCGCCGCTGCCTAGCATGGCATGAGTGAGTGCTCCCCCCCTTCACCTTGCTGCATCACTCACTCAGTCAAGATGCGTCCTGCCGAACCTCTTCCTTCTCCTGAGATGTATGAAGTGCAAGCAAAAGCCTCCCTCCTTCCCCCCCTCAAAGGCCTGTCACCCACCCACAACTCCTCCTTCCAGCCCAGCAAGCATGGTAAGAGCAGCGGCAGGAGCCAGGAGGGATGTGTAGGGAAAGGGGTGCGATGACTCACGTGGAGACCATCTGCTGGCACAACTACAGTGACATCTTCAAGGGTCTGTCCTCCCAAAGGAAGTGGGAGAGGCACTTCTGCTGGCACAATTAGGAGATTGGCCCGCCCTTCGCCCATGACCAAGGAGCCCCGAACTGGGGAGCGGGGACATAGAACTGGGGAGGGTGGTGGTGGGGGCAAAGGCTTTTTCCATAACAGGCTCTGTAGCTGCAGACTCTTCCTGGACTCTTTGCCCCTCAGCTCCCCTTTTGGCTCTTCTCCCTTCATACCTGGAGCCTGAAGAATGGGGGGGGGACTGCAGGAAGAGGGGGGAGAGAAACAGCATTCAAAAGAGAAACTGCCAACACTGTTAAAAAGAAAATATTTTTTAAAAAAATTATGATTATTTGGACATGGAATCAGTCTCTACTGTCAGCATTCCCCAGCAGCAGGAGATTCCACCCCCCAGTACTTCCATGGAGCAGCAATGGGACTGTAAGCTAGGGCTTCTCTTTCACAGAAGAGGATATGAGTCCCCCAAACCTACAGTATTCAGGGATCCTATAACTGCCTAATAATGTGGAGGTTTTCTTATACCTTCTCCATATTAGAAACCATTTCAAGGCAGTCAAGTGCAGCTAAAACAATATTTTAAAACCCTTCTTCAAAAAGAATTCTACTCATTATTCTAAAAAGAAAACCAAACATTTCATAAGAGGTGTTCCCTCCCCCTTTTCCACAAATGCCTAGAGGGGTCTGTGAGAGGGGGTGGGAGAGAAGAGGGGAAGGGCATGGAGGTGAGGCAAAGGGGTGAAGTGGAGGTGGACTAGGAGCAGGAGGATTAGGGGGTAATAGGGAAAGAAAATTGCATCGGGCAGGAGAGGTTGGGATCAGGGTAAATGGAGGGGTAAGGGCAGAAGGGTGAGGGGCTGGTGAGAGAAAGAAAATGGGGCTATGGGTAGGAGGGGAAAAGGAGAGAGTAGGGTCTGTTTTTATGATGTTTTAGTGTTTTTAGTGCTTTTGTTTGCCACCCTGGGCTCCTACTGGGAGGAAGGGCGGGATACAAAAGCAATAATAAGCTTATCACTGCAAATGTATAGCAGTTTCTCTACCTTGACAGACCAAATTTATTTTAAAATGCCCTGACTCCTTTTCAAACATCCTTAAGAAAGTTAAGATGCCATTAGGAAAGTTTCAGAAAACACACATAAACACTAAATTTAAGCATTGTTACAGAGGCGATTACACCAGGCCCCCAGTGCATTCATTAGATGCCATAAAATGAAAGCATCCAAATAAGAACTGTGAACCAGATACTACCTGACATTTTTGTATTTCTATCTACAGATTTTTTCCTTGCCCCACATCCCCAGCCATGGAACTCCCCAAATGCCTCTCAAAGTGAGCTAGCATGAGAGTTGCTTAAGGAGAAAGCGAGGCTAATGACTGCACATAATTCCTCTTTCAGCAGCATTCATACCAAACACCCACACTCCTTTTTCAACTTGATCGAGTTTTTAAAAGAGGGTTTTTGTTGCTGGATGTTTACATTAAATGGTATCTTCATTGTGTTTCATGGTTCTGCAAGACCTGAATACATAAACCTTCAGTGGTGCTGTCAGGGCAGGACTTTGGGGCAGAGGTTCAGGGCCCTTTCCAGCAAAATGAGCCAGAGGGCTCCCCAAACAGAGCAGGGCTGGCTCACCACATTTGAAGACAGTGAAGTAATACATCTTACCATTAAAAAAGCACCTCAGGACCTATGAGATCAATGGCTTTTATGCAATTAACCTTTACTCAGAGTAGACCCATCAAAATTAATGGCCATAACCAACTTAGGTTCATTGATTTCAGTGGGTCTACTCTGACAAAAGTGTGTTGAATACAATCCATTAAGTCTACAGTTTAAAATTAACAGCACATTACTTATTTCAGAATATCAGTTCTCCTGGGGAAGGACCATAGCTAAGTGCTTTGCTTTCAGAAGGTCTCTGTTCAGTTCTTAGCATCTTGAGTTAAAAGGAACAGTTTGAAGGATCAGGTAGCAGGCGACGAGAAAGACCACTGTCTGAGACCCTGGAAAGTTGCTACCAGTCAGAGTAGGTAATACTGAGCTAGTTTGGGAAAATAGTCTAATCTAGTAGCTTCCTCTGTATTCCTTAATTCTTGAATTCTATTCAGCAGCCATGTGCAGAGCTTTATTTAGTGAAACTGATGTGCAGTCTAATGGTGCATAAAGGCATCCGGTGGCACATACAGTGCACCCATAAAGCAGGCTGTGCACACACAGCAGAAAGTTGATTCAGTGCATCTCATGTCTGTGTTTCACATTGTCCACGTGATGTTGTCCTCATCCAAGTAGCAGCCCACACTTCCCCTGTTTAATTCTTATTTTTTCCAATCCATGGATAATACAGTAAAAGAACCGCCCCCCCTCCAATAACTCACATACTAGGGATGGGTGAGAAATTTGATTTAGTTTGCATTTTAAGCCAAATCTATCATATTTGAACTATCCAAAACAATATGAGAACCGAAACACAGTGATACTTCAAAATTCACACATTTAAATCTTGCAATGCAGTTTGCCAACCAAACAATGTTTACAAAAAGGGGGAAAGTATGCATAAAAATGAACATGAGTGAAAATAACATGCAAAAATGCATTATATGACAAGAAATTGCTCGCAAAATATGTGTGTTAGTAGAAATTGCCTATAAAATGTGTTTATTAGGAAAAATTCACACTAAAATGCTGGAGAATTTTTCATGAAGTTTTTGTTTTAATTGCTGCAGAAATGTGGAGAACCACATTTAAGATTGGAAAAATGAGAAACTGAGAGAACCGAAACTGACAGATCTTTCCATGCCTACATGTTACCCAACTGTGGGAATACTGAAACACATTGTGTAGATGAGTGAGGCTGGTTTTTTTTAACATATGTAGTGATATTTTACTGGGTGCCATATATCACCACATCCCCCACTTCCATTGCTGAATACTCCTCAGTGGGCTTTAAAAAAAATTAACCCAGTGTTCTGTTCAAGTCTGGTATATCTGACAACTTGTATCTCTCTCAAAGAAAGGGGCTGTACGTACAGATAAACAAATACCTGCGCACACGCCCACAATGGACTTCAGGTGTCTAGAACTTAGAGAGGGTGAAGAAGTACTAATTGAGAAGGGACAACACATTATGCAAATACATCCCATCAAGTACCATCCACTAGTGTGTATGGGAAGTATTGAGACAGAGTTCAATTGAAAGCACACATGTGGACAAACTCATACAAAAATGCACACAGAAAAATTAGATCCGTGCAACCCATAAGCCCATTACCACTCTGTGGTGTACACAGCCCCAATGGGCTCAGCTTGAAATATAGGAGGACTAACGGCTATCCAAGTGCATACTTTGAGCCACAAAAACGTAAACTTTGGCAACATCACTAAATATGTACATTATACCCTCAACTTCCTGTTTTCACTACAGTTTACATCTCTCTCATAAAATGACACTTTTAAGTCTGTCCCCACTTAGATTCCCTAGGGATTCTTACTCACCCCTTTTCTTGCCAACTAACTGAGGGACATTATTTCTAAAAAGTCAAACTGTTCATACCTGTTGAGGAGGTATGAAAACTTCTCAGAAAGGGTGCTTCCAGGCTAATGTTTACTGCGGGATCAGTGCTCCTCATGCATGGAAGTTTTTGCAGTGGCCATACAATGTTTTTGACATCAACATGCTGGCCTGCATTTCCCCTCTCCTCCTGATTTAATCCAGGTATACCTTTTCCAGGGGAAATCTGATAAGTAAAAAAGGCCCTGTTGCCAATGACCCATTTGCAAATTAATCTTGCTACAGATTGTACTCGCCCAGAAAAACAAATATGAAGTCTCAGCCCATTGGTATGAGCACTCACCAGAATATTAGAAAATGTTGGAAATCAGAAAAGTAAGAAACCAAAATTCTGAACCACATAGGAACACACACACATAGACAGCTATTATACTGCTAATTATGGCTGCACACAGTACCCCCCCCACTTTTCTATGGTCTCTTCATCACAAGAGACCATGACACAGATCCAAGGAGCAGAAGCAGCACTGTAGCTAGGCTGGAGGAACAGGCAAGGAGGTGGTGCTGGGCCCTCAGTACCTGCTCAACCAAACCACCTTGCACTGCCAGAACTGTCATTGCATAAGTAAAGAACTGTAATCTCAGATATTTATTGCAGATACGCATGTTTTTCAACTAGTTATTTTAAAGATTCCTATCTTTAGATTTCCAAATATTCTTGATTGACATGATGAAAGAGTTTCTCCTTCACAGTAACTGTATGTTTTTGCTTTGGTGTCTGTTTCTCTAGCTAAGTAGCCTATTTATTTATTAATTGATTGATTTAAACCCCACCCTTCCTCCCAGCAGGAGCCCATTCTTGATTACTTACTTCCCTTCTTATCCCTGTCTATCCGTGAACATAAAATAAACAGTTAAAAAAAAATCCTTGGTAGCATAACATCCATACTATTAGCAGAAACCAGTAATGATCTAAAACGAATGCTGATGAAAGTTAAAGAGGAAAGCACAAAAGCAGGACTACAGCTCAACGTCGAAAAGACTACAGTAATGACGACAGAAGATTTATGTAACTTTAAAGTTGACAATGAGGACATTGAACTTGTCAAGGATTATCAATATGTCGGCACAGTCATTAACCAAAATTGAAACAATAGTCAAGAAATCAGAAGGCTAGGACTGGGGGGGGGCAGCTGTGAGAGAACTAGAAAACGTCCTCAAATGCAAAGATGTATCACTGAACACTAAAGTCAGGATCATGGTATTCCCGTTCTCTATGTATGGATGTGAAAGTTGGACAGTTAAAAAAGGAGATAGGAGAAAAATTAACTCATTTGAAATGTGGTGTTGGAGGAGAGCTTTGCACATACCATGGACTGCGAAAAAGACAAATAATTGGGTGTTAGAACAAATTAAACCACAACTGTCACTAGAAGCTAAAATGATGAAACTGAGATTATCATACTTTGGACACATAATGAGAAGACCTGATTCACTAGAAAAGTTAATAATGCTGGGAAAAACAGGGAGTAGAAAAAGAGGAAGGCCAAAGAAGAGATGGATTGATTCCATAAAGGAAGCCACAGACCTGAACTTACAAGATCTGAGCAGGGTGGTTCATGACAGATGCTCTTGGAGGTCACTGATTCATAGGGTCGCCATAAGTCATAATCGACTTGAAGGCACATAACAACAAGAAATTGATAGATTAAATATAGATAGACCATAGCACACATTTTTTTGACTCTTGCTAATGGCTAAATCTATTTCATGGTACATACTGCAGACCCTGAAAATGTATTTTGTAGACCAATGCCCTGATCCAACAATCCCTTGCCGGCTTGAAGGCCCTAGTCACGTGTTTAGATGTGGAGCTTCTATGACTGCATGGGCTCTCCCATTTAGTTTAATGTAGGGGGAAGCTCTGCATTAGCAAAAGGTTGCTGCCTCCTCAGCAGAAGTCAACCTGGAAGCCTAAATCAAGACCATCTGGGAGGGGGGACTCAAAAAAGTTCGTTTGCCCAACAGTTCTATCCTGTATTACTTCATGGTAATAAATACCTGATACTGGAAGGTGGTTCTTGCCTGGGTTGCACTGTAACCATAAATTAGATGAAGAAACCCCCAGCTTAGTTCTTTGTTCTTGAATTGTGTGTCACCTGTTCATCCTGTACTGAAGCTTTATTAGTTCCCTTTTGAAATAGTTTATTTCTACAAGACGCTCTGGTGTTCATTGGCAGAATGTAAATATGGACCTCAGAGCAAAATTGGCTATATACGACTGTGAAAATTGCACAGCTTTCTGGTTATTTGTAGAAATATCTGTGCAAAATGTTTTTAGTGCTTTTGTTTGCCACCCTGGGCTTCTGCTGGAAGGAAGGGCAGAACATAAATCAAATAATAAATAAATAAATAAATAAAATCTGTTACTATTTCCATGGGGTAAACAGCAGCATCCCCTTGCTTGACAGGGAGTTATGCGGTAAAATCTCTGCACAGCTGATTGATAGGAAAGTATTCTTCCCTCTTTGCATATACCATCCAATTTCATCATCTGATGTTTTATTCAGGCATTGTCTAGTAAATAGATCCATACCACAAAAGCTGCAGTAAATGATTCAGTAAAATGAATAAGTGAGCTAATTTAAGCTGCACTGCCTCAGGTAAACCATACAGGCTTCATACAGTAAGATTCGTGGTATACATTTGGTCAGTTCCTAGGTCATAGGAAGGAAGTTACCTTTTTCTATCGCACGTGCCATTGGGAATTCAAAGACTGTTCCTAAAATGTCATCCTTTCCCTGCTTGCAAGCATACAGAGCAGATATTGCCAACATGGTGCCCTGCAGATATCATTGGACTACAATTCCTATCAGCCCCAGTCAGCATGGCCAGTCCTCAGGGATGATGAGAGTTGTAGTCCAGCAACCACTGGAAAATGTGGAGAACTGAATTTAAGATTAGAAAAATGAGGAACTGAAACCCCCCCTGAAACTGACAGATTCACCAATCCCTAGAACTAAATATTGTCAGGTTTGATCTCAGATTTATTCCTAGCTATTCCCTTTTCTCCTGGAGCTCTTCCAGATGCTGTCATGATAGCTATTCTAAACACACATGCACCATTACCATGTTATGCTGATTGTACTGAAGATGGACTTTCATCTAGTTTAAAGTGGTAACTGTATAATGCTTCTTTAAATGGATAGTGCAGATGGGACCTATCAATTAGAATGATGAATCAGATGTATGTATTTGAAAATATTTATATACCATCAACCCATATAAAATATCATGGTGGTATACAATAATATAGACAATAAAACCAAAACAATGCAAAATAATCATTAAAATGGCTGGCTAATAAAGAAAGTTTAAACAACTGCATAGGCCTGTTGTCATAAAAAGGTCTTCAAGAGATGCCTGATTCTGCATATACAGAGAGTTCTTGGACTCTTTTTAATCCAAATCCTGAATGCCAAATGAGGCTCACACAGACCTAAGCAACCTCCCACTGGAGAGTTTTTCAGGCTTTAGGGACTGGTGAACAAACTCAGTGACATCCCCAAGCCTTGGGGTGCAAATGGGGAGAGAAGCTGGAGCCCTGGACTTTGTTTAACCAAGCCATGGGGAGATTCCTAGTCCAGCCAACAAGAGAAGCAGAAATGTTTAATGCAGGCTCAGCTATATGTCCCCCTAACTTACATTTCCCTGTCTTCTTTATTATTATTTTATTTAAGGCATTTATACAGTGTCCTTGAGCAGTGGAGGCTGATGGAATCTAAACCTGGTGAGGAACCTATGAGGTCACATGGAGAGAACCTATGAAGTCCCCATTGTCCTTCCTTGCAAAGAAGCAGTGAACACATAAGCAGTACAGTTCTACAAATACATAGCTGCTAAAAGTGTCTTACTTTGGTTCAGAAGGGGTCCCTGTGGTCACATCTGCAGTCATTGCTGCTTCTCCACACACACTCTACATCCTAGACAATCTCACATTTACCATGGAAAGTCAGCTATGTTTTGCTAGTCCTGATTGTTGGCAGTAAAGCACCAACACATGCTGCACGTGACCTGAACCGGGGGCGGGGG
Source organism: Rhineura floridana (assembly GCF_030035675.1). NCBI lineage: Eukaryota > Metazoa > Chordata > Lepidosauria > Squamata > Rhineuridae > Rhineura > Rhineura floridana. The sequence goes on from NC_084489.1 coordinate 46,049,059, forward strand.
CAGCAACAGACAAAAAGACAATATATTCTTTCCTTTGCCGATTACTTCTCTAAAGTGTTTGCTAATTTTGCAGGCTTTGCTCCTCCCTTTTCTCCCTTTTTTTCCTGTCTTCGTTCTAAGTTAGTTAGTAATGGCTCCCTGAGTGCAGGCCACATGGCTGCTTCATTATGTATGACTTTACCTCTTTGAAAGAATAAAGAAACTTAAGGTTTATTACTACAAGTACCATTCTTAACAGACCAGTTATTTCTCCACTTTTTAAAGCAGCAGCTTTAAAACCACAAATACTTGCAAACAGAACAAACATTGTAGAATATGTGCAGAAATAATGCTATTACACAGCTCCTGCCTGAAACCCTGGAGAGCCGCTGCCAGTGAGTGTATACAATGCTGAGCTAGATGGACTACTAGATGGTCTGACTTGCTATAAGGCAACTTCCTGTGTTCCTGTGATGAGGGCACTGTGGCTGTGATTAGTTTGTTTTCTTGTCATCCCATTGGTGATTTAGATTTCTGAATGGAAATGTATCCACAATAGGTGCCACTAATTATCTTACTATGGCACATCAAATGAAATCATTAGTCTCACCTCTTTTCCACAGAGAGTGTATACATGATTGATAAAGAGAAAAAGTACCACCAGTACAATTTCCTTACCATTAGTGATTTACAATACAAGCATAGATATGGAACTCTGGTCACCATGCCTCTTAGTTCATCATTGTTTTAAAAGTTTCCACTGCTTTTTATGCAGAATTGCACCCTTATGTTCAATAAGGGAGAGGGGGACTGCAGAAATACAAGCATACAGTGCTTCCTAAAGAGGATATATTTATAGATCTATCATTTTCCCTGTATTTGAAAGAAATAAAGAAAAGGTTATAAACATTTCATTGGGTTTGTAATAAACACCCTTCTTCTATCCCACAGGGGTTTTTAAAAAAGAAAAGAAAAAGAAAAGAAAAAAGGTTTTTTCAATTTGTTCTGCTACCATAAGCAGTATTACTACAATAAGCAGTAGTAAGAAAAAATAAGAATAAACCAAACCACTAGGCAGTTTGCATTTGAAACTGTTACTATACCAGTCTGTTGGTAAAGTACAAACAACACTTCCCCGTTTCCCCTGCATGAATCACATATTTATTCACCACCAGCTTCTGAGCAGATGCCAAACCGGCATGTTTGTAGTCTGCAGTAATATATGTCAAGTTAGATTTGGAAACAGAAAGATAACAGGAATTTTTTTCTTCTCATTCAACTTCCCAAATGGTTTATTTATTTATCTAAATAGTCTTCATTAGCTGTAGGCCTGGTTCACATGGCACTTTAAACCATAGCTGAACTAAACTATTATTTGAATGTGAATGTGCAGCGTGCATGCTGCTGAATTAGCCGGTGCTTCTTCTCTGCTGCTGTGAAGCAAGCCATGGTCTGCCTTAGTGTTATATATCTAAATCCAAGTTTGTGGTTTGTTTCCAGATAAACCCTGAGCCATAACCAAGATTTGTTCTGGCTTGCCATTCATGATTTGTTTGGGAAAAACAAACCATGAGGCCAGGTTTTGAATGCTAGGCCAGACAATGGCTTGTTTTCCGGCCGTGCAACAGCAACAGAGTAGGGATGAGTGAAGTGCCCACAATTTGTAGCATGGACCAACATGCTGCACATTCACAGCATGTTAAGCTAAGTTAAGCTTAGTTTAATAATGGTATAAAGTAACATGCAAATAGGCCCATGGTGATGCCAGAGCAGTGTTGATAACAACATAAAATAAAATTAAATAGCTGTTCCAAGAGCATCTCACACATTTAAAAAGAAAAGAAAAAAATCTCTGTATTCTCAGTGTTTGGATAGAAATGTCCAAGTAAAGGAGCTGGAAAAAATAGCCTAGTAAACCCTTTTGATGGCCATTAGGCATGAGAAGCTAATTCTCATTCAGTTTTCATAAGGAATATAGGTGAATGAGCACTAACTCAATAAGAATTTGAGACATGCCCTGGATAGAATGCAGGAGATGGAGGGAAATTGAGTTAGTCACAGGGCTCATCCAAACGGAGTGGGAAAATCCACGTTTTCCATATCCGGTTCATCATCTGACAGTCCTCACTTTGCCTGTTTGTTCACTCTTTCCCAATAAAAAACCCGCTTTTTTTGCACCCACACACGCAGCGAGAGGACCCATACTTCTTCTTGCTTTTTCCCAGCTCCGCCCATAACACTCTCCCCTACCAGCCAATTGGTCCGCAAAAATATGACATATGCTCCTGTCCCCCTTTGCAACAAAGCACAACAGGCGCATGCGCTTGAACATAAGAGCGCGAAAGTTTGAATTTCCTGATGGTAATGGAGTTCCTTGTCACTCACCACTCTGGAGCAGCGCTGGCCGGGGTGTGTGTCTCCAGGTGCCCCTGACCATCCAGGGGGATTGTGGGCAGTGCAAGGGATCAGCTCTTGTAATCGCTGGGCGAATCCCCCCCATAACCCTTGGGCTCATTCACTGCAGGGTTCAGCCCCGGACTGTTATGCAGCTCGGCGGCAGGAATGCTGCCCCTGAGGGAAGCAAACAGCCCCCCCCCCACGGGTGGCTGCTCTTGGCTCGGGCAGGGAGTGCGGGCAAACAGCCCGCCTGCTGCTGTGTCAATCTGTGCTGAAGTGACCAGCACAAGCTTTGCAGTGTTCCCTCTGATAAAAGAAACATGCAAACCACTTATATGCCTATAATTCCTGTATTTTTGTTTGTTTGTATTTGCAATATTTCGCAAAACCGACTGTATGCTTTTCTACCTTTAACGTTTCTGGAGATACACATGATTGCAATTCCACTTATTTCTCCAGAACAGCAAGTAACGATGTGCCATGTCTAGGAAGGTAGACCACCAGTCTCTATGGTTGTGGGTGGCTGAGATGCTCTAGCAAACCACTTATATGCCAATAATTCCTGTGGGTTTTTTGCTTGTATTTGCCATATTTGCAAAAGCGACTGTATGCTTTTCAGCTCAGCTGGCCTGGGAGAACCTGCAGGCTGTGGTTGAAATTGAGAAGACTCAAAGAGAGTAGCCTTGCAGGAAGGAAAGCGAAATTGACTAAGGGTGTGTGAGTGTCTGTAATCCAAGAGGAAAGCCTCTATTTCTCTTCTCCCACCCCCTCCCTCAACTCTGGATGCCTGCAAGCAAAGACCAATACATTCAAGAAGGACATTTGATGTGGGGGCTGAGGGGTGGGAGGTGGAGGTTAGGCAAAGATAAATATTTTCTCCCTTGAAAAAGTTTACAAACAACCACAATTGCAGATCTCACCCTGAGCGGCTGCGCAGTTTGCAGGCTGGCTAAAAATTAACTGCTGTTGCTGCTTCTGCGCAAATGCGCTTTTTTGCATCTGCACAGTAGAAGTTGCAGGGGGGCCCCCAACACCACACCATTGCTCTGATAGGTTCCCTTTTCCTGGGCTTTCCCCAGACATTCACACACATGCGCAACAATGGAAATACGTGATTGGCTGAGAATGAGGGAAGGGATGTGGGGAACCGCCCAAGAACCGCCCATCAAATGCCCACAGCTATAAAGTCTGCGGTATTGCATCCGAGTGCCTGAAGGTACAGCGGATGATTCCCGGGTTAAAAAAGCAAATCGCAGGAGTGGATTTAACCACGTGAAAATGCACAAAAGTGCGCAGTGTCATATGGATGACCGGAAAATAATGAAAACACAAAGCAATCATGTCACACATTTTACAGTCGTCTGGATGAGCCCACAGACAGGAAAGGCATAAAGACTCAGGAAAACAAAGCCAGCAGGAATAAAGAGAGCTGGGGAAAACCGGAAAAAGGCTGAGAGGGAACATCAGTGAGCTGAGCAGGATTAAGAAGACAGGGTCAGAGGGTTGAACAAGCACTTCAGTTTAGCTACCCTTGAGTTGCAATTAAATGTACAAAACAAAGTTTTTCTTTCCAAGTTCTGACACCTTCAAAAGGCTGCATTATCTGACCAATGGCATGTGCTCCAGCCAGGCTTCCCTGGACAGAGCTGGGGAACCTGTGCCCCTCCAGATGGTGTTGAATTTCAGCTCCAATCAGGCCCACCCAGCATGGCCAATGTCAGGGATGATGGGACTTGCAGTCCAACAAACACTGGAGGGCTACAGGTTCCCTATCACTGTGGTAGATGGTATGGGGGGCACAAACCTGTGTTGGGGGGCACCAACTAACCATGATTGCAAACTTAAACACTTGCCCATTTATTGGCAGGCTGAAACTCCAGCAAAACCAGCCCCTTTTGATTTGTGCAATTTTATTCCAAGTATCATAGCCTGAGATGGTACTTATCAAAATTTACTTAGTGCTTTCAAGTGGATTTTGTCATGCTTGGTAATGCAGAAGATGATACTATAGAAAGGCTCCAGCTCTCTCACATAAAACTGAGCTAATTTTTTTTAAAAAAGTTAAATAGGAATAAGCCATCTATTAGTTGAGGAACTATTACTATTACTACTAATAATAATAACCTGACCTTCACCCCAAGGTCCCAGACCAGGTTGCAATCATTAAAGGTACATAATTAAAAACAAGTTAAAATCAAGACATCACAAAAAATAGGGTGGGTCCTAACAGCATACATCTCAGATGTCAAAGTCCAGGGTAAAGAGGCAAGTCAGTATCCCTGAATAAAAAGTCATTTTTCCTTTTATAGTTATGCCAGTCAAAAATAAGAAGGCAGCAATTCCCGTTCTGATCTGTATTCAGCAGCAGCAGCTCAGTTTCTGTTTTGTTGCAGTTTGGCACCGACATTTGAAAAAAGTGACTTATAATTGCAAACTCATTCCCCAATGTCATGCCTAGCCCTGACCCGGTACCAGGCACAGAATCCTCAGACCTCAAACCCAACATCCCACAGAGGACCTTGAGGAGGAAGCTGGATACCCTGGGACCAGTGCTGAGGATCCTCTTAAAGGATCCTCTTCAGAATACCTACTGAAGAACCCTTGGTCCTTTCAGAGGAGGAGGCAGAACCAAGGCTGCTCATGTACCAGACCCCAAACCAGCAGAGGGACTGGACTCTTAGCTTTTATTTTTTTTAAAAGTAAGTCAATCAGACCTCTACAAAGAAAGTTAAACAGCAAAATGTGGAGGTAATTGTCTCAGCTTCAGTATGCAGCAACGTTGATAAAGAACACTTAACCAATTAAACACTGTTGCTAAACAATCAGAGGAAGGAATGCTGACCACCCACATCTGGGATGTGCGGGGGGGGGCATCTCCCAGAGCAACAACAAGCAAAACAAAACAGAAGAAGCTGGTTGTTGTTATGGCTAGTCTGATGCTGGACATTAGAGGAGAGTCAGTCTGTGTATTGGGATCTATTTGTTTAAGCACAAAATTCCTATTGACTATATTTCAACACAAGGATACTTTCTTTGTTCATCAAGGTTGGCAAAATGTGCGTGTATATGTGTGTGTGAAACTGCACATGCTTAAAGTATTTGTTGCTTGTTATTGTACATTGCTTTTCCTTCCAGAAGGCTCTGTATGTTGCCTTCTTCTCCCCTGTTTTAATCTTCACAATTGCCCTGTACTGCAGGGAAGGACAATCACTTATTATTTTGGATATTTTTATTAATATAGAACTCCTTTTTTTGCAAGTTCACCTGACTTTTATTGCATTTTCTCACAACAGACATCAAGACTAGCCCAAAACATGTTGCTGCCTAAGGTAAAGGACAAGATGGCACCTCTATTCCACATAAAGAAGCTAACTGATCTGGCAGCTGAATTTCACTTCAACAATGCTGCTAAGACAATGCCTAAAGGCCAAAGGCTAACATTAGGTGCATGAAGCAAACCCCTCTCTTTCCCATTTTTCTCCTCACTCAATGGGCTGCTAGGGGAGGGGCAGATAATATTTTACCAGAGTTCTTAACTGGTAATTTACAAAAAATCTTTTGAAATTAGGCTGAGAGCTACATGTGGCCCTAGGACAGCAGGTTGAGCAACTTCCTTGAGGGGTCTAATAAATCTGTTACTAAACAGGTGGCAATATATCTGAATGTTGCAATATCTCTTAGACCTGCTATGATGGTTATTTCCTAATTTGTCACCTTTATTCTTCTGAGGTTGTGATTTTGTATTTTCCTGCTTCTTTAATGGTGGTTTGATTGTAATAAACATTTGATTGATTGATTTTTCTCGATGAAAGCAGGTTGCTCACACCTGTCCTAGGTGATGCTTGTCCCCATTAAAATAGATCAAAAATATAATAAGGTTAAGTCCCCCCCCTTTTTCCCCCCTCTGACAATATAGTGCATGGTAACTTTTAGTCTATTTTTATTTTGCAATTGTTTCAAAATACATACTGCCTAGGCCATAACTCTGAGATAGGATTAATATTCAAGAAGTCAATATTTTTCATTTGTTAATAAATATTATGCAGCCATTTTGATGCAAGCCCTCCAATTTATATCAGTTGCACTGAGGGATGGAGGAGATATACCACCATTTCTTAAAAAGAGGATTTCAAGAAATGTTACGTCTCTACAAGGAACACACTGTATAGGAGGAAGCATTCCCTTATGTGAGCAAGACTCAGACCCTGCAGTATCCTACAAGATACTTTCCATGGGACCAAGCAAGACTCTTCTTCTGCCACATTCTTAAACTTTCCTGATATGTAAGAAGAACCATTGCAAGGCAATGCCCCCTAATTCCCAATTCTGCAGGCAGTTCAGGAGTATGTCATGGTTGATGGTATTGGAGATTGTTGAAAAGCAGAGAAAAATCAAAAGAGATACATTTCTGCTGTCCCCCATTTAGAGTCATTCATCAGCACAGTCAAGGCAGTTTTGTAGAGAAATTGGGTCTGAAGCCAGATAGATATGGGACCGTATAATCAGCCCCATTCAAGAAAAACTTGAACTGGTCAACCAAAAAGGCCAAGGATTAGGGATGTAAGAAAGCATCATTTTCCATGCTGCCCTGCATTCATCACATGTAGACTTGTTTCCATTCTGCTGCAGTTTGTTTTCCACAAGAAAGTTATTCATCTCTGTCCACTGTGGCAATATTATATAACTTGTGTAATTAGTTGCATAAATTATGTTGTCATTGTGTTATTCAACCCCATTCATTTCATTTCAGTGCAAAGGAAACACAATGCAAACACGACTGTGGAATGTAATCAATTATGTATTGTCTGCAGACCAAAAGCAATAACAACACTGAACACAGATTGTATTCACAGGATTAAGTTCTGTTCTGGGGATGGGATGAATAAGTGAACATCAGCAATTATTGTTCCCATTTCTACCAGAATTCTCCGACATCCCCACCAAGGATCGAGAGCATAGGCTGTTTGATGGTCCATTCCAAGTATCTGATTCACATAATCAGATGGCAAAAACTGAAACTAATCCAAGGAATAGCATTGAGTCAAGGCCTTACTATAGTGCAGCCTTGGCATAGATCCTGTCGCCAATAAGGAATTTAAGTGAGAATGAATGTGAGATATTTCATTTGTAATGTGTTTTAACAAACATGTCAGAGCAAGTTGCTGAGCCATCGGGATACTCTACAGAAGGAATAATTAGGTCATGAAATACTTTGGAAAATTCTACTGGATGACAGTGTACGGACACAATTGTGTGAATTCTTCATATATTGGTGTAGCTGATCAGAATGGATCCTACTATTGAAGGTGGCATTTTGAATCCTGCATTTTAGTCCTGACATTATTGTTGCCTTTCTCTTTGGTTTGAAGCACACATTACAGACTTTAAAGGGATTTTACAAAAAACAGACTGAGAAAATTTTCCCATATTGCAAAATTTTAGAACTAGTTATCACATGGATCACCGCTGTCGCCATGTGAGTCTCCATGCCTCTGATGCACATTTCTGGGAGGGTATGCAAACACTTGCAATATGATGACAAGTCCTGCAGCCTCCTTCAGGCTTGTCCTTTTTGTGCATCCTTGGTCTACTAAATTACTCTGTTTGGCAGGGTATGGAAAAAGCAGAATCATTTTATGTTGTTCGGCGGAAATTTATTTTGTACACTAATGATACAGGATTGAAGAACACATTGTCAGCTGCATCTTTACAAATTTGTTTTTTTTCTGAATATTTGTATAACTATTTATTTTATATCCTTTCTGCAACTGTTGCTGAACACTTGTGCCACTCACACGGACACTTACTGACTTTTGTACTCTCTTGGATTTCTGTTGGAAAATTTATTAGTCTGCTGTAAAAAAAAAAACACCCCCAAAATAGAAAAACAGGGAACAAAATATCTTATTAGACACTGGTGAATTGTTTGGAACGGGGAGGAGGAGATTTGTTGTTGCTTTTGTTACTGTTACTATATAAAAATCTAAAACTAAATAAAATAAATTACCATGTTTGGGCTTTTTTTATTCATGCACTTTTACCTTACCACTGTAGTGCATCATGGGTTTTGTGTTCTTAATGCTGCGTATACAGTCACTCTTGTACATGTTTGTTGCATTCAGAATTGCAGTGCATCATGGATTTTGTAGTGTATAAACTGACAACTTTTTGCATTAAAAATGCAGATTTTTATTTTATCTGTATATTAGGAACTTCTTAGAGAAAGACTTTAGATAGGGATCTAGCAATTAACCTTTAGCAACTTTTTATCTTATAACACTGTGTATCAATTACTGGGGAGCAAAAGTGACAGTCTATTCTCATCATGCTTTGGTTGTGGGTTTCCTCAAACTTCCTAGTTGGCCACTGCGGGGAGCAGAACATTTGACTAGAGGAGCACTTGCTACAGTATTACTCAGCAGAGCTCTTATGGTCTTATTGATATAGTGAGCATAACGGAGACCTGGTGGAATGGAGAAAACCAGTGGGATACGGTTATCCCTGGATATAAACTATATCGGAAGGACAGGGAAGGACGTATTGGTGGTGGAGTCGCTCTATACGTGAAAGAAGGCATTGAATCCAGCAAGCTCGAAACCCCAAAAGAGGCGGACTCCTCCACAGAATCGTTGTGGGTGGTGATACCATGCCCCAGGAGGGACTTAATACTGGGAACGATCTATCGTACCCCTGATCAAAATGCTCAGGGAGACCTTGAGATGAGATATGAAATTGAGGAAGCATCCAAACTAGGAAATGTGGTAGTAATGGGTGACTTCAACTATCTAGACATAGACTGGCCGCATATGTGTTCCAGTCATGACAAAGAAGCAAAGTTTCTAGATATTCTAAATGACTGTTCCCTAGACCAGTTGGTCATGGAACCGACCAGAGGGACGGCAACCCTGGACTTAATCCTCAGTGGGGACCGGGACCTGGTGCGAGATGTAAGTGTTGTTGAACCGATTGGGAGCAGTGACCACAGTGCTATTAAATTAAACATACATGTAAATGGCCAATTGCCAAGAAAATCCAACACGGTCACATTTGACTTCAAAAGAGGAAACTTCACAAAAATGAGGGGATTGGTAAAAAGAAAGCTGAAAAACAAAGTCCAGAGGGTCACATCACTCGAAAATGCTTGGAAGTTGTTTAATAACACTATATTAGAAGCTCAACTGGAGTGCATACCGCAGATCAGAAAAGGTACCGCCAGGGCCAAGAAGATGCCAGCATGGTTAACGAGCAAAGTCAAGGAAGCTCTTAGAGGCAAAAAGTTTTCCTTCAGAAAATGGAAGTCTTGTCCGAATGAAGAAAATAAAAAAGAACACAAATTCTGGCAAAAGAAATGCAAGAAGACAATAAGGGATGCTAAAAAAGAATTTGAGGAGCACATTGCTAAGAACATAAAAACCAACAACAAAAAATTCTATAAATACATTCAAAGCAGGAGACCATCTAGGGAGGCGATTGGACCCTTGCATGATAAGGGAGTCAAAGGTGTACTAAAGAGCGATAAGGAGATTGCAGAGAAGCTAAATGAATTCTTTGCATCTGTCTTCACAGTGGAAGATATAGGGCAGATCCCTGAACCTGAACCTGCAGGAAGGGATTCTGAGGAACTGAGACAAATAGTGGTGACGAGAGAGGAAGTTCTAGGCTTAATGGACAATATAAAAACAGGAACTTCCCAGGAGGATCCCTCCGCCTGTGCTGCCTCTGAGACGGGCTCCCATCTTGGATGAAACTTATCCAGTTTTAAATTCAGTCAGAAGGGTTTTTTCTGACTGGGGATGATTTCTTCCGGATAAGGAAGAAGCGTGAGATCTGCCACATAGTTTTGTTTTGATTGTTGGAGCCTGGAATTCGTCAGAATTGTCTGTCTTCCAGCAGTTCAGACAGAGCGAGGATTTTATGCTAGCTCAGCTGGATAAGTGACCCGTTTTTTTTTAACGGACTAGCAGGCAAACCTCCTGTCTACATTTATCATTTTCTTATCTATATAGCTAAAGAGATTTGTCAAAGTAACAGCAATTAAGGTAACCTAGATGAGGTAAGACTTTCCTTCTTTATTTACGGAACTAAGGGGGAAGAAAATATAAATAGCTTATCTTTTTTTTTTTTATTGCAAAAAGCTGACATGGAAAATTGCGTTTTAAAGATTACAACGGATGAGAGCTTTCTGATTGGGAGAGATAAGAAATCTTTTTGATTTACAAGACTTTTGTGTAATATATATAAGGGACTATTTTTTCTGATCTACTTTTTTTTTTTTGTTGACGAATCTGCTCATTCTCTCTGCTACTAGTTATTTGAACGCTGTGAACTAAAAGCTGTTTTTGCACTTCTGGACATTTAAGAGATAAGGACTGTCTAGCGTGTGACGTTAGTTGGTTGGAAAGACTAACTCCTTTGTAACTGGATAAAGAAATAAACTGCTCTTTGCTTGGGACATTGAAAATTGAAGGAGTTTTGTTCTTTTGGTTTTAAGAATGGCAATTAAGAAGATCATGGATGTACAAGAAGGGACTTTATTTCTAGACATGCTTCAGAAAATAATGGAGGGGATTAACTCAATAAAACAAGAACTGAGAAATAATAGACAAGCGTGGAGAACTGAATTTCATGAAATGAGACAGGAGCTGAAAGAAACTCAGGATTCTATGAGAAAGGAGAATAAAGATAGATCTGGAAAACAAAAAAAGGATGAAAGAGAAATTAAAGGCAAGGTTCAATCTATGGAGATTGGCTTAAATATGGACATGAAAAAAGATTTGGATTTCCTGGTTGTGACGGATCCTGGAGATAAATATTACAGTTTGGAATACAGCGCTGTCTCTGAAGGAATTGAAGAGATTGGAGATAAAGATATTATCGGTTCAAAAACATTCCTGGACTGGAAGGATTTGATGGAACTTGAAATGGAGAAAGTTAATAGAATTAATCCCTGTTTTGTGTCAATGGAAAAACCTTCAAGAAATGTACTAGTGTATCATGTGGAAAAGAGGAGCAGAGATGCGGCTTTGAAACAATACTTCAGTGTTACGTTTGGATTTGATGGTAAGAAAATATCTGTGATGGAGGAAATTCCTATCAGACTTTTATTATATGACTATGACAGCAAGATTTTTGGGTGCGTAAAGATGGAAGATGGACCCAATATGGATAATGACAGAAGAGCGATTTGAAACTACTGGACTCAGTAGATTTGATGAGTTGGATTAATTGACATGTTTATTTAGAAAAAAAATTGATTGACATATATCTCAAGGATTGGAAACTTCTCTTTGACTTTTTGTGGAAGATTAAAATGATATGATGTTAATGAGATTTGAAACCAACTAAGATAACCGCTGGAGGAAGGTGATTTTATAATCTATTAAGAGATAGGTTTGTTATATATTATAGATTTATAGCTGAACTATGACAAATCGGAAGTCAATATTTTTATATATATGTATTTTTTTTGTATTGTATTAGTTATTGATTTGTGTTGTTTTCTTTTTGTATTATTTTGGTTTTGAAAATTAGAATAAAAATTAATTGAAGACAATATAAAAACTGACAAATCACCGGGCCCGGATGGCATCCACCCGAGAGTTCTCAAAGAACTCAAATGTGAAATTGCTGATCTGCTGACTAAAATATGTAACTTGTCCCTCGGGTCCTCCTCCGTGCCTGAGGACTGGAAAGTGGCAAATGTAATGCCAATATTCAAAAAGGGATCCAGAGGGGATCCCGGAAATTACAGGCCAGTTAGCTTAACTTCTGTCCCTGGAATACTGGTAGAAAGTATTATTAAAGCTAGATTAACTAAGCACATAGAAGAACAAGCCTTGCTGAAGCAGAGCCAGCATGGCTTCTGCAAGGGAAAGTCCTGTCTCAGTAACCTATTAGAATTCTTTGAGAGTGTCAACAAGCATATAGATAGAGGTGATCCAGTGGACATAGTTTACTTAGACTTTCAAAAAGCGTTTGACAAGGTACCTCACCAAAGACTTCTGAGGAAGCTTAGCAGTCATGGAATAAGAGGAGAGGTCCTCTTGTGGATAAGGAATTGGTTAAGAAGCAGAAAGCAGAGAGTAGGAATAAACGGACAGTTTTCCCAATGGAGGGCTGTAGAAATTGGAGTCCCTCAAGGATCAGTATTGGAACCTGTACTTTTCAACTTGTTCATTAATGACCTAGAATTAGGAGTGAGCAGTGAAGTGGCCAAGTTTGCTGACGACACTAAATTGTTCAGGGTTGTTAAAACAAAAAGGGATTGCGAAGAGCTCTAAAAAGACCTCTCCAAACTGAGTGAATGGGCGGAAAAATGGCAAATGCAATTCAATATAAACAAGTGTAAAATTATGCATATTGGAGCAAAAAATCTTAATTTCACATATACGCTCATGGGGTCTGAACTGGCGGTGACCGACCAGGAGAGAGACCTCGGGGTTGTGGTGGACAGCACGATGAAAATGTCGACCCAGTGTGTGGCAGCTGTGAAAAAGGCAAATTCCATGCTAGGGATAATTAGGAAAGATATTGAAAATAAAACAGCTGATATCATAATGCCATTGTATAAATCTATGGTGCGGCCGCATTTGGAATACTGTGTACAGTTCTGGTCGCCTCATCTCAAAAAGGATATTATAGAGTTGGAAAAGGTTCAGAAGAGGGCAACCAGAATGATCAAGGGGATGGAGCGACTCCCTTACGAGGAAAGGTTGCAGCATTTGGGGCTTTTTAGTTTAGAGAAAAGGCAGGTCAGAGGAGACATGATAGAAGTGTATAAAATTATGCATGGCATTGAGAAAGTGGATAGAGAAAAGTTCTTCTCCCTCTCTCACAATACTAGAACTCGTGGACATTCAAAGAAGCTGAATGTTGGAAGATTCAGGACAGACAAAAGGAAGTACTTCTTTACTCAGCGCATAGTTAAACTATGGAATTTGCTCCCAGAAGATGCAGTAATGGCCACCAGCTTGGATGGCTTTAAAAGAAGATTAGACAAATTCATGGAGGACAGGGCTATCAATGGCTACTAGCTGTGATGGCTGTGCTGTGCCACTCTAGTCAGAGGCAGCATGCTTCTGAAAACCAGTTGCCAGAAGCCTCAGGAGGGGAGAGTGTTCTTGCACTTGGGTCCTGCTTGTGGGCTTCCCCCAGGCACCTGGTTGGCCACTGTGAGAACAGGATGCTGGACTAGATGGGCCACTGGCCTGATCCAGCAGGCTCTTCTTATGTTCTTATTCCCCCTCCCATTTAAATTAAATATAAAAGTTAAAAGACTAGTTTATAATTATAATAACTTTAATCTGAACGAAGAAGTAAGAAGCAATATAGCAAACATCTGAACACTGAAAGAACATTGTGTAGCATTCATTTTGGAATCAACACATTATTTACTTATTTTTAGCCAAATTGCCGTGCTTCTTGATGTCACTGTCACTATGACAACATTATGATAAGAAAGGAGTAGTCACGCTAGGCTACCTAGCAAAAAGATTTGTCATCTACAAATTTGCATGAAAAGAAATAAACATAAGACCGACGTGCAAGAGCTTGTGGTCTACAACTGTGTTAGGTACTTTGTGGTGCAAATAGCAGCAGTGACTGCTCAGAATCACAAATTGCTTTTTATCAGAGGTAAGAATCTATTCACAATCATTATTATTTTACTCCAAAGCAATCACAAGGGAAGTAAGAATGTTGCCATTCTGTTTGATGCATAGCTTTCATCCCCTCCCCCTGCCACAATTTAATTTCTATAGTATTGTGAAAATTACGATTGTCTACAGCAGAGATGGGAAACTGCAGGCCTGACCAGGCCTTTCTATCTGGCCCTTGGGACTCTCCTCACCCACACCCTCTCCCAAGGACACACTCCTCACTGGCCTGGCTCCATGCCTCAAGTGTTTTTGCCTGGCTGGAATGTGTCCTTGAATGCTTGCCTGCCTGCCTGGGGGGTTGAGAGGGTTGTGTGTGTGTACAGAAACTAGCCAACTGTACAAAGGTAACATTTACATCTGTTGGTCTGCCTACTTTTGCCTCTGTCCTCACCCACCAGTGGCATGTGGCCCCTGGAATGTTGCCCAGAAGGGAATGTGGCCCTCAGGCTGAAAAAAGTTTCCTTACCCCTGGTGTATAGGGTGTTTGCATTTTGAAGAGATCTATAGCTTGCTGTGGTAATATCATTTGAACTGAACATTGGTTCTCGACTTAGATTATGTATTTTTGTTCCTACTTTTAAAGCTGTAGTTCACCTTCTAATTTCTGTGGCAAGTTACAATTTTAACTTTTAATGTGTTCTATCAAGGTAATTTATTTTGAGCAGTTCCAGTTTAAATTCAGTTCTACAACCTTATATTCTTATTTTTTTCTTTTTTAAAAAAGTCACATTTCCTCCTGTGTTGAAAATATTATAGTTGTACTGGCAAAACCCATATTCCAGGTCAAGTGAAGTTTCATCCTATTATTTTGTTTTTCTGTGGTGGCCTACTAACGTAATGACACTTGCTTTTTAGGAGTATGCAACGTGATTGTGGCATGGAAGTACAATTATATAAATGCTGTTTCTTGGCACTGTTTAATTCTTGCTGAATCTAACCTGAGTCCCAGCCAAAATTGTTGGAGGGACTGTTTATGTCTCTAATTTGGCTGTCTCTTGCTATACAAGCTTAATTAGTTAAATATATCCACAGTGTGCTGGCTTGTATCTTCTTGACTTATTTGTTATAAGAAGGAGAGAATTTATCAATGAAGAAGAAAGTGCATGTCCTGTTGCCATTAAAAGTATTTTAATGACAAAAATGTGTCGCCAAGGGGAAGCATATTCTGGTCCCATCTGTTCTCAAGAGCAACAAGGGCCACTGGGAGATTGCACCTGCTTCCTCCCAGGAAGACATAATGGCAAAGAGAGAATGACTTGGCTCTAGCCATGGATAAAAGAAGGATCAGCTGCAGGGAGCTTACTTTCCTCCTTCCTGCCAGAAAGAATGTTTCCCATAGGGATATGGTTGGCCACTGTGTGAGCAAGAATGCTGGATTAAATGAGCTTTTGGTTTTATCCAGCAGGGCTGCTCTTAACACTCTAGGAACATGGGAAGCTGCCTTATACTGAGAGAGACCATTGGTCTGTCTATCGGTATTGTCTGCTCTGATTTGCAGCAGTCCTCCAGGATAGGGTTCTTTCTCAACCCTTTCTGGAGACACCGGGCATTGAACCTGGGGCCTTCTGCATGCAAAGCAGATGCTCTATCACTGAGCAATGGCCCTTCCCACTTTGCTCCAGCTATTAGTTGTCCTGGGACTGCAGACCCAAAGGGAAGCATAATCTGGTCTGACTCATTAGTTGGAAGACTAAGGTCCTCTAAAAAATGTGCACGTGTTTGGTCTTTTGTTTTGTATTATTGCAATCTGTTATAAGCCACTTTGAGGACTTTTCAGATGAAAGGCAGGGTATAATTCAAAACACATAGATAAATTAACAGTACAGTCTATGCATGGAACTAAGCACCATTGTTTTCAGTGGTGTCTATTCCCACATGTGCGTATAGGATTTCAGGTAAAATCATTAAAATGGGTTGTATTCAACTAACTCCTGCTGAGAGCAGAAACACTGAACTTGAATCAACCTAAATTGGTCATGTCCTTTATTGGGTTTACTCTGAGTAAGACTAGTGCTGAATACCACCCAGTGTCAATAAAATATTTTATTTTTAGTTAAGATCAAGTGGTGTTTTTGCCCATTCTGAGTGAGAAATGAGCATGCTCTCAAGGGATTGTTATTTCTTGCCTATTCCTAATATTAAAGTTAAAGCAAACAACTGAATTATTTCAGAACTACAACTAAAAATAATATTATGGTATAGTTTAGGTGATTTGTAAATATTAGATTATTATGATGATCTAGACATTACTGCTATTTCTTTACAGAGCTGGTGAAATAGCAAAGGCATCTTAGGTTGCAATCCTAAAACACTTTCCTAGGAGCAGGATGGAAGGATCTGTTGCTTTCAGTTCTTTCTGTTTCTCGTTTTTTTCCGGTCTTAAATTCATTTCTCCACATTTCTGCAACAATTTGCAAAATTTGTTTTAAAAAATCCTCATGAAAATTCTTCAACCCTTGTAATGCAATTTTCTCCTAATTAAAACACTTTTGCATACAGTTAATGTACACATTTTTGCAAGCAATTTATCCTAATATAATGCATTTTTGTATGTTATTTTCACCAATAGATTCTTTTTTATGCACACTTTCCTCTAATCTATGCATTTTTGGTAAACAATGTTTGTTTGGAGAACAGTGTCGCAAAATGAATATAAAATGCATGCATTCTGAAGGATGGCTGTGTTTCCGTTCTCATATTGTTTAGGGCAATGCAAATTTTAAAGATTCTAAATCAAACTGAATTCAGTTTCTTCCCCATTCCTATCTGGTAGGAAGTCTTCTTGCATTTGATGGGGCCAATGGCTGAATAGGCATGTATAGGATTGCACAGTTAATACATATTCTCTCCAGAAAGAAATGCTGCATTGGAAAGTTGCATATTAGTGCTAGCTATCTGCCATGTGGAGATCAGTGACTTGAGTGATAGCTGTTGCTACATGTTAAACATATATAAGCAGCAGATCACCATAAGGACTAGTTTACTATCTCCATGCCACTACAAAGAACCATCCCCCCCAAGTTGTGCAGTGGCTTAAACAACTGCTACACACATCATGTAGAGATAATCTCTAGGTGTAGCAATTCAAAACGATGTCTGTGTCCATATTATATGCTCTACCATTGCATTCATCCTCCAAAAGAAGTAGAGCGAAGGACCATCCGTGCTCACCATGTGTTTCTAGGCCTGCACAGCTATCTTTCCCTCCTGGTAGCAGCCCATTACACATCATGGGGTACTACACTGGAGAACTCCCACCTTCAAAAGGGCATTCCAGGGGTGTAGGGGACTGTGAGCATGCAGAATGCTGTGTACAATGCCTTAGAACCTGGCTTACATATTCACAATGTACCTTGTATAACAGTTGTGATTGTAAAAATAAATGTTTTGAAGACGTTGGTGATACTGCACGTAATCATACTTCTCAACCCATCAACATCTCAGGATCTGAAGATCAAGTGGGACATGCCAGATGCAGGATGTATATCACTATATGGTTATTTGGTCCCTGGGCTCGTTTGGGAGGAAGGGCAGGACAGAAATTTAATAAGAATAACAGAATGAAAAAAAATGGAACCTTAAATAGTAAATTCATGGAAGCAGAGAAATGTAAAAGGTAAACTCTCAACAGAAGCAATTTTGAGACTGTTCAGAGATATTGCCTAGCCAATCAAAAAAGTAATTGCCAGAAATGATCTATAGAAATGACTATTTGAATTTCCCCAAGTGACCATAAATTACCACTCCCATTTAGCAATCGCTATGGACATGGGGGTCCTGCTACATGCACAGGACACCCCATCTGCTAGGACAGGAAAGGGAACCTGTGCCCCCCCAAAGTCATTGGACTCCAGTTAGCTTCTGTCAGCAGGGCCAGTGGTAAGGGATGATGTAGTCCAACAATATCTGGAGGGCCACAGGTTCCCCATCCCTGTACTAGGAGGAGCATCTCTCTAAGTGCATTTCTTTAATACATGCAGAAACTCTCTATGTCCATCACATGAGCTGGTTGAAAAAGCTTCTACAGTTTGTTTGTGTCCACCATTTTTGTTGGAAGGCTAGTGCAGTAAACCTGCTGAATGTTGGCACTTCCTTGCCAATCAATTTTTTTCTTGTTAAGAAATGATGGAGATAAAGACTGGATTGAATTGATTAGCTAGTTTTTGTATAGTGCTTTGAAAACACTGAAATAACCAAGAGTAAAAACTGGGGGAAACAGAACATTTTTGAGGGGAGAAGTCTCAAATACATTAATTGTTAAATCTAAAAAAAGGACACTATAACAATGCATTTAATTTTAGACCTTAAGCAATTACATGTAGACCATTAACTAATGCTGGAGTTTCTAGGTTGCTGTAAGCTAACATGTTTTAGATGACACAAGTATCGGGTGTTAAAGTGATCTGACAAGTTCTTGGTTTTGACACTGTTAGTGGCAGCTGTTGGGGACAATTAAATAAGGAATCATGAATTATAAATGGAAGTAGAATAGGGTAAAAAAAAGCCTGCTTTTTTAAAGATCAAGACACTCTGAATAAAAGACCTAAGCTTCTTCAAAGTCAAACAAATCAGGAAATTAAATGTTAAAATCAAAAATATTTGGCTACATGTTTTGGGGGGTTTTTTGAGGGTGGGGTGGGGAGATTTGAACTGCAAAATAATGTGTTTCGTACCCAGAATAAAATTTGTGTGATCTATCACATTATTTTCTTCTCAGAACCTCTGAACTAGATATACTCACTAAGATAGCCTCCCTCTGTTTCATAGAATTTGATCTTGTATGTTTGAAAATAGGTCTTTTTAGAATGTGGTAGGTCTGGGTTGCTGAACTAACCATATTCATATTATGTTGATATTTCTAAATTATTAATAAAACTAGCTATCCTGAGAGGGTTCCTTTATTGTTCAATACAAACAGATTTTTGAAAAATAATTACAAGTTTAATTACACTGGGTTTTATTTCCATGCTCCCAGAGGGATGCTTACCACAAACATTCTCCAATACAGAGGCCTACAAGTGCTTTGATGCCTACTTGCTCTTCTTTAGCACTTTATTTTAATCCTCCGTTCAAACAGAGCAGCTCTTGTAGGTGGAAAGACCTCTGTGCATAAATGCCTCTTGTGTTTAATATCATGGTAGATTGAACACATACACACGAAGGCATACTAAAGACCCACTGAAATTAGCAGGGCTAAGTTTACAATTAAGCACATATAAAAGGGCAGTTTATTGTCTGCTCTGTATGGCTATTGTAAAGGACAAAAGTTTACATATTTAAAGTGTTCTAGGAATCTTCTCACTATTCATTTGTTTCTGTGTATGACTGATCTTCTATCAACATAGAATATCTCATAAATTGACAGAACTAAATCCCTACTCTGACATGGAACTCTGTTCTAAGGGGAAAAGGATAGTTTGAATAACAATGTAAAAAGAAATGGTTTCATGGGGGAATTAAGAATCCTGTTGGGAAGCTGAACCAATCTTCCTTTCTTCCAAGGCCTTTTCTGAGCAAAATATCTGCAGTAGAACAATTACCCTTTAAGAAACTAAAGAGAGAAAAAGAGAAAAAAACATGACTCACATCCATAGTCTAGCTCAATTAAATACTAAGCACTGTTGTTTTCAATCAGAGACACTAAAAAGGAATCATTTCCCCCCCCCCAGAATTGATGAAAGATGACCGAAGATTTAAGTTATTGATTACAAATGCTGTTTTTTCATCATCTAAACATAATTTTTAAAAATAAGGTTTTCCCCCTATTTGTGTCTAACTACACAAAATGGCTAATTTCTTTTACTGCTGTATAAATATCTCATTGGACATGGAAAAGGTCTGCATGCCTCACTGAGTGAAATACACCCCCCAAAATGCAGCTTCTTGATGACTGATGGCCCAGCTACACGTAATGTATCTTGATATCAGTTCTTAAATGTACATACTGGCTTATGGTTTGTTCCTAGGCACAATTTTCAACCCAGTGTGGCTTAGGGTTGCCAGGTCAGAAGCATCCTAAACCCTGAGACTTCAGGGGAAGGCCCTAGTGATGTTAGGCCCCTCAGACACTTCCCTGCCGGGAACACCTCCACCTTCCATGCCTGAACTGACAGTCACCAGCCCTCCTCCATTGGAGGGGGAAGACGACAGACTGGCCAAGGCTCCACCTTCACCCCCTCATGAAATGCTCAAAGTGGGAAATTCAACAGACTCAACATAGGAGGAGCCTCTATTTGCGCTCACACTCCCAATCTACTTAAGCAGACTCGGGGGGGGGGGAACCCAGTTGCTGAGTCAACATCTGTAGTTGTGAAGTCATGCTTAGCTAGTGTTAGAGAGAAGCTAAGTTCCTAGAAAGAGTAGATAGTTTCATGAGGCGCTCTACATTGCAACTATCTATTACTTTAATAAAAAGAGAAAATACCTCTGTCGAATCTGAATCTCTCAACTTCGGGCAGGACAGTTTGACTCAGCGCCCACCTCTTCCAACTGATGCCCCCATGACAGAAGCAATGGAAGCAAGCGGTGGAGCAGAGGAAGGCTACCAGAGAGCTTTCAAGTCCTTGTTAACTGAACTACAGAGCCTTCGAACTGAAACCCAGTCCCTTCGGACCGAGAATGAGACCTTGTGCCTCCATGTGACTCAGCTGGGGGCTAGGGTGAATACTATCCACCAAAGGCAAGGCTCCATCCAGCCTGTGCCCATGCCCTGAGTCAAGAAGCCTCTGGGGATGCCCATCCGCTATGGTGGGAAGTTAGAGCAGTTCACCACATTTGTAGCCCAGTGTGAGCTCCACATGCAAGTGTTTCAATTGGAATTCCCTAATGACTCATTGAAGGTGGCCTTTGTCATCAGCCTCCTAGAGGGTGAGGCTGCCCAATGGGGCATCCCATTTTTGCTATGGAACGACCCCTGTGTTGACCCAGTATACCAACTGCATTGAAGGCATGGCAGAAATCTTTTGAAACCCCCAGTGAAAGGAAAGCTGAAGCAAGGGAAGAATTCCATGGTGACTTACACAAACACCTTCCATATCCTGGCCCAGGAGAAGGACTTTAATGAGTTCATTTTAATATACTTATACCGAAATGGTCTCAGTGGAGAGGCCCTGGATGAGTTGGCGCATGCCCCACAATTGAATACTTTCCCAGAGCTGGTCCAGCTGTGCCTGCAGATAGACAGCAGACTTGAAGGTCGTCGCAAGGAGCGCAAAGCTGAGGCAGCTTGAACACACTCGCCCATACCTCTTCCCCACACCTGCATCGCCCCAGTGGCAAACACTAATGAACAGATAAGGCCAGACCATAAATCTGCCAGGCAGGAGGACCCAGGGGGTCAGCCAGCATGTTTTACCATTTGGAAAGCGCCGAAGGAGGAGGCACAAAAGTCCTTAAGGGAGTCCAAATGTCTAGAAACCAAGAGATCCGATCAGGCAGGACAGGGTTCAAGGCATGGGTTTAACAAGAGAGCAGGAGTAATGTCTGCAGCAAGACTTGACGTTGACTCTAGCAAGGAGTCTCCCTTTCCTTCCAGCCTTTTGTACTGTTTACTGGCCCAGGTGCTTCCAATCAGCCTGTGTTCTTGCAAGCTCTCCTGCTCAATTGTGCTGATTGCTTTCGTTGCTGCAACACCTGTTGGTGTCTTCTCTCTGCTGGGGAAGGGACCGCCTCTTAGTCGCTTCCTGATTCTGGCAGGCAGGCTCCCTCGGGGCTTGTCTCTGGTCTGGTGAAGGGTCCTGGGCTATCTCCCTGCTTGTCCCCTCTCCTGTGTCTGCGGTATCCCATTCCTCTTCCTCCTTGGATGAGTCCTCTGAGGGGGACATCACACCCAGCATGGGAACCTCAATGCCACCAGGGGTGGAGCTTATGCAGCTGGGGGGTTGCCCGCACCTGACAGAGGCGAAGAAAGAGAAGCATCAGAAGGAAGGGCTGTGCCTGTATTGTGGAAAGGTGAGGCACCTGGTTAAGACATGCCCATCCAAGTCAGAAAAAACTCCAGTGCAGGAAAACTTCAAATCGCAGCTCTTGTAGAGGTCCACGAGCTGGGATCTTCCGTGATTCAGCAACCTCAAGTTAAGCCTCTTCCACCAAGGTCCACCTTACACCTGCCAGTCTGCATAGGCCTGCCAATGGGTCAAGACCAGAGCTTGGAAAAGTTACTTTTTTCAACTACAACTCCCATCAGCCCCAGCCAGCATGTCCACTGGATTGGGCTGATGGGAGTTGTAGTTCAAAAAAGTAACTTTTCCAAGCTCTGGTCAAGACATCCAGGTGTTTGCCATGGTAGATTTGGGTGCATCCAGCAACTTCATGGACTTGGGTTTTGTCAAGGAGCACAGTATGCCCATTGTTAAGCTCAAGCAGCTGCTGACTGTTGAAACTATAAATGGGTGGCCCCTGACTTTGGGTACTGTCACTTGGGCCACAACAGAGCTATGAGTGGAGAGATCGGGTCACATGGAGAGAGTATCATTTTACCTACCTGATTGGCCCAACATGATCGAGTCATTTCTTGGGGGCAGGCCACAGTGACCTGTGGGGTGGGGATTGGCATGGGGGGATGATGTTGTGACCCTCACCAGGTGAGAGTGGTCGGGTGGGGGCAAGTCAGAAGATGAGGATGCGGACTGGGATGAATGACTTGGGTCAGGGGCTGGCAGTGGAATGGACTTAGAGGGTGCCCTGACCCTGGTCTTGAACTCCACAGCCCCTGCAACTCCAGACCCCCATGTAGAAGCTCAGCCAGTCCCATCAGATACTTCCCTGCCGGGAACACCTCCACCTTCCATGCCTGAACTGACAGTTAGCAGCCCCCCCCTCCATTGGAGGGGTAAAACGAAAGACTGGCCAAGGCTCCACTTTCATCACACTCAAAGCTGGAAATTCAACAGACTCAATTAAGGAAGAGTCTCAATTTGTGTGCACACTCCCAACGTGCTTAAGCAGACTCAGGGGGGGAACCCAGTTGCTGTGTCAACATCTGTAGAAGTGAAGTCATGCTTAGCTAGTGTTAGAGAGAAGCTAAGTTCCTAGAAAGAGTAGATAGTTTCATGAGGCACTCTGCATTGCAACTATCTATTACTTTAATAAAAAGAGAAAACACCACTGTCGAGTCTGAGTCTCTCAACTTCAGGCAGGACACAGAGGATGGTTGGAAAGAACTTATCTCTGTGAGTGAGTGTGGTGGTCACTGGTGAAGATGCCTTTCTCCTCCTTATGGGAGAGCATACCTGCACCATTTTGTGGTCCTGTCTCTTTTTCTGCTCTTTTCAGATATGGCAGCCCTTTTGCGTTATGTCTTGTCCACACGGTAACCGTTTGTGTTATGCCACACCCACCCATAATCCATTTTGTGACTGGCACCCATGGCACTTTCTCAAAATCCCAAATGTGTCACAGGCTCCAAAAGGTTGGTGACCCCTGCTCTACACAAACCAGCCCAAACATTAAAATAATTAAATCTACTGGTGTTCCCGTCTTCTAAGTTGACAGGTGGTGATTGGAGAGAGGATCTTTTCAGTTGTGGCACCTTTTTTATGGAGCCCTCCCCCAGAGAGCCTCACCTGCCACTCAGTCATGTTTTTGCCACTTTTTTTTTTATCAATCCACACATAGTAATCTCATTGGATTGTGATACTATATGACTTCTGTGCTCTGCAGCTTTAACTGCATTATATATATATTACATATTTTCAAATATTTTAACCTTTTAAAAATATTGCTGTAAACCACAGTTGAAGTTTGTTTACTTAAGGGAGTGTGTTCAATGTTCTATTTTTTTTTTAAAAAAATCTTAATAAAAACATACTGACATGAGAAATACAAACTGCACATGTCAGTTTTAAGCACTTCCTTATTTATTGGTTAATAAGTTTTTTATATTTCCCTTGGAAATGGTCAGAGAGTTACTTTAACAGAGCAATCCTATTATCCAGTTATACCATCTGAGAGACTAAAGTGTCCCCAACTATAAAAAAGACATGTTTCCACATTTCCTCAAGAGAAATTTATTGGGGGCTTCATAAAAGGGGTGGGTGGGTCCAAAGGTGGTAGTGGGAGGATCTGAAGCCAAAAGTAGGTAAGGCTAGATCTGGCAGTGGCTGACTCATTTCTCCCTTGCTTCAC
Source organism: Rhineura floridana (assembly GCF_030035675.1). Classification (NCBI taxonomy): domain Eukaryota; kingdom Metazoa; phylum Chordata; class Lepidosauria; order Squamata; family Rhineuridae; genus Rhineura; species Rhineura floridana. The sequence continues at coordinate 46,073,217 of NC_084489.1, forward strand.
AGGGGTAGTAATTATTCTGAGGGGGTGGCAGAATGTGAAGAAAAATTAACCCTTCACTCTTAAACTACCATCCACTAAAAAAAAAACATCCTGCAGTAATTAGGCTTAGTGGTGTGTGTGTGTGTGTGTAAGTCCCATTAATATGAATAGGACTTTCCCCCTACATGTTAAGCCTTCCCTTCCCAACTACTACACTGTGAAAACTGCACAAGTATGAATTTTATATTCATAAGCCCAACTGAATATTAGATAATGTCCATCTCTGTTGACTTTTCAGCATCTACTGAAGACCTTCCTCTTTCAATAAGCGTTTTAAGCAGATAACTTATCCCAGTCTGCATCAGTACTGGAATTGTTTTTAAGATGTTCTTAATGATGTTTTCAGAAAAGGTTTTGTTTTTAAGATTTTAAAAAAAGATTTTTTAGTGTTTTATCACTTGTTGTTTGCTGCCCTGGACTCCCTTTGGGAGGAAGGGCAGGATATAAATGTAATAAATGAATAAATAGCCATCCAGAGAATGGGGCCAAGGTGTGAGAGGCCATGGACGAGATCCACAGACATGAAAGGCTGCATCTGGCCTATGGGCCAATGATTTCCCACCTCTGACTAATGGCGAAAGCCCTGCTCTCCTTCAAAAACAAGAGACACCACTGCTGTGACAGCTGCACAGACAGAACACTACAGTGGGGAGGAATCGTGGGTAGGATAGAGGCAACATGGGAAAGGAGCACACTTTTGCCATATCTTTTACTAACTCATGCCACACTCACAATCATCATCATCATCATCAACTATTACCCAGCCTTCACTCAGAGGTGGGTGATAACAATTTTAAAATTCGGCATTAAAATCACAAATTTTATTTACTGAATTTATAACCTGCGCTTCTTCCTGAAGGAACCCAGGGTGGAAAACATAAACAAAATGATTTAACAAAAAGAAGAAAAACATAACAGTTAAGACATTCCAAAGCACAATTACAATTAAAAACATTCTAAAACACAGTTAAAATATTCTAAAATAGTTAAAAATATTCTAAACAGTTAAAATATTCTAAAACACAGCTAAAAACATTCTTTCATCATTGATCTTCAGGTTGCCAGGAATAGTCCTCTTCACCCATCGACTGCCTGGGTAAACAGGAATGTTTTCAAATTCTTTCTGGAAGTTAATAGTGATGGAGATAGATGTACCTCACTGGGGAGGGTATTGTTTGTTTATTTATTTACGGTCATAGACCCAATCTGTTACAGGCAAACATTGTTACAAATCCTTATACAAAACAATTACATTAAAACAGAGTTAAAATAATTCATAAGTGATGTTCTTTCAGATAATCTAAAACGTTTAAGCTTCCAAGCGTTGTAGTTGGGCCATATATATGAATTTTGCCACTGTCAAGGTAATTTGTTTGTTCAGACCAGATAATAAGTAACGTAACTTGTTTCTAGGAGACATTTTAAATGTATTTTCTATAGCTCTTGATAAAATTTTGACACGTATAATATCATATAAAGTACAATCAAATATTACATGGTAAAGCGTTTCAGTTTTTCCAGACCCACAGGGGCATATACGCTTTTCATATGGTATACCTTGATATCTCCCTAAAAGAAACGATGAATACAGAGAATTGAATCTGGCTTTCGTGAAAGCCAGACACAATTTTGGGAGTATAAGAAAATCTAAGTATGAAGCATATCGGAACGGCACTGGATTTAAATTAAAATATAATGGTGAACAGGTTTTTGTAGCCATTGCGATATTATTTTGAAAATCAAGGTGTGTTCCAATTTCTAGTTTGGCCATAGTAGGAGTTTGAGAAGATAGATAAACTATTTATAGCCCTATGGAGGAAAATTTTAACCCAATATTTTTATTCCAGCTTGCCACATATGAGTCACTCCACATTTGATTTAAATAGCCTGGAGGCTGGTCGTAAGATATTCTAATCCAGAAATTTGAAGCTATCCGCCACGCCTGGGATTCAATAGATGGAATGCCTGCCTCCAACCTGAGAGCTGCCACCGGTGCACATCTTGGCACACCCAGCAGGCGGCGAAGGAAGATGGTGAGTACTGCCTCCACTGTAGCATTAAACGCATGGATCCATATTGGTATGCCATATAACAGCTGGGAAATAATTTTTAATTTAAAAACCTTGATGGCTGAAATTTTCCCCCTTTATAAAAGAAATAGCGAAGTAGATGATTTACTGAGATCCTTGCCTTAGCTACCATGGCTTTTATATGCGCAGTCCAACTCAGGGACGAATTAAAAATTATGCCCAAATACTTATATTGGGAAACCAGGGCTATTTGTTGGCCATTTACTTTCCAAAAACCTGTAGTTTTCTTTGTTGAAAACACTAAGATATTTGTTTTAGAATAATTAATTGTTAAGAAATTTTGTGTACAATAAGTCATAAAGGCTCTTATTAAGCGTTTAAGTCCAACCTTGGAGAGGGATAAAAGAACAGCGTCATCAGCATATAAAAGAAGAGGGCAGGGTTGTTCCCCAATTTTTGGGGGATGGAACTCGGCCGCTAAACATGACGCATTTAAATCATTAAGGTAGAGTGTAAACAACAGGGGAGCTAAAATGCATCCCTGTCTTACCCCTTTTGTTATGGGAATTGAAGTTGTGAAACTGCCATCAAGACCACAAGGTACCTGCATTGAGTTTTGGCAATGTAAATTGTAAATTAATAAAAGTAACCATTTATCTATTTGGATTTTTTCAAGTTTTCTCCATAGATGTTCTCTTGAAATGGAGTCGAATGCGGCCCTTAAGTCCACAAATGCTACGTAAAGTCCGTTACCTCTACAATTTCTGTATTTTTCCGCAAGAAAACTTAGCAGCAAACAATGGTCCAGAACGGAGCGCCCTACTCTAAAACCGGCCTGTTCGTCTCCAAGTATGTTTTTATCTTCCATCCATTTGTATAATCTTGATTTTAAATGGGATGAATAGAGCTTTCCAATTATAGAAAGTAAACTAATTGGTCGATAGTTAGATGGATCCTCTTTTGCTCCTTTTTTAAAAATTGGGACCACTATTGCTTTCCGCCAAACATCAGGGATGTGACCAGTGTTGTTAATTTTTGTGAAAACATTTGCTAACAGCGGGGCCCACCAATCGGGGAAAATTTTCAGAAGCTCAGGAGGTATGTTATCCGGACCAGGTGCCTTAGCGGGTTTTAAAGCTGCTATTAGTTCTCTAATTTCACCATGGGTAACTGGGGACCATTTAGGCAAATCAGAGAAGTCAGGGGGCAGATTGGTATTATAATAGTTAGGGCAGTCAGTTGCATAAAGTTCCATAAAAAACTGTTCCCACTTTTGGGGAGAAATAGTACATGGGCTATAAATTGATGTTCTGAGTGACTTAGAAATGATTTGCCAGAAATTTTTTGAATTTTGTGACCTAGCTGCCGCGATAAGAGCTTTCCAGTCCTCCTGAATAGCCAGTCTTTTCTTATTGGCCAAAGTCCACTTATATTTGTTTTTTATATCATAATATTCTGCAGGAAGAGATTTACAATTTTTATGCCGATAATGCTGATAAATTTCTCGTAATTGATGTTTTAATTCGAAACACTCTTTATCGAACCAGTTGACTTTTCCTCTTAGATTTAAATTAGGTTTACTTTTTGTAGTTTTGGGCAGTAAGATAGAATTTGTATGCAACATTAGTAAATCATAATCTTTAAAAAGTGTGCTTACATTCTCTTCTTTTATTATCTGGTCACGAATATTAAGAGCCCAGGGTGTATTAAAAATTTTTTTCCATCTTTGTGGTTAGAATCGGGGTCCAGACTGACTTTTTATGAATTAAATAATTGGAATTTAGAATTGAATTATACTCAGCTTTTAATCTAAAATTCTCTGGCATATAATGTACAAAAATGAGAGGTAGATGATCGCTATTGTGCTTATTTCCCACTTTAAAGATATTATTTGTTCTTAATAATTTTTTTGATATAATAACATAATCAATTACACTGCATCCATTTTTTGAAATGTAAGTGAATTCCTCACTATCTGATATATGGCTAAGACCATTTAATATCTGCAGATCATGATTAGCCACAAATCACGCTAAACATATTCCCCCATAGTTTATTTTTGAATCTTTAGACATCCTATCAAGAGAGGAAATATAATGTTCTATATCTTCTCCACGCCACAGGTTAGAGGTAAAAAGAGCATCATTATTAGGCCCAATTCTCGGGTTAAAATCACCCATAAGAATTAGATTTGCATTCGGGTATTTACTTTCTAATTCTGATAGATACTGTCCTATATCACCCCATATCCAGTTTATAAAATTCCTTTGATTTATAGGCGGAATATAAAAATTAATAATCAAAAAAGACTCTATTTGGAAGGTCAAAAACACTGTCATAGCAAAATTTCCCCTGGCTTGTATCTCGGTAATTTTTGCCGACAGCGCAGTGGAAACAAACACAGCCAGACCACCTTTCGCTCTACCCTTCTTGCTATCAGAAGGGGTTGCAGGAAGGTAATAAGAAGAATATCCGTTCAACAAGGGCATATGGTTTGACCAGGTCTCCTGTAGAGCAACTATGTCGTATTTGCTAATATTGTTGGTGTGTGTGGTTGTTGCGTGAACAGCTTGTGTTACGTTAGGATGTAAGATGGTAAAGAATCATCTCAGAGGCTTGAGAAAGTTTAAGAGTCTTTACTTAGACATTGAGGCCAAAGGCTTCAAAAGTAGATACATGTAGCGTTTCCCCCCTTCTAGGAGAAGATCTCAGTTCAGAGACAAGACACAGACAGAACAGCACAGTATCAGAAAACAGTTAGCTCTTTTCCCCAGGTTGTTATCACCCGTTTCCATGGCAACGTGTCTGTTTCCCAGGCCAGTCTTAGCTGATAACGCTGCTCCCTCAGACACATGCTTGTAACTCTTTCAGACCTGATGAAAACATCCTTAGGCAGTACAGCCTAATGCCAACAGTCCCCCCTTTTTCATCATGTCTGTATATCCATTACATCAATTACATTACAGTTCTACACGTCTACAATACATGGCTACAATACAAAGTAATGCATTTTTAATACATTGCATCATACATTTCCAGTTCAGTACATTACAGGACATCTCACATTTCAATCAAATTTCGGTTGCACACAAGTCAGATACAGTGTTTCGGGGTCCATCTCAACCTCTTTGTGCATCCCTGGACTGGTTATTAACCCCACAGTAAATCTTTCTGGCGGTTTCCCAATGTTAGATCTCTCAGAACGTCTCAAAGGCACTAGAGCTTCTGCTCTCTCAGCTCCCCTGTTTGAGCTGGTGCTTGGCACGGCTTGCTCAGGATACTCCATTTCCTCAGCCTTGCGTTTCTTTGTTCTCCGTTTCCCACAAATGAGTTCATTTAATGCATCCCTAAGTGGAATTTGTGTGCCTTCCACTTTTATATCTAGGCTCGGTTTAAATGCCAATGCCAGTGCTTGTGCGTCATCTGACCCTGTGAGAATGACTGTTTGCCTTTGATCCCAAGGCTTTTCTGAGACTTTAATGCTTCTGCTCAGAATTAATTGCTGTGTTTCTGGTATCCAAACTCTGAAATATGCATTCTGAAACCCCAGAACAAATCCCTGTTGTGCTCTGGGTGCGAGTTTGCCACTTCTCTTGTTTTGTGGAATGTGTACCCAGCAACGTGCCCCGAATTTCTGAATGTGTTGCACTTTTGGCTTTCTCCCAGTGAGTTTCTCGTAAGGAGACATTCCAAGTGCACTGTGTAACACCCTGTTGTGAATGTAATTCGCATACATTATTGCCTCTGCCCAAAAGGAGTTCCCTAAACTGGAATCCATTAGCATGGCTCTCATTGCTTCCTGAAGCACTCTGTTTTTTCTCTCAGCAGTCCCGTTAGAAAACGGGCTAAACGGAGCTGTGAAATTCTGGTTTATTCCCTTACTCTCGAGGAAATCACTCAATGCTTTGCTTGTGAATTCCCCTCCCTGGTCTGAGCATATAGCCCCCACCGTGGTGCCATGTTGAGTTTCGATTCTCTTAATGAACAGTTTCAGCTTCTGCTCTGCTTCATCTTTCCTCTTGAGCAAAAAAAATGACAAAATCTTGAAAAATCATCAACCACTACCATAAAGTACTTAGCACCTCCTCGTGAAGTGTTTATTGGCCCTGATAAATCAACATGAACTAGCTGGTAGGGTGCTGATGTTGTGCTTTCAGTCTCCCGGTTTATGGGTGCAATTGTCATTTTCGCTTTATGGCAGGCATCACAATCCATTAGCTGCCCACAGTCTTTTAACCACATGTTTTCACTATGCATTGGGGTTTTCTTAATCGTGTCAAAGTTTGCATGCCCCAGCCTCTGATGCCACTCATGGACGCAGCCTTGATGTGTCTGTGCCTCGGCATTTAACACAGCACACCCTGCTTGACTGCTCTTTATTACAAACTGTGAATCGTTCAGGCTTCCCTGCAAGCACACTTGATCTCCCCTTATTACATAACATTTGTCTCTGTCAAACAACACTGAAAACCCACAACTGGTCAGTTTTCTCACAGACAACATGTTATGAGACAGTTCCGGTACAAACAAACAATCTGACAGTATTCCAAGCTTATCAAATCTCACCAGTCCACGAGCCTCCACATTCTTCCGCGATCCATCCGCCAATTGAACAAAGTCCTGCTCATCTGTAGACGTATAAAACAAGCTCCTGACTTTGATCAATACATGGGACGCACCACTGTCAATAATCCAGTCAATTTGTCCCAACTCTTGAGGCTTCTGTTTACAAAGTTCACACTTCCCTGCTTCCAGCCGCCGTCTCTGGAGTTGTGCCTGAGTGCACAATCTCTCTGGAGATGCCCACGAGCTCCGCAGATATAACAAGCTTTTAGCCGCTGCTGCTCCTGCTTGTAAACCTGCTTGCTTCCGACTGCCTCCTTCGGCACGGCACTTTTCTTCGCCTCCTGTCTCCGCTGCCATTCCTGGCTCAGCTTTTCCTCAATAAATGCGACATTGAGCCCCCCATCTGGCATAGCTTCCATTGCCATCACAAAAGTATTCCAACTCCCATCGAATGAAGCCAGGATCAAATAGGTCTTCTGAAGTTCACTGTGTTCGACGCCTCGGTCCGTCAACTCGGCAAACAAGCGTCTGAATTCCGTGAGATGCTCACTCATATCGCACTCACCCGTGAAGCGCATTTGGTACAGCTTCCGTGCCAAACACAATCTGGATCCCGCGGTCTGTTGCACATGAAGGGCCTCTAACACGTCCCACATCTGTTTGGCGTTTGTAACATCTCTCACGTGTAGCAGTTGAGAGTCTGATAGAGCCAGAGTAATAAAAGCCTGCGCCCTCTCATCATTCCGTATCCAGGCCGCTGAAAGGGGTGCAGGGGGTGTTCCATCAATAGCTTCCCATAAATCCTCTTTTATCAGGAAAGCACGCATTCTTGGCTTCCAACTGCCATAATTCTTTTCTGTAAGCCTCCAGACATGTTTACAGCAGCCATCTCTGCTCACCTTTGTCTGGCACAAGCAATCACGCTGCCCTCTGGATCTCCGTCTGCCGTTCAGACCAGCCACTTACTCCTGTGTAACGCGCTGTGGATCTGGGCCCATAACCCTGTTGGTGTGTGCGGTTGTTGCATGAACAGCTCACGTTACGTTAGGATGTAACGTAGGATGGTAAAGAATCATTTCAGAGGCTTGAGAAAGTTTAAGAGTCTTTACTTAGACATTAAGGGCAAAGGCTTCAAAAGTAGATACATGTAGCATTTCCCCCCTTCTAGGAGAAGATCTCAGTTCAGAGACAAGACACAGACAGAACAGCACAGTATCAGAAAACAGTTAGCTCTTTTCCCCAGGCTGTTATCACCCGTTTCCATGGCAACGTGTCTGTTTCCCAGGCCAGTCTTAGCTGATAATGCTGCTCCCTCAGACACATGCTTGTAACTCTTTCAGACCTGATGAAAACATCCTTAGGCAGTACGGCCTAATGCCAACAAATATATGCCAACAATTCTGAATCTTTGACCTTTGTATTCCAACCCGAAATATTCCATGATAGAAACGATATGGACTCTTTATTTGCAGAGGGAAGTTTGTTATGCGAGGAGGATTGGGTCATAATGACACCAGGATGACAAGCATATTTGTTTGCTGACAAAGCATGTCAGTTGGATTCATCCAGGAAACTTTCATTTATTGATAAAGATTTGGCGTTTTTATCTATACAAACTACATCGCTCTGGCAAGATGGAGATCCCAATTCTGTCAGGTATAAAAACCTGGCGTTGTTCCAGTCATCTCCCACCATAATTGGTCTATGTCGAGTTTTGATCTTACTATCTTTAGTTAAGTTGATTGAAGAGCTCCTCGACTTTGATGCCAATGCTGATCTAAATTCAGATGGAACTTTTTGGTGGTTTAAGTCAGAGTCAAGTGACTTACAATGCTGCAACAGATTATGCAATTTGTTAATAAGGATCATCCTCTCTTGTGCAGGCAGTTGTGAATATAGCTCTGTTAGTTCTATTTCCTCCGGTTCCAGTTCCTTTATATGGTGTGACAGCTGATTCACCTCGTTTGAGCAAGCCGAATCTTGCAATAGCACATCCGAATCTGTCTGAATGGAATCGTGACTTGTATAATCTCCTAAAGTTGCTGTTGTATCACCATTAACAGGAGCATATAGGGCAACCAGGGGTCCAGGCGGCACGAAGTTGATAAAATATCTGTGTATCATGATGCTTCTTTCTTTCAACAAAGCCTCTCTTGCGCAAAAAAATTGATTGGCCATATATCGTGAATGGAAAGTCGCTATCAATCTCCATTCATGTGGGTTTACCGAGATATTTACCAGTGACTTAACGTAGTTTACGTGGCCCTGCATGGAACATTTTTCCCAAACCTTGGTCCAAAAAGAAAAAACTTGGGAAATTTATGTTGTTTCCTCTTGTTGTCTTTTTATAAGATATTACCAACTTATCTGGTTGTAGCGCTAAATTCCAAAGAGACGTAGAAACTTTATAAGTGTCATAAATATCATCCGAACTAGAGAAGACACAAGATGTTCCTGGAAGAAAATCTTCTTCCTTCCGATTTGCACAGAGATCAGTGTTTAATGAGGTGGCCTTTTTTTCGGATTTTAATTCGATCTTTCTTGCCCTGTATTTGGCTGGATTAGAATGATGACAAGGTTTTATAGAATTCAGTTTTGTTTGGGAATCCATTATTTTAAACAAAGGTTTGAGATTAAGTTTCTTCGATTTGGTGGCCTTTAAATTTTTGAGATTTTTTGATTTTTTAATTTCCTTGTTCTTCTTACAAGGTAGCTGAGTTTTTATCTTTGTCCGTGTCTTTTCCTTCTTATCCTGGTCACTTGAGGGTTTAGTGAAAAGTCCTGATTTTTCAGTCTCGTCGAACTTATACTCTCCCCATTTTTTACGTAAATTGGGGACCATTTCTTGCACCAAAGTGGTAAGAAGCTTGTTCGTTTCTAGGATATAATTTTTAAGCAGTTGAATTTTGTGTGCTAATGATTTCTGCCATTTCAAATATGCTTCTTCCAAAGTGGGATTTATCAGTTCTACTTTTGTTTTGGTAATAGATGAATTTTGCTCAGAATACGACTGGTACGAATCAATAGTTAAAATTTCTGAAGGGTGACTCTCATAGAACGAAGTTGAAGGGGCATTAAAGCCTGCATCTTTTAATTCTTCAGCAAGGCTTTTTGCTGAGTAGTTTATCTTCGTGCTATTAACAATAGTAGGATGTTCCAGTGACCATTCATGGGTTAATTTTGGCATTGAGGATGCAGTTAAAATTGACTGTGATTTAAAAGGCAAGTGTGGCAAGTTTGTTACTGTAGGGAAAAAACTTGTGATCCTTAGTTGCAATTTGGGAAAAGATACATCATTATTTGAAGTTGTTCTCATTTCCTGATGTTTCCCAGAGAGGCAAGCCATCTATATTTGATTCAAGTATAATTTCGTGTTATCGTTTCTCTTGTCTGCAGATAAATATAACAGTTATATCCGTTGCCTTATCTTTAGACAGCTTATAAAGAATTCCTGAGTTTCTTACCTGCTGACTTTTTATTCTTTGTTTTAGGGCAAAAGATAAGGATAGAAGTAAAACAGTCCTTTTAATTTATTGCTCAGTTTCTTTATGGCAGTCGCGGCAGCTCCTTCCACTAAGGAAGGAGACCTTGTTTCAGTTTGGTTTCAATTTAGCCCATATATTCTCTGTGCTATCTGTAACTCAGTTTCAGTATGTCAAGGAGTGTTTTTGTTTTAAGAGAGTTTAAATGTTTCTTAAAAAACAGAGATCTCGAAGGCAAAAATGCGTCTTACCGGAAGCCCCACCGGAAGCCCCTCCACTGGGGAGGGTATTCCACAAACGGGGAGCCACCACTGAAAAGGCCCTTTTCATTACCAACCAGGCAGAACTTGGTGGTAGCACCACCAAGGTCTTGCCTGCCGATTGTGTCAACTATTCCTCTGCCTGGTGCAATGAATCCCCTCAGTTCAATGGGAGGGAGAGAAAATTATATTAAAAAGCCACTCCCTTGCTTTCCATACAGTGGAAGGGGATATCTGCAAAGATAGTCTGCTGCATGTGCATATGCTCCTTCATTGGGAATTATCATTGCCTAGGGATAGGAGAGTCTATGTGTGTTATAGCATTCTCCTCTTTACAGATGCACACTTACTAGTCAGAATAAGATACATATAAACCAACCACAGTTTATGTGTTGTGAATGTGTGGATGTTCAGCATCATAGAACGCAGCAACACAGAACATAGGAAGCTGACTCATACTGACTACTGGCCCATCGAGCTCAGTATTGTCTATACTTACTGATAGAAGTTTCACACAGGGGTCTTTCTTAGCCCTACCTGAAGATGCCAAAAATTGAACCTGGAGTCTCCCACATGCAAAGCAGATGCGCTGCCACGAAGCTACACCTATTCCCCAGCCAGCATTTGTCAAAATGCTACTGAAATGAATTGTAGTCATATTTGGAAAAGGCGCAGGAGCCAATTGCCTGTGTTCAAGTACACTGTGTTTCCCTGAAAACAACAACACAACCTTGTTCATGTCACTAGTGACTCACTGAAAGGCTTTTGCCGATTTTCTCTGATCATTAAAATGCAAGAAGAGCACAAAATTACTATAATTTGAGGTTTAAATCTATGACACTGCACTGCCTTTTTTGCTTGCCTGTCTTTGGGGCTAAAAAGGTTAGATTTCTATAAATAGCACACAATTCAATAATCGGTAGAGTTGTCTGTCTTTTGCTCCTGGGAATCTGTGACATTTTCTTTTCTTGATACCAAGTTCAGGAGATTTAGTTAAACGTAATTGCTAAGGAAGGGAATAAATCCTGGATTGATTGCCTGCTACTTTACATTTGTTTCTTAAATTCACTGTACATCTTTATCACTGTTTGGTACCCAAGAAGACCCAGTTCTTAGAGTGCCTTGCATTAATTGTGTGTGGTGATGATCAGTGTATGGCATGTAATGATCATTACAGGCAAAACTGTGGCCTTTCCATCTTCCCTAGAAGGGACTCTATGGAGTTTTAGTAGTTACTAGGTTATAGTTTTGAGCCTAACTGCGCTTATATGGAAACAAGTTCCACTGAAATCGTTTAATTTGACCACTCTGTCAAAAGCACTACTGGTAGGTGCTGGTATATGTGACACTAGTAGATGTGCTGGTTGGTGAAGCTTTCTATTGCCTCTTTTGTGAATGGCTCTGTGGTTGGTTATTATGAAACAAGTCACATATTTGAATCTAAAAAGGAACCTCATCAGGTGTCAATGGGAGCTTTCCTTCTGGAGCTTATAGCAGCTTTTGAAGGCCATGAGCACATGCTTTGCATGCAAAATGTTCCAGGTTCAGTCTTCTAGCAGTGCTGGGAGACCCCTGTCTGAAGTCCTTGAGAGCGACTGCCAATCAGGGTAGGCAATACTTACCTGGATGGACCAACTGTCTTCAAAATAAGGCAGCTTCCTGTGTCTGGGAAAGGTTTTCTTATGAATGGTCAATGAGTGCCAAATGCACTCTTCTACACTGGTGATGAAAGCCGAAGGGCTGCAGTGCCCCTTCTAGACTTTCAAATTCTGTATATAAAGGAATAAAACAGAGCCACATCTGCTGTCCCCACTCTTGCCCTCTGTGTATTGATCAGCTCTGTGGACAAAGCCTGGGCAAATACAACTTGTTTATGTGAAGGCTCTCTCAGCTTAAGCAAGGACCCTGAAAAAGCAAGAGGGGGGCAATTGCATGGAGAGAACCTATATGCATACAAGTTTTATATACATGTGCTCTGTAAGTTGTGGAGATTGGGTGTAAGGGCAAATTGTGCTCCTCCTTCATGCCTTGATTACACGTGGAACTGGGGGGTCTGAAAAGAGCTCAGGCTACATCCATCTTGTGGCATTGGCTTGGGAAAGTATCGTGCTGAGGCCATCCTGCCAAAGGGTGTATAATAAGCTCCTTTTCTTTTGAATGCTTCCTTCAACTTATCTCCATTCAGACATTCAAAACTTTAAAACATACTATGAATTCAATAGGCTAAAGGTGATAGTATCCCCAAAATAATGGTCTTTGGTCAATTAATTGCTTAGTAATAGGTAGCAACAACAAATGGACTAGAGGAGCCTTCTCCAACCTGGTGCCTTCTAGATGTTGTTGGACTGTGCCTGTCGTCACCCACAAGTATTGGCCATGCTGGCTGGGGTCGATGGAAGTTGTACCAGGCCACCAGGTTGGGAAACGCTGCACTAGAGCAACTGGAGGTAAGTTACAAAAAGCCAAAATGTATGCTAAAGCTTTGGACATAGATGAGTGTGTTTTATTTGCTAGCAGTGCAAGTACTCTTTATCACAGTGGAGGGGAAGCTTTTTCAGACAGAAGGATGCATGCCCTTCTACATGACACTCCGAGTGTTACGTGCCAGTGGTGAACAGGTCCAGAGACAAAAGCCAGTGGAACAATGAATGTGTAAGAAGTTTCAGTTCAATACTTTGAGACAAAACTTAAGATAGTGTTTTTATTAATTAGCAATTAATCAGTGATTGCAGTAATTTAGAGACATTTCCTCACAAGAACCGTTGGGATGGGAGATTAGAGATGATCCCTAGAAAATGGGTATGAGGGGGTGGAGTCTGCAGTTTCAGTTGGAGCTCCTTCAGCCAAACTCCACCCCATCACACCCTGTCTCTAATCTCCCATCCCAATGTTTCTTGTAAGGAAATATTTCTAAATTACTGCAATCACTACAGAATGTCAGTTTTATCTCTGTACAGTATCTATTTTTTACACACACCCCTCTTTGTCCTCCATCCAGGCAAAAAGGAGGCATGATTGGAGTTCAAAGACACAGTCCAGCAGGATAATAACACTGGGGGAATGAAACATGGCCAAAGAGGGGTGTGGCCTTTGGAGAGTTCCAGTGGCCAGACACAAAGGCCTGAAGGGCTGCCCTTGGTCCCCGGACCTGAGGTTCCCCATCCTGCTACATCAAAAGGCTCTTTTGTTTTTAGTGACATCCTGGCAGCTTCCAAACTGAAGCCATTTTGTTGCATGTGTTTCACTTTATGACATTTTACATTAGGGAAAGAACCATCATTCAAATACTTTTTTCTCCACATACATATTCTGAGTTTCATTTTCAGTACATTAAAGGGCTAGATGGTGTGGGACCTGCACGTCTCAAGACAGTGCCTCTCCCTTGATTCCCCACACATCAAAAAATTAGGAGGGAAGATCTTACTTTGTTTCCTATCTATCTTTTAAAAAAAGTTAAATCAGAGTCAGGAAGGAGCAGAGCCTTTCCCTTTGGAGCCTTAAAACTCTGGGATGCATTTGGTGAGAATTTATATCAGTACCTTTTAGTTTTAGGAAAAAATCTTTTAACACCTACCTTTTTCTGACTAGGCTGTGTGGAAACAATGAGGTTTTTACTGTATGTTTATCTTGGATAGGGATGGATTTATGGATTCTGGTTTTCTCAATTTCTCATTTTTCCAGTCTAAAATTTAGTTCTCTACATTTCTTCAGCAATGTGATGGGCTGCAGGGGCTTTCCAGCACCTTGCCCTTTAAGTAGGCCCTGGTCCACACCACCAAGCATCAGTAAGCAATTGCTCCTGAGGAGACCAAATGTGGACACTGCCTGAAGGCACCACTTGTGCTAGAAGCAACTGGGTAGGGCCCTCAGTCATCAGTCTGATGGAAGGAAAGGAATACATCTTCAGGGTCTCAGCCACAATGAAGGGTAGGGACACCTGGAGGATATAAAATGTCTCCAAGAAGGGAAAGAGGGACAGTGGAAGTCCACAGGAGAGGTTGGAGTAGCTAGGTCTCTAAGGAAGGGTCTGCTACCCAAAGAAGGGTGGCTTGGTCCATTATCTCCTGTCAGGGGCCTTCTGCAGGCTCTCTCCCTATGCCCCATTTGGTGGAGCCAAAGAAGAATTAGCAGCATATCAGGTTTGCCCAGCTCCCTTCCTCCACAGGAAGACCCTGGAGTCCTGGATTTGAGCCTGTCTAGGCCAACAGTATGGAAGCCTGGCACCCTAGGAAAGAAGACCTACAGAAGAACTGTACTTTACAAGTGACATTAACTTGGGACATGGTAGAGGATGGCCAGTGAAGCAACAGAACTGAAATAAAGCCATACTTGGAGCAGTCCAATTGTGAGTCAGTGCCTTCTTTGACCCCTTAGTCAGCTGTGGGTTCCTGGGAAATATGGAACACCCCTTTTTTGATGGGCCCCTTCTCTTGGGGTACAGAACAGTAAGAAAACAATAAGAATTTTGTGGGTGTTAATGAATATGGAGAGAGGGGTTTGGATCTATTTTTTTCTGCAACCAAGAGAATGGAGATGTTTCCTTACATGCCAAAAGTTCCCATCCGGTGGTGGCAGAAAAACAGAGGACCCAAAACAGGTGCAAATAACAAGATTGTAGTGCACCTGTGGGGTAGTCCTCAGGGACCAGAAAACTGCAACTCTCCAGATTTATTTATTTATTCACTTATTATAGCATATACCCTGTCCTTTGTCCTTAAACTTCAGGATTGGTCACATGTTGCTGGACTCCTAGCAACCTCTGTCACAATGTCCAGTGGTCAGGGATGATGGGAGTTGTAGTCCAGCAACATCTGGAGGGCTACGGGTTCTCCACCCCTGTTGTAAACTGATGACATCAGTTCATGCTGGTCAGAGCCAGTGTTGTCTAATTAAGTGCAATGGACACAGTATTGTTGAGGAATGGACCCAGATTCAAATCCCAACTTGGCCAGAAAACTCAGTGAGGTGGACTTTGAGCAAGTAATAAGTAAAACTAATCTGCCACATGCACTTTTTAGGAGGGTGAAATGAGAGGGGATTATGAATTCCCATTGAAATGTACAGGGAAAGAGCCATAGTTTAGCAGCAAAACACTTGCTTTGTATGTAGAAGGTTCAATTCCTGGCATCTCCAAGAAATGCTGGGCAAAACCCCTGTATGAAATCCTAAAGATGCTACCTGTTATAGTGGCTGTAGAAAATAATGAGCTAGATGACCCAGAGGTCTGATTCAATATAAGGCAGCTTCCTATGATGTCTAATTTTATTTCCTTTATAGCTTAATCCTATGCAGAATTAGGCATAATCCATTAATTTTAGAGAGCCAGTGTGGTGTAGTGGTTAAGGTGTTGGACTTCGACCGGGGAGACCAGGGTTCGAATCCCCACACAGCCATGAAGCTCACTGGGTGACCATAGGCCAGTCACTGCCTCTTAGCCTCAGAGGAAGGCAATGGTAAACCACCTGTGAATACTGCTTACCATGAAAACCCCATTCATAGGGTTGCCCATAAGTCGGAATCGACTTGAAGGCAGTCAATTTTTCATTAATTTAAAAAGGGTTATACTTGCCTAATTCTGCATAAAACCAGGCTGCATGTTGCTCAAATACCTATTAACAGATGTCTGAACTTAAATCCACTTTTTGGACCAGAATCCAAAATCAAGTATATAATTAAGTACGCTAACCATTTGTCATTTCTAACAATAGTAATGTTTCTATACAGTAGGGCCCCACTTTACGGCGCTTTGCTTTACAGCGATTCGCTAATGCGGCGGCTTTCAATTAGGGAAAGTCCCTGCATTAAGGGGCTTGTTCCGTTTTTATGGCGTTTTTTTCCCGTCGCGTGCCATTTTGACGTCATTTTCACATGACACGTCCCATTATCATCAATGGTGTTTCGCTTTATGGTGATTTCTGCTTTACGGCGGGGGTCCGGAATGGAACCCGCCGTATAAGCGGGGCCCTACTGTAATAAGTTCATAAATACGCTGTCCCCCCTCAGCAGGAGTGTTTGGGTTAATATAATTATTAGAACATAGTAATTTCAAAAAAATAGTTGATTTTCTCCTGCTTTCTCCATTTCTCACTCCTCCCCCTTCTCCACTTTTTACCAATAAGACACATTCTATACAAATCGATAAGTTATTGAAACCATTCTAAGTTGGAGGGCTATTTATAGCCTCATTATGTGCAATAAAGGCAGGTTTGTTGGACAACAATTTGTAAGCCAATATCCTCAAAATGAAGACAGAGTGCAATAGCTTTTCTAGTCCTCCAACATGTACTAACTTTTTAAAAATAAACCAAGGTCAATAACTGTGCTTAAAAACTGATTGAGTTTCTATCACAAATTAAATTAGGGAGGCTAGAACTGTACAGAGAGTTCCCGTAAAATAAAAGTACATTCTAAAACAACAATTCCATGCAAACACTTTAAAAAAAGTACAAGGGGGTCATATATGAATGAAAGAAAATATTGATTATTATGCATTGTTAGTGAATACAGATGATTGACCCAGAACACAAGGCCTACCTGACATGGTGCATACAATGTACACATAGAGGAGCAGAGCAGAATTGCATCTACTGGCCCTGACCCTAACCTCTACTCATTCATCAGAATTTCTGAATAGATCCATTCCTACATAGGTACAAGCTATCCATTCCTACATAGGTACAAGAGAGTGGAGAAGGAGGGGGTGGAAGAAATCTTGTTAATCTTGTTAGCTTTGTTATCTTTAATAAATACTTAATTTGGTTTACCAAAGGCCTGATCCTTGGCTGGGGTTTCACAGACCAGAAGGGAGGGTAAGGTAATGACCAAGGCTGAAGGAAAACTGTAACAAATGGTGGCAGCGGTGAAGAGAATAACAATACCAGTATTCAGAGTCTCTGGGAATACTAGTATTAGGACGTGACTGGTGGTTGCCTAGCAGGGGGATCTGTTGAGATCTGTGCTAGAGCAGGGAGAGAAACCATAAAAAAGGACAGTCCGGACTGGTGGAGTCCCTGGTGGTGCCTAGTGACAGGAAGTAGCCACGCGCAGGTAGGAACCTGACAGGGAGAGCCAGGGAAGGGCATCACACGTGGTGGTAGCGGTGGGATACGAACAACAGAGAATCCAGATCCGAACAAAGGAGACTACGTCACAGGTGTTGGCTGTAGCAGTGAGATACGAATACTAGAGAATCCCTACCAGTGGTGTGGCAAACAGAAATAACAAAACAAGATTACTTGTGAGAGTGACTGGCAAAGAGTGTGTGGCAAAGAGTGAGTGAACTCAAACACCATGGCTGAATATATAAAAATGAAAAGAGAGGAGCTGGTGGAGAAGTGCATAACATTCAATTTACCTCACGAGGGTAAAGGGGTAGATGAATTGAGGGTAAAGCAAGAATGCGGGCTTTGCTAGTAAAAGAAGATTTATGGGAAGCTATTGAAGGTACACCCCCTGCACCCCTTACAGCGGCTTGGACTAGAAACGATGAGTGAGCTCAAGCTTTTATACTTCTGGCTCTATCAGACTCTCAACTGCTACACGTGAGGGATGTTACAAACGCCAAACAGATGTGGGACCGGTTAGAAGGCATTCATGTGCAACAGACTGCGGGATCTAGATTGTGTTTGGCACGGAAGCTTTATCAAATGCGCTTCACGGGTGAGTGCGACATGTGTGAGCATCTCACGGAATTCAGACGCCTGTTTGCTGAGCTGACAGACCGAGGCGTCGAACACTCTGAACTTCAGAAGACCTATTTGATCCTGGCTTCACTTGATGGGACTTGGAATAATATGGTAATGGCTTTCGAAGCCATGCCTGACGGAGGTTTGAACGTTGCGTTTATTGAGGAAAAGCTGACCCAAGAATGGCAGCAGAGACAGG
This sequence comes from Rhineura floridana, assembly GCF_030035675.1. Lineage (NCBI taxonomy): Eukaryota > Metazoa > Chordata > Lepidosauria > Squamata > Rhineuridae > Rhineura > Rhineura floridana. Next base: position 46,091,478 of record NC_084489.1, read on the forward strand.
AGGCGAAAAGGGCCGAGTCGATGGAAGCTGTCAGGAGGCAAGAGGTGAAAAATGCCGTGCCGAAGGATAGTAAACAGGAGCAGCAACAAAGGCTGAAGGCTTGTTTTGTTTGCGGAGATCGACGGCATCTCCAGCAGGATTGTCCAGTCAAGCAAAACTCCAGGGACGGAGGCTTGAAGCAAGGCAGTGTGAACTTTGTTTGTAAACAGAAGTCTCAAGATTTAGGTTCTATTAACTGGATTCTTGACAGTGGAGCAAGCCATATATTAATTAAAGACAGACGTTTGTTTTACGTTTCAGAAGAAGTGAAAGACTTTGTTTTACTTGCTGATGGATCGCGTAAGAACGTGGAAGCTCGTGGACTGGTGAAATTTGACAAGCTTGGAATAATGTCAGATTGTTTATTTGTTCCTGAATTGGCTCATAATATTTTGTCAGTGAGCAAACTGGTGAGTTGTAATTATTCAATTTTGTTCCACAAAGACCAATGTTTTGTAATGAGGGGAGATAAAGTGTGCATGCAGCGAAGCCTTAATGATTCACTGTTTGTAATAAAGAGCAGTCAAGCAGGGTGTGCTGTGTTAAATGCTGAGGCACAGGTACATCAGGGCTGCGTCCATGAATGGCATCAGAGGCTGGGGCATGCAAACCTTGACACGATAAAGAAAACCCCTTTGCACAGTGAAAACATGCGTTTAAGAGATTGTGGACAGATAATGGATTGTGATTCTTGTAATCAAGCTAAAATGACTATTGCACCAATAAACCGGGAGGCTGAGAGAACCACAACAGCTCCCTACCAGCTAGTTCATGTTGATTTATCAGGGCCAATAAATGCTTCACGAGGAGGTGCGAAATTCTTCATGGTACTGGTAGATGATTTTTCAAGATTTTGTCATGTTTTTCTGTTAAAGCATAAAAGTGAAGCTGAGCAGAAGCTGAAACTGTTCATTAAGAGAATCGAAACTCAACATGGCACCACAGTGGGGGCTATACTCTCGGACCAGGGAGGGGAATTCACGAGTAAAGCATTGAGTGACTTCCTTGAGAGTAAGGGAATAAATCAGAATTTCACTGCTCCATTTAGCCCGTTTTCCAATGGAACTGCTGAGAGAAAAAATAGGGTGCCTGGGGAAGCAATGAGAGCCATGCTGATGGATTGCAGTTTAGGGAATTCTTTCTGGGCAGAAGCAATTCTTTATGCGAATTACATTCACAACAGGGTGTTACACAGTGCTATTGGAATGTCTCCTTATGAGAAACTTACTGGCAGAAAGCCTAAAATAGAACACATTCAAAAATTCGGGGCAAGGTGCTGGATCCACATTCCACAGGGAAAAAGGAGGGGCAAGCTTGCGCCCAGAGCACAGCAAGGTTTTGTTTTGGGATTTCAGAATGCATATTTCAGAGTTTGGTGTCCAGAAACACAGCAGTTACTTCTGAGCAGAAGCATTAAAGTCTCAGAAAAGCCTTGGGATCAAAGGCAGACAGTCATTCTTACAGAAACAGGTGGCACACGAACACGAACACCATCACAGACATTTAAGCCAGATCTTGATATTAAAGTGGAAGGTACACAAATTCCTCTCAGAGATGCTTTGAATGAGCTCATTTGTGGGAAACGCAGATCGAAGAAACGTAAAGCTGAGGAAATGGAAGATCCTGGGCACGCGGTGCCAAGCACAAGCACAAATGGGGGGGCAGAGAGAGCCGAAGCCCTGGTTCCTTTAAGAGACTCTACAAGAGCGAATTTAGGCAAACCGCCTGACAGATTTACCGTGGGATTAATAACAAGTCCTGGCATGAATAAAGTTGTAGACATGGATCCTGATACACTTTATTTGACATGTGTTCAACCAAAGTTTGAGTGAATAAAGTTTTGAACTGTACTGAGATGTAATTTTGAACTGTACTGAACTGAACTGAAAATGTATGATGTAATGTACTGAAATGTATTGCAAGATGAATTGTAGAAATGTGTTATTGTTGTAATGGATTTACAGACATGATGAAAAAGGGGGACTGTTGGCATTAGGCCGTACTGCCAAAGGATGTTTTCATCAGGTCTGGAAAGTTACAAGCATGTGTTTTGAGAAGCAGTCTTATCTGCCATGTCTGGCCTGAGAGAGCAGACTTGAAGGTCAGACAGGTTGTCATGGTAACGGGAGATGCTGGGAAAGTTGTAACAGCCAGTTGTTGGTTCTTCTGTTCTTCTGCTTTATGCCTCTGATTTGTGAGGCTGCCTTCTGCATCATGCCTCTGACCTGAGAGGCTGTCCTAACTTTTGCTTCTGGAGAGAGATGTGCTGTAGAGCTAGAGGGGGGGGAAACTGCTGAAAAGCCTTAATGTCTTAATAAAGACTCTTACATGATTTAAATGCTCTGAAGAAGTTTCTTCCTCAACTTAACTCCAACGTAATGTATGGAGTACAACGCACACACGCCAACATTTGAGTAAACCAAGGTGTATTATGGGCCTTCCTTGGTGGGAGAGGGTGCTTTGGAGCAATAGTGTCTACCACCCAGGTCACCTCCGTATTCCAGAGATTGACCAGGGCTTCGGCAGTATTGCCAGCCATGCTGGGAATATCCCCCAGAGCATTCAAGAAACCATCTGTATTGTATTGTATTGATTGTATTGTGTTGATGTGTCATTTTGTGCTATTATGCTTATTTTGTACGTCGTCCAGAGTGACTGGTTAGCCAGCCAGATGGGCGACTAAGAAATCCAATAAATAAATCTGGATCCATGAGTCTCTGGGGGCGGACCATCTTAATCGGCCCTTCAGCCCTGCAAAGGTTACCGGGGGCACAAAGTCTAAACCTTGTCAGGAGGTGATCTGTCCATGACAACGGAGTCACTAAGAACCCCTCCACCCTCAGATCACCTTCTTCCTGTCCCAAACAGAATACAAGATCAAGTGTGTGTCCCGCTACATGCGTTGGTCCAGATGATATTAGAGACAGCCCCATGGTTGTCATGGCAACCATAAAGTCCTGAGCTGGACCTGTGAGTCTAATCTCAGCATGTATGTTGAAGTCACTCAGGACCATCAACCTGGGGAATTGCAACACCAACGCCGAGACCAACTCCACCAGCTCAGGGAGGGAGACTGTTGGGCAGCGGGGTGGACGGTATACCAACAGAATCCCCACTCGGTCTCCCTGACCCAATGCCAGGCACACACACTCAAAGCCGGAGGTGCTAGGGACAGGGTACCTGACAGGGGAGATAGATTCCCTGCAGACAATTGTGACCCCACTTCCCCGTCCCCTGGATCTAGGCTGCTGGAGTACCACAAAACCTGGTGGGCAGAGCTGGGAAAGACCTACTCTGCCTTGGTCATTTAGCCAGGTTTCGGTAATACAATACCATGAATTTATGTTTCCAATATCTGTTATTGAAAAATCCATCTGTTAGTTTCACTCGATGTGTCTCTTGGACCATTAATACCATATAATGTAAGTCCCTGATTAATTTTTGTAGCCTACTATATTTTATAATAGTGCCAATCCCCTTTATATTCAAAGATATGACTCTCATTTTGGTTTGTTCACCCTTCTACACTAATTGAGTTAACCCCTTATCTTAAATCTGTTACAATTATACCCCAGAGTATCCAATTTCTTTTCCCCTTCTTGTTTTCCCTTCCCAAAATTCCCCCAATCCCCCCCTCAAAACAAACCTCTACTACTTAACCTTGTCTCTTATTTGAGGCCTGGCTATTCTTGTGGGAGCACGTTCTGCCCAACCACAATCCTCTCTGTTATGGGGCTAAACCACCCTTATCTTTAGGGTGCCCTTAAATTGTAAATTATACAGAAATAAAAGTGAACTCTGCTTGAGGGCTAATCAACTTACTCCCTCATAGGTCGACTGCGGAGATCAGGAGCTGTTCGGCACATATTTTAAAAAATATCCAGTTCTTCCGCCCCGTTCAAAGTCCCATATTTATCCTGGTCCTGGGAGTGGGGTGATTTGCTTATTTTGTTGGAATCTCAATGTTACCTCTGACTGTTGAGCATTACGACTCAAATATTTCTCTAAATCACCACTTTTTAGTTAGCGCCGTCTGTTCAGAAGATCCCTCAGGATCTGTTGTGGAAGGAGGCTGCAGCTACTGGGGACAAAGTCTTCAGTTCTGAGTTTTTCTTGCCAGTTTTTGTTGGGCTTTCCCCTCTGTACCATTTCCCATTTGTCATCCTCTCTTTCCAGCTCCTCTGGTTGCCTGATGCTACTCTCAGTCTTGTCACCTTCTGCTCCGTCTGGCAGATTCAGAGGTAATCTCTTTAAGATATGGGTTATTTCCATTGTTGTTGTTGCTATGTACGTCATTCCCTTATATGGGACAATCAATTTAAAGGGGAAGCCCCAATAATACTTTAACCCTGCCGTTTGTAGAGTTGTGGTAAAGGGTCTTAGTTTCCTTCGCCTTTGCAGTCTCAGGTGTCAAGTCTTGTAGTACCATGATCGTTGCCTCTTTATACTTCACTTCACCAAGATCTCTTAGATGTCGTGCTAATCCTTTTTTGTTATAACTTTGCTGTGGGGAGGGGGTAGTTAGAGCAGGGTATGATAATTCTGAAGTGTAGTCCAGTGGCCTGGTGCTTGTTTTTTAAATGGAAATGCTGCATGCTGCTGTGTGTGTGAGAAGTTGATTGTAGCAGCAGTCCAATTAATTTAGAGTTGGAGGGGATGAAAGAACTGAGTTTCAGTGGTGAGTGGAAATAGATTGTCTGAATGAAAGGTCTACCTGTAGATGGACAGGTGTACACATTGAAAAATAATAGAGGGATAGATTTGGAATACAAGTTTCTCAGAGGCCAGGTCTATCAGATCTCACCACCAACTCAGTCACCACATTTACCTGAAATAGTAGATAGTGTTCTCTGATGCTAGTTATGTATGTATATTTATTTGTTTAGAGAATTTTCCCAGTGATGCTCACGTTACATGTATTTACCCCATGCATCTCATACAGCTGTAGTACTAAATACGTTCTGGCTGCTGTGCAGTGTTTGATTTATATTTATTTCATTTATTTATTTATTACATTTATATACCGCCCAATAGCTGAAGCTGTCTGGGCGGTTTACAGCAATTAAAAACATTAAAAACAAATATACAAATTTTAAAACACAAAAAACAATTTAAAAACACAATTTAAATTTTTTAAAAACAATTTAAAAACACATGCTAAAATGCCTGGGAGAACAGGCACTATATCCCGTCTTCCTCCTAGCAGGAGCCCACAGCAGCAAACAAAAACACTAAAAACACTCTAAAACATCATAAAAACAGACTTTAAAATATATTAAAATAAAACACCCTTAAAAACATCTTTTTTTAAAAAAGAAAGCATTAAAAACATTTTTAAAAGCTTTACAAACATCTTAAAAAGCAATTCCAACACAGAAGGTCTTCAGTAGGTGCTAAAAAGATAACAGAGATGGTGCCTCTCTAATACGTAAGGGGAGGGAATTCCGAAGGGTAGGTGCCACTACACTAAAGGTTCGCTTCCTATGTTATGAGGATGGGCCTCCTGATAACATGGTATCTGCAAGAGGCCCTCACCTGCAGAGCATAGTGAGCAACTGGATATATAAGGGGTATCCTGGTCCCAAGCTGTATAGGGCTTTGTACACCAAAACCAGCACCTTGAACTTAGCCCGGTACCTAATAGGTAGCCAGTGCAATTCATTCAGCAGTGGGCTGACGTGTTGGTGATACCCTGCCCCAGTGAGCAGTCTTGCTACTGCATTTTGCACCAGCTGCAGGTTCCAGACCAACTTCAAAGGCAGCCCCACATAGAGTGTGTTACGGTAATCCAGCCTGGCGGTTACCAGTGCATGGACAACAGTGGCCAGGCTATCGTGCTCCAGAAATGGCCACAGATGTCTTACCAGTCAAGTTCATAAAAGGTACTCCTAGCCACTGATGTCACCTGGGTGACTAGTGACTAGTGACAAAGATGGATCTGGGAACACCCCCAGAATATGGACCTGCTCTTTCAGAGGGCGTACAACCCCATCCAAAGCAGGCAACTGACCAATTATCTGAACTCAGAAACCTCCAACCCACAGCGCTTCCATCTTGCTAGGATTCAGACTCAGTTTATTGGCCCTCATCCAGCCCACCACTGAGTCCAGGGCTTGCATGGCCTCCCCCGATCCAGATGTTACAGAGAAACAGAGCTGGGTATTATCAGTGTACTGTTGATACCTCACCCCAAATCTCCTGATGACTGCTCCCAAGGGCTTCATATTGATTTTAACCAGCATGGGGGACAAGATGGTATCCTGCGGCAACCCACAGCACAATTGCCAGGGGGCTAAAAGACCATCACCCAATGCTATCCTCTGAAAACAACCTTGGAGATAGGATCAGAACCACTGTAAAACAGTGCCTCTGATACCCATCTCACCAAGTCAGCACAGAAGGATACCATGGTCAATGGTATCAAAAGCCGCTGAGAAATCAAGTAAGAATAACAGGGTCGGACTCCCCCTGTCCTTCTCCTGATAAAGGTCATCCATCAGGGTGACCAAGGCCAATTCAGTCCCATAACCAGACCAGAACCCAGATTGGAATGGGTCATGATAATCTGTTTCATGCAAGGGTGCTTGCAAATGCTGTGCTACAACCCTCTCTATCACTTTCCCTAAAAAGGGGGTGTTTGCAGCCAGGCAGTAGTTGTCACAAACCAATGGGTCCAGGATGGGCTTGTTCAGGAGCGGTTGGATCACCACCTCTTTCAGGGTGGCTGGAACCACTCCCTCCTGCAACGACATGTTGACCACACCCTGGATCCACTCAGTCAAACCCCCTCGGCATGCTTTAAAAAGCCAAGAATTGTGCATGTGTGGCCCAGAGTGAGAGTCTGGGTTGTCATGTTTTTGTATGCTTCAAAGATGCCCAATACCACTCAGTATGAGAAACTGAACTGGTACTGAGTATGGCCCTACCTGGGTGAGAGACAGGGAGGAAGCGGTTGCGTTGGATGCTATGTATTTTTGTAGGCTAAGTGTTTGTTCCTTATGGTGGTTTTTAGTTATCTGTATGGTTTGTGGGAATGAATCAGAGTGGGATTTAGACATGGAGGACTGTTAAGGACATATTTGGGAGGGGTTATTGGGGAGGTGTAGCTCTTAGTATAGCTGTTTTAATTAATTAACTAATGATGCTGTTTGGGGAGTTTGTATTTGATTCTTAACTCATAATGTTTATGTTTAAGAGAATACTTTTATTTTTCTGATAATTATGCTGTTTTGAATGTGTTTTTTATATTTGGCTTGAATTTGTAATGTTTTCTTTTAGTATTTTGTGATGTTTTGTTCAATGTTTTAATCTAGGTTGTAAACCGCTTTGAGATTTGTTTTCCAAATAATATAAAGCGGTATAGAAATGACATAAATAAATAATAAATAAATAAATAAGGGCAAGGGTCGAGAGGGCACGTTGCGGCCACATCATCGCAAGCACCTTGTCCACGTCATCAGGCGACATCAACTGAAAGTGATCCCAAGAAGTTGCAGCAGATGTTGCACTGGACACCTCATTGGGGACTACAGGGTGGGGCATCAAGATTGCTATGGAGGTGAGTAACTTTACCCTCAAAGTGCCTTGCAATTCACAGTGGGCCTCTGAAGGGTGTAAAACTCCATTTTCTGGAGTTGATGTCAACAGGCCCCTAACAATATGGAAAAGCTCCACTGGACAACTACTTGAGGATGCAATGGTGGCAGAGAAGTGGGCCTTCTTCGCCACCCTCACTGCCACACAGTAGGCACGGTTATGATGTTTTACTCATGCCCAATCAGCCTCACAGCACGTCTTTTGCCATTTGCGCTCTAGCTGTTGTCCAGCCTGTTTCATTGCCCTTAGCTCACTGGTGTGCCAAGGTGCAAACTGGACTCCAAAATGCCAGAGAGGGCGCTCAGGGGCAACTGTGTCAAGAGCCCAATGCGCCTCGCTGTTCCATAGTGTGACAAGGGCTTCAACAGTGTCACCTGCTCTATCTACTGGGAACTCCCCCAGGGCATTCAAGAATCCTGTAGATTCCATTAGTTTCGGGGGGGGCATCTTAATCTGTCCACCACCCCTGCAGGGAAGGATCACAGCCATAGTCTATACTTCACCAGGAAGCGGTCTGACCATAACAATGGGGTGACATCCACCCACTCCCCATATCCAGACCACCCCTTCCTCCAATTGGAGCAAAAACCAAGTTTAGGGATTGCCCTGCCCTATGTGTTGGTCCTGTGACACGTTGAGACAGCCAATGGTCATCACAGAGGCCATGGCATTCTGAGCAGGTACACTAAAGTCAGCCTCAGCATGGACATTGAAATCACCCATGACTATTGTTCTGGTCTCCTCCAATACCACAGCTGATACAGCCTCTGCCAGCTTGGTCAGAGAAGCTGCTGGGCAACAGGGTGGATGGTACACAAGCAACAACCCTAGTTTCCTGTCTTCTTGGCCTGACACCAGGTGCAGACCCTCACAGCCAGCTCCAAGACAGAGTGGTTTCCTGGTGACAGAGATGGAAGTTCTGTAAACCACAGCAACTCCTTCCCCCATCCCTGCAGCCTGTGCTGGTGTTGCACTGAGTATCCAGGTGGGCAAAGCTAGGTCAAATCAACTTCTCCAACTCACTCACTCAGGTCTCAGTAATGCACACCAAATTGGCACCTTCATCCATAATCATGGATGAGTGTGGTCTTATTATGTAATGAGTGTTGTCTGATCCCTACTTTTGGCTTTCTGTTAAAATAATAATTGTGGTAAGTTATTTTTTACCAACTAGTTGACAATTTCCAGTTACAGCAAACGTTTGTCTTGCCAGGATTATTTTAATATGGATTATTATTATGTGAAGGGACATTACAGACAGAACAGGGCTGTGAGATTGTGCTGCTGGCCCTGTCTGTGGTTGCATCATGCTCTCACCACCCAGATATTAGGCATGGACATCTGTAAAGGAAAGCCTATGTGTGAAGACCTCTACATGTGTAGGCTAGCCACGCATTCTGGAACCCTAGAATGCACGGGAAGTCTATATGTGTGGGCTTCATCTACTAACACGCAGACATCACACGTGGGTCTGGAAGCCCATCTTCTCCATTCTATATGTGATGTCCCTTCAGGTGATGCATGAATGAAGGAGGATACCCTCATTTTAGAATGTTTTTATCTGCAGTCAGTTTTTGTTTTTAAGCTTTTGTTTTCTTCTTTCTTATGAGATTCTTTTCAATTTGTATAAGCTGCCCTGGGTGATGGAAGTGCTTTCAAAGGGCTAGGCAGGGCATCCATTAAAAAAAAAAAGTTGGTTCTATTATGAGGTTATTACACACCCTCTTCTGCTTGTGCCAAAAGCTGCTCAAATCCAATGCGGCTGTATGAACTGGCCCAGACATACCACTGAACTCTTGCAATTGCCGTGCCTGTTGCTACTCTGCTCAGGGTCAGCCAATCTTATGTAGCAGGGTTAGACTTCTTACTCGCCACCACATAAATCTACATGAACATTAAAAGGAGATGCGGCCTCGCAGGCTAGCATGGTTAAGCACCTCCTGATAGCCTCATGGCTTGAAAGCCATCATACCATCATGGGTGGGGTGTTTCCAGCTACCCCACCATCCCCTTTGGAAGCCTTATAAGCTGCTGCAGGAGTGGGACTCTGAATACCATCATCGTCGGGGTGTTTCTAGGAGCAAAGTTGAAACTGTCTGATTTTCTTTTCTTTTTGCTATATTGCCAAGAAATGTAATGTTGCCTGTTAACAGGTGTAATGTTATATTTATAGTGTTGAAAAGGGTTTTGTATTTGCCGTGATATTTGTTATGTTACTGTATTATTATTTCTGTTCTTATGAAATTGTTTTTGTAGTAGTTTACTTTGTTGTAAGCCACTTTGAGTACAATTTTTTGTGGAAAGGCGGCATACAAATAAAAAAGATGATGATAATGATCTCCAGCCCTGCTCACTCATCATTAAGACTCATACCTGACATTGTCAGTGCCATTGAGGCCCCTGCCTGGCACTGTTGCTTGCTTCTGCTACTGCCACCCACTCACCCAGGGCATATTTGCCTGGTGACCACCTGCCATGGTGTGCAGCTATTAGCTTCATTCTTTCCCACCAAAAAGTGTGACATGGTAAACCCCTCCAGGGGGTGGGTGAGTGACTTGTGGCAGCAACATTCACCCCCTCCTCCAACACCTAGGAACATTCAGCTCTGACCTGCTGTGGCCAGCCACCACCTTAGATTGCCCAACTGACACTGACATCAGGCATTACATTTTGGGATCTCTAGGAAAGCAGTGGATTGGAGATGAGGAGTGGAGACAAGCAGCTTTCATGCTAAAGCACCACTGCTGCCTGGCAGCTAATCACATCCAGAAGATAGGATGAGCAACTGGCAGCGAGTAGCAGCACCGAGTGGGGCCCTGGGTTTGTATTGGATATGTGTGTGTGGATCCATTGGCAGCACCATGCCATAAATCCTCTTAAGTCTGGCCCTGGCCCTGATTTCAACAAACATCTTGGTAAAACAATGGACCAATTTGCTAGAAGAATGGTGGGCTGTCCTTCCTAACCATTTTTAAGCAGAGGCTTAATCTTATTTATTGGGGGATACTAAGCCAGGGGTCACAAACCTTTTTAGGCCTATGGGCTCATTTGGATTTTATATGTGGGTGCCACCCCACCTTCTGGCCTCTTCTTGTCTCCTCCACCAGCTCAGTTCACTTCCTCCAAGACACAGAAAGAAAGAGAGCGTGCACACACACCCTTTCCCAAGAGATCCATGAAAAGGCATATCCAGTAACCACCCTCATGACTTATAGGGAAGTGAGCGATGGCGGATGTGTGCTCAGAGACTGTGCCTGGCAGGGAGAGACCTCAAGGGCCCTGTGGTGCCCACAGGCACAATGACAACCCCAATATGTCCTGCAATGAACCAGAGTTTAAACTAGATGGCCTACAAGAACCTTTCCCCCTCCATCTCTGCAATCCTAACCCTACTTACCTGGGAGTAAGGCCCATTGCATTCAATAGGCCTTACTTCTGAGTGGACATGTGGGGACTGCACTAGTATTCTGCGGTACAGGTGTTCAACTCAGGCTGGCAACGGGCAGGGACCTTCAACTAACCTAGGCAACCTGTTTAAAAAAAGGGGAGGGAGAGAGAATGGAAGTGGGGGGAGGGGGATTAAATAAACTTCAAGTGTAGGAGGCTGCGGAGAGAGATCAGCATTTCTTCGTAGCAGCGGCTGAACTACTAACAGCCTCCGTCTCACCTATACAGACGAAGCCGCCGTCGGTGCTGAGCCGCGGCGCTGAGCCCCCTTCCGCATTGCCTCGGGAGATCCCACACACGGCGGGAGATTTCGGGGCTGGCATTAGCTGGAGGTACCGCTCTCCCGCCTCCATTTCTTCGTGAGCACGAGAGAGAGACGGCAGGAGCGCGGTTGCGCGCGCGCGCACACGCATAAACAGCGCTGCCCAGAGCAAAGCGCCTCACAACAAGCCAAGGTAGCAGAGCTGTGAGGGGATAGCACGGCTGACGGCCAACGGGTAATGTAATGACTGTGTTTTGGCGGGCTAGGGGCTGGGCTGACAGGAAGAGAGGAGGGCAGGGAGATTCTTATAGCTAGGAAAGAGGCAGGCGGACGCTTGGCTGCTACCCAGCCCGACTGCCCCAAAGCGAGGGAGAGACTGTGGTGATGTCCTGCTTTCGCGACGAAGGCAGCCTGTGGAGCTTGCTCTGCTCACTGGAGGGCTCTTGTGTGTTGTGGGAAGGGGTTGCGAGATTTCCAGTGTCTGCTAAGTGGGACTTGGTGTATAAATATAGATGTTTATGTGTGCGCTAGCGGCTGCTGCAGCAGCAAAACGAAAACGAGTGGACGTTTGCTGTTATCTGTCCTGCCCTCAATCCTTGCTGTCCTGCTCAGAGATGCACGAAACCTTGCTCTGCGTGTCACTGCAGCAAGTTAACAAATCCCTGCATGCGTGGCTGGATCGATTGCAGAGATGGGAGCTTAGGGGCAGCTTTGCTCTGTGTGCATGTGAACGCTTGTTTGTTTGGCTTTTGTTGGGGTGTTTGTGTATTTATACGTAGATGCCAAGGGAAGGTTAGGAAGAAAGTTATAGCAACCTGGATCTTCTAGTCATACCTTTGATTAAGTTCTTCCTTTTTTACTAGCTCAGTGATTCGACTCTAAATTGATCTGTGACGTTGGAGTGATGTCATACACATCACTTTGGTTTATACTGGATTTTTATATGCTGCCTTGGTGAAGCAAGCAATATAATAGCCCACTTAAAAATATACCTTTTGTACTGTTTTTGGTTTCTGCAAATAGAAACTTCTGCAATGCCTGGTCTTTAGAAACTTTATTTCATTTAAGGTGGCAGATTCGTGTACTCCAAATGACTTTGAAAGTGTGATGTTTGCTCACAGTTATGTATTTGCAATACAGTCCTATGCCAAAGTGAGCCCCACTGTATCCAGTGGGGATTACTCCCAGGTTAGTGTGTACAACATTGTAGCATAGCAGTGTGATCTTGTATATGGCTATTTTAATTGTACATTGCCCAGAGAATCTAGTTTAGTGGGTCCTATTGAGTGTTAGACAGACTTACCTGGGAGAGTAAATATTATTGAATTCAATGAGACCTTCAGTGCAAATCAAAATTGTGTCAATTTATGGGCGACTTTGCACTGTTAAGAATAATTGAAGGAGGGATCATTATTTAAGATATTTAAAATATCAGTTTCTGAAAGCTGGTGCATATACTAGGCTTTCTTTAAACTGCTAAATCATCCTATAAGGCTGTGCACTTGTTTGGATTTTAAACATTTTTGCAGTATTAATAAACCAAACAGTGGGTTAAATCCAGAGACTAAGGCTGCAATCCAATACACACTAACCTGGGAGTTAGTACCATTGAACCCAATGGAGCTTACTTCTGAGTATACATGTATTGGATTGCTGCCTAAGGAGTAAGTCCCACTGAATTCATTGGGACATCTGAGGAGACATGCTTAGGATTGTGCTGTAAATTATTTTATTTATTTTAATTTAATTTAATTTATATACCGCCCTAAGCCAAAAAGGCTCTCTGGGCGGTGTACATAAAAGATAAAACAAGCAAAATATATAAATACAGTAAATATAACAGAATCAAAAGTCAAAACAACAAACAACAACAACCAAGCAATATCAAAATATAACAATAATAAGATACTGTTTAAAATATACGATAAAAACAATTATTAAGATACATTTTAAAATGCCTGGGAGTATAAAAAGGTTTTCACCTTGCGCCGAAATTAGTCACACTTGGGGCCTATTGAAATAAATAGGACTTAAAAATGTAAATGTACTGCCTTCAAGTCGATCATGGGGCTGAGAGGCAGTGACTGGCCCAAGGTCACCCAGGGAGCTTCATGACTGTGTGGGGATTTGAACCATGGTCTCCCAGGTTGTAGTCCAACACCTTAACCACTACGACACACTCATAACTAACTTTTCACATTGAATTCAATGGGACCCAAGTGTGATGCAGGCTTACCTGGGAGTAAGCTCCACTGAGCTCAGTGGGACGTCTGAACAGACATTTATAGGACTGTGCTATAACATACAGTGCAATTCTATAAATATTTAGAGAAGTAAGTCCTGTTGACTTCAGTGGAACCTGCTTCCAAACATGTGTGCATACAGTTGCTAAGTCTGGATTTGACCTAATATTTCAGTTCTGTTTAAATAGAAATTATTATTATTATTTATTACATTTATATCCTGCCCTTCCTCTGAGTTATATGTGAAAAAGAGTAATGGAATGTATTCTAAATGTATCTGCTTTGCGGAAAAGACATGATATGGTAGAATCAGAGGACTGCACTGTTTCAGAAGGGAGACCCAAGTACCTGATCTCTGAACATGTTAGTTTACTTTGTACCAAGTGAGTCTTAAACATAACCCCCACAATTAATTAAGAATATTCTGAACACGAACAGATTTTCTGCTCATGGGTATTTTTTTTAGATCCCACCTGTGTGTGCAAAGTTGGGCTAGGGCTGGGCTGGCTTCAACCAACTGATATTTCTTTTCTGGCCTTCTGTGCATCACACACACATGCCTACCCACCCACCCACCAATGAACAATGACTGGTCCTCTGAGCTCTGGTGGAGTGTGGGTGCCTTGATTCATTCCATGTTAACTAGATTAGAAATATAGGCACTGCCTTACATAGGATCAAACCATTGGTCTCTTCAGCTCAGTATTGTCTCCATTGACTGGTAATAGCTCTCCAGGGTTTCAGATCAGGCTCCCTCTCTATCCTACCTAAAAAAAAACCCACCAAAACTTGAACCCGGGACCTTTTCTTTGCAAAGCAGATGCTCTACTACTGAACTATGGTCTATCCCCTAAAAGAAGCTGGGCATTTACCAGGATCTTAAATTATTGTGATAGGTTTAATAACATTTTGTAAAAATATGTTTTTCTATGCCGTAAACTCATCTTGAAATAGTGTTTTCTTTTTAAAAACAAGTGATTTGTGTTTTAAAAACAATATCTGCCCAATGTATGCTTTCCAAATAATAAAATGGTAGTGCACTTTGCATTTTGTGAAATGCTAATCCAGAAATTCTACTGTGCCTAGAAAAAAGAAACAAAAAGCAGCGTTGAGCAAGATTTGTGTTCTTTAAAAATATTTATGATCCATTGTGCAAATGACCATTTTGTGATACCTCTTTGTAATGTTTAGTTCCTCCTTAAATTGTCTGAAGATTTTATAATGTTGTAATGTGTTAAAAGCATGTTCTCCAAGTCATAACATGAATTTTTTAGTAGAGGTACATTTAAAATAATTTATTTATTTCTGACAGTTTTCTGTAATTAATCTAAATTGGCACACTGTGATTAAAGACATGGAATGCCTTCTTAGTCAATTCACATGGCTTGATGCACAGCCTGATTTTCATGCTCATAATGGAAGCATGTTCTGAAATGCTTGGCTTTGGTCAAACAACTAAATTGTATGTTTCTCCATTTACCAATTATGGTAGCATTGTACAGCTCTTACAAGGCAAATCAGTGCATATCTACTTAGAAGAACTTGAGTTCAATGGGACTTACTTGGTGGAAAGTGTGTATAGGATTATACTGTAGCCTTTAAAATGTAGCCTTTCTTGCCTTTTCATATTATCTTACTTACCCTTGGCAATAATTTCTGCATATTTTGTATGAAACAAAGCCACCATCACAACATAGCTTAATAATGCCCCTGGTGCAATGCTAGATCAGATTAAAAACTCATCTAGTTCACCATTGTGTTTCCACATATCCTGTTACAACACTGACAAGTCAGATGCTTCTGGGCCTTCCATGAAGCCCAGGAGAACCCAAGGGCAATAGCACTTTCCTCAGAGACATGCTACCTCTAATCCTGGAGGTGGCATATAGTCATCCTGGCTAGTAGCTATTAATAACCTTATCCATATTATCTAGGCTGATGTCCATCATATCTTGTGATAGTAAATTCCATAGTCGAACTGTGCACTGTAGGTGCTGCAATTCCATTTGTCTGTCCTGAAACTCCTACTGAAGAGCTTCATTGGATGGCAACATTTATGAGCGAGGGAGAAAAACTTTTCTATATCCACTTTCTCCATACCTTGTATAATTTTATATACCTATTTTGTGTCCTGTTCTCTCTGCAGCCCTGCTTGTTTGCCTTTTTTTCTAAACATAAAAGCTCCAAAAGTAACCTTGACTCCTGGAGATTTCTTCAGCCCCATAATCATTTTGGTCGCACTTTTCTGCACCTTTTGCAACTCTACAATACTATTTGAGGTGTAGTGTTCAGAACTGTACACAATATTCCAAATGTGGTTGCATCATAGATCTCTATAAAGGCATTGCTATATTGGCAGTTTTATTTTTGACCTCTTTCGTAATAATCCCCAGCATGGAATTCACATTTTCACAGTGGCTGCACACTGAGGTGACATTTTGATTGTGCTTATCCACAATGACTCCAAGATACCATTCCTAGGAATTCACTTCAAGCTTAAATCCCATCTGTATATATGTGAAGTTAGATTTTTTTTTGTTCCAATTTCCCCACTGTTACTTTGAACAGCGTTTGCCATTTTAATGCCATTCACCCAGTTTGGAAAGATCCTTTTGAAGTGCCTTGCAATCTCTTGGTTTTTTTATCATCCTAAATAACTGCGTGTCATCAGCAAACTTGATAATCTCACTGCTCACCTTATCTCCAGCTTAATGAACATGTTAAAAAGCACGTCTTTTCTTCTTACTGTTTTTGCTTGTTAGAAAAGCATAATTGTTTTAATTGTATATGTGATCTGACATAATACCCTTTTTTGTGAATCTTATAGCACATCTGTCTGTTTTCTCAGAAACCTTTGGTGATGGATTTCATCAAAAGCTTTTTGAAAGTTGTTTGTTTATATTGTATACCACTTAGAGATTTTTAGAATTTTAAGCAGTTTATAAATGCTTTTAAATAAATAATAGATCAGCTCTATTCACATGCTTGTTGACAGTTTTCAAATTCTCCAACAGATTAATGAGGCAGGACCTATCAGAAACCATGCTGATTCTTCTTGAGTAAGATTTGTCCTTTTATATGTGTGACAATTTTTTCTTGTAATAATATTTTTCACCAATTTCCTGAAAGAGGAGATGATGAGTGACTTACGTTTGTGGTGTAGATGCACCCATGCACATACAATGGATGTAGGTAAATGTAGGCTAAGTACAAGAAAACATACATTTAAAGAGAGAGAAAGCAGAGTAGAGCTGCTGCTGTGGACAGTGGGTGGGATTGCTCCACACAGCTTGGCATACTCTGGTCGCATTGCGTTGTGTTTAACTAAGTTCTACTTAGAGTAGATCTATGGAAATTAGTGAACCTAAGCTAGTCATGTCCATTAACTTCATTAGGTATGCGCTGAGTAGGACTAGCATTGAATACTACCCATTTACTTCTATTAATCAAAGTCTCATCCCCTGCCTTACATTGCCATATGGGTAGGGCATTACAGAAGTTGTTTGGAGAGGCAACTGTTCTTCTCTGGTCTGCCTCTGAGTTGTAAAAGGAGGGGGGACACGGAGAACATGTGCCCAGGCATGATATCACAATGTTATGTGTATATGTTATATATATAATCACTATGTTCCCACAAATTTTCCTGATTTTAATATGATGCAGCAAAGTAATATTGGCTGGGGTTCAAAGAACCATTTAACTAATTTTGTGCACCTAAGGTGACTTTGGGCTTGTGTGTCTTGAAAGGCAGCCCCCCCCATATTGCATGTTAAGTAATTTTTTTAAGTGAGGGGATATTCAGAGACAGTTTGTGAAATGGTATGAGGGTGTGCTGCTTAAACAAAAATCCCTTTGGTCTGTGCGTAAAGTATATTATGGATTAGCAAATGCCCTTATGCTTGCCCCCAAAGTGTGCTGGACTTCTTGAGTGTCTCAAATGTACACTTAAAAAAGCCCCTGAATTCCCATCACTGCTCACTTCTTCCCTTCCCCTTGCCAAAATGTTTTACTTAGGGGAGAGAGAAATGGTGGTGGTGGGTCACTCCCATAGATGTGTTGAATCCTAGAATGCCTGGTGGAAAAGATGGTCCCATGACATCTATCGTCAAAGAGGTGGCTCCAGAGGAAGACATATATGGCAGTGTCTGCTGCCTCCCCTTTCTCCTTCCCTAAGGGAAGGGGGAGGAAGTGGTATTGATGGGAATTCACAGGGAAATGAACAGAGTCACGGTGAGGGGACTGTTCTTAATGGCCTGTGCTTGCCTCAGTTCTTCTCTCAAGAACCGACACAGGGGTGCTTGGCTATTGTGAGAACTCCTGCACTGAATTCTAAACAAGCCCCTGATATATAGGAGTCTTTACAAGTCAAATGTCTATCTGATGCCCACACTTTATGCCTGATGTCAGAATTGGTCAAGGAGATGTAAACATCTTTCATTAATGTATTTCTCTGAATGCTATCTACTTTTAGAAAGTTGTTTCCAGGTTCTCACTTCGTAATGTTGGAAAGCAAAATGGTAACTGTAAACCCCCCCCCCCCAATAAAATGGCAACTGCTGAGGTTATTAACTTTTTGGAATAGTTTATAATGGGGCATACAGACAGATTAATTAATGAGGACATTAAATGAGCAGATAGGCTTTTTGGTTGAGGAATAGTGTTGCTTTTTTAATCCACTAACATGTCCACCCCCTCAAAAAAAATAACACATAAAAGAGCTTTGTAGGATTTGTAAAAAAAACAGTATTTTAACAGTTCCTTTTTTGTCCTTGTATTGAAGATAAAGGATGTGAGCATTTTCAGTAGTGAGCCCTGAGAGATGCGTATAATTCTGTTTAAAGTCTACACAAATATAAATCTTTCAATATTATGTAATTACTACATTCATTTAAATATGATGTGTAATATTAATCAAGAAGGCAAGGAAATGTACAAATAATTTGTCCTCATTACTGCTGATATTCGGTGTTGTTGGCATATAGTAGCTCTTTATTATGCAGGACATGAATGTCCCCATTCCATTTTAATTAGACAAAAATCCTGCTATGTTTGGGGGAAATTTATATGCCCTGTTTTCATACAGTTTGTTTATTCAAAATTGTTTTAAAACAAAAGGATATAAATATTTCACAGACAGTTCTGTTGGTGTGTATTGGCAAGCTTTTTTTAAAAGGTTATTTGCAGCACAATCCTATGCATTTTTACACAGAAGAAAGCCCTGTTGATTTCACTGTGGCTTACTCCAAGTAAGTGGAGGGAGGAATGATGACTTGCTTACACATGTTTTACTTGGAAGAAGAAATAAATACAATAAAATAAAAACAAGGGTGACCTCTGTTTTGTTGTTTTTCCCAGGTTTTTGTTTTTAAAAGTTCAGAGGCACATGTTACCAAATTCTTCCAAGCTACACAGGAAGTGGATTGGACTGTGAAAGATCAACCCAAATTGTGTTTGCATTTTTACAAATTTGTTGGGCAGTTCAATATCTTAGAGAGAAGGTCAGGTCTTCTGTTCCCCTGGTGCATTCACTTATAGCTGCCCAATTTCCCTGCTTTTTAAAGTTTGATAGAAATATCTGTTGGCTATAGATACATTCTTAAACCGCAAGGTTTTTGCCTATTAGTGAATAACTTTCTAGGATGTCTAGGGACTCTTTTCTTCTTTTTTAAAAATGAAAGCTTATTGCTCTGGGGCTTCAATGAAGGCCTTTGCGGGTGTCATAGTGCTTGCGGGCATTGGGTTATCATCCCTTGAACTGAGCATATGGTCTGGGCAATGTGTAGGTGGGTTAGCCTGAGTAATGCATTAGTAACCTTTTCTTATTTTATGTTTCTGTAGTGGTGTCTCAAGGTGCAGAGTTGCTAAACTTTTATTCTTTTATAAATAAATAGTACAATTGCAACAACTCTGAGGTTCTTGCTAACTTTCTGGAGCAAGCACAGTAATATTGGTTGTACAGATCAATCCTAAATCTCCCAAAGCAAACATGGTATTCATAATTAGTGTGATGCTGTTGATGTGCGAGCAGTTGTCTCCAGTAAAGATGCCAATTTCCCAAATAAGTGCTTTCTGTAAATACACATGCAAGGTGTGAAAGTAGTGAAAAAAGGATTCAAGTAAGGCGAAGTGGCTAATTTTCAGTGGAAGAATTTAAAATACCTTTATTTCTACATAGTGGAGTATATTTAATACAGTAATCAACCATGTAGGGATCACAGGGACTTTTCACCATGTGGTGATACTACTTTATTAAAAGAATGCAGAGCTCACTCTTAATTACACAGTCTCTGCTTGAGGAATTAGATCTTTGTGACTTCTTTTACAAAATGACGCTATCTGCATTTCTTGGTCTAATAAATGGGTTGTAACATAGCTGTCTACTGGATTTTAGACTTCTGATGTTGTGACATCAAAACACATCAAAGTAAACATTGAAATGTGTGATTTGAGAGAAAATAGTATGTAGGGTTGTATCCAGTGCTAGTCATACTCATAGTAGACACTTTGAAGTTAATAGACACGACTAATTTAGGTCTATTAATTTCAGTGGGTCTGCTCTGAGTTGAACTTAATTGGATACAACCCATAAATATGTATCCAACTAGGTTTTTATTTTGTATTACATATACATATGTATTTTTAAAAAAGATTAATGTGGGAAAAGGACATAATTATGGGTAAAAATGTGCAGAAATTACAGACTGAAAAGAGACATATTGTTCTTAAACTGCCTACAGGAATGGTAATTCCTTCAATAATTTCCTGACAGAGAGAGAGGTTGTAGGGTTGCATTTCTCCCACAATCACCGGGTTGCCTCTTCTAAACTCCTTCACATCCCCCATCAGAAATGATCCTTCCCCAATCATCTGCCCCGTCTTATATGAACATAAAATACTCTAGCACAGTGCTTATTTTTTGCAAAGAAATGGTTACCATGGGGAAATTGTCAAGGTGCTCTCTTGATCATTTATTGTATATTGCATGAATAGCTTAATGAAGTAGAAAGTGACTAATCCTAGTCACTTTTCCTCTGCATCTAATGCATAAGAGCTGGAATACATGATCATAACAGTCACATGTCAGAGCTTCTGCTGGATAGTATAGTTTATATTGAAGATGGAAGGGTGGTTTTCCTGTTTGAATACACGAGCAAAATATAAGCTTCTGTGCATACAAAACTATGCGTTTAAGAGTAGGGTTCTAGTTTAGAGCATGAAGAAATAATTTGAATTGGGAGGATTTTATCCCCTAATCTGACATAGGATAATATCTTTATCAAACAATATTGTTTCTATTAATATGCAAGACTTCCCAAGCAGCATTTATCTCAGAGTTAAATTGTAATCATGAACCTTCTGCTACACAGTTTAGAGACAATAGTGCTAACAGTTAAAATGTTTTAATTGCAAAGAATAAAAGAATCTGCAACTCTTGTAAAACTTAATACATCTTTAGCAAACACATGCCCATGCCCCTAATCCAGAGAAAGTTAGTTGTGCTTAAGTCTGAAATCAATGGTCTTTGCCTTTACTTTCACTGCACTGAGCCATTTTTTTTAGAGATGGAGGATGTGGGTGTCTTTTGTTCCTTAAAGCACAAATAATGTCTACAGTGAAGTAAGTCCCACTGAGTTTAGTGGGTATAGGATTGCAGCCCTAATGAGTTTGTGTTAGCTTCCTGAAATTTGAACTGTCCATCATTAAATGTTTTGTATTGTGCCGAACCTGAAAGCACAAAATCTTATATTGGGCTTGCAGAGGCTACTAAAGCATCTCATAATCTTATCATGGTGGATCAAGATGTATTTCTGTCTTCGCTTATTGCTCAGGATACCATTACAGTTTGCTGGTGATTATTTGTCTCTGTGATGAGAAAAATAAACTTGACGGATGATTCAGTATTTGAAATGCACAACAGTGAATTCTTGGTTCAGCTTGGATGAATATAAGGTCACAGCCATGCTTTTTGTCATTGACAACGGAAGGAAAGAGATTTTGAAATCCCTCCAAACAGATTTTTGGGGCTCTTAAAATTGCAACAATAATTATTTTAGACTAAAATATACCTGATGGTCGCATACCAAATGGGCATATAAATGAAAAATGTTGAATACAACCATAGTATAATAGCAGTGTGCTTCTATGGGAATTGTTGCCTTTCTATATTCAAACACTTAGAAACCATTAAAGGTTTTAAATTAGAATTAGCTACTTACTGTGACTGCATTTTTGCATGTTCTACATTTGTTTTGACTAGGTGTAACTGTGATAGGATATTCCATGTAAAAGTGTGGGATTAAGAGAGTTTTTATTTTTGCAGTTCTTTAACGTAGTTCAACTACCCACATGTATGCTCCATGTACTCTTGCTGCTGAAATTTGCCATTTGATGAATTTTAGTCCAACATTCAACTTCCATTATTAGTCAAAGCACACTCCTACACCAGTCCTGCAATCCCAGAAAGCTTTTGTTAAAACTGTTCTATGCAACTGAATAGAATGCATTTGTAGCCTTGACTTGTTTGAGAGGAGAGTGGCAGAGCCAGCCCAACGCATTTTGCTGCTTGAGGCAAAGGACAAAATGACATCTGCTTCCCTTTCCACATACAGAAGCTGACTGGAATGGCAGTTGAGCCTTACTTCAGCACTGGTGATACAGTCATTACTGTACCTGAGTGTCACAGGCTAGTCACATCCACACCATATGTTAAAGCATGTGGGTTCCCCCCCAAAAATCCTGAGAGGTCTAGTTTTCCCCTCACAGAGCTACACTTTCTATGTTTCTTTGGGGAACCAATGTGCTTTAAAAGTATGGCATGGAGGTGAGAGACAGACATACACATTTCCAAATTAGGAAAACAACTGAGGGGCTCAAGAAGAACATATATCACTACTGCTCTCTTCCTCCCTGCAATATCCACTGCCTGAAGTGCCTCACTCTGCCTAATTGTAGTGCTGGCCCCCACTGTGGGGGACCATTGTTTTCTTCTCCTGGCCTTGTTAGGTGTCTGGGGAAGGGAACAGGTGTGACCCTTTCAGTCACTTTCCCGATGGCAGCTTCCTCTCCTTGTTTCCATAATAGCTGCTGGAACGTAGCCATATTTTAAGGAACAAGAGAACAACCTGCAATTTAGGAAGGCTATGTTTGCTGCAGAGCTGGGTGTAGTATTTGGCAGTGGCCTGGAATCTCCAGTGTAGATTCTAATGGTGTAGAATTAGGAAATGATATATCTGGATAAAGTTGAGGCATTAATCATTTCAGCTAGCAGCTCTTGCCCTAGTGGTTATGACTGTAATCGTAAGATACATGGGCCAGTGAGAGAGTTCACCATGGCAGCATCTTCAGCCCCTATAATTGCATTCTCCTTATTTAAAATATTTATATACTGTTCTAGAACTGTACTGTCATGGTGTCATGCAACAAAAATAAAAAACCAATTTAAAATTCATACAAGAAGTGAGTAAAATAGCATTAAAAACATAGCCCAGGTAAAAGGCTCTTACCATATATGGAGCGAGAATTGCCAGACGTCCAGGCTGGCTTTAGAAAGGGAAGAGGCACCAGAGATCATATTGCAAACATACATTGGATAATGGAACAGAGCAAGGAATTTCAGAAGAAAATCACCCTGTGCTTTATAGATTACAGCAAAGCCTTTGACTGTGTAGATCATGAAAAACTATGGAATGCTTTAAAAGAAATGGGGGTGCCACATCATCTGATTGTCCTGATGCGCATCCTATACTCTGGACAAGAGGCTACTGTAAGGACAGAATATGGAGAAATCGATTGGTTCCCCATCAGAAAAGGTGTGAGACAGGGGTGTATTTTATCACCCTATTTGTTTAATCTGTATGCAGAACATATACGGAAAGTGGGATTGGACCAAGATGAAGGAGGTATGAAAATTGGAGGGAGAAATATCAATAATTTAAAATAAGCAGACGATACCATACTACTAGCAGAAACCAGTAATGATTCGAAACGAATCTCGATCAAAGTTAAAGAGGAAAGCACAAAAGCAGGACTACAGCTGAATGACAAGAAGACTAAAGTAATGACAACAGAAGATTTATGTAACTTTAAAGTTGACAATGAGGACATTTAACTTTACCTCGGCACAGTTATTAACCAAAATGGGGACAATAGTCAAGAAATCAGAAGAAGGCTAGGACTAGGGAGGGCAGCTATGAGAGAACTAGAAAAGGTCCTCAAATGCAAAGATGTATCACTGAACACTAAAGTCAGGATCGTTCAGATCATGGTATTTCTGATCTCTATGTATAGATGTGAAAGTTGGACAGTGAAAAAAGCGGATAAGAGAAAAATCAAGTCATTTGAAATGTGGTGTTGGAGGAGAGCTTTGAGCATATCATGGACTGCAAAAAAGACAAATAATTGGGTGTTAGAACAATTTATTCCAGAACTATCACTAGAAGCTAAAATGATGAAACTGAGATTATCATACTTTGGATACATCATGAGAAGACATGATTCACTAGAAAGGACAATAATGCTGGGAAAAACAGAAGGGAGTAGAAAAAGAGGAAGTCCAAAGAAGAGTTGGATTGGTTCCATAAAGGAAGCCACAGACCTCAGTTTACAAGATCTGAACAGGGTGGTTCATGACAGATGCTCTTGGAGGTCACTGATTCATAGGGTCGCCATAGGTATCGACTTGAAGGCACATAACAACAGCAGCAACAATGCAGGAACAGATTGAAATACTCAGGAAAATAAAACATCTTCACCTGGAGCTGAAATAACATTGGGGTAGGCTTCACATAAGCCTCTCTGAGGAGGGCATTCTGTAGCCAGGGTGCTGCCACTAAAAAAGGCTGTTTTTCCAATTGTTATCTGCCATACTTCACCTGGCAGGGGCAGCCTCTTTATATTCTCTCTTGCTTGCTTTGGAAAACAAGTCTCTAGTTTTGCCACGGACTGTGTGGGAAAGTAACTTGTCAAATGGAAAATTCATCTGCAGCAGTCCTAAACATGGTTAATGCCTTCTTAACCATGGTTTGAAGTGTATTTACTATTAACAATAGTTAGTTTTGGTGGAGATGTAATGTGCGATCCAGGGGTAGCCAACATGATACTGTTCAGATGTTGTGGACTACAACTCCTGTCAGCCCCAGCCAGTATGGCCAATGGTCGGGGTGATAGGCGTAGTAGTCCACAATATCTGAAAGACTCCAGTTCTGCTGTCTGTGTGCTAGACTATGGGATCGCACAACTATTGATATTAGTGGCTGTGTATTACCCATGCTGAATGAGTCACAACTGCATTGTTCATGATGTCATTTTATGGATATCATGTTATGGAAAAACTCTGGTTTTCCAGAAATTCAGTGGCGTTTGAGCCCTGAAGAAGAGACTGAAAGAACTGGGCATGTTTATCCTAGAGAAGAAAAGACTGGGGGGAGATATGATAGCATTCTTCCAAGTATTTGAAATGTTGCCACACAGAGGGGGGCCAGGATCTCTTCTTGATCGTCCCAGAGTACAGGACATGGAATAACGGGCTCAAGTTGCAGGAAGCCAGATTTCAACTGAACATCAGGAAAAACTTCCTAACCATTAGAGCAGTACAGTAATGGGACCAATTACCTAGAAAAGTGGTGGGCTCTCCAACACTGGACGCATGCCTGCTCCATGCCTGGAACTTACTGGACCGCGGGGTGAGTTTTGTGGCCGCAGCTGAAGCACGAGCTGCCATCTTAGGGGAGTGTGTGCACTGGGCGTATTTAAGCCCATGTCGCCTGCTTCCTGCCCTCCTTTGAATTTCGCAGCTACAGCTTTGAACTTTGCGGGTGCAGTGGCAGTGAGCATCGACCCTTGGCTGCAGTGAGCTTGATCCTCTGGCTTCCCTCTTTGTTCTCGGTGGCTAGGAGGAGTGTGCAGCAGGAAGCACAGCAAGGTAGCCTTCTGGCTGGATTTTCCTTTCTGTGCCTGTGTGGGCGGGAGGCTTGTGCGCGGTGTCATCTGTGGGTGGGTGGGGCTTTTCTTTAGTCCTTTGCAGCCCGGGAGGGCCAGGGCCAGGGGAGGGCAAATCCTTCCCCCCCAGGCAGTTGCGGCCGCGCTTTGGAGGCAGACTTGCTCCCCCTGGGATTGCTTGTGGTGGGCATGCTAATGCACAGGGAGGGAGCTAGCACCAAGCACAAAGTTGGTGCGGCTGTCCTTTTGCCCCCCCTCCTGTGGTGGGCATGCTAAAGCATGCAATCTCTGTGTGGTGGGCCTTTTGCCTCCCCCACTGCAGTGGGTGCACTAGTGCATGGGGCGGGGGCCAGCACCCAGCGCCATCTTTGTGGCAAGTGTGCTAATGCATGTGAAGCCAGCACCATACGGGTGTGGCGGACCTCCCCCCACTGCAGCTGGTGCACTGACACAGGTGGAGAGAGCCAGCACCCAGCACCATATTTGGGTGGCGGGCCTTTTGTCCCCCCCACTGATGCTGGGTGGCCTGGGAAGGTTCGCAGCTTGCAGGCGAGGTTAGCGCTCAGTGCTTACATTGGCCTAGGCTCCTTGGGCCGTCGTAGCGCCAGTACCCACCTGCTACCCTTCCCAAGCCAGCTTTAGTGTGTTCCCACCTCTCTCTTCTGAGAGGCATAGGCCTTTGGGCAGGCGGGTGGCCTTTTCTTGCTTCAGACAGCTAAAGATACCACCGGAAAAAGGATAAAGTGGGCTGAAGGGAAAAGGCAATGCCCCCAAGGCAAGGGGTGGGTGCCTGCCTCCTGCGGCTTTAGATGGGGGAAAGGAGGATGGGCCACCATGGGCAGCCATCCTGGCCAGGTTGGAAGCGCTAGAGCATGGCTCACTCCAGCCTGATGTACTTGAGGCTCAACCTGCACAAGGGAGGGCAAAGGAGCCACTGGCTATGCGATCCCACGGGAAAACACAGCGTGCAGTGAACAGGGTTAACAAGGCTGTTATTGATGCCATCCTAGCTCAGCTGGATGCACTCGAGGCTGGGCCCAGGAGGGCCGATGCGAGGACGAACAGAGCAGAAAGAGGAACAGCTCCCACTTCACAAGTCTCCCAGGGGCACACACCAGACAGTGCACTGGGTGAGTCCCCTTTTGCAGCACACCAACAGGGTCAGTCTCAGTGGAGCTGGCCCCCCTGGGGGTTTCCCTACTGGCCGTTTTCTCCGCCGGCTGGGATGGAGGAGAATGGGCAATCAGGGATCCCCATGGGGGCGGGGATAGTATGCAACAGCTAGGGGAGGCCTGTGAGCAGGTGTGGGTCCCTGCGGGGATGTCAACAGAAAGGGGGGCTCCATCCTCCGCATCTGTTGCCCCTCTTGAAGAGGCTGCTGACCCTCTTTGTGAGAGATGGGGCTATACCTTTTGGGGAGACATCAGCCCCACTAGGCTTTCACCTACTACCCGCCACCAAAGAAAAAATATGGAAAGGGAAATATGTGGACCTATTCTCACTTTTATACAGGGAACCAGTAAAAAAAGACAAGGACAAGGGTGACAACGTGGAACCAGATAAACCCAAGCGGCGACGCATAGAGCGCACTTGGGCTAACTGGTTGCCTGCATTCCTAACGTACATGGGGGTGGTGATGCAAAAACACCCACAGAGGGGCTCAGTACTTGTTAAATACCTTGATATCATATATCGAGATTATTCTGAGTTCCAGGGGGCTGCCTGGCTCGCCTATGATGAGGCGTTCTGTATGAGGGCGGCTTTTGATACTTCTCTCCCCTGGGACAAAAAGGAGGCTGACCTGTGGCTGCAGTTTATGTCACACTCCAAGCCCATGGCCGGCGACAGGACAGACAGTGGCCATCTCTTAGCTCGGCAGGTAGCAGCAGCTCCTCCCCACAGGCCTGCGGGGCAGGTGGTTCAACCCCTCCTGCTTTGCTGGGAGTTCAGCTCCTGAGGCTCCTGCGGTCGGAGCCTCTGCAGATTTAGACTCGAGTATGCAATATGCGGAGGGCCCCATGCCTGCATGAGCTGTCCCAGGGGCTGTCCCTTCAGGGGTGGGAGCAGGGACGCCACTGGCCTGAGAAAGCCAGGAGCTGCAGGCACAGCTCAAGGAAAATGGCCCCAGCCCATTTAAGCTCACAGAGCTCCAACACTTCCTTAGTCTTTACTTCCTAGTCCAGGATGCACAGTTCTTGCTGGAAGGCTTCACAATGGGTTTTCGAATCCCCTACTCGGGTCCCAGGTGGGCCTTTATGTCCTGCAATCTTAAGTCAGTGGTGGGCATGGAATCGGTTGTGTGGGAAAAAATAGACAAAGAAATCAAGGTAGACAGAGTGTTGGGACCCTTTCCGGTGCCACCCATCCCCTCTCTCAGAGTTTCCCTGCTGGGCCTCTTTCCCAAGAAAGCATCAGGCAAATTTTGCCTCATACACCACCTGTCCTTCCCTTGGGATGAGTCTGTCAATGATTTCATCCCACCGGACCTGTGTTCTGTCCACTACACTTTTGACTGTGTGGTGCAGATGGTCAGGAACTGCGGGATTGGGGTCCTCATGGGAAAGTGTGACATCAGGTCATCTTTCCATCTCCTCCCTGTTCACCCATGGGACTTTGAACTGTTGGGATTTATTTTTGGGGGTGAATATTATGTGGATAGGGCATTACCGATGGGCTGCTCGATCTCATGTTCTGTTTTCGAGTGCTTCAGCTCTTTCCTTGAGTGGGCAGTCAGGAGATGGGCAGGTCTGCAATCAGTGGTGCACTATTTGGATGACTTCCTGTTTGCAGGCCCTGCAGACTCTGATGCCTGTAAGGCCTTTATGGCCCATTGCATGGTGCTGGCAGGGTCCCCCTCACAGCTCAGAAAACAGAGAAAATCCACCGCTCTCACTTTTCTGGGCATCAAGATTGATACCGTGGCTAAGTGCAGTAGGCTCCCTCAGGACAAGCTGGTGGCCATTAGGGAGAAAATCACTGAAGTTGTTAGGTCTAAGAAGGTGACACTGTCCACTCTTCAGGAGCTGGCGGGCGAAATGAACTTTGTGTGTAGGGTAGTAGTGCCCGGGTGCACATTTCTGTGGTGCATGTATGATGCCATGTCTGGTTTATCACGACCCCAACATCACACACAGGTTACAGCCACTCTTAGAGCTGACGTTGCAGTGTGGTCTACCTTTTTGCAGGAATTCAGTGGGGTCTCCCTATGGAGGAGGGATTGCCTGTTGGAGGCTGAGCTACAGGTGCACTCTGATGCCTCAGGTTCCTGCAGTTTTGGGGTTATTTTCCATGACACATGGTGCCACGGCAGCTGGCCACAGGGCTGGGTGCAGGCTGGGTTAACCCGCGACCTTACATTCCTGGAGTTCTTTCCCATTGTTGTAGCCATGCAACTCTGGGCTGACAAGTTGTGTAATTCCGCAGTCCACTTTTGGTGCGACAGCCTCCCTACGGTGCATGTTATCAACACCCTGTCTTCTAAAACCTCAACGTTATGCACCTAGTGCGAGTATTCATGCTCCAGTGTCTTTGCTATAATATCCTGTTCATGGTGTGCCATGTGCTGGGTATCGATAATGGTATTGCCGATGCTCTATCACACAACCAGATGGAAAGTTTTCACCAGCTGGCGCCATAGGCAAGGGCTCAACTGGACGTAGCTCCCCCAGTGCTATGGGAGATTGGAGGAACGAATCGGAAAGGGCCATAAGCCTGTCCATAGCACCCAGCACCATGGCCAGCTATCAGGGAGCAGGTAGGGAGCTGTCAAACTTCAGGGAAACCAGAGGCTATGCCCAGGAGTGGCCCATCCCTGTGGAGCATCTTATGGAGTTCTGCTTGGAGGGCAAACTGAGGGGCATCTCAGTTACGACCATCAGAGGTAAGCTCTGAGGTCTCTCTTTCCTGGCAAAGGCACGGGGCTTTCAGGACTACACTGGCGACTTTAGAGTCCGCCGTATGCTAGAGGGTTGGTCCTGCAAGTGCCCATGCCCTGGATGCCCACCTCTCCCTTTCCGCAGAACTACTTTTCGGCCTGCAGGGACAATGGAAGGACTTATGGTCTTCCCCTTTTGAGGCACTGCTATATTATGCGGCTGCCCTCACCCTATTTTTCGGGGCCTTTAGAATCGGGGAGGTAGTGGTGGGGTCTAAGACAGATGACTCCCTTCGGGCTGTTATGGTTTCACACCTCAGCTAGAAGGCAGAGTGTGCCCTCCTGCAACTCAGATGGTCCAAGACTGACCAACATCGTAAGGGACGCCTGATTGTGTTAGCCCCCTGTCAGCAGGAGGAGATCTGCCCAGTAACGGTCCTGCGGCACCTTGTGGCGGTTTGGGGCCTGCATTTGGGGTACTTGTTCATACACAGGGATGCTCTGCCCCTCACCAAGTATCAGTTTTGGACAGTGGTGAGGGCTGCGCTACATAACTTGGGTGTGGACCCTCGTAAGTTTGGGAAACATTCCTTCCAGATAGGCGCGGCCTCCACCACTGCCCACCTGGGCTTTTCAAGGGAAAGGCTACAGGCAATGGGCAAATGGTGTTTGGACACGTACAAAACTTATATTAGGCCACTGGCGGGGATGCAGAAGGCCAGCTGCTAATTGTTACCCTTCCTCCTGATGTTGGTTGTTGTTTTGACAGGCCACTGGAAAGGAATGGAGCAGGCACACATCCTCCTCTGCAGCCACAGCATGGTTTTCTGGGCAGACCACAGAGTGGCGAAGTCTCACTTTGGCACACAGCTGGGGCTTAGTCAATGGGCCTCAGTGCAGTGGCTCGGCTGCCATGGGATGTGTTGGGACAGGCTCCTCCCCGCACTGTTCCAGCCGGCTGTGGAGCGGGTGGTGCCCCAGTTTCTTGTCATCCACCTGGGGGGGTAATGACTTGGGTGTGTTGAAGGGCAAGGCCCTAATCGAGCAAGCATGTAGTGACCTCCGGGCCATTGCACATCGTTGGCCGGGGGTGCACTTGGTGTGGTCTGACATCCTGCCACGCTGGAAATGGAATTGCACTGGTGACCCACGGGGGTTGGACAGGGCCTGCAAAAAGGTGAACAGGCAAATCCAGAAGGCTCTGAAGGACTCTGGGGGTTTGGTCATTCACCACCCAGAGATAAGACACAATAGGTTGGAGCTGTTTCGGCCAGACGGTGTGCATCTGACGGACGTGGGCAACAATATCCTCCTGATGGACCTGCAGAGGGGCCTACACGAGATTCTTGTTGGGTGTGGGGTAAAGGGAGACTAAGCAGAGGCTTGTCCCTCTTCTGTGGCAAAGAAGTGCAGGAAAAGGTTAAAAGGGAAGGGCAGCTAGGTGACACCTTTGGGGCACCTTTGGGGGTGATAGGCGGTCTGGAGGCCTGCAGCTCAGGGCTATACGGCCCAGGGGCAGAATAAGGGCTGCCTTTGGGACCAATGTGCCTCATCTGCTTGCAGTTTCAGGGCTCCGAGGTGTGGCGGCCCTTGATTTAATCCAAGGAATGGTGTCCATGTCTTATTTTGGCAGTAGGCTGCAATCAAGAGGCAGGGAGCAGCCACCTGTTCAGTATGCTTTAATTTGGATTCCTGCATTGAGCAGGGGGTGGCCTTATAATGGACCTTCCAATTTTACTATTTTATGATTCTAGGATATAAGTGACTCATGGCATTTGTATGAGATGGATTTGGTTACAAAGAACTCTGCAATTCTTTCTGCATGCCCAAGTGAACTTTGGAGTTGCGTTTCCAAACAGCCATCCCCCATGTTGCATGGAAAACTTTGACACTAATGAGGTTTCCAAAGCAGTTTTAGTTATGGCGTTGGAGTCTGCTCTTCAAGAATACAAAATAAAAAATTCCACTTGGCACACTCAGATTAATCACTTGGATCATAGCCACTTGTACTATCAAAACTGTATAGTGGGATTTTATTTAGCCGCTTTAATACTTACACAATAATATAATCAACTGCAAAATTCCTTCAAAAATGAAAAGCTCTGTCAAACTATATTGAATAAATCCCAGTTTCCTACTGAAATAATTGTCAAAATAATTTTTGGAAAGCAATCATTTAACTTCAAAATAACTTACATGAATTTATAGTTTAAGCACATAACACGTAATAAAATTTAAAGTAATATAAATTGTTAAATATTTTCATGATGAATGCAGAATTTATTGCTTATTAGGTTAATGCCATCTAGACTTAGTAATAGGCTGTAAATTTTAATCATGATTACAACTCCAGAAAAAAGTGTCTCTCCATTGTTAATGGCTGAAGTCGAGCTGTTTCACAAGACTTATATCTATATAAATTTTGAGGGAGCTACTGTGATCATTATTTTTTGACATTTTAAAAAGGACATAACTTTAATCAAGCAAAATTATTAAACGAAGCCTGTAATTTTTGTTTGGAACTTGACTACAGTTTTGTTTCTTAGCCTTATATAATCATGTTGTTTAAATGTTGACTTTTCTGCAGATTTCCCCCCAATTATATATACTTTAAATATATCAACATAATTTAAGGGAGAGATCCAGTCAAAATTAAGTACTTTAGAATCTCATCTATGTTGACAGCAATGGAAGAGCATGTGCTACCTGTCATGCCAGCTTGCCAGCCTTCTTGCCCTTTGCATTAACCAGAGGCGATGAAACCAAAGGTGATCAACCTTTGATGTCATCTTTTTTGAAAAGGGGGCGTGTCATGCCAGCTTGCCAGCCTTGCCCTGGCCTGCATTTAAAATGTCTGGATCCCAAAGCCTTGTGGGGAATTCTTCCCCTTGACATCTTTTTTGTTAATTTGCTAGCAAGCAGTTAAATCTTTGATTTTCTTTCATCACTGTGACTTGGTGATTTTTACAACACAGCTGCATCAGCTTACAGTGGTTTTGCACCTTCTTATCAGTGGAAGGGGCCTGGTTCCGTCAAGGCCGTAAAACTCCTTGTTTTGTTATGGGAAACCAAGAGGAGGCACCAGGTGCTGTGGGAACATTGTTTTTTCATCCTTTTGTTGAAAAGGTTAATTGAGTAATTGTCTCCGGCTGGGAGGGAGATTTTTTATCCATAAGAAGAGGCTCAGTCTTTGGTGATGTTCTGTTGTGGCTCCATTTCCATCCTGACTCGCAACTGCCTGAGGGGATGAAAGCTATCCATTGAGAGATCCTATGCTTTGTAAGTATAGCTTAGGCAGAAAGCTTTCTTATTTTGATTTGTGCCAAGGAACTTACTTTACCTTTTTATTTACTAAATCCTTACCCATTTGGGCGTATAGTATTAGGATTCAATTTGCTGTTCAAACTTACTTTTGTGCACCTTTTTGTTTTTGTAACCTTTTATGCTTTTCTTATTTTCTTTTTTTTAATAAACTTTAATTACTTTAAAACCAATGTGTGTTTATTCCAGGGAAAGGGGTCAGTTCCTAAATTCAGTCCTTGCCATTTGACCACAACTACCGTGTAACAGAGAAACGTTTTTACCTGAGACTTCAGAAGGGGCCAGGAGTATAACCAGACTCTGGTCCTGAGAAGCTCTGGTGTTTAAGTGGGCTCTGGAGTTCCCTTTGCCCCAGAGTAGCTAACCAGTTGAAGGGTGGTGGCAGTACTACCTTGCAGGGTTGGTGTTAGTGTGCACAACCTTGGCAAACTAGGATTTGCTGGGATCAATTGCCCAAGGCTGGGGATTGATTCCTGGGACAGTGAGAGCCTTTGGCTGGAGTATTTCCAATGGCAAGGATCCAAAGAGCTACTTTGGAGCTCCAGGACCCTGAAATGCCCAACAGGTTTGTTTTTCTTATATTGGAATGACAGAGTCTCATGCAGTATCACAAATCTCTTTTGAAGTTTCAGATGAGGTTCTCTGTTGGGTAGAGCTTCTGTTCAAGAAATAGAAATCCAAATCTCCCGTGGGCACATGCAACTAGTCATATGGTTCTTTGGATCTAATCCATTGTTTTTAGGATCAGGCTGCCAGTAGACTGTTTTGATTCATTTCTTGAAAGCATAATAGGAAAAACGTTTTCCTGTGGGGTGCATTGAACCACATAATTCACATAAATATATGGTTTACGGTATTACTACATCAGCATTGTGCATCTTATGTGCCTATTTACCATATTCACATTGGTTCACCTTTGCTTTATTGAAGTAGAATGTTAAAAACTGATAAATGTGGGTTGGACTTCCTGCCTTTTTAACACTTGCAGGCCATGCCTAAAATTTAATGGGTCTGCCCTGAAATATCAATAGCTGCAGCAGTGTGAAGATGCAAAATGATGTATATACTGTTGTTGCAGTGAGTTGGCAGGTGTTGCAGGCAAATGGGTAGCACAGATATTAGGACTGGGATGTATTTTATTTGAAGTATTTTCATCCCACTCTTCAGCTTCAAAATGCTCCCAGAGTGACTTACAACATTCAGTACTAAAAACAGTCCTTGGCCTCAGATTTACAATCTAAAAGATATGTCACCAAAGGAAAAGGGGTTGTGAGGGGCTTTGCTATAGTGAACGCCTGGCTGTGACCAGGTCAGTGGGAAGCTACCACTGGCAGTAACTAGTGCCAGTAACCAATAAAAACTACCACAGGGTGCTTGGGGATGGGGAAAGGACACTTGTAGCTTTGGATCTGCTTGATCCAAAGCCCCGTAGATCCCCCAAGGGTTCTGATCCTCGGGCTCCTTAGCTTTCCAGCTTGGAGCTAGCATAGCAAAAATATCAAAAAGCTGCCCTACACCTTTTGCCCTGGATGGCATGTACAGGGCTTGAGATTTGTGATGGATCTGCTTCTCGGCTCCTCCCTTGCCCCACTTAAGATTGCTCAGTAAATTAGTTTAAAAATATCTCTGGGAATGGATAATTGACACTGGTGGTGCTAATTAGGGAATTAGATTTGTGTTTGGTGGCAAAGTGCAGCAAAAATATCTGGATTGGGGTCAGAGCTGTGTATATGACCAGTGCTGTTGGCATTTTTATTGCTAAGCTGCAAAACCAAGATTTTTTTCAGCTGCTGCACCCATATACTGTATCGAACCCTTTATTTACTAAGTGTGTGAGTATGAAAGTTCTCATTTACTGCATGAATAAATATCTGAAAGATTGCCCACTTCCCTATAGACCCTCTCAGGTGTTGAGATCAGCAGAGGGGCCCCATTTGGTAGTTCTGCCACCCTCAAAAACTCGGGGAGTGGTGGCCCAGGTGAGGGCATTCTCTGTGGTGGCCCCTGAGTTGTGGAATTCCCTCTCTGCTGAGGTGTGTCTGACGACATCATTGTACGGTTGTAGGTGAATGGCTTTTGAAACCTGCGACATATATTTTTAGGACCCATCCTATTTTAGGTTGTTTTTAATGCTGTATTTTAAAATGGTTTTAACCTGCCCTGGGACCTTTGGGTGAAGGGCAGGTAATAGATGATGATGATGATGATAGATTTATACACAGACATGTGTTTGGTCTTCCTCTTTTTCTACTCCCTTCTGTCAAACAAGAGATGGATTGATTCCATAAAGGAAGCCACAGACCTGAACTTAAAGATCTGAACAGGGTGGTTCACAACAGATGCTCTTGGAAGTCGCTGATTCATAGGGTAGCCATAAGTCATAGTTGACTTGAAGGCACATAACAACAACTTGTTTGGTCTTCCTTTTTCTACTCCCTTCTGTTTTTCCCAGCATTATTGTCTTTTCTAGTGAATCATGTCTTCTCATTGTGTCCAAAGTATGATAACAAATAAAGTCTTTAATCAAAGTAAATGTATTTTGAATGGATCAAATTTTGGATTGATTTAGGTGAAAGAGATTAGGCAGTTTGTTTGTGGTGAATAATATTTTTTAAATGTCTTTTGTTAAACCCTTAACATAATTGCCTTAAATTGAATGATCTATCGGCCCCCTGATCAAAATGCTCAGGGAGACCTTGAGATGAGATATGAAATTGAGGAAGCATCCAAACTAGGAAATGTGGTAGTAATGGGTGACTTCAACTACCCGGACATAGACTGGCCGCATATGTGTTCCAGTCATGACAAAGAAGCAAAGTTTCTAGATATTCTAAATGACTATTCCCTAGATCAGTTGGTCATGGAACCGACCAGAGGGAAGGCAACCCTGGACTTAATCCTCAGTGGGGACCGGGACCTGGTGTGAGATGTAAGTGTTGTTGAACCGATTGGGAGCAGTGCTATTAAATTGAACATACATGTAACTGGCCAATTGCCACGAAAATCCAACACGGTCACATTTGACTTCAAAAGAGGAAACTTCACAAAAATGAGGGGATTGGTAAAAAGAAAGCTGAAAAACCAAGTCCAGAGGGTCACATCACTCGAAAATGCTTGGAAGTTGTTTAAAAACACTATATTAGAAGCTCAACTGGAGTGCATACCGCAGATCAGAAAAGGTACCGCCAGGGCCAAGAAGATGCCAGCATGGTTAACGAGCAAAGTCAAGGAAGCTCTTAGAGGCAAAAAGTCTTCCTTCAGAAAATGGAAGTCTTGTCCAAATGAAGAAAATAAAAAAGAACACAAACTCTGGCAAAAGAAATGCAAGAAGACAATAAGGGATGCTAAAAAAGAATTTGAGGAGCACATTGCTAAGAACATAAAAACCAACAACAAAAAATTCTATAAATACATTCAAAGCAGAAGACCATCTAGGGAGACAATTGGACCCTTGGATGATAAGGGAGTCAAAGGTGTACTAAAGAACGATAAGGAGATTGCAGAGAAGCTAAATGAATTCTTTGCATCTGTCTTCACAGTGGAAGATATAGGGCAGATCCCTGAACCTGAACTAACATTTGCAGGAAGGGATTCTGAGGAACTAAGACAAATAGTGGTAACGAGAGAGGAAGTTCTAAGCTTAATGGACAATATAAAAACTGACAAATCACCGGGCCCAGATGGCATCCACCCGAGAGTTCTCAAAGAACTCAAAGGTGAAATTGCTGATCTGCTAACTAAAATATGTAACTTGTCCCTCGGGTCCTCCTCCGTGCCTGAGGACTGGAAAGTGGCAAATGTAATGCCAATATTCAAAAAGGGATCCAGAGGGGATCCCGGAAATTACAGGCCAGTTAGCTTAACTTCTGTCCCTGGAAAACTGGTAGAAAGTATTATTAAAGCTAGATTAACTAAGCACATAGAAGAACAAGCCTTGCTGAAGCAGAGCCAGCATGGCTTCTGCAAGGGAAAGTCCTGTCTCAGTAACCTATTAGAATTCTTTGAGAGTGTCAACAAGCATATAGATAGAGGTGATCCAGTGGACATAGTGTACTTAGACTTTCAAAAAGCGTTTGACAAGGTACCTCACCAAAGGCTTCTGAGGAAGCTTAGCAGTCATGGAATAAGAGGAGAGGTCCTCTTGTGGATAAGGAATTGGTTAAGAAGCAGAAAGCAGAGAGTAGGAATAAACGGACAGTTCTCCCAATGGAGGGCTGTAGAAAGTGGAGTCCCTCAAGGATCGGTATTGGGACCTGTACTTTTCAACTTGTTCATTAATGACCTAGAATTAGGAGTGAGCAGTGAAGTGGCCAAGTTTGCTGACAACACTAAATTGTTCAGGGTTGTTAAAACAAAAAGGGATTGCGAAGAGCTCCAAAAAGATCTCTCCAAACTGAGTGAATGGGTGGAAAAATGGCAAATGCAATTCAATATAAACAAGTGTAAAATTATGCATATTGGAGCAAAAAATCTTAGTTTCACATATACGCTCATGGGGTCTGAACTGGCGGTGACCGACCAGGAGAGAGACCTCGGGGTTGTGGTGGACAGCACGATGAAAATGTCGACCCAGTGTGCGGCAGCTGTGAAAAAGGCAAATTCCATGCTAGCAATAATTAGGAAAGGTATTGAAAATAAAACAGCCGATATCATAATGCCGTTGTATAAATCTATGGTGCGGCCGCATTTGGAATACTGTGTATAGTTCTGGTCGCCTCATCTCAGAAAGGATATTATAGAGTTGGAAAAGGTTCAGAAGAGGGCAACCAGAATGATCAAGGGGATGGAGCGACTCCCTTACGTGGAAAGGTTGCAGCATTTGGGGCTTTTTAGTTTAGAGAAAAGGCGGGTCAGAGGAGACATGATAGAAGTGTATAAAATTATGCATGGCATTGAGAAAGTGGATAGAGAAAAGTTCTTCTCCCTCTCTCATAATACTAGAACTCGTGGACATTGAAAGAAGCTGAATGTGGGAAGATTCAGGACAGACAAAAGGAAGTAGTTCTTTACTCAGCGCATAGTTAAACTATGGAATTTGCTCCCACAAGATGCAGTAATGGCCACCAGCTTGGATGGCTTTAAAAGAAGATTAGACAAATTCATGGAGGACAGGGCTATCAATGGCTACTAGCCATGATGGCTGTGCTCTGCCACCCTAGTCAGAGGCAGCATGCTTCTGAAAACCAGTTGCCGGAAGCCTCAGGAGGGGAGAGTGTTCTTGCACTCGGGTCCTGCTTGTTCTTATGAAGTCCTGAACTGTTTAATTCAGTGTAGCCAACATAAGAACATAAGAAGAGCCTGCTGGATCAGGCCAGTGGCCCATCTAGTCCAGCATCCCATTCTCACAGTGGCCAACCAGGTGCCTGGGGGAAGCCCGCAAGCAGGACCCGAGTGCAAGAACACTCTCCCCTCCTGAGGCTTCCGGCAACTGGTTTTCAGAAGCATGCTGCCTCTGCCTAGGGTGGCACAGCACAGCCATCATGGCTAGTAGCCATTGATAGCCCTGTCCTCCATGAATTTGTCTAATCTTCTTTTAAAGCCATCCAAGCTGGTGGCCATTACTGCATCTTGTGGGAGCAAATTCCATAGTTTAACTATGCGCTGAGTAAAGAAGTACTTCTGTCTGTCCTGAATCTTCCAACATTCAGCTTCTTTGAATGTCCACGAGTTCTAGTATTATGAGAGAGGGAGAAGAACTTTTCTCTATCCACTTTCTCAATGCCATGCATAATTTTATACACTTCTATCATGTCTCCTCTGACCCGCCTTTTCTCTAAACTAAAAAGCCCCAAATGCTGCAACCTTTCCTTGTAAGGGAGTCGCTCCATCCCCTTGATCATTCTGGTTGCCCTCTTCTGAACCTTTTCCAACTCTATAATATCCTTTTTGAGATGAGGCGACTAGAACTGTACACAGTATTCCAAATGCGGCCGCACCATAGATTTATACAACGGCATTATGATATCAGCTGTTTTATTTTCAATACCTTTCCTAATTATTGCTAGCATGGAATTTGCCTTTTTCACAGCTGCCGCACACTGGGTCGACATTTTCATCGTGCTGTCCACTACAACCCCGAGGTCTCTCTCCTGGTCGGTCACCGCCAGTTCAGACCCCATGAGCGTATATGTGAAATTAAGATTTTTTGCTCCAATATGCATAATTTTACACTTGTTTATATTGAATTGCATTTGCCATTTATCCGCCCATTCACTCAGTTTGGAGAGGTCTTTTTGGAGGTCTTCGCAATCCCTTTTTGTTTTAACAACCCTGAACAATTTAGTGTCGTCAGCAAACTTGGCCACTTCACTGCTCACTCCTAATTCTAGGTCATTAATGAACAAGTTGAAAAGTACAGGTCCCAATACCGATCCTTGAGGGACTCCACTTTCTACAGCCCTCCATTGGTAGAACTGTCTGTTTATTCCTACTCTCTGCTTTCTGCTTCTTAACCAATTCCTTATCCACAAGAGGACCTCTCCTCTTATTCCATGACTGCTAAGCTTCCTCAGAAGTCTTTGGTGAGGTACCTTGTCAAACGCTTTTTGAAAGTCTAAGTACGCTATGTCCACTGGATCACCTCTATCTATATGCTTGTTGACACTCTCAAAGAATTCTAATAGGTTACTGAGACAGGACTTTCCCTTGCAGAAACCATGCTGGCTCTGCTTCAGCAAGGCTTGTTCTTCTATGTGCTTAGTTAATCTAGCTTTAATAATACTTTCTACCAGTTTTCCAGGGACAGAAGTTAAGCTAACTGGCCTGTAATTTCCGGGATCCCCTCTGGATCCCTTTTTGAAAATTGGCGTTACATTTGCCACTTTCCAGTCCTCAGGCACGGAGGAGGACCCGAGGGACAAGTTACATATTTTAGTTAGCAGATCAGCAATTTCACCTTTGAGTTCTTTGAGAACTCTCGGGTGGATGCCATCCGGGCCCGGTGATTTGTCAGTTTTTATATTGTCCATTAAGCTTAGAACTTCCTCTCTCGTTACCACTATTTGTCTCAGTTCCTCAGAATCCCTTCCTGCAAATGTTAGTTCAGGTTCAGGGATCTGCCCTATATCTTCCACTGTGAAGACAGATGCAAAGAATTCATTTAGCTTCTCTGCAATCTCCTTATCGTTCTTTAGTACACCTTTGACTCCCTTATCATCCAAGGGTCCAATTGTCTCCCTAGATGGTCTCCTGCTTTGAATGTATTTATAGAATTTTTTGTTGTTGGTTTTTATGT
The DNA here is from genome assembly GCF_030035675.1 of Rhineura floridana. Lineage (NCBI taxonomy): Eukaryota > Metazoa > Chordata > Lepidosauria > Squamata > Rhineuridae > Rhineura > Rhineura floridana. The sequence continues at coordinate 46,131,431 of NC_084489.1, forward strand.
TCTTAGCAATGTGCTCCTCAAATTCTTTTTTAGCACCCCTTATTGTCTTCTTGCATTTCTTTTGCCAGAGTTTGTGTTCTTTTTTATTTTCTTCATTCGGACAAGACTTCCATTTTCTGAAGGAAGACTTTTTGCCTCTAAGAGCTTCCTTGACTTTGCTCGTTAACCATGCTGGCATCTTCTTGGCCCTGGTGGTACCTTTTCTGATCTGCGGTATGCACTCCAGTTGAGCTTCTAATATAGTGTTTTTAAACAACATGGTACTCTCCTGATGTTGGTGGAGTACAGTTCCCACGATCCCCGGTCATTGATCATGTTTGCTAAGGCTTATGGGAATTGTAGTCCAATTGGAGGGCTCAATGCTGGCTACCTGTGGTGTAATCGGTCAAAAAATAAAAAAGTCTCTAATTGCTTGACAGCTGTGGCTTACACAGCTTTTATGAATATCTAAATGTTTACCTCATTAAAAGTCAAATTTTATTTTTCATCTATTTTATATTTTATCTAAATTTTATTTTATCTAAAATAAAAATACTTTGGAATGATGGACTTCATAATTAATTGGGAGATATTTTCTAAGCATGATAGGAATCATGATTTCATTGCAAGAATGAGTAATGTAATCTGCAGTGCATAAATACATATCAGGAAGTATGTTGTAGTGATCACAGTGGGACTTCACTTCTAAGGAAATGTGTGGTGTTCAGCTAATAAATGTTTTCTAAAGGTAGAAATAATCATTAGCATTTACATTGTTAGCACCCACTAACATTCTTGTTGTTGAATTCTGGACCAACTGAAGTTTCCAAAGGATCTTTAGAAGATAGCCCCACGTACAGTGCATTCCAGTGAGAATCTGAGGGAAGGGTATGCGTAATGTGTGGGGTTGGAACTAGTTATAGCCCGTATGAAAGTAGAATGAAAGTGGATCCCCAACAAATTAGGCACCGATTGATGCAGAAGTGCCTATGTGGATGAGGCGCATTGCCCTATTGCTACTTAAGGAAGTGGCCTCTTGATAACACACATCACTCTGCTCTTCTGATATCAAGCATTGGGAACGCCATGTCTGCAACGGTCACTAACCTGTGGTTGTTAGAACTATAAACAGTCAGTCACAAGTCTATTGCCTACCTTCCCTGGCTTGAATCTATTATTTTCAGTGGGATTTTCTTTTGTAATAAATACACTCAAGGTTACATCCAGTATCTGAAGTATGTTATTGTTCCGGTTACATATGTGTTATATACATAATGACTGAATCCAAAAAGAGAGATGGTATCCAAGAGAAAACATTTTCTTACAATAGCAGAATTAAAATGACACTGAATATGTTTCAGTTATTATGCAGGGGCATGCATGCAGATTAAATGGGAAAGCTTTTGCTGTATATTTTAAATCGGGCAGTCTTTCAAATTATAATACAGGATTTAGAATTCTGAAAACAAAGTCCTTGAGATTACTTGTAGAAAGCTCTTGAATTAAGTATTCACTTGTAAGACTCAAAGAAATATCAAGTCTGAAAGATAATTTGATTAAGCTTTGTTACCCTAAAGGCACTCCCAATTGGAAAAGGAAAGAGCCTTTGTGGATCCAGAATTAAACTGGAACATTTTAAACACTTTTAAAAATAACCGACTTAGGGGGTTTTTCCCCCCAGGGGAGGAACCAAATTGTGAAAAATGAATTGAAATATATTCTGCAATGTTTTACACATATGTTAAATAAGTTTTTTTTTAACTAAGGAAAATAGACCAATGTTTGGATCCAGACTTAGTCCTACTTAGAGTATCTCCACTGAAATAAGTGAAACTTAGACTAAAACCTTATTGATTTCAGTGGGTCTGACTTCAGCTATTCCTGTACTCTACTTGATCAGCTTTGTCTTTCATATCTTTCTTAAGGACAGTGGCTCTTTTCAGATGACAAAATGGATGCATGGAGGTTGGGTGGTATCAGCATTGCATATTCCTTCTGTGGAGAGCTTTGTTTACTGAAGCAGAGTTGATTCCTGAAAAGTTGATGCTGGTTTGTAAGAATGTTAAATATTTTTCTAGCTCTACCCATCCCTGTGTCAAACATATTCTTTTTTTTTTTTGGCAGCATCATGTTGGAAATGCTTAGTCATTTAATGTTCATCCAACATCTAAGATCTTTTCTCTTTTGAGTTTTTCAGTTAATTCACCAGACTGGTGACTTAAGCTTCTAATAGTTCTGTTGTCAAAAGAAAAAACACTCTGTTCTCCATATCATTTATGTACACACTGACTGAGTTCAGACATATTGCTGGCCATAAGCCACAGTTTGACAAAGTAGTGCATGCAGCTTGAATGATCCCTGGTTTGCTCCTTCCTTTCCTAAGCAGGAAAACAAATGATGGAGTGACTGGTTTAGCATTATGTCCCAAGAAGCCGTCTTGGGTTTTTTCTCTGCCAAAACCCACAAACAAACCATGATTGGGAAGCCAAGGCTTAATGTAGTGCTAAGCCAGCTGCTCTGTGGCTAGTTTCCCCACTCAAAGAAGGGAGGAACAAAGCAGGGAGTGTTTGAGCTGTGTGCACAAGCAAGCCGCATGTTCACAGACTAATTTGCCTAACATGCTTTACAGTCAGTGATAGGTCTGAATATAATGACAGACTTCCAAACTGTATCATCATTTTACCTGCCTTAATACCATGTGAATGGTAAGTTTCATTGTGAGATTTCTAGTGTGTGTGTGTGTTAGGGATGAAAAGATCTGTTCGTTTTGGTTCTCTTAGCTTCTCATTTTTCCAGTCCTAAAGTTGGTTTTCTACATTTCTGCAGTAATTTGCAAAAAAAATTTTAAAAAAAAAAATCCTCATAAAAATTATCCAGGAATTTCTCCTGATAAACACATTTTTATAGGCAGTTAGTCAAAATGTACATATTTTGCAAGCAATTTTGTGTAATGTATTTTTGCATGTTACTTTAACTCATATTCAAATTTATGGACATTTTCCCAAACATGAATTTTTGTAAACATTTCTTGGTTGGCGAACTGCATTGCAAAATTTGGGTAAGTGTGAATTTCGAAGGATGGCTTTGTTTCAGTTCTCATACTGTTTTGGAAGGTGTAAATTTGATAGCTTTGGCTTGAAATGCAAACTGAATTTAATTTCTCATCCATCCCTAGTGTGCCTATATGACATTTCTGTATAGACTATAGTGAATCAAATATTATGACATTTTGTTTCTAAATGCTGTATTCACAAAACTAAAACAAGAGCACCTTTCCTATTTCCTTTTCTTTTTTTCCATTGCATCTTGAGCAGGAATTGACATGAATGTTGATGCTGATTAGTTCAAATAGAATGTCTTTTATTAAATTGCTGAAGCATGCTATTGCTGTACACCTCATGCTGACATTAAAGCTCTGGAATGTAATATAATTAGTAATCCCAGTAGTAGTTGTAATAGTATTAAATTGCATGAAACATCTGTTTTTTAAAAAAGCTGGTTTTCAGGAAAAAATCCACCATGATCTGAAACAAAACCTCAGTTATTTTATTTAAAAGTTCTGTTGTACCCTCTCCCCCTTTTTTACATATAAGACATAATCAGAGAATACCCTCAAATTTGAACTATAGACAATTGGCAGAATGAATTAACTGAACACAGACCTTTGTTTTTTCTTTGGTATGGATTGCTGACATTGTTGATGATTTGCGTATGTGTTTAAAAGGCATTCTCCTCTAGGATGCACACCTTAACGTGGTGAGGGGGGTTGAGAGTGTCGAAGAAGCTGAGAGCAATGCCATCAGGAGTCTAGAACAGGAGGCTAGATTCCTAACAGGGTCACCCAAGATGGAATGGTCAAAGCTGAGACACCAGAGTAAGATGCATCCAGACTCAGAGGAAGGCAATGTTAAACCACCTCTGAATACCTCTTACCATGAAAACCCTATGAATAGACTATACAATATACAACATGAGATAGTGCTGGAAGATGAGACCCCCAGGTCAGAAGGCACTCAACGAGCTACTGGGGAAGAAGAACAGACAAGTATGAGTAGCACTGTGCCTAATGACACTACTGAGTCAAAGCTGAATGGAAGCCCAGAGGCTGATATGCACAGATGCGAAAGGAGAGTCTGGAGTTGTGTGACATACACAATAGGAGCATGGAATGCAAGAAGCCGGAACCAAGGAAAGTTAGAAATTGTCAAGCAGAGAAGAAATAGAAATTGTGGGGAAATGGAGCTTAGGAGATAGAAAAGAAGCAGGAGAAAGTCCTATTGAATTCTGTGAAGCCAATAATTTGTTTCTCACAAATACATTTTTTGAGCAACCGAAAAGACGACATGTGGACATCACCAAATGATCAATATAGGAATCAAATTGATTATATAATTGGTAGCAGACAATGGAAAAGTTCAATACTTTCCGTAAAACAAGACTAGGAACAGACACTGATACAGATCATGAACTGGTATATTGAAAATCAGAGTAAAGCTAAAGAACAACAACAAAGCAATCATAATGCCAAAATACAATGTAAATAACATCCCAGAAGATTATAAAGATCAAATAAGGAACAGATTTGAGGCTTTAACCTACTTTGAAAAAGAACCAGAAGAACTATGGATTGAAGTCAGAGACATTATCAGGGAAGAATGTAAAAAGACAATACCTCTGTTAAAAAGAGAGAAAGACCTCAATGGATGATTGACGAAACTCCTAAAATGCTTAAAAAAGGAAGGAAAGCAAAAGCAGAAGGAGATAGAAACACGGTCAGAACCCTAAATGCAATAATACAGCGACTAGTACATAAGGACAAAGAACTATTACAATAGCTATTGTATAGGAATAGAAGATGATAAAAAAGATAGAGCAAGAGTCCTATTCAAAAAGATTAGGGAAATTTAAACCAAGAGTAGGGATGCTGAATAATCACAAGGGAAACACACTGACTGACCAAGATAAGATGGAAGCTAAATACACTGAAGGACTATATAAAAGAGATGCAAGAATGACAGACTCAGGGCTCATCCAAACTCACCTGGATAATCCACATTTTGCCTATTCGTGTTGTGCTTGGATAGTCCCCACTTCTGTTTGCCCCCTGCTTTTTTGCCTGGTTTTTTACTTTTTAAAATGTCCAGAAAACCACTGTTTTTTCGGCCACACATCAAACATTCTTTCCGGATTTTCCCAAAGTCCAACCTCTAACTCTGCCCCTATGAGCCAATTGGTCCACAGAATATGACGTGTGCTCCCTGCACCGAAGCACACGCAGGCGCTTGGATGCAAGAGCGGGAAATTAGAATTTAAGTTGCTGTAATGGAGGATGAGCGAGGGAGCTAGCGGAGGGTGAGTGAGCAATGTATCTGCTCACTCTGAAACAACTTCCCCCTAAATGTGAAATTAACAAGCAGCAGCTCTGCAAAATGGACATAAAGGGATCAGATTATTATGCTTTGCAACTATTTTGTTTTGGATACAATGTATCTGCTCACCTTGAAACAATTTCCACTTAAGTGTGAAATTAACAAGCACTGGCAGCAGGCATTAGCAGCAGCTCTGCAGAGAGCAAAAAACACTCCTTCTTTCATCCTTAAGAGGGGCAAAATAAAAGGGAAGAAGGGGAGGGAGAGAGAAAAGGGGAGAAAAACCTAACTGCTCTTAAAAGCCAGGTAGAGCGTGGAGTCCAGGGGCAGGTCTGTGCCGATCTCCTTCGCCCTGGAAGTTTGCGAGTGCTCTGAGCCGAGGGCAAGTGTGAAGCAGGCAAGGTGCCCTTCCTTCCCCTTCCCTGCTAACCACCCCTACATTTAAGGCCACCAAGACCAGAGGCTGCAACGTGCCTTGCAGTTACTACTGTGGAACCAAGCAGATTCTTGCAAGTTGTGGATTTGGGGAAAGTTCCCAGGCAGCCTTGAGCTCACGAGCCATCTCCATTTCACACATGAGTAGCAGTAGGAGCATGCATCATTCTCTGGCCAGAGAAGGAGCAGGTGCAGGGAGCTTACTTCCCTCTCCTGTTCGTGGGCAGGGGGAATGGGTCCTCAGTTTGCTTCTGCTTGTTTTGTCTCCCTCCCTTCCTCCCAAAAGTTAAGCAAGTAGCCCAGAGAGGAGAGGAGAGTGACGTTCCAGGCAGAGGGAGGAGCACCCAAGAGGCAGCATGAAGCAAAGGGCAAGGCATGAGGAGGCTTTCTTGTGGTTACAGCCGCTTGCTGCCGGGGCAGTGCAGTGAACCGATCAGCTGTGAGGCAGCCGGCACCCCCCCAGCCTTTTGTTGCGGCTACTGCCCCTGGCTTCCATCTGCCTGGGCAGTGCAGCGACCAGTGCTGAGGCTGATGACCACCTGGCCGGCGGTCCACCATGACCTGCCACCCCTCGCTAGCTTGCCCTCCACCTGGCTGCTCGCTCGCCCTCGACGAGGCACTCCGGGACCCAGCAACCAGCCTGAGTGGCGGAAAGAAGCACAGAGCTGGCAGGAGGGTGGGGTGGAAGGAATTTATTCGCCTCCATCCTGCCCTCTGGCGGCTTAAAGGTGTAGCCCCCGGGTACCAAGCACCCGGCGCTGCGGTAGCAACTATGTTACCAGGGCTTTGTTACACATGCACTTTGCCTCAGGTTGAGAAGCAGGAAAAGCTAAGGGGAGTTTACGCAGCCACTGTAGTACCTCCTTGTGTCTAATTTAAATATTCCTAAGTATCGTAAGGCATTTACTTTGACCAGACTAAATGTTCTTCCCTCGGCTCTTCTTGAAGGGCGTTTTGCGAAGGTCCCTTACGCAGATCGGCATTGCCCCTGTGGACAAGGAATGGTTGAAAACAATAGTCATGTTTTATTTCACTGCCCATTTTATAATGTTTCTAGACAACAATTTATATTACCTCTTTTGAACAAAATACAACACAAACCATGGGTAGCTTTGGAAGAATATCTTTTGGAAGACCGCTCTCCAAAAATCTCATTAGCAATAGCAAAATTTTCTGCAGCGGCTATAGTTACCAGATCTGATATTATAAATAACTCTTCAAAATATACATAAATTTGATAATAACTATAAGTAAATTTTATATCTGTAAACTCTGATATTGCACCCAACTAAGACTTTGAGGAATAATATTTTATATATCCCGTTTGGAACAATGTATCTTTTTTAGATGTGGTTTTATTGTAACACATGTTTGTTTTACATTGTATTGTTTGTATTGTTTTATATGTCTATCTATGGCCAGTGGGCTGCAATATTAAATTACTTACTTACTTGTGTGCAAATGCGGAAATGCACATTTCCACATCTGAGGAGTACAATGTAACATCCTGTGGCTCTGATTGGTTCAGTTTCCTGGGCATTTCCAAGCACATTCCTGCACATGCGCAAAAGTGGAAATACGTGATTGGCTGAAAATGAAGGAAGGGGAATGGGGAAACCCCAATGACCACCCACATAACACCTCCTGCTCTAAAGTCCGCGGTATTGTATCTGAGCCCTTAACGTTGCAGCGGATGATTCACGCTTTAAAAAAGATAATCACATTTTCCACGGTTGTGCCAAAGTGGATTTAACCACGCGAAAATGCACTTTTGTGCGGGACACCATCAGGACGACCGAAAAATAATGAGAACACAAAGCGGTCATGTCACACATTATACAGTCGTCTGGATGAGCCCTCATTCACGGAGGAATCACATGATGAAGAACCAGAAATTTTAGAATGTGAGGTGAAAGCTGCTCTTAAAATACTTGGAAGAAACAAATCACCAGGAACATATGGCATACCAATAGAGTTGCTACAAGTGAATCTGTCCAAATTTTGACAAAAACTTGTCAACAAATATGGAAAACTAAACAATGGCCCATAGACTGGAAGCATTCAGTATACGTCCCAATTCCAAAGAAAAGAGATCCCAGGAAAAGCAGTAATTATCAAACTATTGCCTTAATATCCCATGCAAGTAAAGTAATGCTCAAGATTCTACAACAATGGTTCTTACCATATGTGGAACGAGAAGTGCCAGATATCCAAGCTGGATTTAGTATTAACCTTTTAAATGTTATTCCCCCTGCTTTTAGAGTACCTTTCCTCCCCCTTTTTTTACTATAACAGGTTTGTGCTGTCCAACATAAATGTCCTCATCTTACTCTTTCCCACTTTGTTTTAGCCAAAGTGATAAGACGAAGCATGCAACAAGTCTGATTTGTCTTCTTCTTCAACTAAATGGGCCAGATCCCTTTACACAAGGTGTACAAATAATCCTACTTTATAAGCAGCTAGCATTGTGGGTCTGTCCCTCAAAATGCTCTGAAACTGCTTGAGCACTCCCAAAATGTCATCCCAAAGACCATGGTGTGTGGGCAGTATTTCTTTCATTGTACATAGATTGCTCATGGACCCCTCTGCCCAGAAGGGGAAACTTTCCACATTGTTGCGAAGCAGTGAGATTAAAAGTCTGTTTGTGATGCTATCTGGAGTGGACTAAGACTACAACATCAGAGTAACTGAGCCAATAGCAGCTTTATGGGCTGTGACATACATACCTGTCTAGGGATACTTTGACATCAGAGCAAGGCATCAAGAAAGGCAGAGATGGGTATAGAAGCAGAAGGAGCTGGATCAAAGGTGAAAAACATGAACTAACATTTACACATAATTGGGAATCCAAGAACTCCACACTTAAATGGCAAGGTAAGGTAACTAGTATGCTCTAACTGCTGAAATCTGGGGAAGGCAGCATGGGAATTGCGCAAAATCACAGGGAAAAAACTACACTTGTAGCCACAACATGGTTGGACATTTATGTTGTCATGTGATGGTATAACTGTCTGACATGTTGTAGGGCAGGGTTGTAAATCTGTGGCTGGCCCAATGACACCCAGTGAGTATCATGGCAGAGCAGGGATTTGAACCCTGGTCTCCCAGGTTCCAGTCCAACACTCTAACTGCTACACCAGCCTTTCCTAACCTTTGGGTACCCAGATGTTGTTTTACTATAATTCCCATCATTCCTGATCATTGCCATGCTGGCTGAGGCTGATGGGAATTATAGTCCAATAACATCTGGGGCCCAAAAGTTTGGGAAAGGCTGTGTTACATCTCATTGGCTTTTCTTGGCAACTTGTCCTATAGGTTCCTTCTTGACACTTGAACAGGACAATTCTTCCTTCACTCCTTTCTTCTCCTGACATGTTGCTTGCTCTCTGGCCCCTCAGGGTTCATTTGATTTAAATCATGACTGAAATCGCTTCAGGAATGACTCAATTTTAATGATTTAAATCACAGTTTAAATCGCTAGTGATGAAGATTCCTTTTAATCATCATTTTTAGTAGAAGTACATTATTCTTTAATATAACATACATTCAGAGATGTAGGTTTCATTAGAAGGTGGATACATACTAAGCAATTCTGAATTGTTTTCAGATTAATTTTCATCAAAAATGGGATGATAATTTGGTCATTTTAGTACTAAAGCAAAATGAACTTGTGAAGTCATTCAAGAGATGAACGAGCTCCAACTGTTCAATTAATCAATGATGATTTTGTCATGATGTGCCAGAATCACCACCACGACCAAACAGGTTTTTAAACCATACTAGTAAGATTGTTTATTCTTCTGGTTAGTTTTTTTTCTTCAACGAACAACAAAATTAACAAAATATGCTTTTTCACTTCCTTTCTCCTGAAACCTTCCTATAGTTCAGAGAAGGAAGTATTGTTTTTACACTCATCTTGCATGTGCCTCCCCAAACTTCAGCTACAACTAATACTAAATGGGAAGGACTGTAACTAAGTGGTAAAGCATCTGTTTTATTTATTATTTATTCAATTTATATCCTGTCCTTCCTCCCAGAAGGCTTACACACAGAAGGTCACAGGTCCATTCCCTGGCATCTCCAGGTAGGGCTGGGAGAGAACCTAGTCTGAAATCCTGTAGAGTGGCTTCCAGTCAGTGTGAACAACACTAAGCTAGATGGACCAATGGTCTGAGTCGGTATAAGGCAGCTTCCAATGTTTCTAAACACGAGCAGGTTATTTTTGTTCCTGTTCTGCTACCCTCAGTATATACCCTCAGCATTCCACAGTCCCTTTGAATCAAGTGAGCTTTTCAGGCCATTTAAAGTTATAATAATTTACAAGCTAATATCCTTTGGCATACTTGAGGCCCGCCCCCCGAGTATGCTGAAACCATTGTCTTATTAGGTGGCCCTGTTTCACTGCCAAACTGATAGGCACAGGGCCTCTTAAGTTCAGTATTAGAGGAATGGTGATTCTTGTCTAGCTATCATTTTTGTGGATTATTATTTATGGTGTTCTGGTAGTGTAGTATAGCTTGAGTGTGAGAGATTTTATGTTGGAACGTTCTGGTTTTATATTTTGTATGCCTCCTTAGGTAATGTTTTGTTGGAGAAGATATTGCTAAATGCTGTAAATAATAAATGGCTACATCTTTTGGGAGACGCCTTGACTACTTCACATTAGGTAATTGTATTGTGTGTTAATGTGCATGGGACTATATAGCCATAGTCACAGATGTTATACTGTGGTTGCTAGATGCTCTTCAACAACCCAATTTTCTTCCACTTGCTGGTGGGGCTGTTGTGCCTTTGTAATGGGCAGAAGTCCATCTGTTGAAACTTCAAAGTCTCCATAGGACAGAAAGCATAGCAGGTTGAATTTCTACCTTTTATGCAGCTTTTGCAAAGGCACAAGAGCCCTGCCACAGAAGTTTCAACTTTGCTCATGCTCTGTCCCCTTTCTGTAGCTCTGCACTGGATGGCATGCCACATCATGGTTCAGAAAAGGGGAATTTTTTGCAACTAATGGTTCAACAGAATCCCTTTCCTCTTGAACTATTACAGTTCATTTGTTCATTAGCTGCAATTTTTTTGTATCTCAAAGTAATTAACAACTGGGCATATGGGTACAACATGATTTAGGAAGCAAGGGTGCCAGCTGAGCTGAGAGAGTGCTTTATTCTGCTTGTCAGCTAATTAATGCCAGGTTTAGCTGCTGAATCTAGAAAAATCTCAAAGGGAATTCCTTCAGTAATTGTTGACTTCAGTATGGTAGGAACTTGATTTAAGAAAACAATTGGGAAAAGTCTAGAGTTATAGTGTATGAAAAGCCTCCAGTGAAACACATCCATAGTAAGCCCTGGGGTGAAATGCACTGAAATAGTTGATTATGGCTAGAAGAGTTTGATGAGATGCTTGGAATAAGGAACATGAATTCCACTGGAATACAGTCCTGTAAGTGTAGCACAGAGATAAGAAGGTGCAGATCACAACATGTAGCTTTCTATTTCTTAACCATTTTTGTCTGGCTGGTATGTTATGTAAGCTTTCCCCCCCTGCTCTGCAGGTTGAGCATTATGTCATGGATAGTTTCAAGCTCACATTTTCTTATATGAAATACCTTTGTATGCTTGTTGAAAATGTGTTTGCTGCTAACAAATTGCGAGTTTAACTCACATTTAAGATTAACATCTTAAATCATTTTGTACGGAATCACTTTGCACGAAAAAGGTTGGTAATGTTAATAAAGTCAAAACATGCAGATGATTTTGCTGCAGATGACTACCAAGGTCACTGTAAATAAGAAGCTGCTAGATTGGCTACTTGCTCACAACTAATTCAACTAGTAATTGGTTTAAGTGGGCTGTAGCTGGGTAAGAGCTATGAGCTACTAGTCTCTCCTTATGGTTTATAAGCCTCATGAAAGGGGGAAGGAGGCAGAGGAGAAGCTTATGGAAGGCAGAGGTTCCTCTTAAAGGAGAATGAAGGGAACTGATGAGGAATGGTAAGCTGGGTCATCTGCTTCCTCCATGCTTGACAGGAATTCTCTGATTTGATGGGAAGACAGAAGGTACGGTAGCCATTGCTCCTGAAAAAATCAGGGGTCAATTGCCCTGCGCTCTGAGGGGTTTGGGATCCTGAATATTGTGACAGTGGATTTTTTTAAAAAAAAGTGTATTTGAAATAAGGATGTAGCGCTGTTTCCATTCCACTGCAGCTTTTTAAAAAATTGGTATTTATTTATTTTCATTTTATTTCTTCTTTGCCATACAAATATTTGAACATTATAAAAACAATACATAATACACAACAAAAGAAAGAAAAAGGAGCATTAATCAGATTGTTGCATATAAAGAAGTCAATTTTGTGTTAATTGCCATTTTTAGTAATCATTCTCCTTTCCACTTTGAGTTTTTCTATACAGTCTTTTTAGAGTGGTCCATGTACTTACCCCCCCCACATATATATACATATACACACACACACACTCACATAACCCCATATGCAATAAAACTTAACCAAGATGCTCAAAATTTGTCTACTGCTTTTCTTGAATTCTTTTTTTCTTTTTTTTAAATCAACTTCTTAAGTGTACAAATCAAAATCTTTGTAGCAATTTAAATGCCTGTTACAATGTACTGACATATAGCTTATACAATCAAAACATATATACACAGATGAATTAAAAAAGGGAGAATAAAATGTTTCAAGACTATAATAAAAATAAGAAATCAATAATTAAAAAAAGGTGGAGAAGAGAGTTACTGAGATCAATGTAAGCTTTTAAAAACATAACATTTAACACATGGAACACCATAGAGATCTAGAAATTCACTGTTGATAGATGGATTTAGTGCACTAACTCCATAGACTACTTGAAGACATCCCTCCATAATGAGGCATGCGTTGATGGCTAATAGAAATTATGCTCCCCCACTGCGACATAGCTTATAAACATAAACCATTTAATATGAAAGTTGTCTTTTTTTATTTGGATCCCTCCTCGCTAATCTTTGTTGCGTTAATTTTTCCGTTAAAGCTGTGTTCCATACCTGAGAGTACCATAATTCTATTAAATTGTAATCATTTTTTTCCAATGATGAGCAATTACAATTCTTGCTGCACTAGTAAGGTTACTATTAGATCCTTAGAGTGCAGTGAGAGATTATCTCCTTGGAAAATTGACAAGAGAGCCATAACAGGATCAGACTTGATGTTCTGCCTTGTAATCATCCCAATTTCATGAAACACTTTTTTCCAAAATGCCTGAACAGCAGCACATGTCCACCACATCTCCACACCCCCTTGCAACACCTCTGTGTAGCAGTATTCCTGATTCTATGCAAAACTAATGGAGTTAAATACCACCTATGAACAATCTTATATGAGTTTTCTCACAGTTTTGCTGTTACTGAAATGGGAATTTATCCCATGAATGTTCCCATTTTACAGAATAAAACTCCATATCAGCATCTTCCTCCCATTGTTGTCATAGGTTATCTAAAGTCACAGTAGTTAGATCTAGTAATATTTTATATAAAGATGATAAAGAACCTTTAACGAATGATGTTCCCGCTGTCCAAACCAGAGATGAAGGAACCAGACTGAGATGAAGTGTGATCTGTGTCTTGTTTTATTAATTTATTTATTAATTTATTAAATTTATATACCGCCCGACTAGCGATAGCTCTCTGGGCGGTGAACATAAAATAGTATAAAAATACAATGAATAACAAAATAATATTAAAATACAATCAACAATACAATAAACATTTTTAAAATTAGATCAATGTAACTTAAAATGCTTCAGAGAATAGGAAGGTTTTGACCTGGCGCCGGAAGGAAAGCAGAGTCGGCGCCAGGCGTACTTCCTCAGGGAGACTGTTCCATAGTTCGGGGGCCACCACTGAGAAGGCCCTAGATCTTGTCATCACCCTCCGGGCCTCCCTGTGAGTTGGAACCCGGAGGAGGGCCTTCGTAGCAGAACGTAGTGCACGGGCCGGTTCATATCGGAAGAGGCGTTCCGCAAGGTATCGTGGTCCCGCACCGTATAAGGCTTTATAGGTTAATATCAACACTTTGAATCTAGCCCGGAAACATATTGGCAACCAGTGCAAGCTGGCCAGAACAGGTGTTATATGCTCGGACCGCTTGGTCCTTGTCAGCAATCTGGCCGCCGCATTTTGCACTAGTTGTAGCTTCCGAACTGTCTTCAAAGGTAGCCCTACGTAAAGCGCATTACAGTAATCCAAACGTGAGGTTACCAGAGCATGTACCACTGATGTAAGGTCCTCTTTACTCAAATAGGGACGTAGCTGGGCTACCAACCGAAGTTGGTAAAACGCATTCCTAACCACCGAGGCTACTTGAGCCTCAAGTGAGAGGGAAGAGTCTAAAAAGACTCCCAGACTACGAACCTGGTCCTTTAGGGGGAGTGTAACCCCGTCCAGGACAGGGTATATATCCACCATCCGATCAGAGAACCCGTCCACCAACAGCATCTCAGTCTTGTCTGGATTGAGCTTCAGTTTGTTAACTCTCATCCAGTCCATTGTCGAGGCCAGGCAACGGTTCAGCAAATCGACAGCCTCACCTGAAGAAGATGAAAAGGAGAAGTAGAGCTGCGTGTCATCAGCATACTGATGACAACGCACTCCAAAACTCCTGATGACCTCTCCCAACGGCTTCATGTAGATATTAAAAAGCAGGGGGGACAAAACTGACCCCTGCGGGACCCCATATTGGAGAGCCCGCGGTGTCGAGCAATGTTCCCCAAGCACTACCTTCTGGAGACGACCCGCCAAGTAGGAGCGGAACCACTGCCAAGCAGTACCTCCAACTCCCAACTCCGCGAGCCTCTCCAGAAGGATACCATGGTCGATGGTATCAAAAGCCGCTGAGAGATCAAGGAGAATCAACAGAGTTACACTCCCTCTGTCTCTTTCCCGACATAGGTCATCGTACAGGGCGACCAAGGCTGTCTCAGTGCCAAAACCGGGCCTAAAACCCGATTGAAATGGATCTAGATAATCAGTTTCATCCAATAGCGCCTGGAGCTGGCCAGCAACCACCCGTTCCAAGACCTTGCCCAGGAATGGAACATTCGCCACTGGCCTGTAGCTGTTAAAATTGTCTGGGTCCAAGGAAGGCTTTTTCAGGAGTGGTCTCACCACTGCCTCTTTCAGACAGCCCGGGACCACTCCCTCTCGTAAAGAGGCATTTATCACTTCCTTGGCCCAGCTACCTGTTCCATTCCTGCTAGTTTTTATCAGCCAAGAGGGGCAAGGATCCAGTACCGAAGTGGTTGCACGTACCTGTCCAAGCACCTTGTCCACGTCCTCGAGTTGAACCAACTGAAGCTCATCCAACAAAACAGGACAAGACTGTGCTCCGGACACCTCACTAGGATCTACTGCTATAACTTGAGAGTCTAGGTCCCGGCGGATACATGAGATCTTATTCTGGAAGTGATCGGCAAACTGATTACAGCGGGCCTCCGATGATTCCACCGTGTCCGGAGGGTTTGAATGGAGAAGCCCCCGGACAACTCGAAAGAGCTCCGCTGGGCGGCAAAGAGATGATTTAATAGTGGCAGCAAAATGATGTTTTTTAGCTGCCTTCACTGCTCCTACATAGAGCTTAGTCGAAGCACTAACCAGCGCATAATTGTATCCGTCAGGAGTTCGTCTCCATTTCCGCTCAAGCCTCCTCCTATCTTGCTTCATCGCTCTCAGCTCCGGAGTATACCATGGAGCTGTATGAGCTCTACACAGGAGAGGGCGTGCAGGAGCGATCGTGTTTACAGCCCGGGTCATCTCCGTATTCCACAGAGCGACCAGGGCTTCAGCAGGAGCGCCAGTCCTATCAGCCGGAAAATCCCCCAGAGCCCTTTGAAAACCTTCAGGATCCATTAGTCTCCGGGGGCGGACCATTTTAATAGGTCCCCCACCCTTGCAGAGGGAAGAGGTTACTGAAAGTCTAAACTTCAGCAAGCAGTGGTCTGTCCATGACAAAGGGAGTGTTGTAAAACTCCCCATATCCAGATCACTTTCCCCATGCTCAGTAGCAAAAACAAGGTCTAGAGTGTGCCCCGATACATGTGTTGGACCACTAACATATTGAGACAGCCCCATGGCTGTCATGGAAGCCATGAAGTCCTGAGCCGCGCCAGACAAAGTGGTCTCGGCATGAATGTTGAAATCCCCCAGTACTATTAGTCTGGGGGACCTCAACAATATATCCGAGACCACTTCCGCCAGCTCAGTTAGGGAAGCCATTGGGCAGCAAGGTGGGCGGTACACCAAAAGGATTCCCAGCCTGTCCCTCTGGCCCAACACAAGGTGCAAACACTCCAGGCCAGTAACTGAATGAACATGGTGCTTGGTGAGTGAGATGGAACTCTTATAGACGACAGCAACCCCACCTCCCCGACCCTCAGATCTACCATGATGCTGGACCAGGTACCCCGGTGGGCAGAGCTGAGAGAGACCAACTCCTCCCTGCTCACCCACCCAGGTCTCGGTTATACATGCCAGATCGGCTGCCTCATCCACAATCAAATCGTGGACAAGGGAGGTTTTATTATATACCGATCTGGCATTTAATAACAGCAACTGGAGATCTGAGAGTTGGCTGATAGGACTACCAACGACCTTGCGGGTGTGGGAAGGACCGGAACAAGGCACAGCCACAACATGTCTGGACCGCGTTCCCCTTACCTGGCACGTCCTTCTCACAGCGCCATACCTTCCTTTGCCCGTCACTACGGCAATTGGGGCCCCCTCAAGTCTCCCCGCCTGATGGATAAAACTCTCTCTGAAGCACATAATACAACTAAAATATACAACAATTAAACGTATAAAAACAGCTATATATACAGCCATATATACAGCATATAAACAGACATACATTCATATAATCAGGCACCCATTCATCTCAACTTGCATCAACACACCAACAAAAGTAAAAAAAAGAAAAAGAAAGGAGCAGCACAGCAGCAGCAGCCTCTCCTTCCCTTGGGGCGATGCTTTCTTTCTCCTGCAGGGCCTGGGTCTCCCAGGCCACCTCAGCCAGCCGGCTTATGTATCCCTCCAAAGAGGGACAGGTGGTAAGAATCAGTCCTGGCTGGCTGGGTACCTGGGGCCTGGTCCTGCCAGGCAGAAGTCCCTCTGGGAAGGGTGGTGGAGGTGGTGGTCCCGCAGCAGCAGCAGCAGCAGCCTCTCCTTCCCTTGGGGCGATGCTTTCTTTCTCCTGCAGGGCCTGGGTCTCCCAGGCCACCTCAGCCAGCCGGCTTATGTATCCCTCCAAAGAGGGACAGGTGGTAAGAATCAGTCCTGGCTGGCTGGGTACCTGGGGCCTGGTCCTGCCAGGCAGAAGTCCCTCTGGGAAGGGTGGTGGAGGTGGTGGTCCCGCAGCAGCAGCAGCAGCAGCCTCTCCTTCCCTTGGGGCGATGCTTTCTTTCTCCTGCAGGGCCTGGGTCTCCCAGGCCACCTCAGCCAGCCGGCTTATGTATCCCTCCAAAGAGGGACAGGTGGTAAGAATCAGTCCTGGCTGGCTGGGTACCTGGGGCCTGGTCCTGCCAGGCAGAAGTCCCTCTGGGAAGGGTGGTGGAGGTGGTGGTCCCGCAGCAGCAGCAGCAGCCTCTCCTTCCCTTGGGGCGATGCTTTCTTTCTCCTGCAGGGCCTGGGTCTCCCAGGCCACCTCAGCCAGCCGGCTTATGTATCCCTCCAAAGAGGGACAGGTGGTAAGAATCAGTCCTGGCTGGCTGGGTACCTGGGGCCTGGTCCTGCCAGGCAGAAGTCCCTCTGGGAAGGGTGGTGGAGGTGGTGGTCCCGCAGCAGCAGCCGCAGCCGCAGCCGCAGCCGCAGCCGCAGCCGCAGCCGCAGCCGCAGCCGCAGCCGCAGCCGCAGCCGCAGCCGCCGCCTCTCCTTCCCTTGGGGCGATGCTTTCTTTCTCCTGCAGGGCCTGGGTCTCCCAGGCCACCTCAGCCAGCCGGCTTATGTATCCCTCCAAAGAGGGACAGGTGGTAAGAATCAGTCCTGGCTGGCTGGGTACCTGGGGCCTGGTCCTGCCAGGCAGAAGTCCCTCTGGGAAGGGTGGGGGTCACATGTGATGGTCACATCCAAAGCAGTGCACTTCATAAACCTGTCTACCCTGACACACTACTTTCCCTAGCTATTCTACTTAAGCAGTCTCTGCAGTGTGTGGGGATAGTTGACTCAGCACTAGAGTCTTGGGAGGCACCTGCTTAAGTAGGGAAGGTCGTCCCATGTAAATAATGGTTCTGATGGAGTTCCACCCTCTGAAAGTCTCTCTTCTCGTGCCTCCTTGCACGGAGCGAGGGAGGGTGATTCTCAGACGGCCCATCTGACAGTGGGGTTTTGCTAGGTGACAACATGGGCTCTGAAAGTGGGATCCTGATTGGTGGGGAAGTGTTTGAAGTGCCAGGTGGGGATTCCTGCATGGGTGGAGTTGATGCAACTGAAGGGTCGCTTCCCAATGGTTCAGGTGGGGGACTTGTAGGTGGGGCTGCAACTGCCTGGTTGGGTTTGCTGGCCATGGGAGTCTGCGGGCTGTCAGAGCCCTTCCTTCCTCCAATGCCCCCAGGAACCTCATCTGATTCCTCTCCCTGATCTAACACCCTGTGTCTGGGGTGCAACACCCACCAAATACTTCACAAACAAAGTAAATGATTTCTGTCCCTGCTCCTCCACAGAATGTATTCTTATGAAATGCTGAACCTGAAGTAACTGATACCAAGTACATTGATGTGGGTATTTTTTCCTGAATTTGTTTTATAGTAAGTGGAACTCCATGAATAAGTCATGTAATGTGTAAAGCCCCTTCGCCTCCCAACAAGCAAAGTCTGAGAGCTTATTTTAATAATAAAATAGTGTATGGTGAAGAAATGGAATAATAGGAGTTGGCCGAGATATCAAATGCTTCCTCCACAATCTCCAGACAGACAAGTTTGCTAATAAGAAGGGGTTATCTAGGAAATGAAGGTCTTTTTCCCTGTATGCCATAAAAGGTAAAAATCTAATTTTCAATTCCCATCAGGCTGGACATTCCATAGCCAACCATGAACAATTCATATCTTTCTTAATTACCGGCAGCAATTTTTTCAAGTGACCAGAATCATGATACAGTTTAAAATTTGGTATTCCTGCACCCCCCTGTGCTGCCCTCTTATATAAAATAGATAAATGAAGTCTAGGCCTCTTCCCTTGATGAATGAACCTCAGTAACCAATTTTGCTAACTTCTTAATTTCTGGGTGGTGATGGCAATTGTGATTGTCCTAAAGAGAAACAATAACTTTGGAAGAACCATCATTTTCACTGCTGCAACTTGGCCCATCCATGAAAGGCAAGTGTTTCCAATCCAGCAACAATTTTCTTATCTTCTTTTTCAAAGGAGTGTAATTAACTGATTCCATCTTTTTTAGTTTTCTAGGAATGAAAACCTCAAGATATTTGAATGTAGAAACGCAAAGTTTTGAGTTTCTCATTGTAGAATTGCTTGTAATTTTGGAGCCAAATTAAAACATAACATTTCTGATTTATCAAAATTAATTTGTAAGCCTGCCAGAAATCCATATTCCTTTATAATTTCAATTAGCCTAGGAATAGCCTGCATAGGGTTAAAGAGATTTAACAGATGCAATTTACCCTTTAAGCATAATCCCTTAATAATATTATCGGCCTTCAAAATTTGGGATAACAGCTCCATTGCCAAAGCAAAGAGTAAGGGTGATAGTGGGCAGCCCTGTTTTGTACCTCTTCCGATTTCAAATATCCGAGAATCTGTTCCATTTACCTGAACACACCCTCTTGAACCCTCATACAGACTCTGTATTGTGCTTATAAAATTCTCACCAAGGTTCGTTTTAAACAAGACTTGGAAAAGGAACTTCCAGAGAACCTTATCAAAAGCCTTGGTTGCATCAAGCAAAATGATTACCAATGACCTCTTTGTACGGTTACTATAGTGTACTGCATTAAACAACCTGTGTATCGGGTCCACTATAGTTTTACCCATTACAAAACCTTCTTGATCTTGGTGCAGGTAAGTTGGGATCACATTTGCCAACCTGTCCGCTAATACTGAGGTGAATATATTTGCATCAGTATTAATTAAAGATATTGGGCAGTATCCAGTTCAGCTTCTGACAAAAACTATGGTGTTCATCTCACTGTCCGCTGTGGTAAAATTTTACATACTAATTTCTGTTCCAGACATTGGATAAATAATACTGACTGTTTCCATTTTTGTTCAAATTTTCCTACATCCCTAATTTGAAGTCATAGAATCATAGAGTTGGAAGGGGCCTATAAGGACATTGAGTCTAATCCCCTGCTCAATGCAGGAATCCAAATTTAAGCATACATGACAAGAGGCTGTACAGCTGCCTATTGAATGTCTCCAGTGTTTGAGAGCCTACCACCTCCCTAGGTAATTGGTTCCATTGTTCTACTGTGCTAGCAGTTAGGAAGTTTTTCCTGATGTTTAGTCAAAATCTGCCTTCCTGCAACTTGAGCCCTTTATTCTGTGTCCTGCACTCTGGAACGATCAAGAAGAGATCCTGGCGCTCCTCTGTGTGGCAACCTTTCAAGTACTTGAGCAGTGCTATCATATCTCCCCCTAGCCTTTTCTTCTCAAGGCTACACATGCCCGGTTCCTTCAGTCTCTCCCCACAGGGCTTTGTTTCCAGTCCCCTGATCATCTTTGTTGCCCTCCTCTGAACCTGTTCCATTTTGTCTGCATCCTTCTTAAAGTATGGTGTCCAGAACTGGACGCAGTACTGAAGATGAGGCCTAACCAGTGCCAAATCGAGCAATTCAAGTGAATATGGAAATTATACTTCTGTTAATGCAGCCTGAAATAACATTTGCCTTTTTTGCAGCCACATCACACTGTTCGCTCATATTCAGCTTGTGATCAACAACAATCCCAAGATCCTTCTCGCATGTAGTATTGCTGAGCCAAGTATCCCACATCTTATAACTATGCATTTAGTTTCTTTTTCCTAGGTGTAAAACCTTGCACTTATCCCCGTTAAATTTCATTTTGTTGTTTTCAGCCCAATGCTCCAGCCTATCAAGATCACTTTGAATTTTGTTTCTGTCTTTCATGGTATTAGCTATCCCTCTCAGTGCTGTATCATCTGCAGATTTGATAAGCATTCCTACACCTCTCATCCAATTCATTAATAAAAATGTTGAAGAACACCAGGCCCAGGACTGAGCCCTGTGGTTCCACGCTTGTTACCTCCTCCCAGTTTGAGAAGGAACCATTGATAAGCATTGAGTACAATTCTGTAAACTGTGGATCCACCTGATAGTTGTTCCATCCAGCCCACATTTAGCTAGCTTGCTAATTAGAATATCATGTGGCACTTTGTCAAAAACTTTGCTGAAATTGAGATATATTATGTCCACAGCATTCCCACAGTCTACCTGGGGGGGGTACCTGATTAAAAAATGAGATAAGATTAGTCTGGCAGGATTTGTTCTTGATAAATCCATGTTGGCTTCTAGTAGTCACTGCATTGTTTTCAAGGTACTTACACACTGACCTCTTTATAATCTGCTCCAGAATTTTCCCAGGGATTGATGTCAGGCTGATGGGTCTGCAGTTCCCAGGTTCGTCCTTTTTGCCCTTTTTGAAAATAGGGATAACATTAGCCCTCATGCAGCACTTCACCCATCCTACAGGATTTCACAAAGATAATAGACAGTGGTTCTGAGAGTTCTTCAGCCAGTTCTTTTAGTACTCTAGGATACAGTTCAACGGGCCCTGCAGATTTGAAATAATTCAAGGTATTCCTTGACCATTTGTCTATCAGTTTCAAGCTGCAGTCCTGCTCCTTCAACTTCACATTTTCCAGGAGGGTCATAGACCCTCTTTTGGGAGAAGATTAAGCCAAAGTAGGAATTGAGCACTTCTGCCTTTTCTTTCTCATCTGTTATCATTTTGCCATCCTCTTTGAATAGCTGTACCGCCATTTCTTTTCTCTGTCTTTTACTACTGATGTACATGAACAAAGCTTTTTTGTTGTTTTTGGTATGTCTCGCTAACCTCAGCTCATTCTCAACTTTAGCCTTCCTGTAGCCACCCCTGCAATACCATGCTACCTCTTCTTTTGTGGTGTGGCCTTTCTTCTACTTCCTGTATGTTTCCTTTTTTTGTTTTCAGGTCATCTCTAAGCTTTTGGTGAAACCACATTGGCTTCTTCTGCTGTCTTTCCCCTTTTTTCCTTGACGGAATTGTTTGCCATTTTGCCTTTAGAACTTCCTTTTTTAGAAACTCCCACCCATCTTGGACTCCTTTTCTCATTAGGGTCGTTTGCCACTGAACCTTACTTACCATTGTTCTGAGTTTATTAAAATCGGCTTTCCTGAAGTCCATATGGCTACTCTCAGCTTTTGCTTCCTTTAAAATCAAGAACTCAAGTATAGAGTGGTCACTTTCCTCCAGAGTTCCCGTAACTGCCATTTTATCCACCATGCCATCTCTGTTGGTAAGAATCAAGTCAAGGATAGCTGATCTGCTAGTTGCTTCTCCACTTTCTATAGGAGAAAGTTATCTCCAATACAAGTCAGGAATTTCTTGGAGGGGCCATATTTGGCAGAATTTGTCTGCCAACAGATATCGGGGTAATTGAAGCCCCCCATTACTACTAAATCATGCCTCCTCGAAACAGTGGCAATTTGCTATTCAAAAGTTTCATTTTCGTCTTCTCCTTGTCTGAGTGGTCAGTAGTAGGCTCCAACCAACATGTTCTTCTTATTCCTTGCCCCATTAATTTTAATCCAGATACTGTCGGTGGAACTACCAAGCTCATCTTCCTGTATTTCTGTGCAGGGATATATATATTTAACAAAGAGCGTGACTCTGTCCCCCTTCTATTCCTTTTGTTCTTTTTGAACAAGTTATATCCTTCAATTGCTGTATTCCAGTCATGGGAGTCATCCCACCAAGTTTCAGTTATCCCTATCAAGTAGTACTTTCTCTTCTGTATTAAGAATTCAAGTTCATCCTGTTTGTTTCCCATACTTTGGGTATTATCATACAGACATCGAAGACCATGTGATTTACGACCTGACTTCCTTCCTAAATTTTTATGAAGACTATTACTGGGCCCCATTAGAGCTATCCTCTCAGTTCCTCTTACTGTGCACAAGCCTTTGTTAGTCGTTACTGCCAAGTTTACATCTCCCCCTTAGGATTCAGTTTAAAGCTCTCCTGATGAGATTCTCCATGCTGTGGCCAAACACATTCTTCCCAGTCCTCATGAGGTGCAATCCATTGCTTGCCAGCAGTCCATCTTCCAGGAAGTATAGCCCATGGTCCTAGAATCCAAAGCTCTTGCATAGGCCCCACTTTTGTATTTATTTGTCTATTTATTTATTTATTTATTTATTTATTTATTTATTTATTTATTTATTTATTTATTTATTTTCATTTCTAGACTGCCCATAGCTAATAGCTCTCTGGGCGGTGTACAAAACGAGATTAAAATACAATATAGAATAAAATCAGTAACAAAGGAACACATTAAACTAAAAACATTAAACATAAAGCATTAAACATTAAAATGCCTGGGAGTATAGCCAGGTCTTAACCTGGCGCCTAAAAGAAAGAACCGTAGGCGCCAGGCGTATTTCCTCCGGTAAGTTGTTCCACAATTCGGGGGCCACCACAGAAAAGGCCCTAGATCTAGTAACAGTCCTCCGGGCATCCTGATGAGTTGGTACCCGGAGGAGGGCCTTAGATACTGAACGAAGTGAACGGGTAGGTTCATAGCGGGAGAGGCGTTCCACAAGGTATTGCGGTCCCACACCGTGTAAGGTGTATTTAATTTATATCCTGCCCTTCCTCCTAGCAGAAGCCCAGGACGGCAAACAAAAGCAGTAAAAACACTTTAAAACATCATAAAAACAGACCTTAAAATATATTAAAACAAAAAAACTTAAAAACATTCTTTAAAAAAGCTTTAAAAACATCTTAAATAAAAAGGGTTAAAAACATTGTTTAGGGGAAAAAGGTTTTTTAAAAAACATTAAAAGCAATTCCAACACAGACGCAGACTGTAACCTGTCATTCACCTGGAATATTTTTCTTTCCTTTTCTACTCTTCTAAGTACTGGAAGGATAGATGAGGAAACTATCTTGGCCTCACAGCCCTTGAGTTTCCTTCCCAGAGCTTCAAAGTCTGACGTGATTTCTTTGTAGCTCCACTTGGCAGAATTGTTCATTCCCACATGGATGAGAAGAAAGGGATATCTGTTAGTGGGCTTTATGCATGATGGCAACCCTCCTGTAGCATCTCTAATCTGTCCTCCAGTGAGGCAGCATACCTGGCGAGTCCATGAATCTTCTCAGCATACCTGGTTTTCAATCCCAAGCAGTAGGGAGTCTCCCACCATTACTACTCTTCTCTTCTTGTCATAGGGTGTGGTTTCATTGATTTGCTTGACTGAGCCTCAGCCTCTCGCTCGCTAAAGGGGTTTCCTGTAATTCTACCCCTGCAGGCTGTCCTCCAGTCACCTCCTCAAGTGCTTGAAAGTGGTTCCATAGTTCCACTGGTGAAGGGTGACTTCTAGCTGTTCTACTCCTAACTGTGCTCTTTTTCCACAGAGTTTCCTCTACTTCATTGTTGCTCTCCACAACAGTTTCCTCTTCCACTTCAATATGCGTTTGTTCTTTCACCTCCTGCACTTCTCTTTTCTACTGTTGTTCCAGCATTCTATCTAAGAACTTTTTGTCTTCTCTTATACTCTTAAGTGTGGCCACCTGCCATTCCAGGCTTCTCACTTTTTCTTCCAAAGCTCCACCAGCTTGCACTTGGTGCACATGTATGCCATGTTGTTCTCAGGCAAGAAAACAAACATGGCACACACCTTGCAGGTCACCACCACTGGAGTGTCCTTCCCGTCCATAGTCTTTATTGCCTTTTGTTTCTTTTTTTCTGCTTGTATTGTAATTTGTCCTGTCCTCCTTCAGGGTAAAGAGAAGAGTTCCACTGGTATGTGGTGCACCATACAAGAAAAAAAACCCAGGGACCTCCCCTTTGACCTGCCCCACCAAACTCATATTCGCTCTTCCTGTGTGCTCACTCTGTGTTCTCGCTCCATGAGAGCTGGCTCGCTTATATATTCTCTGGACCAGCTAACATAGCTCCCTCTGCTTTGCTCAGTTAGGAGTCAGGAAACAGAAAGGAGTCATGTGTCATGTATTTAGTAGGCCCCAGTCTTACCAATATCCGGATATCCTAGTTTTTCCCCACAACAATGTATGAACCTGCTTGACAGTCATGTTATTAGAACCAAATTCCAAGCCTGACCTTTAGCAGTATTGAGTTCTGAAAGCAGTAACCAAGGTGGGCATGAGGCTTTGCAGATCAATTGGCTACATAAAGCCTGGTAGTTTCCCATGTCTGATGTTTGGTGGTGGTTGTAGAAGATGAAATGCTTTATAATACTTATAATGTGGAATTTTTAGGAATATTTTAGAGTGTTTCGTTAGAAGTAGTACTTTTACATTTCTACATCTCCTAATTGTGGCTTTTCTTTTTCTCTTACCAGAGTTTCATATGCCATCAATACCAGAAGATTTAGAAAACTGGCACCACCTAAAACTTAGTGCAGACTGATTTTATTTTTCCTGAATATCTGATCATTGAGAATTTAAACTGCAAAACTGCTGGGAGGTATTTTTATAACCTCCACTTGAAGCGAACAACAAGATTGTCTGGTATGTAAACTGCACTTTACCATCATTATGATGAACCAGGAGAAGTGGGCTAATCTTAGTCCTTCAGAGTTCTCTCAGCTTCAGAAGTATGCAGAATGTAAGTACTTAAAAAACCTTTATATTTCTGTGTATTATATCAAATTTGCAACTCTATAAAAGTGTAACTGAAAAAATGTCCAGAGGCTACTTGCTGGCATAACAATTTTTTGTAATTAATCAGATTTCCCCCCAATAATATTCAACTGTTAAAATATATATTGATTTTTGTGTTTTAACAATAGAATGCTAAATATAGGAAGGTTTCCACTACTGGGAACTCTACCAAAACTGGGTATCAGTTAATGGAAGGCCTCTGAAAACTGATGATAGAGGAATAAATATTTTTCAGTGCAGATTTTTCTTTAGTGCCCTGTTTCTGGAATGGTTGGGAGTATACCTTTCTCAAGCAAAAGAACAATTAGGAGCCCACTTTTAAATCTCTGCTTGTTCCTTTGAAACCCTGCCCTAACCTGATGTCATGTACGATGTCAGGTGTAGGGTGTGTGTGTGTGGCTTGTCCAAAACAGCCTCATGGTCCAACTGGGAGGACTGGTGGGCCAGGTTTGGCCCCCAAGTGGGAGGTTCCCTACCCCAACCTTATCCTGTTCTCAGTCTGAAAATGGTTAAGCACATGGGCCCCCTTTTGTGCCTTCTTCCCAGCAGGGGAGGAGAAAAGAAATCTTAAGTGTTCAATTATCTCTTTGCTCCCTATATAGAGTTTTCCATAAAACCACTAGTTACCATGATAGAGGCTAGGAGGATTTGTATTCTGGCTAGTAAGAATGCCTAGAAGCTAGATGAGTGTGTAATGTGGGGCTTATAGCTCAATCCAAAGCAGAAGAAAATAAATTCTGGAGTGGATTTTCTCTGCAGAAGGAAAGACTGCTAAAAATAGTTTCCTGGGATGGGAAACCATGGTCCTCCAGTTGAACATCCAACCGCCTAGCTCACATGGCCAATGGTCAGGGATGATGGGAGTGCTTTTCCAGCAATATCTAGAGGGTCACAAATTCCCCACCCTTAGTCTCCCAAGAGAGGGACTAGAATGGGACTGCTGATGGATGGAAGTTGGAAAACAATTGGGCTGGATTTTGGGGAGGGAGTGTATATAGTTGTATATGGTATACTTGCTAGGAAGAAAGGAAGAAAAAAACAGGATCTTGGACTTGGTGGGTAGGGTGATATCATTTGTACTCTAAGCTTTTTTTAGTTAAGTGCAGGGCAAGTTATACTTGCTCAGTGGAAAGGTAAAGGTATTCTAAATGTGCTCAGGCCCGGTGGGGGATTTTTACTATATTCACTGGGTAGTATAAATAATCTTGATTATCAAGCCTGGATACAATTTGTAGACTCCTGCCTGTGTACACATTACTTGGAGCCATCCACCAAAACTCCAAACCTTGTAAGTAAATCTTATATTCAATGTGTATATTGCATAACAAAAATAATTGCAAGTACAGATGATCTGTTACCATAGGAGCTCCCAGTTGGAGAGTCTTCTGGAAGGGATAATTGGGGATAATATCATCAAATTCCTTCAGTTGGAGGTAATATCATCATGAGAGAAGCAATAGAATTCCAGTCCTGGAACAATCTGAAAGAAGCACAGAGGCCTGACTTGTTCTTTATGACAATCCAATGCCATGATATTGGGGAGCCTCCTAGAAATCTAATGGGAGAGGAGGATCTGTTAGTGCTGTAAACATATGTAAATAATACCTTACACTGCAGAAATAAGCATCCAGTGACATTCGTTTCAAGGAAACTAGTTCTGGGGCATGTGCTGGAACTTCTGAATCCTCACACTACTTGGAGATTGGGGTGCATGTAGCAGTACTTCTTTGATAGCTTTCAAGAACCATGGATCCCTTTTTAATAGCCAGGCTTCTGCTTCTAAATTTAGTTTGACTAAGATGAAGTTGAATGACATTTTGTTCAGAACACTTCATGAAATTGGATCCAGCCTTGAAATTCAGTTCGAGTCTAGCTAATGTAAATTGAAAAGAAAATGCTAAGAAAGTGAATGAATGACGAATACTAGGTGTATGCAAAACCTTTTAGTTCCTTCTCACTGGAAACTTTTGAAGCTATTTTTCTCCATCTCTCCTGACAAGTTTGACATCACACTTCATTCTGATCTTACCATTGCGGTACCAGCGTATTAATGGACCTCAGAAATGTTTGTTTCTTGCCAGTAACCTGTTAATTATTTTTGAATAATATAATACATGTCTGAGATGCAATGGATATAAATGAAATATCCCATCAAATTTGTTTTCAGTCCATATCTTCTCACTTTGGGTAAGTGAGATTTCTCATATCTTGCATCTATCCAGTTTGGTGTGTAGAGATTTTCACAAATGTTTACATAAATGAAAGTGCATAATAAAACTCAGCTTTGAGAAAATTCAGTAGAAGGATTAGTTTACCCTGGACAAAAACATATTTCATTTTTATGTCTTGTATTATGAAGGCTTGAGGTTCATTTTGCTACTGCTTGCTTCCCTATCCATCCCGTCTTTCCCCCTCAAAGTTGTTAATTGTGTGAGGAGGCCATTAACTGGCAGAACTCTAATTGCTTCTTTATTATGGAATTTACAAGTTTTTGTTATGTGGGTAGGATCAGTAAATTGTAGCCGTAGCAGTGGCAACATCTTGCTCATAAGGAGAACTTTTTGCCCTTTCTGCATTTTATGAGTAACGTTTGACTGACACTTGCTTTTTCTGTACATCTAGAAAGTACCAGCATTTGCTGGTACATAATTTAAGTACTTCACGTGCCTTACAGCACAATCCTATCCATGTCTACTCAAAAGTAAGTCCTATTGAATTAAGTGGGTTTTACTCCCAGGTAAATGGGGTTAGGATTACAGCCTAAATTGATTTGAGAGTAAAATGGGAATATTAGATAGCAAGTCTTTTAAAAATAAAAACAAATTTATGCCAACACAAAATCCTGCAAGTTCAGAAACAGGATATAAATAATGTAAGTAATTACTAAAATAAAAGCTACCAGTTCCAGGTTCATAAGGTGCCACTTATGGGGTGTGTTTAATTTAGGAAATTGTACTACCATACACTGAATCAAGAGAAAAGTAGAAGAGTCCATTGCTAGTTTACATCAGCCTTCCTCCACTTGCTGCCCTTCAGTTTTTTTTGTAATATAAGAGCAGCCATGCTGGCTGAAGCTCCTGGAAGTTGTAATCTATAATATCTGTAGGGCACCAGGTTAGGGAAAGCTGATCCAATCCAGTTCTTTCACACACATAACAGGAAAAAACCCTACTTTGTGCTTTTGAGCCTCCTATATTGGCAAATTCAGTTTTATGTGTGTTGAGTAGAGTTACCCGATCTCCAGTTTTCGGCCGGAGTCCCCGGTTTTTGGGGGGCCTCCCGGCTCTCTGGCTAGCACCCCTTAATCTCCGGACTCAGCTTCAATTTTTTAAAAAAGTAAGTTTCTAGGTGGTCTGGTTCCCGAGATATACACCAAAACGTCAGCCGCCCCCGCAACTATTTATTTAACTGATATGACACTGAAGTTGGTTCCTAGTTCCCAGTTCCTTATTTGCTTGAAAGTTCAAAACACTAAAAAAGAAGAGTTGACAACTACAGCAACTTCAAACCAAACTTAACATGTCTCCAAACCCCAAAATATATGTTGGGGTACCCTGTATGATATATCACTGTGATCGGGGGACTCTCCCTGTCAAGAATAACAATACATTTATGCAATCAAAATCATCAGGCTTCCGATATTATCATGAATACATAATGATGTCATAAAATCATAAAAAATAAGTAAGTGGGGGTGCCCACCCCAAACTCTGCTCTGGGACAACATAAATCATATACCCCAGGAAAGGGAAGTGTGTCCTCTACGAGATGCCACTGTGTCCCACCTGGCCCAGAGCTTTTGCTGTGCGCAGGGGAGGATGAGGGCATCTATGCAAAATCAAAGCAGACCAAAACATACGGGGAAAAAATAAGTAACTGGGGGTGCCCACCCCAAAATCTGCTCTGAGCGAGGACAAATCATATACCCGAGGAAAGGGGAGGGTGTCCTCTATGAGATGCCACTGTGTCCTGCCTGGCCCAGAGCTTCTGCTGTGTGCAGGGCACAGAGGAGGGCATCTATGCAAAATCAAAATGGACAAAAACACATAGAAAAAAATAAGTAACTGGGGGTGCCCACCCCAAAATCTGCTCTGAGACAGCACAAATCATACACCTCATGAAAGGGGAGGGTGTCCTCTATGAGATGCCAGTGCATCCCATCCGGCCCAGGGCTTCTGCTGGGCACCGGGCACGCACGGGTGCATCAATGCAAAATCAAAATGGACAAAAACATAGAAAAAAATAAAAAATAAAAAACTGGGGGTACCCACCCTGAAATCTGCTCTGGGACAGCACAAATCATATACCCGTTGAAAGGGGAGGGTGTCCTCTACGAGATGCCACTGCGTCCCGCCTGGCCCAGAGCTTCTGCTGGGCGCAGTGTACAGAAGAGGGCATCTATACAAAATCAAAGCAGAAAAAGACATACTGGAAAAATAAGTAATTGGGGGTGCCCACTCCAAAATCTGCTCTGGGCCAGGACAAATCATGCACCCCATGAAAGGGGAGGGTGTCCTCTATGAGATGCCACTGCATCCCGCCTGGCCCAGAGCTTCTGCTGGGCGCAGGGGAAGCATAAGGGCATATATGCAGACAGAAAGGGTAGAGAATCTTCTTACTCTTACTCATTTCTCAGACCTCTTTCTGAAGTGAAGGGTCAAATCTGTAAAGAAATTTGGAGCAGCCACATTAAAAGATAAGGGCAGGGCATTCCAGGCAGGGGGTTGCCCACCCTGCTTGGATATGGATGTCTTTGCAGAGGATCCCTAGTCAAGCTTTACCAACAGCACAGTCCAAACTATTATCTACTCAGAAGTAAGTCCTGTTGAGTTCTATGGGGGCTTAGTCCCTTAGTACGTATGTTTAGAATTGCAGCCTTCAGGGGCATCCATCTTTACTCCCGAATGCTCCCATCTAACATCTCCACAACACTAGGCTCCTTTGTCTCTGCAGTGGCCTTCTGGTGACTGGCCTGGCCTGAAGGCACTTAAACTCTTCTTGCCAAAAACAAGTAGGCTAGATTAAATGTTCCCTACACAGCTCCATCTTTTAGCTAAAATGTCTAGCTTAATTTCCAGTCAGATATTTTTTTTAATTGTACGCTCCAAGCAACTGTGATTGATGCTTAATGTATCATGCTTAATGACATCACTTGGGCCCGCCCCTAAAACCTCAGGTTTTGGGATGCTTCTGACATGGCAACCCTAGTTTTGAGTGTATTTTTGTTATAATGCTCCCCTGCCCACCCTGCTATTTGTTCCTGACTTGTTCTGTCTTGCTTTCTGTACACCTTTGTTTCAACACATTGGTGATAAAACACTAATATGAGTTGGGTTCCTTGATCCTAAACATTTGTGTTGGCCTTCCCAACTGGAACTGCAGTGTAACATGATTTCTGGTGACACTGTACTGATTTAGCTATCATTGCATCCCATCTTTTCTTGGAGTTCTGGAAAATCAAAGACTAGGATAGTTGGCGAATATCTTGTTTATGCTTCCAACTGAAGGAAGTTGAGCTGAGAATATTTGTTTATTTTATTTATTTATTTATTATTTGATTTATATCCTGCCCTTCCTCCCAGCAGGAGCCCAGGGCTGCAAACAAAGGCACTGAAAACACTTTAAAACATCATAAAAACAGACTTTAAAATACATTAAAACAAAACAACTTTAAAAACATTTTTTAAAAAAGCTGTGAAGACATCTTAAAAAAGGGTTAAAAACATATTGTTAAAAAAAGGGTTTAAAAGATATATATATATAGATATATATATAGATATATATATATAAAAGCAATTCCAACATAGAAGCAGACTGGGATAAGGTCTCAACTTAAAAGGCTTGTTGAAAGAGGAAAGTCTTCAAAAGGCACTGAAAAGATAACAGAGATGGCACCTGTCTAATATTCAAAGGGAGGAAATTCCACAGGGTAGGTGCCACCACACTAAAGGTCCGTTTCCTATGTTGTGTAGAATGGACCTCCTGATAAGATGGTATCTGCAGGAGGCCCTCACCTGCAAAGTGCAGTGATCGACTGGGTATATAAGGGGTAAGACGGTCTTTCAGGTATCCTGGTCCCAAGCTGTATAGGGCTTTGTATACCAAAACTAGAACTTTGAACTTGGCCCGGTAGCAAATGGGCAGCAAGTGCAATTCTTTCAGCACAGGGTGACATGATAGCGATACCCTGCCCCAGTGAGCAGTCTCGCCACCACATTTTGCAGCAGCTGCAGCTACTGGACCAACCTCAAGGGCAGCCCCATATAAAGCACATTACAGTAATCCAGCCTGGAGGTTACCAGTGTGTGGACAACAGTGGTCAGGCTATCCTGGTCCAGAAACAGCCACAGCAGTCTTACTAGCCGAAGCTGGTAAAAGGCACTCCTAGGCACTGAGGTCACCTGGGCCTCTAGCGACAAAGATGGATCCAACAGCACCCCCAAACTATGGACCTGCTCTTTCAGAGGGAGTACGACCCCATCCAAAGCAGGGCTTGCACAGCCTCTCCCAATTCAGATTTTACAGAGAAATAGAGCTGGGTATCATCAGCGTACTGCTGACACCTTGCCCGAGATTTCCTGTTTACCACTCCCAAAGGCTTCATATAGATGTTAAACAGCATGGGGGACAAGATAGTACACTGCGGCACCCCAAAGCACAACTGTCTGAAAACGACCCTGGAGATAGGATCGGAACCACTGTAAACCAGTGCCCCAATACCCATCTCAGCAGGTCGGCCCAGAAGGATACCATGGGCAACGGTATCAAAAGCCACTGAGAGATCAAGTACGAGTAACAGGGTTGCACTCCCCCTGTCCTTCTCCCGATAAAGATCATCCATCCTTAAGGCGACCAAGGCTGATTCAGTTCCATAACCAGGCCTGAACCCAGACTGCATTAATTGAACGTCTCAGCTTATTAAGGAGCAGTCTTGTGGATAGTTACACTAGATTAATCTCTGACCAGCATGCTAGGTGCCAATTTCCTCTAATGGAGCAAGTAGCAGTGCATGTGTGTCAACAATTTTCATTGAGAAAATGGTACAGGGACAAAATATTAACCCCCTCCCCATTATCTCTTAGTGCCACGGGGTTGTATTCAACCAAATCCTACTCAGAGTAGACACATTGAAATTAATGAACCTAAGTTAGTCCTGTCTCTTAACTTCAATGGGTCTACTCTGAGTAGGACTAGCATTGAATATCACCCATGATTTCTGTCTGAATTCCTTTCTGTGTGGCTGCTGTTTGCTAAATTTACAAGGACTGAAGATCTAGGGATGGATTTTTTGTTGTCACATGCAGTTAGCCCCCAATAAGTTATGGTTTCACAGGATTGGTCACAGGAATGTTAAAATAACTAGAAAGAGTTTGGTTTGAAGTGTGATTGCTATGTCTTAATCAGGATTTGCTGGTGTGTATAACCTTTTTGGTAAGCCAATATGACAACTATCTCAATTTATATTATTATTATATTATATTTATTAGTCGCCCATCTGGCTGGTTGACCAGCCACTCTATATTTATATGTTTTAATACGTATTTTATCCTCAATGTACCTATACGTCTATGATTGTTTTTTCTACTAAATAATGAGTGTATTTAAACATCTAGAATAGTGTATGCCAGCCAGATATGTTTTCTATCAGTTAGTTGCACTAAGCTCTCATTAAAGTCAGTGTGAAGAGTTACTTGTGTCCCATTGATTTCAATCAGAATTATGTGTAATTTAGTCTGGATCCAATCTAGTGGTTAAAATGAATGCCATTCTGTACAGTTCAGATTTTGCATTTTTTTTTGTTCACTTAGAATAAGAGCTTCTGTAAATTAATAAATTTCTTTATTAATTTCTGGTTTATTTCATGCTTTTGAAGGACATAGCAATTTCTTCTTATTTTTCATACCTGTTTTGAATATTTCTTTTGATCATTTTATATGCCAGGATCAAACTTCTACCCATGTGGCCTTTACATCTATATTAATTCATTTTAATTGTAGCACACACTCTGTCTTTATTTTAGTTTTAGGTGAGATTCAGCCAAAAGAAATGGAAGCTTGGCTCTTGGAAAAAGCCATTGTTTTTCTCTCTTGGACTTAGAGAGGCTTGCTTCCATATCTTCTGGTAATCATTGCGTATCAGACTGTTGATATGCAATGATTGCCCTTCTATATTGTATATATTGTAGTAGTATGATGTAGGGGAGGGCAGCAATAGGTAGCCTTAAATAACCACTGGGAAAAGCATTTGTAATTAAACCTATGTATGTGTATGTTTATTTACTAGTGATGTCCTGCCACTGTGTGGATTTTCCCCCTGTTCCTTGGGAAGGATGAAATTTTGGCTATTTGTTGAAAACAGGCTTTGTTTTATGAGATGCATAACTGATTGATGTATGCCTTGTATCCCTTGTCTTGTACAAGCTGGCCTCTCACATTGCTTTTGCAGATTCTACAAAGAAAATTAAGGATGTTTTAGAAGAATTCCATGGTAATGGTGTACTAGCAAAGTACAATCCTGAAGGGGTAATTTTTTTC
The DNA here is from genome assembly GCF_030035675.1 of Rhineura floridana. Lineage (NCBI taxonomy): Eukaryota > Metazoa > Chordata > Lepidosauria > Squamata > Rhineuridae > Rhineura > Rhineura floridana. The sequence continues at coordinate 46,165,640 of NC_084489.1, forward strand.
TTCCTTATCTGACTTTTAAATATTTACACTAGTTGGTAGAAATTAATGTTCTGTATTCTGCAGGATTGTGTTTTCACTTTTTCTTTTTATCTTCTAAAATCATAAGAGGTTTTGCAGTCCAGTAGATATACTGTAAGTCAGACTTTGCCAATCAGTAGCCCTGTGCATACAACTGCAGTCGGGGTACACAGAACGTGTGGAAGGAGAGCAGGATTATGGGAGCAGGCCCCCACTCTCCATGCAATGTTTGCACCTTGTGCACTGAATAAATGTATGTAGCTTCTGTGCACTTGATTTTTGGCAGATCATGCAGAGGACTTGCATGCATATAACTAATAGGCAGATTGTGACTTGTATTCAGAACCTCAATGTGAAGGTTCGGAGCTTGCTACTGATATCCCTTTCTCCCCTTTCAGTGCATCCTAACTGTGATCATGTGCAGAAATCTTTCATTCAATCTCTCACTTGTAAAATGGGAATAAAAATAACAAAATGTTGTAAAGATGAATGAGAGATTATGCTGAATCCCCTTTAAACAAACATTGACTTGAGTCCAGTGAAAGAAATTGGAGGAGGGGAATTGAGTGTACTGAGACCTTTAAAAGTTACCAGTTTTCTGGGGATCATCCAGTGCAAATATAGTAGTTCCTCACTTTTGATTCAGACAGGCCTGGTTTAAACATGGTATAGGCAAGCAAGCAGAATTTCCCATGTGGTGTCAAATTTCACTCAGACCTCTTACTGCCACTCATGCTAAATTAGAAACTAGCCCAGCATCTTCCCCAGGTAGCTTGCATGATAATTCATGCCTTCCTGGTGTGCTGATGCATGTGCAAGTGAAGTGACATTGCCGCATGGTAAAAAAAACCTGTCAAAAGTTCATACTATTTATTAGTTTGTGCTGGAATCATCTATTTGTGCTTGTTACTAACTACCCATAAGGAGACTTATTGCTATGAAATGGAACTTTCCGCTGAAAATGCTGTTCAGATAATACAAATTGAGAATCTGTGGACTGGATTAATATTACTTATGTATATTTTCTTTCTTTACATGCACTCCAGAAGCAAGATATTCTTAAACAAGTAAGCAACTTTGGTGATGGTTTTTGTTGATAATATTATGTGAAGGGTGCTATTGATTTTGTGTAGATTTATTGAGGCACTCAGACTTTGATGGCATGTTATTGATATCGATATTATTGATCTATACTATTGATATTTTTCTATTCAAATGCACTACTGTAAAAGTACTACAATTATAGAAAATGTAGGATATTGTCATCATAGTTACTTCACTTTCATGTTTTTTACAAAATATGTAGGTTAACTCATGAGCAGGGTATATTGCCATGTTTTCTGTGAAATGTGAAGTGTCACACATTTTGTTGCAACATGCAAAGGCAACACCTCTGTTGTGTGCTCATATATGTGGGCTTCCCTGTTAAGAATGCATCCTTGTGAAGTACTGCTCCAGTATTATATGAAACAGGCATACCCATACATACTAGAGTTTTTTATGCACATTGGAATAACCATGGAGATAAGGATAGAATTGTCTGTTATGTTTATGTTTTTTAAGAAAACAGTGAATAGGGCATTATGTATATAAACTGTCCAGTTTTCAGAATTTGCATGAAATGCATTTATCAAGTTGGGTATATACTTACTTTTGCCCAATTATCCTTAAGAACTCCAGACAGAGAATAGCAGCTTAATTCATGGGGATATAGTTGGAATGTGAGACTAATGATTCATTCTCTTGATCCATTTTTTTTGTACAGCTGTAACATTAAGGGTGCAATCCAACTTGCATTTATGCTGTACTGAGGGGAGTTGGATGCAGCAGATCTCCAACCTGAGCCGGCTGGGCCTCAGCTCAGCCGAGCTATGCCACCATAAGTCCTTCAGCCTGACTCAGCCCAAGCTCAGCTGGGCCCAGCACCAGTAGAGCCAGAGTAAACTGGCATAAGACCCCAAAAAGGGGTGTGTCAGGGGAGGGTACTTAGACCACATTCAACTTGTGTTCTGAGCACTCCTGCAGGTCCCAATCCAGGCAAAAGTTACACCAGGAAAAAGGTCAGTCTAATAAAATAATTGCCATAGAAGTCAATGGAGAGGGCTTACTCCCTGGTAGGATATTTGGGAGAGCAGACTTTTACTTTCTGGTCCTTGAACACAGCTCCCAGCATTCAGCCAACCCAGAGGCTGCTGAATGGCAGCTGGATGTGGTGGAACTTTACGCTGGCTTCTGTTGCTCCAGCACAATTTACACTGGCTTCCTCTGAGTTGGATTGCTCTGTGTGTTGAACTGACTTTCTTTTGTCAACATCCTTATGTGTAGATTGAGATGTTCTTTTGCTTCTCACTCTCTAAGCACCTTGTTCATAATGATTTCATCACTTAAAAATCTCTCTTACTAGTAACATGGATTGTCTGAAGGGCTGAGTGAAATGTCTCCTATTTTGTGGCCCCATTTCAGTGATTTGCAGGGAGATTTTTGAGAGTTGATTAACATTACTGAAACTCTTCAGAGCTCCATCAGGCTAGTAGGTGTAGGGTTGCCAGGTCTCCAGATTTTGCCTGGAGACTCTATATTTTTGGGGAGCTCTCTGGGACTCCTTAATCTCTGGACTCTCAACTTTCATGTAAAAAAAAAAGTTTCTATGTGGTCTGGTTCCTGAGATATACACCAAAATGTAAGCTGCCCTCCTGCAACTTCAGTTAAATGAGCTTATAGCTGGCAGCTCTAATCCTGCGTTTTCAGGTTTGTACCCAATAAGTGAAGTCAGGGTTGTGATTGACAAGGCAGTAACTAGAGCCCTTTACAAGTCAGAAAACTTGTCTTTTCCTGCTTTTCTGACAATCTCATATCTCATAACTTGAGTAAGTATATAGCTTTCAGTCTTTTTCTCTCTTGTGTGAAGGGGTCAAACAAGTTTAAATTTTCCTGGGCTGTTGAAGAGGACACTGTTTTGAAAACCTTCTCAATATGAAGCTTTAATCCAGTACCTGCTTTTCTGGTAGTAAAGCTGCAATACTAATCCCACATACCCAGTGTAAACCCCATTGAATTCAATAGAACTTACTTTTGAGTAGACATGGTTAGGATTGTGCTGTAAATTGATGGGGCTTTTGAGTGAACATAACAAAGAATTGTGTTTGTATTGTAAATATTTCACTCCCCCTCCAATCCTATTTTTAAAGCAATTAGGCAGGGCTTACATAGGTATCACTGCTTTTATTATATAGGAAACTAATGCTGATGTTATTTTTTAAAAAACAAAATGTTCTGCAATGACCAACTGGTTTTGACAATAAACTATTATATGGGGTCTATGTATTTTTACATCTCCTGTGTGTGTGTGTGTAGTCTTCCCAACAACCCTGTGAGATAGGATTGCCGACACCAAGGCAGCTCACAATAAGAAATAAATCCCTTTAAAATCCAATAACACCCAATAATTCAACATGATTGTGAATTTTGGATTGGGTGAATGAAGTTGTTTATCACTTGAGGTTGCAGTTCTGTGCATGCTTCCCTGCTTGAGTAAGCCCCACTGAATACATTGGAACTTGCTTCTGAGTAAACAAATGTAGGATTGCACTATAAATATCTTTATAGGTTGTGTAAATAATAGCCTCCTGTCGCTCCTCCCCTCCATGCAGCACGTCGTGCGTGTGTATTGCGTGCAACGCACGACGCTGCCCTTTTTCAGAATGGTGTCTGTAGCTTCACTCCCTAGCTGCAACTAAGCGCCGCCTGGCCAGCTTCGCAGACGAGTGGCGCTGGATATTTCAGCAAAGCGTTTGAGAAAGTCCCCCACGACCTTTTGATTAGCAAACTGGTCAAATGCGGACTACATGGAAATACTGTCAGGTGGATTCACAACTGGTTGGAAAACCGTACTCAAAGAGTGGTCGTCGGTGGCTCTGCTTCGGACTGGAAGGAGGTTTCGAGTGGAGTGCCACAGGCTTCTGTCCTGGGGCCAATACTCTTCAACATTTTTATCAATGACTTAGATGACGGGGTGGAGGGAAGCCTTATGAAGTTTGCGGATGATACAAAACTGGGAGGGATAGCTAACACAATGGAAGACAGGAATAAAATCCAAAGGGACCTGGATAGACTAGAAAATTGGGCTGAAATTAATAAAATGACATTCAATAAAGACAAATGCAGGATTCTGCATTTAGGCCACAAAAACAAAATGCACGGGTACAGGATGGGAAATACCCAGCTTAGCAGTAGTGCGTGTGAGAAGGACCTTGGAATTGTAGTGGATCGCAAGTTGAACATGACCCAGTAGTGTGATGCTGCGGCAAAAAAGGCAAACGTGGTTTTGGGCTGCATAAACAGAGCTATAGTTTCCAAGTCGAGGGAAGTAATAGTCCCACTATATTCTGCGTTAGTCAGGCCTCATCTGAAATACTGCGTTCAGTTCTGGACGCCTCATTTTGAGAAAGATATAGACAAGTTAGAGCGGGTTCAGAAGAGGGCGACGAGGATGATAGCCGGTATGGAGAACAAGTCTTATGAGGAAAGGTTGAAGGAACTTGGCATGTTCAGTCTGGTGAAGAGAAGGCTGAGGGGTGACATGATTACACTCTTTAAGTACCTGAAGGGCTGTCACATAGAGGAGGGTACAGATTTGTTCTCTGCTGCCCCAGAGGGTAGGACTAGGTCTAATGGTTTTAAGTTGTAGGAGCATAGATTCAGATTGGACATTAGAAGGAACTTCTTGACAGTAAGGGCAGTTCAGCAATGGAACCGACTGCCTAGGGAGGTGGTGGGATCCCCTTCGCTGGATGTCTTCAAGCAGAGGCTGGACAGCTATCTGCGGGAGATGCTCTAGCTGTGGATTTCCTGCTGTGAGCAGGGGGTTGGACTCGATGGCCTACAAGGCCCCTTCCAACTCTATGATTCTATGATTCTATGATTCTATAAATCAGTGCCCATATAATGCACAATGTATACCATAGCCAGACGCGTTTTGACAATTAGTGCGTGGGCTGTTCATTAACTCAATTATTCATTTCCTTCTGTCAATCAGTTATAAAGAATATATTGAGAATTTTACCAACATAACATATCCTAGAGATGTTGCTGTATTGAAATTATAACTGATTGACTAGTGAGGAGAAGACAAGTAGCTCAGACAGGTGCATTTATGGTGAACCATTAAGTATGGTTTCCTGTGACATATGAATTGGCCTAATAAGTATAAAAAAATCCAATGTCGCTTGAAATACCTTTATAAGTGTGCACATCTATCTAAATGTGTGTAATGCTTTTCCAGTGCATATAGCACTATGTATCCTATATGCATTTATTTATTTAGGAATTTATGTACTGCCTTACAAAACCAAAGGTTACCTTTTATCCTGAAATTCCGAGGTGTGGCTAATTCCCTCTCTTTCTCTATAGACAATTGACTTAGAAGGATTCAAGTTATTTATGAAGACTTTCCTAGAAGCTGACCTACCAGAAGAATTTTGTGAACATCTCTTTACCTCATTTGGCAACAAAATCCCTTATAGTAGTCCTTTGGTGAAGAATAAGCCTCCACTCCTTCCAGGAGGTATGTAGGTAGTTGGATAAAATGCGGTGACTGACTGTCTTGTTCATTGTGAATGGTCTATTATTATGCTTTTGTCTAATTTGCCACCTGATCAAGCTATTAATAAAAAGGCTTTCATCCTCAGTGACTCACTATCCTTTGAGAATGGTTTAGCCTTTGGGTTGTGGGGTGGGGGAAGCACTTGCAATTTCAATTTGGGCAGAGAGGGAGAAAGGGTCAAATGGAGAAACGAGTTTAGTTGGAGTTAGCTGAACTGAGTGCAGTCTTGACAAATACATGTTTGAAACACCATAGGAGCAAAAGCCATTGAGGCAACGGTTTGGCAGACAAATGGTTAATCACCTCCCCAATTCTCCAGTCCAAACCACTCTTTCCAAAGCAACTTTCTCCGTGAAAACATTGCCATCAGGCTACCATTACAGCATTTTTGTTGACATGTAGTTGGACCCCAAGATACGTAATGCCTTCTCTGTGTTTTATTTGCCTGTTCTAATAGTCATTGTGTACCAAACATTATGTGACTAGTAGACCTCTACATTTTCCACTGAATCACAAGGACTGTGGTGCTTAAGTATACTACTTAGTTATTTAGACCTTTTTTCTTCGCTAGATTGTAAAAACAACCCAGGCCTACTGAAATTACTGGGAACAAATTTCCTCTGCATTACTGCTGTGGTTTATACAAATGCTTTAATGATCTCATTTTGTTTAGGTAATGTGCTGTTTGAGGGAATTACTATTAATTGATATGTACTAGGTTTTGTTCCTTGAACTAAACAAAGAAATGGTGTGTGCTATAAAACTTTTTGTGTCCACATCACCTTCAAAGACAAAAGTTACCAATTTGAATTACACTATACTGTTTTTTTAAAAGATATGTTTAAATGAAGGTGCAAGTATTTTACAGAAATTACTGCAAAGTAACCTGAGAAGCAAAGAAACAGTAACATAATACGGTTAATTAAGGCTGTCTAGAAGCTTGCAAAAGAAGTGAGCAAGCTTTTGAGTTAATTAAAACTCCCCATTAGGCTGGATGTTAAACAAAAGTAGGCAGGTGGGGGGCAGAAAGATGTGGGCATGATGAGAAAACTCTGTTATGTGCCTTCAAGTCAGTTACGACTTACGGCGACCCTATGAATCAGTGACCTCCAAGAGCATCTGTCATGAACCACCCTGTTCAGATCTTGTAAGTTCAGATCTCTGGCTTCCTTTATGGAATCAATCCATCTCCTGTTTGGTCTTCCTCTTTTTCTACTCCCTTCTGTTTTTCCCAGCATTATTGTCTTTTCTAGTGAATCATGTCTTCTCATTATGTGTCCAAAGTATGATAACCTCAATTTCATAATTTTAGCTTCTAGTGATAGTTCTGGTTTAATTTTTTCTAACACCCAATTATTTGTCTTTTTTGCAGTCCATGGTATGTGCATAGCTCTCCTCCAACACCACATTTCAAATGAGTTGATTTTTCTCTTACTCGCTATTTTCACTGTCCAACTTTCACAACCATCCATAGAGATTGGGAATACCATGGTCTGAATGATCCTGACTTAAGTGTTAAGTGATACATCTTTGCATTTGAGGACCTTTTCTAGTTCTCTTATAGCTGCCCTCCCCAGTCCTAGCCTTCTTCTAATTTCTTGATTATTGCCACATTCGGTTGTTTTTTATAATGGAATGGTGAAGGTGTTAAACAGACTTAGGCTGAAATCCTAAGCCCACATACTTGAGAAAGCCCCATTGTACACAGTGGGACTTTTGTCCTAGTAAACATGTATAGAATTGCACTCTTAAATTAGTTTAGGCCTTGCATGGAGAGCCTTTTTCAATTCAGTAGTGGGCAAGACCAAGGCCACATACACACCCCATTAATACACATCCATTTGTCCACACGCTTCCCCCTGCCATACTGCCATCCCATCCACTCTCTCTGTGCCACCCATGTTCTCTGTATCTCTCCCCTGTCTGCCTTCCCTTCATTTGTTATTTTCTCACACACAAGCACGCACCCCATCCATGCATCATTCATTCTCTTTCTCTCTCATACACATGTGCGCGAACACTTGTACACCTTTTCCATCCATCCATTCTTGCTCATAACTCTGCCTTCCAGCATTGGTATTATTCCTTTTAAGAAACCTAGTTTTATGTTGCTCTTAACTGTTTGTTGTTGCCCTCCATTGGGCTGAGGACTTGAGCGCATCGTTAGAGATTTGGGCAGCTGCTGCTATCCTTTTTCTCGCATTTGCCTCTCAAAAGCTGTCTGGAATAGCAGGACTTAGAAAGCTTTCTTCATTGCACTCAGGAGTTTTAGTTTTGGCTTTTGGTTAGGAATCCTGATTGGTTGTGGGATACTGAGTTTTCTGCCTTACTCATAGGAATTTTGTTGTTGTTGGTATGGTATTTCATTAGGAAATTGTCACTGTCTTTTCTTTTTATTTTTCTGTTTGCATTTCATTTACTTTTAACCTCACTCCCTTACATCCATAGAAGCAACAACAGTGGTTCCATGCGCTCTGCTCAACCCCCTTAAACCCACTGATGATACACCTTGTTGTTTGCATTATGGTTTGTTTCTTGCCCAATAGTGGTAAAAGAGAATTCACATACTGGGAAGTGTGGCTGCAATTGTTGTTCCCAAGCTGCTGTTTGTGAAGGTAGATCAAAGCATGTGTGTTTTCTCTCTGTCAATTATCACTCACTGGAATTAGATTGGTTGTCAGTGTGAGTTTATAGCAGCCCACATGGTAGACAGAAAAGGGTAGAGAGTTTTCTTACTCTTATTTATTTCTCAAACCTCTTTTGGAAGTGAAGGGTCAACTCTGTAAAGAAGTTTGGAGCAGCCATGTTGAAAGGTGCAGCCATGTTGAAAGCAGGGCATCGCAGGCAGGGGGTTGCCCACCCTGATTGGATATGGATATCTTTGCAGAGGATCCCTAGTTAAGCTTTACTTAACAGCTCAGTCCAAACCATATCTACTGAGAAGTAAGTCCTGTTGAGTTCTATGGGGCTTAGTAAGTGTGTTTAGCATTGCAGCCTTAAGGGGCATCCATCTTTACTCCTGAGTGCTCATGTCTAACATCTCCACAACACTAGGCTCCTTTCTTTCTACAATGGCCTGCTGGTGACTGGGCTGGCTTGAGGGCACTTAAATCATTCGTGCCAGAATCAAGTAGGCTAGATTAAATGTTCCCTACCTAGCCTCTATCTTTCAGCTAATAAAATTTCTATTTTAATTTCCAGTCAAAGAAATGTTGTTTGAATTGTGTGCTCCAAGCAATTGTGGTTGATGCTTAATGTATCATGCTTAATGACATCACTTGGGCCCGCCCCATGACATCACTACAGCCGATCCCCATAAAATCACTATGACCTCCCCCATGACATCACTAGGGCCCGCCCCTGAAACCTCAGGCTTTGGGGCGCTTCTGACCTGGCAACCCTATTTCTCACCCCTGGTTTTGGCTATTCTTGATCCAAAAAAGTAAGAGACTTCACAAATGCCAGAGGGACAAAGAGGCTTATCTTAGTAGGAAGGCAAATATGAATAGGTCATTTTTTTAAAAAAATTGTGCCTTATTATTAAGCATCTTTTTAAAAAAATGGCATGAATATTGTTTCAGGTTTGCGAATTACTAAAAGCATGACTGCGTCCCGACCTCCAGCCTCCACTTTACACATGCCAGAAGTAATCCAGTTGAAAGATATTGTTTGTTACCTTTCCCTTCTTGAAAGAGGAAGACCTGAAGACAAGCTAGAATGTATGTACTGCATGTGAAGTAAATCAGTGTTGTTTTTAAAAATTATCTTGATTAATTTATTGGCAATTAAAGATGTTTGAATTTCATTATTGCAGATTTAAGGTGTAAAGGATGTTTTGGACATTAACTTCACAATCTCCATTCAAGGCTTAGTGACTTGTAGATGAGCATGTTTATAATGTGGCTACATAAATGGAAGCTTTGCTTTCAACTTTCTCTTAGCTTTGAGGAAAACTAATGTGTACTTCCTTTTGGATTGTCACTTGTAAATACAGTGGTTTGAAGATTAGCAATGCTCTTCCTGCCAGATTTGTGAGTGAGTTGGGAATTCAGTTCCCAAGGTTTCTTTCAGTGTCCAAAACTGCCTTTGGTCTGCTACAGATTGTTCTAATTTTAATTTATTTGTATATAGATATAGATAGATATGTATGTATATTGCACAAATATACACACAGGTAAGTGGCCCCCATAGGTAAGTGTGAGAACCTGTGTGCATTGAACTGATTGTATATAAGCTTGCATTCTTTAAAAAAACACCTGCATTTGACTGTTCACAGTTGGCCATGCACATGGCTTACCTAAGTGTAAGAAAACAACTCTGTGGATCAGTGGAAGAAACAAAGTTTCAGGAAGAACAAAATGGTTTGTGTATAGCAATCTTTACCCTGTTTGGGATTCCAGCCCCAAAGAATGGAGAATAACCAGGTCTCCACAATTTTGAATCCCAAAGTATGTGGCTTGTATCCAACTAAGTTTTACTCAGAGTAGACCACTTGAAATTGATGGACCTAAGTTAGACATCTCCATTAATTTCAATGGGTGTACTATGAGTAGACCTAACATTGTATACATCCCTCTGTGTGCGCATGCATGCATACGCATGTGCACACACACACACACCTGCTCTCCCTCCCCCCCATCTTTCTTTGGGATTCAAACACACACCTTAATCTGTAGGTAATAAACTGTATAAACATATTGAATTGTAATTGGCTTATAAAGCTTGTTTTATTAGTAACACAATGTGTAGTAATGCCTTTTTATTAAACTAGCCTCTGCTCTTAAATATATGTTTTTAGGTAGATTTTCAGGTAGAGAAGAGTACGGAGAGTAGCCTCAAAGATACCTACTCATTTGTAAACAATCCTTTTATTGAGAAAATAGACGTACAAAAATATCAATTCAAAACACAATTGTACATCTAAGAGACAAAGAGAAAACATAAAATCGCAAACAGGAAGTGAGAGGCATGACCATTATAACTGATCCTTGTCATTGCTATAAAACTGATAATTTTTCCAAATGTATACTTATATTATAAAAATTCCAATTTCAGAATATCACAAAATTTGCATTGTTTTTTAAATATAACATTAATATTTGATCCTGTTCCATACACTTACAATTGCTGTCAATTGTAACATGATCATGACATGACATATTTTCAAGGACCATTTGTCAATTGATGGTAACTTTGTTGTTTTTCAGTATTTGGCAATAACATATACACTTAACAGATATGAGATTGATAAAAACAGATTACCCTAGGAATTTTTTCTTTAAAAAATTATTTAAATGTTTCTGTTTAACACTTTTCATTGTAGTAAATACAATAAAAAGCAGCAATAAAAATATATCAAGGAGTAGGGAGGGAACATAGAAAACAGAAGAGAAAGGAATATATTTAAAAATAGGAAAGTAGTATATCAAACATAATTTTATTTATTTATTTATTTATTATTTGATTTATATCCCGCCCTTCCTCCCAGCAAGAGCCCAGGGCAGCAAACAGAAGCGCTATAAACACATCAAAACATCATAAAAACAGGCCTTAAAATACACCAGAACAAAACAACTTTAAAAACACTTTTTTTAAAAAGCATTTAAAACATCTTTTAAAAAGGGTTAAAAAACATTGCTTTTAAAAATATATATATTAAAAAGCAATTCCAACACAGACGCAGACTGGGATAAGGTCTCAACTTAAAAGGCTTGTTGAAAGAGGAAAGTCTTCAAAAGGCGCCAAAAAGATAACAGAGCTGACGCCTGACTAATATTTAAGGGGAGGGAATTCCACAGCATAGGTGCCGCCGCACTAAAGGTCCGTTTCCTATGTTGTGCAGAACGGACCTCCTGATAAGATGGTATCTGCAAGAGGCCCTCACCTGCAGAGTACAGTGATCAACTGGGTATATAAGGGATAAGATGGTCTTTCAGGTACCTGGTCCCAAGCTGTATAGGGCTTTGTATACCAAAACTAGAACCTTGAAGTTGGCCCAGTAGCAAATGGGCAGCCAGTGCAATTCTTTCAGCAGCGGGGTGACATGTTGGTGATACCCTGTCCAAGGGAGCAGTCTTGCCGCCACATTTTGCAGCAGCTGCAGCTTCCGGACTAAGGGCAGCCCCATATAGAGCACATAACAGTAATCTAGCCTGGAGGTTACCAGTGCATGGTCAACAGTGGTCAGGCTATCCCGGTCCAGAAACGGCTGCAGCTGTCTTACCAGCCGAAGCTGGTAAAAGGCACTCCTAGCCACAGAGGTCACCTGGGCCTCTAGCGACAAAGATGGATCCAGGAGCACCCCCAGGCTACGGACCTGCTCTTTCAGAGGGAGTACGACCCCATCCAAAGCAGGCATCTGACCAATTATCCTAACTCGGGAACCACCAACCCACAGTGCCTCAGAGACAGAGCTTGGAAAAGTTACTTTTTTGAACTACAACTCCCATCAGCCCCAGCCAGCATGGCCACTGGATTGGGCTGATGGAAGTTGTGGTTCAAAAAAGTAACTTTTCCAAGCTCTGCTCAGAGAGAATATCATACTGTACATTAAAGCTACAGTTCTCACAAGTACATTTGGAAAGGGGCCTTTAAGAGAATCTGGACAGTTTCTTCTAAAGGGGAAGTGTTGACTGATGATTATTTAATTATCTGCTTTGTACTTTTTATTTCTCTCAACAAGCCTGGATGGAGTGGACATAACAAATTTCATTGTCAAAGGCTGTAAACACACTAGTCACCAGATAAAAGTGTTTCCATTAGCTACACCTGGAGGGGGAATGGGTTGATCTGCCGATCAGTTGTGAAATCTCTTTGAATCTGAATTTTTTAAAAAATGCACTCAAGCTGCTTCCACTGGGTTTTATAGTAAAATGACCTGGTGTTTGACTAGCGTCATGCGCCCCCGTTTTGAGAAGAGAGGTGAAGACACACAGGAATCAGCAGAACAGTGAGTGTGTTTCTACACAGATACTGCCTGGTTCACGCCTGCCACAGTTGTAGTGGAGCCTGGCCATGTTCTGGGGAATTTGTGAAAACAATAAAATAATCAGATAACTTTAGCTGATTTTAAAAAGCTTTGTGGGGCAGAGGCCCAGCCACTGTACCTGTATTATTTATTGGGAGATATCTAATGTTAGTTGTATTCAGAGTAGACCTACTGAAATCAATGGACTTAGTCTGAATATGACTTAGTTAGATATCACCCATTATCTGTAGTTGTTCATGCAGTTTGACTTCTAGATAATGATTTACAAATGCCAATCTGTAAAATAGAAATTATCCGGATTAAATTGGAGCCCCAGGGAAGCTCATGGTTAGATGGCGAGTACTGCTGAGCTCAAGATGTCATTTATGTCCAGAAAGCAATTAAGACAACGCTTGCCATACCCACAAAATAAACTATTATGCAAATCTGTGGACCTCATTGTGATCAAAATGTTCAATCTAGCCACAGTTAAGTACTTGGGGGTCCCAACCTTCTTTTCCCTTAAAAATCAATAAGAGATAAAAGTGAGTAATGTTGACTGAATTGTACCCATTCATTAAAGTTCCACATTTATAATGTTTTCCAGTCTTTGATGCACTTCCTAACAGTATAGGCTGTTAATAATTTTTGCTGTGAAAATGTAGACAGTAGGCTCTATCTGCTGGAGATTCAGGTTCATTGCAAGTTGAGAGATAAGACTTTTTTCTAGTCTTGTCTGTGTTTTTTTAAATAGATAAACTGTCTAAGCATGTCCGGTAAAACAATTTATTTTCCAAATATTATGATGACTTATTTTATTTAAATTGATTGTGTTAAAATTGATCTAATTGAATAGCATTGTTACTGTGATCCTCTTGTTATATTTTATTAAAATGTAGATTCTGTGGATGCTTTTTTGTGTGTGTTATATATGAGGGAGAGGAATCAATGAGGATTGATTTCAAGGAAAAATGTTTCGCAGACTAAGGCCTGGTATGCATGAGTGCTTTGCTCCTCCTCCCTCCATTTCTGACTCTGCCATGCAAGGGAGGAAAGAAACCCAAGTTTGGGTTTTTTTGTTGTCCAAACCCAGGCTTCTCTCCAAACAAATCATGAGCAGTAAGCCAAGGTTTGTTTTTGCCTTACCACTTGTCCCTTGTTTGTGCCCATGTAGGAAAATCAGGAGTGGGAATGGAGCAAAGCGCTTTTGCATGTTGTAATCATAGTTTATTTGCCTGCAAAATGGGCTTAAGACTGGCTCACACACACCATTTTACTTCTACTTGCATGCACCCCAGACTGCCTACAGGTATGAGTTTATGAGATAAAAGAATGTGCGAGTTGAGCAGCCTCGGATGCAACTGGCACATAAAGCCATGTAATGATTCTGCAGTGAATTTGGACATCAGTTATATCTGTAAATTACCCAGTTCACATATTTTGTTACCCACATGTGCATTTTCTGTACAAAATGTGATTTTTTTAAAATTAAAAAAAATCACACTCTGAGGAGAAAGAAGATGCATACAAGTCTCCAACATATATATGACAGGTAATTGCAATAATTCATGTAATCCATTTTTTCAAGGAAAAGGTGGAGGGTGGGGAGGGAATTGACATTTACGAGTAGTTCTAGTGAACATTTCCCAAATTTAATTTTTGTTGTTTAATTACAGATTTATACTTTTTAAATATTGCTGAAAACTGAAGAGTTAAAATGTGTGCTTTCACCCTGATTAAGAAAAGATGATAGGTTAATTCTGGTGAAACCTTAAATCAGGGCCAAGGAACCTGTGGCCATTCAGGTAGTGCCAACTGGTGGGGTGCTGCTGCATTGCTTTCCTGGCTTCCCACTACTACTTACCGAGAAGGTGAGGGGCAAGGCACAGGGTGGTGTGGGGCATGGCAGCAGCAGCATTGGATAGGGTCCACTACTGTGTACTGCACTGCACCGAGCTCCCCTGCACCTCCCCCTCCCTCTCAGCAAGCGGCCGTAACCCATGCTGTTGAAAAACTGGGAGGCCAATGTGGCTCCACCGATCGTTACTGCATAGGAACACAGGAAGCTGCCTTAGACTGAATTGGACCATTGGTCCATCTAGCTCAGTATTGTCTACACTGACTGGCAGTGGCTCTCCAGGTTTTCAGGCAGCAGTCTCTCCCAGCCCTACCTGGAGATGCCGGGGATTGAACCTGGGACCTTCTGCCTTCATGCATTCGCTCTACCACTGAGTTAGGCCCTTCCCTGATGGTGCGTCCAGATGTTGATTGACTTCAACTCCTGTCATCAAATGTTGCTGCAAGTTGTGACGCTGGTGGGAAGACAATAAATTCTATTGTAGGTTTTAGTATAACTGAGAATAAATGTTGTGTTCTGATCTATTAGTAATGAATGATGTAAGTTAAAAATGTGAGTCTTTTGCCTTTCTTAGATAATAGTTTTAATATTTTTTCTCCTCAGTTACGTTTCGCTTGTATGACACAGATGGGAATGGTTACCTGGACAATTCGGTAATTTTTTAAATTCATAACAGCATTCATTAATGTCATAGTGTGATAGAAACAGCAAACTTGTAAGAATCTGCAGGTTCATGTCAAAAACACAATAGATAATTTCAATAAAGATATAATTTTAGGGTTTGATCCAGACTAAGCTGTTTGCATTTTGTTCCTATTGAAATTAGTGGTACTTGTGTCATAACTAACTTGCTCCACTGATTTCAGTAGAATCTAAGAACAAATCACTAAAAACGGCCCCTCCCCACTTGTGAGAATGTGCTTTCCATTCGCTGAATAATACCTTTTGGATTTAAGCCAGTATAAGAAATCCATGTGAATGAGAGAGGAACATGTCAATAAATGAGGCAAGAAAATTGTTAGTTTTTGAGTTGTGGGTTGGGTGAACAACCTGAGTTTGACCTAACTGTGCAGAAAAAACATGTCTGCCTCCATGGGGACAATCATGTTTTTTCCCGGTTAAGGTGTTGGGACTACACCCTGGGAGACCAGGGTTCAAATCCCCACGCAGCCATGAAGCTCACTGGGTGACCTTGGGACTGGCTCTCAGCCTCAGAGGAAGGCAATGGTAAACCACCTCTGAATACTGCTTACCATGAAAACCCTGTTCATAGGGTCGCCATAAGTCGGGATCGACTTGAAGGCAGTACATTTACATTTTCACATTTCTTCCTGAGAGCAACAGCACTTCATCAAGGACATGCACTCCCAGGGGGAATCAAGTGCAACCTTTTCAACATGCACTGTGGCAGTTAGGATGTGCTACCACATACTACCTGCAATTGCTTCTCCAGCTGGTATTTCATCTTTTTCTTTAAAAATAATTGAGAAATGAATAAAGATTGGCTACCCTCTTGTAAATAAATCTGCAGGACTGTGAATTAAAAATGGAGTTGTTGTTGTTCAATCCAGAACATGATCCAACAAGATTAAATTGGCAAGTCTGCTT
Source organism: Rhineura floridana (assembly GCF_030035675.1). Lineage (NCBI taxonomy): Eukaryota > Metazoa > Chordata > Lepidosauria > Squamata > Rhineuridae > Rhineura > Rhineura floridana. Next base: position 46,181,693 of record NC_084489.1, read on the forward strand.
TGAAAACCAAAATTGCAAATTCCTCGCCCCTAGCTAAAGAAGGTTTCTGTATTTGAAAAGATTGAAGAATTCTGATTTAAGCTATATCTTAGCTATCGGAAAGACAGGATGGCTAACAAGTTTTATAAGAGGTAGAATGTATATATAAAATTAAAACCAAATAGTGACAAGTGAAAAGTAATTTCCTATTATGCTTATCAGATACCAGTAAATCAGAAAGGTTGTAAGGGTCAAATGACACATAACATTAATTGTGTGAATGCTCCGTTGGTGCAAATGAGAGCTTTCTTTGAAATAAAAATAACAGCTGAGGAGAGGCAGTTTTTGTGAAACTGTGTGAAAACATCTATTGCCAACCCCATATTCCTGATGAGGCTGTTCATGCTTCCACATGGCTGTTAACATAACAAACTGCAAGTTGATTGCATTCATGCAATTGACATAGGGACAAATTAGATGCTAGATAACACTGCTTCTAGATTGGAGAATCTTTGGCCCACCATATGTTGCTGAACTAGAACTCCCATCATCCGTGGTCATTGGCCATGCTTGCTTGGGCTGATGGGAATTGTAGTTGACCAACATGGAGGGGGGCAAAGGTTTGGTGAACCTCTAAAAGAGATTATCTTGTTTTGGGTGAGGTCTCCTAGATCGCAACTGCCTCTATATCAGGACTCCTTTGGGTTCTCTCGCTGTCTGATCTTGCTTGATTCTGTAGTCACATTTCCAAGCTCCTTTCTGCTTTCACTCATATTTTAGCAGGAGAATTCTAAAATATTATTTTGGCTAGGTAAATGAATTTTTAAAAACTTTTTTTAAAAAAACACCAACCGTGTCAATTAATTTTTCAGATACTTGTTTACTTTGCATTAGGACAGTTCAGTTGGATTTCTTTAAGACAAGAGGAGGTATGCATAAATATGTTTAACAAGTACTTTTAATTAACAAGGATTTTCTATCTTGCCTTCATGCCTAGGAGCTGGAAAACATCATCACTCAGATGATGCATGTTGCAGAATATCTTGAATGGGATATCACTGAACTCAGTCCAGTAAGCATTTCCTCACATCGGTGATTTAATTAATAATGAAAGTGTCTGAGGACTGTTTTGAATAATTTGATTAAAGGTTAATGTTTTGTTATAGCAGTATTGCTTGACATTCTCTTTTGGTTAAATGTTACAATGGAAAGCAAAGTAATGGGAACATAGTTCAGTAGCATTTATGACTGGAGGTTAAGGAAGGATGGGCCTGAGAGTCCAACTAGGAGCTTCTATCAGCTCCAGTTATATTAAAGCAGTGCAATCCATATGGGAAAAAATGATGAAAACATTTGTATGATCATGATACATTCTTTGTAATGGACAAAGGTCTTAAAATAACATGGAAAGGTACCTTAAAAATCCATATCTATGAATATGACATGTCTTCTACTGCATTTGAATTTAAAACCTTAGAGTGCAAAAAGCCTGCCTAGTAAGGCCTGCTCAGGGAAAAGATGCAACAAGTGACTCTTTAAGTACGGCAGATAGGATTTAGTAGATGTATCTTTTTGCTTGCTTAGTAGCTTAATGTCCTAACTGCGTCTTTATACCACTTTTCTTTTTAAACAATTTATAGTTAAATTGTGAACCTTTATAGTAAAGAGATGTGATTCAAATGGGAAGAGGAAAATAACTATATTAGATTTCAGTTCTTCTGAGATGGAATGGTCACAACTGGAGGTAAGAGTTAACTGACAGTTGATCTAGCTGAGTTTATTTTATTTTATTACATTTATATCCCATATTTCCCACCCACCCCAAGGAGCTCAAGGTGATGTACATAGTTCACCCCCCTCCATATTATCCTCACAACAGTTGATGACCTCACTACCCCACTTGTCCTTCAGATACAGCCAGGTGGAAATGCAGCATGCACTTGTACCCACCAGTAAGGCTGACTTTATTTTGCAAAGAATTGGTACTCTGTGATGGCAGCATGGCAGGATTTTCACAGAAGCACATTGAGGATTTATCTTCCTTTTCTTTATGAAGTTTACAATTTTTTAAAAGTTATTTTTGGAAACTTTACTGATCAGAATTTTCATTGATTTCAGTGGTAGAGTTGAAGAAAGTGCTACTGGGGAAGATTTAAAAAACATATTGCTCAGTATTGTTTTAATGTAAAGTCTCAAGTGAGAAAAATATTTTAGTGCCATTTCAAAGAAGCTATATGAGATAAAAATCACTTCTTATTTCCTTGTCTATTAAGTGGTTCTCAGTATTTACATAACCTATTTTGATGTCATTTACTTTAATATATGGTTTCTTTTTCCTTTTTTTCCTTTTATTCCACAGATTCTTCATGAAATGATGGAAGAAATTGACTATGACCATGATGGTACTGTTTCCTTGGAAGAATGGATCCAGGGGGGAATGACGACAATCCCACTCTTAGTGTTGCTCGGATTAGAAAATGTAAGATGGAGATAATCACACATAAAATGTTAATTGCTCCATCAACCATTGCAGATAATCGAGGAAGCATTATAAAACCAGTTACTCCATGAACTGTTGATATTCTATCATTTTAGCCTTAGTATCAATAATAATAATTAAAAATTGGCCAACATTTAAAGTAACAAAAGAACTATCAGGGTTTTTTTTATTTAGAACTCTAATCCAAGGAGGACTGAACAGCAGTGGAGAAACTGTATCTATGCTATCATTTCTCTTGTGTTGGTGGGATCCAAGTATTTGCCTACTTTTTCATTTTGTTTTTCAGGCTGACACCATTACTGGGCACCTCTGGGAGCTTTCAAGGGACTGATATTCCTTTTGTTCCTGGAAATCTCAAAATAAAGCAGGATGGAATGGCTATACTTAAAGAGCTGTTCTCTCTCCCTCTCCTGCAGAGGGTTAGAACAAATAACCTTCCTATAGGATTCCATGAAAGGCTATAATGTTCGCCTAACTGATGAGCATTGTTGGGGCTATGCATACAAACTACATACAGTTGACAAGTGGATTTCTTATATGTTTGAAAGTCTGTAAAAGCACAACAAGCTAGTCTATTCAGAAGGCACATTATTTTTGTCTCTGGAACAAAAAGAAAGACGCTCCGTTCCACATCTCATCTTCAGTGATGCAGTTATCTTTGCAAAGAAGCAGTTTACTTGCTCCAATAAAAACTGGCTTCTTTACAAGACAGTCATAACCACTGAATGCCAAATAAATAGGTGGGGAACACAGAGGGCACAGCAAAAGCAGCAACTTCTCTCTTTTCCTCCTGGAGAAAGTATGATGCATCTGAAGATGTGTGATCCTATGTCCAGTTACAAGGGAGTAAACCCCATTTAATTCAGTGGGACTTTTGTTGTTGTTATGTGCCTTCAAGTCGATTACGACTTATGGCTACCTTGTGAATCTTTTTGGACGTATTCATAGGGTTTTTATGGTAAGGGGTATTCAGAGGTGGTTTACCATTGCCTTAAATGGAGTTTATTCTCATGTAATTGGGCACAGGATCACAAGTTGCTGCTGCCTCTATGTCTCCCCCCCCCATTCATCTGCCCATTTTCTGTTGGAGTAAAGAGCTAATTCAGTGGGACTTAGTTCTGAAGAAACATATGTAGAATTCGGCTGTAAACGTCTGTCTCTTGCATTGCCCATTGATGGTGCCCTCTGTCTCTCCAGATCTATGCATGCATTGCTCATGACAAGAGTTCCCTACCACAAGAAGAATATAATAAAAGATAAATGAAACTTCACATTATTAGTTGCTGGACAGAGCAATCTTTCCAGGTCAGGGGAGGGAGTAACTGGGTGCAGGTGAATCATCAAATCCAAAACCCTGTTGGGCTCTCAACGGTAGGGCAGAAGGTGTGAGGAGGGTAGCTTTTTCCTTTTTCTTTCAGCATTTTTATTTTTGAAAAAGTTTTTCCTTTCCAGCTCCAAAATATTTCTTCAAGGGCGCATCAGGAGAATGGGAGGGCTTTACATCCAGTGAACTCAGAGCTCCTTGACCAAGGTGCCCCTTTTTTGCCATTGGAGCTTCAATGTCAGGGAAGCACCAGTGAGTGTACCTTCTGTGATCTCTGGGAGGGGACTTCTAAGGACTGATCTCCCTCTCTGAGGGTGGACGTCCTTCTCTGGCCATGGAGAGGGAGATCTGCAATATCCTCTGGCTCTTGATACACCCTGCCAGGGGCCACTGGATTGTCCCTAAGTCATGAGGATTCAACCAGACATGATGTTATTTATTTATTAAATTTATATCCCACCCTTCTTCAATCAAAACATCTAAAAAAAAATTCTAACAACTCTAGTACAGATGCAGACTGGGAAAGTTCTCTACTTAAAAGGCTTGTTGGAAGAAGAAGGCCTTCAGTAGGCACTGAAAACACAGGAGAGACAGCCTATCTAATACTTAACAGGAAGGTATTCCAAAGGGTAGATACCACAACACTTGAAGGCCCAATTCCTATATTGTGTGGAACAGACCTAATAAGATGGTGTCTGTGTGAGGCCCTCTCCTGTAGAATGCAGTGATCAGCTGGGTATGTAAGGGATGAGACTTTTTTTAGGTATACTAGCCATGAGCTGTATAGGGCTTTATATACCAGCACCTTGAACTTCTCCTGGTAGCCTGACATTAATCATGTAAAGCATGCTTGTGTTTTCATTTACTTAATAGCAACTTGTGTGTGTGTGTGTGTGTGTGAGAGAGAGAGAGAGAGAGAGAGAGATTGTCAGCTCTACACTGCATCAGCAGTGCCGGTGGGGGCTGGAATTCCTGGGTGGTTGGCAGGGAAGCAAAGTCCTTAGCCGGCAGTCTGGCCATAAATCTGCCAGGTCTAGGAGGAGGGGAGCTGATAAGGGCCAGGCTTGTCCGAAGCGTACTTGCCGAGTCAGGAGTCCAGAAGCGAGGTCAGTAGAGGTCCGGGATCAAGTGCCAAGGGGTCAGTCCAAAAGAGGTTGCAAGGAAACTAGGAACACACAAGCCACGCCTGACGTTGCAGTCAGCAACAAGCGGCCGCCAAGGTGTGCCTTATAAAGAGCAGGGTTGACAGCAGGTGTGAGCCCTCAGCGTTTGGGCCTTAAGGAGACAGGCCTGCCCCTCTTCTGCCTGACCTTCTGCTGTCTACGTTCTGCAGGTGAGGGGGGAGTATCCTTTTCACTGTCTGTGTCTGGCTGCAGGGCCTCTGCTGTATCTGGGGTGCTCTGCAGCTGAGGGGGAGAAGGAGCTGGATTCTCAGGAGGCTCCTCCATGTCTCCTTCTGAGTCTGCTGCTCCTGGGTCTGCTGCTGTTACTCCCGAGTCGTCCTCATCTGAGGAGTCCTCTGACGGGGCCATGACAGAGATCCAGATTGGGACCACAGTGTTAGGGAGGGATCTTTGACTTTTTGACCCCACCACAGTCCCAATATCTAGGAAGAAAGCTGCCATTGGTGCCAATGGGAGTTTTCATCCTGATGCAAACACTGATGAGGAATGGCCCACTACGGAATAGGGACTGGTTAGCATCCTATAATTTCTTTTTTTATTATTATTAATTTTTATTCAAATTTTCAAAAACAAAAAAAACAACACAAAACAAAAACAATTATACAAAAAAAATAAAATGTTGACTTCCGATTTGTCGCAGATCAACCATAGGTCTACAATATATAACAATCCTGTCTCTAAAATTATATTACAAAATCACTTTCCTTCAGTAGTTATCTTAATTAATCATCAAATCTCATAAACATTACTTTATTCTTTCCACAAAAAGTCCAAAAGAGATTTCAATTCCTTGAGAGATATATCTTTCAATTTTTCTCCAAATAAACATGTCGCTTAATCCATCTGATTCAAATCTGTTAGGTCCAATAATTTCAATAGCCATTCCTCCATTATCTATATTAATTCCATCTTCCATCTTCAATAATCCTGTTAAATCCAGTAATTTCAGTATCCACTCATCCATTATCAGTATCTCATGATGATCTTGCTGTCATAGCCATAGTCATATAACAAGAGTCTGATGGGAATTTCCCCCTTCACAAATATGTCCTTGCCATCAATTCTGAATATGTTGCTGAAATATTGTTGTAAAGTCACTTCTCTGCTCTTCTTTTTTACAAAATGCACTGGCTCATCTCTTAAGAGTTTTTCCATTGTCACATATTTGTAATTAATTCCTTTTTTTTTTTTTATTCAAATTTTCATAAAACATAGAAAACAAAATCATAAAACATTCAAAGACAAAAAACAAAACAAAACAAAAACGATTAAACAAAAAAAATAAAATGTTGACTTCCCATTTGTCACATATCAAATCAGTTATAGGTCTACAATATATAACAATCCTGTCTCTTAAATCATATTATAAAATCACTTTCCTCCAGTAGTTATCTTAATTAATCATCAAATCTCATAAACATTACTTTATTCTTTCCACAAAAAGTCAAAGAGAGGTTTCAATTCTTTAAGAAATATATCTATCAATTTTTCTCCAAATAAACATGTCAGTTAATCCATCTCGTTAATAATTATAATAATCTTATTGTCATAACCATAGTCCAAATAAACATTTCGATTAATCCATCTCATCAGAATCTGTTAGGTCCAATAATTTCAATAGCCATTATTCCATTATCCCTATTAGTTCCATCTTCCTTCTTCAATAGTCCTGTTAAGTCCAGTAATTTCAGTGTCCAATCTTCCATTATCAGTATTCCATAATAATCTTGCTGTTGTAGCCATAGTCATATAATAAGAGTCTGATGGGAATTTCCTCTATCCCAAATATTTTCTTGCCATCCATTCTGAATAAGTTGCTGAAATACTGTTGTAAAGTCATATCTGTGTTCTTCTTTTTTACAAAATGCACTGGCTCATCTCTTAAGAGTTTTTCCATTGTCACATGGCTGCAATTAATTCCATAGATTTTCTCTATATCAAGCTCCATCACATCATTCCAGTCCAGAAGATTATCCAAGCCATTGATAACTTTATCTCTAATATCTTCATTAATTTCTTCAGAGATAACGTTAAATTCCAAACAGTAGATTTTATTTCTAAAATCCATAAACTCCAGATCTTTTTCCGATTCCACATTTGTTCCAATCTCCAGGGCTTGTATCTTCCCTTTATTTTTTCTTTTCTCTTCTCTGATCTCATTCTCCTCTCTCACAGGATCCCCTATTTCTTTAAGCTCCTGCGTCATTTTGCTCAGTTCAATTTTCAGCTCCTTACTACCCTGTCGCAGGGTTTGTTTCGTTATCTCAATCTCATCCATTATTTTCTGAAACATAGTTACTTCCAGATTCTCAGCCACTTTCTTGATTGCCATTTTTAAAACCACGAAAACAAAGCAAAACAAAAATAAAGAAGAACCACTTCTTATTTCAGCAACAATTGGGTTAATATTCCAGGCTTGATGACATCACAGTATAAACAGAGCAACCTGCCTTATCTCTCTATGTTCAAGAATGCAAAACAAATTTAGTTCCCAGCATCAAAACAGTTAGTGGCGTCGTGAAGAAGCAGATTCGTCAAAATAAAATAGACCAAAAAGAGAATAGTCCCAGACAATATAATATTCCTCGGAATAGAAATCAGGAATAGAAATCCCTCTTCTGTTTATATCTTTAGAATGCACTTCCAGGACAGCTTTTTGCGACAGAAACAGAGATAAGCTGTTAATTTCGTGAATAACAGAGAAGAGTTATAGCTCACCCAGAAGTTGTCCAAAGCCGATCAATCTGACAAATCTCCTTTTGCTGCAACAATTTAAACCAAGTAAAAAAAATAATAGAAAGAAGGGTGCTTGCCTGTTAGTCCGTTCTCTCTTTAAAGAAAAGATAAACGTATCGCTTAAACAGATAGAGCTTGTTCGGAAGTCCGTCCGGCATTGTTGGCTGGACCTTATCTCATAAATTAATGAAATCCAGTCCTCCCAACAAAAACAGGCTTTTGAGGTTGATCTCTACGTTTCTCCCTGCCCGGGAGAAATTTCATCAGTCAAAAAAAAAAATGTTCTGACTGATTTATATCTGAATAAGCTTCTTTTGAGGTGGGAGCCCGTCCTAAAAGCAGGCACAAGCGAAGTCACCCTTCCCGGAAGTCCACATATTTGTAATTAATTCCATAGATTTTTTCTATGTCAAGCTCCATCACATCATTCCAGTCAAGAAAATTATCCAAGACGTTGATAACTTTATCACTAATATCTTCATTAGTTTCTTCAGAGACAACGTTGAATTCCAAACAGTAAACTTTATTTCTAACATCCGTAAACTCCAGATCTTTTTCCAATTCCTCATTTGTTCCAGTCTCCATGGCTTGTATCTTCCCTTTAATTTTTCTTTTCTCATCTCTAATCCCATCAAAATCCTCTTTCACAGAATCCCCTATTTTTTTAAACTCCTGCATCATTTTGCTAAGTTCAATTTTCATCTCCTGTCTGCCCTGTCTCAGGATTTGTTTCATTATCTCAATCTCACTCATTATTTTCTGAAACATAATTATGTTTCAGCATCCTATAATTTCTATATAACCCTTTAAAAATGCAACTCTCTTATTGATTCAGCAGCTTCTTCAGTTTAGAGACACCACAGAAGTAAATTGAAGTGCATATTTTTAAGTTGCATGAATAAAAATGGTCTTATTGTGGAATAATGATCCCTATCTTATTTTAATTTGCTCTTTATTATTTCTCTTATTTAGTTTCTGCTTTTGCAGCTTCTCTGCAGGCAAAGCTCTTATTGGAACAAATGTGAAATCTGCCTGCAGAGCAGCTGCAAAATTGACTAATAATAATAATTATTATTAATATAATTGCATTTCTATGGTATCCTTACTACTACAGTTAGAATGCTGAACAACACAGTTAAGATACAATTCAATTACATTTTAATTGATTAATTAACTATATCATATTTACGTAATGCAACTATCACAAATTGTTTTTTATGTGCTATTTGTAAATTTAATTAGAAAACAAAACACACAAACTTTTTCTTGGCTTCTTAGATTTCCAAAATTCTCTGGAATGAAAAGTCGGGGACCCCCTATGTATGCCAATCATTTCTTCAGTTTATTAATAACACCACCACCACCAATCTAAATAACATCAAAGAAAAATATATTAAACAGAAGAACAGAATGGGCCATGAGCCAAGAAAGTTATGAAAACAGTAAATCAATTTCATAAGAAGGCTTGCTGAAATACCCCAAGCTTTGATTTAGTACCTAAAACTCATTATGGACGGTGCCAGGTTGATTTCATTGGGGAGAAAGTTCCATATTCCTGGTGCTACAACACTAAAATTGCAATCCAATACACATTTACCTGGGAGTAAGTCCCATTGAACCCAGTGGGACTTATTTCTGAGTAGACATATATTGGATTGCAGCCTACATGCACACTTCCTTGTTGAGGACAGTCTGACACCGCCAGGCACTGTCAGATGTGCTCCAGTGGCAGATGGCAAATATTAGGTAGGGTTATAAGAACTGAGCTGATCTTTTAATTACATTGGCTACAGGTTCTTTCAGACTTTATATACCAATAGTAAGATCAGTACCATAGCATCAGCTATACAGATATTAAATGTCAGCAGCCAATGCTAGATTAACCAACTGAAGCTTCCAAACCAGCTTCATGGGTAGCCCCACAGAACTCATTACAGCAGTCTCTTTGTGGGGTTACCAGTGTTTGAACCACTGTATCCAAGTTATTCCAATCCGGAATGCATCAGCCAAAGCTGGTAAAAGGCACTCCTAGCCACTGAGGAAACCTGAGCCTCAAGTCAAAAACCATCATCCCCACATCTCTGCTAGTCCTCTCCATCCTCAAAAGTCCACACACTCAGCCCCCCAAACACCTTTCCTTTCTGTATGCTGGTAAACAGATGTGAGCAGCACTGGTGACAGATGAGGAAAGCAGGGAGAGAGGGAACAAGCCCAATCTTTCTGTCTCTTTGATGCAATTAGAAGCAGGCTTTGTGCAACAGGCTACTGCTTGGATTATTGGATTGAAGCCTAAGGCAATCGCCTCAAGAAGCACATACTGGGGGGGGCGCAGCAGCAACAGCCCCATGGCCACCCCCCTAACCTCCCTGTGGGCCATTCATCTCTATGTGAACCACACAATCTTTTGTGCATCCTGTAAAGTAATCTGCTGTCTTGTGCAGTGGAGGACTTGGTAACTTTGCCAATGCTGAAGTACAGTTCAACTGCCATATATTTATTTATTATTTGATTTATATCCTGCCCTTCCTTCCAGTAGGAGCCCAGGGCAACAAGCAAAAGCCATCTTGGGCTGGTGTTGAACTCTTAGGAGAACTACATCTCCTTTCAGACCGCAGGTTTTGCATCCTGGCCTGCTGAATCAGCATAGTAGGGATATGAAGGGGGATAGATGTAAAGGAAGGCCTTTACTGCTGTTCCTGCTGGAAAGTGTGTTTTAGGAATTGAGAGGGGCTGATGGCATGGGCTTTGGAAATAGGGAAGGTTGGTGGGGATGTGGGGGGTGGGGAAAGGAGGCCAGGAATTCTTCCATAGCTTGGTTTTTGATTTGAATGAGATAAGAGGTTGAGGGCTTTAAAGTCCCCTATCTTATTTGAGACAGGCTTTTTCAAACCTCTGAAGCTCTTATTTGAGGCTAGCTTGGGAGAACTTTGCTGGCAGCTCTAGTGTTGGATACAGCTGGATAAGAGGATGTGCCTTTTAACAACATTCAGCCTGATCCTAAACATTTAAGTCCTTTTGATGAAGTGGATCAGTTGATATGCCATTGCAGTGTCACAAAGGAGATCAGGTGTCTTTGCGCCACTTCACATATGATTTGATCCCCATGTGATATGATTTGGGAGATTGTAGGCTGCAGCATGGTTTCTGTCAGGGCTGGGTTGAAGTCTACATTTGTGTAAACAGGTATCTGCATATATGTTGTATCTATACGGGTGTGTAAGCACAAAAGGGGATTTAGAAATTGTACTATGAAAATTAGAATGGTTTCCTGTAAGCCAATGTCTCATTAAGACACTGCTTCATGTGTGTGTAACATTCCCATGTGGGTCTGGTTCAGCAGCTCCCCCGTGTAGACCTGATGTTAGCATGCAACCCTTTTGGGACAGGTGTTGGGTCCCTAGTGCCCAGGCAGAGCCAACAACTGTGCTAATGCTACCCTGGGCCCACCATCCTGGATGGCTGGGTCTGAATTACCATTTTCATTTGCCTGATGCAATGCTATGTGAGGTTCATTTTAGGAAACTAAAATGGTGGTATGGTCCCATTCCTTTGGCATTGGTTGTAGTGCTGCTGCTTCTCACTGCTTTTGGCAGCCTACCACCATTGCCAGGTAAGTCCAATGAGATTGATCTGCCTAGAAGGGGGCCTATCAGAAGGTAGTTTGCTTCCAAGGCTATTTACATGGAGCTGGCCATGTCTTTGAACTGGCAAGTTAGTAAAATCTTGCTTTCTGCAAAATAGAATGTTCTTAGAATATATAGAATATTGCTGAGAATTCAGCTGCCTTCTCACTTTGAAGGATTCTGCATATCTTTAAAAGCCTGCACACTCACTAATATTAATTGGTCTGATAGAAAATAATACCATGCCTATTTTTTAAAAAGATTAAAAAAACACTACTTTTTGGATTATGCTCAACTTCTGTAATCTGCATTCTCCTTCCTTGTCACTAGATGTCAGGGTTGCACTGCAGCTACTGCTACTGTGTCCCCTAAAATGTGGTTTTTAAAAGCCTTGCAACACATGTACTGGTAACATATAATCCTGCCAGCAATTTACTGAATGTTTAAAATGACCACCCTTTTAAATAAATAAATAACTTAGTTTATGGAAATTTACATTCAAAATACAGAGAATTGTTCCTGAATTGGCCCACAGAGAAAGATACGTAAGATTGATGCTGGAGTGATTATGTGCAAGCACTCTGAAACACTCCACAGTGGCCTCTGTCACTATATCTAGCTAGAAGGATGGATAGTTTGGCCTTGCTTTGCAGGGGATTTATTTGAAGTAGTTCATGTATGCACACACTGGATACAAATATACCTAATGCTTGTAAATTACATTGAAAATGTTGGAATCTGTCATTCAGTGCACAGGAAGCATGTGCTTTTTACTCCAGCTTTAAAATGAATGGCTGCAAGATGGGAAACCTACCCTGAGGATCTTAAAATACTGGAGGGTAGATCAGTGTAAGATATTTCCCCTTATACTCTATCTAATTTAGGTAGGTTTAATGACAAAATCTTCTTTTCTGAAGAAAGATTTATTGCTGTTCCTTAGGTTTTCCACAGGGGGGAGTAGCTTTAATTCTTTTGAGAAACTGTTTGAGAAACTGCTTTGGGGAGCTGTTGCAAAGTTTGCACTTGTAAGCCAAGATGGAGCCAAGGTGAGTGTTAGTATTTCTGCATAACCAAGAGTGGCTTTTGCCTCCCTGTTGGATTTTATTTTTTCCAGTTAGTAGACTTCCCTCTAATATGAGAAATTAGTAAAAGGATTGTGTCATTAGCTTTTCTTTGAAACATATATACTAAAAAAAAAAAGATAGTTGAAGATTGAGAGATTGGAAACTGCCCTATCAATCTTTCTGCACATAATATGTCAAATTTATTTTTAATTTTATTTATTACTCACCTACATTGGTATCAATGCCAGGCTAGAGTACAACTTCAAATAAATTATATGCTACTATTGGTAAGAAAAAAAACCCATTTTTTAAAAAAACCAGCAAACGGAAGCTGCTAAAAGCCGCATAGCAAGAAGATTAAATTCACTGAAACCTAAAAAAAACCTCTAGACAGAATTGCTCTAGTTATCCAAGCTATTTGCAGAATTCAACCAATTTTACAGACAGCAAGTACATAAGAGCACTTGCTATTGTAACCTGTTTTTCTCACAGATGATATTCTCCACATGGGATATTTGTACCTAAGGTAACTGCTGCTGATGGTACTGAAGTATGTGGGAAATTGATGTCTCCCTCAGTCCCTTGTCCTGTCAGTATGTGGTACTCCATGCACAAGTTCCATTGCATTTTGATCCTAGCTGGTGTATATGATAGCGAAACAATAGTTAAGACAGCGATAAAATAAAGAATATTGTGATGCATCTAAGAAAGGCACACCAATTGGCGTTATTACAAATGGAAAATGGGAAAGACCAAGAGATAACTACAAATAAGGAATACGGGACAAAAATAAATGAAAAATGGGTAAAATCTTAACTTCTTTTTATTCAATTTCTTAACCTGCCCCTTCACTATGAGGTCCAAGGGTGGGTTACAACAACTGAAAATACAATATTAAAATAAGTTAAATTATAGTTAAGAGAAGAAAATGGGTCCCAAAAAAGCTTGATATGGGTAAAAAGAAGTCGCTGGATGACTTGTGAGAAGTCCAAGTCCTACATATTTTCTTTTAAAACTCATTTATGATGGTGATTTTACAACATAACTCTATCATTCTAGAAATTTATTTTAAGTTACACTTATACACAATTATATGTAGCAGTTAAGGTGCTTGATATTTGGCAGTAAACCAGAGCAAAAATGTACTATGTTATTTTTCCAAAAGTGCACTGTATTTATGTAATGAGATCTGTAGATCAGTTGCAGTCTGTAACTCACTTAAGTGTTTTAATTGGCAGAACACCCACATTCAAGACTTGTTTGTTTCTCTGATAAGGAAAATGCCAGCTAAATTGGTCCATATGTTCTGTTCAAATGGAGGCGAAATCACATGTAGTGGCCATTCTTTTGAATAAATGGCAAAAATTAAAACTACTATGCGACTGTAAATATATCTTTATTATATTTCTTTATATTAATTTTAAAAGATTGATATATATATTTGGGAAATCTGTTACGTTGCCTCTTTTTTGGGGGGGGTATTGTTGATGACCAATTCCATGCCTCTGTGTACAAGTTTCAATTTACTTAGTAGTAATCTTTCATTAGCTGATAATTCTGTTGGAAACAGTGAAAGCCCAGCAAAGAAGAAGAACATTAAAGAAAAATGCCCAGCATAGCAAGGACGATATGTGTTCATAACTTTAGCTGGAAGAGAAACTGATGCATGCAAATAGATGCATATCATTCCTGGCCTAATAATAATGCAGTGAGGGTTGCATGCATGCTGCCTGGGCAGCTCGTTATTCATTTTATGAGCTTGAAAGGATTGTGTTACAGTCTTAGGTATAAGTAAAAAGGTTTTGGAAATACAACTCTGAGCTTCAAAAAAACCCCACTCTGTTACCATATCAGCACATGTCTGTTTGAAAGAATCATGTTGTGATCTCTTGCAAATTAATAAATGAAGAAGCAGATTGTCTTTTATGTTCTTGAGTCAATTTCAATTTGTATTGGCACTTACAGGTTTCACTGTTTATGCCATTAAATGAAATCCATTTCATGTCTTCTGCAGAATGTGAAGGATGACGGGCAGCATGTATGGAGACTGAAACACTTCAATAAGCCTGCCTACTGTAATCTTTGCTTGAACATGCTAATAGGAGTAGGCAAGCAGGGCCTCTCTTGTTCATGTGAGTATATACTCTGTTTAGATCTGGTTATACTCTGAATATGATCCAGACCTGTTCATCATCATAATCAGGACACAGATTTTTTTTAGATCAGGATGTTTCTCTGAAGCTTTTGCATAAGGGTAGAAAAACAGAAAAATATTTGAGCCTCTCTAAATATGGTGGTATTTACTTTGGAAATGGAAATGGATTGCCTTCAAGTCGATTCCGACTTATGGCGACCGTATGGATAGGCTTTTCATGGTAAGCAGTATTCAGAAGGGGTTTACCATTGCCTTCCTCTGAGGCTGAGAGGCAGTTACTGGCCTAAGGTCACCCAGTGAGCTTCATGGCTGTCTGGGGATTCAAACCCTGGTCTCCCAGGTCATAGTCCAACAACCACTGCACCACACTATTGATACTTCCTAAGAATTCAAGGCAACTCATTGAGACAGTAAACCAAATAAAACAATAAATTTGGCCTCATCCTAATGTCACACATATACATGTAAATCCCCACATGTGTGTATACCACTGGGAACCCAAATGCCACCTCTGACAGTGTAGCGGAAACTTCTGCTGGAATTAAACCTGCATGTCACTATTATGTATGTATAACCTTACCTTCAACCCCAATAAAACACACAAAGAGTAAAACAAAGGCTGGTTTATTAAAAGAAGAAACAGGAAAAATACAGCATTTTCAATTGGAACTAATACAAGCAGTGTCTAACTTTATCCAGTCACACATTCCCTAATGTTACAGATAGCATAAGTCAGAGACCCTAAACTTAATTCCGTTCAAAGTTACACCGCGTCATACAGAGAGATAAAGAGAAAGAAACTCAAGAGTTGGTGTTGAATATACCTTTCCTGAATAATGCAGCAAGACTCTAGGTCAGAATGGAACTTCCATATTTAGCCCATGTGCCAAAGCTCTGCCCTTACTGTAACCTTTGCTAGACCCGAAAGATCTCGCCCTTCCTTAGCTCTTGTGTTTCTGTGTAGCTTCAATATTGTTCCTAGAGTGCATTGTGTAAAGTGAGGAAGTGAGAGGTGCTACCAACTGACTCCCCAAAATGCTAGGTTTAAATATACTTAAATATGTAAGTTGGGAGGGGGAATACTAGTGAGCAATTTGATGCATGAAATAATATCCTGTGTTTTGATTGTTCTCCCTGCCCAGAGTTAAATCATTACTTATAGCCTCTGGAGAAATTGTACACATGTAAATGAAATGTATACCTTATCATGTGTGGATTTCGCTGACTTGAGCTTTACCCTGGGCACTAGTCTGTGCCCAGGGTAAAGCTCAAGTCAGCGAAATCCACACATGATAAGGTATAAGTTTCATTTAGTTAAAGGGATTATTCCTGAGCAAACCTGGAATTTGGAACTTTCCTTATCACTTGTTAATTCTGTTGGTACATGTCTTCCTGAGATCAGCAAACCAGTTCTGACTATCCTGTGACTTGGGGTCAATATAAGGCTTGTATTATAGAAGTCACCCAAATTACAGATTCTTGTGCTCTGATCTACTTAAAGAAATCTGAGAATAAAATCCCCATTTTATGCGCACCTCCTTACACTAATGTAATGCTAAACCATGTTGTGCATACAAGAGTCCAAAGATTCTTGAGAATGAACTATAGCAATCCTCAGGCTCTTGTACCTCCCTTCCTCTGGTACAGCAGCAAGGATAAGTTTGTAAACTTTTTGGTGTATTTTATATTAATTTTATATTTACCAGATTGTCATGTTGTCTGAACCTGGACAAAGTGGTTAATCTAACTATGGTATATTGAAATCAGACAACTTCAAACCATGGTGTATGTAACCAGCTTGTTTAAGCTATCCATAGTTTAGATTAGCTATGGTTTTTCCAAGTTTGGATGGCACACTAAGCTTCAGTTAATAAAAATGAAAGCAGAAACGTCCAATCTTCTGCTTCCTGGAGGAACAGTGGGGAGGGGGAGAATCCAATGCTCGCTGTGGCTAGTTTGTGTGATATTAAACCATAGTATAGTATTACATTAGAAAACACCTAATATGTATTGATTTTGGTAGGCTAGAAAGATGCTTTCTCTTCACTTCTCTGCCCCAAGAACAAGAGAATCTTGTGTCTGTAAAAAATTTACCAGTCACCCCAAAAAGATAACATTGATAGATGCTTTCTGCTTTCTTTTATAGCTTAGATCTGTGCTCCTGCCAAGATAGGATGGGTCTACAAGGACAAGTCAAAGAGTGTGTGCCTTTGCTAGCAACTGCCCATGCCTTTTTTGGGGGAAACTCAACCCCAACTTTAAAATAATGTCTGTATATTTAAAATTATTCAGGTTGGATTTTGAGGACCAAATTTTTCTACAATGCACATTCTTTTCTGCAATCCATACTGTTTGATTTACCTTTGTTCTTAGCTATAAGGTACTATGTTTATCCTTCCCCCTCCCCATTCTTGCCACTCACCTCCTAATATGTTTGTAAATAGTTATTCATAGTCTTCTTTAATTATCCTCTGTTTATACTGGTATTTATCTATAGAGCCACTCACCCTTTCTAACTACATTTCAGACTGTTTTCCTTCAAGTATAGTCTGCTAGGTGTCTGATGAATACAGGTACTAGGTTGTGTGGAATAAACCCATCATTGGCGTGCTATCCGTGTGAACTTTAGCTTTTGAAAACCGAGTTATCCTATTAAGCACCTGTTTAGAAACCCACTCCCATGCTTCCACCCCCTCCCCCCAATAAAAATTGGCAGTTGAGTCCCTGGATATTTTTGAAGCAGTGCTGGGGCTCTTTATTAAAGTGTGGTTGGCAGAAGGAGGGTTCTGGAGGATGTATTTGGGGCCACACAACCTACTGTGGCCAATCAAGTTGCTCCCTGCAGTGTGTTCGATTAATATCTGATCCTCCCACTGAGTCTGTATAATGGATTTAAGAAAAGTGTTCATAGAGCCTTATGCATAGCTACTTTTGATGATAAAGAGGCATGTTTGAAACTGGGATAAATTTTACTTTTATTTTTAACTTGGATGAACTTTTGACTACTGTTATTCAGAGAAAGTAGCATTAGTCCTTCTCCTAGCATTGATACAGTAATGTTAACTGTTCAGTCATCACAAAAATTATCATGAGTGGAATCCAATTGGTTCCCTTGTGCTTATGGAAGGGGTGTTGATCCAGATGATGCCCCTTGCTTAACATGAGAAAATGGAAGGTTCTCTCTTCCTATACAGTCTCCAACCCTCCTGAAATTGGTTCCAGAAAGTTGGAGAGCCCTCCAGAACTAGAAGGTGGCAGTCATGGGAGGCTGAAGGGTGAATAGGCCAAAAATACCACCTCCTCTTTTAGGAGAAGTATCCACTGGACCAAAATGCTTCCATGAGCATAAGAACACCCATTGGATTCTACTCCTAAGTCAGTGTTCTATAAAACCATATAAGGTTTACCAATAAATAAACTATGTGCAGAAAAGTGATGACGGATAGAATGGTATCTAGAAACAGAAGCTTTTCTGGTGCATGGAAAGAGGCAGAGTTAATGATGTCTGAACCTTTTCTGCATGATAAAATGAACAGATTTACATCCATTGATATCTGGAAAGAAGACTAACCAGCCCTTTAAGGTTGAAAAATCAACAGAGGGAATAACATAATCTCATTGCTTTTTGCATCTGGGTTTGTCAGCTGCTCTCATGCCTATAGTAAAATATAGATTTCTCCCTCTTGGTAAATGATAAAAAAGCATTTGGCAGTCATCTATCTGTCATATATATATCCCATTTAGGAGCTATTGTGAACATTTTAGCAGGGGCTGATTTAATTAAACACTTCCTGCTCAACCTCTAAATATTCAATGAACTTGATGCCACAATTGGTTCAGGCTTGTTGGAGGTGGCTGAAGCACCATTGAATTACAGTTGTTGTAGCCCAAAGGTGTAGACAGGCTGCTTGCAGTGGTGAGGCCCTCTCAATCCCTGCCCATCACGGTTGGTAAAATCTCAGTAGGAGGGGATTGACTGGATGAGGCCAGGGAGTGGTCAGTGCTTCACTACGGAAGGGAGTTATGTCCATTGCCTTGAAAGAGGCAGTGGTGTGGCCCCTCTTGAAGAGGTCATCCTTGGATCCAGATGTTTTTGAAAACTACCATCCACTTTTTAATATCCTCTTCCTGGGTAAGGTGATTGAGAGGGTGGTGGCTAACCAGCTGCAGGTATGCCTGGAGGAAGCAGATTATCTAGATCTATTCTGGTTTCTGGCTGGTTTTGGCACAGAAACAGCCTTGGTGGCCCTAATTGATGACCTTTATTGGGAGAGAGTCAGGGGGAATGTGACCCTGTTGGTCCTCGATCTCTTAGTGGCTTTTGACACCATTGAGTATGGTATCGTTCTGGAGTGACTGAAGGAGGTGGGAGTTGGAGGTACTGTATTGCAGTGGTTCCACTCCTACCTGCAAGGCCGCTACCAGAAAGTAGTACTAGGAGATTGTTGCTTAGCTCCATTGCTTTTGTGGGGTCCCACAAGTGTCCATTCTGTGTCCTGTGCTATTTAACAGTTGTATGAAACCGTTGGGAGCTGCCATCTGGGGATTTGGATCACAGTGTCATCTGGAGAGCCTGAGAAGATGCTGGACTGTTGTCTGGAAGCAGTGATGGGCTGGATAGGGGCCAATAAACTAAGTCTGAATCCTGATAATCCTGATAATATAGAAGTGCTGTGCATGGGTGGTTCTCCTATCCGGGAATTAGTTGTATGACCTATTCTGGGAGGGGTTGCACTCTCCTGAAGATACAGGTTAATAGTCTGGGAGTACTCCTGGATTCTAACTTTTCTAGAGTTCCACATGACTTCCATGGCTAGGAGCACTTATGCCCAGCTGAAGCTGATTCATCAGCTACAGCCATTCCTGGACCAGGATAGCCTGGCTTCAATTGTCCATGCTCTGTGGTGACTTCTCATCTTGACTACTATAATGCGCTGTATATGGGGCTACCCTTGAAGATGGTCTGGAGGCTGCAGCTAGTGCAGAATGCAGTGCTTGACTGGTAAGTGGAGCAGCCTGATGGGACCATGTGTCACAACTTCTGAAAGCACTGCACTGGCTGCCAGTGAACTACTGGGCTCAATTCAAGGTTTTAGTACTGACATATAAAGTCCTAAATTACCTAATTATCCAAGTACCTAAAAGAGTGCCTTCTGCAGTATCAGCCATCTCAGACCTTATGATCAGCAGGTGAGGCCTTGATGGTGCTGCCACCAGTGGCTGCCCAATTGGTGTTGGCCTATGACAGGGCTTTTGAGTGGTGGCTCCTCATTCATGGAATGCCTTCCAGGTGAGGTGTGTCTGTCTCCAACATTTTTTACTTTTAGGAGGAATTTGCAAACATTCCTGTGTACCCAGGCATTTGATGGCTGAAGGAGACTGTTCCTGGCAACCCGGATATCACTGAACAGAATAATGTTTTCATTTGCAATTGTTTTTAGAATGTTCTTATCTGCAGCTGTTTTTAGAATGTTTAACTGTAATTGTTTTTTACTGTTTTTAAAACTGTTTTTTTTAAATTGCTGTTGCATTGTTTTGTTTGCTGCCTTGGCTCATTTGTTTGGGAGTAAGGGCAGCATATTATTATTATTATTATTAACAACTTCCCATGCCCCTACTTGTTCTGCAGTTTTCCTTTATTAGATGGGCTTTTATGCTTCAAAGCAAGTAGCTAGAGTTAGATTTTCATATTCCAGATACACAGATTAGTAAATGATAAATGGTATTCTGATAAGTTTTGTTTTTCAAAACAGGTTTGTATAAAATTGTCAATATCACATTGTTGTGTTTTCAGTCTGTAAGTACACAGTCCATGAGCGTTGTGTTTCGAGAGCACCAGCTTCTTGTATCAAAACATATGTGAAATCCAAAAAGAATGCTGAGGTAAGTCACCATTAACGTCTACATTGTAATTTTGGTGTGTGTGTAGGACAGTTAGTGTTGGGCTTTTTTCTACCTAAAGGGCCAAACTAGACAGTATTGGTGCCAATGGGAACTTTTTTCCTTAGTCTCAGTGGAGGGGATTTAATGTAATGTGTAGTTTGGTCCTGAGATGTTGGAGGTGGTCTATGATGTGGAACTTCCAGGCTTTTGGTTCTGGCGGACTTCAACATCTAATGTCTAGGCTGCCTTGTTGGGGACAGCTCAGAACCTGCAGCTGTCTGAGAATGTATCTGTCCCACATAGCAGATCACACTTTAAACTTGGTATTCTCAGCTGGGCAGTTTGATAATATTGGTGTTGCCCTTGCTAGACAGTATCTGGGCCACAGTTAATCTGTCTTCTATATACATATACATTTAACTACTGTAATATGCTCTGTATGGGGCTGTCTTTGAAAATGGATCACAAATTTCAGCTGATTCAGAATACAGTTACAATACTGCTAAAAGGAAATGCTGGTTTAAACATATCTTGCCAGTTTGTTTCCAGTATCAATTCAAAGTGCTGGTTTTAATATTTAAGATGCTACTTAGGACCAGGGTAACTAGAGGCCAGCCTCCTCTCGTACAAGCCTGCCTGGCCTTTTTGAGATAATCTTCTAAGGTTGTTCTCAGGGTGCCCCTCATCACCTGGGGAGAGCTGTGTGCCTAGTCAGTGACAGCAGCTCATATGTGGAATACTTTCCTCAAGCAGATCCGGAAGTGCTTTCATTGAAGTCATTTGGGTTGTCGGATCATTTAACAAGACTTATAATTGATTGCTTTGCTGTTTTTTATTTTTGTGGCCTGGTGCTCGTTCTTTGTATTTGATTATATAAGAATTTTAACTCTTCAATTCTATCAGTATGTAGTTCCTTTTAATAATTATATGTTGCTTTGGATACTTTGGTGGAGAAGTGGCTCTTGTATGTTTTAAAACAATAAAAAATGAAGAAATGATTTTACTTCTACACTTTTCTTTTCTAGGTCATGCATCACTTCTGGGTAGAAGGAAATTGCCCAACAAAATGTGATAAGTGTCACAAAACTATAAAATGTTACCAAGGATTGACTGGGCTACATTGTGTCTGGTGTCAGATCACAGTGAGTACCACACAGTGATGATAATAGTAGCAATTATACAGGCAGACTTCCTCCACCATTGCCTACACCCATTATAGTCAAATAACACTGTCAGTAACACAAGCAGGGGCCCACAACAAATGTGCTGGCTGCGGCTGAGTGGACTAGTTAGCATGAAAGAGAAGAATCCTTACTCTAAACTGGGTCTGCCTGTACAATTTTTTTTTTAGTGTTTGAGCATTGAAAACATTTAAAAGAGCAACTGGTCTGCATGCAAGTCAATACAATATGAATGTCGGATTTTGCATCAGAAGAGGGTTGTATAGGATGAGGGGACAATCTTAAATAGATTGGTTGCCAGTCCAAAATCAGCCTCAGCCCCATCTCAGACCTGCAATATTTACAATGGGCTACACTGAAGAGCTTGCATAAGGCATTTTTATTACAGACACACACATCCTGCTCGCAATAGGGGCATAATAATGAACTGTATTGCACAGTTGTTGCATACTACTCTTTCAGCCCTACTTGAAAGATGGGGATAAAAGTCATGGATTACATTGCAGGTTTGTTGTAGAGCCTGAACTACTGTATTAAAGATGAACATTGTAGGGCTTTCATAAGCCATCCTCTCTATCATACTAGACAACCTGCATTTGTTTCAAAATTTGATTTGGACTATCTTGTTTAAAAAAGTTTAGCAGTAAATTAGCTTGTTTTTTAAAAATGTTTACAGGATTGTTTCTTGTTCAGTGCTTGGGCACATGTTTACACATATGAAATATCAGGTTTCAGTCTCCAGGATTTCTAATTGGGAGAGTTTTAGCAAGCAGGAATCAGTAAAGACTTGTGTCTAAGAAGAAGGCTGTTCTATGTTTTGATAGTTAACTTTGAATTGGATGCACTTGGAATGTTGTAAAATTAAAAAACATCACTATGGGATGCTTAATTGGATGTGGTTAGTTTTTGGTCTTAAAACACACAGTCACAATTTGTTAGGCTTATTTATTACTACTTTTTATTACAGAATTTTGGAAGAAAGGTAGACATATATTAATTGAGCTCTCTGACCTTTTTGATGCTGTGAGCCTAATCTATTTCTTATCTTCTAGTCTAAGATTGCAGATGACAGGATGCTGTTTGTCACTATCACCATGATGTGTGGAGAAACTTTCATATCTTCTGAGTTGTGGTTCAGATTTGAAACAGCTCACTATTTTCCCCATGGGAATTTTTCTTGCATGGTACAGACATAGTGAGGATGAAACGCTGCTAATCTCCTTAACCATGATAGTATTCCCTGTCCCATGTGAATTCCTTCCAGTGTGCTTATCTCCCACGCCCTATAGCAGGGATGGAAAACCTGTGGCCTTCCAAATATTGTTGGACTACAACTCCCATTGGCTCTGGCCAGCATGGCCCAATAGCCAGGGAACATTTGGAGGGCTGCAGATTTTCCATCACTGCCCCATATAATCCTTTAAGAAGGAACTCTTCTCCCAGAAGAAAAGTTCTAATAGATCCTACTGGACCCCTAGACTGATTGTTAAAAGCCAAGTAGTAAGAACTCAAAGTGGAAGTCTTTACTTGTATATTTAGACTGAGTTGGTGAACTTCTACAGCATTAATGGTGTGTGTGTGTGTGTGTGTGTGTGTGTGTGTGTGTGTGTGTGTGTGTGTGTGTGTGTGTGTGTGTGTGTGTGTGTGTGTGTGTGTGTGTGTGTGTGTGTGTGTGTGTGTGTGTGTGTGTGTGTGTGTGTGTGTGTGTGTGTGTGTGTGTGTGTGTGTGTGTGTGTGTGGGCTTTAAAACAAGCCTGAAAAAAATGAGGTAGTCTGGTCTCAAATGAACAAGTGGTACTTGGTTGCGGCTGAATATATTTGACCCCTTGTTTCCTTTGTTTTTACTTTTTTTTAAATTACAAATGTGGGGCATATTTTGCCATATGCAATACTTGTGTTTTTCATTTTTATTGTATTTTAATTTTGTCACTCTTTATTTGTACACCTAGCTGTGTACAACACATAAAATAATGCATATTAGAAAAATTGCAGACTCTACCAATTGAAAGTTAAACTTCCTTTTTCACACATACTCCTCCAGGAACCAGATAGCAAACAGGGCTGTCTGGGCATATTCATTGCCTTTTGAAAACTTGGGAGTGGATGAAGGCAATGGGGACAGGGGGGAAATAAATTGGTCACCTTAGCAGACAATCTCTGTCACATATAGGACAACTATAATGGATAGAATGTTGAAATTACGCCTGTATGCATTATATATTGTCAGGAATATTTGCTACTTCAGCCCCATATGCAAAGAGGTTCAGTTTCATTCTTGACAATGTAGAGTTTTACTAAATCTACATTGATTCCAGGATAGTTTTAGTGGTGGGCACTGCCAAATCTATTGCAAGTCACCCTAACATTTGAAGGAGAAACTTTTATGTCTTTTGAGTTGTAGTTCAGATTAGAAACAAGTCACTATTTCCCCCATGGTGATGGAGGATGATGGCCTATAGGCAGACCCCAGTGTTGCATGCCTGTTTTTCAAGCATAGTTAACCTGACTTCTTTCTTCCAGAGTGTTGCGACATTGTGCCTTCAGATGTTGTTGGACTCCCTGACCATTATCCTTGACCATTAACCATGCTGACTAGGGCTAATTAGAGTTGTAATGCAACATCTGGAGGGCACCCTGTGTGGGCTATCCTGCTGTAGACTTCTCTACAGGATCATTGACTATTTTATTAGCCAGAGGAAGCAAACAATCTCATACTAAACTTTCCAACAGCTCTTGTTTCTGACTGCAGTAATTAATTTTCAAATCTCAAATCATTTAATCATGAAAGTAGGTTATCCTGAGCACTGGTGGTAGAAAAATGCAACTTAAATGCTCATAAAATATACTTTTGCTGAAATAAGAAGTGCATGTATGCACTTCTGATGCAGTATTATGCTTTCATTTTTCATTTTGTAAAACACAATATCAAAAACTACTTGCCTTGTCAAAAATAGGGTTGTATGCTACTGAGTAAGAAAACCTGTTAATTGCCCTGTTAAATATGTGAAGATACTTCCATTGGATGTAGAATAGCCTGGTGTGCATTAATTATGGTAAAAGTGGCTTCTCCACTAAGGCAGGGAATTAGTGTGACAAATGTTTTAGACTCTAGGGCGACCAAAATACACCCACAGTAAAGCTTCAGTACTTGGATGAAATCAAAATTTGCCACATTTTTATTTTCTGTTGCTAGGATACTGCCAGAAAAAGATATTTTTTACAGTAATGATTAATATGGACAGGCTTTCTATTAAATACCAATCGCTTTTAAATTCAGAAATGCAGTGGCCAAATTATCCTTTATAATCTCTCTCTCTGAAGAGTATATAACTACTGGAAGGTATGTATTACATGTTTAGAAAGACAGATTGTAAGTTTTGATAATACTTTCAAAACATGAGTATAAAACCTAATCATTCACTCAGATGAGAGAACAGTAATAGAGGAGCAATTTTAATGTGTCCACTGAATGAGAACCAAATAGTTGAACTGAATATTTGTGCACTACCTATTAAGTCATGCTGTATAACATCATAATCTTATGTATGTGTTCTCAAAAGTAAAAACCATTGAATTCAGTGGGGCTTACTCTCAGGTAAGTGTGTAAAGGATTATAACCTGAATTAGAAACATCTAATTTATATGCTTAATTGGTTAGTATATCTCCCATTTAAACAGGCACATATGATAAAAATATCGGTATAAAACCATGCTAATTCATGGGAAGTGAATGTACTTCTAAATTATCTTCCTTCTGTTAGTCATCATCATCAGTTCATCTTTGTGTAGCAGTTTAAGAAATATAGGCTGTAATTCTACCACACTTACAAGGGAGTAAGTCTCATTAAACCCAGTGGGATTTGTTTGAGTAAATTTATTTAGGATTGCACTGATAGTATTTGTTTGCTTAGGCTGCAATCTTAATCCCTGGGAGTAAGCCCCACTGCATTCAATAGGAGGGATTTCTGAGTAGACATGGTTAGGGTTGCACTGTTAATCTTGCTACCAAGCAGCAGTTCAGTAAAGCCTAATTTTCCATTTATGTGGCCGTGTTAATATGTTGCAACCAAAACATCAAGTTTTGGTCTATATCTTAGACCAACAACGCATCTGATGAAGTGGACTGCAGTCCATGAAAACTTATGCTACAATAAAACTGGTTAGACTTTAAGGCACTACAAGACTCTTTGTTGTTAAGTTCCTAAGGTATTTGATTTTAATGGCTTATTACTGCTTTGCTGTTATTTTTGTAAGCCACTCTAGATAATGTTACAAGGCTAGATATAGATGGATAAGATGGTGATAATAAAAAAGTTATTAATTGAAGAAAAAGATCCTCCATGCTTAAGTGTCTTTACTCATAAATAGTAAGTACTTTGTTGTTGTTATGTGCCTCCAAGTCGACTACAACTTATGGCAACCCTATGAATCAGCGACCTCCAGGAGCTTCTGTCATGAACCACCCTGTTCAGATCTTGTAAGTTCAGGTCTGTGGCTTCCTTTATGGAATCAATCCATCTCTTGGATTAGTGGATTAGTGGGGATGTTGTGGCGCTTCATAGATTGCTGGACTCCAGCTCCCATCAGTCCCTGCCAACTTGATCAGTAGGGGTAAAGCATAAGGCATACTTGCTTCATTTGGCCCACCATCCTCTCTCCCAGCACTTTTGATTTGAATAGGTTATGGGTTAGTTGCCAGCACATAGTAGCATCACATTTTGTGTGGGCTGAAGAAAAAGCCTGATAGGGCAGGGTGCGGCTTTTGGGCCTTAAGTTGCCAGCCCTGGAGAAGAATTTACTGTCTTTTATCATCTTACTTTTCAGGTAGTCAACATTTTAACCATAGATTTTAGTAGCATAACTGTTTATTTTAACCATAGATTTTAGTAACATTTGCTTCTGCTGTGCCATCTCTGTGAAACTGAAACAAAGTGATTTTTCTTTAATTGCTATGTTTAAGTTTTGTACTTTCCTCAAAAAACTGGTCACTTTTGAAGATAACTGTTTAATCTTTTACATCATAACATCAATGTATGTTTCAGCATACTGACATTGATGAACCCCTTTAATGTTTTAATTCTTAGTGATATTTCTCTCTCTCATTGTAGTTGCATAACAAATGTGCTTCACACCTAAAACCTGAATGTGATTGTGGCTCTCTGAAGGAACATATTCTACCACCCACCTCTATCTGCCCAGTAGTATTGGTAAGTTCTTCTTGTTCATCTATTTCAAAAGAGCCCTTCAGCATTAAAAACTTTCTAAGCCTGCAGTGATGCTTGGAGACTCCTATTACAGCGTTGACCTGACAACACAATACAAGCAAACTGCTAGCTCACTAATGATAGGCAGTATTCTCAGTATATTCTATTTTCCCCTTCATATGACTGAATATTCTCTAATATACCATAATTGAAGCTGACTCTCGTTTTATCACTTATTCATACTGAATTTACCAGAATTTAAATAAGCCAAATACCTGCATATCTCTTTTGTGGATTAAGCTTCCCATAATTATGAAAGTTATTCTTATGGACATGTTTTGCTTGGGATGCACATTGTATATCTGCAATGCTGAGGACTCTGATCTCAGCCGGCGGTTACCTAGAATGATAGCACTGGCCTTGCAGCAAGCAATGCATCAACATTATGTGTTTTATGCTGCAAGACTGAGCAGTAAATTTACTTGTCTACAAAAACAATTACTCAATGAAAATACCAATACAGATGCATACTGCTTGAATGACACTACAAAGAGCTTCTTAGAAGGACCTTCAAGGTAAATGCATGAATAGAACTGTGTGGACTCTGTACTCCTGCCCCCTCAAAAAAAATCTGTTTGATTTCAGCCAAGATGTCTATTGTACACTTCTGGAAAGATTAGAGTGCACTTGTAGAAGTATTTGTAGGTTCAGGGACTTTGGGAATAGTACCAGCAGAGAAAGTAAAAGAATCTTGTAGGACCCTGGTGCTCATAACTCTCTATAACGGGGATCTGTCACTGCCTAGCCCTACTGTGATTTCTGAAATGTGTACAAGCATCAGGCATGTCCTGCAGAGCCATTAAGGGTATAATCATACTTTTAAACAACTATAAACTGAAGATGCCTCATATGCTAAATTGTATACCAAATATAACATTCTGTGCTCTTATGGCAATTTATAGAAATACAGAATTCCAGTGTCACATATCTCAAGCTGATATGTCCATTAAAGCCCAACATTTATTTAACCATAAATTATGTTAACATTAGTTCTTCTGAATATAGTCATTTTACTTTAAATAGGCTTCAGAGATTTTTTTAAAAAAAGTGATGTTCAGAAACTACAATGATGAGACATGCAAAATAATGTCTCATTACTTTGGGCTCTGTTGAGAGGCAGGGCGGAGGTAGAATTTACATAAATAATAAAATAAAGCTTACAAAATTAAAACTTTATGTCAATATTTTCTCTTAACAATGGCTTTTCATTGACAGTGGGCTTCCTGCAGATACCATCTTATTAAGAGATCCGTTCTGCACAACATAGGAAGTGGACTTTTAGTATTGTGGCACTTACCCTTTGGAATTCCCTCCCTTTAAATATTAGACAAGCACCATCTCTGTTATCCTTTTGGTGTCTACTGAAGACCCTTCTCTTTCAACAAGCCTTTCAAGTAGAGACCATATCCCAGTCTGTGTCTGTGTTAGAATTGCTTTTTAAGATGTTTTTAAAGCTTTTCTAAAAAGATGTTTTTAAAGATGTTTTGTTTTAATATATTTTAAACTCTGTTTTTAAAATGTTTTAGAATGTTTTTAGTGTTTTTGCTTGCCGCCCTTGGCTTCTTCTGGGAAGAAGAGTGGGATATAAATTTAATTAATAAATAAAAATAAAACTTAGGGCTCGTCCACACGGCGATTTACTGTGTGTTTGGTGATACTTGCATCCCCTTTTAATTCACATGGTTCACATGGTGTCGCAGGCAAGCAGAAACTGTCATGCAGTTTCCCCCCTTTAAATCCATAATCTGCTGATAATGCAAAAAAGGAAGGAAAAACCATATCAACTGCACTGTGCTCCTCCTTGTAGGTGCTTTTTAGTGGGCAGGTGAATGGTCACTTTCAGCTGTTCCCCTTTCTCCATCAACTGTAACTCTCCCATTGATTCCATATAGTTTCTGGCGGCTTAACCAGTGACTGCTCTGTCCTCCCCCACAGGAGTTTGCTGCAGCACTCCTTTCTTTCCCCCTTTCTCCCCCAGTAAACTTCCTTCCTTTACTCCTTGTAACCAGTGATAGGCTCCGTTTCCACAGTATGTAATCAGAATTGTCATTGTATGTAATCCTGCCAGCGGGTGCATGTCCCTACTTTCCCAGGTGCAGAATCCCCCTTCTCCTGTGCATGTAAAAGATGATGTCAGGTGGGTAGCTAGCTCCACCTAGCAGTTGAAGGCAAAAGAGTTTTTTTTTTTGAAGGTCCATTCCTGGTCTGTGTCTGTTCCTGCCTCAGTTTTCTTTTGCCTTCACCGAACATGGTTGGACTCTCTCTGCCTCCGTTGGTTCAGGCCTGTATTGTTTCTTGTGTATTGTTTTTCGTGTTATTTCAGTGATTAGTGTTTTTTTCCCCTTTACTGTTTCTTCTAACCCTTCCCTTCCAGTTAAATTTTTTTTAAAAAAAACCCTTGTGTTCCTTCACTTGGAAGTTTCCTTTGTGACAAGAAGCAGCAAGCCCCTCCCCACAGTTCCTGGAGCCTTCTGCCTCTCCAGTACCCCCTCCTTCCCTCCCTCTCCCGCCAACTTCAATACCATTCTCTTCTGAGAGCAAGCCACAGCGGCAGCCGCCTTAACATCCGAGGCTGCCTTCCCTCAGGAGGCAGCATCCCAGCCCATGCCCGAGGCTTTTTGCGCCCTTTACTAATGGCCAGACATTTTCCCGTGCTTCAGCGGTAGAGGGAAACGACGGACAGGCGCCATTGTCTTCCTCAGCTTGCAACCGCCATCTCCCCCCCATCAGAAAGCCAGTGAGGAGGATGGCTACAGCTGCTTTTGAGTTCTGCATTTCGCCCCCCCAAGCCGCCACTTTAACAGCTTTCTGCCAGGGCAGCGCTGATCTTCACCACCCGCGGGGGCTGCCCCCACATGTCTTTCCAGCTGCAGTTTCCATGGGCTCCTTTTTTACCCCCGTAAGCCCTGCAGTGCATTGCTCCCATGGGAAAAGCAACCCCCAAAATGGAAAACCCCTTCAAAGAGGTTGAAGTTGCTCCCCCCCCACACCTGCAGCAGATGCAGCGTCGGTGCCCTTTCTCACCCAGGTCACAGGGCAGTTGCATACTTTGGGGGATCACTCAGAAGCAGTGGTAGCCCGCCCCTCTACCATCAGGCACGAGGTAGCTGAGACAGAAGTTATGGTGGGCAGGGCAGCTATGGAAGGCAGGATGCCTACCAATAAGGCAACCAGTAGAGACAGGCTCTGTTCAACATCCAAGGAACCAGAGGGACCTGGAATCCTTGTCTGACGAGGAAGGCAGTCAGCCTCACCCTTCGTTGGACACTATTTTTTCCACCACCTCCTCTCCTGAAGCCTTCACAGGCTTTTTGGAAGAACCAATCCTTGTGCAACAGATGCAAGAGGCAGGGGGGCAAAGGCTCCATTCTTCTTACACTCAAGCTCAGCCTATCCAGTTGCACCTGTCAGCCCACTCAATTCAACAACTGAAGGAACAGCTCAGGGATTCCCTCTTTATGGATCTGGCTAGAGATTTGTCCTCTCCATCTATTCCTCGAGTTCTTTCTCAGCAAGTATCAGCGCCCTCTCCCTCTCAGGCTCCATCTTGTTCACAGACTTTGCAGGGCCTAGCTACAAGCCGCTCAGTCGCAGCTCCGCTTCCTGCACCTAACCACGCATCTCCAGATCCCTATGCTGCAACTCAGGGCAGTGGCATCACTAGGGTTGGTGTCACCCAGTGCGGTAACTCATGGTGTCACCTCCATGGACCTCCTCCCGTACCAGACCATACAGAATCCTTAGTAATGTTTTTTGTATTAATGTTACTCGTAAATCGTAATTCCCGTATATCACTGAATGTAATGGCAATAGTAGTGACATAAACCACTAGCAAAATTAAAATTACACCTTTAAACTACAATATCATACGCACAGCCTAAATGTATTTACATTTATACATACTTCTTAATTGTTTTAAAAATAGGATTGGAGGGGGAGGGAAAGATTTACAACACAAACACAATTCCTTGTTATGTTTACTCATAAGTCCCATTAATTTACAGCACAATCCTAACCATGTCTACTCAAAAGTAAGTCCTAATGAATTCAATGGAGTTTACTCCAGGTACATGGGATCAGCATTCCTTTACTCCCAGAAAAGCAAGTATTGGATTAAAGCTTTCATATTGGAAAGGTTTTCAAAGCACTGCCCTCTCCAACAGCCCAGGGTCTGACTGCGTGCTACACACGAGAAAAAAAACTTTAACCCATATTCTTACTTACTCAAACTGAAGACCTCAAAACCACCATTTTGATGTTGTAATGAAACCTAAGCACTGCCTGGGTCAACAAATCACAAGCCTGGCTCCCCTTATTGGCTACAATCCTGGAAGGGTGGGATTAAAGGCCAGAGCTTGGAAAAGTTATTTTTTGAACTATAACTCCCATGAGCCCAATCCAGTGGCCATGCTGGCTGGGGCTGATGGGAGCTGTAGTTTAAAAAAGTAACTTTTCCAAGCTCTGGCTAAAAGCTGCTATACAGATTGGTTAAAAAACAGATTAAACAGTGGCGGGGGTGACATTTTGGTGTATATCTCGGGAACCAGACGACCTAGAAACTTAGTATTGTTTTTTTAAATTGAAGCTGAGAGTCTGGAGATTAAGGTAAGTTAGCTGGAGACCCGGAGGGGACCCCCCAAAACCGGAAACTCCAGCCGAAAATCAGACACCTGGTAACCCTACTCCATCTTGCACTCCCTGATTGACTGCATCCCAACCCCCCCATTGGTATGCCACAGGCGCTGCCTCTGTAAACCCGCTGCATGCAGTGGGTTTACAGAGGCAGCGCTTGCCTGGGCTGGAGGTTTGAATCTCCTGCTCTTTGGCTGCAGAGCGGTTTTCCCCCCATCCTGCCTGGGAAGCCACTCAGGCATGCAGCCCAAGAGCAGGCAGGGGATTCAAACCTCCCGCCTAAAATTCACAGCTGATGAGCAGGCAAGCCAGGCAGGATGGGGGGAAAAACCGCTCTGCAGCCGAAGAGCATGAGATTCCCCAAGAGGGAAGTGGCTGGCGAGATGGCCACTGCAGGGCTGAAAATAGAGAAAACCCCCCACCTCAGCTCAGCTTCTCTGTATTGTGAAGTGCAGGGTCCTCCAAAGCTTGGGGCCCGGGGCAACTGCCCTGCTTCCCGGTGCCTAGGGGCAGCTCTGGGTGTGTCACCCCCTCTGATGGTGTCACCCGGTGCAGTCTGCACCCCCTGCACCCCTCTAGTGACGCTGCTGTCTCAGGGCAGGCACCTTCAGCCTCCGGAGCAGGCGCCTCTTGACACAGACAGCGACTTAATGATTTTGGACGAAGAGGAATGGAGTGGGGAGTCAGAATCTGAGGAGATTTCATCCACTAGGATATTTTCAGGAGCCGCATTTCCTTCCTCTGCTATGCAAGGCGATGGAAGCCCTTACTCTCACTTCTGAAGAGGATCCTCCTACTCTCCCTACATCGAGAGTCTCAGCAGTGTGTCCAGATCCAAAACCTAAGTCTGGAGTATTGAAGCTCCCTTCTCTTCTCCCAAAGGTGCTCAAGTCAGAGTTTGACATCCCATTACAATTCAAGAAGTCGGTCTTGATAGCCAACAAATATTATACGCTGAAATAGCCTATCATGGACCAGCTGAAAGTCCTACTCATAGACGCGCCCATTGTCAACTTGCTGAATCCAGCTTTGAATCCGAAGGACTCGGATGCACACCTTAAGGATACCACTGAGCGCAAAATGGACCAGGGGCTTAGAAGGGTGCATGAGGCTAGTGCACTCTCAACCAGGGCAGCAGCAGCCTCCTCGGTGTTTGCTCGAGCCTCCCTGCTCTGGTTAGAGGACCTGCTGGATGGCCCACAGCAAGATGCAGCCCGGATACGCAAGTCTCTGATGAAGGTCTCTCGGGCAGTTACCTTCATGGCAGATGCATCCATGCATGCCATGCAGTTTGCAGCAAGGTCACTGGCAGCAGGGGTCTTCATGCGAAGAACCCTTTGGCTGCGGCATTGGGAGGCAGACCCTACAGCCCATTCAAATCTTGCCTCAGAGCCCTATGTGGGAGGCAAGTTATTTGGGGATGAAACCCTAGCTAATGTCTTGGAAACTAAGGAAAAGAAAAAGTCAATACCATCCTCCAGGAAAAGGGATGACAGAAAGTCTTTTCTTCGCTCATTCCACCCATATCACTTGTCTCAGTCTTTTCGAGGCTCACGACCATATGGAAGGCCGAAGGACGCCCGCTCCAGCCGTCCCTTCTGGAACAGACAACGCAACCAGCCTAAGTCTCAACAACACTTTCCCAGTCAATTGGGATTTGGGTCCCAGTCACAGGGAAATAAACATAAATTCTGACGCCTCCATCTCGCCAGTGGGGAGTCGTCTCCAACATTTTGCTCACCAGTGGAAGGACACGTCTGCAGATCAATGGGTCCTTCGCACCCTTTGGTACGGCCTACGGTTGGAGTTCACTTCCACCACTCCGACGAGATTCATTCCATCCCCTCTGTTTCTCCACTCAAGAGGGAAAGAGTTTTGCAGACGGTCTCCCATCTCATACAAATTGCAGCTATACAGAAAGTCCCAGCAGGGGAGAGATTTTTGGGAAATTACTCTCTGTTCTTCACCGTCGTGAAAAAAGACGGATCGTTCAGACCAGTACTAGACCTCAAGGGTCTAAACAGTTTCTTAAGATACCGCAAGTTTTGCATGGACACCTTACTGTCAATCAAGGAGGCACTAAGGACAGGGGACTTTCTCGCATCTATCAACCTGAAGGAGGCCTACCTTCATGTTCCAATCTTCCCACCTCACAGATGATACCTTCGGTTCGCCATGGGACAAGACCATTATCAATTCAGGGCTATGCGTTTTGGCCTGTCATCTGCCCCCAGGGCATTCACGAAGATCGTGGTTGCCTTGGTGGCACATCTCAGGACACTGGGAATTCATCTCTTGCCTTACTTGGACGACTTTCTGATCTGCTCCCCATCGTTGCACAAGGCCTGGGAGGACCTCCATGTCACCTTGGCCTATCTAAAGGACCATGGCTTCCTGGTCAACAAATCCAAGAGTCATCTCTTTCCGTCTCAGCGCATAATACATCTGGGAGCGACTATAGACTCACAGAAGGGCCTCTTAATGTTGTCCCAAGAAAGAGTCAACAAGATTTACAAAGCAGCGTTGGGTATCCTATCCTCCAACTCAGCAGATCTAATGGAATTAGCAACGCTTCTAGGTTTGATGGTTTCCACATTCCAAACTACACCATGGGCATGTCATCATTCCAGGAATACTTCAGTGGGTGCTCCTTCTCTTCCAAAGTGACATAGCATCCAGACACCACCGCAGAGTAGCTCTATCACCACGGGTTCGGCAGTTGCTGTTCTGGTAGACTCAAGAACCCAGCCTGTTAAGAGGTGTTCCATTCCAGGATTCCCCTCGGACCCTGATCACGTCAGATGCCAGCCTATCAGGGTGGGGAGCCATCTGCGATGGTCAGATGATTCAGGGCACATGGTTGTCACAGGAATCCATACTGCCGATCAATCTTCTTGAGCTTCGAGCAATCCATTTGGCCCTCAGACACTTCGCGGAGGACAAACGGTTAGGAGCGGTGCTCATCAGAACAGACAACGTGACGGCCAAATCTTATTTAACCCGTCAAGGGGGCACACGCTCCCACCTTCTCCAGAGGGAAGCCTTTCTCCTCTTCCAGTGGGCGGAGAGGAATGTGGACTCTATAGCCGCAGAATATCTCAAGGGGGAGGACAACAGCCAAGCAGACTGGCTCAGTCAAGAGAAACTGAATCAGGGAGAGTGGATGCTTCACCCAGAGGTATTTCATCAGATAGTGGCACGTTTCGGCTGAATTCAAGTGGACCTGTTTGCCACCAGCCACAATCGGCAGGTAAGGAGATTCTTCTCCAGGTATGCGATGCCAGATGCGGAGGTGATAGATGCCTTAACATCCCAGTGGCCTCCAGGCAGGCTGTATGCCTTCCCTCCACTACCAATTATTCCCAGGGTGATCCAAAAACTTCGTACCAAGAGGACAGCAGTTCTACTAGTTGCTCCTTGGTGGCCAAGGAGACCTTGGTTTCCGGATCTCCTCGAACTGTCAGTGGAACCCCCATGGAAAATTCCAGTAAGGGAGGACTGTGATGATCCTGTATTAGTGTAAATAGGGTAAGTGCTGTTTGAATAGAAGATACATGGTAAGTGGAGTGAAAGAGGAGGGGGAGTGAATGGGCAGTAGAATGCTGGATGATTGGCTGAGTGTTTAAAATGGCTGAGCATATAAAAGGAAGAGTGACAGTGGAATCTGGGATGTGATGTGATGAAAGTGAGTGGGTTGTTTTGGTGGGTTTTAGAGAGTTGTTTGCCAGGAGAGCGTGGAGAAGGAGGGGGGTGGAGTTCGTATTAGTATTAGATAAAACCATATGCTTATGTGCCTTATGAAGAAATCTTATCTTTGTTATCTTTGTTATATTTAATAAATACTTAATTTGGTTTACCAAAGGCCTGATCCTTGGCTGGGGTTTCACAGACCAGAAGGGAGGGTAAGGTAATGACCAAGGCTGAAGGGAAACTGTAACAAATGGTGGCAGCGGTGAAGAGAATAACACCACAAGTATTCTGATTCTCTGGGAATACTGGTATTAGGACGTGACTGATGGTGCTGCCTAGCAGGGGGATCTGTTGAGATCTGTGCTAGAGCGGGGAGAGAAACCATAAAAAAGGACAGTCTGGACTGGTGGAGTCCCTGGTGGTGCCTAGTGACAGGCAGTAGCCATGAGCAGGTAGGAACCTGACAGGGAGAGCCAGGGAAGGGCGTCACAAGGACCTGCTCTCTCAAGGGCAGCTTCTTCATCCAGACCCGGAGTGGTTGGCACTTCATGTATGGAATTTGAATGGAAGTGACTCTTAAAGAAAGGCATCTCCCTACAAGTACTGGAAACCATGATGGCTTCTAGACGCCCATCCACACTCAGAATATATGAAGGCATATGGAAGGCCTTCTTATCCTGGTCACGGAAGAAAGGAGTTCTTCCTCAGAAAGCTGGGGTCAATGAGATTTTATCTTTCCTACAAGATGGCTTATCATTGGGTCTCAGACCTAACACCCTGGGGCGCCAGGTTTCAGCCTTATCGTCGATACTCTCCAGATCTCCAGACAATCCGCTCGGATCTCATCCTTTCATCAAATGCTCCCCTCAGGGGAGCAATGATAACAGCACCACCTACTGTTCATCGCTACCCAACATGGGATCTGCACAAAGTGTTAATAGCCCTTCAAAGACCTCCATTTGAACTTTTGAGTCAAGTTTCTCTCCATCTGCTATCCTTTAAGGTCTTGTTTCTTGTGGCCATTACTTCGGCCCGTAGAGTGTCTGAGCTGAATGCCCTATCAGCCCATAAAAATTTCTCTGTGTTTCATAAAGATAGAGTAGTCCTACGCACAGGCCCTTCCTTTTGTCCCAAAGTATTGTCTGCCTTCCATTGCCAACAGGAGCTAGTATTGCCATCCTTCTGTCTTAATCCTGTGCATCCTTCAGAGAAGGCCTGGGACTCTCTGGATGTGAGGAGAGCCCTTAAAGTTTATATTTCCAAAACAAAGGCAATTCGGAAAACAGATAATTTGTCTCCTTTCACCCAGCATCTCTAGGGAATAGGGTGTCCACTTCTACACTAGCCAGGTGGATTAAGGCGTGCATTTCTTTGGTATATGCCTATCTAAGACTAGCCCGGCCAGCCGGGATAGTGGCTCACTCCACTAGAGCGGTGGCCACATCAGCGGCCTTTTCTCACAACACCACTCTAATAGAGATTTGTAGGGCAGCCACATGGGCCACGTCCAATACCTTCATTAAGCATTACAAAATAGATGCCTATGCATCGGCTGAGGCAGCCTTTGGGAGGAGAGTGCTACAGCATGTCCTCTCAGACCAATAGTAGTGGCAGCCCAGCGATTTTCCCACCCTACATGGGTCAGCTTTGGTATGTCCCGCCTGATATCATCTTTTACATGCACAGGAGATGAGACGTTTGGTCTTACTGTGAAATCGGTCTTCTCTGTGCATGTCAAAAGATGATATCAGGGCCGCTCCCTAGGGGGGCTGGGCTACCATTATAAGCACTAGTAGGCCTTTGGCAGAGAGTGTATGAGTACTGTTGTATTGTCTCTGTCAGTGTTGCTATCCTGTCTTACTCGTTTATGGGCTTGTCATTGAAAACTGAGGCAGGAACAGACACAGACCAGGAATGGACCTTCGAAAAAAAACATCAACAGTGCTTTTTTGCCTTCAACCGCTAGGTGGAACTAGCTACCCACCTGATATCATCTTTTGACATGCACAGAGAAGATCGATTTCACGGTAAGACCAAACGTCTCTTCTCCCCAGCCTTTTCCCTGGGATGCTTTCAGTGCTTGCAAAAGCTGCTGCGGTGGCGGCCTAGTTTGCCTTTCACTCACTCCCACTTCCACTTTTCACTCAGGCTTGGTCAATGGGGAGGGGGGGGGTCAAGTCTGTTTCATTGTTTCTTGTCAATTGCATGCCAAGGCACTCTCCCTGCTTCAGCTTTGAAGTCCAAACAGTCATGGGGATTGCAACTGAGGGAATTGTTGCCTTCCATAAAATATCAATACTCCAGAGGAAGTAAACATGTAAAATTGGGGGCAGGGCCACAAGGAAACAGTGACACTAATCTTTCCCAGAGGAAATATTGTGTAAATGGAAAACCGGATTGAAAGCTAGCATTGAGCAAGAAGTGTAGACCTTGAAAATCTGTTACTATGGTAAAAGCAGCGTTATGAAATTAGGCTCCCATGTGGATAAGCCCTTAATGACATCGCCCACACTGATTATGATATAAATTAGATTGCATGCACTGGTAGTATTCTTGTGCAATTTTTCTGTTTTGTACAGCATTGCTGTGTTGAGGCTGCTTACCTTTGCTTTTTCTTTTGGGGGCTGGTTTAGATGTAACAGTAAATCAAAGTATAGCATTGTGAGACTGAGCCACACTAAGCCTCAGGCTCATGTGCTCCCCTCTCATCCTTTGGCACTGCCCTGAGGAGTTTGGAAGCTTCCACTTTAAATTAACCACAATTTGCCACTTCATCCAAATATCAACAAGCTATAGTTAATCTTAATTATGATTTGTTGCAACAATCCTACTTCATACCATAGCTCATGATGCTGCCTTCTTTCAAATAACCACAGTTCAGCTTAACCAAAGTTCAGGGGTTGGATAACATTCTAATTTGCAGTTAATCTAAAATGGATGAGGGAGGGGAGAACATGCAAGACCAAGGTTTGCTGT
Organism: Rhineura floridana; assembly: GCF_030035675.1. Lineage (NCBI taxonomy): Eukaryota > Metazoa > Chordata > Lepidosauria > Squamata > Rhineuridae > Rhineura > Rhineura floridana. The sequence continues at coordinate 46,219,884 of NC_084489.1, forward strand.
AGCTCATTCTTGTATCACTAAACTGAGGTAGCCAATGTGGGGCCCTCCAGATGTTATCAGGCTCCAAATCCCATCAGCACCAGCCAGCATGGCCAAGAGTTAGGGATGATGGGAGTTTATTTGAAAATTTGTGGATGTGGGCAGGTCAGTTGTCTTGCGTCTAGCTCAGCATTCTGTTTCCAATAATGGCCAACAAAATGCCTCTGGGAAGTTTACAAGGAGAACATGAGAGAAAATGTATTTCCCTATTTGTCCCCAGCAAACGTATCCAGAGTTATATTGCCTCTGCACATATGACTTTAGGTTTCAAGGCTAACAGGAGGGGCTTCCATGGGTGGAACTGAATGGATGGAATTTTTTGGATGCACCAGCCACTCCAGAATGCATGTTACATTTCATATGTATTTGCAACAGCATTTAATATCCCTTTACAATAATATAATCTGTTAATAATTCTGGAAAAGGATCCGTTCATCAACTGGATCTATGAATTTAAACAAATGACTAAACCTGTGTAATGTGTTCTTGACAGATTTTTTTCCACTGTAGGAAATGAAGCTTTTTTTTGCTCTTGCATGCATTTTGTTGAATGAGCAGTATGTGTTTTTTAAGTATGAACTATTAACTTTTGGGTTTCAATGAACTAGAAAATACTTTTTACATTGTTGCTGTGGCTCTTTGTCTTGATCTTTGGACCATTCATTCGAATCTAGTAACATTGTGAGAGTCTGCAGATAAAATAACTTGGATTAATATCTTACTGATGAGTTTTCTATGCAAATAAAATTTTGCTTAAGAGGCTATATGACTGAGTCCCAATACACCTTTAACATTGTGGTTTATACCCTGTGTATCTTACTTACATTGTCTGTAACACATAGATGTAGATGTAGGTATACATTCACTGTATTTCCATTTTGCACAACATGCTTGGTGATTGAACTAACTCTTCAAAAAGAATTGCAGTAATGTAGCAGCAGCTAAACTCATATCGCATAATAAATATTCCCAGAATAGGATTTTCTCCTGGATGCTGGATTGTCTGATGCATACATTTTGCCATGTCAGCTTCTGGTTTCTTCCATCATCCCCTCTCTTTTTTTGATGGACATTGTGTTCTCATGAATTGCTTCTCCCCAATACATGGCAAGTCCAGACCCTTTCAGTTGTCCATTTGCCCTTTCTTTTTTTCTGTCACCCTCTTCTCTTTCCCAAAATTACCCATGGTAGTCGGATAGCATCAGCAAGGTCTCTCTCTTTCTCTCTCCCTCCCCCTCTCCCTCTCTCTCCCCCTCTCCCTCTCCCTCTGTGTGTGTGTGTGTGTGTGTGTCTGGCAACTAAAGTGCTGCAACAGCAGAATCCCAGACCTAAGAATCAATGGAAAATGTAGTTCTTCAAGACTTCTAAGTCCACTGAAGTTTTTTAATGCTTTTTGGATTATTGTGTAACCAGTTACTACAAGTTGTTCTTGTGCATTTGGATTTATATATTCAGTTAAGTTATTCAAGAGGGATATCTGTACCTATGTGGATTGATGTGTTTTATGGTGAGCTTTGTGACCGAAATGATTTTTTTCAGTTACAATCTCTACATGCTGATCTCATGATAGTCTTTCAATAGATGTCAGAATCAGTTCATTGCTACCCTCCTCTTATTTCTGTAACATTTTAATTAATTCACACTGATCAAATAAATGTACATTGAGATTTGTTTCCTAATGAGGGTGCATTTAGAAGAAAGGTTTTGCATCCTTCTGATATCCTGTGGGTAATTATATTCTAATTATATGGTAAGGGGGAGGCTATAACTCACTTCTGAAATTGTTCATTGGATCCAATTAATTGCATGCACATAATGAAAGTTCATGATGTGGTTGACTGTCAGTGAGTTTAAGGAAATCTTTAACTCAATTTAGTTCTAGCTTTTGTATTACAATAGAATTAGATTATAACAAGGTTAGAAGCAGAGTATAGGCATGAGGTGGATGTATGTAAGAAGAAAAATAATATGTCATTATGACTTTATATAATTCTGTACATGTAACAGAATAGATATTGCTTTAGTATTTAAATGTATACTTGTTCAAGTTTTTACCAATTTATAACAGTCCTATTTTGTCAATATAATCAGAATTATAATCAATAACCAGAGCTTGGAAAAGTTACTTTTTTGAACTACAACTCCCATCAGCCCAATCCAGTGGCTATGCTGGCTGGGGCTGATGGGAGTTGTAGTTCAAAAAAGTAACTTTTCCAAGCTCTGATAATATGATACTTATACTTTCCTGTTCTGGATTGTAAACTCATGTTCATGTATCACAGTATATCTCATAGGATCCACATTTCAGAAACATGAAGGTATAATCAATAACAAAAATATAATCGAAACTCCATTTCAGTGGAAGATACGTCATCTTAGAGGTGTTCAGCTGCTTCCCTCTTTTTCAAAAAGTATTCTGGTTAAAATCCTTTAAATACTATGATTGCTAAAAGTTAACAACTAGAAAATGATCTGGAGTAAAACATTCCACAACTGGATGTCAAGGTGATTTAATACAAGAACTTGAATGATGCATGGGATACACACATTCCACAGTTGTTGTAGGCATAAAGAATCCCAAAAAGTATATAAGTAAAGAGTTTGCTTATGCTTTATAAGTCAGAGTAAAAAAGGTCTTTAATTGTTTAAGGTATTCTACAATGCAATAGCAGGGAGAACATGTAGTCATTTGCAGAGACATAGATCATGTAAGTTACTGTTCTTTGAATGTGATCTCAGTATATTTACACAAGGAATGCACTTAGAAGCCCCCTAAAACAATAGGAATGGGTTACCCCACCTTGCAAATATTTGTAACTAAAGCCTAAACATTTAACTATCCACACTTTTCTGGAAGTAACTCCATTGAACCCAAGGGATCTGCATCTCTACTCAGAACTGAGTAGAAATGCAGAGGATTGATACGGAAAGGCATGCAGTTGCATGTTACTTCTGCCCTTGTTAAGGGTAGTATATTGTCTCAAGTGGTGAGCTTCTTTGGGGGGGGTTGATATAGACTTTTAAAACTGTTAAGAAATCTCAATCAGTTCTATACTTTTTGTTTTCTTTTTTGCAGGCAACACCACTGATATACTAGTATTGCTTTTTTACATTTGGCAGTCTAGGCTGAAAGACAGGGCATTGTTTTTTTTATGTGGAAATTTGGTTCATTAAGACCTTAGTACAGGTATGCAGAACCTCTGGCCCTCCAGAAGTTGCTGAATTTCAACTGCCATGATCACTAGCTATTAGCCATGCTTGCAGGGGCTGTTGAGAGCTGTAGTTCAGCAACATCTGAAGGGCCAAAGGTTTTCCACCCCTTCCTTTGTATATTACTGTGGAAGACAGTTTATGGATAAAATGCATTTGGTTGGTTGTTGCAGTCGAGGGGTGAAATAAGACACAAAGACATCAGCTTGGGTTGAACAAGGGCCACTTTATTAAATTACAGCAAACAAAACCCAATTTAAAGTGACCTGCAGAGGGAAACCTAGGTGCAGGAACTGTCTATAAACAAGTAGCTTGCCACACAGCTCTCGGGTGACCAGCCCCTGCTGGGGCAAGGGCAAGCCCATCTGCTTACCCTTTACCCCGGCCACACCTTGTAGGTGAGTAGGGGGGCCTTCCCACATCATCCCCACCCGGGGCCGTATAACCCCTGGGTAGATGAGGATAAGTTGGCCCCAGAAGCAGCCCATATCCTGCCCTCGAGCCGTAAAGCCCTGACAGACAGGCCTCCGGAACCGCCAATCACCTCCAAAGGTGCCTAAGGGGGCCACCTAGCTGTCCTTACCTATTTCCCTTCCCACACCAGTGCAAGATGCATAGCCCGGTAGGACACTGACCTGTCAAATACATTCAAGTTAGCCAAATAAGCCAAAACCACCTATTAAACACAACGCCCCCAACCCAATTCCATCCCACTCCCATGGTGTGGAGCAGGCAAAAAACCTGCCCGCCAACGAGGGTGGGCAGGATAAAAATTCCTACTCGGCCCCGAAGCAACCCCTAGGCACACCATAAAAGAGGGAGGGCGGGGTGGGTGTCACGCTGGCAAAGAGGAAGGTAGGAGGGGTGGCTGGACTTAAATAAGCCCAAAAGCCCCGCCCCTCCACACTGCACATCGCACGCACCCAATAGGTGCGATGCGCGACGTTGCCCCAAACAAAGATGGAGGCTGCAGCTTCGCCCCCATCTGCAACCATGCCCCGCTCGTCAGCTGCGCGGCAAGTGAGGCATCATTTCCACAAGAGATGGCCCATGTTTATTTGTCCTAGAAAGCTATTAGAGGTTGTAGGTTTTATATGAAATAATACATATAAAGTTGTCTTAAATTGGCCATTATGCTGTTTGTTTTTATTTTTGTTATAAAATGTCTTGCATGAACCTTAAGGTACTGGCATTATTTGTAGCTTTTTATCTTTTGAATGTGACACATCCAAACTTGCAGTTGTTTCTTTATGGCTACTACATGGAGCATCTGCCATGCAGATGTTTCCAGTGATCTCTATGTTGGCTGCAATGTGGTGACGAGCCCTCGATGGGGAAAAAAAATGGAAACAGAAATGAAACACTGTGTGAACAATGAATGCCAAGGAAATAGAATTGAGCCAGTGGGCCTCTGCGTTGAAAAGAGTTTACGTTGAGGACTGAACCTTTAGTTATGTTAAGCAACATAAAGTATAAATATACCGTTGTAGTGCTGCATAACACACAGTGAATGCAAGATTGAAAACAGATATGAAATCTTTTTCTTCTATGTCCCATGGTATTTGCACCAGAGTATAGTTTCTTTCCAAGCAAAAACTGAAGTAAAATAGTGTTCTTATCTACAGTGAGAGCTGTTTTTGTTTCTTTTTCATGTCAGATTGAAATTAATAACAGCCCTCCAGAGGAAGATGCATCTTTCAGTTAACTGTCATTGTTTGAGCTCAGCTCAGTGTTGGGATGAAGTGCATGATAAATTGTAGCCGACACTATTCAGTCATCCTGCCTTTTACCTAGGGTTGGCAACTCTGCAAGCAACAGATCCTGGGCAGAATTAAACCCACACTTTGACCGGGATTGTGATATAATTTTTAGTATACATGTAGCTGGTATACAATCTGAGCACTATCTTGGTAGTAGAATGGTGAATTACTGGTAAGCATTAAAGGAAGAGCTGATTCATAAGTCACTGAAAAGGCAGGGAAGGGTCACACAAATTTTGGTAGTATACCATGTGGGTCATATAAAGGGTGTGGTTCCTTCCTGTGCCTGAATCTCCTGGTAGTTCACCTTAAGCAGACATGGTGGTATCTCATAAATAACTTCTGTAAGGGTTGCTGTCTGAATATGAAGACTATTCACATTCTCTCCAGGTGCAATTTGATAGATGTGGAAATGCCAGCTCATGAAATCATCATGTTTGCAAACCCACGTTCTTAGGTTGTCCAAAATGTTAACATTAAAATAACACCATGAACTGAAAAGTTCCCAAATAATTGTGCTCAGCAGTCAGTGGTGCAGCTAGGGCTATACCTTGGGGCCAAAGTCCAGCTCTCCCAATGACTACGTAGAGAGCAGCAGATGATGAGGGCAGTGGCAAACAGGTCTAGCGTGAGCATATGGGCATGCTGGGGCCCACCAGGACTGATGCTGGTTGCTTTAACATCTTTTGTTATTTTTAAAGTATGTGAGGGGACAGCTAGCCAGGCATGTACATGGTTACAGATGCTTATTTTATTGTTTTTGCTTTAAAATATGTATTCTTTTCTACAACAATCTGGTTCTTATTCCCATGTAATTGTTTAGCATCAAGGCACCAGAAGCAAATGCCATTTTATTCATGTAATAATAATAATAATAATACTTTAATTTATAGGCCGCCTATCTAGCCAATGGCCACTCTAGGCGGCTTACAATAAAACATGATAAAATACAATAAACAATAAACAATATAGCCAGTACAGTGTAATACAAAAATTACAGTATTTAGTAGATTGTTTTTACAGTTCTAGGACTAGTTCACCTTGGAAGTCTCAAAGGTCGTAAAGGCCTGATGGAATAGCCAAGTTTTCAGACCCCGGCGAAATATATCTAGGGAAGGGGCATGACGAAGATCCATTGGGAGGGAGTTCCAGATCGTGGGGGCCGCCACAGAAAAAGCCCTCTCTCGAGTCCTCACCAACCTAGCCACTTTAGTCGGCGGAACCGAGAGAAGGCCCTGAGTGGCCGATCTTGTAGGGCGGCACACTTTATGACGGTGGAGGCGCTCCTTCAGGTATACTGGGCCGAAACCATGTAGGGATTTAAAGGTTAATACCAACACCTTGAATTGAGCCCGGAAAATAACTGGAAGCCAGTGAAGATTGTATAACACTGGGGTAATATGATCATAACGGCGGCTTTTCGTAAGTAAACGAGCCGCCGTGTTTTGTACCAGTTGTAATTTCCGGACTGTTTTCAAGGGTAACCCCACGTAGAGCGCGTTGCAGTAGTCTAAACGAGAGGTGACCAGAGCATGCACTACGAGTGGGAGCTGATGGATAGGAAGATAGGGTTGCAGCCTTCGGATGAGACGCAATTGACCCCAAGCTGCCCGGCACACCGATGAAACCTGGGCCTCCATGGACAGCCCGGAGTCAAGGATCACCCCAAGGCTGCGGACCTGGTCCTTCAGGGGCAGTTTTACCCCATTAAACACCAGGTCAATATTTCCCAACCCTCCTTTGTCTCCCACGAGCAGTACTTCCGTTTTATCAGGATTCAGCTTTAGCCTGTTTCTTCCCATCCATCCACTCACGGATTCCAGACACTTGGACATGGTCTCCACAGCCAACTCTGGTGAGGACTTGAATGAGAGGTAGAGCTGAGTGTCATCCGCATATTGGTGGCACTGCAGCCCAAGCCTCCTGATGATAGCTCCCAGCGGTTTTACATAAATGTTAAATAGCATGGGAGAGAGGATAGAGCCCTGTGGCACACCACATTTGAGGGGCCAAGGGTCTGAAACCTCATCTCCCAATGCCACCTGCTGGTGTCTATCGGAGAGAAAGGAACGGAACCAGTTTAATACTGTACCTCCTATTCCCAATCCCTCCAGACGATCCAGCAAGATACCGTGGTCGACGGTATCAAAAGCCGCTGAGAGATCAAGGAGGACCAGAAAGGTGAATTCTCCCCTATCTAATGCCCTCCTCAAATCATCCACCAGAGCGATCAAGGCTGTTTCAGTTCCATGTCCAGTCCTGAAACCTGATTGGTATGGATCTAAATAATCCGTTTCATCCAAGTGCGTTGACAGCTGATTGGCCACCACTCGCTCAATGACCTTGCCCAAGAATGGTAAATTTGAAATTGGGCGAAAGTTGTTTAGATCTTGGGGATCCAAGGAGGGCTTTTTCAAGATGGGCTTTATGATTGCCTCCTTGAGGGCTAATGGCAATACACCCTCATTCAAGGATGCATTTACCACCGCCTTGATCCCTTCGCCCAATCTCTCTTTACAGCTCATCACGAGCCATGATGGGCATGGATCAAGGAGACAGGTGGTAGGTTTCACAGTTGACAACACCTTGTCCACATCCTCAGAAGAAAGAGGCCAAAACCGATCCCATTGGATCACATTATGACTGGTCAACTCTGGTCCACTATCTGCATTCACGGTATGCGAAATCGAGCTTCTCAAATGTTCGATTTTATCGGCAAAGTGTTTTGCTAAATTGTCACAGGAGGCCTTCGAATATTCCAAGGGTTCGTGAGCAACTGGACCGACCAGGCTTCGGACCACTTGGAATAACCTCCTGGGACAGCACTCTGCTGATGCAATAGAGGCAGCAAAGTAATCTTTCTTTGTTGCCTTTATTGCCACATGATAGGCAGCTACTGCTGCTCTAACTTGTGTCCGAGCATCTTCGGAGCGGGATTTACGCCACCGGCATTCTAGTCGTCTCACCTCCTGCCTCAGAACACGCAACCGTGGTGTGTACCATGGTGCTGTCTGGGATCTATTCAGGGGGAGAGGACGTTTCGGGTCCACTCAGTCTAAAGTCCCGGTGATCTTTGAGTTCCACTCCATCACCAGGGTATCGACTGAATGACCTTCAGCAAGTTCCAAATCCCCCAGCGCAGTCAGGAATCCTTCTGGATCCATCAGGCGCCTGGGGCGGACCATTCTAATAGGTCCTGTGCCTTTGCAGAGGGTGTGCGGCATCGAGAAGTCTACATTTACCAGATAGTGGTCTGACCATGACACAGGGGTAAAAGTAATAGCCCCCAACTTCAGAGCACTTTTCTCCTCTCCCAGGACAAATACAAGGTCGAGAGCATGAGCGGCTACATGGGTGGGCTCAGCATTACTAAGGTGCAGTTCCCAGGAAGTCATGGTTTCGAGGAAATCCCGAGGGGCTCCTATGAGAGTGGTCTCGGCGTGCACATTGAAGTCACCCATCACCAACAGTTCTGGGGACATCATGCGCACTCCCGAGATCACCTCTAGCACCTCGGCCAGGGATTCTGCCGTGCAGCGAGGCGGGCGGTACACAAGCAGGATCCCTAAACTGCCCTTCGGGCCCAACCTCCAGTACATGCAGTCAACAAACTTGGTCCCATGGAGAGGAGACCTGGCAAAGACCAAGGACTCCCGATAGATGACAGCCACTCCCCCTCCCCGCCTTCCTTCCCTCGGCTGATGTGCATAACGGAAACCTGGCGGGCACATCGCCTCTAGAATAGGTGCCGAGGCGTCATCCAGCCAGGTCTCCGTTATACATGCCAGGTCTGCGGATTCATCCAAGATCATATCATGGATACAAGATGTTTTCTGCACCACAGACCTGGCATTACACAGCAGCAAACGAAGGTTGGTTGGAATCTTGCATCCCCCAGTTATCTTCGGGTTATGGGCAGACCTGGAACAAGGGATGGATATTATGCATCTATCCCTTGTTCCTCTATTCTGACATGGTCTGCCTCCAGCACCACTCCCTCGTCTGCCGCCCAATGTTTGTATACCTTGGCCCCCATCCGTTTTTGTCACATCCCCCCCAGATCTACACATGTCCCTATCCGCAGACGCCGGGGAATTGGATCAATTCCAAGATTAAGTCCAAGTCTGGATAAAGATCCAAACCTGTTCCTTACAAGTTCGTACAGTATCACTGTTATATAAAGTTAATTAATGTCAATTTATCTACTCATCTAATCACTATAAAGACTATAATAACTGCTAAAATATAGGATGGGAATTAGAATATTAAATGCCCATATCTATTTCCATGATCATGATGAAACTCTAAGATGTGAAAGTCTATGTGTTCTTAGTATTTCTTTTTTTAAAATCAGAATTAATAAACTGTTTTTTGTTTTTGCTTTAATATATCAGGAATTTAAATTAATTGTAAAGTATGGAATGGCAGTGATGGGGGTGAGGGCAATGTTAATTGTGTGCTTTACAACTGAAGTAATATATGACTGCCCTGTAAGACCGTTAAGCCTAGGATCTTAGGTGTACCACTGACAACAGTATATGGAAAGAACAAAAGGAAGTAAGGGGAGAAATCTGACTGGCCAAAGGTGAGTCCATAACAATTACTGTTTCCAAACTGTAGAAATAACAGTCTGGTCAAGTTCTTGGGAATATTTTTATTTTATGCAACCTGAGAATATGGGCAGATTGTTTGAAGGCCTAAAGTCTTATCCTTTGCACACTTGATCTTTGCCCTTCTGAGTAACAAAAGCTGCCAGAGGAATTCTGTGCACTTGAGTCTTAGAAGTACCTAACCACTCTTTGCAAGACAGTATGATCCTATTTGCTTTAAATGAAGCAGCGGTGCAATCCCTTGTGAAGAAATCAATTTTTTGCACAGGTGGCCCGAGATAGGGCCTTTATTGTGGTGGCCCCTCATCTGTGGAACACTCTTTGTGCTGGGTTATGGGGGGGTCACTATCAGCCATAAAAATTCCATCTCCCTTGCCAGGAGACCAACCAGTTGCATTGGATTCTGGGCAAAATGTAAAGTGCTCAGGGTTGTGATTAAAGCCCTAAACTATGTAAACTCCAAATATCTTAGGAATCTCTTCCTTTTCTACAGATGCTCTTGAGTGTTAAGATCAGCAGAGGGGGTTCTTCTTGCTCGTTTCACCACCCTCAGAAGTTTGGGGGATGGTGGCCCGGGAGAGAATGTTGCCTTTGGGAGCTCCTAAGATGTGGGCTTCCCTCCCCACAGAGGTGTGTCTGGCACCATCACTATACAGTTTTCAGTGAATGCTAAAGATTCATCTCTTTACCCTGGCATTTGACTTCTGAGATTGTTTTCAATACCCACCCTATTCCATTTGAAAATTTGAATAAAAATTAATGATAAAAAAATACCCACCCTATTCCTGTGATTGTAATTTGTTTTTATTGTTTTTAATACTGCATTTTAATTGTTGTAACCTGCCCTGGGACCTGCTGGTGAAGGGTGGGTAACAACTGTTGTTAAGATTTATTTATTTATTAATTCTTAATTTGGCTACTTCTGTTTTGTTATGATACATTTTAAAATGTTCATGTTTTTAATTTAAGTGCCGTTTTGTTGATGGATTGTTTTTATTGGTGGTATTTTGGGCAAGGTCCAGGAGCAGGGAGTAGTGTCCCAGCTCCAGGTGATACTAGATGATACTGACAATTTTTATCTATTCTAATCTGGCAGCAGAACTGAACTGCCTTAGTCACTATGATAGATGATCTGCACTGGGAGATAGACAATGACCACATTGATTATCCTTGACTTCTCAGCAGCTTTTGATACTGTTGATCATGTGGGGTCTTCCTGGAGTAGGGTTGGAAAGTATCCTACTACAGTGACTCCTGTACTTTCTGGTAGGTCGTTCCCATTGAAGGTGGTACAGGGGGGAGACTACCCTATAGTTTTTTGGTCTACGGGTTGAATTTTGTTTGCTATGTTTTTCAACACCTGCATGAAACTGTTGGGTGAGTGGTTCTCGTGATTTGGGTTGAAGTGTGGTGATGGAACTCGGCATAACCATCAATCTCACACAGAGGGTGGAAAATCTGAACTGGTCGTTTGTGGCCATTTTGGGCTAGATAAGGGTGAGCAAGCTAGAATTTAATTCATTCAAGATGGAGATGCTGTTGGTTGGAACACTGCAAAGAAGTGTGCTATCTGTTTGGATGGGGTTACGTTCCCTGAGAAGAACTAAGTACAGTCTGGTTTTTTTCCTAGATCCATGGTTCTGTTGATGTCCAGGTAACATTGGTAGCTTGTGTGTCTTGTATCAGCCAAGATTGGTTCACCACCTACTTGAAGAAAGCAGACACATGCACTCATTACATTCAGACTAAGCTATTGTAATACTCTCAATTTAAGGATAGTTCAGAAACTTCAGTTAGTTCGAAATGCAACCACTAGGATGCTGATAGGGACAAGACAATCCACACATATTGCACCTATCCTACACCAATTACAATGGTAACCAATTTGTTTTAATGCATAATTAAAAGTATTAGGTATAAGTATTAGTTTTTAATATACCGCTTATATACCAAACTGGTTTCTAAGCATTGGTGTTAATCTGTTCCTATGCTTTAAAGGTTATCGTTAGGACAACCTCTGTCCATATGAACTTTATTAAGTTTTAAATCGGCTTCAGAGGCCCAGCATTCTGGCTTGTCTTTAACAAAAATTCAGTTACTGGTAGGGATGCTTGAGGAATTTGTTTGTGAGTTCCAGTATGGACTGACCTGATTTGCATACGAATTTATGTGGATTAAAAGTATCATACATTGATGCAGAAAGGACTGGGCTGGTGGAAAGGACTGATGGATGGACATATAAACAAACACTGACTGGAAATAGATTGATCTGGCCATTCCTAGCTGATAGATACCAGGGACAAGGACTTTTCAGTGGTGACACCAATGTTTCTTCCTGGTGATATCTGCCAATCACCTTCCTGTTTTTGTTCTGGGGGGCTTTCTATGACTAGTTTTTGTTTTGTGCTGACCTCTTGGATTTTGTGGTGATGTTTTTATTGCTTTTGAGATTTGGTTTCTTTTAATTATTTTTGTTTTATTTGTGAGCTATATTTTAAAAAGGTTATTTTCAAAAGTCTGATATGAATGTGTTAGATCTATCTCCCTAGACTACTCTTCTGTAATGACTTGACTTGTAATGAAAACTGCTTACTAGTTTAACAGAATGGCCAGAAACTCACATTTTCTTTGCAGGAATTTGCTTTAATTAGTTGTGGTTTTTACATCTTTAATATTGTAGCTGAAACTGTTTTTCTCCAACAGACTCTACCTCCTTTAGGAGTCTCGCTTCCTGAGGTGCGTAATATAAAAGTGTTCACAGATGCAAATAAAAATTGTTTGGTGTTTTGACTTCTGATTTGCCATAAAGTGCATTTTGGGGCAGCATAATACTCTTAGTTATGACAATCTGTGTTTAGTGTAGTCCTCCAAGTCCTGGACTGATCCTAAATGGCTTACAATTAAGATTAGTCTTGAACTGTTGAAGTTTCAAAGCTCATCCAGGCTTTATAATAAGGATAACAGTAAGTTCTGCTCTGTACAATTTTGGTAGGATGGCAAATGAATCCATTCTGCTCTACTAAAGATCAAATGGATTGTGACATCCAGAATGAATTCTTCAATTTATTGTGGGCAAGTGCAGAGTGGATGAATGCAGATAGGTCTCTTTGCACATGCTTTGAGACTTCTGCTGTGCCAAGGGGGTGGCAATGCTGACATTCTCTGAGTGTGCTAGAGGCTTCACAGAAGACAAGGTGTGAACCAGTGTGGTTCCCATAGCCATTCCAGACAAACCCATATCTATTCTGAGGGTGGTCTGGTTGGTACTCTAGAGCAGCCTTTCCCAACCAGTGTGCCTCCAGATGTTGTTGGACCACAACTCCCATCAGCTTCCGCCAGCATTGCCAACGGTCAGGAAAGATGGGAATTGTGGTCCAACAACATCTGGAGGCACACTGGTTGGGAAAGGCTGCTCTAGAGGCTTTCTTCACAGACTAAGACAGAATTGGAACAGTGCAAAGGGCATCCTCCAACCCTAATAGATCTTGTCTTGTCTACATTGGGCTTGAGATATGGGTATAGCATGAAACAGCAACCTATTGGGTTGTGCTATCCCTCCCCCATGTGTTTCTGGAACTGGCTTGGGTCCTGGTGTATGAAGTATGCCCTGGACCCACTCAATGAATTTGAGCCCCAACAAAAACAGTATTTCCGATGTGGATTCTGGTTGAGTGGAAATCTGTCCCATCTCTAGACAGTGGATTACTAATATGTGAGTTAAGACCCTGTTCCTCAGACCTTCACTACCAGCATCTTGAAAACCTTTGTTTTAATTTCTGGGACTTTGTGAGCTACATGTTCTTAGGGCTTTTAGAGAATTTCAAACACTTTCTACAACAGTGAGACTTAGATAATATGTCAGATAAGAGAGGCAGAAACAGATGTTTGCAGATGTGTGTGTGAAATGGATTTTGAAGGCAGTAAAGAAGGTGCATACAGTTTTCCTGAACAAAATTCATTGAAAGTGGAAATATGTGGGTTTATAACATCAGCTGAGTGTCACTTTAGAAACCTTATCTGATTCTTCTACCTTAATTAGACCAACATGCCATGGTCATTGTAGCAGTAAGAGAACCCAACAATCTCTGCTCCTTGTACATGAGCAGCAGAAACAGAGGTCAAATGTTTCTGTTGCAGTGTCAATATGCAAATTAGGAGAGACCTCAAGCAGCCCAAGGCTTCTCCAGCCCTGCAACGCCTTGTCTTGTCTATATGTGTCCATTATGTGCTCCATGAATACAAGTAATAGAGGTTGGGAATAGGTGGATCCTGAGCAAAGAGAAATTGCCATTGGTGCACTCTCTAACTGTATAACACAATAGAGAAAAACAGGAAAATGATAGTGCTACAAAATCACCTTGTAAGGGTAACAATCAGGAATCTAGTGTTCTGCTGAGAATTTAAAATGTATTGGAGCAATATTTAATATTTTAGAATATTAAGCAGTACTTTTTGGATTTTTTCCCTAGTCTAAAAGTTCATGAAAAAACAGAATAACTTCATGTTGCAAGCCGTCAAAATGTGCATTAGTGTTTTATTGAATAACTCTCACTCAGCATTGCCTGTGTCCATGAGACAAAATGATTACAGTTGCATCAATCATTTTGTATGCCCTAATAAAATAGTCATAACTAGAACATATGTGCTATCCAGAAAATAAATATCTGCATTTTGCAGTGTCATTTATTTTCAGTAAGCATCAACTTCACCTGCATTTTGATGTAAGAATATTGCCTGATCACCATGAGATTTTATATCGCTGTTTTTTAAGGGAAATGCCAAATGTGTTTTATCTTCTGACTTTAATGTTTTGCAAATATTTCAGTTCTGTAGTTCTTCTAAATAATTGTAATTACAAAAAACAAACAAAGGCTGCGTTTGCATAACCACTTCTATTTCTTTTTACCCCTCTTTGTTCTTATTGACTCTTTTTACTCTTCTAAAACATACATTCAAAAGGCAAAACAGAAACTCTACAGTTTAAGAGTGTAACCAGGAGAAATAAATGTGCATTTATTCTTTGAAAATTGATTTGAAAATGTCACCTGGTGCAAACACAGTTGACACCCATTGTAAAGTAATTTTGCAATAGTATAATACCCCTAGGAAAATTTGGAAGATGTGGTAATGTTATGGCTGATTTCCTACGTGATGCACAACATGATGGTGGGCTTGCCTTAATTTTTTTTTTTTAAAAAGGAAGGCAATTTTGATTAGCAATGTACTGGGTATTGCTTTACCTTTTGGACTCCAGTAATCTTGACCGATTCTTCAGATATGCGATACATATTTTATTTAATACATTTGTACCCTGTCTTTCAGAGTATAAGGCAGCTTACAAAAGTTAAGAAACAATAAAATAAACAGTATACAACACTGATCCCGAATGTGTATTTTACTTGAAGATATATTTCAGTGGCCAAAAATCCAGTAAAAATCCAGTAGGTAGAAACTGGCTTCAGAAAGAATCTGCCTTAGACTGCAGTCCTAAATACACTGAGAATAAGTCCCATTGAACACAGTGGGATGTACTTCTAAGTACACATGCACAGGTTAGCACTGCATGTTAAGTTAGCTTATTATGTTATAAACACTTAAGGATGCACTTGGTTTGAAAAAAATACTTTGCAATCTATGTCAGTAGATTAAGAAGGAAGATTATGTTCTTGTGTGGTTTAGATGCTTTTGGGTTGGTTATATGGGATTGGATTTGTAAGCCATAGCTCTTGTGCTCCATTTGTATTTTCTGAACAGTGGAATAAAAGGAAGGCAGTGTGCTTACTTCTTGCTAGCAGACACACCAGCTGTTCTTTTAAAATAATAGGGTGCCTAACTTTAAGTGAGTTTACTCAGACTAGAGTGACTACCACAGGTGAATAAGAAATGCCACAGCCTGCCATTTTTAAAGGCAGCTTTGCAAGGGATGACCTACCATTAGTGATGTTTATCTAGACATGCATGAATTCTGTGGGACCTCAATTTGATCTGTTTCTTGGAATTTTGCTGTCAGCCTTGGTTCCTCGCTTGCTTACAGCTGCAGCAGTAAATCTGTCAGTGTTCCTTACCAAGCAACATTCTGGTTTGTTTTCTTTCCCCGAGGTCCTTGTTTTAAATGCTGCAAATTGTTCACAACAATTATGTGTATTATTTCTGGCTGCCTCCATTTGTTTCCATGTTTATCTGTGTTTTGTTACTATGAAGGATATACCTGCATCATTAATTTTGTTTAACTTAAGAAGAACAACAACACAGCAGCATTACTCTCTACATTTGCAGACTTTCTTTGTGCCTGTAGCAATATTTTTTAACAGCAATTTGTACAAAGGGAGGCTAGGATCGGGCAGACAGCATTTGTTTAATTAGTAAAGCAGGGGTAGCCAACATGGTGCTTTCCAGATGTTGCTGGACTCCCAAACCCCCATCATCCCTGACCATTGGCCATACTGGCTTCGACTGACGGGAGCTGGAGTCCAACAACATCTAGAGGATATGTTGGCTACCCCTGAAGTAGGGTTGGCTAGCAATTTGCCTAGTCACTTGCTCCTTTATGATATTTGATAGAAGAGGATTTGTCAGACTTTCAAATATTACTGGGATCGAGAGACTATTATTATTAAGTGGCACAGAATATCAGCTGTAGGCTATTTATTTTCCTGCTTGTTGAGCTACTTCTAAAACACTGCTAGTGAGGTGACAGGAAAGGCATTCCTGGTCTTGAGCT
The DNA here is from genome assembly GCF_030035675.1 of Rhineura floridana. Classification (NCBI taxonomy): domain Eukaryota; kingdom Metazoa; phylum Chordata; class Lepidosauria; order Squamata; family Rhineuridae; genus Rhineura; species Rhineura floridana. The sequence goes on from NC_084489.1 coordinate 46,236,224, forward strand.
GCTTCTGCAGAGTTTGATGCCAAGCATACTTGTCTCCTATTCTGCCTGCCAAATTCCCTTGGCCGTTGTGGGAATGGGACCCAGGCTTCACATACAAGCCTTCAAAAACTTGGGGAAGGAAATCTGTTTATCAGATCTGCTACCTAATAAACTACATGTAAAACATGTCTGGACCACCATCTGTTCAAGTGTTGTTGAAGAACAGGATGTGCTGGTCACACTGGGGGAGGAAAAAAAGAGAGCTCTGTGGGCTCTACAGTATAGGAGACTGTTTTTGTTTGTTTGTTTCTTTGCTAGGGTTATGTAATTTAGGAATGAAATTCCAGAGGTTTGCCCTTCCATATTGTGCTTCCATGCTTGGAACAGAGGTGCTTACTGCATTCCTGCCAGTCATGTAAACAATGGAAGAGTATCCATGAACATCAGTAACAAGTACTTAGGCTTGGCTTTCTGTGCAATGTGTGTCTCTTGCATATAGTATGCCGAAAATAATTATTTCATTCAATTTTATTACTAGCTCACTCTAGTACCTAAACGCTACAATTATGTTCACAATAAAAATGACAGTGATCCAGACCCATTGCCTTTCCCTTAGGCCCCTTTATGTTCAGTTGATAAAGAGTTACTGTCTTTTCACATGGAAAAATTCTACTTTGAAAGCATCTATATGTAAAAAATAAAATAAATCAAAACCTAACACCAAAATTTACTACTTAGTGAATGCTATCTCTTTTTTGCATGTTTTTAATTTTAATTTGGTATTATACAAATACTTTAAAAATGGTGTTAAGGCTGCAATTCCATACACACCTACCAAGTAGTAAGTGCCATTGAACTAAATATATGGGGTTGTGCCGCAGGTCATTCAGATAAATGAAGTTGTTATGTAACAAATCCTTTTGAAAACTTCAGATTTTGGGTGAGCCAGATTGCAAAGACAGTTGTGATCTTAATGGCTTTGTTTCGCAGAGAGTGGGAGAAAACTTTTATAATTAATCTCATTGTTTCAGAAGCTTAACCATGCAGATAACCTCACAATGTATTACCAACTTCATCCCATTGCATTAGTATCTATTGTGACAAAATAAATACCATCTATCTATTATCTAACCAGTGTTAAATCTAGATACATAAATAGATGTATGTGAAGTTGGGCTTCATTTAATTATTTGATTGCAATCACTGAACTCATTATCACTGAAGTAGTATTTCAATGTGTCATGCTGGAATAAGATTCTTCCATGTTCACCATAGTAGGATTTTATAACTCATTAAACTGTTATCTCCAACCTCCCTTTTAGGAACGGCAAGCAACTATGAAAAAAGAAAAAGATGGTTCTCAGCAAACAAACAAACAAAGTGATCGCAACAAGATGCAGAGAGCAAATTCTGTCACTGTAGATGGACAAGGTCTTCAGGTGTGATTACTTCTGTTGTGCTTAAACATTCATACAGCTATTATTGCAACATTTTCCTCTCTCATAGAATAAGTTTAAGTTTGCCCAAATATAGGGTTTCCAGAATGAAACAATAGCTTCTGTACTCTACAGTTGCACATTTCAGATCATGCAATTATGAGGTATGTGTGGTAAATATGAATGCATGTGAGTGCTCTGGTATAATTGGAGGTCAAGATGCTAACAGAGGATATTTAACTCTACACACATTTGGGCCAGGATATCTATCTGCGATGTGGTTTATGAAATCACACCATTGCCTAATGCTCTCTTAATACAAAACAATCACTTCCAGGTCTTTCCATGTATCTTCTGTTAGGAGTGAAGAACGAAATAGAGTGGTAACATTACAGACAACATTTTCTGTAATAGAATATAAATGCACAATGAAACAGAATTGGCAGATTCTCCAGTTCCTTTGTAGGAATACCATCTGCACAGGACTTTCATGCCTGCTTTTCAAAATTGGTAGAACATTTTGCTTTTAAAAGCCCAGTAGGTGACAAGGCAAATCATTTGTTCGCTGTCATTCACATCTGTATTAGTATATATCCTAGGAACATAAGAAGAACCCTGTTGGATCAGGCCAATGGCCCATCTAGTCCAGCATCCTGTTCTCACAGTGGCCAAACAGATGGCCACAAGAAGCCCACAATTAGGACCTGAGCAGAAGAGCACTCTCTCCTCCTGTGGCTTCCGGCAACTAGCATTCGGAAGCATACTGCCTCCAACTGTGGAGGCAGAACATAGCCATCATGGCTAATAGTCACTGATAGCCTTATTCTCCATGAATCCTGATCAGTGATTATATGTTTGGATTTTGAATATTTAATAAAACACTTGGATTCATCAAAGGTTGATATATTTAACATAAATATTTATTTCTAATTGTATATTTCTTATGCAGTTCAGGATGTGTAAAGAACTGTGCTGCTGTCAATGGAACTGTATACGATATAGGGCTGACTTCTTAAAAATACCCATAGAAATAACTCCCCCCCATCTCTTAAAATATATTGAAGGTTGCATATGCTACAGGTATAGGATTAAAATGAATATCTGCATAGCTATTTATGACTATCTGAGGTATTGGCAATTATTGCATGTATAACTAGTAGGTGGCTGGTAGCCAAAACATATAAATGACTATGGAAGCAGCCAGAAAGAATCTCCAAGCATAAAAGCAAGCAGCTTTAGCATTACAAAAGGTCCTATAATGGGATGCTTCAACACTTGAGATATAACAGTATATCTAGATTTTCACTTTAAAGTGGATTCCATATCCCTGTGGCAGGATAGCGACTGGTGAATTCAGTTTACTAAATGTGTTTATAAGTTATTTACTTGTATCAGAGTAAGAAAAAGATAACATTTCCCATATTAGCCAAAATCTATATTTCTTCCTTTTTATAAACAATGTGTTATTGTAAAAGGAAATTTTTTAGAATATTCATTAAGATTTTTCCATTGCCAAGAAAACAGTCATACAGAACTACACAGGCAACTCAGTGGCAGAGGAGATCGCTGCTTAGGTACACCTATTATTAATCATAGTTAAGCACATTCATCTTATTTCTTTCTAGCTTAACCAGCATAATGATCAGGATTATTATTTCTAATTAGAGGAAGTAATATATCATGTATAACCTTAGGATGAGCCTCATTAATTAACCCAAATCCATAGAGACTTCTAAGAGGCAGTCCATCTTTGTCACAATGAGAGCCATTGGTTTATCCTTCATTCATAGGAACAAACACCCCTGGAATTGGACTAAATAAATAGAATTGATTAAAACTCTAGATAAACATTAAAGATGTGACAGTCTTTTATACAGACAGTAATGTTATGTTATGCATGCAGAAACATGTGAGACTTAATTCATAGGCCTTTCTCCTGTCAAACAGATAATTTCCTGGAGACCTGCATAGGGTCTTGAACAGTGCTGCCTTTCCATAATGGCAGAGAAGTGGCAGTTCCAGATGCAGTAGGGCTTAAAACCTGTTAAAAATTTAAACTTTATTAAATTTTTATGACTGTCAGCCAAGAGCACTAGTGTGAATACCCTAATAGAATTGCAGCCATGAATAATTGCATGGATCCTGAGAACCATGAGAATCTCTGCCCAGCTTTTGGTGAGTTTTTTCTGTAGACCCCTGCACTCCATTCCACACTGTTCAGAAAGATCTCTTGATGCCATGTAGAAGCTTTTTAGGAGACATAGTTTATTGCAAGGGGGAAGGAGGGAATGATAAAGGAGTGAGAGATAAATGGGTAGCCCCTTCTCCTGTGCATGTAAAGATGATATCAGGTGGGTAATTAGCTCCACCTACTGGTTGAAGGCAAAAGAGTACTGCTGACATTTTATTGTAGATTCGTTTCTGGTCTGCGCCTGCTCCGTGCTCAGTTTTTCTCTTTTGCCTTCAGAAAGTGGTTGGATCCTCTCTGGCTCCGTGGTTCAGGCTTGTATTGTTTCATTGTTTAGGTCTTCCGTGTTGGTTCATTGTTGTCCTTTCCCTCAGTGTGTCTTATCCCTTCTGTGAAAAGTTTAAAAAAACAAAACAAAAAAGAGGTTCCTTGTGTCCTTCCCTGCTAACCTTCCTCCGTGGCGAGGAGCAGCCAGCCCCTCCCCGCGGCTCTTGCAGCCGTCGGCCTCTTCAGGCTCCCTCTCCAGCTGATTCGCGGCCTTTCCTCCTCGCTCAGCGAGCACAGCGTCGTCAGATTCACCCTCACAGGCAGCTTCCCCGGGGCTCGATACCCAGGCCTCCGCCTAGATTTTTTTCGCGCTCCTTTACGAGCGGCTTTCGTTTCCCCGCTCTATAGCAGTGGGAGGGGGCAGACGCACAGAAGCAGTAGGGAAGGTGGCCGCTGCTGATCTTCGGGCGTTACCAGGCCGTTTCCAAGACAGTACTGTCAGTCATCAACAGCGAGAGCCGTATTCATTAACCCTATAAGTCCCGCAGTGTGTGCCCACAATGGGAAAAGCCACACACAAAACGAAACACCTCTCAAAGGGGTGGAAACCGCTCCCCCACACGTCGTCAACAGGCGCTGTATCAGAACCCCTTACCGCCCTGGGCTTGGGGCAGTCTCATTCTTCGGGGGATCATTCTGAAATAGCGGTGGCCCGCCCCTCTACCGTCAGGCACGAGGTGGCTGAGGCTCAGGTCCTGGCGGGCAGGGTGGCTGCAGAGGGCAGGATGTCTGTTCCATATAAGGGAACCTGTAGAGACAGTCAAGCTCCTGTCCACCATACAAGGGACCAGAGAGACTTGGAACCCCTGTCTGATGAGGAAGGCAGTCAGTCCCACCCTCCCTTGGACACTATTTTTTCTACTGCATCCTCTCCCGAGGCCTTTACTGGGTTTTTGGATGAACCAATCCCCGTCCAACAGGTTCAAGCAGCTGAAGGGCACAGGCTCTGTTCATCTCACACTCAGGCTCGCCCTGTCCAGTTACATCTGTCAACACATTCAATTCAACAACTGAAAGAGCAGCTTAGGGGTGCCCTCTTAATGGATCTCGCTAGAGACTTGTCTTCTCGAGCTACATCAGGCTCACTACCCTCACTTGAGGGCAAATCCATGCCCTTCCCCTAGCCGCTCATCTCCAGATCCCTATGCCGCATCTCAAGGCAGACACCTGCAGCTCCCTGAGCAGGAGCCTATAGACACAGAAAATGACTTGATTGTTTTGGATGAAGAGGAATGGAGTGGAGAGTCGGAATCTGAAGAGATTCTATCGACTAGGATATTTCATGAGGCTCATTTCCTTCCTCTGTTGTGCAAGGCGATGGAAGCCCTTACCCTCACCTCTGCAGAGGATTCTCCTACTCCATCCACCTCGAGAGTGTCAGCAGTATGTCCAGATCCAAAGCCTAGGTCTAGAGTGTTGAAGCTTCCTTCTCTTCTCCCGAAGGTGCTCAAATCATAATTTGACATTCCTTTGCAATTCAAAAAATCGGTTTCTGTGGCCAACAAATTTTATACACTGGAACAACCGATCATGGATCAGTTGAAGGTCCCGCTCATAGACGCACCTATAGTAAATCTCCTGAATCCATCTTTGAATCCGAAAGAATCAGATGCTCACCTTAAGGATGCCACTGAGCGCAAGATGGACCAGGGGCTTAGAAAAGCGCATGAGGCTAGTGCGCTATCAATCAGGGCAGCAGCAGCCTCCTCAGTGTTTGCTCGAGCTTCCCTTCTTTGGCTAGAAGACCTGCTGAATGACCCACAGGAGGACCCAGCCCGAGTGTGCAAATCTCTGCTGAAGGTCTCCCGGGCGGTTACCTTCATGGCAGATGCGTCTATGGATGCCATGCAGTTTGCAGCAAGGTCGCTAACGGCAGGGATCTTCACGTGAAGGACCCTTTGGCTTCGACATTGGGAGGCAGACCCTGCAGCTCATTCGAACCTTGCCTCAGAATCCTACGTAGGAGGCAAATTATTTGGGGACACCACCCTCGCGAATGTCTTGGAAACTAAGGAAAAGAAAAAGTCCATGCCATCCATCAGGAAAAGGGATGACGGAAGAACCTTTCGTTGGTCATTCCATCCATATCACTGGTCGCAGTCCTTTCGGGGCTCACGCTCCTTTGGCAGACAGAAGGACGCCCGCTCCAGCCATCCCTTCTGGAACAGACAGCGCAGCCAGCTTAAGTCCCAACAACACCTTTCGGGTCGATCCGGCCTTGCATCCCAGTCACGTGGAAACAGACGTCAGTTCTGACGCCTCCTCCTCGCCGGTGGGAGGCCGTCTCCAACATTTTGCTCACCGATGGAAGGACTTATCCTCCGATCAGTGGGTTCTACGCACTCTTCGATACGGCCTTCATCTGGAATTTTCTTCCATCCCCCCGGCGAGATTCATTCCATCCCCTCTATCAGTGAATCCACACAAGAGGGGCAAAGTTTTGCAGTCAGTTTCCCATCTCTTACACATGGCAGCCATCGAGAAGGTCTCACCAGGAGAGAGATTCCTGGGAAATTACTCTCTGTTCTTCACCGTCGAGAAAAAAGACGGTTCGTCCAGGCCTGTGTTAGACCTCAAGGGTCTAAATTACTTCATAAAATACCGCAAATTTCGTATGGACACCTTACTGTCAATCAAGGAAGCGCTGAGGATAGGAGACTTCCTCTCCTCTATCGACCTGAAGGAGGCCTACCTTCACATACCAATCTTTCCTCCTCACAGAAGGTACCTTCGCTTCGCAGTGGGACAAGACCTTTATCAATTCAGGGCTATGCCCTTTGGCCTGTCGTCTGCTCCCAGGGAATTCACAAAGGTTGTGGTTGCCCTGGTGGCACACCTCAGGCCACTGGGGATTCATATCTTTCCTTATCTGGACGATTTTCTGATCCGCTCACCATCGTTGCACAAGGCATGGGAGGACCTCCATGTCACCCTGACTTGTCTAAAGGACCATGGCTTCCTAATCAACGAGGCCAAGAGCCATCTCTTTCCATCCAACTGCATTACGCATTTGGGAGCGACTATCGACTCTCAACACGGCCTCATTGCCTTGTCCCAAGACAGGATCAGCAAGATTCGCAAAGTAACATTGGATGTCCTATCCTCCCCCTCAATGGACCTGATGGAGTTGGCAGCGCTTCTCGGTTTGATGGTGTCCACGTTCCAAACAACGCCGTGGACACGTCATCATTCCCGCACACTTCAGTGGGCGCTCCTGCCCTTCCAAAACGACATAGCCGCAGACATCACCGCAGAATCACTCTGTCGCCACAGGTTCGGCAGTCTCTGTTCTGGTGGACCCACGAGTCCAACCTGGCAAGAGGGGTTTGTTTGCAGGACCCACTGCACACCCTGATAACATCAGATGCCAGCCTATCGGGATGGGGAGCTATATGCGACGGGCAGATGATTCAAGGCACGTGGTCGCCTCAGGAATCCACACTGCCGATCAACCTGCTCAAACTACGTGCAGTCTGTCTGGCCCTCGAACACTTCGCGAGCACCAGACGGTTAGGAGCGGTACTTATCAGAACAGACAACATGTCGGCCAAATCTTATTTGAACCGTCAGGGGAGCACACGCTCCTTTCTTCTTCAGAGAGAAGCCTTTCTCCTCTTCCAGTGGGCGGAGAACAATGTCGACTCGATAGCAGCGGCATATCTCAAGGGGGAGGACAACAGCCAAGCGGACTGGCTCAGTCGGGAGAAGCTGCTTCAAGGAGAATGGAGTCTTCACCCAGAGGCCTTTCATCAGATAGTGGAACGTTTTGGCCACATTCAGGTGGACCTATTTGCCACCAGTCACAATCGGCAGGTGAAGAGGTTCTTCTCCCGGTATGTGACACCAGGCGTGGAGGGGATAGATGCTTTAACTTCCCGGTGGCCTCCGGGCAGACTATATGCCTTTCCTCCGATTCCAGTTATTCCCAGGGTGATCAAAAAACTGCGTGCCGAGAGATCAGCGGTTCTATTGGTGGCTCCCTGGTGGCCAAGGAGACCTTGGTTTCCAGACCTCCTCGACCTATCAGTGGAACCACCATGGAAGATTCCAGTGCGATGGGACCTACTGTCTCAGGGACAGCTCCGGCACCCAGACCCAGAGTGGTGGGCGCTTCATGTATGGAACTTGAACGGAAGAGACTCTTGAAAAAAGGCATCTCTCCCCAAGTTTTGGAAACCATGATGGCTTCTAGACGCCCATCCACACTCAGAATATATGAAAGCACATGGAAGGCCTTCTCATGCTGGTCACAGAAGAGAGGGCTTCTTCCTCGGAAAGCAGCGGTCAACCAGATCCTGTCTTTTCTGCAAGACGGCTTATCTTTAGGTCTCAGACCTAACACCCTGAGGTGCCAAGTTTCAGCCTTATCAGCAATTCTCTCCAGATCCCTGGATAATCCAATTAGCTCTCACCCTTTCGTCAAACGTTTCCTCAGGGGAGCAACGCTGACAGCGCCACCTACGGTGCACCACTACCCAACTTGGGATCTACATAAAGTTTTGTCAGCCCTTCAAAAACCTCCATTTGAACCTCTGAGTCAAGTTTCCCTCCGTCTTCTGTCCTTTAAGGTCTTGTTTCTGGTGGCCATTACTTCGGCCCGTAGAGTGTCTGAGTTGAATGCCCTGTCTGTCCATAAAATTTTTTGTATATTTCATAAGGATAGAGTAGTCCTACATACTGTCCCTTCCTTTCGTCTCAAGGTGTTGTCTACCTTCCATTGCCAACAAGAGCTGGTATTGCCATCCTTCTGTCCGAATCCGGTCCACCCTTTAGAGAAAGCCTGGCATTCTCTTGACGTGAGAAGAGCCCTTAAGGTTTATATTTCCAAGACTAAGCCAATTCGGAAAACAGATAATTTGTTCGTCTCTTTTCACCCTACATCCCTAGGGAATAAGGTGACCACGTCCACGCTGGCCAGGTGGATCAAGGCGTGCATATAATTGGCATATGCCTCTCTATGATTAGCCCATCCTGCTGGAATAGTAGCTCACTCTACCAGGGCAGCGGCCACATCAGCAGCATTTTCCCATAATGCCCCTCTAGCGGAAATTTGTAGGGCGGCTACATGGTCCACTCCCAATACGTTCATTAAACATTATAAAATAGACTCCTAGGCTTCAGCTGAGGCAGCCTTCGGGAGGAGGGTGTTACAGCACATCCTCACAGATCAATAGTCGCCACAGCCCAGCAGTATTCCCACCCTACATGGGTCAGCTTTGGTATGTCCCACCTGATAGCATCTTTACATGCACAGGAGAAGAGACATTTGGTCTTACCATGAAATCGGTCTTCTCTGTGCATGTCAAAGATGATATCAGGGCCACTCCCTATGAGGGCTGGGCTGCCTTTGCAAGCACTATTGACCTTGAGCAGAGAGTATATGAGTACTGTTGTTTTGTTTTATTTGTGGTGTTTATTGGCCTTATTCGTATGGGCTTGTCATCGAAAACTGAGCACGGAGCAGGCGCAGACCAGAAACGAATCTACAGTAAAACGTCAGCAGTACTCTTTTGCCTTCAACCACTAGGTGGAGCTAATTACCCACCTGATATCATCTTTGACATGCACAGAGAAGACCGATTTCACGGTAAGACCAAATGTCTCATCTACTTTTGAATCCAGGTCTACTCACTGTCAGTATGTGGTCCCTAACTGATTGCTCCTGAAGAAATGCATCCTTTGACATAGGGGATTGTCAAATAAGACTACATAGGCACCACCCTGAAATCAAAGTGACAGGCAGCCTGTTCCTGGTTCAGGAATGGGGAACCTACGATCCCCCAGATGATGTTAGATTGCAGTTCCTTTTCCTGACTATTGGCCATGCTACCTCTGACTGATGGGAGTTGGGAGTCTGACATCGTCTGGAGGGCCAAAGGTTTCCCATCGTGCCTTAGCTGCTGCAGCCTTTTTGGAGTTACCATGGAGGCAAGGTTCTTAGCATCTCTTCTGGCTTCTTTCCTTCCAAAGTGAAGGCCTTCCTGGAAATTAGATGTGGCATAGGTTGTTTCTTTTTAATGTCAAGAATAAACATATATGTGGCTTTGCATTTCCTGAGACTGGCTGGGGAAACAATTGGAGAAAGACCATGAGGACATACTGTCTATTTAAAAAACTGGAGGCACAATTTGACATATTAAACTGCTTGGAGATGGAGAACTCTAAGAAGTACTTAAAACAAAGATTATTTTTTTTAAAAAGGTAATGAGCCAGATAAGCTATTGGCAGCCAAACTAAAAAAGAAAAGTTAGAATATGATTACACATTTACAGAGGGCGATAATATCATTTCTAGTCCAAAATATATAGCTAATAAATGTATGGAATATGTATCGAAAAAATAGAAACATTGATATGGACAGTGGGTTTGATCCAGGGTAACATTAGCACAAGATGTTTGATGTTGTGGAGGCAGTAGGGCACAAGCTTAATGTCACTGAGCATAATAATAGCAGTTACGCTAGGGGTTGCAAGTGCAAGACAACCACTGAATTTGGATGCTGTCCTATTCTACGAATGAGGGTTTCACGAGTAGAATGGCTGTTGCCACAATTGTATAGCATCCAATAAGTTTTTCCCAAATAGCAGTAGAAGAAACAGAGAGTCTTAATAGTTTAATGACTAGAGAAGTAACCATTCAATGAGCTGAAGAATTAAACAAAAATAAACCACCAGGCTTTAATGGATTCGCAGATTATGATGATGATACCTTTTGGAATGTATTAATAAACCCTTCAATAAAAACATTAATTTCTGTCACAGCAGAATATAATTTCCCTGAAACACGAAAAGAAGCAAAAGTTGTACTCATCGGAAAACCAGGCATAGGTGATTCTAAACCAGTCAGATAAACCTATAGAAATATTAAACCAAGATTTTAAATTGTGAACCACTATACTAGCTAGAAAGTTAAATACATTAATAGGGCACTATAATCATAAGGACCAAGCAGGTTTTGGGAAAGATAGTAAATTGCCTACAAATGTTTATAGAATTATTAATGTGATTTGCAAAATAAATACCATAAAATAAATCATTTGGATTATTTTATTCATTTAGAAAAATTTATAACCACTTCATAAAAGAATCTAAGCAATGTACAAAAACAACATAAAACAGTTATGAATAAAACACAACATAAATTAAAATCAGCAACTTTTTAAAAGCAAGCATACATAACTAAATTATATGTCTGGGTAGGCTTGCTGAAATAAAGTTTTCAGCAGGCTTCTAAACTATATGGAAATGGTGCCTGCTTAATATAAAAAGGAAGTTAGTTGCAAACCATAGGTGCTGCTACACTAAAAGATCAACTTCTCACTGATTATTATTCTTAGACCCCAAAAGAGCTTTGGATAGGGTGCAATGGCCTTTTATATATTACAACAGTTTGGATTTAGTGCTAAATTCATTAACTGGATTAAAGTGGTTTATGCAAACTCCAAAACTTCAGTATTTGTTAATAGGAACAAATGAGAAAAGCTTAAACATTTCAGAGTCGACATAAATGTCTCTATTACTACTGTAATGTGCTTTTTAAATGGACCTTTTTAAATGGACCTATTCTTTTTAATGCAGATATAAATGGTTTAAAAACAAGACTGGCCCAGTTAAAAATCAACCTGTATGCAGAAGATGTAGTTCTGATAAAGGGAGAACAAGAAAAATCATTCAGGAAAATGTTGACTCTCTTGGGAAAGTGTAATCAAATTCCTGGATATAAAATCAATTTGACCAAATTGGAATAGTTAGGTTATAATTTGCCAGAAAATGATAAACATACAATACCTACCAAATGTGGTATTGTATATAGAGAAACAGTTATTAAGTACTTGGCAATTGGATAACTTGCAATCTAGATAACTTGAGAGTTTATAATAATCAGTTTAGGAGATCAAGGCTGATTTCAAATAAGTGGGCAAAATTTAAAATGTAGTTGGTCAGGAAGAATCTTGATAATAAAGATGAATGTGCTTCCCACACATTTAATTCTTTTTAAATATCCCCTTGAAAGAGAGCTCAGTGATAGAGCATCTGCTTTTCATGCAGAAGATCCCAGATTCAATCCCAGTAAATATTAGGCAAGTGCATACGATATTGGCATTTAGATACCTGCTTTCAGAGCTTGGAAAAGTTACTTTTTTGAACTACAACTCCCATCAGCCCAATCCAGTGGCCATGCTGGCTGAGGCTGATGGGAGTTGTAGTTCAAAAAATTAACTTTTCCAAGCTCTGGTTCAGCTAGGGTTTCCCTGAGGTGTGATCCAGTTATGGGGAAGTGCTGAGGCTCAGTGGTAAAGCAATTTAGTGTAATATAGAATTCCATAAGAAAAATGCTAGGCCACATGCAGCTTTGGGAACAATTTGAAATGGTTGAACTTTGAAAAATTCTGTAAAAATAACTATACTATCAAATTAAAGGAGATATGAATGAAACACAAATATTCTTTCTCAAGTATGTCCAAGTGAGGAAGATATTAAACCATTTACTAAATCAATATGGATTATTAAGAGAATGCAGAAAATTTGAAAAGTTAGTTTCAGCAGGTAGTCCAACATAAGGAGTGTTAAGTATGGTGTATTAAATTATTTCTGATTTGGAAACTCTGAAAAAATTGATTGGCTAAATGGGAGATTTATTAAGGGGCATCCCTGATAAAGAATGAATGTGGGAAAATATACCATATTTCATCTTTTGAATAAATCTCAAGGAACGTTTTGGAAATTATTACTTTGGTGGTATTTAACACCTGAATGACAGAATTTTCCCCAATGTGAGAACAGTGTGCCGGTGCTGTTAAGTGTCTGGGGCAAATTTACTTAATATACCCTTGACATGTTCAAAGATAAATAATTATTGGAATACAGTTCTGACAGAAACAAAAAGTATTATCAGGTGTGAGTTACCAAGAAATCTTTAACTGTAGTATTTGGATATTTTTGAAGAGTAATACCTCAGGGAGATTTAGGCATGACAGTCCATTTGTTAACTGTGGCCTGTATGGCCATATGTCAAGTATGTGGGGAGGGGATTTCTTATACAAGACTCTGATATATATTTTAATCTTAAAAGTTGACAAATGTAATAAAGGTTAGAGAAGAAAGGCAACAGGTTAATATATTTGTCGAGAGATAGAGTTTGTTTTATATTGGAACAACAAATTGCAATAAATGCAATAAATTCAGTATTAATCTAGCTGTTATGTATGTGGGAATATGATGGAAATAAATAGCATAGTTAAATATGATGGGTATAAAGTATAGGTATAAATATGATGAGTATGAATAAAGTATTTGGATAATTATGATACTTATTAAAATTGATACTTATTAAATACTTATTAAAATTGAGAATAAGTTTATTATTTATTTTGTTTATTTATATCCCACCTTTCCTCCAAGGAGCTCAAGGTGGCGTACAAACAGTGACTGGCCAAGGGTCACCCAATGAGCATCATGGCCGAGTGTGGATTTGCACGCTGGTCTCCCTAGTCCTAGTCTGACACTCCTAACCCCTATACCACATGGCTCTCTTAATATAAGTTATATTAAAGCTGCTGAATAGCAGATTTAATATCATGGAATTACCTTAAATACTTTTAAGCTGTTACAGTATGTTACATGGTGTTGTGTGAGGTATGGAAATTAAAAACATATATTGAGACATTTTAAAAATTACAATTACAATTTAAAAACACATGTATTTAGATTCTACTAATTTCTGTTCAACAATTTCGAAATGCATCTCCAGCAGAGTAACCTTGTGCGAGTATCAAAAGAAATATAAATTTCACTTATATATTAGAAAATTATTTTAGAGGTAAATGACACACACAGAAAAAATATTTCCATATATATAATGAAAATCTAAATTAAAAACTCTAGAGTAATGGGGTCCTGTGGTATTCTGTTGATCTAGATTACACCTCCTCAAGGTACTCATCCGCTTCTAGTTTTTGTCAACCCTAAAAGTGGTGGAAAACAAGGAGAAAGGTATGTATTTTTTTATTGTGTTTTTAAAATCTGTTGATTTTGTTGAAGCTTTGTGTCATTGTGTGTTTTGGGTGAGGAGACAAATTATTTTTATTACTAGTTGAGGAAAAATTGTGTATTTTATTTAATCTTTCCGTTACAGTTATCATTAATTATGTGACTCAGTGTATATTATTAATAATGAACATGAACTGGGACTATATCCAATATATGGATTTTAAATTCTCATTATTTTGCTAAAGAAAAGCCTTCACTCACAACAGGGGGGAAGTCTTCCCTCCTGCCCTAGTAGTTAAAGATCTGGGGGGCGGGGAAATGAGATGGTGACAAAGGAGAGCTTCTGTCACCCTTTCAAAGCCAAATCATTTTCTAAGTAAACTGACATGATTGGATATGTAGACTAAATTAGTGGAAATTATAAACTTAATTTCCTTAAAACCAGGAATTGTGAGTTTAGAAATCTGCAAGAGTATCAGAAAGTCTACATGAAACCTAGAAAGTATCTGTCATATCCATGAAACTAAGGGTGTGCATCCAATTTGGATAAATTCTGAATCCCAGGCAGGTCTGGTGAAACAGGAGAGGGAGCAGCTTTGTAAAATCAAAACCTATCTCTCTAGTTTAAGGAAAACACATGAGGGAGCTCTTTATGATAGGTTTAGCTTGTAATGAAAAGGAATGATTTTACCAGTGCTCTCCAATTCCAGTGTTTTGGGGGATGGAGTAGCTTTGCAAGAGTGAAACGTTTGTCTCTAAGGAAGATATCAGGTTGGGGAAGGTAGTGGGAGAGCTTTGTTGTGACTGATTGGTCAATGTTGTATTTGGTGGGAATGATTTAACCAGAAAGCAAGTCTCTTTAAGTTCTTTCTACTCCAAAAAATAAATAAATTTAAATGTGCCTAGCACAAACTTCCCTGGATCTGTTTGTCTGCAATTCGGCAGGTTCCTTACTCAGGTGCACCTCTGTCATGTTTGCATCAGACCAATTGCCCAGAAAACACTAAGGGAGATTTAAGTGCTTCATGTTTGCCTATAGCAAAATTGCAACAGCTGCCCTTGTGGGAAAATCAGTGCAATTATCCTTCTGAAATTTGGCAGGATTCATGTCCTCAGAATTTTGGGACAGATTATCTTTAGGCCTGTAAAGAACCTTGTTTCTTTTAGCAATGTTAATATTTTGTTATTTAAATTTTTGTGCACTGTATTCTTTTTTGATGTGTATTTTGTATTTGTGTTGTTTTTTGTGAGCCGCCTTGAGGGCCTTTTGCAATCCAAAAAAAAGACAGGGAAAGCATTATGGATTATCATTTGTGGAAAAGATCAGTCCCTTAAAACCCCAAGCATATCCACCCGTCAGAAGTCTAGTTTAGTAATCATCATAGTAGTAGTTCATCCATCCACAAGACAAATCCAGTCACCCTGCACTGACTTTTCCCCCTTTGGATCACCTCCAGGCTAGGAATCATGCATGTGTTTGCTTTCATAAGGATTTGACTGACATTATTAAACATTTCATAAATGATCAGGCTGTTCCAATGTGGCAAACTTCGTAGGTTTAATTTAAATAAGAGATGCAGCAACATATCTTTTTATGTTTACAAGTATTGTAAGATTCATATCTGTGATTATAAAGGTGAAAACGCACAGACACAAGTTGATACAACTCAGATGGGTGAGATTTTTTTTGCTGTAAATAGTGTATTATTGAGATTTCTAGTAAATGTAACAACAAACAAGTAAAACAACAAAGTACGATAAACATATCACTCTATATAAAACAGAAAAAGAGTACATTCAGCAACAGAAGCTGTATATATAAAACAATACCAGAAAGCAGAATAATAGAATTAAAAAGCAGGGTACCAGACTTTGGTAACTTGCACTAGATGAAAAATTAACTCAAGAGCGAAAAAAAAGCTTGGGTGAGATTTTTTTTAAAAAAACCACTGTACAAAGGAACATAGAGAAAATACTGAATATAATACCGAAGTAACTTTTAAGGTCTTATAATGATTCATATTTTGGTGTTTGGGATAATGTGGGATCAGGGAGGAGATTGCTTTGAGTGTGGCATGCTAAGGTGAGTGGCAGTGAGGAGTTGGAATGACAGTTCATTTATTTAATTATTTATTTAAAATTATATTCTGCTTTTCACCATCTAGGTCTCAAAGAGGCTTACAACAATAAAAATAAATGATATGCAAAATTTAAAGCATAAATTAAAGCTCAGAATTTTAAATCCTTGGAAATTTAAAGTCTCAGAAAGCTAACAAAGAATATCAGAAAACATTATTCATGATGCAAAGGCCTCCTGAAACAAAATGGTTTTAACAGTTGGTGTGAAAGTGGGTTGTTGGTTTTTTGCAGTAGACATTTGGGAGAAGGATAGGGTGGAAAGAAGAGAGGTTTAGTTGGGTCAGAATTAGTTTAGGAGATTAAAAATAAAACTCATTTTCATCTTAGACTTCAGTTTACTGTGAATTTGTTTTCATTGTTCCTCAAATATAAACACTTTATTGTTAATCCTGGGTAACTGTCATGCCTAAAGAGTTTGAACACCTACCCCCCCCAGTACTTACACCTAACTGTTGCTGTTAGTACAGTAAGACTGTGGCAGCCTAGTTCTTGCAAACCAGTGGATGAAGGTGATAATAAGCCTGTGTCTGACTATAATGCTGCAAGTCAGGGTTCACGTGACGGAATGCTACCCCCCTCCCCAAATCTACATAGAAAACTCCTGGCTTTTTGCATAGAAGGAATATTTTTCATGGAAGAACATTTATTCATGTGAGGTATGTCTTTTATTTGATTATCAGTATCAGTTGAGGAAAGTGCTTGAAGAGATGGAATAGAGGGAGTTTTATGAATGAGATAAGTTTTGAACAACAAACTGTCTACCCCCATACCTCTAGCTTGCCCTTATTGGCTTGCTGGGTATACTCTTTCTTTTCTGTTGTAGACAGAAACAAAGGCCAAGTTCTAGAGCAGCATGCAACTAATTGAGCCCATCAAGCCATTTGGCAAATGGCTTTTGAAATGGAGAATTTCAAAAGCAGTTTGTAATATTGATTGAACACATGTTGTTTAAAGAAAAGGGGGGAAAGTAAATACGAAGTCTCAGTGGGCTGCATCCTAGCTATTATGCATATTTAATTTATATTTAATTGGCCTGCAAAACATGAAACTATACTTCAAGTGTAAGTCTTAGATGTTAACTGTGATAAGTTTGTAATGTATTTCACAATTTACTTTGCTTAATCAGAAAAGGTTGATATAATTTAGGATTACCAACGGTGTAAATGACTGGCCAATAAAGTTTACTAAATATTTTTTCTTTCCACAACTGCAGAATTTACAGAAAGTTTCAGTATCTTTTGAATCCTCGTCAGGTTTATAGCCTTGCTGGAAATGGACCAATGCCAGGGTAAGTGTAATCCTAAAAAAAACCAAAACCCCCAAAACAAAAACCCAGTATGATTAGAACACACTGGAATTTCACATATGATTTCCAACATAAATTGGCAACATAAATTTAACTGCAGAAATACTGAATGGAAACAGATGATACATGTAACTTTTACAGTATGGAAGTCACATGGTAAATCATTGGCTTTCTTGTTCCTGAATTCCACTAACCCATAATTCCTTTGTGTATCTAATTCCTTTCTTTCAACAGCATGCAAATCCTCCTTTTTCTGGACTCTGAGTATTTTTTCCCGTCAGTTCATGAGCTCTTTGGCTTTTTTTGCAGTCGGTGCCTTCCACCCATCCATTCTCCACGTTTTTTGCTTCTCATAACACTGTCTACCGTTCCTTCTTCCCCTTCAGTTACCTTGCCTCTCCTTGCCTCTTAGCTTCTTACTTCCTGAGCAAATGTAGCTTCTATTGGCTGAGTTTTGTGGTTACCCATGACTGAAGATGAGTAGTCCTAAAGACAGGAAGTTGATGAATGTGGTTGTACTCCCCTTGAAGAAGCAGTTTTGCATCTTAGGAATGCTGCTGGTTCCAGGTTTCCTGAATTCTCAAGTGGAGGTTGTGACCATGAGCACATTTTATCGGACTCAATAGATATGCCAGGTGCATTCCTCCTAGAAAACCAAGGTCCTTGCCACTGTGGTGCTTGCTCTGATGGTTACTTCTCTGGACTATTGTACTGTGCTGTAACTAGGGCTGCTCTTGAAAGCAGTTCAGAAACTTCAAGTCGTCCTGCATGCAACAGCTAGAAGCATATAACTCCAAAATATTGTATCAGTGGTTCCTAATTTACTTCAAGGCTAAAATTGGTTCTTTTTAAACCCCTATACACACATGCCTGAAGGTCTTCCTATAAAATGCCAGCCTGTACTTCTGTTTCATTTTGTTTTCAGGAATTGCAATATATGCTTAGTTTACCTGAAAACTTCTAATCCATTCTTCAATTTACCAACATTCTCAAAGTGGAGAGGACATTTGCTGGTAGAGAAAAGCTGCTGATTCTCTGTATCCTAATAAGTTTTAAGATTCTTTCAGATTTGTTGACAATGCTAAATGTTAAAAAAATACTATTAAGCTACAGTCCTATATTCACTTATGCAGGAGTATGCTCCACTGAACTCAGTGGGCTTACTTCTGAGTAGGTATCTACAGGATTGCACTGTGAATGTTTTTAAAAAGCTTGCAAGGATAAAATCCTTTAAGATGGATTCTTGCATAGAGCAGGGACCTTATAGGCCCCTTCCAACTCTACTATTCTGTGATTCCAAGATGTAGCATAGAGCCACAAGAGGGCAGTGTTCAGTGAAGACTCACATTTTAAATTTGAAGTATTTTCCCACTCTCAGTTTCTGCTTTTAAGAAACTGTGTTTAGAGTCTAACTTGTCTTAGAAAAGTTAGGGAAGTGACTTTCAGAAATTTCTAATTAATTATTCGGTCAATATTGCATGGATTTTTATTTGTTTTCCTTATAAAAATTAATATAGGCCTAAGTTTCTAGTATATATCTGTATCTGGCATTCTTTTGTTCTAGCTGTATAATTAGCCGCATGCAAATCACCTCCTTTTGCTGAATGCTTTATAAATCAGGTCAATTCAATGAGAACTGTCTTGAAAATAACAAGTCAAAGAGTGGTGCCAGTCACCCACACCATTGTGCCTCTGTCTTTCACCTGCTAGCTACTATCTACTGCCAGCGCTATCGTAAAAGCATTATCCTTGGAGCCTGTCCCATTTTTAAAGGCAGCTGCCATGCATCCATGTTGTGGTTCCAGGCTGAGAAACACAATTCAATGCTTTGGTAGCTGTTGGCTCAAGCGCCAAAGAAAGTCTGTTGTGGGACCATCCTTGAAGACTTCTCCGAAACTTCAACTGGTTCAAAACATAAAAGCTAGGATGATGATAAGCATTGGGTGCAAGAATTGCATCTCACCTATGTTAGAGCAATTTCACTGGCTTCCTGTGAGTTTCCAAAGGAAATGAACAAGTTGGTCGTAACCTTTAAAGCCATACATTTAAGGACTTTCTGCTCCCATATGAATCCACGTATTAAGACAGACTTCCCCATCTGGTGCCCTTCAGATGTTTTAGACTACAATCCTATCAGCTCTAGCAAGCATGGTTGTGCTGGCTAGGGCTAGTGAGAGTTGTAATCCAAAGCATCTGGAGAGTGCCAGGTTGGAGAAAATTACTCGGAGTAATCTATTAAGACCTTTCTAATTCTGTTCACATGTGCCTATGCTTCTATCTTTTTGGTGCCATATAAGCCACAGAAGAGTTATTTCTTTACCCAGTTTTTTTTTTTAAAATCATTGTTTTAGTGTATTGTGGTCTTGTTCGCATGTAGTACTAAGCCATGATTTAATTTACTTGCCTGATCCCAACCCAGCTCAGCATTTTAACAATAGTTTATTAATTACAAACAAACTTGTAAACCATGGTTTCTTGGTTTATAAATCTTGGTTTACATTAACCATGGCTTAGGGTGCTTTCACACATGGGGCTAATAGTGCTAGTTTTCTGGATTAAAAAGATAGCGCTTTGTTCCATATTTAAAAAATTCCTTTAACACTGCAGTACCTGTTATACCGGCATTTTGCGCAACAGTCGTTCACACAGCACAGTTTTTTTCCATATGAGTCCGGCCCTCACTGCGGGTTATAGCTCCACCTATCGTGCGAAGGCAAGAATGTCTTTGAAGTCAAGACTAGGGGCGTCAGGCCCCTCCCACTCTCCAGTTCATTCTTGCCTTCGTACGAACAAGATTGATATTTGCAGATAGCGTAGCTTTAGCTAAGTTTCTTGTGTCATTTTTGTGTGTTTGTCTGACATTGTGTGGAGGTTTGTTGTATGTGATTCCTCATTCTCCCTCCCCTCTGTCTTGTATTTAATTCGTTTGTTTCAGTGTTTCCTGGGGAACTCTTGGGGGGATCCTCCTTTGCCCTGCCCTTTTTCCCCAGTTTTTGAGCCTTACGGCTCTGGCAGAGGCCGCGGCTGCGTTCCTCTAGCCTCTCAGGCGGGAGCATGCGGCTGCAGCTCCCGATTTGGCCCGCTGCTTGGCTTGGCCAGAACCCTTTTGATTCTCTCCCTCCAGGAGCTTGCGGCTGCGGCCGTCTCCCGTCTCCCGGCCCTTCACTTTGCCGCGGTGACTTCCTCAGCCAGCGGCTGCGACTGATATCTCCTGCAGCCCCGGCACTTTAGTTGTTTTTTGGCCGTTCTACGCCCCGGCCCCTACCTTTTAAGTTGTGTCTCCCAGCCCATTAATTTTGCCACTACGATTTCTGCAGCCGGTGGCTGCGACCGATATCTGCTGCTGCCTCGGCACTTTATTTTTTAACGGTCGTTCTACTCCCAGGCCCCGTCCCCCGCCCTTTTAAGTTGCTGCGGTGGCTTCTGCAGCCAGCGGCTGCGGCTGATTTCTCCTGCTGCCTCAGTGCTTCGTTTTGTTTTTACTTCCCTGAGACCCTGCCACTGGCTTAGAGCCGGTATTGTTTTCAGGTCCGCAACTGCCCGCGTTGCTGAGCTAGTGCCTGGCCTTTTTCAGTCTGCTGGGCTGATCAGTACCCGCCATTGCTCCCCCTTCGTAATCGCCATTTTGACCGTTATTTTCTCCCGCTCCTTTTCCTGACTCCATCTTGTTTGTCTCCCTTTCCCGCCCTTTATATTCAGCCTACCCCATACTGCACAAAGGGAGCTTAGCTGGCAAGGGCTCATTGTACGTACGTGTAAGATAGGATTCCTTAGTCCTTTGGACCCCTCTATCACACGACTACTGCTGTGGCTTTTGACATCTAGCTGGTAGCTAGCACCTGTACTTCTGTGGCTGCCTCTTTATCGCTGTGACTGTGCTTTAGACTTTTGAACCTTGCTGGCTCTGGCGCTAGGTGCACAACTTGTTGACTTGTACATTCTGCCCCATCTGTGGCCGTGTGCTAAGACTGTGATACTGTGCACAAGCTGTTGAATCGTATATTCTGACCCCTCTGTGGCCGTGTACCAAGCCTGAAATCTAGTCTGCATTATATTGGCGCTGATCCCATAGTGCATTCTGCCCCCTCTGTGGCCGTGTACTTCGCCATCTGTCAGTGCATTCTACCCCCTCTGTGGTCGTGTACTGTGCCTGTTCGGGTCTCTACATTCTGCCCCCGCTGCGGCTGTGTACTGCACCCAAAGTGAATACAAGATGGCGGAACAGCCAGACATGTCGCAGACAGCCAAGCCACAACCATCTAAGGCAACTAAAACTAAGCATGCTAAAGCACTGGCTAAGACTAAACATCTTGCCAGCCACAGTAAACCCAAGTGTCCACGCTACGCCTCTGGGCCAACCTCCACCACAGCAGCTCAGGAACAGCTAACGGATATATTTCATTCCCCCGCTGCTTCCTCTGACGAGGAGGACTTTGCTGGCTTTCCTCCTCAGCCAACATTTAGCTAGCTTCCTCCCATGCTCCCGCCCAGGGCTTATCCTCCGGCTCAACCCACGGAGCCACCTACTCAGGCACAAACATCTGCTTCAACGGGGCTGCAGCTGTCCCATGAATTCCTTGCACAACTTCAGGGCATGCTGTCATATTTCACTCAAATGCAATCACCACCACAAGTTACCGACATACCTCAACGCAC
This sequence comes from Rhineura floridana, assembly GCF_030035675.1. Taxonomy (NCBI): domain Eukaryota; kingdom Metazoa; phylum Chordata; class Lepidosauria; order Squamata; family Rhineuridae; genus Rhineura; species Rhineura floridana. Next base: position 46,258,244 of record NC_084489.1, read on the forward strand.
TGTGGATCAATGTGTGGGTCATGAGGCAAATCCTTCCTGCTCCCCAAATCCTTTTGACGTAGCTAGAGGCAGATGTATTGATGAAGCCTCGTATGGGGAGGAGTCAACCTTTGCCGATTACCCTGAAGGAGACGACTGGAGTGACTATTCGGAACATGAGGAGGATACATCATATCGCTTGTTCAATGCCTCCGATTATCAGCCTCTAGCGCGCAGGGTAGTTAACATCCTTGGTCTCCAAGCTGCGCCTCCAACAACTTCCGCTCCAGCTATTAAAGCGGCCAGGGTCCTCAAATCCCCTGCACCAACCGAGCACTACATCCCGGTGCCGGATCCCATTGCCAAACTGGCCACCGAAGAATGGTCTCATCCATTCCAAACTCGCCGCTTCAAGAACCTGGCTGACAAACTGTACTCCCTAGCTCCTGACTTTGCCACCAAGCTAGCCGTTCCCGGCATAGACGACCCAATCACTAGCCTAGTTTCACGATCTCTTTTGCCTAGAAAAGGAGAATCCCAACTAAAGGATGCTACTGAACAAAGATTAGACTTCGCTCTCCGCAAAAATCATGAGGCCACTGCCTTCTCCATGCGTGCCTCTGCATCAGCTTCCGTCTTCTCCAGAGCAGCAATGATGTGGCTGGACAATCTTCTGGAGGACCCTAACCCTGATCCTGTCTCTCTCAGAAGGTCACTGATAAAGTTGCGCAAGACAGCGGTGTTTGTAGCTGATGCCACGTTGGATGCCACTCAACTGGGGGCACGAGCCATGACGGCTCAGATAGTTGCTCAACGGACCCTCTGGCTTCGCCACTGGCAAGCTGACTCTACGGCCAGAGTGAATCTCTCCATGGTACCTTACTCTGGATCTTTGCTCTTCGGCGAGGAAGCTCTAAAGGCAGTGCTGGTTGATCCCAAAGACACTCACAAACCGGGTTTGGCCACTGTCAAAAACACCGATCATAGGCCTTTCAGGTGATTTTCCCCCTTCCGCGCTAATCAGCCCTTTCGAGGAACGCGGCCAGGAGGACGAGGCCACGACTTCCGATCCTATGACTCCAATTCCTTCAGGGGAACCTGGAACCGACGTTTCCAGGGCAGAGGTCAGTACCAAGGGTGCAGAGGTACCTCATCGTCCTCATATAGGGGAGGGTCTCGCCAGCGCAAACAGTTCTAATGCACTTCCTGTTGGCAGCAGACTACTTATGTTTGGAGACCAGTGGCTCCGTCTGACTAAGGTCGCCTGGATCAGGGACCTTTTTTGTTCTGGCTATGCAATAGAGTTTTGGGCGACTCCACCAGACAAATTCCATCTGTCCCCTTGTCCCAGGGCACCGGCCAGTCACAGCATCATGCAAACAGCCATACATCACCTCTTGGACATAGCAGCGATAGAGCCAGTCCCTACAACAGAGAGGTCGGAAGGGGTGTACTCCCTCCTATTTGCTGTGCCCAAACGAGATTTGTCATGGAGGGCGGTATTGGACCTCAAGTTCGTCAACCGTTTTGTAACATACCGCAGGTTCAAAATGGAATCCCTCCACTCCATTACTGAAAGCCTGCAAGAAGGAGACTTCCTGGTTTCTATCGACCTAAAGGAAGCGTATCTCCATGTGCCCATTTGCATAGCCCACAGAAAGTTCCTTCGGTTTGCTTTTGGCCCCCAGCACTTTCAATATAGAGCGATGCCATTCGGCCTCTCCTCTGCTCCGCGAGTGTTTACCAAAGTACTTCTCACCTTAGTGGCTTACCTCCAGATTCAAGGGGTCCATCTCTACCCATATCTGGACGATATTTTAATACGGGCGAGCTCTGAGGAGCTGGCTCATCGTCATTTAACGCTCACCCTCAATGTTTTACAGGGCTAAGGCTTGCTTGTCAACTTCGACAAAAGCCATCTTCAACCGACCCAATGCCTACTACATCTAGGGGCGATGTTGGACACCCTGCAGGCGATGGTGTTTCTATCTCCAGATCGCATAAATGCCATCATAAACATTGCGGGCTCCTTGATGCAACAAACAACCGCAGACATCATGCTTCTAGCCAGGGCGCTCGGAATGTTCATCTCTACCATATTGTGCCATGGGCTCGAGCCCATTCTTGCCACCTTCAGTGGGCTTTGTTGCCTTTTCAACAGGACATTGCCAACTCCAATCATCGCACAGTTCCTCTGAGCCCCACACTGCGTCTTTCATTACGCTGGTGGACAAGGGTCCAACACCTTTCCAGAGGCACTCCATTCAGAGAACCTCGCAGGACTGTTGTCACCACGGATGCCAGTCTCATTGGCTGGGGAGCACACTGCAACTCCCAGTACGTTCAGGGAGTTTGGTCCACAGCAGAGCAGACTCAGAACATCAGTTGGCTGGAGCTCAAGGCGGTCCACTTAGCTCTAATTCATTTTCAGTCTCTGTTCCTTTTGGACCATGTCGTCATCCGAACGGACAACACGTGTGTAAAATCACATTTGAACAGACAGGGGAGCACCAGGTCCCGTCCTCTGCAGGACCTAGCTTCCCTTATCTTCGTCTGGGCAGAACAACATCTACAATCCCTAAAAGCAGAGCATCTCAGAGGGATTTGGAATGTGACAGCAGACTGGCTCAGCAGACAACAGGTCATTCCGGGAGAATGGAAACTGCATCCGACTATATTCCAGCGTCTCCAGCGTCGGTTCGGCCCCTTTTCGATCGACCTGTTTGCGTCCAGTCGCAATTACCAGCTTCCCAGGTACTTTGCCAGATACCTGGACACAGCAGCGGAAGCAGTGGATGCCCTGTCCATACCGTGGCCAGACGGTCTTTTGTACGCCTTCCCTCCGATGCCTCTGTTAGCCAAAACGCTGCGGAAGGTGCGGAGCGAGAGGGCACAGTTGGTTCTGATAGCACCATATTGGCCACGCCGACCATGGTTCTCGGATCTTCTTGCAATGTCGGTGATGGATCCTTGGACACTTCCAGTCAGGCCAGATCTTCTATCCCAGGGTCCAGTATGGCATCAGGATCCCACTTGGCTCAACCTAACAGCGTGGCGTTTGAGCGGGGACATTTGAGGTCGGCGGGCCTGTCTGACGCTGTTATTGATATTATCTTAGCCTCGAGACGACCATCTACCACCCGTATTTATCAACATACTTGGGTGTCCTTCTCCAGGTGGTGCCAGTCTCACCACTGCAGTCCATCCCAGGCCACTATGCATCAGGTGCTACAATATCTCCGTAGTGGCTTTATGATGGGACTCAGACCCAACACTCTACGTCGACATGCGTCCACTCTGTCGTCCATTCTCTCAGTGTCCTCCACTGGTGCCCCTATTTCCTCACATCCGTTCATTAAACGCTTCCTCAGAGGCATTGCTTTACATTCACCGGCCGTAGTTCACCGTTTTCCCTCATGGAGTCTGTCCAAGGTCCTCCAAGCTTTACAACGCCCTCCATTTGAACCCCTTAGGACTGTACCTTTACGTCTACTGTCCTTCAAGGTCTTGTTCCTGGTCGCCATCACTTCTGCCAGACGGGTTTCGGAACTGGGCGCATTGTCTTCTGCCCGCCATCTCTGTGTCTTTCACAAGGACTCTGTTGTGCTGAAAACTGATCCTTCCTTCCGTCCTAAGGTCAATTCAGTCTTTCATTGCAATCAGGACATTATGCTCCCTTTTGCCCGAACCCCACTCATCCTCTAGAGAAGGCTTGGCATTCGTTGGATGTTCGGAGGGCTCTCAAGACCTACCTGTCTAGGACCCAGGAGATTCGATGAACAGAGTCTCTGTTTGTATCCTTTCATCCAAGGTCTATGGGGAATAAAGTAACCAATTCTACCTTATCCCATTGGTTAAGGGCATGTATTACCTTAGCATATGAGTCCCTTAAGCTGCCAGTTCCAGCTAGTATAACAACTCATTCTACTAGGTCAGCTGCCACTTCGGCTGCTTTTGCTACTAATGCTCCTGTTGCTGATATTTGCAGGGCTGCTGTTTGGTCTACCCCACACTCGTTTATAAGGCATTATAAAATAGATTGTTATGCCTCTGCCGAGGCCTCTTTTGGCAGACGAGTGTTGCAACAGGTTCTTAATGACGATTAGCATGTGGGTGGTCCCTCCCTATTATGGGCTGCTTTGGTACATCCCGCAGTGAGGGCCGGACTCATATGGAAAATGGACCATTGGTCTCACCTGAAGGGTGATTTTCATATGAGTACGGCCCTCACGACCCTCCCAGTTGGAGGATGTATAGATTTTTTACTAAGCTGTTATATATTACTGTTACGCTATTGTATTTAAAGTTACTAGTGAAGTCAAGACTTCTAGTTCTGCTATATCGCTATGTTAGAGTCATGTTATTATGCATGTTATTTTCCTGCTGGCAGGCCTGTTGGCCCTGTTCCTGTATTTTTAGATTTTTCTCTATAGACTCGCTGCGAATGAACTGGAGAGTGGGAGGGGCCTGACACCCCTAGTCTTGACTTCAAAGACATTCTTGCCTTCGCACGATAGGTGGAGCTATAACCCGCAGTGAGGGCCGTACTCATATGAAAATCACCCTTCAGGTGAGACCAGTGGTCCATTCTCCCTCCCCCTCATTTGGCCTCACGCGACACCGGATGAGCTGGTTTGAGGCCTGTTCTTTCGGTGTGTGTGGGGGGGGGTTGAAAGAGGCGCGATCTCGAACGTGATCAGCTGAGAGGCACAGCAGCGCAGCAGCAGAGGCTCCTCTCTCAGGAGCAGCTGGGATAGGCTGGGAGGCACAACGAGGGCCATTGGTAAGGGCGGGAACACACTGCATGCTGAGAGGGCTGTTGGTAAGGGCGGGAACGCACTGCATGCTGGGATGGCTGTCATGTGAGCAGCGGCAGCTGGCGCAAAACTCCCGCGATCTTCCATGTCACCAGCCTTGCTATCGGAATTTTTGAGGTATCATTTATTGCAGAATTTAGCACTAAACTTCCACTACATTCCACCAGAATTCCGGAGCTACCTGTTATGTCGTGTGAAAGCTCAAATTTTATGCGCAAATTAACAGGAAATAAATCGTCAAAATAACGGAATAAAGTGCAGTGTGAAAGCACCCTTAGTGTTACAAATATACAAATATAGCCTTTATGGTGTTGGATTTCTGAATTTTTAGTTTTTATTTAGTAAGATTTAGCAGACCATGTTAGTAAGATTTCTTACCTGCCCTTCACCAGAAGGTCCCAGGATGGGTTACAACAATATAATATTAAGCTGTAAAATCATTACCATGATAAAAGCAAGTAAAACCATTCCAAATTGAACAACAGTATAAATTTAGAGAGAAAAGTGGATCCCACAAAATACTTTAACTGTTAAAGACTGGAGTAAAGAGGTGTGTCTTTAGCATGCAACAAAAGCTGTACAGTGAAGATGCTAGACACAGTTCTGTGGGAAGAAGGTTCCACAGTTTAGGGACTACTACAGAGAAAGGCCTCTCCCAGACTGCCAGACCACAATTCCCTGCACTTCTGAGGGTGGTGGAAGTACAAAGAGAGCCCCTTCTGCAGTGATCTTAATATTTTAGAAGGCTGGTAGGGATATTATTATTATATTATATTTATTAGTCGCCCATCTGGCTGGTTGTCCAGCCACTCTGGGCGACGTACAAGTAAAATACATTACACATTACAATATTAAAATATAAAAACTGACAGTAAAAACTTAACCCAATCCAAAGGCTTGTCTGAAAAACCAGGTCTTTAAAGTCCGGCGGAAGCTCATCATCAAAGGGGTATGGCGGAGATCATTTGGGAGAGAATTCCACAGGGTGGGGGCCACTATTGAGAAGGCCCTCTCTCTGGTCCTCACCAGTCTGGCTGTTTTAACCGGTGGGATCGAGAGAAGGTCTTCTGAGGCTGATCTTGTTGAGCGGCATCCCTGACGATGCTGGAGGCGCTCCTTTAGATAGACTGGTCCAAAACCGTATAGGGATTTAAAGGTCAGAACCAACACCTTGAATTGGGCTCGGTAAGCAACCGGTAACCAGTGCAACTCTTTTAGCACTGGGGTGATGTGATCCTGCCGGCGGCTGCCTTTAATCAGACGAGCCGCTGCGTTCTGTACCAGTTGCAACTTCCGGACCGTTTTCAAGGGTAACCCCACGTAGAGCGCATTACAGTAGTCTAGGCGAGAGGTGACCAGAGCATGTACTACTGGTGGGAGCAGATAGTTGGGAAGGTAGGGGCGCAGCCTCCGTATCAGATAATAATAAAAATAATAAAGTTTTATTTGTTAGTCGCCTATCTGTCCGAATTAACGGACACTCTAGGCGACTTACAACAGCATAATAAAATACAATACACAATTCAAACACATTCATCAATTAAACTGACATCAAAAACATCAATTAATACATCAAAACTAATCCACCTCGAAATTCCTGTAGGCCTGCCTGAATAGCCAGGTCTTTAAAGCTCGGCGAAACTCATCAGGGAGGAGGCATGTCGGAGATCGTAGGGGAGAGAATTCCAGAGGGTGGGGGCCACAACCGAGAACGCCCTTTCTCTGGTCCGCACCAGCCGAGCTGTTTTTACCGGTGGGACCGAGAGGAGGTCCTGCGTGGCTGATCTTGTAAGGCGGCCTAATTGGTGATACTGGAGGTGGTCCTTCAGATATACCGGGCCGAAACCGTATAGGGTTTTAAAGGTCAATACCAACACCTTGAATTGGGCCCGGCAAACCACTGGTAGCCAGTGAAGATCTATCAACACCGGGGTGATATGTTCCCGGCGACGGCTACGCTTAATCAAGCGTGCCGCCGCATTCTGTACCAGCTGCAGTTTCCGGACCGTTTTCAAGGGTAACCCCACGTAGAGCGCATTACAATAGTCTAAGCGAGAGGAGACCAGGGCATGTATCACTCGTGGGAGCAGATGTACAGGAAGGTAGGGTCGCAGCCTCTGTATCAGATGTAATTGATACCAGGCTGCCCGGCTCACTGCCGAGACCTGAGCCTCCATGGACAGCTGGGAGTCAAGAATGACCCCTAGGCTGCGGACCTTGTCCTTCAGGGGTAATCTCACCCCGTTAAACACCAAGTCGATGTCTCCCAACCTTCTCTTATCACCCACGAGTAACACCTCGGTCTTGTCGGGATTTAGCTTCAGCCTGTTCTTGCCCATCCATCCACTGACAGACTCCAGGCACTTGGACATGGTCTTCACAGCCAACTCTGGTGAGGACTTAAATGAGAGATAAAGCTGAGTGTCATCCGCATATTGGTGACACTGCAGCCCAAACCTGATGATGGCTTCCAGCGGCTTCACATAGATGTTAAATAGCATGGGGGAGACGATAGAACCCTGTGGTACTCCACAATTAAGAGGCCAAGGGTCTGAAACCTCATCCCCCAATGCTACCCGTTGGTACCTGCCTGAGAGATAGGAATGGAACCACCGTAAAACAGTGCCCCCTATTCCCAATCCTTCTAGGCGATTTAACAAGATACCGTGGTCAACGGTATCAAAAGCTGGAGTTGATACAGCGCCGCCCGGCTCACAGCTGAAACCTGAGCCTCCATGGACAGCTGGGAATCAAGGATGACCCCCAGGCTGCGGACCTGGTCTTTCGGGGCAAATGTACCCCATTGAGCACCAGGTCAATATCCCCTAACCCTCCCTTGTCTCCCACACACAGTACCTCGGTTTTGTCTGGATTCAGCTTCAGCTTATTCCTTCCCATCCAGCCACTCACTGACTTCAGGCACTTGGACAGGGTTTCTACATCCAACCTTGGTGAAGATTTAAATGAGAGATAGAGCTGCGTGTCATCCGCATACTGATGACACCGCAGCCCAAAACTCCTGATGATTGCCCCCAGCAGCTTTATATAGATGTTAAACAGCATTGGAGAGAGGATGGAACCCTGTGGCACCCCACAAGTGAGAGGCCAAGGATCTGACACCTCCTTCTCCAATGCTACTCTTTGGTACCTACCAGAGAGGAAGGAGTGGAACCACTGCAATACAGTGCCCCCTACGCCTAACCTCTCCAGGCAGTCCAAGAGGATAGCATGGTCAACGGTATCAAAAGCCACTGAGAGATCAAGGAGGACAAGGAAGGTGCATTCGCCTCTATCCCATGCCCTCATATCATCCACCAAGGCGACCAAGGCTGTTTCAGTCCCGTGTCCAGGTCTGAAGCCCGATTGAGATGGGTCCAGATAATCTGCTTCCTCCAAGTGCGCTTGCAATTGCTTTGCCACCACCCGCTCAATCGCCTTGCCCAAGAATGGTAAATTTGAAACTGGGCGGAAGTTGTTCAAATTTCGGGGTTCAAATTTCGGGGGTCCAAGGAGGACTTCTTTAAGACTGTTTTATTATTGCCTTCTTGAGCGCTGATGGCATTACTCCTTCTTCGAGTGAAGTATTTACCACCAGTTTAATCCCCTCACCGAGTCTATCTTTGCAACTCATAACGAGCCACGATGGGCAAGGGTCGAGTAAGCAGGTGGTCAGCTTTAAGGTTGAAAGCACCTTGTCCACTTCATCGGATGGAAGAAGCTGGAACCGATCCCACAGCACCGGAGCTTTACTAGTCAACTCTGGCTCACTCACTGTGTCCACAGTGTACGGAATAGCACTCTTAATACGATCGATTTTCTCTGCAAAATGTATTGCAAATTCATCACAGGAGACCTTATCATGTTCCATTGGTTCCAGAGCAACTGGACCGACCAGGCTCCGGACCACTTGGAACAGTCTCCCGGGACAGCACTCTGCAGAAGCAATAGAGGCAGCATAAAAACCTCTTTTTGCTGCCCTTATTGCCACATGATAGGTTGCTGCTGCAGCTCTAACATGTGTTCGATCGTCGTCAGAGTGGGACTTCCGCCACCGGCGTTCTAGTCGTCTCACCTCCCGCCTCAGAATTCGCAGCCGTGGGGTAAACCACGGTGCGGTCTGAGTTCTATTCAGGGGGAGAGGACGTTTCAGAGCCACCCAGTCTAATGCCCCGGTAATTGCAGTATTCCAACCCTCCACCAGGGCCTTTGCCGAGTGGCTGTGTGCCTGCTCCAATATATCCCCAAGCACGTTCAGGAATCCATCAGGATCCATCAAACGCCGGGGGCGGACCATCTTAATAGGTCCTCCACCCCCTCGGAGGGTTTGTGGCATTGAACAGTCTAATTTCACCAAATAGTGATCTGACCATGACTCTGGGGTGATAGATGTCTCCCCAATTTTCAGATCACTTCGCTCCTCTCCCGATACAGGCGGTCTTGCAGATTTGTGGCACCTAAGTAATTTAGGGCTTTAAACACTAATGTGAGCACTTTGAATTGGGCCCAGAAACAAATTGGCAACCAGTGCAGCTGTTTAAAAACTGTGGTTATATGAGCTCTAAATGGAACCTCGGCCAGTAATCTGGCCAATGCTTTTCCAAATCATCTTCAAGGGTAGTCTTATGTACAGCACATTGCAATATTCAAATCTGGAAGTTATCAGAGTGTAGAGTACAGTGGCTGAGTCATTTTTGTCCAACAGACTGTAGCTGGCAAACCAGCTGGAGCTAGAAATAGCTGGTCCTGTTCCTTCCAGGGAAGTGCATCCCAGTCCAGAACAGGCCATCTCCCCACCTCCTGGACCTGAGAACCTGGAACACAAATACCTATCTCTTCAGGATTCTCTTTAATATGAAGAGTTGAGCTTAAAAATGTTAGTAATAAGAAAAGAAATATAAATTGGAGAAACCATGCAGGCTGAGCAGCTGAGCTTAAATATAAAAAGTACAATATGTTTATAAAGAGTCACAGTTAACAAAGTGATGTGAAAATTGCCATTCTGATACATTGTGCAATTTGTAATGAGCACCTATTTTTACTCTGAAAAGAGTTTCACTGTTCAGTGGTTTTGTATCTATACAGGAACCATACACTTCTGTCAACAACTGTTATTGTAGATTTAATTATGCTGAAGAATTTGAAATTGTCATTATTCACCTCCTAAATAAATAACAGTTGTGCAGTTGATGGAGAGGTCACCGATTTTCTGGCAAGATTCCCCAGTCCACTCCATTCTATGCTTGAAATATCTAAATCATGCTCTTTTAATATCTGACAATTGGATCCCTCCTCTGTGTATTATATCTATGTTAATGTACTTAAGAATGTGATAGTTGTGCGAACTCAGATTTAACACTCAAGGTTTGTTTCTATTCACTTTAAAAGATACATAGAATTGCAGCGTTAGTTATTTGAGTCAAGTCAGGCACAATTTTCCTTTGGGAATCTTTTGACCTTTTACACTGGGTATGATAGAGCTGGACTACAAGCCCTATCATCTGTACTGGAAAACTATGAGTCTCTCCTCTGATGTGAAACAACATTTTGCCATCATTGCTGTTGAGAAAAGATACTCAGAGCTTCATTTCTTACCAATGGGTAGGTCTACCAGGTGTTTCCTTTTGTTCACTGACATCCTCCACTTTCTGCTGTCACCTTCCCCAAGACAAGGCCTTTAAAAAAAATTGGAGAGAAAGAGGGAGTAAAATATACTGTAGGGCAGGGTGGGTTACAAGCAGAATTATGGCAGGTGGTTTGCTTGAGGGTGGGCCATCTCAATTCTGCTCTCTGTAATTTGAGCCAGCATGCTCACATTTGCAAGCATACCTATTATGAATAATTACCACATCCCTGCTGGCCACCAATACAATCTGGGTATCTAGGTACAGTGATGAATCTAGGAGGACTTTAAGGGTGTTGCTAACTGGGCTGATCGTATGTGACTAGACACTAGGGATCACAGGTGCTTCTGTTTGCTGCTGGCCACCATCATTTCAGTTTATCTGGAGTCGGTTTACATGTATCAAATCTGTTTCCATCTTGGGTAGTTAGTAGATAAACACCAGAATTGTCAGAAAATGGGTCAAATTAAAAAGGTGGATGAATATCATCTGCCTGTGGATGTCACCTATAGCCAAACTTTCATACATGAGTAGTTTGAAAGCATACGATGCAATCCTAGTGGTGACGCTAATGATGCCTAACACTGTAGACAGCCTAGATGTAATCTGCTCTGAGCTCTTTAGGGGGGGGCAGAGTGTAAGTGTAAATAAACAGTCTTGTTCATTGTCTTTGTATTGAATTGGAAGATGGTTGGAAGCTTGTAGGTGATGTCCTGGGGCGATGACAAACAACCACCCATTACCACGCTGTAGGATCTTCCTGCTGAAACCTTCAAATTTTAATTTAAGGTTTTTTCTCCTGTGCATGGAAAAGCTGGTCTCAGGTGAGTAGCTAGCTCCACCTAGCAGTTGAAGGCAGAAGAGTGCTAAAGAGGTTTTTTTTTAATAAGGACTTCCTGCTCTGTGCAGCTCCTTATTTCAGTTTCTCTTCTGCCTTCCACCAAGAACGGTTGATTTAGCTCCTCTCTGCATTCAGGCCTGTATAGTTTGGTGTTTCTTCCTATTGTGTGTCTGTACTTTTTCCTTCCTATACTGTTTTCCTACGTGTGTCTTGTTTAGAACAAAAAAATAAAAAGGGGTTTGTAATTTTACGTTTCTCCCCTCCGAGATTTCGTGGCGACGCTGAGCCGACCACTATCTTCTTCATTGGACTCGGGTTTTGGATCCCAGTCTTGGGGGAATAAGCATCAATTCTGATGCCAGGGTGCCTCAGGCGGGAGGATGCCTTCAACACTTTGCCCACCGCTGGAGGGACACGTCTTTGGACCAATGGGTACTGCACACCCTCAGATATGGACTGAGGCTGCAATTTACCTCCCTCTAACCAAGTTTATCCCCTCCCCCCTCTCAACATCTCTGGACAAGCAGGAAATAACTCTTCAAGTGATTGCCCATCTTCTGCAGATTGTGGCAATAGAGCCAGTTCCAACAGGTGAGAGGTTTTCAGGAATCTACTCAGTATTCTTCACCGTCATGAAAAAAAAATGGATCTTTCAGGGCAGTACTCAATTTGAAGAACTTAAATCAGTTCATAAAATACTGCAGGTTCTGCATGGAAACTTTACTGTCCATCAAGGAGGCATTGAGAAAGGGAGACTTCCTTTCATCTATCAGTCTGAAGGAGGCCTATCTGCATGTCCCTGTTTTTCTGCCTCACAGACATTAACTCCGGTTTGTGGTGGGGGAGGATCAGTTTCAGTACAGGGCCATGCCATTCGATCTGGTGTCTACCCCCAAGGTATTCATGGAGATCGTGGTTGCTCTGGTGGCACACCTCAGGATGCAGGGGGTCCATGTCTTTTCTTACCTGGACGACTTTATGCTCCGGTCTCCGTCCCTCCACAAAGCTTGGGAAGATTTGTACATCACCCTACCATGCCTCAAGGATCACAGCTTCCTTGTCAACCGAACCAAGAGCCAGCTTTGTCCAGCCCACCACATAATACATCTGGGGGCCACCATAGACTTACAGCAGGGACTCATAACGTTAGCTCAAGACAGAGTAGACAAGATAATTACAGCTGTCACACAGCTCCTATCTTTGCCTTCGGTGGATCTTATGCATCTGACAGGTATCTTGGGGTTGATGGTCTCAACCTATCAGATTACACCATGGACACTTCACCACTCTCGACCACTCCAGTGGGTGCTACTGCCTTTTCAAAGTGACACTGCAGCCAGGCATCACTGGAAGGTAGCACTTTCACCAGTGGTCTGTCACTCCCTGCTATGGTGGGCGCACAAACCCAATCTACTAAGTGGAGTGCCATTCCAGGACCCTCCATGGACCCTGATCACCTCAGATGCCAGCCTGACAGGCTGGGAAGCCATTTGCGACAGCCAGATGATATAAGGGACTTGGTCACCACAGGAGTCAGTACTGCCAGTCAATCTTCTGGAGCTTCGTGCAATTCGGCTAGCCCTGAGGCACTTCACTGAGATCAAACAGTTGAGGTTGGTGCTGGTCAGGACAGACAAAATATTGGCCAAATCACATTTGAATTGTCAGGGAAGCACATGCTCCTCACAACTACAGAAGGAAGCTGCCCTGCTGTTCCAGTGGGCGGGAACACACGTGGACTTGATCCTCACAGAATACCTCAAGGGGGAGGACAACTGCCAAGTGGATTGGCTCAGCAGACAGAAGGTGCATCAGGGAGAATGGAAGCTTCACCCATTGGCCTTTCAGGAAATAGTGAGATGCTTTGGCAGTGTTGAGTTGGACCTATTTGCGACACACCTCAACTGCCAAGTGAAAAGATTTTTCTCCAAATTCGTGACGCCAGAGGTGGAAAGCATAGATGCTCTGACGTCCCAGTGGCCCCAAGGACAACTCTACGCCTTCCCACTTCTTCCAATCATTTCCAGGGTACTTCAAAATATCTGAGCCGAAAGGGCAAGAGTTCTACTGATAGCTCCTTGGTGGCCAAGGAGACCCTGGTTCCCGGAACTCATTGATCTGTCGATCGATCCTCCATGGCAAATTCCCCTCAGGTAATACCTATTGTTGCAAGGATAGCTTCTTCACCCAGACCCAGGATGGCTGGCGCTTCATGTCTGGAGACTGAAAGGCGATGCCTCTTAAAACGAGGCATTCCAGCTCGAGTGGTGGAAACTATGATGGCCTCAAGATGCCCTTCCACAATTAGAATATATGAGACTACATGGAAGGCCTTCTTGACGTGGTCACAAAAGAAGGGTTTAATTCCAAGGAAAGCAGGTATAAATGACATTCTGTGCTTCCTACAGGATGGCTTGTCCTTGGGTCTTAGGCCAAACACTCTTAGACATCAGGCTTCAGCCTTTCAGCAGTGCTGTCTACATCTCCAGAGAAACCGCTGGTATCTCATCTGTTACTCAGGCGTTTTTGAACCCCTAAGTCAAATTTCCCTACATCTCCTATCCTTTATGGTCTTGTTCCTTGTGGCCATTACTTCGGCCCGGAGAGTGTCTGAGTTGAATGCTCTGTCTGTTAACAAGAATTTCTGTGTGTTTCATAAGGATAGAGTAGTCCTACGTACTGTCCCTTCTTTTCGTCCTAAAGTACTGTCTACCTTCCACTGTCAGCAAGAGCTGGTACTACCTTCTTTTTGTCCTAATCCCATTCACCCCACAGAGAAAGTGTGGCATTCACTGGATGTGTGAAGAGCCCTGAAAGTGTATATCTTTAAAACAAAACATCTCAGTCAGACGAATAGTTTGTCTCCTTCCACCCAGCGTCTTTAGGGAAGAAAGTGTCTTCGTTCATGCTTGCTAGGTCAATCAAGGCATGTATCACACTGGCCTACACCTCTCTAAAGTTAGCGCGGCTGGCCAGGATAGTGGCCCACTCAACTAGGGCAGCAGCCACATCAGCAGCATTCTCATGCCATGCATCTATCACAGAGATTTGTAGAGCAGCTACATGGACCACGCCTAATATGTTTATTAAACACTATAAGGTTAGCACATATGCATCAGCAGAGGCAGCTTTTGGGAGGAGAGTGTTACAGCATGTTCTCCCAGATCACTAGTGTAATCAGCCAAGTGATGTTCCCACCCTAAATGGGTCAGCTTTGGTATGCCCCACCTGAGATCAGCTTTTCCATGCACAGGAGAAAAGACATTTGGTCTTACCGTAAAGCGATTTTCTCTGTGCATGTCAAAAGCTGATCTCAGAGCCACTCCCTAGGAGAGCTGGGCTGCGATCACTGTCTTTTTCATCTTAGGCCTACAGCAGAGAGCGTATGAGTGCTGTTGTCTCTTGTTTCGTGTCGATGGTTCCTATTATTTCTCTTTGTTCTTTCCTCCTGTTGACTGGCTTGTTATCAAAAACTGAAATAAGGAGCTGCGCAGAGCAGGAAGTCCTTGTAAAAAAAGCAACTCTTTAGCACTCTTCTGCCTTCAACCACTAGGTGGAGCTAGCTACCCATCTGAGATCAGCTTTTGACATGCACAGAGAAAACCATTTTACAGTAAGACCAAATGTCTTTTTTCTTCACTACTTACCTAATTTTATCCTTACTGAACCAAAGATGAACTTCCTTTTTAAAAAAAGCAAAATGTGTTAAAGAAAAAAAGGTGATTACTCCTAATGTAATATAGTCTCTTTTGCATCTATATTGGAATTATTGTAAAGATTTATAAAAGTTGTTTTTGTTTTTAAGATGTTTTTAGTGTTTTATCACTTGTTTGCTGGCCTGGGCTCCTTTTGGGAGGAAGGACAGGATATAAATTTTATAATAAATAAAAAAGTCTGTTTTGAAATTTAAGTATTGATTATGGCCCATACTATCACAATTTCTCATTGGCCACCCCATTACTATTACTTCAGCATGTACCTCTGCTTTTCTTCAGTGTGCAGCACAGATTTCTTCACACATTTGCAAGCTATGACTAGTATAAATTCAGTTGTCCTCAAAATGTAACAATTTCTGTTTTATGCCTGCAAAAATATTATTAGTAAATAATGGCTAAGCAGGTGCTGACTTACACTGTGTTCATAGCTAGTCTCCCTCTCTTTAGAATGAGTAGTGATGTTTCCTCTATTTGTTCCTCCTCTCATTGGTAATGGTTTATTTCCATGTTCTGTTGTGTTTGCCATTAACTGAGATGATAGCTGTGCAGAACTTGGAACTTACATAACATATTATCATGGGCCACAAGGAGAACCTTTGGCAAGATTGGGAGGATGAAGAGTGGGCTGCAGATACTGAAGAAGGGGCTAAGGAAATCATGGGGAAGACTTTTTCAGAAGCCTCTGGCAACTTTAACTTTAGTGAGGTTAAAGTCGCCCTTTGTACCCTCTCATCTGACGACTGATGAGTTTCCCTCACAGGCACCCAGTCCAAACCTAGCTGTCTATCAGATAACAATTAATGAACAACCTGCAGTGTTCCAGAGAAAGGAAAGCGAAACAGGCTATCAGAGCCTGTTTACGCTTTCGCCACGGTCAAGGAAATTAGAAAAAAGGCAACTTCAGAAAGTGGTGTCAGCTCCTAGAAGGAGTCTTGCAAAAGAAAGACAGTACTAGAGTTTGCTCAGACAAGTATGTGTCCTCCCACCTCTTTTATATTTTGGATGGGTGGACAAGATTAAGGTGTAGTGATAACAGGCTGCCGCTGCCTCCGCATACCGACTTTGGATCCTGAGATATATAGCCAACTGTTGCTTCCATTTGCGAAGTCTACATCGAGATGCCTAGCTTGTTTCAGAGATATGCCTAGTCTGTTTGTGTTCTGTATCCTGAATCATGCCTAGAATGTGTGATGCTGTGTTCCTGTATTGACTTCTGGAATAAAGCTTTGTTTAAAACCCAGTTTTCGAATCCTGAGTCTGCTTCTCTGATTGGGAGCCAGAACACATATCTAGTATGTTTTACTTAGAATGTGTACAGTCCAAGAAATTTCAACCAAAAAAACTGTTGGTCTTCTGATTGTGGCAAAGCCCCCACACACACACTACTACTTTTGCCAGGTCATGGCCAGGAGTTTCTCAGCTGAGGACAACATCAGGGATGGTGCCCCCTTTAAGTGAGTAACATGTGAAAAAGGCTCATATTTCCTTTAGTTTAATTTGGCTCTAGCCTTCATTTGAAAATTGTTGCAGTCGCCTATAGGTTGCATAGATTCCTGTCTGAAAAATGATGTTCTTTGCAGCAACTTGGCATCTACATACTACTTAATCTTTATACATTAAAATATAGCTTCCAGGAGATGAATATTTTGTTGCTTGCTATAACAAACTGCATGTTATAATGAAACTAATTTCATTGGATCACTTTGCAGTAATTAGCACCTATGCCCTTACAGCATAGCCCATTGTATGTAAGAATTATAATCATCATGAAGCGTGCGCTATCCTGTTAACAAGCTGAGTTCAGCCAGTTTTTGCAACCTGAGCAAAGGGAACTGCTCTTCAAGTACTCAGTTCACAGAGTATCAAGAAAACAAGGTTTTGGTTCATAACAACACATACCTACTTTCTGTTTCAGATTAAATTTTTTTCGAGATGTTTCTGACTTTCGAGTATTGGCATGTGGTGGAGATGGAACTGTGGGATGGATTTTGGACTGCATAGGTAACATGCCATTTTTATGGCCTTTTTTGAGCTAATATGTATATTTTTGAACCTTTTATCAAAAGTCTGCAATTTGAGCTTTGTGTATACTTGTTTTGGGGATTCTCCGCAGATAGGAAAACTTCCTCTGCTCCTTGCTAAAGTAATCAAAAGAGGGGAGGCTGAAGAAAGGAAGTTGGTTATGAGAGTTTGGGGAATTTTTGAAAGAGACAGTTGAAGTTCTAACAAGCTATTTAACCATTTTCACATATTGTAGAGAATGTCTCATTTTATTGATGATCCTCTTTCATTACACTGGACTTTTGTCAGTATTACAGCACATGGCTCATTAAAATTGACTCTATTAATATGAAGCAGAAGTAAAGAGTATTTTTACTACGTTAAAGGAACACTGGAAACTGACTTTAAATCAGTCAAACCATTATTTTTGTGTCCTGTTAAGGGAACCAAGAATGCAGTTCATTAGATGTGTCTGAACGTTCCTATGTTAGTAAATGAATGGGGGTTCTAAGTTGCTCAGTGAATCAGCTTTCATAAAACACCCCATAAGCAAGCCTTCTCCTAAGGAAACTTTCTATAGAAAGCTGGTGGCAACATGTCATGAGCCAGGCAGAAGGGAGGCAGCTGGTTGAAGGCGAGTCAGATGCTGAGGACTTGGACTGGGAACCCGAGGTGGGAGATGACAGCGTGGTGGACTCACAGGGCGCCACAACCCCTGTCTCTGATGGCTCAGCTCCTTCCACTCCCAACCTCCCTGCAGAATCACCACCTGGTTCATCAGACACTCCAACTAGACACGCCCCCGCCGCCTGCCTCTGAAACATAGCCTGGCACATCAGACATTTCCCAGCCTAGCACTGCCTAGTTTCCCATACCCAAACTTACTGTTACAAGCCCCTCTCTGTTGGAGGGGGAGCTGGAGATCAAACCAACTTCACCCCGTGCTCGGAGGCACCTGAGGCGGGAAGTCCAACACTTGCAGCTGAGGTGAACCCTTTGAGTGTGTGCGCGTGTGCACACATGATCCAAGCCTACTTAAGCTGACTCAGGGAGGGAACCCAGTTGCTGAGTCAGCGTCTTAGTGCCGCATCAGCATGCTTAGTCAGTGTAACTTTAGGGCCAAAGTTCCTAGCAAGCTTAGTTAGGTTGATGAGGTGCACTGCCTTTGATGTATCTATAACTTTAATAAAAAGAGAGAAAACCACAGATGCATCTGAGACTGACCTTGGACAGGACACAACATCAGAATCTTGAATGTCCACACAAACATTTCCCTGGGCTGCCCATTCCAGGGTTTCTGATGCTGCTACAAGCCTTCTGTAGAAGTTTCCATAGGAGAAGGTTGCTTATGGGGTGTTTTATGAAAGTAGATTCTCGAAGCAACTCAGAACCCCCATTCTTTCATTTTGATTTTGAGAACAGACATGAAAGTGCACCTCAACAAGTAGATTTTTTTATAACCTACAAGAATTAGAATTATGCAGTCTTCCTATTCAGTGGGATTACAGGATCCCTCTGAGTACCTATGCCTCTCTGTACCTACTCCCTTGAAAAAGGAAGGGGTTTTTTTTAGGTTTTACATCTATTCATTTATTTAATTGATTTATAATCTACTCTGATTTTAAAGATTCATGGATGGTGTCAATCTTATAAAAGATAAAAGATAGTAAAACTTTTATAAAATGATAATTTAAAAATATATACTTGCATTATTTGAAAAATAAAATTGCTCAAATAAATACTAGATGTTTGCTCCAAGACTGGGGAAAAGCTATGGAAAAATGGCTTTAAATATTTTTGTTGCATATGACTAAAGCTTTACATGCCTTTGTTGTTTATTATGAGTTTCATCTAAATGTGCCTTTGCCTAATCAGAAGTTCATGGAAGGGCTTTTAAACCAGCAGAACCTTCCACTAGTGGAAGGAGAGGAGAAGCAATTTTCACCACTTCTCCCTTCCCTTGCAGTCCTCACACCACCTCTCACACTGTTCTAGGATCCCCGAATCCCTAGAGCAGATGGGGAAGCACTCAGGGCTGAAAGAGGGAAGGGGAATTTGTGAAAATTCCAAGCATTTGGCAGGTAAAATACATTGCTGGCAGGCTACATTTAGCTTGGTTGGTGATCATTTCCATTGACTGTTAGATCACCGTATTTGGTTTCACCAGGGGAGCCCATTCTGGTTAGCTTCTGATTTAACATAAACTGGATGTCAGAAATCAATGTTGAGAAGATGATATTCTTCCACTGTAAACAGTTGATTTGTACCAGTGTACTTCATTCCATAGGGAATAACAATTATCAAGACATAGCCACTTGAACAAAAAGTTGAAATATTCTCCTCTTTGTTTCTTTTCTACTAAGCCAGAAATTACCAGAGCTCTAGAGCTGCTTGATTGTCCCACTGAAATATGGAGCGCTGGCTGTTAGTCAATGGCTAATAGGCTACATGCCAAAAGTGTCTAAATAAATAAATAATAAATAATTGAATAATGTATAAGAACAGCAGTTGTAGAGAAACTGATAACTCAATTAATTGAGAAGGCTGCTTTTTCCTTCTGAAATGCCTAATTGTTGAGCCAAAATATTATCTGACCACAATATTTATACAATTAAATAGTTATTTTAGATCTATATATTGGCTTATCTGCTTTTATCATTTAACCATGTCTACTTCTTTTATTCACAGAAAAAGCAAGTTTGATTAAGCATCCTCCGGTTGCTATTCTGCCCCTTGGAACTGGGAACGACTTAGCCAGGTGTCTGAGATGGGGAGGAGGTAAGTAAAATATTATCTCACTGGATGACATATAAAGATATTTCTTTTATAAAGACGTCTCAGGTGCAACACTCAGCCACTGTTCATGTTTTAAGCGCACAGAATATGTTTTCTGTAAGATAATGTGATCAAGCAGTGCTTTATTGGTTCAAACAGGGCCATCCTAGTTGCCTTGGTTGCCTTAGCGTTGTTGCCTTGGTGTTTGCTACTCAGTCCCTGCATATCACAGTTACACCAGCTAATGAACCTTGACCTACTCTAATGGGGAAGTGTTAAGCCTAGGGATGGATGAATCTGTTTTCGGTTTCTCTCAGATCCTCATTTTTCCAGTCTTAGGAACAGTCCTCCTTATTTCCACAACAGTTTGATTTCTTTATTTTTTTTTAAATACTCCATAAGAAAATTCATACATATTTTGTGTGAATTTAACCCAATATCTGCATTTTTGTATGCCATTGTGCCTAATACACACATTTTACAAGCAACGTTCTCTAATACATCTTTTGTACATTTGTTTTCACTAATATCTGGGGTACGTCGGCTTTTTTGTATTAATTTTTTGGGGTTGGAGAATTGCATCAAAAAATTTGGAAAAGTGTGCATTTTGAAGGATAACTGTGTTTCAGTTTGTGTATTGGTTCAGAAAGTGGCAATTAGGAAGCAAACTGAACAGATTTCTCCCCCATTCCTTTACCGTTCCTTGCATCATCTTATGCAGCCATTGTTATAAGAGGGAAATAGGAGTTTCCCTGGGAATTGGGGCAAAAGCATAGCTGCAAGTCAGCACTTACACTACTGCATGCAAAGCGAATCTATAAAATCAGAATGGCAGAGGAGTCAATGATTTTATCCTGTGGTAATATCTTAATGTCAGTACCCCTGTGCTGCTGTTATTAGGGAGCAGGGGCCGGGCATGGATTGAGTCTGTTGGTCCCATCTCTGACCTTCTGTGAATTCTTCCGATCTTCTGTGCAATGTCTGTGTTCAAAAGCTCTGTACAGAAGATTGGGTGAATATGTGGAGTTCAGGGACAGAGTTTATAAACATAGAATTTCTAAATAGCAATTCTTTTTACCTTTTTAAAGTGGGATTGTTTCTCTGCTGCTGGGCTTTCTGTAAAGATGATCCCAAGTTTAGTACAATTTTTTTTAAAAAATGTTCAGGAATGTTAAAAACAGGTCTCAAATCATGCAATGCTAATATCTTGGGTATCTTTTTTTTCCTTTTTAGTCCTTTCCTTCTTTTCTCATCCTGCAGTAGATTTCAGACAATCAGTCTTATGGTGCTATCTACCAGGATTCAAGGAGGCAAAGAATAAATAAATACTTTTTTTATCCAGCACTGGTTAAAGGAGAGGACAGTGGAAACTAGCACAAGATGCCATGAAAAGATCTAGCCAAGAAAACAGGACGCCTTGTGATTATGCCAGAGCAGTCTGTAAATGGTCTTAATTATGCTTGTCTATTTTTAAGTCTCCAGAAAACACTTAACTACTAGATTCCATACATCTGAGTGATCCCATTGAGTGAAACTTGGTGCCTTGAATTCCTTCCTTTTGTTTGGAGCGCCTTCCAGTAGTTAGATGGGGAACACCTGACACTCTTGCATTGTTGAAGTTAAGGAGGTATGGATATGATCAGGTCCTGTATGGAAAATCCATGTAAGCTGCTCTGAGCTTTCCACATCAGGAGAATAAAAATACAATCATAAATAAATGAACATTATTTCACCTATATCTCTTTCTCTAATTGTGTCCTCTGTCAGCTTCATTTCAATGATTCTTCAACTTTATGTACATTCTCCTGCGTTTGTTCACAACGACTTCATAGCTAAAAGTAATCTTTTATATTTGGGCCATTTCCCCTTCCTCTAGTTCCTGGTCCAAGGCTTCTAAGACCCACACACTAGTTGTGTATGGTTGCAGCTCTTTGATGCTTTTGTGTAGCTTTCATTTCTGCCTCATAAAGAGCATGATCCTTCTGCTCATTGTAGTCATGTCTACATAAATATGCTTTGGTCTCTCTCCAGCTTCAGTACCCTGTTTTTTTTTGTCTTGATACAGTATACTAAAAGCCACTAGTGATGGTAGTGAGATTTTTTGTTGCAATGCAAAAAACAAAACTTCACCCCCTCCCAATATTGTAGTCCAATTTCCTGCTGTCTCCGTTTGTTCATAAATACATCCAGTTTGAATGGAAAAATATATTTCTCTCGGTTTTCCTGAGTTGGTCTTGGTGGTCTGAGTTGGTCGTGTACATCAAACTTTTTTTGGAGCTAGTTGAGCCTTAATGATTCCTCTTGGTCTTTCCAGTTCCAAATAGCTTTTTCCCAGATCCTGCTGTTTTACCCACATAATATTACATATTGTGTTCTAGGAAATTACATGAATACCTGCAAACGGAATTATTTTCAGGAGATAACAAATGTGGTAGTTATTATGAAATGCTTAATCATGAACAATTGTAGTAGTATTATTACATTATTTAGAAAATCATCATATTTATTTATTTATTTATTTATTTATTTATTTATTTATTTATTTATTTATTATTTGCTTTATATCCTGCCCTTTCTCCCGGCAGGAGCCCAGGACGGCAAACAAAAACACTAAAAACTTTAAAACATCATAAAAACAAACTTTAAAACACATTAAAACAAAATATCTTTAAAAGTGATTCTTATCAAAACATCATCTAAGATTAAAAACATTTTTTTAAAAAAGAAGTTTTGAGAACATATTAAAAAGCAATTCCAACACAGATGCAGACTGGGGTATTTCTCTATTTAAAAGGCTTGTTGAAAGAGGGAAGTCTTCAATAGGCGCAGAAAAGATAACAGAGATGGTTCCTGCCTAATATTTAAGAGGAAGGAATTCCACAGGGTAGGTGCTGCCACACTAAAGGTCCGTTTCCTATGTTGTGCAGAATGGACCTCCTGATAAGATGGTATCTGCAGGAGGCCCTCACCTGCAGAGTGTAGTGACTGACTGGGTATATAAGGGGTAAGACGGCCTTTCAAGTATCCTGGTCCCGAGCTGTATAGGGCTTTGTAAACCAAAACTAGAACCTTGAACTTGGCCCAGTATGGTCCCATCATTCTGCTTTAAGGTGGAACAGATTTCAGTTATGTCTCTCCTGTTTGTTTCCCATGGTGCTAGCTTAAAGGCTTTTTCTTTAGTGTTTTTTTTTTCTTTTGGAAATGTAGGTTATGTAAAGTTTGGTCTGAATCCAAGAAAAGCTAGTTGCATTAAATCCTGATGAAAGCTTTGGGATGTTAGTCACCACAAACTTATCTCAGTTACTTCAGTGGGCCTTCAATATGCCTAGCTTTCTGTCATGATTAGGGTTGTCTGTCCGTGTAGCTGATCCATCTTTTCCTGCTTTCTTTCTTTGTTTTTTTTAAACATCAACAGAAAGCTCTTGTTGTATGTTGAGTTAACAGTGTCCTCTTAATTGCAGGTTTCATTAGCATACGTGTTAAGTCCCATACATGTTTTTTCCCCTGAAAATAGCTCTCTAATTTGTGTACTCCACAGGTACCCGGTAAAGCAAAATTGTGAAACCTAACTTCTGCAGGGACATTGATCTGGCCTTAAAAGATACCCTGCCATCTTCCCCTAAAATATGTTTTATCTTGACATACATTTTCTTTATATAAAAAGAATATTTAGTTTCTATGTCAGCTACAAACGTCATTCTTAGAAGCACTAAGTCTAAGTGATGAAAGCTCAAATCTCTGTTCCATCTCCTAATCTTTTATTCACAAAAGTCCATTGTAATCCAAGCTGTAAATATTTCACCTTTTTCCAAGGAGGAACAAACTTTTTGGAGAACATAAGAAGAACCCTGCTGGATCCCACCAAAGTCCCATCTAGTCCAGCATCCTATTCTCACAGTTGCCAAACAGATGCCTCTGAAAAGCCTGCAAATGGCACCTGACTGCAACAGCACTCTCGCCACTTATGATTCCCAGCAACTGGCATTCAGAGGCATACTGCCTCCAACAGTGCAAGGAGAACATAGCCATATGGCTAGTAGCCACTGATAGCCTTAACCTCCCTGAAATAATTTGGTCCTTCCTTATTCAGAGAGGAGATAATCTGGCTGGATTCATGCACAGCCACTTCATGCTGTGACTGTGTTTTAAGCCTATATGTTAAAAGTGATACGTCGTACGAGCAGCTCTACCATATTGGGTGGATATGCCAGCAAAACATTTCTCAGTGTATTTCATAAGCTGTCTAACTGGTAGACTCCTTCCTTATGGAGCTTCTTCCTGCTTCCTCTGATTGTCTGGAATGTTCTGCAGAATGGAAGAAAGTGGGGGCATGTAACAAAGGAAGTTTACACAATGGTAATTCCCTCTTCTTGAACCCCATTACTGTTACTTCTTTTTTTATGGTCTGTCCACTCTTAACCATTTAGAAAATGAACTGCTGAAACTAGGAGAAGAATAAGCCCTCAATTTCTCTTCTTTTCACTATTCTTTGCCTCCTTTTCCCTGGTAGCTGATGCCACAACACTGAATTTTTTTCTGAAACTTTTCCATAGGATTGGAGAACAGAAGGGATGGCAACAAATTTGTTTGCTGGTGAGTAATTTCCCTTACTCAGTGGTGCAAACTCCTGGCATGGATTATTAATTATTAAACAAACAACCTTTAACAATTTACAGAATCGGCTCCATTTTTACTGAATTGCATTGCTTGGCAGTACTAATTTATTGACTTTAATAGGAAGATAAGATCTCAGTCTCTTTGGAAGGAGTAAGATTGATTAGTTTTCCCCCACCAGTCATCAAACGTGTGTATGTGTGCTTTTGGGGAGGATAATATTGATGCAACATTTCAAACACTATAGAGAAATGATGGCTGTTAGGAGTTTGAAAACAGTCATATACTGTATTTTATAAGAATACTGAAATGATGAAAGACTTTTAAGTAGTATGATTACTTATAAAATAACATTTCCGTATAAACAGAGTTTTTCCTCACCTAAGACTTTTCGATTTCTGTGGCCTTTATGAATAAACCTTTACTGTTTAACATTGAAAAATGCAAATAACTGCACTGTTGTCTTTCCCCCGCCACTGCTATATTGCTTCTGTCAAAAGCTAGCTACAATTAATAAAGACATTTTACACAGAAAAATAAAATGTTATAAGTTCCTGAGCGAATTGTGTGTAAGGTCTATCCTGCATCTGTGCGAGGCCACAAGACTGCTCCTAACTGTTGTCAGACAGTGTTGGGGAATGTGGAGGAGGGGTTGTACCTCCCACATACTTTGGGGCATTTATTTGACTCCCTCCCCCCTTAAAGTTGCAGACCTCAATGCCTTTTAAATTTTTTAGGGCTTTACCATGTGGTATAGAAGAAGAGGCAGATGCTGATAAATGAGGTGCAAAAAGCCCCAAATCCTTTTGAGTGCATGGAACTAATTGCACTTTTCTGTGGATCATAGCCAGTATCTGTCTATGTTTTGCCATATGTAAAATGCTATATGTAACACTGAGTTGCTATAAGGGACATTAAAGACTGAACTTGTATGTCTGATGACTTATTATCATGAACTTGATACCATTATCCACGTTTTATTTGTAAGCTGCCTTGAGCAGCTCCTTCCTGGAGGGGAAAAGCTGTGTGTATGTGTGCATGTCTGTATATTAAACTAATAGATAAATAATCTCCCTTTAAATTTGCAGAGTTTGAGAGTTATGTAAATATTTAAAGTGGTGTTTTTTTTAAAAAAAACAGTTAAATTGATACTATAACTATATTAAATTCTGCTGTGGTATGTTGATTACAAGTTGCTATCTGTGTTGAGAGACTAATGTTCTTGCTGGCACGAACCTATAGCCAATGACAGAATGAACTAGATATTGCCCTCAGCTACTTTCTGTTCTGCAAAAGCAGGGTGGATTATTTGATATTAGCTTTGTTGAAAACTGAAGTTGTTTCTGTGTTTCTTTAGCATAGAGCAGGGCCAGTGCCAGACTTGAGTAGGCTATTAGCATAATTGTTGCCGAGAACATCCCCTGCCCCAGCTGGGCCCTTACCTTACTTCCACCCTTTGGTATTACTTTCGGCACCTGCCACCACTTCTTTCTCCCCACCCCACGCCACCTTGGCTGTCTGGTACTATAATGGGCAAGAGCCATTTGGCTCCAAACAACACTGGATGGCTGTCATGTTTCATATCGCACAGTGCAGTGCCTGGCTCCCAGCCCATTACACTGTTACTGCCATCTCCAGATCAGCTGGCTGGGAAGGAAAAGGCATCTGGTTGCTGCAGCAACACTATCACTACCACTGGTTATGCAACCAAGTAACAATGGAAGATGGCAGCAATGCCACGGAGAGACGATGATGGAGCTCCAGGCACCATGTTGGCCCCTCATGGTTCCTGCCAGGATGCGTGGGCTGTAGCAGCTACCTGATTATGCCAAAACTAACTTACGGTTTCATAATTTACATGTATTTTATTTTATGAAATGCTGTATGGCGGAATTCTTATCCCTAAACCTGTGTGAGGAAATAAAGTGAGCAGGGCAAAGGCAGTCCTATTTAAAAGGCCCCATGTGTACATCTTTGCAGGATATGAAGGTGAGAATCTTCTGAAGATCTTAAAAGATATTGAAAACAGCACAGAAATATTGCTCGACAGGTGGAAATTTGAGGTCATACCTAACGATAAAGATGAAAAAGGAGATCCAGTGCCTTACAGCATCATCAATAATTACTTTTCAATTGGAGTGGTAAGATTTGTGTTTATTCTTATGTGGATTTTTTTCTCCTGTTCTAAAAAACTGTTCAGAATTCATGCTCTGAGAGAGCGATGACTGAGCACAGATAATTTATTTTATATACAATTTTGTCTAGTAAAAGGAATACATAAATGAAACAATTTGCATAAATTTACTTACATAGTCAAAATAGAATTATTTTCTCAAGCTCTTCCACCTGTTCATGTATGGGCAATCACACTGTTCCTAATGGCTCATATGAAGAGCTGTAGCTCTAAATTAGTGGTGCCTATACAAATATAAACTATGAATCATTCATTAACACCTCTTAACTGCCATGTTGGCAAATATTCAGACCTTCAGAGGCACGCTGCTGAGGAATGTTTCTTAAATATATTCTTTTGTTTTAATGCACAGAATTAGGCTTGTTCCCATATGTTATGTGATAAAGAAATGTAATCTGTTTATTGCTTTTCTGCACCCATTACTGATTTTCTGGATGACATACAAACAAATCAGATGGTGGTAGCATTGGGAAAGACCTAACTCAGTGGTGGAGCACACACTTTGTATGTAGAACGTCTTGAGTTCAATCCCTGATATTTCCACGTAGGGCTGGAAAAAGATTCCTGTCTGAAACTCTGAATAATTTCTGCCAGTCAGTGTAGACAATGCTAAATTAGATTGGCCAATGGTATGTCTTTGTATAAGGCAACTTCCTACCACAATATGTGCGGTGGGTGGGGGAGAAGGGAGATGGGGGAGAAGAAAGGTAGTCAGATCTTTTGTTAGAATTATGTTATGTTATGGTGTATTTCTAGGCCGCCTTTTGGCCAAAAAGCCCCCCAAGGCGGCTTACATACAAGTAAATAAAAATAAAACAATTTACAAAAATTCAAGCCAACAAAATCCTAGCATTTCTAAAAAGCAACAACAGCTAAAAATCAAACACTTTAATCTTCCTGGTAAAGGACAGTCCCCAGAAGAATGTCACTAAGAGCAGGGATGAGGGGGCAAGGCAGGTGGCTTGTCATTTGATGGTCCCAGCACAGTCTCACCCCTGCAGCACCACCTCTCAGTCTGCAGCTCCTCCTTATAAGGTCCAGGCAGAGGGGTGGGGCAAGGCAGATGGAAAGGCTTGCCCCTGATGGACCCAGCACAGTCTCACCCCTGCAGCAGTTGAAGAATTATGTCGATGAATGAAAGAATATTGAAAACATTTAACACAGAACTACTTTCATTTGGGATGAAATGATAGCTAATTGGCAGCTATTCAAAGAGCTGTACTACTTACCCCTTATAGAACTTTGCATTTAGAGTCTTGCATTATCTCATTAATCTATCCAATATGCAGAGCTCTGTTTCACATGCATGTTCAGCCAGATGTTAGCAGCATACTCTGCTAACACCAGCTCCTTCTTGTTTGTCCCCAGCAGTTTGGTAATCAAAGGTACACTGCCTGTGAAAGACTTCAGCTTTTCGCTATCATAGCTTTGATGGCTAAAATCTATTGATTGATAGACTTATTCTCCACAAGCTTTTAAATCCTTTTTTCCAAGCCATTTAAACTAGTGGATATTGCCATATCTTGTCGCAATAAATTGCAAATGTCTAGTTGTGTGGCTAATCTAAACAACTTTGGAAGTTTGCAGAATGCTGTGACCCACCTACACACATTGCACTGATGCATTAGTTATCTGCAGCAGCTCCTGTTGTCATACAGGAACAATTCAAGGTATAGATTATATCCTTTAAAGGTATACATAGTTTTGACTAGGTCTTTCAGATGATGTTGGACTCCACTTTCCATCAAACTCATGGCCAGTGGTCAGGAATGATGGGAGTTGCAATCCAGCAACATGTTGAGGGCCAAAGGTTCTCATCCTCTGGTTAAGAGCTAACACACCCTAGAAACTGTCTCTTCTCATGTTTCCCATTATGATTTCTAGAGATCACTGAATGTATACTCTTACGTATACCAATTATGTGTCACATTCAGACAGCAAGGGTATGAAGAAAAGGCACTCTAGATATGGAATCATCTCCTTTTGCAGACTAACCAGAGTCCAACAGTGCTTTCCAAACCAATGCTGAGTCTGAATTTTAATTTTTTATTACAAATTTAAACCAAATACAAAAAGTATTGAAAGACAAAACCAATATTTAGACCTATAATAAAGGGGGGGATATCTATATCAATGCCTTAACATTCTTTAAGTAAAAATAAAATGAAAAAGGTGCTGAATTAAACTTCCCTTATGTTCTAACATTACTTTTTACTTCTTATTCCTATAAGGGATAAATCAATTCCAATCAACCACAAAACGGTCAGTACATGCATATTCACAGCTCTGCTGTGTACTACTGCATAGATCTCCCCCATGCTCATAATAATCCAGATTTTCTTTTTTTGTAGCCCGTTTTACAAGGAAGATGTTTGAGTACATTTCCAATTTCTTGCAAAAGTGCACCTACATTCTCATTCCGATTACCTTCCCCCCACATGTGGCCTTTTGTATAAAGCATGTTTGCTATACTGATGCCAGATTGTGTGAACATTCTATTCACATGATTCACTCCTTTTTTGAGTGGTGGTGGGGAGTAGTTTTCCGTGCAATAGGACATTGGTGTGAAGAAACTGCTTCATTACTGAGGGCATCTCATGTCCTATTGGTGAGGAGGGAATGCAGCAACTTCATTCCACAGGAAGGGGCACTCCAATTTAGATAATAAATGAACTGGAGTTAGATAATATAGTTTATAAATTAAAATAAGTAAAACCAACAGTAGAAGTAATGTAATAGGAAAAGAGTTGTCAGAGTTGTCAATTAATGTTCTCTAGATTACTTGAGAAGCATGCCTTAAATATTAACATTTTTTTTAGCATGGGCCTATCATACTGAGACAGAATTCATTCATAATAGTACTGCTGATGAATAGAATTTTGTATGTATTCTCTTCAAAGTTATTATCATATGGTAGCAAAGGTCCATGGCAAAGACAAGTGTACTTTTACAACACCTAATAAATTACCATCCAAATGCACTATCAAATAGAAATTTGCATGGTCATGATTTAATATCCTTCAACTCTAGCCAGTCACTAAGAGCCTCTTATTCTGCCAATAGGGGGAAAAAATGACTGCTTAGTTCACATAATCATAAATTTGGAGTTGTTATGGGTCTAGTTCCCCTTCACAATCCTCTTAAATTTTTAGTCCCATGTTTCATTCAATATCTTTAATATATTCTTCCAGAATGGGAAAACAATCTGAGCTACAACAATTTAGGATCATAACTTAGTCTTGTATTAGATAAGGATTTATTACTGTCATCCACATGTGCTACAAGCAAATACACTGATGTTTTTGACATTAAGATGGCAGTGCAGACTTGTAATTGATGCTAGTCTAAACATGAAGGTAGTAAATCAAAGTGATACCCAGAACAAATAAGAAATGTAAGGCAAAGGAGAGGAAGCTGTTTAGTACACCTAGTCCTTTTAAGGGATTGAAAATTAGATTTCAAACTGTATTTGTTCAAAATACTTGTATCCCAGTCTG
The DNA here is from genome assembly GCF_030035675.1 of Rhineura floridana. NCBI lineage: Eukaryota > Metazoa > Chordata > Lepidosauria > Squamata > Rhineuridae > Rhineura > Rhineura floridana. The sequence goes on from NC_084489.1 coordinate 46,288,299, forward strand.
AACATCAAAAGAAATTTATTAAATAAATTAATATAAATGTAATAAATAAATAAAATAATAAATAAATAATAAAATAAAAAGAATAAGTAGTCCATACTTTATAAACACGACAAAAAAATTAATAAACTTTTAGATTTGCAGGCCTGTGTCCCAAAAGCCATTGCAGTTACCAAGTTTTCATTCCACAGGAAGGGGCTTGCTGAAAGACAAATAGTAATGGAGCCTGGAAGGCAATCTATCATTATTTTGTTTATTTAATATTATCATTATTATTATTAAATTTTATTTATACCCCACCTTTCAGCCAAAGGCCCTCAAGGCGGCTTACAAAGAAAAATAAACACAGGTATAAAATACAATAAAAACAATATAATTTACAAAAATTAAATTAAATAACAAATAACATTATCATAATATTGTTAATTAAAAGCAGGGAGAGCCCAGAGTTCCTATCTGAAGAAGTTATTAGTTAAATCGAAAGTACTGGGGAGCCCCAGGTTCAAGTCCCCTCTCAGCTCCCTAGATGACCTTGGGACCATCATCTTCCCTCCAGCTAACCGACACTGCAGGGCTGCTTTCTTGTGGGGTGCTTTGTGCTGTGGAGGCTGGAGGCTTGAACGCTTGTAGGGGTGCCTTCTGCTGCGGCTGGGCCTTACCGGGCCCACTGCCCTCAGCCAAGTACTGCTGGTGGTGTTGGTTGTAATAGTAGTGGTGGTGCGGCGGCGGCGGTGACGGCAAGTGCTGCTGCTGCTGCGGGCTGGGCTGCTCCTCCATTGAAATACATTTGAATAGTGTGCTACAGCCAGAATGGCTCCCAAGTTAAAGTAAAATAACAATAAAATTTAAAGTGTCAGAGCAAATGTTGCATCTCAGGCTTTTTTGAATGAAACTGATTATTTGGATACAGTCCAATCTGGTTTTAGGCCTGGTTTTAGGATGGAAACTCCCTTGGTCATCCTGGTGAATGAACTGTGCCGGGAGATGGGTAGTAGAAGTGCTGTTCTGCTGACTCTCCTGGTTCTCTCATACCTTTCAGTACCATAGACTGTGATACTATTCTAAGCCATCTGGCTGGGATGGATATACATAAGACTTCTCTTCAATGAGTCCTTTCCTATCTGGAAAGTTAGATCAGACAGTAGTGCTAAGAGACTGCATTGTATGCTATAGTCATCGACCAGTGGGATACCACAAGGTTCCCATTTTGTCTCCTGTGCTTTTTAAAACCTACATGAATCCACTGGGTAAAGTCATCTGAAGGCTTGGACTGAAATGTCCCACATATGCAGATGATATGCAACTCTATCTCTTGTTCTCATCTTCTGATCCCAGGGAGGCAGTGGAACTGATAAACCGGTGACTTGAGTCAATTCAGGGATGGATGGGGCTAACAAGCTGAAACTTAATCCAGATAAGATAGAGGCCCTATTAGTCAAGAGCATTGTGATCTAGGTGAGTTGGTTAAACTTGTTCTGGATGGGGTTGTATTCTCCTTGAATGAGGATGTAGGTAAGGTGCTCCTTAATCCAGTGGTGGGGAGCCTCCAGCCTGCAGCCCTAATTAGACCCACCATGCCTCTAAATATGGCCAGTGAGGCCATTTGGGACAAGGAGATCTGTTATCTCCATTTTAATCTCTAAATGCTATGATCAGACTTAATCCAGTGGAAGATGCTTGTTGAAGGACACCTTATTGTTAGCTTCTGTAGAGTTAATTAGTAGCTAAATGAGGGTCTACTTCCCATTATATATAGGAAAGGTTCCAGGGATTTAGTTAGAGGTTAATTGTGGGGAAATTCCATGTACGATAGTTACTACGGAGAAAATATTTGGTGGGAACTCTATGGCTTCACCTGATGAGAGGATACTTAGCTGGAACTACTGGAACTTCATCTGATTCCTTTGCAGTAGTGTTGCACTGATTGCTTCTTGGTACAAGTAGGTAAAACAGTAGGCTACAATGCAACTACACTTTTTTCTAATTCTGTATATGCTCCTGTACCTCATATGGTGGTGTTTAAATAGAAACTGGAACTAATCACCATGTGCAATTCCTATCTTTTAAACATATATATTCACTAGCTTTCTTATGAGACTTCTGTTCCCTCCCTGTCTGTGTTTCTTTCAAGATGATAACCTACCCTAGACACCACAACTGAAAAGGTCCTGTCTCTTGTGCGCATCTAATTCTCTGCCAGTGGCAGAGGTAGACAGAACAGAACTTGTGCTCATGTAGGCTCATCTTATGCTCTTGTTTGCATCCTGCATAGACCATAGGATCAAGATCTAAGCTGTTCAATATTTCATTACAATGGCACTGTGAAATATCATTTTGGAGCCACTGTACATTTCATAAGAGGAAGGAAAAAAATGTACTGAAGATACATGAAGAAAAGCAAATGCTCAACTGTAGGTTCAGAATTATACAGACACCTAAAAGCTTAGATAAATGTAACTGCTAGCTATGTGGTGTATAATTAGCTTATAGCTACATTAATCCATGTATAATAATCATTATTTATGGTATTATTTTCTGTGTATGAGAATTGTAATTCACTAAGTAATGATTAACAGTTCATCATGGTACTGTATTAATATTCTACCATAATTGTGATATATTCTCATATTGATAATATTATTTATAATAGTCACTGAAATGGTGGAATATATTGTTAAGAGTTTTCTGCTTAAATGTAGAATGATAATTCCAGCATGCCTGCAGCCTCTTAAGCATTGTTTCTGATTGTATATGACCCTTGATTGTAGCTTTTATTTGGCACATAATGTAGTGATACGCAGTATAGGTGATCAGTTCTACAGCTTCTTGTACCAGATGTTGTATTTTAAGAGCATAACATAAAAAGAGCCATATGCTGCATCAGATGAAAATCCTGCCGAGCCCAAAATCCTCATTCCCACACTTGCCAAACAGATGCCTATGGGAAGACCACAACTGCAATAGTCCTTTCTTGCTGTTCCTCAGCAATTGAGATTCAGAGGCATGCTGCCTCTGAACGTGGCAGTATTTTAACGCCAAGACAATAATTAATTGAACATGGGGTATTTCTTTACTTCATTTTGAGTTTGTGATTTTCAAGATTTTTCTTATCCGTTTGAAATACCCTGCCCCCTCATCCCAGTTCCATGTACATATATTGCGAAAACTGTCGCTGACAATATTTGATGAAAGTTTTAATTGATCAGGATATTAATGTCATAATTCCTGTCATTTAATCAAGAATATGGTTTTGTCAGTCTAATAAAAAGGGCAGTTATTTTGGAGGAGGTTAATAAGAATGCATGGAGATAATTCCAAATGTATATCTGGTCCATGATGATGGTATAATTACAAAACATCTTCTATTTTGCCTGAATGCACAAGGGAACATACCTTTCCCATTGAGCTTAATGGATACCCATGTGCTCTAGAGCTCTGGGTGAGCAAGAGAGCACATGTGAAGCCCTGGATAGTAGCTTGGGTTTTCAGATGATCAATTTATGAACTTCCACAATAACTAGTGAGTGCATATTAGTCTGTCCAAAAAGGAAGGATGTGCTTGTAGCCCAATACACACAACAGTTTCTATTCTGTAAAAGGTTTTACCTCCAGAAGTTGATCCTAATTTCATTTTTATTTGTGTTTACAAATTGCTTTCAAAAATTATAATGAGAGGAAATAAAAAGATATGAACTCACAAGGTAATGTTAAAACACTATAGAGAAGATTATACAGGAAATGAGAAATTAAGAAGAAACAGGGTTGCTTTAATAGTGGGAAGTGATGTAGCAAAAGCAATTAGGAGCTACAACGCAAGGTCTGAGCGAGTGATATCAATGAGATTAAATGGGAAACCTATTAACATAACCATCATCCAAGTCTATGTTCCAATGGCACATGCAGAAGAAGAGGAATTGGAGAGATTTTACACAGAACTACAGGAGGAAATTGATCACACACCAAAACAAGATGTGCTGACAATCATGGGGGACTGGAATGCAAAAGTAGGGAACAGAGAAGAACTAGGAATTGTGGGGAAATGGGGCTTAGGAGACAGAAATGAAGCAGGAGAAAGACTTATTGAATTCTGTGAAGCCAATAATTTGTTTCTTGCGAACACTTTTTTTAGCAACCAAAAGAAGACTGTACACATGCACATCACCAAACGGTCAATATAGGAATCAAACTGATTATATAATTGGTAACAGAAGATGGAGAAGTTCCATATTTTCTGTGAAAACAAGACCAGGAGCAGACTGCAGTACAGATCATGAACTGGTCGTATCGAAAATCAGAGTAAACCTAAAGAACAACAACAAAGCAATCATAATGCCAAAATACAATGTAAATAGCATCCCAGAAGAATATAAAGGTCAAATAAGGAACAGATTTGAGGCTTTAAACTTAGTTGACAGAGAACCAGAAGAACTATGGAGTGAAGTCAGAGACATTAACAGGGAAGAATGCAAAAAGACAATACCTCTAGTTAAAAAGAGAGAAAGACCTCAGTGGATGACTGACAAAACTCTTAAAATGGTTAAAGAGAGAATAAAAGCAAAAGCAAAAGGAGATAGAAACATGGTCAGTACCCTAAATGGAACAATACGGCGACTAGTAGGGACAAAGACAACTATTACAATAGTTATTAGTTAGTTATTAGTAAGGAAAGAATATGGGGAAACCAATTGGTTCCCCATCAGAAAGGGTGTGAGACAGGGGTGTATTTTATCACCATATTTGTTTAATCTATATGCAGAACATATATGAAAAGAGGGATTAGACCAAGATGAAGGAGTTGTGAAAACTGGAGGGAGAAATATCAATAATTTAAGATATGAAGATGATACCATACTACTAGCAGAAACCAGTAATGATTTGAAATGAATGCTGATGAAAGTTAAAGAAGAAAGCACAAAAGCAGGACTACAGCTGAACGTCAAGAAGACTAAAGTAATGACAACACAAGATTTATGTAACTTTAAAGTTGACAATGAGGACATTGAACTTGTCAAGGATTTATCAATACGTCGGCACAGTCATTAACCAAAATGGAGACAATAGTCAAGAAATCAGAAGAAGGCTAGGACTGGGAAGGGCAGCTCTGAGAGAACTAGAAAAGGTCTTCAAATGCAAAGATGTATCACTGAACACTTAAGTCAGGATCATTCAGACCATGGTATTCCTGATCTCTATGTATGAATGTGAAAGTTGGACAGTGAAAAAAGCGGATAACAGAAAAATCAACTCATTTCATATGTGGTGTTGGAGGAGAGCTTTGCGCATACCATGGACCGTGAAAAAGACAAATAATTGGGTGTTAGAACAAATTAAACCAGAACTGTCACTAGAAGCTAAAATGATGAAACTGAGGTTATGATACTTTGGACACATCATGAGAAGACATGATTCACTAGAAAAGATAATAATGCTGGGAAAAACAGAAGGGAGTAGAAAAAGAGGAAGGCCAAACAAGAGATGGATTGATTCCATAACGGAAGCCACAGACCTGAACTTACAAGATCTGAACAGGGTGATCCATGACAGATGCTATTGAAGGTCGCTGATTCATAGGGTTGCCATAAGTCGTAATTGACATTATTATTGTTGTTGTTGTTGTTGTTGTTGTTGTTATTATTATTATTATTATTATTAATTGGATTAATTAGTCACCCATCTGGGAGGTTGTCCAACCACTCTGAGTGACGTACAACCAAGGATATAAAATTACATTAGACAATAAACGTACAAACATTAGCACATTAAAATCAAAACCAGTAGCTACAGAACCTACAAAACCTAACCCTCCTCAAAAGCCTGTTTGAACAGCCAGGTCTTCAAAGCCCGGCGAAAACTCATCATAGAGGATGCCTGGCGGAGGTCATTTGGTAGAGAGATAAAAGGCACATAACAACAACAACAACATGACACTTTGAGATGATTATGGCATCTTTTCTGGAATTGACTTTTTACATTCTCCTTTCACTATCTATCTTTGAAGAATAGGCACTAATTTTTGAAGAGAGAAAAAAATAAACTTGACAATGGGGGTCTAATGAGAAGAAATAATTTTCTAAAAGGCAACTGTGATCATATTTGATGCTATTAGATTAATAAGTACAGGCTTAGTCAATGACATTTCCTATCTTAGGAGGGTTATTGACATTTTGATATGAGACAGGGAGACCTTTAAAGAGATCTCAATCAAAGGTAATATTTAGATAATGATACATGAATTCATAAATACTAGTCAAATAAAAATGCTGTAGTCCATTTTGGCCTTCACCTTGTGGAAATCAGCATCGGCCATAAGATTAGCAAGTTCATGATTGACTACTAATACTCTCTCTCCTTAGTGCCTAATTATGTCTGGCTAATTGTATGAGATAATGTTTGAAGCTGAATTTAACAATGTAACTTAATCCATCACCCAGACAGATTCCCTGGGAAAAGATACTTAGCACACCAGGCATTAATAATTGCTGCCAGTGTTAAATGTACAGTGTTCAATAGTGTGGTTATATTCAGTATACTTTAAACCAAGCCAAGCGATTCCAGAATCTCTGAAGATCGAATCTTAGCTTGGAGTTAGTGGAACAATAGACAGAGTGATAAAATGAAAACTTATATTTGCACTCTACTGAGAGAGAAGGCAATGTCTGGTTGGGAAACAATGACATTGTGTGATTGGCACCGCCAGCATGGTTGTGATGTTCATCAGTGTTCCACAGCAATATGAAATGTCAAGACCTTAGGTACTTCAGTGCCGTTTTCCCACAGACATTCACTACGCTGAGGAGGGGACCCTTTCAGCCCAAGAGTTACATTCCGTACTGAACAACTTTCCAGGCCCACATGCCAATGGTGTGTGGGGCCAGTGGCAAAAGTGGGTGGAGCAGTGGCTGTAAAAATTTACCTAGGCTAGTTTGTATATGTGTTCACACACCCCTCTCTATCCTCCATCAAAACAAGGAAATAGCATTATCAGCATTTAATGACATGTTCCAGCTAGGCAAAAACATTTGAGGAGGATGCAAAGCAGGACTGGTAAGAGATGTGACTGGGGAGGGGGTGTGGCCTGTGGAGAGTTCCAAGGGCCAGCTAGAGAGGCATGGAGGACCACATGTGGCCCCAGGACATAAGGTTCCCCATCTCTGTACGAAGCAGTGTACAGTAATTAAAGCACATGCATTTGGTAGGAAGCATATCATCATCAGTTAATGCCATTCTGTATATGGAACCAGTAAATGTTTGTGTGCATGCACATTTCAGAGTCTTGAGATAGCATGGTATTTGAATTGGAATACAAGGTGAATGGTTAAATAAAACTTGGTGTGGACTGTTATAGCATAAGATTTGATAATAGGAGATGGTTTGTCTAAGACATGTTAAAGTGCCACAAGGTTGCAGATGGTTTAAACATGAAAACAGTGGAAATATATCCAAAAAGTCATTCTGCCTGACTATTTTTAGTAGAATTTTGGTTTACCTAAACTGAAACAATTTGCCTCAGTTCTCCTTTCTATTAGTGATTATTTGTTAGTCACTTGTTACTCATCATGTGATGTTTCCCTGCCCCTTCTGCACAAGCAACCAATGATGTGGTTGCTGAGAAAGGAAGCACAGAATATTGGGCAATTTCCAGAAGGATATCCATATTAGTTTGTTGCAGCAAAAACAACAAAGAGTTTTGTAGAAACTTAAAATATGAACAAGCAGCATACATTTTTGTGGGCTAAAGTCCATTTATCAAATGTATGAAGTGTAGGGATGGGATCTTTTGGCAGGTGATGTGGTATCAATTCAAGATTGGTTTTTGTCTGCTATTCATTGCTTTTACTGGTCTGCTTTTTTTCTCCCCAAAAATATCAATATCAATATTTTGAAATGAGCTATCGATATTTTGAAAGGAAAGCAGCTTCGCATTCTCCTTTGCTGTTATAGGTTTGGCTTGCTTAGATTAGAGCATAGATTATTCAAGTGGAAGGAGGGTGGCAGAGAGAGAGAGAGAGAGAGAGAGAGAGAGAGAGAGAATTGTACTGCTGTGTTGTGCATAAAATCAATAAAAAGAACAATATATTTGAGGGAATATTCAAGGGAAAAATTAAGTGTCGGGAAAGCCACTGAAGTTTGGAGCAAACTAGATCGCTCCGCAAAGATGGAGACTATCTGGTGCTAAATCTGAATTCAGATGAATTCTCACCCATCCCTAATGAAGTGTTATCCTAAGTTGTTAGATATCAGTTGTGGAGTTGGTTATGGAGAGTTGTAGCTATTAAGTTCTGAGGGGAACGGAATGCAAAAAGTACAGATGGTGATAATTGCATCAAATTATAAATGTATGTAAAATGAGCACAGTGAGCATTCACAAAGCAGAGACATTACTGGCATTAGTAAGCTAATTAGCCTGCAGTGAGACAAAACCCTTATCTTTATTTGGACCACAGGTGATAGAATTTAGCTTTTGATCAGTTGCAATTCAGCTGTTTCATGCTGGAGTCTCATCTTTGAAGTTCATGTATGAAAGTATGTTCTGGAAAGTTGAAATGTTCTTCCACTCCTTTCTGAATGTTGTCATTTCTGATGTCAGATTTGACCCCATTCAGTAGCAGCTGGTGGGGCTGTGCAGGTGGGGCTGCATTGCTTTCCTGGCTTCCCAAGACCACACATCACTGTTAGTTACCAAGAAAGAGAAGGGGAGGAGCAAGGCAGCAGGAAGCTTGATGTGGTGCAGACATGATGTTGGGAGTGTAGGATTGGCTTTTCCACTGTGTTGCACCATGTCAAGCTCCCTGCTGCTTTGCCCCTTTCATTAACCACAATGATGCACAGCATTGGGAAGCTGAGAGAGCAACACAGCCCCATCCACACAGTCCTGCTGGCATCTACTGTCCCCATGGAGAATGCAGATGGGCATCACTAGTAGATTATGATATATATCACATTGGAAAATGAGCAAGTTAACAAATCCTTGATAGCGTGGCTGATGTTATTAGGTCCTGTAATAATGTTGCCTGAGTGGATGTGGGGATGGAGTTCTTGTATGGGTTTGTTGCTAAATCTGCTCTCAGTGTTTGTATCTGTTATGTTTCCTATTTCTGGTGATTAGCTGCAGGGCCGGTCCCGAAGGGCGGCCAAGTCGGGCCTTAGCCGAGGGCCCCTGGAGCCACAGAGGCCCATGAGGGGCCTCTTGATAGGGTGGGGGAGGAGTAGCGCTCCTTTTCCATGATCTGCTGCAGAGTAGCTGTGGCAGATCTCAGGGAGGGAGCTTCTTCTGTCTGCCTGTTCGCTGGCTCCACTTACCCATCCTATCTTTTGAGGCTGCGCGGGCTGCATGCGCAGGACTGCCATTAACTAAGATGGCAGCTGAAGTTTTCCTAAGGGGCTGAAGCCTCCGGTGCCACCTTGGTTGATGGCAGCGATGAGCGCACGTAGCAGCCTGTGCAGCCGCAAAAGACAGGAGAGACGGAGCGAGTGAAGGGGTGGGCGGAAGAAGCTCCCTCCCTGCAAGACAGGTAGACACACGTGTGTGAGTGTGCACGCACACCGGGGCCCAGGGCAAGCTGGAGCCCAAGGGCCCCAGCATGTCTGATGTCAGCCCTGTTAGTTGTTTTGGGTTTAAGTGCTGTCTGTCAGAAAATACATACCTATCACCTAAGACAAGCAAGAGGGAAGTATCATTTTCCAGGATGGAGTGTAGGTGATTGACAATATGTTGGAGCATACAGAACATTGTGTGTCACAACAAAAATTAAGTTCTACCAGATATTATGGAGTGGGGGAAGGGGAGGAAGAGACAGGGTTTTGTTTTGTTTTGTTTGTTGGAAGCATGTTTTATATAAAGTCTAGTTTGACCCTCAGATTTAGATTGATATAAGCTGCTGTTCCTTTAAAAGGAAAAGAAATAGTGTGATAACAAATAATAAAAATAAAGCAGTTCTCACTGCCGCAGCAAGTGATTATAAGTACTACCACCTGGCATCTTAGTGAAATATAATAACAATAAGCATGCTTTCATGAAAATGTTCAGTGATTTGATGCATGGCAAGAATAAGTAAATTAATACAAGTCAATCGTGTTTTTTTACTTAGTTATATACTGAGAGAAAAAGAAGCTGAATTTGTGCTCCATGCTCAAAGGGCTACTTTTTAATAATATGATGAAAAAACATTTGTTTTCCATCCATCCTTTCTCTTTAAAAGAGTTAAATATTTTTTTCTAAGCTTGTTACGATCCAAATACCATTTCTGGTGAATGTGTTCTCTGTCTCTTCCTCCCTTTCTCTATTTTTTTAATTTTTTAATTAAATTTATATCCCACCCTTCCTCCCAGTAGGAGCCCAGCGGGGGCTCTTTAAAGTTAAAATGAATTAAATTAGTGCAAACCTCTGTATGGATATTTGGTATAATGATGCCTCAGCACAGGGGTTCGTAAAGTGACCCTTTTTGTGCTGAGAAAATAGTTACTTGAATCGCATTAGCTTTGTGTTGTATTTGCCCCATTTCAATTTCCTTCTTGTTAGAAGTAGGCTTCAGATCTCCTGGTAGATTTTCAGTTACTCCATATGAGTCCAGCTGGTTTTTAACATTTGCTGTAGTGGCTTTTATCCAGTTATATCTCTCTCTTCGGAAAGAATTATCTGCTAGGGATAGGAACCTGGCCTTCTTCACTCCTTAGAGATTTTTAAAATATTAAGCGGTTGATAAATGGGTTTAAATAAAGAAATAAAAATGATTTCCCTAACTTTATGAATCTCACTGCTCAGAGGGGTCTGGTTTTTGTAAGTGTGTAATTTATAGTAGGAACCAAAGCATTCAATGAGTGGGTGCATGGAGGAAAGCACTTCTGGGAAACATTCAACAGATAATCAGAAAACTAGGGTGGCAACCATTTGGACTTGAAGTAAGAGTTGCCCAGTAAAGTTTGCTTGTTCAACACTTCAGTAGGGTCTCTGCGGCACCCCTGCGGCATGGCATTACCATGTTTTACCAGTCCTTTACCTCAGCAGGCAACACCTTCCATCACGTACTGAGTAACGCTGCCACCGGGACCTCCACTTCAGTTCCAATACTTGTTCTGTTTAGGATGTGAGGATGCCAGGACATGTATTACTCTTGCTATTTTATCAATGTTATTTACCCTCTTGGTAGTAATCGAGTAATAGGCATGAGATAATGAAGACAACAATATATTTATTATTTTACAATGTAAAGATGTTACACAATAAGAAGCCACTTTATCCTCCTCCAGTGCATATATTTAAGTTACTAAAGGTAAAGGTGTCCCCGCACGTGTAGTGCGAGTCGTTTCCGACTCTTAGGGTGATGTCTTGCGATGTTTACTAGGCAGACCGTATATATAGGGTGGGATTGCCAGTTCCATCCCCGGCCTTTCTTTACCCCCCAGCATATGCCGGGTACTCATTTTACCGACCACGGATGGATGGAAGGCTGAGTAGACCTCGACCCCTTTTACCGGAGATTCGACTTCCTCCTTTTGTTGGAATCGAACTCCGGCCATGAGCAGAGCCTCGACTGCGTTACCGCTGCTTACCACTCTGCGCCACGGAGGGTCTTGTTTAAGTTACTAGGTTTTACTAATTATATTAACTACTAATTATTCCCTCTTACATTCATAGTCTCTCCCTGGACGCTGTATCCTTTTATCTAAATCTTCAATCACCATAGAAACCGAACCTAAATCCTGCCTATTTCTTCTCAGGCACCACTTACCTCTCTAAACATATCATATTTCTCCACTCACTCTCTCAGCCAGTAACCATCCATATGCAAATATTCACTCCCTGTCACTTATTTTACTCACTCTCAAGCACTACTTACCATGAATAATATACATATAAACAGGTGACATCACAGTGCCCTAGGCTGCAAGTCTGTTTCCATGAGGAAAAACTGAAGCAAAACTGTAGAACTGACACAAAAAGCCAAAACTCAGTTAAGTCTACCACATGATACTGTGCTACAATTCCAAGAGTATCATGACAGAGTCACAGGCAGATATACCACTGGAAATGGTTTAGTATTGGGTTGCTGGGCTAAATCAAAGACATTATACATTCACAGTTCATCAGACCACAATTCATCATACAACATCTAGCATAGAGGATTACAATTGCTATGACAGGCAGAAAAAAGGCAGGCAGTGGTCCACCAAGACCTTCAATAATCTTCAAGTGGTCCGTGGGGGAAAAGTTTGGGAACCACTGGCCTACATGATTTGGTTGCCAAGAATACCTACTCTGCCATTCCTCCTTGTTCTTCCTTCGTTAAATTATATTGTTTCTCTTTCTCACTACATTTCTTCTCATCAGTTTTGCTTACATGTATAAGCAAACATATGGGTTTCTTTATAGTAAGTGCTATTGACAGCAGGAGAAACAATAAATGTATTGACATTCAAATTTGTTTAAAGTAGTTGAAACATATTAAGTTTAAATTTTGACAGAACTAATGCACTTCTAGTTGTGCAAATTAGGATAAATCATCTGTGAAACAAATTAAAGTAACTTCTAGGTGTGGAGATGGCCCATATTCCCATGCTATTACTCCAGTCTCACTCACCTTGCTAGGTCTGTTCGTACATTTTTGGTGGCAATTCACATGAATGCAGTATCTGAAAAATAGCCTGCCATTCTTGCACAAATTGCCAGCAAGTACTGGTGCCTATATTCATCAGTGTAGTGTATCAAATGTTAACTTCTGTGATATGGCTGCATTCACTAGTCTGCTACACACAGAAGGGTTTCAAATGTCTAAAATAATCCTTTCTGTGGTATACATGAGAAAGAGGATTCCACAATCTTGTTGAGAATGTTAGGGAATTTTATACATACAAAATGTTATGCAATTTTAATCTATCTGTAAATTAACCTAGCTTTCCATACAAGAACACTCTTTACATTCATGAAAGTTAGGACTGTATCATACACAGCATTTTTCTTAATCTCTGCATGGGGAGGAGATGCGCACATCCACATACAAGGTGCACCTGTTTTGCCTTGATTACATATATTTGTAGCTATCACTATATGTACAGTATTCTAAAAACATTTTTAGACTGAGAGAAATTTCTTAATTCACACTATATATGTTTCTTATTTAGGTTTTTAGAATGACTCTGGGTTTAAACTGGCACTTCTCAAGAGCTAGAGATGGTCAAAACCTGCCAGTTCTCCCCCATAACAATCTGATCTGTAATTTGGATACCAATGAGGAACCAGAATAAATTATAAATAGGCTATAGGGTAACAATGATTACTGTAATTTGCTAAGACTTTTGAGGCCTCTAAAGAAATTGTGGCCTGCACAATAGAGAATCCCTCCTCAGTGCAGAGGGGGAGTGTTCAAACACTGTTGATCGGCTGTAGCCCTTCTGGGTCCTTAGATGACTCTTGGAAAGCTTGTTGTATACATGGTGCTGTCCATGGCTTCAGAACCTGGCTTGCTTCTGCCAGACCTGCAAACTCCACAAAAAATTGCAGCAGTAGTCCAATACTTACTGTACTAGCCATAAGGTTCTCCAACTGTACTTTCTACCTTCTACCTGGACACTTTGGTATCTGACCTAGGTGATAGCATTTCTAGCAGTGGTTCCACCAATTTATTCTTTGCTGCCAAGGGTTGAAATAAGACATGGACACAGCAAGCTGGGTTGAACAAGGCCACTTTATTCAACTATAACAAGCCCCTTAAGCTAACCTGCAGAGGGGAAACATACCTGCAAGAACTGTCTACAGTAGGGCCCTGCTTTTCGGCACCCCATTTTTTGGCATTTCGCTAATACGGTGCCAGCAGGGCGATCAGCTGTAGCGTGGGCAGCTCCAGCCGCCGTGCTGCAGCTGACAGCGCTTGGCCCCTGAAGCTCCCCATGCTACAGCTGATCAGCTGTAGCACGCAATCAGCTGTAGTGCGCGATCAGCTGTACTGTACAGCTGATCATGTGCTATGTCCCACTTTCCAGCGGGTTTCGCTTTTCGGTAGAGCCCTGGAACGTAACCCCCCATATGAGTGGGGCCTTACTGTATAAGCAAGCAGTTGCAATACAGCTCTCGGGCGACCAGCCTCTGCTGGGCAAGGGCAAGCCATTCTGCTTACCCCTTACCCCCACCACAACCTGTAGGTGAGCAGGGGGCCTTCCCATGTCAGCACCCCCGGGGTCCTACAACTTCGGGTGGATGAGGTAAGTTGGCCCCAAAAGCAGCCCATATCCTGCCCTCAGGCTGTAAAGCCCTGACAGACAGGCCTCTGAAGCCACCAATCACCTCCAAAGGTGCCTAAGGGTGCCACCTAGCTGTCTTTACCTACTTCCCTTAGGTGATAGCATTTCTAGCAGTGGTTCCACCAATTTGTTCCTTCCCCACATAAAGGTTTAACTGCTGCTTTTATATTTAAGTTGTTGAAGACTAGCTACTTTCATAGATGGCACATAACTGGTGGGGACATATGGCTTTAATTAAGTAGCCTGTTTGATCTCCTTCTCAGGCAGTTATCCACATGGCAAACAATATTTGTTGAACGCAAATCAAGTTTCACAGCTGTCTCTTAAAAGAAACTGGTTGAATGACATAGGTTGCTTTTAAACACTCTGTTAGGTTACATTTTAGAACCTTAGGAGATTAAGCCAACAGAAAAAGATGGATAGGACACATACATTATATATCATATGATCCAGCCCCCTCTATTTTTTTTACATTTTTGTCTACTTGTAGTTTTATTTTTGAGGAAACAATTATTCAACAGTAAATGTTGGCAGGCAGCACTGTGAAACTAATATGAGTTTTGAAAAAAAGTTATTGTATTTTTCATATTTAGCAACCCAAATGTGTTTTTTACTAAATAATAAATAAATTACAATTCTTTGGAGCTCCCTGCTAGAAATTGGTTTTAATATTTTAAGATATATGGAACTCAAGCAGTAAGATTGCTTGAACAAGATTGGTGAAAGCTGTGACTTGTAAATAATGTTTTAATGCCTGTTCACACATGCTCATGAACTTTTAAGTTACAAATGCACCCAGGGAACTTTTGGGGGATCTTTAATCTGGATACTGTTGTGTGAGTTACTGCACTGTGCTTGTAGACACTTAATTACTTGGAAGAATTATCAAAAGATCACTGCATCTCAGTTTTAGATAAATTAAAAAAATATTTATTTACAGTGCCAAAATGGTGGTCAGTAAGTAATAAAAGTCTTTGGGGGTTGAAGCACCGCATGCAGTATTGCAGAGTAGCAAGATGGCTTGTTAAATGCAAGATTATAAACAGGCTACCAAAACCCACATTGCCTGAACTGTTTGTTTCTATGGTGGGGATAGAGATAGAGGAGAAGAGTTTAACGTCTGCCTTATAAGCAAGGGAGGAGCACTAGGGATCTGGCAGGGCTGCAGTGGAGGCATACACACACAAGATAAGTGCTTGAATGCAAATGACTTGGATTCACACCAAACCTTGCTCACATAGTACCTTTCCACCATCTCTATTTCTGATGTTCAGGCATGAGTGTAGTTGCTTACACTCAAAATGGCACCACCCTCACACAAGAGGGAGGATATCAGCAGGCTCATGAGAACCCTAATATTTGAGAAAGCACAGAAAAAGTGTTGTAAAGGATGGAACTCCCAAAACAGCCCAATGGTGTTAACACACAGGGTCTGTTAGACACATGTATTAGGGATTCTCATGTGGACCTGCCACTGTTGTGATCTCAAAACACACTACCTCAACAGGATATTTGGCTGGAATCAAAACCAAGCACTGCCTGGTGTGTGTGTGTCTGAACCCTCACAAGCAAGAAAAGGTGTGCCCACACAAAAGTGTAGAAAAGGGAGTTTATTGTAAAAAGATAAAGGTAAGTTTAACAATAAAGCACATCAACATACATTTACAGTACTGGGCACACATAAAGGAATGTTCTAATTCAACCACATGTCTAGACGTAAAGGAATAAATGTCCCTACGCTAAAAGGGTGAATAGCAGTGAGAGGATAGAGATAGTTGCAATGTTACCTCTCGTAGCGCTCTTAGCGCTGGCTAAAGTGCTCCTGAAGCTGCGTGTGTAGAGGGAATGGAGGCACTGGAGACGCAGGCATTGAGCTCAGGAGTTCTATGCATGCAGCAATTTCAGATCTTTGTTAAGAGGGCACAATGTCAGATATAGACCCTTTGCCAAGTCTTAGATCTTAAGTCCAGCTGTGAGTTTAAAGATGTTCCTTGAGAGCGATGTGGAGAGAGAAAGACCTAGAGTGCATGCCACAGAGAGAGAGAGAGACTAAGCCAAAACCTGGTCTTAAATAGGTTTGTAGGGAATCCAAAAGTGTGCCCTGGAGAACTGAAAAATGACCAACGAGAAGGGCTCAAAATGAGAGGGCAAGGTGATTGGGCAAAACAAGGGAATGAAAGGGGATTGGATAAAATCTAAGAAGTGTCATAGGCCCCTTTGATTTTTCTAAGTTTTTTCACCTTTTCGAGGTCTCCAGAGTTAAAAATATATATGAAAGTTGGGAGACGAGTTAATATGTATTGAAAAAAATGCCATCTAGAAGTAAGCGTTAAGTTTCTTTTACTTTAGTCTCCCTCCTCCCCTATCTGAAAACTATGCTTTCCCGCCTCTCTGCTAGAGAACAGCTGGCTAGGAAGTCTGCCAAGAGTCTGGGCACTTCCCTCCTCCCTTTTGTAAACAAAACGTATATCGAGAAACAGACCTGTTAGGCCTGTTGGGAGAGACAAACTGCACTACTGACAGCTCTCTAAAGAATCACCAGTCCTGTCATATCTTTAACTAGTTACAGGCTATGACATGTCAAAGCTCTGAGGTTTCATAATGCAAAGCAGTTAGCCCTCATCTGATAAGAAAGGTCTACAAACAACCTGCAAACTTGATGCTCGAGGCCAGTCTTAGTGACTGTGCCAAAGAGTCTCAAAGTCAGTCCTAGCAACTGTGCCGAAGATCACCAAGGCCTGCGAAGTGAAGATTGCCAAAGCGAAGATTGCCAAACAAGGCTACCAAAGCAAGTCTGCTAAAGATGGCTGGAGATAAGATTATGATGCCAATCTTAGTGACTGTGCTGAAGACTGTCTGATGCTGCCTGACACCAACCAATAGCTGCTTAGAAGCCCAGCAAGTAGTGAAAGCATTTCTTGTCCAGAAATGAAAAGTTTGTGTTGAATTTTAGCAGGTATTTAAGATTGCAAAGAGTTTAAGAAATATATATGTCCCCATGTGTGGTGGTTCAGTTTCAAACTGAGGCTAAAGACAGAATATTATAAGGTTTTCAGACTCTTTAGCTGAGGCTAAAGAGAATATTATGTCCAGTTTTAAGATCCTTCGGCTGAGGCCAAAGAGTGTTGTTTGTACAACTAGTGTTTAAAGCAGAGCGGTTTGTATAAGCTGTTATTAGATAATATGTAATTTGCCAGCCATGCTAAGGCACTATGTAATTCCCTCACAATTATCAGCACTAACTAGTGAATTGTTATAAACTTGTTAAAGCCAACTATATGCCACTTTAACCATTGTGTTTTAGTTGAAGCCAGCTGTGTGCCACTTTAACTATTATGTTATAAGATAAAGTCATCTATGTGCCTAGCTAACCTATGTGCTGTAAGACAGAGCCAGCTATATGCTTGTCTGAATTGTTTGCCCTGACTATGGCCGACAATACATGTCTATTTAACTGTTACACTACTGGCTAAGGCCAGAGTCTTTCCATAATTATGTATGCATACTTTATGCACTAGCTAATGCCACATATATTCTATACTTATATATGCACAATTTCTGCAATGGTTGAGGCGAGCTACTTGTATTTCTAGTCTGAACTACATCTTAGTATAGAAATTAAGAAATATATTTCAGTTTTCCGCTGTGGAATCCTACTATTATTATTTCCTGATACATTCTCAGCTCCAAGTGGAACTTAGGTAGGATTTCTTTTTCTAGGTTTATCTAACCAGCCATCTGTTGTTGATAACAGGACTCCCTTAGGTGAGGACAACATTTGGCATATAAGACTCTGGTTAGACATAAACCAAGGAAGAACATGTAGAACCCTCATCCCTGTGCATCCACTTGATAAGGGTTCGGGCAGTAACAGAAGGTTCTGGTTAGCTGAATACTGGATAAGTAATCAATCAAAGGAGTCTTATCTGGAAGGTTTATCTGGGGGCATGGTCTTTCTGATTGGATTTGCCTGTAAAGAACCATGACTATGGCTTGAGGTTGTCTGACTCATCCTGTAGGTGCTGTTGTTCTATCTAGGTGGTATTTGCAATTCTATGGGATTCCAAGTTGGTTGAAGGAATCTGCCTCCAGAGTCTAAAGCAGAGGCTTCAGGATGTCAAAAACTCACCTGATGCCTTTCTAATTATTGCATTACCATTATTGCAATCTAGCTCCTTAGGAGAAAGTCAATGAACTGTGGATTCTCCCTCACCTCTTCTTGTAAGTAGGTCAAACAAAAAGGGAGGGGGGAAAGCCATGCATGAGACAGTATGTAGAGTCAAACCAAGGGGTCATTTTCTATGGTCCTCTACTTTAGCCATTCTCATCTTTGTCCCATTTTTGGACCCAAATGGAGGCTAATAGCAAAAGCCATGTAATAATGGTGACTAAGGGTGTACCATGTCTATAGAATGCTGGGGGAAACGGGGGGGATGGGGGATGGGGGATGGGATGGAATATAACACAGAGGTGGCCATAACTGACTGGCTGAACCAGCGACCAAGAGCTCTCCACAATGGAAACTTTGTTGCAGGTCCCACTTGTCCATTGCTATTTTGGTGCATTTACAGAATTTCAGTAATAGAGACCCCTCCTGTCTGTTCTTTTGACCAGCTCTGTTAAGGCCATTTCTTTGAAAATGTGCATTGGCAATATTAAAAACAAACAAGCACACACACATAAGTGAAATGGTAGTAAATCTATCATCCAGATTATAGAAGTCTTTGATATATTTAGCAGTCATTATTTTAAAAATTAATAAATAAATGGACATGGAAGCTGTAAGTTCTTCTACTCATCATTTTGCTATGAACATCTCAGGTGATTTACAGTTTTACAGAAGCCAAATTCAGTGTCATGTTTGACATAGTAAAAAGAATAATTTGTATCTGTTTACAAATTGGAAATTATAAATGTGAAATAATGTAATTTTTAATTGGTGTGAAAAACTCAGTAATTTAACTGTGAGCTCCAAAATGATTTTGTGTCAAAACATGCCTCCATTGAAACTTCTGCTGAAGCTGCTGCTGTTAGAGGTATTATGATTTCTTCCTTCCTTCCTGTTGTTTATTTTTATTTAAAAGATTGATATCCTACACCTCAGCAGAGCTTCCAGGGCAATTTACAAAAACATGATAAAAATTACACAAATAAAATATAGCTTTTTAAATTTAAAAATGCATTAAAAGGCCTGAGAGAATAAAAATGTCTTTCTCTGCTGTTACAGTGGTCCCTGTTTTGGCATTGCTGTCAGGCCCCATTCAAACAATACTGGTGTGGGTATTGTTGCCTCCAATGTTGCCTTGGTAATGTCCAAAATTCTGTTTTGCATTGACTACCAGAAATACAGGGGTATGTCTCACATCTCCATTATTGGTCCCAAAGGAAGAGGTTGCACTGGTATTGAAAGTATCTACATTATTCCAGTAATCTTCCTAATGCAGATTGAAAAGAAATTGAGTGGCAGCTATGACCCAACATATTTGAACTGAGGCTCTGATTTATGGGTGTGATTTGCATGACTGTTTTGAAGTGTGGAAACTTCTTAGACTCTCTGCAGGATGAGTGAAATAAGAGCCAGTTGGCTGTAGTCCCCTTCTATGCAGTGAGATGAGATCTACTGTTAGTGCTGAGTAAGGGGTATTTACTGTTTCATCAGCAATGGCGTATGCTTTTGGCAGACTTCACCCCTATAGATTTGACTGTTTCACTTCACCTGCTCCAGATCTCCCCCCACTGAGCCAACCAAATACAGTCAGATCATCCCAGGGTGGGTAGCCAATAGGGCTGTGTACGTACCTCCTGATCCGATTTGTGACTCCAGTTTGTAAATACAGATCAGGCCCCAATCTGGTCTGGACAGATTCAGATCTGAATCCAGATCATGATCCAAACACATTCCTGTTAATGCAGCGCCATCTTATCTCCCCCCGCCCCCCACGATCTGGATATTACAAATCTCTGGAAATCCCATTGATTTCCATGGCAAAACCGAAGTAGCTGTAACTTTCTTGTTCTTTGACCTTGAGACATGAAATTTGGAGACATGGTAGCTGCTATATAGGGGATTAAATCTGCCATGTTGCAGATGGCTAGCTCCAGGGGTTTTATGCTAGCCTCCTTTAAAGTATAAAATATTTTAAAATTAAAATGGACATAACAGCTTTGATTTTTCACCGGGGGACATGAAATTTGGTTAATCCTGCCAAATTTCAGGTGGGTAACTCCAGTGGTTTTCATGCTAGCCACCTTTAAATATTGCTTTTTTGAAAAAGATTTTTTTAAAAAATACTGTGAATGCTCAGTCATGCCATACTCTTGTATTTCCCCTATTCCTTTCTTCAAAAGTTTGAAAAAAATAATTGAGGGTTTATAAAAAATAGGTTTGCAATAGGTAGCATCAGGCAGGCATGACCTCACAGCAACTTGAGATATATGCACATAGGGACATGAAATTTGGGGACATAGTAGCCCCTGTAGAGGGGATTAACCCTGCAAAATTTCAGGTGAGTTGCTCTAGGGGTTTTCATACTAGCTGCTTTTAAAATAAGCTTTTCCCAATAAATAAATAAATGACTCTGCCACATAGGGGGCAGATTGCCAACAACAGTAGTGAGTGAGGTAAAAGTAACAATATTTAATATTAATGTTCACCATGGTTAGTAATTGAAATAATAACAATAACAATAACAACAACTCTTAACTCAAATGCTCGTTAAAATGCCCACAAAGTTTGGCTGGCTGATAGTAACAATAAAAATATGTAACCATACAAGCTGACCGCTTTTTGTTTGTGGGTAGCAACTGGAAAATAATAACTATTATTATTGTTGTTGTTGTTATATAATGCTGTGACTAAATATGCCCACATGGTTTAATAGTAATTCTTAGCAATCAGAATCCAATGAAATTAAAACACAGACAACAAACATTTTTTAAAAATATATGTAAATAAGAATGGGAGTGGGATTGATTTGGAAAGAACAGAAAACATACACAAGCTGAAAAAATGTCACCTAACCCCCACCAAACATTTCAAGGAGACAGACCTTACAAAAGATTTCTACATTTTAAGACTTCACTTCTTCCAAGCACTGACTGGAGACTGTTGGGCAGGATGATAGCATTCTAGCCTACCTACCTCTCTCTCCACCCTGGTGTTCTCCTTTATGGTGTTGTAATTGCTGTATTTCAGAGACACCCTGTCTGGGTTCATTAGAGACTGAGCTACTAATCTGTACAAATCTCTACAAATTGATTCAGAAGTAGCCAGTTTGCTCTGTAGAGATTTGTAGCTGCTAAAGCCCTATTTGGACAGGATACAAATATGTCCAAATAGGCACTATTTGGTTTATTATTTGTGATTTGTACAAATACAGTGCACAGCCCTAATAGCCAATGTAGTATGCTCAAGATGTTGAGAACTACAACTCCCATCAGCCCTAGTCAGCATGGCCACTGTCAGTGATCATGGGAGATGTAGTCAGTAACATGTGATGGGCACCATGTTGGTGACCCTGTGCTATGGTCTCCAGCATGGAGCTCAGCTGCTTCCAGACAAGGGAAGCTCTGTAACTGGAGGCTAGCAGCCAGCACACATAAGCAAAGATACTGCTAGTGCTGAAATGAATAGAGTACCCTTTACCAACCCATTTGTCTCCATGAAAAACATCCCCTTTCCAAGATTTTTTCACAGAACTTTATGAGCAAGTACAATAGCGCTCACAAGGGGGATAAATATCAGGAGGAGGGAATACATCCCTCTTGCCAGGCTGTGATAATCCCTTGTTCTGTTATAGTCATGCTCAGCTGACTAATTGCAGCAGAACTAATGTGGATTCTCATCCATATTCTGCAGTAAGAGTCAAACAAAATTATGCACAACTAGTCACACAAAATTAGGCATAACAAGAAAGTTCTGCCATGCAGTGTTGGCAGACAATAAAACTACCAGCACAGGTAAGACAGAAAATGTTGGCCCATTTATCACTGTAACAGTGATTTGTTCCCATTTAGTGAGGGCAATACAATGGTTTTTGTGTCCAGCCAGGTTGTATTGGTTATATAATGCCGTGATATCATATTCACTATGTGATCCTTGATAGGATGGGCTCGTGCAGTGTAAAAAGACCTAAAATGGAGCCACAAGGCAGCATATTGACATAATAAATAGGTGTGAAAAAACCTGACAGGCCATTAGGAAAAAGGTGTCTTGTCCCCCACCCCTAACCTCAGCGCTTTTCACACCCTTTAAACCCCCTATTCTTCCTTTTAGAAAATATTCAAATGTAAATCTTTGGTTCAGCACTATTTACCAGAAACCCCTGCATTGTGGGCATTTGTGCTTGCCTCAGTTCATGTTTGGATTCACGGATGATCAACCCTCCATACAATTACAGTTTTCACATAGTTGATAAGCAGTCATCAAATTGCAATTGTCTGAACTCAGGAGAAAATAGTTTTTTTTAAAAAAAACACTATTAACAATATTCTTTTGTTGCTTATGAAAATCTGTTACCTAAATGAGAGAGTCTCAGGCAGAGAGTAACCTTCTCCCTTTCTCCATATGCTGGTCCAGTATGTCTGTCAGTGCAGTCAAGGTGCGACAAGTGCTGGTGTGCTAATCCTGCAGGCAAAATCAGGCTGGCACCTAGGGGAAAGTAGTATAAATTTATTTATTTATTGTATTTATTGTTACTACCCATCATGAATTGGTGTTACAAGCAAGAAGTTTGGGGTAGCAACTAAAGAATATGTGAATGCTTACATTTTGCCTTGGTAGAGAGTCATTTGGTCAGAAAATAAATTGGATGGAAGGGATCTTCATGTCAAGCAACCTAAGACAGAATTATATTCACATTAGCCGCAACAGCCACCGATTACCCGATCTAGCACACATTTTAGTGTTCCACTGCAGAAAGGTGACCTGGGCACAAGTCCACTCTGCTCAATGATCTCTTCAGATGTTGCAATCGCTGATGCTCCCAGAGGAAAGGAAGAAACAGTGTCTGTGTGTGTGATTTAACTTCCTGACCCTAATTAGTCACATCTTAGGTAGTGAGAATAATAAGTGGATGTGGACATAGACATGGACATTTTGTAAAGCTATCTGGATGCAGACTCCATTTAAATGATTTAGCATTCAGAGGCACAGTTTTTTTGTATTGCTACTCAATGTGGTTTCTAGATAATTTTTTAAAAAATACCTAGAGGGTTGGACTGTAGCCAATGGGTTCAAATTACCAGAAAATAGATTTAAACTAAAATTAGAAAAAGCTTCCTGACAGTACAAGCTGCTTGACAGTGGAAAAGAAACCTCAAAAAGTGGTGGGTTCTCCTTTCAATAGATATTTTTAAGAGATGGCTGGATGGCCATCTCTCAGGGATATTGTCATAGTAGATTTTCTCCATCAGCCAGGGGTTGCACTAGATTGCCACCCTGAGCTCCTACCGGGAGGAAGGGGGAATATAAACATAAAGAAAGAAAGAAAGAAAGAAAGAAAGAAAGAAAGAAAGAAAGAAAGAAAGAAAGAAAGAAAGAAAGAAAGAAAGAAAGTTTGATTACTTTTGAGGTTCCTTCAAATTCTGGGATTCTATAAGCTTACACCTAGAGTGTTCATATAGAATGGAACAATGTCTATATAACTTTCAGAAGGATAGCTGAGTTTTCTTTTTTGTAACAATGACAGCGCCTTAAAGACTAACAGATTTATTGCAGAAGTGGGCTTTAGTCCATGAATGTCTGTGTAGTTTAAGTGTAGTCATTCCTCATAGCATGTGGAAGATACAGCTCATAATCTTGGCATTCCCTTTCAGCCCTGGGATTCTATAGATGTACCTTCTGTGTTCAAAGACCATCTGTGGATTTAAAATTATGACTGCACTATTTCTTGATAATATTATGTCATCTTGGCTCTTATATGACCGTTTCATTTGTTAGCCTTTTTATGTACAGAATCTTTAATACAAGCCCTGTCTCTTTCAGATATTTGGATACTGTTGATTTTACAAATTGTAATAGCTCGTTTCAGCACACTGTCACAGAGGCTGCTGCATCCTTTGCTAGAGAAATATTCCTGTGCAGAAGTGGTCAAGATGGTGTTAAAGATCCAGAAGCATTAATAAACAGAAGCTATTTTCAGATAAATATGGTAAATTCTAATGTAAAATATCTGTTAAATGTTTTGAAAAAAATATGATTAAGTATTCTTGTAAACAGCTTAATTTTATATTTAAAACAGGTTTAATCATGGTCATTCCTTTGTTCAGTTTCACCTAGATATATTTGTAGAACTTAAGGAAAGTCCAGTCAAACTTAAAGTGGTTTTTTAAAAGGACCTTTAAATGGAAATGGACTGCCTTCAAGTCGATTTCGACTTATGGCTACCCTATGAATAGGGATTTCATGGTAAGCAGTATTCAGAGGGGGTTTATCATTGCCTCCTTCTGAGGCTAGTCCTCCCCAGCTGGCTAGGGCCTGCTCAGCTTGCCACAGCTGCACAAGCCAGCCCCTTCCTTGTCTGCAACTGCCAGCTTGGGGGGCAACTGGGCTCCTTGGGACTGTGCAACTTGCCCACAGCTGCACAGGTGGCAGGACATGTAACCCCTGAGCCACTCACTGTGGGGGTGATCTTTAGCTGGCCCTTTACACCCAGGAGACACGAGCGGGGATTTGAACTCAGAGACTCTGGCCTCCCAGCCAGGCTTTCCTGCCCACTGTGCTGTACCAGCTGTAAAAGGACCTTACTAAGAATTTTAGTGTGATCTTTAGCTATATTTGATTTTAGGTGAGTGAAAATGAACTTTTGATTAAATATATTGGGGGGAAAGTTCAGACCATTTTGACATGTGCAGTAGGATAATAAGGTACAGACTGTCTTAATCATTAGGCCTTATTTAATATTAACATGCTGTCATTAGCTGTACCTGTTAAAATACATGTCATTTTGTGCCATTCAGGAGAACCACTAATTTCCTATCAAATACTAGTCACATAAGCAGATGCTAAGGTCCTTAATTAACTCTTCTGTTTCCAGGCTGAGCTCTGAAACCAGAAGGGTTTCTGGATACCATATAGCCACGGAGGAGATATTAGAAGCATACATAATGTATTTCTTTGAGCACAGCATGCAGAACCCATAAGGCATCTGGTTGGCCACTGTGAGAATATGATCCTGGACTAGATAGACCAGTGGTTTCCAACCTGGGGGCCATGAAGTAATCCAGAGGGGGCTGCAAACAGTAAAGAAATGAATTATTTATTAATTGTTTTGAAAAATTCTTCACTCCCTGGATGCTGTCTGCTCCCCATTGCCACTGCAAATGACCCCCCCTTGCTCCAAACGAGAGGGGAGGACTCTGCTGAAGTGCCAGAGCATCTTTCAGGCATGCCAAGGGCAGGCATTTGCCTATACCACCCATGGCAAATGCCAAAGGAGCCTGAGGAAGGTGCTACCAGGAAGAAGAGGGGATTACTATCCCGACTCCCATCTCATCTCATTGCTGCTGCTGCTGCTGCCCTTATTCAGAATGAGAGGAGAGGGCTTTTTGTGAAGCAAAACGAAGCCTGGTTGCAAGGAAAGGCTGCTTTCCCCCTTCTTTCCTGGCAGCCAGTCTGACTCCTGCTTTGCTGACACCTCCTTTTAAACATTATTTTTATTTGCAAGGCTGCCCAGATCTTGCCTTCGGCCCGGGCAGAATGAAGGAGCAGTGAGGGAGCTCAGGACTTGTTTGCCCCCCATCTCTGAGGCTAAGTGTGTGTACCAGTGTCCCCCCTTTCTTCCACCTACATTTCATCTCCCAACCTCTCTCTCCAAGATGTTGCAGCAGTTGAGGGTTTCCCCCTCCCACCTGTCCAAATGCATGCACACCTGCAGATGCTTGCAGGAGAGGCAGGTGCGTTTGTGTGTGCACTGATCTGTCTTCTGCTCCACTCTCATTTCCCAAGTGCATGCTAACCAAGGCATCAGTTCTGATGATCATCCCACTTGCCTGCTTTCTGTCTTGGCACTTCCACCTGCCTCAGCTCCAGACTTCAGCCTTTTCTGCCAGGTTCTTCTGGTCAGCAGTCTCAGACCCCGAACAGTAGCAGAACTGGTCTATTTATGTTCCAGCCAGCCTCCCCTTCAACTAATCAAATTTGAGTGGCATAGAATTCTTCCCCCTCATCAGACCACTACATCCGTCCAATAAGTGACTGAGAATTTATCCCTAGCTAGCCAATCAGAAGTTTAATTTTAAAATCCTCTAGCATATTATAAAAATAATTTCACTTCCCAAGTCAGTCTATGAAACTAAGTAACTGCCAACTGCCAGCCACCTATGGATACTTAGTATATCAAACTTTACCCTTCACACAACCCTACATACACAGTAAACTCTTATATGTTGCATATAAAACAAAACCTATCTCAATGAACATATTTTAAAAGTTGATTTCTCCACACACACATTTCTGACATTTTGTTCAGTTAAGTTAAATAGCCGTCACCAACTGCAATCTAACCAGTAATGCTTGATTGTCAAAGATTAACTTGTGGTGCCCCAAAGTGGCTGGGAAATATATTGAACTTTAGCATTGGAGCCTTATGCAGAAAAGGGACAGATATTTGTGCTGCTGCCATAACGCTGTAACTGCTGAGAGGTCCAAGCGTCAGCAAAAGTTCATGTAATGCCAAACCATAGTTTACTGTTAATGTGCATGAACAGGCTTGAGCCTCTGGCTCATATACTCCATTTTCTCCTTGTTATTTCTCAACTTACTTATGGATTATCAGCAAACAATTCTTTGCTATTTTCAGGTCAGTTTGACTAAATTGAGGGTTGCTGAGAATCTAGAAAGTACAAAATCTAAGCATGCAAGGGGATTGTGAGAACCTGGGCTTTGTGTACCATTACATTTTATGGTTTGGTATCTGAATTGGCATTTTTTCTTTTGGCATCCTGCCAATGATAATTATTCAAAGTAGATGTGTGTGAGAGAGGGGGGGATTAGAGGGACCATCAACTCCTATCTTGTCTCTTGTGTAACTATTTTTTCTTAGTGTTGTACAGATACTAAAAGATAAGACTGTCCCTGCTCAAAGGCTCAAAATTGAATAGACTTTATACAAAGGGAAATAAGAATGAGGTGGGAAGAGTATAAAGCAAGCACTGGAGCAGCTGTTCCTTCACTGGTTAATGGATGAGGCTAGGGTCTACCCTGCCATGATGATGTTCTTTGGAGGTAGTGTAACCCCTTTGTAGTGACTCTGGGTCCCTTGACTGGTGACAGAAACCAGGATGTGCCTCCCTTTGTCTCTGCAGTCCTCCTTTGATGACCCACCTGTTGCATCTGTGGACTGTTGCTGGTATCTGGGACCCTGGCGGATGTCCTTCCTAGAGGTAGCCATAGAAAGTCCGGCAGCATATTTGATCAACTAAAGGAGGTATTCTTCACCAGGGCTCAGCTGACAACACAGTTCCTGGTTCTCTTTCTTTGGATCATCCCCTCTTATATTGTTAGTTCCATTATTCCAGAAACAGAAGGAAGAAAGCACACAGAGCTAGTTTTTCAGGTCATGCGTGGTAGACATTCCAGCACAGTAAGGGAATTCTCAGGTGACTGGACCCAATGAGTTTTTGCTGACTTTATTATTCTGAAGCATAATACAAAGTGAGGTTGAAGATCTGCTACAGAAATGTTCTACAAATGGTAAAAGTTAATTATAATCTTTACTTTTTACAAGGAAATATCCCCCACACAGAAACATATTTTATATATAATTTGAAAGTTAATCTAGTTTATAATGATTATTCATTATAAGCATAATACTGATAGATTAGGATGGACAACTGTTTAGAACTTCATGGCTGGGAATAGTGCCATCTCTACCCACAATTGATGCACATACGTGGCTATTTGGCTGTCTACCTCATCCCATCTGCTCACATGGCATGGTGCCGGCTTACAAATTGGTTAGACCTGTGCCAACAGTAATTGATGTAGTTATAAATACAAAAGATTGCATGTGCCATCTTCTGGAACAAGGTTCTCTTGTGGCCCCTGCAGTAATGTGGCTTTAACTCTGAACTTGGTGGTATCATGTATACTTCACAAGAAAACTTCATAGTTTTATGAGATTTAACATCTGAATGTTCATATCATGAATCCATAGGATGAAGATACCTATGATATAAAAAGGGAAGTCACAGCTCTGTAAATGCATGATCAGCAATGCTAATACTAATGTCTGTCTCTAGCATATCAATTTTGATTCATTGGTATGTCATTCTTGCCACTCCCTACATCCTTGTCTGACTGGTTGCTACTGATATTTAGTAATGTACTCGTGTATTTTTCCCCTTCATTGCCACTCTGGCAATTTA